>NW_027361770.1:10020000-11302500 GCF_039654945.1 Dendrobates tinctorius | reverse complement strand
TTGCAGGCTGAGTTTGGTAGCAGAATAAAAGAGCTACTGGAGGTAAGCCATAAAACATTTAAACATCGGATTAAAATAAAAATGTGAAGAACCAACATGATATTGAGTCTCCTGGTGGTGTTTATGGGACATAGAGGTTTTGGATGCATATAGTGCATCTGAATTGAAGTCCTTGGGTCATTTGGAAGTTGCCAAAGGTAATAGATATCTGGTGCAGGGGAATATATGTGACAGTGGTGGAAAATGTGAGTGTTAGAGCCGTCAGGTATTCTTCCTGTCTCAATGTTTTTCGGTGTTTGCAAGATATTGTGTAATAGGTAGCCCATATGGGGCTGTTTTACATGTTGATTTGTTATAATAAAGATAGTTGCTGCTGTTGCTTTTTTCAGTCTTGTTTATAGTTGGTAGGTTCAGTTGCAATGCGGGGTAGCGTTTAAAAGAGGATAGTATTTATCAAACAGGTAGTACGCATGTGGTTGAGGTATTAGAGAGAGGTTTGTCATGGAACTGATACAAGTTTAAAATCATACACAAATCATAAGCTTTGGACATTTTCTTTCTTGGACCACTTTTTGTATGTATTAGGCTACTTTCACACTTGCGTTTTTTTGCTGCATGTTTTTTGCGCACACAAAAGCATGAAAAAAAGCATCATGCGTTTGTGTGCATTTTTTGTGGGTTTTTTTGGTGCGTTTTTTAAAAAAATGCATGCTTTTTTTGCGCATGCGTGCGCATTACAATGCGCACCCATAGACTATAATGGGTGTATTGCTGTAAACAAACGCATTGCGTGCGCATGCGTTTTTTGGGGGCAAGTCGGACGCACAAAAAATGCAACAGGATGCATTTTGTGCGCCCGAGCGCACACTACAAAAAAACGCATGCGCGTACAAACGCTTGTGTATGCTCACCTATGCGCACCCATGTAAAAGATAGGGGGAAAAAACGCATGCGTGTTTTTGCGCTAAAAAACAACACAAAAAAACGCAAGTGTGAAACCAGCCTTAATCCCCATGAACCTGCAATAACCCACAAGGTCCACCATTTTGGGGATACTTTGACCAAATCATCTAGTCATCACAATTTGGTTGTTCTCAAAGTTGCTCTGATTAATACACCTGCACATTTCTCATTCTCACTGTTTACTTGGTAAGTTCTGGACTGGACCAAGGAAATGCAATGGATGTGGTGTACATGAACTTTTCAAAAGCTTTTGATACAGTGCGACACAAAACGTTGATACATAAAATGAGAGCAATGGGGATAGGGGAAAATATGTGTAAGTGGGTTAAGAGCTGGCTCAGGGATAGGAAACAAAGGGTGGTTATTAATGGAGCACACTCGGACTAGGTCACGGTTAGCAGTGGGGTACCACAGGGGTCAGTATTGCGCCCGCTTCTTTTTAACAAATTTATTAATGACCTTGTAGGGGACATACTGTTAGGTGTCAGATTCCTGCCTCTGCACAGGAGGAATATCAAGCATTGCCTTCTGCTGTCTCCCATTCAGTCCCGGCCACAGAAGAGGCTGCTGAGCAAAGACACCATTCCCAGCATCTTGATCAGGTCAGTGCTGTCGGTTCAGTTGCTGCTGCCAACTCAGGGTCAGCGACAGCAGCCTGCACTGGTCAGCAGAAAGCAGCTCCTGGGATCAAGTCCTTCTTTCGGGCTACTGAGCATACCCATGGGATGACCTCTCATTGCAGGTCGGAGGTCACATGCTCAGGTCCTCAAGCAGCTCAGATTGGACCATCAGGAAGGTCCTGGAAGGACGCTGCTATAAAAGGTTTTCATGGTCGCTCAGCCATGCACTAATACAGATTCTGATGGTTAGTTGCGTGTGTGATGACGAATGTATGAGACTGGTGACTGACTCATTATGAAACCCCTACCCTCGGTTGTGTATGAGTTAGGGTTTAGGGAGATAGAGTCAGCACCAGTAGTGGCATAACCTATGAGCCACAGAGCATCCCGCTCTCCACGCGACCATTAGCACCAGATAGCACCAGTCAGCACAAGGCACCACTGGACCACATGTGCAGTAGCATTCCTCGCAGCAGCGCCATGCACAAGTCAAGAACTTTCCTCCCTGCTCTGGGTGGTTAGTAGCATCCGCTAAACCGGTGCAGTGCACACGTCGTGCAATTATATTATTTAGTTCAGGCATCACAGTTGCGGTGTTAAATGCTAATGGGCCTAGAGGGACTCTAACCCTGTGTCCTTGAGGCAGAGTCCTGTGTCTCTTAACTAGTGTTCACCTTGCCAAGCCCTGTGAGGTTAACAGGCTCTGACACTTGTGTTTTGCATCTCTATGCAGTAACAGAGTTTGCTCCTATACACACCGGGTCACCGGTTACCCCACCGGTGTTCAGTCAGTGACCGCCATTACCGAGCAGCAGTATACCATCTCTGCACGGTGTACTCCTAAAAGTCAATGTCGATCCATTAACAAGCCTTGCTACGACTTAGGATAAAAGCCAAAACCAGAATCTCAATTTCTGGTTTTGGCTTTTACCCCAAGTCATGTAAGAAGGCTTGATAAAGGGTCGACATTGACTTTAAGATTTCTAGTTCCAATAGGTGGCACTAAAGTTCTAGTCGTCTTCCTCTCTGGAGTGACAATTTGCATATTTCCCAGAGAAGCATTGCGGCTTTAAGTCTCCTCATCTCGGCATGATTAGCATGTCATTCTCCGCAAGGAGAAATTATGCTTCTTGGATATATTTGCAGATGACACTAAACTCTGCAGGGTAATCAACACAGAGGAGGACAATTTTATACTACAGGTGGATTTATGTAAACTAGAACCTTGGGCTGATAAATGGCAAATGAGCTTTAATTGGGATAAATGTAAAGTCATGCACTTGGGTAGAACAAACAAGATGTATAATTATGTGCTTAATTGTAAAACACTGGGCAAAACTGTCACTGAAAAAGACCTTGGTGTATGGGTGGACGACAAACTCACATTTAGTGACCAGTGTCAGGCAGCTGCTGCAAAGGCAAATAAAATAATGGGATGCGTTAAAAGAGGCATAGATGCTCATGAGGAGAACATAATTTTACCTCTATATAAGTCACTAGTGTGACCGCACTTGGAATACTGTGTACGGTTCTGGTCTCCGGTGTATGAGAAAGACATAGCTGAACTGGAGCAGGTGCAGAGAAGAGCGACCAAGGTTATTAGGGAACTGGGGGGTCTGCAATACCAAGACAGGTTATTACACTTGGGGTTATTTAGTTTAGAAAAACAAAGGCTTAGGGGTGATCATATTATAATGTCTAAATATATGCGGGGACAGTACAAAGACCTTTCTAATGATCTTTTTACTCTTAAGGCCCCGTCTCACTAAGCGATCTCGGTAGCGAGATCGCTGCTGAGTCACAAGTTTTGTGACGTAACAGCGATCTCACCAGCGAGATCGCTGTGTGTGACAGCGATCAGCGAGCGGACCCCCTGCCGGTATCGCTGATCGCTGGAAGAAACCTCTGGACATTTCTTTGGTCGCTGGTCTCCCGCTGGCCAGCACGCATCGCTGTGTGTGACAGGCGGGAGACCAGCGATCAGCTGTAAAAAATAATAAAAAAAATAAAAAATATAGTTATTCTCACCTTCCGACATCCTGTTCAGTGATCCGGCCTCTCTCCACACTCCGGCCCCAGTGATCCTTTGCATGAATGACCGCGAGATGTCACGGTCTCGAGGAATATATTTTTTATTTTTTTTATTATTTTTTACAGCGATGGCCAGCGATGCCGCACGCTCGGCATCGCTGTGCTGATCGCTGGTGAAGCTGTCTGTGTGACAGCTCACCAGCGATCACATAGCAACTTACCAGCGATCCTGACACCTTGATATCGGTGTCGGGATCGCTGATAAGTCGCTTAGTGTGACGGGGCCTTTAGACCTGTGATGGGGACAAGGGGGCATCCTCTACGTCTGGAGGAAAGAAGGTTTAAGCATACTCACAGACACGGATTCTTTACTGTAAGAGCAGTGAGACTATGGAACTCTCTGGCATATGATGTTGTAATGAGTGATTCCCTACTAAAATTTAAGAAGGGACTGGATGCCTTTCTTGAAAAGTATAATATTACAGGGTATATACACTAGTTTCCTTAATATTGCGTTGATCCAGGGAGCTAGTCTGATTGCCGTATGTGGAGTCGGGAAGGAATTTTTTTCCCCAATGTGAAGCTTACTGTTTGCCACATGGGTTTTTTTTGCCTTCCTCTGGATCAACATGTTAGGGCAAGTTAGGATAGGATATGGGTTGAACTAGATGGACTTAAAGTCTTCCTTCAACCTTAATAACTATGTTACTATGTTACAATAACATTGTGGGTTATAGTTAAATTAGTGACGAAATGTACAATTGGTGGAGACAGGTTGAACTTGATGGATCTAGGTCTTTTTTGAACCTATGTACAGTAACTATGTAACAATAACTAGCTATAAATATGCATATTTATTGCTCTGTTCTTATAAGTAGATATAAATTGGTTATGTATTTGTACTCAAAGCCCTCTACTCATACCATGACATTTGATTTTGTTCTCCTACTATACCTGAATTTACTGTTACAGAAGGATTTCTACATTATTGCAGCATGCTGACACTTTCTTGCATTAGTAAAAGTGTTGAGAGCTGCACAGGCTCAAGTGACAACTACGTTCCTCCATGAGAAGAAAATATAGAATAATATGACAGAGATATTAAACCATTTATCTTTACATCAGCCCTATTTTGTTTATTATATTACTGAATATATGGCAGTTTTCACATCTCATTGCAATTCAGTTATGCAATTTTTGAAGCCTAATTATAGTGGTTTGAAAAAACCACTATATTGTAATCCGAACGCTGCTAACTTATTCTTCTTCTTCTTATTATTATTATTAAGTTGATTTCCGCAATTAATACAGCCCGAACCGCTACACGCACAGACTCCGTTGAGGTGTTGTTTCGAAGCCAGCGTCCATGAGAGGTGTGCTAAGTATTTTTCGTGTCGATCGGATTTGTAGTTTTTGCGCAATTTGCGTTTGAAATTTTTTTTTCCCGTCATTGGAATGCACTGTCTCCAATGCTTTTCAATGGGTAATGGCAAAACGTGCCCTGAGGCGATTGAAATGGCAGTTGAGCTCATTGATATGGGCAGGCAGACCCAGTTACTATGCCAACGCCTATGAACGTCACATGACATCTCCAGAACAGAGCTTCTGCCACATAATATCTGCTCTTAAAGTGAAACCCACAGCACAAATGCAAATCTAGCTTCATCACATGACACATGCCCCTGAGATAGAATGTGCGACAAAGTGGATTTAGAAGCGCAGTGAGCCACCCTGGCTCTTAAAGGGCCGACGTGCCACAGTGATTCTTAAAGGGCCAGCGCACCGAAATGAGTCTTAAAGGGCCGGCGCGCCAAATCGAAAGCTGAGTGACCCCGGCCTCCAAATCGGAGGCTGAGCCACCCCGGCCTCCAAATCGGAGGCTGAACCACCCCGGCCTCCAAATCGGAGGCTGAGCCACCCTGGCCTCCAAATCAGACCCAGTGTGGCCCCGCTCAAAAAATCAGACCCAGAGTAGCACAGCCCACCAAATCGGATCCTGAGGGGCCCCGCCCACCAAATCAGACTCCGAGTGGACCCGCCCACCAAATCGGACCCTGAAGGGCCCCATCCACCAAATCGGACCCTGAGGAGCCCCGCCCACCAAATCAGACCCTGAGAAGCCCCGCCCACCAAATCGGACCCAGAGTGACCCCGCCCACCAAATCGGACCCTGAAGGGCCCCGCCCATCAAATCGGACCCAGAGGGGCCCCGCCCATCAAATCGGACCCTGAGGGGCCCCGCCCACCAAATCGGACCCTGAGGAGCCCCGCCCACCAAATCGGACCCAGAGGTGCCCCACCCACCAAATCGGACCCTGAAGGGCCCCACCCACCAAATCGGACCCAGAGGGGCCCTGCCCACCAAATCGGACCCAGGGGGCCCCGCCCACCAAATCGGACCATGAGGGGCCCCGCCCACCAAATCGGACCATGAGGGGCACCGCCCACTAAATCGGACCCAGAGTGGCCCCGCCCACCAAAATGGACCCGGGGGCTCCACCCACAAAATCAGACCCTAAGGGGCCCCACCCACAAAATCGGACCCTGAGTGGGCCCGGCCATAAAATCAGACCCTGAGGGGCCCCAACCACAAAATCGATCGGACCCTGAGACACCCCGGCCACAAAATCGAACCTAGAGGGGCCCCAGTCACAAAATAGGACCCTCAGGGGCCCCAACCACAAAATCAGACCCTGAGGTGCCCCGGTCACAAAATCGGACCCTGAGGGGCCCCACCCACAAAATCAGACCCTGAGGGGCCCCACCCACAAAACCAGACCCTAAGGGGCCCCAGCCGCAAAATAAGACCCTGAGGGGCCCCACCCACAAAATCGGACCATGAGAGACCCCGGCCACAAAATCGAACCCAGAGGGGCCCCAGTCACAAAATCAGACCCTAAGGGGCCCAGGTCACGAAATCGGACCCTGAGGGGCCCCACCTACAAAATCATACCCTGAGGGGCCCCGCCCACCAAATTAGACCCTGAGGGGCCCCTCCCTCAAAATCAGACCCAGAAGGGCCCCAGCCACAAAATCAGACCCTGAGGGGCCCCAGCCACAAAATCAGACTCTGAGGGGCCCCACCCACAAAATCGGACCCTGAGGGGCCCCACCCACAAATCCAGACCCTGAGGGGACCCGGCCACAAAATCGGACCCTGAGAGACCCCGGCCACAAAATCGGACCCTGAGGGGCCCCACCCACAAAATCAGACCCTGAGGGACCCCAGCCACAAAATCAGAACCTGAGGGGCCCCAACCACAAAATCAGAACCTGAGTGGCCCCACCCACAAAATCAGACCATGAGGGACCCCACCCACAAAATCGGACCCTGAGGGGCCCCGCCCACCAAATTAGACCCTGAGGGGCCCCACCCACAAAATCCGACCCTCAGGGGCCCCGGCCACAAGATTGGACCCTGAGGGGCCCCACCCACAAAATCGGACCCTGAGGCCAAAGTGGCCCCTGAGAGGCACCCACAGTTAAAACGGATCCTGAGTTGAAAGTCTTGCAGGTGCAGCAGGCAAGTCTCTCCTAAAGGGGCAGCCTGGGCAGCATTTCAAACCACTATCTGTACTTCCTTCACACGCACAGACTCCATTGAGGTGTTGTTTCGAAGCCAGCGTCCATGAGAGGTGTGCTAAGTATTTTTCATGTCGATCGGATTTGTAGTTTTTGCGCAATTTGCGTTTGAAAAATTTTTTTCCCATCACTGGAATGCACTGTCTCAATGCATTTGAATGGGAAACTTAAAACGTGCCCTGAGGCGATTGAAATGGCAGTAAAGCTCATTGACATGCCCAGGCACACCCAGTTACTATGCCAAAAACTACGAACGTCACATGACGCCCCCAGGACAGAGCTTCTGCCACATAATATCAGCTCTTAAAGCGAAACCCACAGCACTAATGCAAATCTAGCTTCATCACATGACGCATGCCCCTGAGAGAGAATGGGCACCAAAGTGCGCCCTCGCCCACCAAATCGGACCCTGAGGGGCCCCACCCACCAAATCGGACTCTGAGGGACCCCGCCCACCAAATCGGACCCTGAGGGGCCCCGCCCACCAAATCGGACTCTGAGAGATCCCGCCCACCAAATCGGACCCCGAGGGTCCCCGCCCACCAAATTGGACCCTGAGGGGCCCCGCCCACCAAATCGGACTCTGAGAGATCCCGCCCACCAAATTGGACCCTGAGGGGCCCTGCCCACCAAATCGGACCCCGAGGGTCCCCGCCCACCAAATCGGACCCCGAGGGTCCCCGCCCACCAAATTGGACCCTGAGGGGCCCCGCCCACCAAATCGGACTCTGATAGATCCCGCCCACCAAATCAGACCCTGAGGGGCCCCACTCACCAAATAGGACCCTGAGGGGCCCCACCCACCAAATCGGACCCTGAGGGGCCCCGGCCACAAAATCGGACCCTGAGGGGCCCCACCCACAAAATCCGACCCTCAGGGGCCCCGGCCACAAGATTGGACCCTGAGGGGCCCCACCCACAAAATCAGACCCTGAGGCCAAAGTGGCCCCTGAGAGGCACCCACAGTTAAAACGGATCCTGAGTTGAAAGTCTTGCAGGTGCAGCAGGCAAGTCTCTCTTAAAGGGGCAGCCTGGGCAGCATTTCAAACCACTATCTGTACTTCCTTCACACGCACAGACTCTGTTGAGGTGTTGTTTCGAAGCCAGGGTCCATGAGAGGTGTGCTAAGTATTTTTCATGTCGATCGGATTTGTAGTTTTTGCGCAATTTGTGTTTGAAAATTTTTTTCCCATCACTGGAATGCACTGTCTCAATGCATTTGAATGGGAAACTTAAAACGTGCCCTGAGGCGATTGAAATGGCAGTAAAGCTCATTGACATGCCCAGGCACACCCAGTTACTATGCCAAAAACTACGAACGTCACATGACGCCCCCAGGACAGAGCTTCTGCCACATAATATCAGCTCTTAAAGCGAAACCCACAGCACTAATGCAAATCTAGCTTCATCACATGACGCATGCCCCTGAGAGAGAATGGGCGCCAAAGTGCGCCCTCGCCCACCAAATCGGACCCTGAGGGGCCCCACTCACCAAATCGGACCCTGAGGGGCCCCGCTCACCAAATCTGACCCTGAGGGGCCCCACCCACCAAATCGGACCCTGAGGGGCCCCGGCCACAAAATCGGACCCTGAGGGGCCCCAACCACAAAATCCGACCCTCAGGGGTCCCGGCCACAAGATTGGACCCTGAGGGGCCCCACCCACAAAATCAGACCCTGAGGCCAAAGTGGCCCCTGAGAGGCACCCACAGTTAAAACGGATCCTGAGTTGAAAGTCTTGCAGGTGCAGCAGGCAAGTCTCTCTTAAAGGGGCAGCCTGGGCAGCATTTCAAACCATTATCTGTACTTCCTTCACACGCACAGACTCCGTTGAGGTGTTGTTTCGAAGCCAGGGTCCATGAGAGTTGTGCTAAGTATTTTTCATGTCGATCGGATTTGTAGTTTTTGCGCAATTTGCGTTTGAAAATTTTTTTTCCCGTCACTGGAATGCACTGTCTCAATGCATTTGAATGGGAAACTTAAAACGTGCCCTGAGGCGATTGAAATGGCAGTAAAGCTCATTGACATGCCCAGGCACACCCAGTTACTATGCCAAAAACTACGAACGTCACATGACGCCCCCAGGACAGAGCTTCTGCCACATAATATCAGCTCTTAAAGCGAAACCCACAGCACTAATGCAAATCTAGCTTCATCACATGACGCATGCCCCTGAGAGAGAATGGGCGCCAAAGTGCGCCCTCGCCCACCAAATCGGACCCTGAGGGGCCCCACTCACCAAATCGGACCCTGAGGGGCCCCGCTCACCAAATCTGACCCTGAGGGGCCCCACCCACCAAATCGGACCCTGAGGGGCCCCGGCCACAAAATCGGACCCTGAGGGGCCCCACCCACAAAATCCGACCCTCAGGGGCCCCGGCCACAAGATTGGACCCTGAGGGGCCCCACCCACAAAATCGGACCCTGAGGCCAAAGTGGCCCCTGAGAGGCACCCACAGTTAAAACGGATCCTGAGTTGAAAGTCTTGCAGGTGCAGCAGGCAAGTCTCTCTTAAAGGGGCAGCCTGGGCAGCATTTCAAACCACTATCTGTACTTCCTTCACACGCACAGACTCCGTTGAGGTGTTGTTTCGAAGCCAGCGTCCATGAGAGGTGTGCTAAGTATTTTTCATGTCGATCGGATTTGTAGTTTTTGCGCAATTTGCGTTTGAAAATTTTTTTTCCCGTCACTGGAATGCACTGTCTCAATGCATTTGAATGGGAAACTTAAAACGTGCCCTGAGGCGATTGAAATGGCAGTAAAGCTCATTGACATGCCCAGGCACACCCAGTTACTATGCCAAAAACTATGAACGTTACATGACGCCCCCAGGACAGAGCTTCTGCCACATAATATCAGCTCTTAAAGCGAAACCCACAGCACTAATGCAAATCTAGCTTCATCACATGACGCATGCCCCTGAGAGAGAATGGGCGCCAAAGTGCGCCCTCGCCCACCAAATCGGACCCTGAGGGGCCCCACCCACCAAATCGGACTCTGAGGGACCCCGCCCACCAAATCGGACCCTGAGGGGCCCCGCCCACCAAATCGGACTCTGAGAGATCCCGCCCACCAAATCGGACCCTGAGGGGCCCTCCCACCAAATCAGACCCTGAGGGGCCCCGCCCACCAAATCGGACTCTGAGAGATCCCGCCCACCAAATCGGACCCTGAGGGGCCCGCTCACCAAATTGAACTCTGAGGGGCCCCGCTCACCAAATCGGACCCTGAAGGGCCCCACCCACCAAATCAGATCCTGAGGGGCCCCGCCCACCAAATCAGATCCTGAGGGGCCCCGCCCACCAAATCGGACCCTGAGGGGCCCCGCCCACCAAATCAGATCCTGAGGGGCCCCGCCCACCAAATCGGACCCTGAGGGGCCCCGCCCACCAAATCGGACCCTGAGGGGCCCCGCCCACCAAATCGGACCCTGAGGGGCCCCGCTCACCAAATCGGACCCTGAGGGGCCCCGCTCACCAAATTGAACTCTGAGGGGCCCCGCTCACGAAATCGGACCCTGAGGGTCCCCGCCCACCAAATCAGATCCGGTGGGGCCCCGCCCACCAAATCGGACTCTGAGAGATCCCACCCACCAAATCGGACCCTGAGGGGCACCGCTCACCAAATCGGACCCTGAGGGGTCCCGCTCACCAAATCGGACCCTGAGGGGCCCCGCCCACCAAATCAGATTCTGAGTGGCCCCGCCCTCCAAATCGGACCCTGAGGGGCCCCGCTCACCAAATGGAACTCTGAGGTGCCCCGCTCACCAAATCGGACCCTGAGTGGCCCCGCCCACCAAATCGGACCCTGAGGGGACTCGCCCACCAAATCGGACCCTGAGGGTTCCCACCCACCAAATCGGACCCTGAGGGGCCCCACTCACCAAATCGGACCCTGAGGGTCCCCGCCCACCAAATCGGACCCTGAGGGGCCCAGCTCTCCAAATCGGACCCTGAGGGGCCCGTTCACAAAATCGGACCCTAAGGAGCCCCGTCCACCAAATCAGACCCAGAGGGGCCCCACCCACCAAATTGGACCCTGAAGGGCCCCACCCACCAAATCGTACCCTGAGGGGCCCCGCTCACCAAATGGAACTCTGAGGTGCCCCGCTCACCAAATCGGACCCTGAGTGGCCCGCCCACCAAATCGGACCCTGAGGGGCCCCGCTCACCAAATCGGACCCTGAGGGTCCCCGCCCACCAAATCGGACCCTGAGGGGCCCAGCTCTCCAAATCGGACCCTGAGGGGGCCTGTTCACAAAATCGAACCCTGAGGGGCCCCGTCCACCAAATCAGACCCAGAGGGGCCCACCCACCAAATTGGACCCTGAGTGACCCCACCCACAAAATCAGACCCTGAGGGGCCCCGGCCTCAAAATCGGACCCTGAGGGATCCCGGCCACCAATTCAAGCCATGAGGAGCCCAGGCCACCGAATCGGATCCTGAGGGGCCCCACCTACCAAATCAGACCCTGAGGCCAAAAGTGGCCCCTGAGAGGCACCCACAGTTAAAACAGATCCTGACTTCAAAGTCTCGCAGGGGCAACAGGCAAGTCTCTCTTAAAGGGGCAGCCCGGGCACCATTTCAAACCACTATCTGTACTTCCTTCAGGAAATACACATCTAGTTGAAAGCTATAATTACAGCAGAGGTACAGACTCGTAGTGTAAAAATATTAAGATATTGTATGCTATGGATAACTTGCTGGGCACTGCTGAAGTACTTGGCTCTCAAACAGCAAAGTTGATTTACACGAGGATTATAGTAATAAAACACTCAATGACCATCGGACACACATTACATGGTACAATAGCATAATTATAAACAATATAATTGAAGGCAGTTAACCTTGAATGCAGAAGGCCGTTATTTAGCAATCATCTCTTTAAAGGTTTATTAAGCTTAGAGTTATGTACAAATTAACCCCTTCCTGACATGAGACGTACTATCCCGTCCACGGTACCCGGGCCCGTATGACCGGGGACGGGATAGTACGTCTACCGCGATCAGCGGCGCCCACGTGGTGAGCGCCGCTGATCGCGGCCGGGTGTCAGCTGATTATCACAGCTGACACCCGGCACAATGTGTCAGGGGCGGTCACGGACCGCCCCCGACACGTTAACCCCTTGCACACCGCGATCAAACATGATCGCGGTGTACCGGGGGTTAAAGGGAAGCATCGGCAGGGAGGGGGCTCCCTCCGTGCTTCCCTGAGCCCCCCACGGCAGCGCAATGTGCAGCGCTGCTGCGGGGGGCTCCTTTCCTCCAGGCCCCGAATCCAAGATGGCGACGGGGGCCTTCGGGGGCCTGGGGAAGCTGGCTTCCTCAGTGCCTGCAAAGCGCAGGCATGAGGAAGCCTTGTGCACTGCCTGTGACAGATTGCTGATCTGTCACAGTGATCTGTGATGTGACAGATCAGCGATCTGTCACAGGACAGTGATGTCCCACCTGGGACTATGTAATAAAGTAAAAAAAAAATTAAAAAAAAAGTGTAAAAATAAATTAAAAAAAATCGCCAAATAAATTAGTAAAAAAAAAAAAAAATATTCCCCAATAAATTCATTTTTTGAAAATAATAAAAAAAAAAAACAATAAAAGTACACATATTAGGTATCGCCGCGTCCGTAACGACCTGCCCTATAAAACTTTCCCAATAGTTAACCCCTTTAGCGAACCCCTTAAAAAACAAAAATAAAAAACAAAGCAAAAAATAATGATTTATTATCATACCGCCAAACAAAAAGTGCAATAACGCGTGATCAAAAAGACGCATATAAATATCCATGGTACCGCTGAAAACGTCATCTTGTCCCGCAAAAAACAAGCTGCCATACAGCATCATCAGTGAAAAAATAAAAAAGTTATAACTCGCAGAATAAAGCGATGCAAAAATAATTATTTTTTATATAAAATAGTTTTCATTGCATAAAACCGACAAAAACATAAAAAAACGACCTAAATGAGGTATCGCTGTAACCGTACTGACCCGAAGAATAAAACCGCTTTATCAATTTTACCGCACGCGGAACGGTGTAAACGCACCCCCCCAAAAGAAATTCATGAAATGCTGGTTTTTGTTCATTCTGCGTCACAAAAATCGGAATAAAAAGCGATCAAAAAATTTCACGTGCCCGAAAATGGTACCAATAAAAACGTCAACTCGTCCCGCAAAAAATAAGACCTCACATGACTCGGTGGGTCAAAATACGGAAAAATTATAGCTCTCAATATGTGGTGATGCAAAAACTATTTTTACAATAAAAAGCGTCTTTTAGCGTGCGACAGCAGCCAAACATAAAAACCGCCATAAATAGTAAATCAAACCCCCCGTTATCACCCCCTTAGTTAGGGAAAAATAATAAAATAAAAAAAATGTATTTATTTCCATTTTTCCATTAGGGTTAGGGCTAGGGTTAGGGCTAGGGGTGTGTTGGGGTAGGGTTAGGGTAGGGTTAGGGTTAGGGCTAGGGCTAGGGTTAGGGCTAGGGTTAGGGCTAGGGTTAGGGCTAGGGCTAGGGTTAGGGCTAGGGTTAGGGCTAGGGTTAGGGGCGTGTTGGGGTTCGGGTTGGAGTTAGAATTGGGGGTTTCCACTGTTTGGGCACATCAGGGGCTCTCCAAATGCAACATGGCGTCTGATCTCAATTCCAGCCAATTCTGAGTTGAAAAAGTCAAATGGTGCTCCTTCCCTTCCAAGCTCTGCTATGCGCCCAAACAGTGTTTTACCCCCAGATGTAGGGTATCAGCCTACTCAGGACAAATTGCAAAACAATTTTTGGGGTCCAATTTCTCCTGTTACCCTTAGGAAAATAAAAAATTGGGGGCAAAAATATCATTTTTGTGGAAAAAAATGATTTTTTTATTTTCACGTCCGAGCGTTATAAACTTCTGTGAAGCACTTGGGGGTTCAAAGTGCTCACCACACATCTAGAAAAGTTCCGTGGGGGGTCTAGTGTCCAAAATGGGGTCACTTGTGGGGAGTTTCAATAGTTTAGGTACATCAGGGGCTCTCCAAACGCACATGACACCCGCAGACCATTCCATCAAAGTCTGCATTCCAAAACGTCACTGCTTCCCTTCCGAGCCCCGATGTGTGTCCATACAGTAGTTTTCTCCCACATATGGGAAATCAGCGTACTCAGGACAAATTGGACAACAACTTTTGGGGTCCAATTTCTCCTGGTACCCTTGGGAAAATAAAAAAATGGTGACTAAAAGATCATGTTTGTGGAAAAAATACGAATTTTTTATTTTCACGCCCGGGCGTTGTAAACTTCTGTGAAGCACTGGGGGGGTCAAAGTGCTCACCACACATCTAGATAAGTTCCTTGGGGGGTCTAGTTTACAAAATGGTGTCATTTGTGGGGGGTTTCCACTGTTTAGGTACATTAGGGGCTCTCCAAAGGCAACATGACACCCGCAGACCATTCCATCAAAGTCTGCATTCCAAAACGTCACTACTTCCCTTCCGAGCCCCGACGTGTGCCCATACAGTAGTTTTCTCCCACATATGGGGTATTGATACTCAGGACAAATTGGACAACAACTTTTGGGGTCCAATTTCTCCTGGTACCCTTGGGAAAATAAAAAAATGGTGACTAAAAGATCATGTTTGTGGAAAAAATACAAATTTTTTATTTTCACGCCCGGGCGTTGTAAACTTCTGTGAAGCACTGGGGGGGTCAAAATGCTCACCACACATCTAGATAAGTTCCTTAGGGGGTCTAGTTTCCAAAATGGTGTCATTTGTGGGGGGTTTCCACTGTTTTGGTACATCAGGGGTTTTCCAAACGCGACATGGTGTCCGATCTCAATTCCAGCCAAAAACGTCAAGTGGCGCTGCTTCCCTTCCGAGCTCTGCCATGCGCCCAAATAGTGGTTTACCCCCACATGTGGGGTATCAGCGTACTCAGGACAAATTGCACAATAACTTTTAGGGTCCTGTTACCCTTGGGAAAATAAGAATTGAGGGTGAAAAGATCATTTTTGTGGAAAAAAATATGATTTTTTAATTGTATGGCTTTATGTTATAAACTTCTGTGAAGCCCATGGGGGTTCAAAGTTCTCACCACACATCTAGATAAGTTCCTTAGGGGGTCTATTTTCCAAAATGGTGTCTTTTGTGGGGGGTTTCCACTGTTTTGGTACATCAGGGGTTTTCCAAACGCGACATGGTGTCCAATCTCAATTCCAGCCAAAAACATCAAATGGCGCTGCTTCCCTTCCGAGCTCTGCCATGCGCCCAAATAGTGGTTTACCCCCACATGTGGGGTATCAGCGTACTCAGGACAAATTGCACAATAACTTTTAGGGTCCTGTTACCCTTGGGAAAATAAAAATTGGGGTGAAAAGATCATTTTTGTGGAAAAAATATGATTTTTTAATTGTACCGCTGTACGTTATAAACTTCTGTAAAGCCCTTGTGGGTTCAAAGTTCTCACCACATATCTAGATAAGTTCCTTGGGGGGTCTAGTTTCCAAAATGGGGTCACTTGTAGGGGGTTTCCACTGTTTAGGTACATCAGGGACTCTCCAAACGTGACATGGAGTCCAATCTGAATTCCAGCCAATTTTGCATTGAAAAAGTCAAACTCCGCTCCTTCCATTCTGAGCTCTGCCATGCGCCGAAACAGTCGTTCCCCCCCACATATCAGGTATCTGCGTACTCAGGACAAATTGCACAATAACTTTTGCAGTTCAATTTCTCCTGTTACCCTTGGTAAAATAAAAAAAATTGAACCTGAAGTATTTTTTTATGAAAAAAAGTTAGATGTTCATTTTTTTTTAAATATTCAAAAAATTTCATGTGACGCACCTAAAGGGTTAATAAACTTCTTGAATGTGGTTTTGAGCACCTTAAGGGGTGCAGTTTTTAGAATGGTGTCACTTTTGGGTATTTTCTATCATATAGACCCCTCAAAGTGGCTTCAAATGTGATGTGGTCCTAAAAATAAAATGGTGTTGTAAAAATGAGAAATCGCTGGTCAACTTTTAACCCTTATAACTTCCTAACAAAAAAAAATTTTGGTTCCAAAATTGTGCTGATGTAAAGTAATCATGTGGGAAATGTTAGTTATCAGGTTTTTTGTGTGCCGTATCTCTGATTTAAGGGCATAAAAATTCAAAGTTGGAAAATTGCGAAATTTTCAAAATTTTCACCAAATTTCCGTTTTTCTCACAAATAAACGCAAGTTATTTGAATGAAATTTTACCACTAACATGAAGTACAATATGTCACGAGAAAATAATGTCAGAATCACCGGGATCCATGGAAGCGTTCGAGAGTTATGACCTCATAAAGGTACAGTGGTCAGAATTGTAAAAATTGGCCCGGTCATGAACGTGCAAACCACCCTTGGGGGTGAAGGGGTTAAAGGCTCTGTCAGTTAATGGTATAAGAGGTGTTTCGCAACACTTACACTATACTGGCAAATATTTTTCTGCTTGACTTGTTTTGATTAAAAGCTAAGAAAACTATTGAAAGATTTATTTAAAGCTAACATTTTAAGTGCTCCCTTATCATATATGCTGGGAGTAGAGTTATGAGGATCTTTTGAAATTCTAATTTGCCAGCTAAGCCAAATTTTCCCCAAAAATTTGATTTGCAGAAAATAAATTCAATCAATTAAAGTCCTTTAATTGAATAAAGTGAATAACACTCTCAAGTCTTTAAGAACTGCACTGAACCAGTTTTGAGCTCTTTAATGCAAGCATAGCCTTAATAATGTCAAAGTGACAGAAACATAACTTTAGGAAAAGCAGTGATAACTAGAGTTGAGCGAAACGGGTCGAAAAATTTCAAAAGTCGCCGACTTTTGGCAAAGTCGGGTTTCATGAAACGAAACCCGACCCTAGGATGAGGTCGGCCACGAGTTCGGCGACTTACGTGCCAAAGTCGCATTTCTAAAGTTTGTTTTGCGCTCTTTTTCAGCCAATCAGGATCCACGGACACTGTGGGCAACGTGATGACATAGGCAGGGGTCACCACCATCTTTCAGGAGGGCATGCAAGTGATTTTCTTGCTTTGGTGGGCGTCACAGGGGGTATAAAAGGGCGTGCACGCCGACCGCCATGTTCCTCATGCTGATCTCAGAATAGGGAGAGCTGCTGCTGCTGATGATGATTCTGTAGGGAGAGCGTTAGGCAGGTAAGAAGACACCAAAAACTGCTTCTGCTGCTAGCGATTTTGCCTGTACAACACACCAGTCACTGTGTGTGCAGTGCAAGGGGAGGCTATATTTTGCTGGATCAGCGGTGTTGGTTGTTGGGCTGCCTTCTAAGGCTTCCTGACGGCTGCATTGCTGTTTACCCACTGCTCTGCAAACTGCTTTTTTAAAAGCAATCCCAATTTTTTTTTTGTCCTGCTGAGGTACTGAGCATGCGTTTTTCAGTGCGTAACTAGTATTATGAAGTTAATTAAGGTTGACAAGCTTAAGTAAGAAGAATTGATGCTTTTGGCATTCAAATGGGCACTGTAGGTGTGTTTCCTGTCCTCTCACTGACGACTTTTATTCCCCATTGACTTACATTGGGTTTCGTGTTTCGGGACGACCCCGACTTTTCCCTATAGTCGGCCGATCTTGCTCGACCCGACTTTTGGAAAAGTCGGGTTTCACGAAACGAAACTCGACCCTAAAAAAACAAAAGTCGCTCAACTCTAGTGATAACTTACAGAGATATTTGGGTGTCGTGTACCTGTCTAACAATGGACTAATGGGCTATTATATCAAAGAAGTGTGCAAAAAATATTTTTACATAATACACACTTTGTGAGATATACACTTATGTTTACATTTCTGAATTAAGGAGATTTTTATATGGCTTTAAAAAAACATGGTTTGCACATCTCATAATGCAGGAAGCACACTTTCTGTGACACACAAGCCTTGGTTCCAAGAGTTTGGCATAGTAGCAAAATTTTCTCTGATGGGTTTAAGAATGCCCTTTTTGTTTGCATTGTGTGACTAATGCAAAGAGGCTGTTATTAAGGTACTGTTACTGCAATATATCTCAGATAAATCAGATCACAGCCACACTTAGTGACTATGCAGGTTGAGTACTTCACTATGTCACTTAAATCTTTAATTTAGTATTCACAAAATGAGACTACCAATGTGATGCAGCCCTGATTAGCTGAACTAGGCCATGTGATGTTATAGCTGCAGGGCATTTTAGGGAAGCCCGCTCAGTACCGGCTAATAGTTGCCCTCTCTGAGTCTTTAGCAGTGTGTAAATTGGGAATTTTTTGGCATTCATTGCAAATGCAGAGTATTTGAGTGTGCCGAAACATATGAATTTCAGGAAATTCATCCTCAATGTTCATCCTCTGCGGATCAATTGACTCATCTCTAGTGGGGAGCTTCATTGATCCTTAGATTTCCATTCAGCAGGAAGAGGCCACAAGGGTATACCTTTAGCCCGATTAGTTTCTATTTTTTTATATGGAACAGTGTAGCTGACATCACTGCTCATACAAGTCATGAATTAAAGGGAACCTGTCAGCAGGACTGTGCACAGTAACCTATAGACAGTGTCAGGTCGACACCGTTATACTGATTACAATGATAACTTGGTTGATGAAATCCATCTTATGATTGTTATCTAATCTTTATTTTCAGTTTTGCGCTAATGATATGCTCGTGCTCCGGGGCGGCCTGTGGGGGTCTTCATGTGGTGCTCTGCTTAGATGTTCATGTGTATGGCTTCTGACAGGTTGGCGATCGCTGATAGCTTCTACTTCACAGGTGCCGGTGGCACCAATTTGGAGGGGGGAATTTTTCTTATCTAGCAAGAAGCACCTGCACAGTAGCAGCTATCAGATCACAATTTTCAAACGGATTTTTTGAATGAATATCAGAATTACGTCAAATAAATTAATTATATGCACAGTACATGTGCGATCATGCTGCAGCACAGGCGCTACTGCCTTTTACCCCCTAAATATTATGATCACAGCATTTAGCAGGCATTTAGCTCTGCACTCCGATCGGCGCCCTCGCAATGGGAGGCCCGATCGTTGAAATGGTGACCTAATGTCATCATGATGACATCTGGGTCACCAGGCTACAGTAAACCCCTTAGACCATGCGAAGAGCACGGTCTCAGGGGCTGGTGTCAGTGCAGCACTGACAGTTATAATCCAATACCATACTCATGCATTGCAATGGAATAAAACAGTGATCAGATCAAAAATGTCCTGCAAAAAGCAATCTTCCAAACAGCTTAATTAGTGGAAAAATAAGAAAGATATAGCTGTCAGAATGAAGCAATGTAAAAATAATTGTTTTTTTATTAATAGTTTTTATTGTGTAAAAGCGGCAAAAAAAATGTAAATGTGGTATTGATGTAATCGTACTGACTCAAAAAATAAAGCAGTCTTATCAATTTTACTACAAGCGGAACAGCATAAAAAAAATCCCCAAATGCTGTTTCTGTTCATTCTGCTTCACAAAAATCATAATAGAAAGCGATCAAAAACATTGAGACCGAAAATAGTACCAATGATGTCAATTCGTTCCTCATAAAACAAGCTGTCACATGAATCTTTTGGCATAAATATAGAAAAATTATAGCTGTAAAAATTTGGAGATGAAAAAACTAGTTTTTGCAATAAAATGCATCTTTTAGTGCGTGGCAGTAGGCAAACATAAAAAACTATATAAATCTGGTATTACTGTAATCGCACTGACCAGAAGAATAAAGTCGTCTAATCACTTACAACACATGAGGAGCAGCGTAAAAAATAAATAAAACCTATTCTTCACCTGCTGTTGATTTTTTCATTCTGCCTTCCAAAGATTGCAGTAAGGCTCGACTCACATTTATCCTGTGCTTTGCGCTGAGCACTTACACCGGGGTTTCCATGTAAATCCCTGAAATACGTGATTCAAATGGAACCCCCGGCGGAAGATTCCCTATAATAAGGCAGATTCAGGCACTGTGGATATTGTCTGGCCTGTGATCCGGCAGTGTCAATCTTTTTAGGCATGCATAACGGTGCGGCCCACCACAGTTTTATGCACTTCTGAAAATAACAAAACTATTCTACAGAGGCCAGACGGAGTCCAGAGTAACTCTGCTGCCTCATTATAGTGAATGGTTCCCTCAGGGGGATTTATCTAAATCACGTCACTCAAAGATTTAGAGGGGAAACCCAAAGTAAGTGTTCAGCGGAGAGTGATGAATAAATGTGATTCTAAACATTATGTAAAATGTTTCCAACAAAAGCTTCAAATCAATCCACAAAAATAGCAAGCATCCACCAAGGTCCATCAACTGTCAATGGAAATATAGGGGGATTCCACGTTACTGGTAGTACAAATGTTCTGGAAATGCGCTATGGCATTCGATACACATGCGTTATTCAAAATACATATAGAAATCCCATGAGACATGCCCATTTTTGTCTGATGTCATACCAAACGCATGCGCATAAACAGCGCAAACGCATGTAAAAACGCATACAAATGCATGTACATGCAGCTTTTTTTTCCGTTATGCGTAAGATAAAAAAACCTGCGCAAACATGCGTTTTGCATGCGTTTTTGCATGCATTTGCAGATGCGGATAATACGCTGCAGATTCAAACACTAATGTGAACCTAGCCTAACCCTTACTGTCTTGAATATTCATTATGATGCATATTGCATTGTTAGTGTATTTAAGACTGCGGCATATATTTCTATCATCAATATTAGGTACTTCCTAGTTTACAGGCTCTATATGCATAAACCTCTATAAATGGAGTGATTCTTAATATACTCTCTGCACAGTATATTTTTCGTTTTCTGTTTGTATGTGTTACCATCTCCTTTTTTAAATTATGTCCTTTTTTAAAATAATTCTTAAATAAAAATCGATACTTTTTAGACACTATTTTGCTTTTGGAGGATCCTTTTTTCGTTATCAGTACTTAGTCTTTACGGTCCTCCGTGTTACTATGTATGGGCCAATAGGACCTTATATAGGGTATCGACTTGCTCAGGAGAAATTGCACAACAAATTTTGGGGTCCATTTTCTCCTGTTTCCCTTGTGAAAATAAAGAAATTGGGGGTCTAAATAAAATATTTATGAAAGAAGTTAAATGATATTTTTTTTCTTCCACATTCCATTAATTTTTGTGAAACACTTGAAGGGTTAATATTCTTTTTTAATGTTGTTTTAAATACATTGAGGGGTACAGTTTTTAGAATGGTGTCACTTTTGGGTATTTTCTGTCATAAAGGGTCCCTCAAAGTCACTTTAAATGTCATGTGGTGCCTAAAAAAATGGTTTTGTAAATTTTGTTGGAAAAATGAGAACTCTCTGGACAACTTTTAACCCTTCTAACTTCCTAACAAAAAATAAATAAGTTTAAAAAATTGTGTTGATGTAAAGTAGACATGGGGGAAATGCTATATATTAAGTATTTTGTGTGACATGACTCTTATTTAAGGGCATAAACTTGAGTTTGAATATTGCAAAATTTTTTGTCAAATTTCCAATTTTTTTCACAAATAAACCCAAGTTATACTGAAGAAATTTTACAACTATCATGTAATACAATATGACATGAAAAAACATTCTCAGAATCAGTGGGATCCATTGAAGCATTCCATAGTTATTACCACATAAATTGACTCTGGTTAGAATTGTAAAATTCGGCCCGGTCATGAAGGTGCAAACAGGCTAGACAGTCCATTTAATGAATATTGACTAATCATTTTTTTATAAACATTGTGCTTGATAGGCAGCACCCTAATGTTATGTTCTTAAGTCAAATATCAATTTCAGATATGTAAATGAATTAGTCACAACCCCATTCTTAAGTATTGGACAGAATTTTAATATAAAGTAGTGTCTGTGTAGCAATCTGCCTATAAATAGGTGTATTTAACTTTAGCAATCACCTGCCGCTCCTGCTCCAACACTTCCAGAGACCCATGGCTGTCTCTATGTTTTTGTTTCATCTGAACAGATAGGACCATATATGCTAACTGCTTGCAGAAGTGGCCAAAACGTCACCACTGTGTCATAGAATCATAGAACCATAGAATGTAAAGGGCATGTCACACTAAGAGATATCGCTAGCAATATCGCTATAACTAGTGACGTTATAGCGATATTGCTAGCGATATCTCTGTGTCTGATACTTACCAGCGACCGGCTCCCCTGCTGCTTATCGCTGATCGCGCGAGAACGTCCAGGACTGTTTCTCGTCGTCAGCTTCCTGTGGCGCTTCCTGCTGTGAGGACGAGCGACGCGTGGAGCCGGGCGGGAGGACGCAGGATCGCCTGGTGTGACAGGTAAGTAGCGATCCCCGTCCCCAGCGATGTCGCTAGTGAGATCTGCCTATGTGGCAGCTCACTAGCGACCACTTAGCGATGTACCAGCGATCCTGACCGCGTCATATCGCTGGTCGGGATCGCTGGTACATCGCTAAGTGTGACAGTACCTTTAGAGTTGGAAGGGAACTCCAGGGTCATTGTGTCCAACCTCCTATTCAATGCAGGACTCACTAAACCATCTCAGATAAATGTCTGTCCAGCCTCTGTCCATTCATTTGCTCTAGTGGTTATGTGTCCATACACATGGAGCAGAAAGTAGACCACCCAAAGTAATCTTAAAAGAAGTAAAATTGCCTGGAAATACCTTTTAACGCTTTAAAACTGATTTAATTAACCCCTTTCTGGCGTCAGGCATAATAGTATGCGGATGTTGGACTCCCTCCCTTTGATGTGGGCTCCGGAGGTGAGCCCACATCTTTCCCGGGACATGTCAGCTGTATTGAATAGCTGACATGTGCCCAGAATAGCCACTGGTGGAATCGAAATACACCCACGGCTATTAACCCGTTAAATACTGCTGTAAAACACTGACAGTGTCATTTAACTCATGCTTCCGGCCATCAGGCTTGAAATCCATGCACCAGTGACCCCATCACGTGATCGCGGGTCACTGGTTCAAAGGCATGACAACCAGAGGTCTCCTGGAGACCTCTATGGTTGTCACTGCCGACTTGCTCTGAGCGCCACCCAGTGGTCGGCGCTCATAGCAAGTGAGTAATTCTATTACATAGAGACAATGTGATCATCTCCTGTATGTAGGAGAGCCAATCTGGTTGTGGAAGCTTCTAGTCTCCCATGGAGACTATTGAGGCATGCCAAAAGTTAAAAATAATGTTTTAAAAAATATAAAAGAATAAAAAATAAACAAAAGTTCAAATCACCCCCCTTTCGCCCCATTCAAAATAAAACAATAATAAAATCAAACATAAACATATTTGGTATCACTGCATTCAGAATCGTCCGATCTATCAATAAAAAAAAGAATTAACCTGATCTCTAAACAGCGTAGTGAGAAAAAAGTCAATTACATTTTTTTGGTCGCCGCGACATTGCATTAAAATGCAATAATGGGCAATCAAAAGATCGTATCTGCACCAAAATGGTATCATTAAAAATGTCAGCTTGGCTCCCAAAAAATAAGCCCTCACCCAACCTGAGAACATGAAAAATGGAGACACCATGGGTATCGGAAAATGGCGCAATTTTTCTTTTTAACAAAGTTTGGAATTTTTTTTCACCACTTAGATAAAAAGAATCTTGACATGTTTGGTATCTAAGAACTTGTAATGACCTGGAGAATTATAATGGCAGATCAGCTTTAGCATTTAGTGAACTTAGTATAAAAGTCAAACAAAAAACAAGTGTGGTATTGCACTTTTTTGCAATTTCACCATATTTGGAATTTGTTTCCTGTTTTCTAGTACATGACATGGTCAAAACAATGTTGTTGTTCAAAAGTACAACTTGTCCCGCAAAAAACAAGCCCTGACACGGCCATATTGACAGAAAAATAAAAATGTTATGGCTCTTAAAAGAAAGGGAGCAAAAAACGAAAACGCAAAAAACTGAAAAAAAAACTCCGGTCATGAAGGGGTTAAAGACATTTTTTACAAATAAACTGAAAATTGCATAAATTTATTATTATACTGATATTAGTACTTTTTAATTTTACAGGTTGGATTTAATACCACTCTGCAGAATTATCATCAAACATCACAGGATATAATAAGGTAAATATTTTTTCTTAAGGTTTCATTCAGACATCTGTGAATTACATATGTGTGCTACCCATTATAATATATGAAGCTGATCACGTTTGTGTTTTTTTGCTGTGTGTCCACAAAAAAAATCACATAACATGTCCATTTTTTATCCAAATAATGGCTAAAAATTAACAATATTAGTTCTATGGGTTCTTCAAAATCTGTGGCAGAACATATTACCATTTGTGTGTAATATGTGTGCAGATCATTAATTAACATTGTTATGGAGGGAAAATCTTTTATTTCTATTTTCATGCAAATAAAAAATCATTGATTAAGCACTGATAGTAAAAACCGATACACTGATGAAAAATGGACCCTTTGTTGGCATACCAGAAAAATCACCGATATCTGAATGAAGCCTAATCCATTATTCTTGCAACTTTTATTATATCTGACTCGACTTGGTAAAACAAACATTTTGAAAAAAATGCTTAGGCTGGTTTCACATTAGCGCTTTTTAAGCGCACGCACGGCCGGGGGTAGCTCCGCCCCCGAGCCGGCTCTCTGCCCGGCGTGCCCGCCCCTTGCTTGTAGCGCCGCCTCCTAGCGCACAGCGGCGCCTGCGATCGGCGCACCCTATCTTTAGCATAGGGTGCGCAGATCGTGCGCAGGCCGTGCGCTAGTTGCGCTTTGACCTGCGCTGCGCACTTTTGACGGTGCGCCGTGCGCGCCAAAATCCGAAAAGTTGGATTTTGGCGTGCACGGCGCACCGTCAAAAGTGCGCAGCGCAGGTCAAAGCGCAACTAGCGCACGGCCTGCGCACGATCTGCGCACCCTATGCTAAAGATAGGGTGCGCCGATCGCAGGCGCCGCTGTGCACTAGGAGGCGGCGCTACAAGCAAGGGGCGGGCACGCCGGGCAGAGAGCCGGCTCGGGGGCGGAGCTACCCCCGGCCGTGCGTGCGCTTAAAAAGCACTAATGTGAAACCAGCCTTTGCAGTACAGAAATAATTAATTGTCACTGATGCCAAATATATTTTTGGAGCATTGTGAATCTTAGTTATTGTATATCTTTGAAAAAAGACATTCTCAGTAAAGGATAACCGTGCTTTTGAAGTAACCTTTCAGAATAAGGAGTCCTGTGTATATGAGGAACAACACCATTTCTGACCATTATGTGACTTCTATCTTGCCACCAGTTTTCCCCTTTGCATGCTTTATCTGTATTTGGCAATCTACTGCTTACTGGGAGGAGACAAGCAGCAGTCATTACTCTCGCAGACATGACCTTAGAATGTCTGACTCAGCCCCCCCATTTCAACCACCATGTTATGTAACCCTTACACCTATAGTAACCACAGACATATAACCAAACCTTTTGGATAAAATAGGCCGCAGCAGCCCTGTTTATTAACATATTTACATTACAAGAATTGAGCATAACAATATATTGACAAATAAGGAACGGGATCTGTGAAATCCATGTACCAAATTTTTACTGCGCCATCAGCCGCACATTAAGCCCTCAACTGCACCACACCAGTTCAAGGACCCTCATGCTTATGCCCTCAATCGCACCAAACCGGTTCAAGGACCCCACTGAATGGCGCCACCAATTAAATTGTCCTGCCGAGACCTCAGCCCAGCAGGGACCCCTTGCAAAAGAAGGGAGGGGTAGGTAACTGCCCCACCTAACCGGGCCCCCACTCCCCCTTTTGCTACCATCACCTTGCTCTCCACAGACCCATTCCCGCCAACTGCCATGACATTCACACACTCAAACCTTTCTCCCAAACCTCATATGTCACACTACATAAAACCATATCCATCTTTTGTCAGCTTTCTCTCCGATGTAATAAAATACTGTCCCTGCCCCTCCAATCCCCTCCTTTTATACCTGGCCCCCTTAGCCAATCAAATGACCCCATTCATGCCCCCTTTCACTAATGCCCCATCCTAATTTGAACCTTAAACCCCTCCCATCCACCATTTTAGATCCTAACCCACCCACCTCCTAAAACGCCATTTTAATTTGTCCTTGCTTTGTTCTACACCTATTAGGGCCTGGCATACCTCCTGGTCATGAGGCCCTTCCTTATGCAGCCTATGGCTTGCAGTACAGGCCCAATTGACCTTGGAATGTCTGACTCAGCCCCCCATTTTAACCAACATCTTATGTAACCCTTACACCTATAATAGCCACAGACACATAACTAAACCTTTTGGATAAAATAGGCCACAGCAGCCCTGTTTATTAACATATTTACATTACAAGAATTGAACATAACAATATATTGACAGATAAGGAACGGGATCTGTGAAAGCCGTGTACCAAACTTTTATTGCGCCATCAGCCACACATTAGGCCCTCCACCGCACCACACCAGTTCAAGGACCCAACTGAATGGCACCACCAATTACATTGTCCTGCCGAGACCTCAGCCCAGTAGGGACCCCTTGCAAAAGAGGGGAGGGGTAGGTAATTGCCCCACCTAAATGGGCCCCCACTCCCCCTTTTGCTACCATCACCTGGCTCTCCACAGACCCGTTCTCACCACGACAGACATGCATAACACCTTTTGCATGAATGTCCCTCCACACCTTATTGGCCTTCTCTAAACCTTTTCACAAACCCAGTGATGACCAAATATCTATACCGATAGGTGTTAAATGCACCCCATCCCAGCATAAATGCTTCCTGGATGGTACCTCCAGATCGCCATGCCGCACAACCACCACCTCATTCCTAGCCAAAAAACGTGACACCTCCCAATTAACCTCAATCTGAGCCTTGGTTAAACGTTCCACTGAAAGACCATATCTTCCCGCCAAACGAGCCACAATATTGGACCAAACATTGACTATCCTCAGATGAGCGGCCATGAGCCTTAAGCAGTCAGCCTTAATGTCCCGAACCAAATCCCTGGAAGTGCAGAACCCCAAATCATTACCCCCTGCATGAATCAATAAAACATCTGGGGGTCTCTCCAGACCCACATGAAAATAGAATTCTGGAACCAACCTGGACCAGAGCATTCCACTAACCCCAAATCACCTGACCGTTGCCTCATCCTGTCTTAACCCGAGTTTACTGCCAGCCGGTCTGACGTCAGCACATAAAGCTCCCCATACCACGTACGAGTGTCCTAACACCCATACCAACAGCTAACCATCTGCAAAAGACGTAAACCATAAAAAGAAAAATTATAATTTGCAATCCCCTTTTCCACTGTTAAACATCCAACATCCCTGCCCGAACATATGGCGCAAAGCATTATGATTCCCATCTCCCAATGTTGCGCACCACCATTGCACTGAGGCCCCACCAGGCCGCTTCCGTTGCTGCCCCTATATGAAATGAATGAGACCTCTTGAATATGGATATAAACTGAAATTTAGACAAAGCCAACAAAGAACCCCTGGCATCGCTCCTCACAACAGAAATTGAGACGTTCTCTATACCCGGCATTCCGTTAATCCATCCACCGCCCATAGTTCTACCATACAACCCTCACTATATACAGTATATCTGTCTTCGACCTCCAAAGTCTACAACAAATAACCTCGGGTTCACATAGAACATCACAAAATTGCAAACCCCCTTGATGACCACACTTCTTACTAACTAATTCACTTATTTGAAATGCGCCAAAGAAAGCTAAACTGAAAGCCGTCTGAAACAACAATGTTTCATATCTAGACTGACAAACATTCTCCAATGCTGCCAACATCCTACCCAGCATATGAAGTGAGATCGGGTGCCTCCAATCCCAAACCGACCTTTCTTTCCTGTACCCCTTCAATGCTTGTCGTATCACAAAAGTCTTGGAAACATCTTTTGCGCCAGACAATTTGAACAAAAAAAAACAATGCCGCCATTCACCCATTCAACACCGACACTGACAACCCTTCCTCACATAACTGGCCGATCATGTATAACAACTCCACTCTATCTTCATCAGACTGACAGCTCCCTGTATTCTACTCCAACCTATACCAACACAACAAATTATATTGATGCCACATTCCCAGAGCCACCGATGCCTCAATTAACCTCATTGCTAAACCAATACCAGATTCCATAAGTGCTACGGCCAGTGTGTTCCGTGCTGCTCTGACTCCGGCGCCAGCTTCCGAAATAGGCCACACAGAAAGCGAGAAATTGCATCAGCAGTGGAATTTTTGACTCCTGGCACATGCTTCGCCCTCAACTATACATTCAAATGTAAGCATCGAGGTACCAAATGACACATCAAGTTCACCACGGTGGGAGAAGGTGCTGACAAGTGATTAATAATCCACACTACACTCTTGTTATCACACAAAAACCTCACCTTATTGTTTCGCAACACCTCCTCTCACACCTTCTTGGCTACCACAATGGGAAATAGCTCTAAGACAACTAAATTCTTTGTCAGTCCATTGACTCTCCATTCATCCGGCCACTTCCCGGCCAACCACTGGCCTTGAAACTAGGCTCCAAATCCCAATGATACTGTTGCATCTGTCACCAACTCTAAATCAACATTATCCACTACCTCATCCAACCACACCGACCACCCATTATAACTGTCCAAACACTGCTTCCACATGCGTAAATCCGCTTTTTGACCCGCATTCAATGAAATAAAATGCTGTCGGCGAGTCACACATACCGTTGCTACAGCCAACCTCCTGGTAAATACTCTACCCATGGGTAAAATCCTGCACCCAAAATTCAATTTACCCAGTAAAGATTGCAACTGACACAACTGGATCTTGCGGGCTCTCAATGCCTTGTGTATGACCATTTTCAAATCCTCCAGCTTCTCAACTGGCAAATGACATTCCATCACCACCGTATCAATTTCAATGCCCAGAAAGCACAGCGTGGTAGTTGGACCAACCGTCTTCTCAGCCAGCCAGAGGGATCCCAAACCTCTCCGCTACTTTTTCCATTGTCCGCAGTAATATTGTGCACATCGGAGACACAGAAGGTCCAATACACAAAAAAATCTTCAAGATAGTGAATAATGGAATGTGCACCTGCCTCCGTGCGAACCACCCATTCCAAAAAAGAACTAAACTTCTCAAAATAAGAACATGATATTGAATATCCCATGGTAAACAACAATCAACATAATAATGCCCTTCCCAAAAACAACTCAACAGGTGAAAACTGTCAGGCTGGACAGGCAACAAACGAAACACCGCCCCTAAATCTACTTTGGCCAACAATGCGCCTTGACCACACTGCCTTACCCACTCCACTGCCTTATCGAATGACATGTAAGACACAGATACCAACTCAGGATCGATGCCATCATTGACCAACCCTCCCTCTGGGTATGATAAATGGTATATCAATCGATACTTATTTGGTTCTTTCTTTGGGACCAAACCCAATGGAGAAATCTTTAAATGCGGCCATGGTAATGCCCGAAATGGGCCAGCCATCCTGCCCAACTCCACTTTTTTACCCAATTTTTGACCTACTAATTCTGGCAGTTCCATAGCAGATTTCAAATTTCAAACCAAAACTGATACCTCCTTCACAACTGAAGGTACCTGAAAACCAAACCGAAAACCCTCCTTCAACAAACATGCCGCCTCCCTATCAGGAGAATCATCTAAATACCGCTCCATCTGCTCTACCCTGACTGTAGTCTTCCCTCTTACCCGCAGCTTCCCCAAGCTTTCCATTTCCTCTCTTAAAGCACTTTGAGAAGCTGTGTTGTCCTCCACAACCAGAACATTCATGTTTAAACCGACATGACGTAAAATTACATTCCTTCTCATTGAATCGCCAACACAATCCCTTCTTTGCTCACCCCAGTGGTGCCCCTGCACAGGCAGGTACCCCAGCAGCCCCAAGAAAGGAAGACGGCGACCCTCTTGGTGCCAACATTAAGCGCATCCACAAACTTATGTCATTGTTATCCCATCGCAAACTCATACGAACTGCCTTCCTCTGCCTAAACTATTCGTCATACCGTAACCAACCAGTCCCACCATACGTACGACATGCCTCCCCAATGCTATCCAGATAGCAAAAAAAATGAACATTTTTCTGGGTTCTTTTCCCCCACCACACTTGCCAAAATGGAAAACACCTGCAACCAATTTGTGAAAGTTCTAGGAATCAACTGACATCTATGCCTTTCCTCTTCCTCTTTTTTACTCTCCATCAACTATAGCCTGTCCAAATTAAACTTCTCCAATGGCAATAATGAAAAAAATTCTATATATTCATCTCTCCATATTTTTTCTTTTACCTCCTACTTTAAATGTGCCCCCAAAGGCCCATCAAAACAAACATACACTTCCACACGAGCCCTATTGTCCAGTCTCAGTGAGTCAATATTTAGCACACTATCGGACTCAGGGGCCCCCTTCAAGCTGAGCTACACCTTGAATATCAGTTGCCACCCCTACCGTAGCTGAAACTACTGTAGCTGATTGTACCATGTGTGCCCCACCCCCTTGCCACACTGTCACTGGGGAAGACTTAGCCACTCCCATAAATTCACGCATCATTCCCAACAACTGCGACAATTCACTATGTGCTGACCCCACCTGTACAGCATTCTGCCTGCCACCCTCATCACAACCATTTGCTGCATTACAGTGACCACAATGCTTACCGGGCCGACTTTGAGTCCCCCTCGGAACGGCCATTGCATATCTCCCCCGATGATCCTCCTCCGATTCCTCTCCTGTAGACACCATGTCCTCCTCCTCAGACTCCACATCCGACACCCTAGGAACCAAGGACATCCCTAATACCACACCCTAATTTGAACCTTAAACCCCTCCCATCCACCATTTTCGATTCTAGCCCACCCCCTCCTAAAACTTCATTTTTGTTTATCCTTGCTTTGTTCTACCCCTATTAGGGCCTGGCATACCTCTTGGTCATGAGGCCCTCCGTTCTACAACCCACTGCACAGAGAGTTGCTGCCTACTCTTCATGCTCTTTTTAGTTCACAGAGACAAGCTGCAGCAACATGGGGACAGCAACACCTAGCTGTGTTGATCTGAATCAGCCTCTGAATCATCCTCAGTTTTGATCTGAATTAAAATTGCAAAGTTTCTTATAGTCACGTATACTATTGCTCTATGCAAAGGTAGTTTAGTATACAGTACAGTAGGTCCGTTTTAACAATAAAACTGCCCGTAAAGAAGGGGTCACATGAGCGATGATTCTCTCATGCGGAGAATTGGCTCAATTATGTAGATGATACTTGCATCAAACTCTGATCAGAGTTTTAGCCTAGTATCAGTCTCACTTGACAGAGTCATAGCGCAACTGAGAAGAGAGAGAATTTATCCATCTTCTCCATTGTCTCAGTGTGCATACAAGTGACGTCCAAGTGCAGTTCTTTGCTTTTATCGCAAACATAGACTTGGATGGATGTGCATGATGCAATTTGCACTGCCCCATAGTATAAAATTGATCAGAGAGCTATCCGATAAAATATAGGATAGCACTTGTATACAAATGTATACGTTTGTGTGAGTGACTCTAATGATTATGAGTGAAAAAAGTGAAGAAGGGTAGAGTGATTATTCAGCACAATTGAGGCCTCCATCAAAAGAATGCGGTGTGCGGACTCCAGATGGGCAACTGGGCAACAAGCAGAGTGAAAACAAGGGGGTTCCAGCTTTCGATTAATTGTGCAGAGTTAAAACATGACTTTTAATGATAAAAAAATAAAATTTTAAGAACAAAAACATGTCAAACAAAAATGGGGAGAGAAGGGGAGGTAAACACGGGTGTGGGGGAGATAAAAGGACACAGGTCTATGCATTGCAAGCTGTAAAACTCTTAGTTCTGACCAAGTCCAAGATTAAGAGCTTTTATCTTCCTCTCACCTCCCCCGTGTTTACCTCTCCTTCTCCCCATTTTTGTTTGGCATGTTTTTGTTCTTATAATTTTATATTTTTCTCATTAAAAGCAATGTTTTAGCTGCATAATTAAGCAGATGTTGGAACTCCCTTATTTTTTCTCTGAGCGACCCTAAGCCTTTATTCACACATCATTGTTTTGATCAGTATATCATCAATAACTGTATGCCAAAGCCAGGAGTGTCTCCAAAACAAAGAACATACAAACACTGATGATAAATACTGACCAAATACTGACATGTGAATAAGCCCCAGCAGAGAGTTCCAGAGTCCTATTGCTTTAATGGTACTGAATCCCCATCTATGATGGTAATGTGATCATCTCTCCCCTAGATCCAGTCCTGGCTGGGGAAAGATCATTGTTGTTAGATTGCTCAAATGTTTTTTTTTCCTCAGAGTGAATAAATGCAAATATGATCATCTTTCTATCTACCTCTGTCCACCCATTCCATTTCCTTTTTTTTATTTGCCCCCTTTGCATATGTCAATTTTTTTAATTTCTTCTAATATCACATGCTCGATGCAAGTACCCTAAGAGCTTGACCGCAGATTGCCAGGAGACACTTCCTTACAATTCTCACAGTTACATAGATATTGAAAAGTCACAGTTTCAAATTGCAGTCATGAAGCCGAGCTACAACAATGCTAAATTCTGTGTTAACCTGTAAGCATGTGTCACTGATTCTGTTCCACGCGGGTAGAAAATAACTTCCTTAAAGAATTGATTCCAGTGATGGCATATGAAACTAAAAAGGGTCTGCTGGCAGTGTCAAGCAATGTGGAAATAATTAGTGTATGTGTTTTGGCAGTGTGAAGACCTGCAGTGCTCCATCTTTCTCTAGAGAGGCCGGCTCTGTCACTCAATATACCGATCTGTGGGTGACTTTAATGTTATTTGACAGTGTCTGTCTGGCAAATAGAGCTGAAGTGGAGATTGGGGCTAGAAATGAAAGCTTTTCTGAATACTGTTTTAGAATTAGATTATAAAGAAACTTAGCTATGCTTTCAGCTGCTTACCTATGCATCATTGATATGTAGCTCTTTATCAAAGTCAAATCTTATGTCCAAAAGGAATTGTAAAATACAGGCTTCTAAGAGTGGCTTTTTATTAGTTTGTATACAGCAAGATAATGTAATGTAACTATGTTTAGCCTTCAAGGTTCAGCCAATTGCATATTATTATCTATGAAATTATTGTACAGTTTTTTTTATTCAGTGCTTTCAATGTCTTTTATTTTATGTTCCTGGTGAATTTGCTATTAGATTCTACTGTTTGCAAGAAGCAAAGTTAAATGCATGTTAGGAAAAGTATTGAATGTCATGCCGTCCGTCCATTCATGATTTATTTTACAATGGTTGCCTTTGCAGCTAAGACTGTGTGCTTACGTGTAATTTCGCTGCATCAGAAATGCAGCGTCTTACTGTTCCAGCAAAATGGGTGGGATTTCTAGACATCTCCTGCCCACTGTGCTTCTTTTTACTCAGTGTAAACTGACCTGCGTTGAATGTTTCAAATCCAAAATATGTCAATTGCTTTTGCGGGTACACTGAGTTTTTTTGTCCAGATTTTCCCCATAGGCTTGTAATAGACGAGAAAGATCCACAAGTAAAAACATAGATGCATTTTTAGTATATCTGCATCGGAAATGCATCGAATGGAATGACTGTATGACTACATATGAATACATATGACTGTATCAATAAAGTTTTGTCAAAGCCAAATGCGAGGAATTGTAAAAAAATCACAGCTTTGTTTAAAGCACGACTCGCCAAAATGAGACAAAAAACAGTGTCACAAACACGATAAAAAGCATGTTAAAAACTGATTGCTGCAGAAAATCTGCAACATCAAAAACTCACCAGAAGCTTATCCTTACCAATTAAATATTTTCATTTATTACAAAGACTGAAAAACAAAAACTAACCGAGATCAACTTAATCACAAAAGGGGCAAGTTATGGTCACTGATTACTCGTTGCTCCTTTTTGGGCAATCACCAGAGTGTTAGTGAAGTAAATGAGCATGCTGTATAGCTCATGCTGTAAAACCAGGAAAGAGGCTATGCTGTCTTTTTCCCTGGAAAGAATTGAACTTATTCCCTCTTCATGAGTTGGTAATACATACAAATACCTGTACTGTATGTTGGACTGTGGAGCCAAGGGCCCACCAGTAACCAACTCCAGGAGCCCACTTTCAGCTTCATGCATATATGATATTATACGCAATAAAATTTTCTATAACAATGAACTGGGTAGATTGTTAAAAGAATAAGATGCCACCTTTGCCTGTATATAGTAATTCAAGTATATTGTGCCAAGTACTGCTCATATAAGAGGGTAGTGGCCCACTCTTGCACAGGGGCCCACCAAAGGATTCTCCTGTTCTCCTGTGGGCCAGTCCAAGCCTAACTGTAAGTTACATAGATTTTTAAACCAATGGTCCATTTCAACAGGTCCTTCCTTGGCATGGTATCTCTCCCACCATGCAAAGAAGGTGTATACCACTGTTATTAGTAAAACATTATTGATTTTTTTTCTACTGCTATCAACGAGATTCTCTACTTTCCTTAGACCTACCACCCATTAGGTAAAAGCCCTTAGTGATGATGGCTTATTCTTGCTGCCTAAACTGAGGCCTGCATGTAAGAAGGACAGGGGCTCTGGCAGTACAAACATCTATGTTTCACTCTTAAATACTGTAGTGTTCAAAAATTAGTTATATAGTTGAAAGATTGGCCAGGGACAAGGAGAATATTCCAAAAGGGATGTCCCCACCGGCTTCTCTCCACCTGCTCACCTAAACTGACAGGTTCCTACTTATTATAGTAAATGACTTGACCCTTTGCCCTTCAAGCAACTGACCAGCTAGTTAAAGGAGTGGTCTGAAACTTATATTGATTCTAATCCGATGTGGCTATTTATTATAATAATAATAATAATAATAATAATAATAATAATAATAATAATCTAATTGCTATTCTAATACACTTAAAATAAAAAGTCCCTACCATTCCACCGCTAATCTAGTGACTTTATTTCCTTTTTTACCTACTTCTGTTTCGATGATGTGTAGTTTGAGACTTCCCAGTGCCTACTGGGATACTCAAAAGGAAAACATCATTGGGCAAATGCTGCAGTCACTGAGGACTGATCTGATCATTTCTACCCACCAATATACTTTATATAACCACATGTATCCTTTAAGTTTTCATTTGTACACTTTTATAAACAGATCTCTCTTACTATATCTTGTAGCCTCCAATATGTATTAAAGCTGTAATTTTATGTAGTAATACTTGTTCCCATCTAGTATTTTCTAGCTCTTCTTCTATGGCACTTACAAAGCACCACTTCATGTGTGAATTCAAAACAGAAAAATTGGATCCCAACTATGTGAATGTAACATCATATGTGATGGATGCAGTCATGAGAGAACTAACAACAAAGCTCTTAGTTCTATTCACCATGTCCTTTGTTCTTTATAGTACATGTGCTACATACTCACTCATATATAGTAGCCCATAATATCTGCTTTTTTCTAATTTAGTAAAGGGAAGAAAATAGGATTTCTGTAATCAACAAGTGATTGCTCATCCCATCAAGGCAGTCGAGAATTGGAAGCATTTAATTAGGTTTAAGTTAATTAAACTGCAAGAAATTACAACCTTATGATTAGTATAGTGTTTTTCTGCCCGACAAACTTGTTTTCATACACATTGACTTTCAAATAACCTATTACAGGCTAAGTACTTTCGATAATTGTTTCCAATCTAGGTTATACCTTTATTTCACTAAAAATGACCCTAGGTTAGGAGGACAATAAACCCCTAAATGACCAAATCAAACTTGTTTTCTTTTTTCATGTTTTCATTGTCACATTCCAAGAGCTATAACGTTTTAATTTTCCTTAGTAAACAGCTGTATAAGGGCCTGCATTTTTGTGGGATGAGTTGTTTGCCAGTCTCACCATTTTAGGATACATATAACCTGATACCTCACTTTTATGACCTCTTCAAAGAAACAACGAGAAAAATACACTAATGCTGCTGTTGTTTTTTATTATTTTATTTTTTATTCTTTACAATTCCTGCACAAATGAATTGTAATTTTGAAAAATGAGAATCTGAAAACACAATTGTTAACAATCCCTAAAAGAGGGAAGAATAGAAATCATTTAAGGAAACCAGTCAGGATATATGAACACAGAACTCAAACACATGCTAAAAAGGAAGAAAGAAATGTTTATCAAATGGAAAGAGGGGAACAAATCTAAAGAAGAATATGATGCTGGCTGTAGAACCTGCAGGGCACACATCAGATTATGTAAAGCTGATAATGAATTAAGGCTTGCAAAAGACATCAAAAGCAATAAAAAGGATTTTGGGGATATGTCAAAAGTAAAAGAAAAGTCAAAGATGCCACAGGATTTTTATAGTATGAAAATGGTTGAAGTGGTAAAAAAAAGATGTTGAGAGGAACAAACTTTTAAATTCCTATTTTGCATCTGTTTTCTCTCAGAAAGTAAATGTAATATCAACTTATCTTCACTGTGCTATCTATAAACAGAGAGATAGTGAGGGAATACTTAACTAACATAAATGAATTCAAGTTTACAGGTCCAGATGAATTACATACTAGGGTACTGAAGGAAATAGCAGATGAAATTATTGAACCACTCCCCAGAATATTTGAAAATTCTAGGAAAACAGGAGAAGTCCCAGAAGACTAGAGAAGAGTGAATGTTGTCCCTACCTTAAAAAATGGGAAGAAGGTGGACCCAGTGAATTATAGGTCTATGAGCCTTGCTTCTATACCAGGAAAGATCTTTGAACAAATTATTAAACAACATGTATGCAAGTACCTGGATGAGAATGAAGTGATTAACCAGAGTCAGCATGGGTTTGTAACAAATAAGTCATGTGAGACTAACTTAATTTCCTTCTATGACAGAATCACTGACTGGGTGGATCAGAGAAATGCGGTAGATCTTGTACATCTTGACTTCAGCAAAGTATTTGATAAAGTATCTCACACCATCCTTATTGAAAAAATGACCAAGTATGGAATGGGCAAGGCAACTCTTAGGTCGATTCAAAATTGGCTTATTGATCGGACCCAAAGAGATGTCATAAATGGTTACACATTCAGTTGGAAAAATCTTTCAAGTGGGGTACCACAGGGCTCTGTGTTCTTCATCATTTTTATCAATGATTTAGAGGAATTGAGGGTAAACTAATTAAATTTGATGATGACTCAAAGTTAGAAGGGCTAGATAATACTAGAGAAGAGAGAGGATTCAAAAAGATCTAAAAAAAATGGAACTGTGGGCAGTAACTAATAGAATGGTTTTTAACAGGGAGAAATGGAAAGTCCTAGGGGCTGGCGGTACATCGTTCTAAGTGGGAACTATGGGTAATACCTAATGGAATAATATTATCTTTTGATACTCATGTTTCCTTAAAGAGATATATATCTCTTTACTTATAACTGGCCATTTTTTTGTTGCAATACTTGTTGTCCTTACACAGGGCTCTGTCCTGGGCCCTGTATTGTTCAACATCTTTATCAACGATTTAGATGAAGGAATTGAGGGTAAACTGATTAAATTTGCTGATGACACAAAGCTAGGAGGGATAGCTAATACTAGAGAAGAGAGAGAGAGGATTCAAAAAGATTTAAATAAACTGGAGAAGTGGGCAGCAACTAACAGAATGGTTTTTAACAGGGAGAAATGCAAAGTACTACATCTGGGCAATAAAAATGAAAAAAGCATATATAGAATGGGAGGAATAGGGCTAAGTGACAGCACATGTGAAAAAGACTTGGGTATACTAATAGATCACAGACTGAATATGAGTCAACAGTGTGATGCAGCAGCAAAAAAGGCAAATGCAATTCTAGGATGTATTAACAGAAGCATACAGTCTAGATCACGTGAAGTCATTATTTCCCTCTACTCCTCTTTGGTCAGACCTCATCTGGAATATTGTGTCCAGTTTTGGGCACCACATTTTAAAAAAGACATCAACAAACTGGAGCAAGTTCAGAAAAGAGCGACCAAAATGGTGACCGGTCTGCAAACCCTGTCTTATGAGGAAAGGTTGCAGGATTTGGGAATGTTTAGTTTGCAAAAGAGAAGACTGAGAGGAGACTTAATAGCTGTCTACAAATATCTAAAGGGCTGTCACATTGTAGAAGGATCAACTTTATTCTCATTTGCACAAGGAAAGACTAGAAGCAATGGGATGAAACTGAATGGGAGGAGACACAGATTAGATATTAGAAAAAACTTTTTGACAGTTAGAGTGATCAATGAGTGGAACAGGCTGCCACGAGAAGTGGTGAGTTCTCCTTCAATGGAAGTCTTCAAACAGAGGCTGGACAGACATCTGACTGGGATGATTTAGCGAATCCTGCTTTGAGCAGGGGGTTGGACCAGATGGCCCAGGAGGTCCCTTCCAACTCTACGATTCTATGATTCTATGATTCTATGAATCAATTAGATTACGTAAAAATGGATTAATAGACACTAGTGGTTAACTTTGATGGAGACATGTAGGAGTGGGGTATTAAACTTGTAAGCACTGACATGAATGATATTGCTGTGGATGGTGTGTTTTATACTTGTGTCTAAATGATCTTATTTATTAGTATTACTGTAGTTTTGATGTATTATGTTTAGTTTGTTCTGTACATTTTTCAAAAAATGTTATAATTCGTTCAGAATGGTTTTTAACACAGAAAAATGCATAGTCCTGGGCAAGAAAAAGGAGAAAACATATACAGAAAGGGAGGAATAGGGCTAAGCAACAGCACATGTGAAAAATCTTGGGTATACTAATAGATGACAGACTAAACATGAGTCAACAGTGTGATTAAACAGCAAAAAATGCAAACACAGTTCTGGAGTGCATTAACAGAAGCATAGAGTCTAGATCACGTAAAGTAATTATCGGCTTCTATTCCTCCTTGGTGAGACCTCATCTGGAATGCTGTGTCCAGTTCTGAGCACAACATTTTAATGAAGACATGAACAAACTAGAGCAAGTTCAAAGAAGAGCTACCCGATTTGCAAACAATGTCCTATGAGGAATGGTTGGAGGATTTTGGGAATGTTTAGCTTGCTAAAGAGAAGACTCAGAGGAGACTTAATAGCTGTCCACAAATATCTCAAGAGCCGTCAAACTGTAGAGGTTTCAGCTTTATTCTCATTTGCTCAAGGAAAGACTAGAAGAAATGGGAAGTAGCTGAATGGGAGAAGACACCAATTAGATATTAGAGTAACATTTTGACAGTGAGAGTGATCAACGATTGAACATGCTGCCATGTGAGGTGGTGAGTTCTCCTTCAATGGGAGTCTTCAAACTGAGGCTGGACAAGCAGCTGTCTGGGATGATTTACTGAACCCTGCATTGAGTAGGGGGTTGAACCAGGTGACCCTGAAGGTCCCTTCCAACTTTAACATTCTATGACTCTATTCGCTTGATCAGCTCTATTATGGCAAATACAAATGAATGTAATTTTATTTGTTTTATTACTTTTATAAAATAAATACTCTGAAAAAAATGTTTTTGTGTCACAACATTTATAAGCCAACATAAGTCATAAATCAACATTTTTGCAGCAACAGAGCTATATGAGGCTAAATTCCCATGATGACAGTGTGCATTTTTGCTGCCAAAAAAATGCAGCATCTTAGAGTTCCAGCAAAGTGGAAGGGGTTTTTAGAAATCTCATGCCAATTGTGTTGTTGTTTAGCATGGCTTAAATGACCTGCAGTGCATTTCAAATTGCGACATGTCACTTTGTCTTGTGAGTACATTGAGTTTTATGTTCAGATTTTCCCCAAAGAATTACAATAGAGGCAAAAAATCCACATATACAAAATACAAATGAATTTTTCGTGCATTTACGCTGTGTAAATGCACTAAAAATGGATGTTATCTGCACATGACTATATCAATAAAATTTTGTCAAAGTCAGATACCAGGAAGTATCAAAAACAAACCAGCTTTCTTTAAAACATGATATATAATAAAAAAAACATGCAGTATCAAAAACGTGATAAAAATGCATGAAAAAAATGTAAAAAACCTAGATTACCGTAAAGATGCAGAAAATCTGTAACATCAAAAACACACCAAATATCCATTTTGGGAACGTAGCTTAACTCCTTCATGACCCAGCCTATTTTGACCTTAATGACCTGGCCATTTTTTGCAATTTTGACCAGTGTCCCTTTATGAGGTAATAACTCAGGAACGCTTCAATGGTTCCTAGCGATTCTGAGGTTGTTTTTTCATGACATATTGGGCTTCATGTTAGTAGTAAATTTAGGTCCATAATTTTTGCGTTTATTTGTGAAAAAATCAGAAATTTGGTGAAAATTTTGAAAATTTCACAATTTTAAAATTTTGAATTTTTATTCTGTTAAACCAGAGAGTTATGTGACACAAAATAGTTAATAAATAACATATCCCACATCTCTACTTTACATCAGCACAATTTTAGAAGCAAATTTTTTTTGTTAGGAAGTTATAAGGGTTAAAAGTTGACCAGCACAGCAATTTCTCATTTTTCCAACAAAATTTAGAAAACCATTTTTTTTAGGGACCACCTCACATTTAAAGTCAGTTTGAGGGGTCTATATGGCTGAGAATACCCAATAGTGACACCATCCTAAAAACTGCACCCCTCAAGCTGATGAAAACCACATTCAAGAAGTTTATCAACCCTTCAGGTGTTTCACAGCTGCAGAAGCTACATGGAAGGAAAAAATGAACATTTAACTTTTTAGTCACAAAAATGATCTTTTAGCAACAATTTTTTTTATTTTCCCAAGGATAAAAGGAGAAAGTGGACCCCAAAAGTTGTTGCCAATTTGTCCTAATTACGCTGAAACCCCATATGTGGGGGGAAACCACTGTTTGGGTGTGCGACAGGACTCGGAAGTGAAAGAGCGCCATTTGACTTTTTGGATGGAAAATTAGCCCCAATAGTTAACGGACACCATGTCTTGTTTGGAGAGCCCTTGTGTGCCTAAACTTTGGAGCTCTCCCACAAATGACCCCATTTTGGAAACTAGAGCCCCTAAGGAACTTATCTAGATGCATAGTGAGCAATTTGAACCCCCAGGTGCTTCACAAATTGATCTGTAAAAATGAAAAAGTACATTTTTCACAAAACGTTTTTTAGCCTCAATTTTTTCATTTTCACATGGCAACAAGATAAAATGGATCATAAAATTTGTTGGGCAATTTCTCCTAAATACAACGATGCCTCATATGTAGTCATAAACCACTGTTTGGGCGCACGGCAGGGCTCGGAAGTGAAGGAGCGCCATTTGACTTTTTGAATGGAAAATTAGCTCCAATCATTAGAGGACACCATGTCGCGTACAGAGAGCCCCTGTGTGCCTAAACATTGGACCTCCCCACAAGTGACCCCATTTTGGAAACTGGACCCCCCCCAAGGAACTTGTATAGATGTGTGGTGAGCACTCTGAACCCCTCACAGAAGTTTATAACACGGAGCCGTGAAAGTAAAAAATAATTTTTTTCCTCAAAAAATGATATTTTAGCTTACAATTTTTTATTTTCACAAGGGTAACAGGAGAAATTGGACCCCAAAAGTTGTTGTCCAGTTTGTCCTGAGTGCGCTGGTACCCCATATGTGGGGGGAACCACTGTTTGGGCACACGTCGGGCTCGGAAGGGAAGTAGTGACGTTTTGAAATGCCGACCTGAAGGAATGGTCTGGGGGCATCATGTTACATTTGCAGAGCCCCTTATGTGCCTAAACTGTAGAAACTCCCCACAAGTGACCCATTTTGGAAACTAGACCCCCCAAGGAACTTATCTAGCTGTGTGGTGAGCACTTTGAACCCCCAAGTGCTTCACAGAATTTATAACGCAGAGCCGTGAAAATAAAAAATCATTTTTTTCCACAAAAATAATATTTTAGCCTCAAATTTTTTTATTTTGCCAAGGGTAACAGGAGAAATTAGACCCCCAAAGATGTTGTGCAATTTTTACCGAGTACTCTGATACCCCATATGTGGGGGTAAACCACTGTTTGGGCACACGTCGGGGCTCGGAAGGGAGGGAGCACTGTTTGACTTTTTGAACGCAAAATAGGCTGGAATCAAGGGTGGCACCATGTTGCGTTTGAAGACCCCCTGATATGCCTAAACAGTGGAAACCCCTCAATTCTAGCTCCAACCCTAACCCCAACACACCCCTAACCCTAACTCTAACCACAACCCTAACCCCAACACACCAGTAACCCTAATCTTAACCCTAATGCCAACCCTAACCCTAATTCCAACCCTAATCCCAACCCTAATTCCAACCCCAACCCTAATTCCAACCCTAACTCAAACCCTAACCCTAATTCTAACCCTAACCATAGCCCTAACCCTAATTCTAACCCTAACCCTAATGGAAAAACAAAAATAAATATATTTTCTTTATTTTTTTACTTCTTCCTACCTATGGGGGTGATAAATGGGGGGGTTTATTTACTTTTTTAATTTTGATCACTGTGATAGAGTTTATCACAGTGATCAAAGTGTACCTGTAATAAATGAATGAATCTGCCGGCGGCAGATTTGGCAGGCGCACTGCGCATGCGCCCGCTGTTTTGGAAGATGGCAGCGCCCATAGAGGAGGAAGCAGGGACACCGGGAGGGACACTGGGACTCATGTGGTACTGGGGGGAGGGATTGTGATCAGAAGGCAGTGGGAGCGGGGAGTAAATACTGATGGCGGCAGATCGCTGACATCAGTCGGTGATGGGGGCAGATCACCCCCGTCAGTCGGTGGGGGGGTCAGATCTCGGTCTCCAGCCATGGCCGATGATATTGCAGCATCCGCCATGGTTGGATTGTAATATTTCACCAAATTTCATTGGTGAAATATTACAATCACTCTGATTGGCTGTTTCACTTTCAACAGCCAATCAGAGCGATCATAGCCATGGGGGGCTAAGCCACGCCTCTGGGGTGAAGTACAAAGCCCCCTGTACCTGCAGGTCGGGTGACCTTTCAGTGACCTCGGTCACCCGACCTGCAGGAGGGCGATCTCCCCATGACGCAACATAGGCATCACAGGTCGGATTGGCACCGACTTTCATGACACCTACGTGGCGTCAAAGGTCGGGAAGAGGTTAAAGGTTTTTTTTGTGCGACAAGAGGTACTTTACATTTGTGCCATTTTTGGGTGACTTTTTGATTATTTTATTATACTTTTTGAGATATGTAATGAACAATACTCTATTTAGCATAATTATCAGGGCACTGTTTTTCAGCAGTTAGATTCATTAATGAGAACAGCAAATTTATTTTGAATAGAGAGAAGCTGTCAGCATGATTTTAGAATGTAAAGTAAAGTCATGGCTATAATGGTGATGTAAAACCGATTACATTGATTCCTTTGTTGAAGATATCCACTTTGTTGTTCTCTAATCACCATTTGTAGTTTTCTGCTAGATTTCGGTGCATAGGGGCCAGACTGAACTCTGGGGTCATTGAATAACAGCAATCACGTGATCGGGGATCAGAAAATCTTGGCTACCCCAGGTAGCTCAAACCTCAGAGATTTCTGGACTCTGGAGGGCGCTTTACCCTTATTGCTGACCACTGTTTTAATATGGCAATGAGACAATACAGCCCTTAGTGGCCTCTTAAGCGTATCGGCGGTTGTTAAGCAGTTAAAGTATAAAGACTAATTTTTCTTAAGCAAACATTAAGCATATAGCTGCAACTTCTGCTGGAAATCCAATCAATTTAAAAATAAAATATCCAGTTTAAAAACCATAGATCTGACAGATTTTTTAAACCATGTTTTTTTTTAACTAAATTTCTAAGTTTTAAAAAATATGCAAAAAAAAATGAAAAATTGAATCCATCTTTTTCCCTACTAAAAATGAAGAAACTGAAAGAAATAAATATTTTTGGTAATGCCACATCAATGAAAGTCCAGTTTCTCAAAATAAAAAATTAGGTAACTCATATGGTAAATGCCGTAAAGAGAAAAAAATCAAAATGGCAGAATTGAGGTTTTCCAGTCACCACATATCTGTAAAAAATGGAATGAAAATTATTAAAATGTCATATGTATGCAAAATTGATATGATCATAGTCCAAAGTATGTATTTGTCATGATGTCTAAAGGGCCTGTCACACTAAGCGATATCGCTAGCAATATCGCTATAACGTCACTTGTTTTGTAACGCAGCAGCGATATTGCTAGCGATATCGCTATATGTGATACTTACCTCCGACCGACTCCCCCGCCGGTTATCGCTGATCGCGCGAGAATGGCCTGGGCCATTTCTCGTCGTCAGCTTCTTGCTGGGCTTCCTGTGGCACCGACGAGCGACGCGTGGACGCGGGCGGGAGGACGTCAGGATCGCCGCGTCTGACAGGTAAGTAGCGACCCCCGACCGCTGCTATGTCGCTGGTGAGATCTGCCTGTGTGGCAGCTCACTAGCGACCACTTAGCGATGCACCAGCGATCCATATCGTTGTCGGGATTGCTGGTGCATCGCTAAGTGTGACAGTACCCTTAGACATTTAAGATCTTTATCAAAAACGCATATGTAATATATAAAAAGGGAGCAAATGTAATAAAAAGAAATAACCTCTTAACCCCCAGGCTATTTTCCATTTTTTATTTTTGCTCCCCTTCTTCCCAGAGCCATAACTTTTTTATTTTTATATAAAAATAACCATGTGAGAGCTTGTTATTTATGGGACAAGTTGTACGTTTGAACAACTTAATTGGTTTTAACATATCGTGTACTGGAAAACCATTTACACTAAAAGCTAAAACTGACCTGCTATTATGATTCTCCAGGTCATTACGAGTTGATAGATGCCAAACATGTCTAGGTTCTTTTTTATTTAGGTGGTGAAAAAAATACAAACTTTGTTAAAAAAAAAAAAGGTTCCATTTAACGAGGCCCTTAGCATCTCCATGTTTCATGATTTGGGTCTGGGTGAGGGCTTATTTTTTTGCGCACGGAGCTGACGTTTTTATTGATACATTTTGGTGTGTATACGATCTTTTCATCGCACGTTATTGCATTTTATTGCAATGCAGCGGCAACCAAAAAAAACTAATTCTGTTATTTTGAATTTTTTTCTCATTTACCGATCAGGTTTAAACTATTTTATATTGATAAATCAGGCAATTCTGAATGCGGTGATACCAAATATGTGTATGTTTGATTTTTTTATTGTTTTATTTTGAATGGGGCGAAAGGGGTGTGATTTGAATTTTTAGATCTTTTTAAATTTTTTTATATATTTAAAAGCATTTTTTTAACTTTTTTCATGCTTCAATAGTTTCCATGGGAGACTAGAAGCTGCAGTTTTCTGATGATCAGATCGCCTGTATGTAGCAGAAATGCTCACTTGCTTTGAGTGCCGACCACTGGGCGGCGCCCATAGCAATCCGGCAATGATAACCATTGAGGTCTGCTGGAGACCTCTGGTTGTCATGCCAATCCATCGGTGACCCACGATCACCGATGAGCCGGATTTTGGGTGCGATTGCCAGAAGCGCAAGTTATGCTGCTGTCAGAATTTGACAGTAACATTCAACGGGTTAACAGTGCTGCGGGTGGATCGCAATTTCACCCGTGGCTGTTAGAGACACAAGTCAGCTGTTCAAAACAGCTGCCATGTGCCATGAAAGTTGTGGGCTCAGCGCCCGAGCCCACATCAAAGGGAGGGATTCTAATGTGGGCGTACTATTACGCCTGATGTCGGAAAGGGGATAAAGAGTTTTGTACAACCCTACTCTCACCGCTGATTGACACCATTCTGTTTATACTGTACATATGCAGAAACCTGCAAATCATTGGTAGGGACGGGATTATACAGAACTCAGAATTCAGAAAACTAGTAGATCTGCAACAGAAAACAGAATGCAGGAAACAGCCAAATAGGTGATGTATTGCTGCAATCAGGGTTTCTGACACGACATTATGCTGCTTTCAGATTGGCTAGTGACAGATTCATTTTAGTTTTACAATGATCAGCCGAGGGCTAGAGTAGTGATAGTGGGCAGAACCACTGTAGTATTCAAGTGACTGCATGGCACTAGAATCCAAGTGGCTGTACAGTTGGGAAGATGAGTTTTTGATACACTGTCGATTTTGCAAGTTTTCCCGCCTACAAAGAATGAAGAGGTCTGTAATTTTTATCGTAGGTACACTTCAACTGTGAGACATAGAATCTGCAAATAAAAACCAGAAAATCACATTGTATGATCTTTAAATAGTTAAATTGCAGTTTATTTGACAAAAAAAAGTATTTGATCACCTACCAAACAGCAAGAATTCTGGTTTTCTCAGACCTGTTAGTTTTTCTTTAAGAAGCTCTGATACTATGCACTCATTACTTGTATTAATTGAACCTGTTTGTACACCTGTCCAACACCCAATAAATAACATTCCAACCTCTTCACCATAGCCAAGACCAAAGAGCTATCTAAGGACACCAAAGACTCTATACACTTCCGCTTCATACACCTCATACACACACGGCTCCGCTCCGTACACCTCACACACATGCGGCTGTGCTCCGAACACCTCATACACACGTGGCTGCACTTCATACACTTTGTACACACACAGCACCGCTCTGTACACATGTGGCTGCACTCCATACACTTTGTACACACACAGCTCCGCTGATTACACCTTGTACACACACGGCTCTGCTCTGTACACCTCGTACACACATCTCCGCTCCATACACACACAGATCCGCTTCATATACCTCGTACACACACATCTCCACCTCGTACACACACGGCTCCATACCGTACACCTTGTACACACACGGCTCTGCTAGATCCACCCTGTAAACCCCTCCTGACCCAACGCATAAACTTCCTGTTAGGCGTCGAGTTTCTCCCACTGCACAGGGGGAGTCTTGAGCCATGCTCTCTATGGTCTCCCATTCTTCTGCGGCCGCAGGGGTTCCTGCTCAGCAGAGACGTCGGACCCAGTGTCTTGCCCAGGCTAATGCTACACATCTGGTTGCTTCTCCAGGCTCAGCTATTCTACCATGCATGAGTCAGCAGAAAGCAGACGCGACTGGGACTAAGTCCTGCTTTTCTCTCACTGAGTATGCCCGTGGGATGACCTCTCATTGGAGGTCGGAGGTCACATGCTCAGGTCCTGTTGCTGCTCCGATTGGACCACCAGGAAGGTCCCAGAAGCCTGCAACTATAAAAGCTTAGCATGGCCACCCGGCCATGCGCTAATATAGAGAAAGATATAGGCCATGTGGAGTGAGTGTTGTATGCATGTATGAATGTCTCTGGTGAATGACTCATTATGAAACCCCTACCCTTGGTAAGCATGTGTTGTGAAGCCTAGCCTGCTAGTGCCCAGGCTGAGGTCCAGGTAAAGGCAGAATCAGAGACTGGCGTCAGCATCCACAGGTGGCTTTGTCTGTACGCCACGGTGCACATAGTCGGCACTCCTCGGTGGTCAGCGTTCATTAGGGGCGTCTGCAGGTGCAACTCCGCACGCTCAGTAGGTCTATAGGCACTCAGACCTCGTGTCCTTGGGACTGAGTTCTGTGACCATATACTGAGCGCTCTCTTGCCGAGTGCTGTGAGATTTAACAGGCTCCGTGGTACTGCGACTCTGTGACGTAACAGAGTCCGCTCCTGTTCACACCGGGTGATGTTAACCTTCTGTATACCGCTATATACAGTACATCCGCCATTACTAAGCAGCAGTTCACCACCTCTGCACAGTGGACCCCGAGCTGCAAACACACCTTACTATAATTTTATTAGGAGCCGTGCCTGTACGGAGCGAAGCTGCGTGTGTACGAGGTGGATGTAGCGGAGTCGCAGGTGTATGAGGTGGACGGAGCAGAGCCGCATGTGTGCGAGCTGGAAAGAGTGGAGCCGTGTGTGTACGAGGTGAACGGAGTGGAGCAGCATGTGTACATGTTGGATGGAGTGGAGCCACGTGTGTATGAGGTGGATAGAGCGGAGCCGCGTGTGTATTAGGTGGACGGAGAGAAGCCGCATGTGTACCAGCTGAACGGAGAGGAGCCGTGTGTGTAGGAGGTGGTGCAGTGGCATAACTACAAAGTTATGGGCCCCGGTGTGAACATTCAAATGGGCCCCCCATGCCAAAATACACAGCACATCTCCACTCCGTACACCTCGTGCGCGCGCTGCTCCCCTCCATACACCTCGTACATGTGCGTCTCCTCCAAGACGCCAAGCCATGTCCCTGGCCTCAGCCAATGAGCGGTGCGGGAGTCATATCCCCCGCCAAAGCTGTGCTGCTCTGCTCTTTGGCTGAGCCGCCCGCCGGCTGATGCTTGGCAGGAGATTCAAATCCCATGCGGCACCACTCATTGGCTCAGCTGGCGGGGCGGGGAATTACTTACTTACCTGACCGGAAGGAGCGTTGCCACGGCGCTTCTCTTCTCACCAGAGACTGGGGCAGGAGTGCGGTGTTAGAATCGCGCATGCGCATTGCGCTATCCGGCGCCATTTTACTGAAGACACATTTGCAGTGTGCCTTCAGCAATATGGCGCCGGCAGCACGGTATGGGCATGCGCATACTCCGGCGCTCCTCTCCTGGCTTCCGGTAGAACGGGATAGCGCTGGAGCACAGGGAAGAAAGGTGAGTATAAATGTTTTTTGTTTTTTTGTATGTGTGCAGTTTAATAGGGGTGAGAGGACCCTACATATCAGGATAAGGGGGTGAGAGGTGGCATGCATACCAGGATAGGGGGTGAGGGGACCATGCATATCAGGATTGGGGTGAGAGGACCATGCATACCAAGATAGGGGGGTGAGGGGACCATGCATGTCAGGATTGGGGGTGAGAGGACCATGCATACCAGGATAGGGGGTGAGGGGACCATGCATATTAGGATTGGGGGGTGAGGGGACCATGCATATCAGGATTGGGGGGTGAGAAGACCATGCATACCAGGATGGGAGGGTGAGAGGACAATGCATACCAGGATAGGGGATGAGAGGGCCATGCATACCAGGAAAGGGGGTGAGGGAACCATGCATATCAGGATGGGGGGGTGAGAGGGCCATGCATACCATGATAGGGGGGTGAGAGGACCATGCATACCAGGATAGTGGGGCGAAAGGACCATGCATGCCATGCATACCAGGATAGGGGGTGAGGGGAACATGCATACCAGGATAGGGAGGTGAGAGGACCATACATACCAGGATTGGGAGGTTCAAATCCCACGTGGCACTGCTCATTGGCTCAGCCAGCGGGGTGGGAAATTTGAATCAGCCAATGAGTGGTGCCGTGCGGCTTTGGCGGGGGATTCAAATCCCACGCGGCATTGCTCATTGGCTGAGCCACCCGCTGGCAGATGTTCATTTCACCGCACTCCCGATACAATAGCATCGGGCCTATTTCTAGTATTTATACCGTATATACTCGAGTATAAGCCGACCCGAGGATAAGTCGGCCCCCTATTTTGCCACAAAAAACCTGGGAAAACTTATTGACTCGAGTATAAGCCTAGGGTGGAAAATGCAGCAGCTACTGGTAAATTTCAAAAATAAAAATGGATACCAATAAAAGTAAAATTAATTGAGACATCAGTAGGATAAATGGTTTTGAATAGCCATATTGAATCAGGAGCCCCATATAATGCTCCATACAGTTCATGATGGGCCCCATAAGATGCTCCATACAAAATACACCTCATATAATGCTGCATAAAGGTTAATAATGGCCCCATAAGATGCACCCTAGATTAATATGCCCCATATGCTGCTCCTTAAAGGTTATGGCCCCATAAGATGCTCCATAGATTATGCCCCATATGCTGCCCCATAAGATGCTCCATAAAATATGCTGCCCCATAAGATGCTCCATAGATTATGCCCCCATATGCTGCCCCCATAAGATGCTCCATAGATTATGCCCCCATATGCTGCCCCCATAAGATTCTCCATAGATTATGCCCCCATAAGCTGCTCCCATTTGCTGCTCCATTGTTTATGCCCCCATGTGCTGCCCCCATAAGATGCTCCATAGAATATGCCCCCATATGCTGCTCCCATATACTGCTCCATGGATTATGCCCCCATGTGCTGCTCCATATATTATGCCCCCATATGCTGCTCCCATATGCTGCTCCATAGATTATTCCCCATAAGATGCTCCATAGATTATGCCCTCATAAGATTCTCCATATATTATGCCCCATATGCTGCCCCATAAGATGCTCCATACATTATACCCCCATGTGCTGCTCCATAGATTATGCCCCATATGCTGCTCCATATATTATGCCCCCATATTCTGCCCCCATAAGATGCTCCATATATCATGCCTGCATATGTTGTCCCCATATGCTGCTCCACATATCATGCCCCCATAAGCTGATCCATATATCATGCCCCCATATGCTGCCCCATAAGAAGCTCCATACATTATGCCCCCATATGCTGCAAATAAAAATAAAAAAAGACATACTCACCTCTCCATCGCTGGGTGTCAGGTGCCGGTGTTGCTGCTGCCTCAGGACCCGGCACCTGAGACATTCACCTGTCCTGCGTCCATCTCTGCTCGCCGGCCGCCGCTGTCTGCCACGTCATCTGTCAGTGACGTTCAGGCAGCAGAGGGCAGGGCACGCACTAACCACATCACCGTGCCCTCTGCTGTCTGAATGTCACTGACAACTGACAAGAGGACACATCAGACAGCAGCAAGAACCGATGGATCAGGGACAGGTGAATATAGCCTATATTTACCCCGTCCTGGCTTGGTCTCTGCAGTCCCGTTCTCCCACTGTCTCCCTTCCTGCCTTCAGCAGTCACATGGTACCGCTCATTAAACTCATAAATATGTGCATATTCATGAGTTTAATGAGCTGTACCATGTGACGGCTGAAGGAAGGAAGGGGACCGTGGAGAAGCAAGGGGCTGCAGAGACCAAGCCTGGACGGGGTAAGTATGATCTGTGACACCCCTGCTCCCCCTCCCCGCCAACCCCCAGGTATATGACTCGAATATAAGGCGAGAGTGGGACTTTCAGCCCCAAAAAATGGGCTGAAATTCTCGGCTTATATTCGAGTATATACAGTAGACTGTATGTATGTTTTCATGAATATTTGAGGCCAAGGATCCATTATATGTCCATTTCGCAAGCCGGCAAGAAAATCTCGCCATATGGATGCCATATGGATGTCACAAGGATGTCACACAGATGCTTAGATGTGTGCGAGAAAATGGCATCCTCGCATTGCACACGGATGACATGCTCAGGGAACATTTCTGTGATTCTCGGCCGTGTATAACAAACCGATTTTTTTATACATTGTGAGTGACTCCAGCCTTAGAATCTGTCTCTCACAGTTGAAATGTACCTCTGATAAAAATTTATAGACCTCTCTATTCATGGTAGGTGGGAAAACTTGCAAAATCGCAGTGTATCAAATACTTATTTTTTCCACTGAATGTATTTTTTTTAGAGTTTTGCACCTGGTGTTTAAATAGGCATTGTGATTATATTGAGCAGGAGAGCTTTTCACAAGAATTGTATGGTCATCCATAGGGTATGTGCATACAATGTTTTTTCAGGTGGATTTTACATGACTTCCACCTGAAAAAGTGCTCATAAAATGTTAAAAAGAATAATTACACACATTACTATGTAAAAATGACTTGAAATGCAAATGTTCAGGCTTTTGAGCTTCTTTTAACTGCTTCAGATTTCAAAAGACGCCAAACAGTTAAAAGAAGTGACCTGTCCATTTTTCAGGTATCTTCCACAATAATTTCCAATATACAAGTGCCGGCAAAAAAAATCTTAACACTTGTACGACAAACAAAACTTTGCATGTAAAAATCTGCGACATGATTTCGCTTCTTAAAAGTGCACACAATGGGGGAGATAATGAAAAACTGTTTAATAGCAAATCTAAAAACGAAAATGAAGACCATATAAGAGTAAATAGGGAAACTTCCTAAAAATAGATAACATACCCAAAAAAAGGGAAGTGCACAACCTAAAATAAAATACAAATATTTTATTGATATAAATCAGATAAAAACAAGATTCTTGATAGGAAATAATAATATAAAGGGATATAGAACCTGAAACAGAGTGACCTCCGAGCAACATATAATAAAAGTTCAAGTGAAACAGGTAACTAACTACATAAATTATGTAAAAAAAAAATCATAAACAGACACTGTGAGTGAAATGATAATATCAACCGAGTGGAAAAATAACTATCAACACAGTTGTAGTATAAAGAAATATAAATATAGACATGAAAGTACGCTGGCAAAGCACTAAGAAGGTGTAAATAAGTATTAATTATAAACCTATACATAAGACAGGATGGTGGGTATTGAATTAATATATTGCATATGGTAAAGTAGAAAAATAATACCCATCACAATTAATGCACAATGTATTAAAGTGCAAGTGCTTAAAGGTGCATAGGGACCATTACAACAATGGAGTTATAATAGAGGGGTTATAAAATGTGCTGCCAATACCTCTATAAATAAGGATGCTCAGGAGGGAAAACCCAGACGCGCGTTTCGCTGTCGCTTCTTCCTGGGGGGCCGTAGATGCAGTAGCAATAATAGCAAATCTGGCTTAGTTGCCCATAGCAACCAATCAAAGCTCAGCTTTCACTTCTCACACCGCTCTGGTAAAATGAACGCTATACTCTGGTTGAATATTAAGACTTTTGACGCCCGGAAGACTCCTGGGTATGTTATTAGTGTTTCCTAGTGATTTCATCCTTGATGAATGCCAAAAAACAAATAACCAGAGAACACTAATAAAAAGTCATCCCTAAAACCATTGAAAATGGAAAAAATACAGGCGGTCAAATCAACAAAGACATCATTCTGGAAGCAACTGAAAAAAATGTGAAAGAAGGATTACAGGGTTTTTCTCGGAATAAGTTTCTTCAGCCTATCAGCTTGTATTAGGTTAAAAATAGTGAAAAGAATTGTAATTAACCTTAGCTGCTCCAGTGATTCCTTCCCGCCGCTGCACCAATCTTGCATATAGACAGTGATGTTATGACCACAACACCTGTGACCCCTGCAGTCAATCACTGAACTCATCTTTCTTCTGTCTACGTCATGCTATGCCGTATTCATCTGTTTTGGGATCTGAATAGGTATTGGCATAGGTGTAGAGTTCTTTGGTCTAGCGTCTCCTAATAACCCAGGTTTATGTATTATCTATGCTATGGATCCATTAAGGAATAGTTTTCAATCCAGACCTCTGAATTTCTGAATTTAGCTTTTCAGTTATCTGTTTTAGCTCCTATAATTTTGTGCCATTGCTGCTAAGACCATCCACCAATGAGGAGTGGAAAAAAGTTGTGCTATATGAAAGGTCATTTCAAGATTTATTTAAAATGTCAGCATTATAAGATATGGATATAGAGGAAAACCCCCAATTTTGCCACTTTTAAAACTGTCACTATTCTCTCTTTCATTTCTGCCTTTTTACAATTTCTTTGCTTATTCCAGGGTGTGCTTGCTAAAGGTGTGGTTATGGTAACTGCTTGATATGTTGATAGTGGTGCTGCATCAGCTCATTTATATAGTAAAATCTTATTTTTTATAAAAATATTTCTTAAATTAAAGTAAATGAGGATTGTCTCTACCTTATAAAATGAAGACCCCAGCAGTTCATTTGCATCACACTTCCTGGCATTACTGGGGAAAGTCAAAAGTAGCCAGTTATGTAATCTGCAGTGGCCGCTAGATGGCCATTTTTTTTTAATTATAATGATTTCTCAAGTCAGTTCAAATGAGGGCTTCTCATACAAAATGACTCTCTTTTCTAACTCATACACTGGTGTCCTGGGGAAAAAACCCCACCTGAGATGTCCATATCCACTTTTTTCATGTATACCAATTTTAATTCATTTTAAGTAAACTCTAGTCAAGATACATAAAAAAGTGTTAATTACTATTTTTGAGCAAATTTTATGAGCTCAACAAATTAAGCTTAGCGAGATGATATTTGCATCATGGCATGCTATACAGTAAAAAGGGGTTAAAAACTGAATGCTGTTTTTAAATGTAACAAAGTATGTTATTCTACCTGAGAAAATGTACAGGTAAAGCAAGATCAAAATAATTTTTTTAATGTTTTTATAAATGAAATAATGTTTAAGTTAGTGAGAAATAATGTTATTATCACTTTGCGTACTAAATCCGAATAGCACAGCATGAGCTCTCTAAGAAACAGATATATTGCACCATTTCCAGCTGCAAACACCGTCAATGAATCTGTCAAATCTAGCAGGGATGACACAACTCGTACCACAACTGTCAATGCAATGAATGCTGTTTTCAGTTTTTCAACCTTTATCTTTAATTATATTTGACAAATGCAAAAGCACATTACAATAGGTCTATCTGCACTAAAGCATTATCCTTAAAACACATGGAAATGCAGCATTTACATTGAAAACGGACATGAAAGCAGTCAATATTGAAAGTTCATGTTAAGCTCACTGAAACTCTTTGGCCCCATAACTGATAAGTAGAGAAGCTAGCAAGGACCTTATCCAAATTTAGAAATAATTGTAATGACCTTCTGCAAATTGGTTTCCTGCCGATTGAGCTTAATTGGAACTGCAATGCATTTCAAAGGAAGGATTTACTACGTGGATGGCAAGCTTTGTTTTTTCTCACTGACAGTCTTAATTAATCAATCCCTTTTGTACTTGATAGGGCTAGTCAGTATTATATGGGTTTGCTGTTCTGGCTCACCAGGTGCGAACTGAAACTATAGGTTTAATTTATTGAAGCTATATATTCAGAAAAAAATTTGATACATTGCTTTCTAGAGAGTACATACATAATAGTTACATAGACTAAGCTTACCCTTGCATTAGTTCATTATTTAACCCCTTCACCCCCAAGGGTGGTTTGCACGTTCATGACCGGGCCAATTTTTACAATTCTGACCACTGTAATTTTATGAGGTCATAACTCTGGAACGCTTCCATGGATCCCGGTGATTCTGACATTGTTTTCTCGTGACATATTGTACTTCATGTTAGTGGTAAAATTTCATTCAAATAACTTAAGTTTATTTGTGAGAAAAATGGAAATTTGGCGAAAATTTTGAAAATTTTGCAATTTTCCAACTTTGAATTTTTATGCCCTTAAATCACAGAGATACTGCACACAAAAAACTTGATAACTAACATTTCCCACATGTTTACTTTACATCAGCACAATTTTGGAACCAAAATTTTTTTTTGTTAGGAAGTTATAAGGGTTAAAAGTTGACCAGCGATTTCTCATTTTTACAACACCATTTTATTTTTAGGACCACATCACATTTGAAGCCACTTTGAGGGGTCTATATGATAGAAAATACCCAAAAGTGACACAATTCTAAAAACTGCACCCCTTAAGGTGCTCAAAACCACATTCAAGAAGTTTATTAACCCTTTAGGTGCGTCACAGGAATTTTTTTGAATATTTAAAAAAAAATGAACATCTAACTTTTTTTCACAAAAAAAATACTTCAGGTTCAATTTTTTTTATTTTACCAAGGGTAAAAGGAGAAATTGGACTGCAAAAGTTATTGTGCAATTTGTTCTGAGTACGCTGATACCTGATATGTGGGGGGGAACGACTGTTTCGGCGCATGGCAGAGCTCAGAATGGAAGGAGCGCCGTTTGACTTTTTCAATGCAAAATTGGCTGGAATTCAGATCGGACGCCATGTCACGTTTGGAGAGTCCTTGATGTACCTAAACAGTGGAAACCCCCTACAAGTGACCCAATTTTGGAAACTAGACCCCCCAAGGAACTTATCTTGATATGTGGTGAGAACTTTGAACCCACAAGGGCTTTACAGAAGTTTATAACGTACAGCGGTACAATTAAAAAATCATATTTTTTCCACAAAAATGATCTTTTCACCCCAATTTTTATTTTCCCAAGGGTAACAGGACCCTAAAAGTTATTGTGCAATTTATCCTGAGTACGCTGATACCCCACATGTGGGGGTAAGCCACTATTTGGGCGCATGGCAGAGCTCGGAAGGGAAGCAGCGCCATTTGACGTTTTTGGCTGGAATTGAGATCGGACATCATGTCGCGATTGGAAAACCCTTGATGTACCAAAACAGTGGAAATCCCCACAAATGACACCATTTTGGAAACTAGACCCCCTAAGGAACTTATCTAGTTGTGTGGTGAGAACTTTGAACCCCCAAGGGCTTCACAGAAGTTTATAACATACAGCCGTACAATTAAAAAAATCATATTTTTCCCACAAAAATGATCTTTTCACCCTAAATTCTTATTTTTCCAAGGGTAACAGGACCCTAAAAGTTATTGGGCAATTTGTCCTGAGTACGCTGATACCCCACATGTGGGGGTAAACCACTATTTGGGCGCATGGCAGAGCTCGGAAGGGTAGCAGCGCCATTTGACGTTTTTGGCTGGAATTGAGATCGGACTCCATGTCGCATTTGGAAAACCCCTGATGTACCAAAACAGTGGAAACCCCCCACAAATGACACCGTTTTGGAAACTAGACCCCCTAAGGAACTTATCTAGATGTGTGGTGAGAACTTTGAACCCCCAAGGGCTTCACAGAAGTTTATAACATAAAGCCGTACAATTAAAAAATCATATTTTTTCCACAAAAATGATCTTTTCACCCTCAATTCTTATTTTTCCAAGGGTAACAGGACCCTAAAAGTTATTGGGCAATTTGTCCTGAGTACGCTGATACCCCACATGTGGGGGTAAACCACTATTTGGGTGCATGGCAGAGCTCGGAAGGGAAGCAGCGCCATTTGACGTTTTTGGCTGGAATTGAGATCGGACACCATGTCGCGATTGGAAAACCCCTGATGTACCTGAACAGTGGAAACCCCCACAAATAACCCCATTTTGAAAACTAGACCCCCTAAGGAACTTATCTAGATGTGAGGTGAGCACTTTGAACCCCCAAAGGCTTCACAGAAGTTTATAATGCCAGGGCATGAAAATAAAAAAATCGTATTTTTTCCACAAACATGATCAGTTAGTCCCCAATTTTTTCATTTTCCCAAGGGTAACAGGAGAAATTGATAAAGCGGTTTTATTCTTCGGGTCAGTACGGTTGCAGCGATACCTCATTTAGGTCGTTTTTTTATGTTTTGTCGGTTTTATGCAATGAAAACTATTTTATATAAAAAATAATTATTTTTGCATTGCTTTATTCTGCGAGCTATAACTTTTTTATTTTTTTGCTGATGATGCTGTGTGGTGGCTCGTTTTTTGCGGGACAAGATGACGTTTTCAGCGGTACCATGGATATTTATATGCGTCTTTTTGATCGCGCGTTATTACACTTTTTGCTTGGCGGTATGATAATAAATCATTATTTTTTGCTTTGTTTTTTATTTTTATTTTTTAAGGGGTTCACTAAAGGGGTTAACTAATGGGACAGTTTTATAGGGCGGGTCGTTACGGACGCGGCGATACCTAATATGTGTACTTTTATTGTTTCTTTTTTTTTATTTCCAAAAAATGGATTTATTTGGGGGAATATTTTTTTTTTTTCTAATTTATTTGGCGATTTTTTTAAATTTATTTTTACACTTTTTTTATTTTTTTTTAACTTTATTAAATAGTCCCAGGTGGGACATCACTGTCCTGTGACAGATTGCTGATCTGTCACTTCACAGATCACCGTGACAGATCAGCGATCTGTCACAGGCAGTGCAGAAGGCTTCCTCATGCCTGCGCTTTGCAGGCACTGAGGAAGCCAGCTTCCTGCAGGCACCCGAAGGCCCCCGTCACCATCTTGGATTCGGGGGCCTGCAGGAAAGGAGCCCCCCGCAGCAGCGCTGCACATTGCGCTGCCGTGGGGGGCTCAGGGAAGCACGGAGGGAGCCCCCTCCCTGCCGATGCTTCCCTTTAACCCCCGGTACACCACGATCATGTTTGATCGCGGTGTGCAAGGGGTTAACGTGTCGGGGGCGGTCCGTGACTGCCCCTGACACATTGTGCCGGGTGTCAGCTGTGATAATCAGCTGACACCCGGCCGCGATCAGTGGCGCTCACCACGTGGGCGCCGCTGATCGCGGTAGACGTACTATCCCGTCCATGGGCATAGGGGCCCGGGTCCCATGGACGGGATAGTACGTCTGATGTCAGGAAGGGGTTAAAGGGTCATATTAGCCTTTGACAGCAAGATTAAGTGATTCTTCTACAAGTTGTCCAAAATGGCCACAGTTACATATTTCAGGCTGCAGCCCATTCTTAGCACACATTAGGACTGGTTACCTAAACAAACATTGCTCGCATGTCTGAGTGATGTTAGAGGTCGTTTATGTTGTTAGACTAAGGGGCAGGATCGTGGATGAGCATAAGTGACCTACTTACACAACGCAACATGATTCCAACTGTGCATTGAGCAATGCTGAAGCAGAACAATAATACTCCCCTTAGCTAACTGAGCAGTCAGGGTTTTTTTCCTCCTTCTTCAACCTTGTCATGGGCCTAGTTGTAAACCTATTATGGTGAGCGAGGACAGTTAGGCTAGGTTCACATTTGCGGTTGAGTCCGCAGCATATCATCCGCATTCCCAAATGCATGCAAAAATGCATGCCAATGCATGTTTATGCAGCGTTTTTTATCCGCATCATCTTACACATGACGTCTAAAAAACGCAACGTTCACATGCGTTTGTATGCGTTTTTGCATGAGTTTGTGTTTTTTATGCGCATGCGTTCGAAATGTCCAATTTTTTCCAGTAGCTTTTCCTTGACATCAGACACCCAGTAGGTGTGTCTCATGGGATTTCTATATACTGTATATACATACACTGCAATGAGGAAATCCTCATCTTTGGCTGCTGTATGTACCTGCAAGATGGATCTTGACCTGGACAACTTTCTAGAAGATCTGGATTTACAATTGAAGTTGGCTGCTGCCTTTGCTTTTGCTTGTCAAGAACATAGAAGAGAAAGACTGAGAAGACGTCGTCGTCGCTATTGGCAACACCTCATCCTTGAACTCAGAGAGAGCCGTGGAGCCTACCACTCCTTGTACACCGAGCTGCAGCAAAACCTGGAGAAGTTTTTTGACTACACCAGGATGTTGCAACAGAGCTTCCATGACTTGCTGCTACGTGTCCAAGGAGCCATTGCCAGGCAGGACACACAGTTCCAGCGAGCAATTCCTGCAGAGGAATGTCTCTTGGTCACCCTGAGGTACGTAGTGTTGTACCTTTAACCCTACCCTATCCCTAACCCTATCCGTATCCCTAAAGCAGTGTACTGATTTTTGCTTTTCATTTCCTTTTCCACAGATCCCTGGCTACTGGAGAGACATTGTCTTCATTACATTTCCAATTCCGGCTTGGGGTATCTACCCTTTCTGGGATTATCGTAGACACTTGTCGTTCTTTAGTTGGCATTCTGAGGCAAGAATTCCTCCCCCAACCGACAAGTGAAGTCTGGATTAAAAATGCTTCTAAATTCCAGGAAATTTGCAATTTTCCTAATTGTGTTGGGACTGTGGACAGCAAACACATTAGGATTATGAAACCAGCTGGAAGTGGAACAGAGTACTTTAACTATAAAAAATATTTTTCCATAGTTCTAATGGCTATTGCAGATGGCGATTGTAAATTCGCTGCTGTGGATATTGGCAATGACTCGCACGCAGACGTTCAAAAACTCAGACATGGGCAAATGTCTGTATGGGAATGATTTTGATTTTCCGGCGCCACGACCTCTGCCCAACACTGATGGACCGCCAATGCCTTTTATGGTTGTTGGTGATGAGGCCTTCCAAATGTGTATCAACCTAATTAAACCATACTCTAGTAGAAACTTAAATCACACCAAAAAAAATTTCAACTATAGACTGACCAGGGCACGAAGAACCGTGGAGTGGGCATTTGGATTGCTGGTTTCAAAATGGCGAATTTCGTGCACATCCATTAACCTAAAAACTGACACTATTGATGAGGTTGTGAAAGCATGTGTTCTTCTGCACAACTACATCATGGTAAAAGAGCGACCAAGCTTACAACCTGAGGAACCTGTTACATTACATAACTACCAATTTCACACTATGAGAACCACTATTGAAGTTGCCCAGATGAGGGATAAGTTTACTGCTTACTGTGTTTCAGATAATGGGCGTGTTTCCTGGCAAGATGAAATGATTTAAGCCGCTAAGATAAATGTACCTGTTATGTTTTCTACCTGTTATGTACCTGTAAGGTAAAATATTACACACCTATTATGTTTAAATGTACCTGTGATGTTAACATGTACATGTTTTACCCCTAATTTTTCCTGAATTAAATATAAACTACCTTCCATCACATTCAAAACTGTGTTTGGGTATTGAATTTAAAAAAAATGGTGTTTGTGTCGGCATTGGCACAGAAAGAAAAACAAGGTATAGCGGGAACAAAATAAAAGTTTTATTTACAAAAAAGTTTTATTTACACAAAAAAAGGTTAGGGGTGATTTATTTTTTCTTTGTGGTTTACGGGAGGGTGTAATGGGCAGGACCTTGGGGATGTGGAGCTAGGAGAATGGGGTAACAGTGTCTACAAATGATAAAGTGGAATTGGAAGGAACAGACAAAAGGGAAGGTACTGACAAATTGGTAGGTGAGGGTGGAGGTGGTGAGTTCAAGGTGTGAACAATTTTTTGGCTCCTACTTTTGACCCTGAGGCTAAGATTTTTGGTTTTAGACTTGGCCTTTCTTGGCCTAGTTGGAGTGCTTGGCTCTGTAGCTGTGCTCTAGCAGGGTGCTGTAGTGGGCAGGGGTGCTGTAGTGGGCAGGGGTGCTGGACTGAGCAGGGGTGCTGGACTGAGCAGGGGTGCTGGACTGGTCACCATACTAGATCCTGATAGCTGCAGGGGAGCTGTACTTTGGAGCAAGGTGGATGGTGCCAGCTGCAGTTTTGAAGAACTTGGCAGCGTGGTCACTCGGTGAACTGGAGGCGGTGGTGGTGGCTGCTGGTAGTATCCTCCTGCCTGTTGAGTTTAGGATGGTGACTGCTGCTGGGACTTCTGTTGCTGCTGCTGTAATTCATGGCTGTAAGCAACCTGGCAGGCCTGCATGACGGACAGCTGGAGTTGAGGTATAAGGTTTTCTGACTCATTTCGCTTAATTGCAGAAAAAAAATGACGCGCCGGTCTATTAAGGTCGGCTTCCAGGCGGTCTAGGCAATTGCTGACTTCCTTGGACCCACTCTTCACTCTATCAGCAATCAACCTAACCCCATCCTGGAAGACCAAACTTAATTTCAGAAACTTGGGCATGCCTGACCTCTCCCAGGCCCTCTGCTGCTGGCGAGAAAACCCACCAAAAGCAGAGGCAGAGGGCTGGGAGAGGGGAAAACCTGATGGTCCGGCTGCCGCTTCCCCAGCCTGTGAAGCCTGCAAGGTTGCTCCATCGCTGGTGGATAACTGTGACTGTGTCTGTTTAGTGGCTGGTAGATGAGGGGCCACTTCAACCGAGGAGGCTCCGGGTTGTGTGGTGCTGGACCAGGTTCTGTGAAAAAAAGAGAAAAATGTTTTAGTGAAATAATACAATATTTGTTCTGCTCCAGGTTCTGTCTGGGGGGGAAAAAAAAACATTAGTCAAAAGTAAAAAAAAACAAACTATACGTTCGCTGAGCCAGCGCAGGCCTCAGAAAGGCAAGGTCCCGGTGGTATTTATATTTTCGGAACCTGGCAGCAGAACCACTTTGAACCCGAAGCTCCTCTCTTATGTCCTTGTTGAAGCGGTCCTTCATCGAGAGCCAATGGATTTTGATTCGCTTCACTGTGAAGGGGAAAAAGAAATATTACTAAACAATGCACATCCATTCACAGGTTCACTGCTGGTCCAGACCACATTGCAATACTTACCAAAATCACTTCTTGCTCGCGGCGTGGTACAGTACTAACCAGGCAGCAGTGATGTTGCCACTTGTTCCCAGAGCCGTCAAATGACCACATTGTCGGAGTGCTGACGGTCACGGGTGTACTACAATGGTCCTCTCTCATGGACTAGGTGGATGAGTTGTTCATTATCTATATCTAGTGTGGCTTGTTCCCATTGTGAAACCTATAGAAAGAGACAAAAAAAAGTTAAGTAATAATGAAAAAAATTGTATTACAACTCTGAGGAAACAAATACTTACACCCCGTCTTTCCTCCTGAGACACATGAGCCCGACAACCCTGGGAAGATTCCTCTCCACTGGACTGCTCCTGCTCTTCATCACTGCCAGGTACCTGTGAAGAAATTACATGATTTAACATACAGTATGTGGAGTATTACCAGTCAATACATACCAATCAGTAAAATGAAGGTAATTACATAATCCTTGTTCAGTCCACCCTGGGAAGAAGACTGTTCTTCAGTGGAGGATATGGTTAAAGAGCAAGCTGCCGCCAAATGAGACACTGCAGAAAAAAAGAAGAAAAATTAAACTAATGATCAAAAAGCAATTTACACAAAAAAAGGACAACAATACTTACATCACAGGCAGTAGTCCAACACCACAGCAGTCAGCACAGGCCAGGGACAGACAGCAGCAACAGTAGACCACCACAGCACCAGGAGACGACCACAGGAAAACCACTGCAACAGGAGACAGCCACTGTGCCAGAGATAATCAGCCAGTCTACAAGGAACAGAAAAAGCATTCAGAGGCACAGACATTTCCAAAGCTTCTATACTTACATAGACAGTCTTGCCCTCACCAGGAGATGAGATGGTGAAAAACACTGCACCAGGAGACTCGCCCACTGCGCCACAGACAATTAGCCTGTCTACAAGGAACAGAAAAAGCATTCAGAGACAAAGACATTTCCAAAGCTTCTATACTTACATAGACAGTCATGTCCTCACCACGACAGAAGACAGAGTCAAACAGGAGCCAAACTAAAGTAAAAAACGAGCCAAGCTAGAGCCAAAACAGGAGCCAAACTGGAGCCACACTGGAGCCAAACTGGAGCCACGCTGGATCCACACTGGAGCCACACTGGAGTCAACAAGCACGTCTAAAATTAAACATAAAAAAATTAATAGAAAGTTAAAAGAAGCAGTGAGAGAGACAGACATTTTCTAAGGTTCTACACTTACATAGCCTGTGTTGTGGCATCATCCAGAGTCCAGAGAGTTATGGCCTTGCTGTGTCCACACTTCCTTTTATAGAGCTCTCAATTATCAGGTAGATGAATCACTTCCTGGACCAACTCATTAAAGAAACGTATGCATATAGAACGCATGTGCGTACTCATGTCCGTGCGTACGCATGCATTCCCATAGACAGTAATGCGTTTATTTGACGCACTCATCCGCATAAGGATCAATAAGCTCATCTTTTATTATCAGTACTGAGGTTTCCTTCTTTTCCACTCTCACAATCTAGACCTACATCCATTTCTGTTGGAAGCTACTGTCAAGTTAATTTTGGTCAATGTTTACAAACTTCTTAGCTGCTATACTCTATTATGACAGCTGAGCTTAATTACACAAAGCATCATTGAATATTATATCTGTAAGTTGAAGTCTTATTTTAGATTTAGGAAACCTTTCCATGACTGAAGACCAAAAAAGCAGTAAAACGCCATTTTGTAAAAAATGCCTTTTAGTTCTTGCTGGGTGTCGCTTTTTAGTCACATATTCTTTGAAAATAATTTGAAAGGCTTTCATAATATTTTACATATTCATCAGCATGGGAATGTATCATTCAGATGTTTAATAATACGTAAACTATCAAAGGCATCAAACAAAAGTGCCCATCAGCACTAAAGAAGTAGAAGAAGCGCTCTACTAATTTGACCCCTTTCTGCCATATGACGTTCTATCCTGTTCATGTGCCCTGGGGCTTAATTCTCAAGTATGGGATAGTACGTCATAGCGATCAGTGGCACTCACGGGGGGAGCGCTGCTGATCGCAGCCGGGTGTCAGTTGATTATCACAGCTGACACCCGGCACTATGTGTCAGGGGCGGTCATGGACCGCCCCAGACACGGTAACCCCTGGCACACTGCAATCAAACACGATTGCAGGGTACCGGGTGTTTAGGGAAGCATCGGCAGGGAGGGGGCTCCCTCCGTGCTTCCCTGAGCCCTCCGGAGCAGCGCGATGTGCTGCGCTGCTCCTTGGGTCTCCTTCCCTGCAGGTCTCCGGATCCATTATGGCAGCCTGCAGGGAGCCGGCTTCCTCAGTGCCTGCAAAGCACAGGCATGAGGAAGCCTGTGCAGCGCCAGTGTCAGATAGCTGATCTGTCACAGCGATCTGTGATGTGACAGATCAGCGATCTGTGATGTGACAGATCAGCGATCTGTCACATGACAGTGATGCGCCCCGGGACAGTATAATAAAGTTAAGAAAAGTGTAAAAATAATTTATAAAAATCGCTAAATAAATTTAAAAAAAAGTATTCCCTAATAAATTCATTTTTTGGAAATAAAAAAAAAAAAGTACACATATATAGTATCCGTAGCGTCCGTAACGACCCGCCCTATAAAAATGTCCCATTAGTTAACCCCTTTAGCGAACCCCTTCAAAAATAAAAATAAAAAACAAAGCAAAAAATAATGCTTTATTATCATAACGCTGAACAAAAAGTACAATAACGTGTGTTCAAAAAGACAGATATAAATAACCATGGTACCGCTGAAAACGTCATCTTGTCTCGCAAAAAATCGAGCTGCCACACAGCATCATCAGCGAAAAAATAAAAAAGTTATAGCTCGCAGAATAAAGCGATGCAAAAATTATTATTTTTTATATAAAAAATGTTTCCATTGCATAAAAGCGCCAAAACATAAAAAATGACATAAATGAGGTATCGCTGTAATCGTACTGACTCGAAGAATAAAACTGCCTTATCAATTTTACCGCACGCGGAACGGTGTAAACGCACCCCCCAAAGAAATTCTTGAAATGCTGGCTTTTGTTTATTCTGCGTCCCAAAAATCGGAATAAAAAGCGACCAGAAAATGGTACAAATAAAAACGTCAACTCGTCCCACAAAAAATGAGACCTCACATGACTCGGTGGATCAAAATATGGAAAAATTATAGCTCTTAAAATGTGGTGATGCAAAAACTATTTTTTCAATAAAAAGTGTCTTTTAGCGTGCGACAGTTGGCAAACATAAAGACCAGCTACAAATACTAAATCAAACCCCCCTTTGTCACCCCCTTAGTTAGGGAAAAATAATAAAATAAAAAAAAATGTATTTATTTCCATTTTCCCATTAGGGTTATAGGTTAGGGCTATGGTTAGGGCTAGGGTTAGGGCTAGAGTCAGGGTTAGGGTTAGGGTTGGAGTTAGAATTGGGGGGTTTCCACTGTTTGGGCACATCAGGCGCTCTCCAAACGCAACATGGCGTCTGATCTCAATTCCAGCCAATTCTGCGGTGAAAAAGTCAAATGGTGCTCCTTCCCTTCCAAGCTCTGTCATGCGCCCAAACAGTGTTTCATCCAAACATATGGGGTATCAGCCTACTCAGGACAAATTGCAAAACAACTTTTGCATTCCATTTTCTCCTGTTAACCTTGGTAAAATAAAAAAATTGGGGACTAAAGATCATTCTTGTGGAAAAAAATATGATTTTTTTTATTTTCACGCCCGGGCGTTATAAACTTCTGTGAAGCCCTTGGGGGTTCAAAGTGCTCACCACACATCTAGATAACTTCCTTGGGGGGTCTAGTTTCCAAAATGGTGTCATTTGTGGGGGATTTCCACTGTTCTGGTACATCAGGGGCTTTCCAAATGCAACATGGTGTCCAATCTCAATTCCAGCCAAAAAAGTCAAATGGCGCTGCTTCCCTTACAAGCTCTGCCATGCGCCCAAATAGTCGTTTACACCCACATATGGGGTATCAGCGTACTCAGGACAAATTGCACAATAATTTTTAGGGTCCTGTTACCCTTGGGAAAATAAATATTGGGGGTGAAAAGATCATTTTTGTGGAAAAAATATGATTTTTTAATTGTACCACTGTACGTTATAAACTTCTGTGAAGCCCTTGTGGATTCAAAGTTCTCACCACATATCTAGATAAGATCCTTGGGGGGAGTAGTTTCCAACATGGGGTCACTTGGGGGGGTTTCCACTGTTTAGGTACATCAGGGGCTCTCCAAACGTGACATGGCGTCCGATCTGAACTCCAGCCAATTTTGCATTGAAAAGGTCAAACGGCGCTCCTTCCCTTCTGAGCTCTGCCATGCGTCGAAACAGTGGTTCCACCCCACATATCAGGTATCAGTGTACTCAGGACAAATTGCACAATAACTTTTGCAGTCCAATTTCTCCTGTTACCCTTGGTAAAATAAAAAAAATTGGACCTGAAATAATTTTTTTGTGAAAAAAAGTTAAATGTTCATTTCTTTAAAACATTCAAAAAATTCCTGTGAAGCACCTGAAGGGTTAATAAACTTATTGAATATGGTTTTGAGCACCTTGTGGGGTGCAGTTTTTAGAGTAGTGTCACTTTTGGGTATTTTCTATCATATAGACCCCTCAAATTGGCTTCAAATGTAATGTGATCAGTAAAAATAAAATGTTGTTGCAAAAATGAGAAATCGCTGGTCAACTTTTAACGCTTATAACTTCCCAACAAGAAAAAATTTTGGTTCCAAAATTATGCTGATGTAAAGTAAACATGTGGGAAATGTTACTTATCAAGTTTTTTGTGTGCCATATCTCTGTGATTTAAGGGCATAAAAATTCAAAGTTGGAAAATTGGAAATTTTCAAAATTTTTGCCAAATTTCCATTTTTTTCAGAAATAAACTTAAGTTATTTGAATGAAATTTTACCACTAACATGAAGTACAATATGTCACGAGAAAACCGTGTCAGAATCACCTGGATCTATGGAAGGGTTTCAGAGTTATTACCTCATAAAGGGACAGTGGTCAGAATTGTAAAAATGGGCCAGGTCATGAATGTGCAAACCACCCTTGGGGGTTAAGGGGTTAAACATACTAATTCAACAAAAATATCTCTTTTGCTTTTCATCCATTAAATTAAGTTAATGATAGTAGCATTTTCATTGTGGCACTCATCACTCCCTCTTCTAGTGTCTCACCTCTCATTGATTACGGTTAGCCAAAATTCAAGATCACATTCCATGTTATAGTCACAAGGGGAATCTACCAGTGAGCATTTGTTCTGATGATACCTTGTATCGGGTGACTTGGGATGGGCTTATGGTGGATGGCTTGGGTATTTCGATCAATTAAGAAATTTGTCTTTGTCCAAAGTGTTTTTAGTTAGATCAGTGCTTATAGCCATGTTAAATTTACAAGCAGCCATTTTACCTTATGTCACCAATTAAACTTTCAGCATTCACACAAACACTGATACCCATTTGAAATGAAATCTGTGCTGACCACTTTTCTCACAGCGCAATAGTTGTTACTTTTCTCTTTTATAATCGTTACTTCTGCTTCTATATATTCAGTGTTATTTGTTATTTTAAAAAATATATAAATAATTACTGTTTTGCATAGTCTCGAAGATCCATGGGAAACCATGAGCGCAAATGATCAAGCTCATAATAAATAGATTGCATTGCTCGCAGACATGGCATGAGAACACAACCATGACACCAGTACGCTTTTTGTCCATTGTGATAAATATGAACTGTATATTCATGTATTGCTATGGTGTAGATCACAAATTGCATTTAACCACTAGTGCCCTATGACGCAAGTAACAGTGACTAAGCCAAAAAAAAATTAAACAGGGCCCCTAAGCATCATCTTTACAAATAATACAGCAAAAGTAATAGGAACAGTAAAACTTGGGGAAAATGCTGAATCAAATCAGGTCAGTTACTATCAAGTTAATATGAAATTAAAGTCCTTTTTTTATTTTTTTAGATTTCTTGAGAAAAAAATGTCAGTACTTGGCGATAATGCAGGAATACTGAAGGTGCGGTGTGTTAGAATCTGAGCAAACCATCCGAATTATAACGCTAGCTTGAAATATAGAATACAATTGAGAGGGGACCGCCTGTTCACAGTGTACCATATGGCAAATAACTGAATATGCATACACATTATGTTTTCTTCACAGTAAGCAAAACAAGTAAGCAGAAATGTCCTTTCTTTACAGTTGATTGATGAATGGAAGCAAATCGCTCAAAAACTATAAGATAATTTTCACTAATTTACAATTTAACTTTCCACAGAAACCACAAGTGGACCGTAGATCCAGAAACTCTTCTATCATGGAGTAACTATGTACTGCAGTTTATGTCACTATGGATTATGGCCGTTGGATAATTCATATTTACTACATGGCAGCATAATGAGCTCATTATCCCTGTGGTCACTTGGTATTAGGACATGTTTCATTAGCAAGGAATTTTAATTAGATTTTCCATATTTCTTTCCCAATTTTTTGCACTGCGACAGGGTTTTTAAGAATCCACAAACTATACTTTACTTAGAGGGGTTAGAGCTCTACAAAATTTCAATAGCTTAAAACACCTTAGTATCTGACATACCTCATCAAGGAGTTAAACAAGATGTCCCCTTATTAATAGGATAGATGATAACTTGCTGATTGCTGATTCAACTTCTTGAACCCCTAGCATTCTCAAAATTGGGGATTCACTACTATATCTTGTATATATCCACTTCATTCAAGATGGGGCTGCGGATCCCCAATCTTAGGGTTGAATAGCCTAGACCACAGGAATACTTGAGGTCCCAGCTGCTGGACACCCAATGATCAGTAAGGTCTTCCCAATCAGTAGGATATAATTTGTTTTTGAGGAATAGCATTTTACCTAATAAAGACTTCTACTACAAATGAGCGTATCAGCGTCCAGTAAAATGTTTGTCCATTTATAGCCCCATGTGACAGAACATGTGCTAGTGTATTAGGTATTTATTACCACCTGCAGCTCATTGAAAGCACCTAACCTTCCATAGGAAACACCACATTTGTGTTATTTAACTGGCAGCAGTCCTAGTTGTTGAGATCTGACAAGAGAACAACTGGGTGCAAGTCAACAGGTGCAAGGTGAAGCTTATTAGCAGGTAAAGTGGAAAATCTTCATAAAAGGTGTGGTGATTAATTTTTTACAGGAGGAGAAGTGGCAACATATATAGTTGGTGAAATAAATATTGAACAGATCACCAATTTTCTAAGTACATATACTGTATTTCTAAAGGTGATATTAATATGAAATTCTCACCAGATGTCAGTAACAACCCATCCAATCAACACTCAAAATAAATCAAACCATGGTTTGTTACCGACATCTGATAAGAATTTTATGTCATTAGCACCTTTAGAAATATATTTACTTAGAAAATTGATGGCGGGATTAATATTTATTTCACCCACTGTATACTAATACAGCACAGTACAAAAAGAGGACTTGAAAATCCTCCAATAATAGAAAACAGAAAGAGAACAACAAGGTTTACCCGTACAGGCCTCCAAACAAATGCACTATCAGGATGCAGTGGACCCATATAACTAAGATGGCAACACAGGTGCAAGAATACCAATCAAACAACCGCTCGCAGCCTACCAATACATGGAGGGGGCGGTTGCCTGGTATGTTGATGCACAAAACAACTTGTATGCGGCGCTGTTCACACTAAGGCCATGCACAGCATCCAGGCCAGCCTAGTAGTGACACCCTTCTATTAGCTCAGGCGGGCTGGCCCAGCGCTATCAAAATGCATGCCGTGTGAACAGACACCGCAGTTTACAAGACCAAATGGGCCCAGCTGCACCCAGAATAAAAAGTGCAAAAAACACATTTAAAAAAAAAAAAAAATGTGGAGTATTAGCTGATATTTTGGCCAAAACGTGGAGATCTTTGACGCAGGTTACGGGCTCACGTATTTTGGCCAAAATATCAGCTAATACTCCACATTTTTTTTTTAAATGTGTTTTTTGCACTTTTTATTCGGGGTGCAGCTGGGCCCATTTGGTCTTGTAAACTGCGGTGTCTGTTCACACGGCATGCATTTTGATAGCGCTGGGCCAGCCCGCCTGAGCTAATAGAAGGGTGTCACTACTAGGCTGGCCTGGATGCTGTGCATGGCCTTAGTGTGATCAGCGCCGCATACAAGTTGTTTTGTGTATCAACATACCAGGCAACCGCTCCCTCCATGTATTGGTAGGCTGTGAGCGGTTGTTTGATTGGTATTCTTGCACCTGTGTTGCCATCTTAGTTATATGGGTCCACTGCATCCTGATAGTGCATTTGTTTGGAGGCCTGTACGGGTAAACCTTGTTGTTCTCTTGCTGTTTTCACCCACTGTACTCAGGATTTTGAAAGTGAAATTTCACAACACTTATACAGCATACAGCATATGAATACCTATATAAAAACATACACAAATTGATATGCACATATACAGTTATATTTAGACCCACAGGTTCACAGTGTGAGGGAGGTACAAGCCTTTTCGCCCTGGTTCTGAGGGTATTCTCCCACGCAATAAACTGCCACATGATGAGTGACTGCCCGTACTGCTTAGTCTTCGCTAGCACCTGCAGTCCCACTAATACTGCACTGCTAGTGTGGCGCCCCTGAGGGTTCAGTCACCACAGAGGTACTGCACCTCCTCCTGAGGTGTTGTACCCCACCATCCAGGTAAGGTGGAGACACCTGACCACACTCCAACACCTGCACCCCACACCACAAAGTAGTGTAGCAAAGCACCTTCAGCGGCTCCCTGCTTGGAGTGTAGCATAGCACCCCTTGGTAGCTCCCTGCTTGGAACACGAAACGTGCTGGGAGGTGGGTGGAGTTTAGTTCACATAAAAGAGCGGGAAGAGTTGAGTGAGTCATTCAGTCAGTCTTTCACTCAGTCAGTGAGTGAGGATGTAGAAGGACAGAGAGTGAGAAAGAGAAGATCCCAGGGAGAGGGAAGGAAGAAGGAAGTGCTGCAGCAGGCCACAGTGATCTGGGTCTTTTGGCACAGGAAAGAGACAGAGAAAGGAAGCTTGATTCTCCATTGGGAAGAAGGATTAGCACGGAACGTAAGGAGAATAGGAGAACAAGGACCAGGGTTAGAGGAGAACCCTTTTCAAGTTCTAAGCGCAAGGCCGGGGCCCAGTCCCCGAGGTTGTACGGATACTAATTGCCTGCAGCAGACGCCGGAGGAATAGAAGTAGTGACCACTTTATTCCCACACAAGACTTGGGGGCACAGCATCAACATATTAGTGAGCCGGGACTTAGTAGCAAGGAGTCCCCGAAGCAGGCTACAGCTGTCTGCTGTACAAGTAGAGTTCATAGGAACATCTGACAGGAGGAACTCCAGTGTAACTCAGTACTAGAAGTACTTCATTCAAAGGCGCTATAAGAGGAGACGTTCAGAAAAGGCACATATGTTGGCGGAGTGTTGAAAAGGAGTGCTTCATCTTGCCTGGAAGTTGGCTGAGCTCTGGACCCGGAGGACACGGCACAAATGCAGGCACCTGTAACTGCAATAGACTGTGAGTAAAGCTTTGGAACTACATGCCCTGGTGTCCTCCACTTATTCCTGCGCCAACCTGCCAGCACGGCTACACTGCCTGCCTGACACTACACCATCTAAGTGTCACTTCACCTACACAGCCCTTGGACTTCAGCCCTGCCTGTGGAGGGCTATAACATCAATGTTGCACCACACCATCTGTCCCAGAGGATCTGTCTGCAGCGTCGGCTTACATCTCTGGTGCCGAACACCACAGGTGGCTTCATGAATCACTCATCATCAGCACACTGAACATTCCCCTTTTACAATGGGCGCCCAGGGCCACGGGCCGGGTCCCAGCTGCCGTGACATCTCCCATTGAAGCTCATCGGACCCAGTACCAAGTACCACACAGCCCTGGGTGTGAGGGCGTCCCATTTTGGCGTCACGAACAGGATGACGAAGCCTGGTGCCACCGGGTTCTGTGTGCCTACGATTTATTGGACTTAACAGCTTGTGAAAATGTGCAAAAGACCCAATTTGATAGACTGTAATATGAATGCTAAAAATGGCCGCCAGCACGGAGAAGAAGGGCGTGACAACATGGGTGGTCCTAAGAAAAGACAGCAAACTCTCCTGGGCCTCCCCTGTCTGAACTTCTATGCGACAGCAACATGGCCCACCCCCCGAGGGGTTCGTATACTGGCCTGGTATGGAGGAGTGGGAAGAAGACGCCGCCCCCAGGAGGAGCGGGGGCTGGTGGCGGGAAAAGAGTCAAGACAGGAAGAAGAAGGAGGAGAGAACACCATGATGGAAGGAGAGAGGAGGCCTGAAGAGCGAAGGGAGGTTAAGCTGAACCTCCCTGGCGCAATGGCTGAAGGCTCCGATCTGGCTTCCGGCATGAATCAGCAGCAGCTGGAGGAGGAAATAACCCGGCTGACTCATGAACTGCGGCAGAAGCAGGAGGCGCTCTGGAAGATGAAATGGTAGCACGCCCTGGAGGGGCCGCCATCCACGGTACCCCAGTCACCGCTACCCGCCACTGCTGCACCGGATCTCCTCCAGGCAAACCCTGTGGAGTTCACGGCTGCTGCAATTCCACCGGCAGCACCTATACCCTGCTCTCCGCTGTCATCACCGCTGGGTGAGGCCTGCCCGGAGGGGTTGTCCGAGCGCCTGGGAGCTGAAGTGGAGGAAGGAGTTGAGCTCCCGCCTGGACCTGATGCGGCTGTGCAGGTCCCACCGGAGACCAACACGGACCCGGAGCCGCCAAGCGCTCCATCATCATCTCCAATCTTGAGTCCGGTTACACCGTGAACATTGTACGCCGCCGGGAGGCTCTAGGTATGATCGCTACCCCTCCCAACGGGTTAACTTTTCATGTAGTGAGGCCGGTATGCTTGAACTCCAAATGGGACTATTAGATGAGCTATGCTCTCAATTCAGAAGCACTAAGCTTACTGAGATGGGGAAGTGGAAGAAATCCCTGCTGAGAAGAGTAAGGCTGGAGCAAGCGCGTCCCATTCGACATCTTCTGATCCCAGCAGAGGAGTCTGAGCAGCTAATGGGTGTTACTATGCATCATGGGTTTTCTTGGCCACAAGTTCTGGGCCCTCGCCTCAACCCTTACAAGCACCCACAGATGCCAGTGACACCAGGCGTCAGGCCGGAAGTCAAAATTCTGGTACCACCTGAAATGGAGGAACCACAGCCAGTGGCAACCCATCCCTCACCAGAAGAAAAGGAGTACCTGCAATTTGAAGACTGCCAGCAACAGGATGAAGACACCCAGAGCATCTCCCCTGGAAGCAGCAGCCAAGAAAAACAGCTTCCAGAACCCCAGGAGGGGACAACTAGCCATAACTAACTTTGTTACCCAGGAGGGTATTTGCACCATTGTGCCTTTTTCTAATTTTTATTTGCTCATCATGCTTTTGTTTTTCCAGTTGTTGCTCAGTTTTATTGGCAGTGTTTTTCATATTGGAATTGTGGAGATCATGGACGCTGAATGATCCAGAACTTTATTGTAAATAGTTTGCACCTCTTTGGGTGCCCTCTCTTGGTTTTACATAGGTCTTTTATGAATAAGAACTACCTCATCGTGGAGCATGGCTCCTACCTAAAGGACACTGCAAGAGATCACGGCTGGGAGCGGTGTCCAGCACTTACAAGAATTATTGTGAAGTATTTTATAATGTGCCTTATGACAGTATTGATAGAGAATAGCTTTTATATAAAATCTAGTTAATAGCCATGACTAATAGGAATGTTTTAATAAAGAAATTTGAATGGAGATGAAGATTTGATAAACGCAGGTGACGAACCAGGCATCCACGGTTGTCACTTAGGGTTAATAAGAGAAAGTAGAAAATGTGTAAGAAGAAGTGATAATTCTTGAAATAGCACTTTAAATTAGGTAGTATAACTTTAAAGATAGTTATTTAAAATTGATTGCAATGTTCAAGTGACAGTGCCTCTCATATTGAGAAGATTAGATAAGAACTCTTTGTTTTGCATTACCAAAATTTTGTATGTTCCTGTATTTGTCAACTTTTGTTTTCTTGCAGCCCGCGGACGTGCTGTGTTTAACGAGGGGGTATGTGGCGCCCCTGAGGGTTCAGTCGCCACAGAGGTACTGCACCTCCTCCTGAGGTGTGGTACCCCACCATCCAGGTAAGGTGGAGACACCTGACCACACTCCAACACCTGCACCCCACACCACAAAGTAGAGTAGCAAAGCACCTTTGGCGGCTCCCTGCTTGGAGTGTAGCATAGCACCCCTTGGTGGCTCCCTGCTTGGAACACAAAACGTGTTGGGATGTGGTTGGAGTTTAGTTCACATAAAAGAGCGGGAAGAGTTGAGTGAGTCATTCAGTCAGTCTTTCACTCAGTCAGTGAGTTAGGATGTAGAAGGACAGAGAGTGAGAAAGAGAAGATCCCCGGGAGAGGGATGGAAGAAGGAAGTGCTGCAGCAAGCCACAGTGATCTGGGTCTGCTGGCACAGGAAAGAGACAGAGAAAGGAAGCTTGATTCTCCATTGGGAAGAAGGATTAGCATGGAACGTAAGGAGAATAAGAGAACAAGGACCAGGGTTAGAGGAGAACCCTTTTCAAGTTCTAAGCGCAAGGCCGGGGCCCAGTCCCCGAGGTTGTACGGATACTAATGGTCTTGCAGCAGACACCGGAGGAATAGAAGTAGTGACCACTTTATTCCCACACAAGACTTGGGGGCACAACATCAACATATTAGTGAGCTGGGACTTAGAAGCAAGGAGTCCCTGAAGCAGGCTACAGCTGTCTGCCGTACAAGTAGAGTTCAAAGGAACATCTGACAGGAGGAACTCCAGTGTAACTCAGTACTGTGAGTACTTCACTCAAAGGCGCTAAGAGGGAGACGTTAAGAAATGGCACATATGTTGGCGGAGTGTTGGAAAGGAGTACTTCATCTTGCCTGGAAGTTGGCTGAGCTCCTGACCCGGAGGACATGGCACGGATGCGGGCACCTGTACCTGCAACAGACTGTGAGTAAAGCTTTGGAACTACTGTACATGCCCTGGTGTCCTCCACTTATTCCAGCGCCAACCTGCCAGCACGGTTACATCCCTTGCTCCTGACACTACACCATCTTAGTGTCACTTCACCTACACTGCCCTGGGACTTCAGCCCTGCCTGTGGAGGGCTATAACATCACTGCTGCACCACACCATCTGTCCCAGAGGATCTGTCTGCAGCGTCAGCTTACATCTCTATTGCCGAACACCACAGGTGGCGTCACGAATCACTCATCATCAGCACACTGAACATTCCCCTTTTTCAATGGGCGCCTAGGGCCACGGGACCGGTCCCAGCTACCATGACATCTCCCATTGAAGCTCATCGGATTTCAAAGAAATAGTTTTCGGATTAAACGTGCGCTGCTAGACAAAACGACTCCTTTCCAGATTGCGTACTTGTATACTTTTATTTTCCCAACGCGTTTCGAAGTTTGAAACTTCTTCCTCAGGGGATGATATGTACCTAGGTACATATCAACCCCTGAGGAAGAAGTTTCAAACTTCGAAACGCGTTGGGAAAATAAAAGTATACAAGTACGCAATCTGGAAAGGAGTCGTTTTGTCTAGCAGCGCACATTTAATCCGAAAACTATTTCTTTGAAATCTGATGATCTATGATCACGGCGTGGCCATTTGGATGTGCAGCAGCTTGACCTCTATTCCTTTATGCCTAAAACTCTCCTGCTATTGGTGAGTATAACAGCTTGAATTATATCTCTTTTACTTGGGTAAGACCCTATTGCGCTCTTTCTCTTTTAGTTTTAACCACATTGAAGCTCATCGGGCTCGGTACCGAGTACCCCACAGCCCTGGGTGTGAGGGCGTCCCACTAGCACTGCTGCTGCTGCTCCTTCTGGTGAAGTCCTGACCACGAGCACTATATGGCTGGGCATTAACCTTTGGTAACATTGCGTGACATGGTGTGCCCGGGGCTAGTTAGCTCAAGTGAGCTGCATGGGCGCCCTGGCCCCAACTGACTTCTATAAGGAAGTCCTTCCTACCTTATCCACTGTGCCCATCCTATCTTTACTATTTACACTACTATTACTACCACTAAAATGTACCCCATGTTATGGCTAAATTTGGGTACTACATTCACCCTACTAGTACCATGACATACACACAAAAATATATATATTACATAGATATACAACCTTTATACATACAGCAGCAATAAATACAATCGGGATGTAACTTAGCGAGACTTTACAACCCCTTTCAATCCCCGTTCCTTTTAACATGGCTGTCCCCAACCATAAAATTTTAATATTTACACAAAATACTCCCCACAGGGAGAAATATGGAGCACTGTGTTGACTCAATATGAGCTGAGTCTATAATTCTTCAAAGGGAGGCAGTCCCTTTCCTTTAAACATGGTATTATTGTAGCCATTGCCCTGCGACGCAGTCCCAGAGCATTGTCCTGCAACAAGCGCAACAAAAAAGGGAAAAACCAAAAAGAATCCATGCTCTCAATGGGGACGCCTGTCTCACAGTTCTCCAGGTCAACAATGTCAGTTATCCAAGACATCCTGTAAATATTTACATAGGTTCCTGCTCTGGAGGATGGTGAAGCTCCGCAAGAAGAGGTTCCGGCCCCACTGATGTTCCGGCTTCTGCAGCTGCCGGCAGCACTCCTCCACAGGTACAGGGAACTGGTCAGTCTGGACCTCATCTGTGACCCCACTCAGTCGTCCAGGTCAGGTCTTTTCTTCCTCCATCTGTTGCCATCTCCTATCAATGTGGCCTAGGCTACTGCAGCTACACATGAGATTCTCTTCTGATCCCCACCCGTTCCAAGGTGGGGTCGCTTCCAGCCGCTCCACCCATTTCGCTTCATTGGGTGTTAGAGGGCAAGGTCTCTTACTTTTCATCCACGCCCACTATGGGCAGAAGGAGGGGCATTGCTGGTCAGTTTTTGGTGCCATCTCTGCGCTGTCTTGCCCACGAAGATTGTCATCTTGGTGGCTGTTGTCCTTTTTGGCACCAAACTCCTCCATCTTCATGGCTGCCATCTTTGCCACAACAACTTTGTCAGTCACAATTAAAACATCAGTTTCTCCATTCTTCGCAGTTTCTCCACATTGCACAGTGTTGGCATCCTGCTGACTATGCCAAGAGTGAGGGAGGTACAGGGCGGTAGTCGTGGCTGATAGTATTTGAGTTAGCATGCCATTCCCTCCGGTCACATACACATTCTGGCCATAACTCTGCATACCTGTGGCTTCTTCACCAGCACAGTCAGGGTTCTCTGTCCATTTCTGGAGGCTTCCTTGGTCCGGTTTAGTACAAAACTAGCCACAGTCCAATTCAACTTTCAAACAGGTAATGTTACTGATTCTGGTACACAGCATATTCATGTTCTTTCCAGCATTAACATCAGGTCTCACAACGTGCAACTCCTTCTCTGTCCCTGTCCTTCTCTCTCTGTCACTAAGCTAGCTTCCGGGATGGACCGTACCTTTCGATCCCTCAGCATCCTCCCTGTTCATCCTTATTCCGTTTGGGGACTCCTCAGCCATTTCGCCCTGGTTCTGAGAGCATCAGCCCACACAATAAGCTGCCACATGATGAGTGACCTGCCGTACTGCTTAGTCTTCGCTAAAACCTGCAGTCCCACTAATACTGCACCTCTAGCACTGCTGCTGTTGCTCCTTCTGGTGAAGTTCTGGCCATGAACACTATGTGACTGGGCATTAACTTTTGGTAATATTGCGTGACACAGTGTTGCCCGGGGCTAGTTAGCCCAAGTGAGTTGCACGGGCGTCTTGGCCCCAACTAAGGAAGTCCTTACTACCTTATCCACTGTGCCCCTCCTATCTTAACTATTTACACTACTATTACTACCACTAAAATGTACCCCATCTTGTGGCTAATTTTGGGTACTACACTCACCCTACCAGTACCATGACATACACACGTAAATATATATATATATATATATATATATATACATTACATAGATATACAACATTTATACATACAGGAACAATAAATACAACTGGGATGTAACTTAAGGGGTTAGCGAGACTTTACAACCCCTTACAACACTATAACACACACCCACATATATCTGCATACTGTGGCACATGCGCTCTGTGACACACAGACGCATCACAACATGCACCTACACACTGTGACACACCGATATATTCTTACACACTTGTGACATACACACACCCACATACTCCTAGAGACACTGTGAAATATACATGCACATGTAATGTGCTCTCCAGGTTATCCCCTCGGTTCCCTCGCTCATGTTTCTTCTTTTGACATCCACACAATTGAACTCTTCAAATCTTTCTCCCTGCAAGAAGTGGTTGCGTATCTCTCTCCAGGCAGAAGAAACAAGGTCCTGTATCACTTTGCCACCTGGCTTTCACACTTGCTATCCTGTGACATACTTTCATCATGAGGGACTTTAACAACTCCATTTAATATTCCATCTCCTTTTAACAACCCCATCCACTCTCTGCATCTGCTACTCATCTTCTCTTTCTAACTTTCTCACTCTGCCTCTCACAGTTTATTAAGTCTCCTATGCATGAAGATGCTAATATTGTACATTAAACCTGGTCTTCTCCTGATTCTGCTCAGAGTATGACTTACTAACTCCCTGTTCTGCCTTCTTCCACGTATGACGCTGTGTGGATTCCAGCATACGGCTAAACCCTTCATCCACTCCCAATAAAAAGGCTGTAAAAAGCAAATCAAAACAGCAAAGATTGAGACAGAGAGACTCATTGCTAGAGAAAGTAAAAATAATCCAAAAATATTCTTTAACTACATAAATAGTAAGAAACTAAAAAATGATAGTGTTGGTCCCCTTAAAAATAGTCTGGGTGAAATGGTGGATGAGAATGAGGAAAAAGCCAATATGATAAATGACTTTTTTCAAAAGTATTTACACAATAAAATCCCATGACAGATAACATGATCAGGGAAAAAAATTCTCCATTAAATGTCACCTGCTTAACCCAGCAGTAAGTAAGGCGGCATCTAAAAATCACTAAAATTGACACATCCCCGGGCCCGGATGGGATACACCCCCGAATACTGCAGGAATTAAGCACAGTCATAGATAGCCCATTATTTTTAATCTTCAAAGATTCCATAGTAACAGGGTCTGTACCACAGGACTGGCGTATAGCAAATGTGGTGCCAATATTCAAAAAGGGGAAAAAAACTGAACTTGGAAATTATAGGCCAGTAAATTAAACCTCAACTATGGGTAAAATCTTGGAGGGCTTTCTAAGATATACTATACTGGAGTATCTGGAGAAGAATAACCTTATGACCCAATATCAACATGGATTTACAAGGGACCGTTCCTGTCAGACTAATCTGATAAGCTTTTATGAAGAGGTAAGTTCTGGACTGGACCAAGGGAATGCAGTGGACGTGGTGTACATGGACTTTTCAAAAGCTTTTGATTCGGTGCCACACAAAAGGTTGATACATAAAATGAGAACAATGGGGATAGGGAAAAAATAAGTAGATGGGTTAAGAGCTGGCTCAGGGATAGGAAACAAAGGGTGGTTATTAATGGAGCACACTCTGACTGGGTCACGGTTAGCAGTGGGGTACCACAGGGGTCAGTTTTGGGCCCGCTTCTTTTTAACATATTTATTAATTACCTTATAGGGGGCATAGAGAGTAGAATTTCAATATTTGCAGATGACACTAAACTCTGCAGGGTAATCAATACAGAGGAGGACAATTTTATATTACAGGAAGATTTATGTAAACTAGAAGCTTGGGCTGATAAATGGCAAATGAGCTTTAATGGGGATAAATGTAAAGTCATGCACTTGGGTAGAACAAACAAGATGTATAATTATGTGCTTAATTGTAAAACGCTGGGCAAAACAGTCACTGAAAAAGACCTGGGTGTATGGGTGGACGACAAACTCACATTTAGTGGCCAGTGTCAGGCAGCAGCTGCAAAGGCAAATAAAATAATGGGATGCATTAAAAGAGGCATAGATGCTCATGAGGAGAACATAATTTTACCTCTATATACAGTAGGTCACTAGTGTGACCACACTTAGAATACTGTGTACAGTTCAGGTCTCCGGTATATAAGAAAGACATAGCTGAACTGGAGCGGGTGCAGAGAAGAGCGACCAAGGTTATTAGGGAACTAGGGGGTCTGCAATACCAAGACAGGTTATTACACTTGGGGTTATTTAGTTTGGAGAATCGAAGGCTTAGGGGTGATCTTATTACAATGTATAAATATATGCGGGGACAATACCAAGACCTTTCTAATGATCTTTTTACTCTTAGACCTGTGACGGGGACAAGGGGGCATCCTCTAAGTCTGGAGGAAAGAAGGTTTAAGCATACTCACAGATGCGGATTCTTTACTGTAAGAGCAGTGAGACTATGGAACTCTCTGCCATATGATGTTGTAATGAGTGATTCCCTACTAAAATTTAAGAAGGGACTGGATGCCTTTCTTGAAAAGTATAATATTACAGGGTATATACACTAGTTTCCTTAATATTGCTAGTCTGATTGCCGTATGTGGAGTCGGGAAGGAATTTTTTTCTCCAATGTGAAGCTTACTGTTTGCCACATGGTTTTTTTTGCCTTCCTCTAGATCAACATGTTAGGGCAAGTTAGGATAGGATATGGGTTGAACTAGATGGACTTAAAGTCTCCCTTCAACCTTAATAACTATGTTACTATGTTACTATGTATGGGTGCTTAAGTCTATATTTACTGAGATGATGTGAACAACAATGGTAGATGATAACGGATGATATAGTAGATGAGATTGGTGAACACAATTGTGGATGAGATCGGGTAAAAACTATAAAGAAACAGACAGTAGAAAACATCAGTACTGGCAGATAATACAGGGTGCTATTATAACAGTAGCAGGCATTATTACAGAGGTTGAGTAATACAACACACAATGCAGTGAAGAGAGATATCTAAGCACCTTAAGGCTGCCAACATTGCAGTAACTGAACAGAGGTGCATCTGTCTAACATGGAGTGCAAAGGCATTACAAAGAGCTGGAAATACATTGCACATATCACGGGGGCTCCATTAAGCGTAGCTAACTCAGAATACATTGCACAACACATAACAGTATTAAACCCTCATGGAAATCCGCTTGACAGAAGCAGTGATTTTGCAGAGAACAGGACACATGTGAGTAGCTCAGAGATCCGGGAGAAAATGGCTACAAGCTTCAAGCACAGGAAACCTGAAGGGGCGGTTCTAAACAGAACAACTATTAAAGGGACAGGATTCTACATCAATGAATAGGAAAAGAGGACAACTATGACATCTAATGGTCATAGCTGGAACAGCACTTAAGAAATGTCTTGCTGCACATGAATGGGCAGAACACTCTCCTTTCCCACTTTCTGACCACAACATTTTTTCTTTCTCTGTCAAGAATGGTCCCTGAGCTCAGGACACCCCCATTTACGACACATACAGAAATCTGCATGTCATCAATAGTCAGTAGTTTATAAACAATATATAATCACCTTTAGCTCCAATCTCTTCCCTCTAGTGTCCAGATTTAGCATTGCCACATTAAAACAATACATTGGTAAGTGCCATGGATGAAGTAGCACCTGCTACACACAGAACAACCCGAAACAGACAACGGCAACCCTGGCACACATCGCAAACATATTTTCTCCAGAGGTGCTGCAGGTGTGCCATGCATTAGTGCAGAAAATCACTTTAAGCAGGGGCCATCATCGACAATAAGTTCATGCTCAAAACAAACTTTGCTCTCAAACAAAAAGAAAGAAATAAGCAGGAAGACAGGTGGGTATAAGTGCAATATGTAGGCTCACATTCACTCTGTGGCCATTTAATAGACAGAACCTAGGATAAAGACAAAATGATGATATATCCTGCATTAAGTAAATAAAAAAGTCATCTGACCAGGACAAGATGTGCCCAACCACAATAAACTCTATTTTTTTATTTTTTTGTAGTTAACTTTGTTATGTTCAGCAGACCTCAAAATAAATAGAGGCAGAGCAGGATCCAGACCTGATAACATCAAACCTTTTTCTCCACTCATGGTTAGTGGTCTAATGAAGCTATTTATTGTCAAGATACTGTGTTTTTTATTTTTAAATCATAAAGACAACCCAAAACATCCAAATGACCCAGATCAAACTTTTTCATAACCTGTTGATCTTGGTCTGATAACATGCACTGAAGTTGACACAAATGGGTTTGAATGGCTACTGAAAGTAGCATCCTCACCTGTGACCTGTTTGTTTGTAATCAGTGTGTGCATAAAAGCTGAGTGAGTTTCTGGGATCCATACAGACTCTTGCATCTTTCATTCAGCCACTGAAGTTTCTGGATTGTGAGTCATACAGAAAGCAAAAAAATCGTCAACAGATCTACGGGAAAAGGTAGTTGAACTGTATAAAGCAGGAAAGGGATACAAAAAGATATTCAAGGAATTGATATGCCAATCAGCAGCATTCAAATTGTGATTAACAAATGGAAAATCAGGGGCTCTGTGAAAAACAAAACCATGGTCAGGTAGACCAACAAAAATTTTGTTCACAACTTCCAGGAAAATGCTCGAGATGCAAAGAAAACCCACAAATAACATCAGCTGAAATACTGGACTCTCAGATAAGTAGCGGTGTGGCTGTTTCAAAATGCACAATAAGGAGGCACTTGAAGAAAAATGGGCTGCATGTTCAAGTCGCCAGAAGAAAGCCATTACTGTGCAAATGCCACAAAGTATCTTGCCTACAATATGAAAACAGGGCACAGACACAAGTCTCACAACTCTGGAACAAGCTAATCTGGAGCGATGAGACCAAAATTAAAACTTTTTGGCCATAACCATAAATGTTACATTTGGAGAGAGGTCAACAAGGCCTATGATGGACAGAACGCCATTCCTACCGTAAAGCACGGAGGTGGATTGCTGATATTTTGTGGATGTGTGAGCTACAAAGACACAGGAAACTTGGTCAAAGTTGAAGAAAAGATGAATGCAGCACATTATCAGCAAACACTGGAGGCAAATTTGCAATCATCAGCCCCGAAACTGCGCATGGGATGTACTTGGACGTTCCAACATGACAACGATCCAAAACAGAAGGCCAATTCAACATGTCTTTGGCTACAGCAGAACAAAGTGAAGGTTCTGGAGTGGCCATCTCAGTCTCTGGACCTCAATATCATTGAGCAACTCTGGGTAGATCTCAAGTGTGCAGTTCATGTTAGACAGCCCAGGAATTTACAGTAACTGGAGGCCTTTTGCCAAGAAAAGTGGTCAGCTTTACCATCTGAGAAAATAAAGGACCTCATCCACAGCTACCACAAAAGTCTTCAAGCTGTTATTGATGTTCGAAGGGGAAATGCACGGTATTAAGAAATAGGGTATGTGAACTTTTGATCAGGGTCATTTGAATGTTTTGGTTTATCATTATGATTTAAAAATAAAAAACACAGTAGTTTGACAATAAATGGCTTCACCCAACCACTAACCATGAGTGGAGAAAAAGTTTTGGTGTTACCATTCATATTCTCTGAAAAAAAGGCCAAGAAAGCAAAAATTCTGCCTGGCTATGTAAACTTTTGAGCACAACTGTACATGCATTCACATTCAGTAAGCAGTAATGTGTAAAGTTGGAGCTGTAAATCTTTCTCGCATTTTACTTTCTTACCTGACACTGCTCAACATATAATGTTGTCTGCCATCTGCTGAAATGAGAAGTGAATATCATCAATGTAATGTTCAGCTTTCACTAGCAGATGGGGACAGCATTAGATACAGCTGCACCAGCTGATAGCTGAACTTAAACTTGGAGGAATGAGGGCAAAAAAGGTCAACCACTATATACAGTGCCTTAACAATGTATTCATACCCCAAAGAGTTTTCTACATTTTTTCATGTTACACCGACAAGCTTAAATGTATTTTATTGACATTTTATGTGAAATGCCACCATAAAGTAGCAAGTATTTGTAAACTGTAAAGGAAATGATATTTGGCTTTCTAAATATTTTAAAAATATAGATCTGAAAACTGTGATGGGCATTTGTTTTCAGCCCCCCGAATCAATATTTGTGTAGAACCGCCTGTCACTGCAATTACTGCTGTAAATCTTTTGGGGTATGTCTCCACCAGCTTTGCACATCTAAAGGCAGACATTTTTGCCAATTTTTCTCTGCAAACTAGCTATAGCTCAATGAGATTGGTTTGAGAGCTTCTGATAACAGCAATTTTTAAGTCTTGCCACAAATTCTCAATGATATTTAGGTATAGAATTTGACTGGGGCATTCACACACATGTGAAGTACATCTGTATTCAGCCCAATGTACTTTGACGCCCCTAAATAAAATCCTGAGTGATCATTTACCTCCAGAACTAATGTACTTAGTAAATTGAGTCTACCTGTGTGTAATTTATTCTCAGTATAACTACAGTCATTCTGTGAAGGCTTCAGAGGTTTGTATGAGAATATTTTGTAGCCCCAAAAAAACACACCAGACAGGTCAGGAATAAAGTTGTGGAGGAGCACAAAGCATGGTTTTGTTATAAAATAATAGCCCAAGCTCTGAGCATCTCACAGAGCACTATTCAATCCATCATCCAAATATAGAAGGAGTATTGCAAAACTTCTAACCTACCAAGACATAGCCTCCCACCTAAACTGACATCCCAATCAAGGAAACCACTAATTAGAGAAGCAAAAAAGAACCCCATGATCACTCTGGAAGAGAGACATAGATCCACAGCTCATGTGTTCGCTGTATGCTCCACAAATTTAGCCTTTATGGAAGAGTGGCAAGAAGAAAGCCATTTATGAACGCAAGCCATAAGAAGTTCCGTTTGCAGTTTGCAAAAAACCATGTAGGGGACATAGATAGCATGTGAAAGTAGATGTGCTGGTTAGATGAGACCAAAGTAAAACTTTTTGGTCAAAAATGCTATGTGTGACAGAAAACTAACACCCTGAGAAACATCACCCTGAAAACACATTCCTAATAGGCAAACATGATGGTGGCAGCTGGTCACAGTTGGTGAGAAGATGGATGGAGATAAAGACAAGACAATCCTAAAGGAAAATCTGCTAAAGGCTGCAAAAGACTTGAGACTGGGGCGTCGGTTCATCTTTAAAAAGGACAACAACCCTAAACATACTGCCAGAGCCACAATGGATTGGTTTATATCAAAGTATATTCATTAGGAATGAGCGAGCCCTGAAATGCTCTAATGCTTGTTACTCGAACTGAACAATTTCTAATGCTCGGATGCTCATTTCGAGTAACAAGTATAATGGGAGTCAATGGGAAATATGAGCATTTTTATGGCAGACCATAGAAGGAGGTCTGGGGGGCAGTGAAATCAGTGAAATAGATGGAAAGAGTGCTGAATGGAAGGAGAACACCATGGTGAAGACCCCAGGAAGCATCTCTGACACCCAGATCATTGCTGAGAGCAACGGTGTCACACTTTTACTCCACTTTAAGGCCTGACAATAAAACTTTCAAAATCGTCAAGAAATTGGAGTTTACAGGAAAAAAAGTTACAAAACATTCTCTCCTGTATAATAGCTTGTATATGAGGCAAAATGTAAAAATAATTTAAAAAAATAATTCATGCAAACCTAAATTAAATTTGTATTTACTTTTTGTTAAAAAATTGGAAATTTCAGTGTTAGTTATGAAGGAAGCAAGAACTGCCAAAAATTAGATGGAAGAGGTAAGGGGATATACCCTGTATGAGATAAAAAGGAGGGCCTCATACACATTATGCTCAAATTGTCATGTAGTGATAGTCTTACACTCATAAAGGGTTTGGACAAAGTGCAAAGCCAGGAAAAAATTATAAGGAGGGTAATCCAGTCATCCATAGACACCTGAAAGGCAACAACTTGCAGGCCTCATTCAAATATTTTGAAAGTGTAGTTGATGTACTCCAGTCAAATACACTCATAAGGGCTTTGTAAAAAGTGCAAAACCAGGAAAAAATTATAACGAGGTGTGGTATAGTAAAAGGTGTTTTAATGGATGGGAGATACATTTCTCCCAGCAGGTTAATGTTTGGCCGGGTTTTTCCCTAAAGACAGGACCTGCGATGATGTCATGGTCACGTGATCAGCCCATGTGATGTTTACCTCACTTGTAGGAGGGGTTACTGGCTATGTAATGGAGGTTGGTGTTTGGCACATGGTGAGTGTGTCTGGAAGTTACAGGAACTTGGCTGGACTTAGCCTGAACTTGTATGCAGGATCCCCGTGCTGCAGGACTATAGCAGCAAGACTCTCAACAACCCTGGGAATGGCACGTGGTGGATGCCGTGGACCTGGCAGCCACTTAGTTAAGCCCATCCCGTGCAAGGGGTGAGTCTGGGACCAGCGGTTCTCCAAGCTGGAGTATAGTTATGTTTTTCCTTACTTTCTGCTAATCTGCTGTTTGCAATGTGACATTAAGCCACTGAAATTGGACTTTAAGCCTGTGTGTTGTCTCGTTACTGCAGCCCTGCCATTACCTACCAGAGCGAATCCCTACAGAGGGTAATACAATAACTATTTTTAGGTGTCCGCTTCTTGTTCTCCTTCCTCTGAAAGACTGCCTCCACTTGCTTCATGGAGCCCAATTTCCTGATGCCTGATCTGTAAGTGACCTGGATTCAGGTAATGCTAGAGCCCTTGACACATAGAAATAGGTGACAGCCCCCTGTGTCACTTGCACCGTTGCCTGCTCCTGCTATCTGACCACTGTTAATTTAGGGCTGATTTACATGTTTCGCAATTATGGAAAAATATGCATATTCTTCCCCCTTTAGTCCTGATGTTGAAAATGCATGTCCCAACAATATCTGATCTACACAAAATCTACACAAAGCCCAATATTCTTAACTTTCCAAGTGTCTAGTGGCAGATGTCCACGAAAACAATAGTTACTGCTAAAGGTGTTGTATTTTTGCTTCCCTTCCTCTCGAATCTACAAATCTCAGTCTTTAGAAGAAGTAGAACAAATTTATAAAATATAAGGTCAAAAGGTCATGCATGTTATTGAATAGAGATCATATCAAAGAACATAATGCAAAAAGAGACCATGAGAAGAAATGTAATGATATAAAATACAAAATTTTTATTTTACTTAATCAGTACAAGAGAATATAAAAAGATCATGAGAGAAAAAACACAGCTGAACAAGGCGCGAGCGCATAATACAAAAAGGAGAATGATGATCAATCCAAAAATGCAGCCATACAGAAGTAAGTATGGAACAGTAATAAGAACATTAGCATAAACTCAAAAATTAGCATAAAGCATATAAATGTACCAAATATATAATGGTAATGGTGTCACCGAGCATCTCCAGACCATCCCATGGCTGTTTTCAGTTTTCCATTCCCCAAATTCTTGAGAGGAGATACCCCCATAGACACCAACAATCCATGGTCCTAAGCTACAGCATTTCCAAACTACTGGCCTTTGAAATGCTGCCATTCCAGCTGGTTGAGATGGACAGTTTTAAGAAACTGATGTCTGTGGCTGTCGCACATTATATTGTTCTCAGTCTCCACTGCTTTTCCTGGTGAGCCATCCCTGCCCTGCACAAACATATTGTGGAACAAATCAGGTGTGAACTGCACAATGCTATCAGTGGTAACGTCCATATAACCACTGATACATGGACCAGTAAGCATGGCCAGGGATATTACATTTTCCTAACTGCCCAATCGGTAAATGAAATGGCAGCTGGGACAGAAGTGGAAGGTGTTTCAGCTCATGTAATAAAACCATAGTATTGCTGGATATTAGCTGTCCAGGTTGCCTCCTACTGATTCCTCCACTACCTCCTAATTTAGTAACAAGAAGACCTGTACCGCCACCTTGATCACAGCCAGGGGAAAGCAACAAGCATGTTGTTCTTAAACTCCTCTGTTTTGGGGGAAAAATCCCACAATGTGCAGGCGCTGTGGACTGGGATCAAACAGCAATCAGATGAGTGGTTGGTTCCGGTGAACCTCAAGTCCGGCATCTTGGTTTGCAATAATGGGAGAAATCTCATAGCAGTTCTGGGCCTAGCCAGTTTGAAACACATTCTTAACCTTGCACATGTGATAAACTTTGTGGTGCAGAGCTTCCTGCTACTACTGAATGTGCGAGCAATGTATGGATAGTTTGATGATTCTCACCCTACTGCTGCTTGTCTGTCTGCACTGCAGTGTCACTACTGCCTTCCAGCTCAGCAACTGACATGCAACATACCAACAAGGTGGAACTCCACCTTGCATGTGCTGGAGAGACTGTTCTAGCAGCAGTAGGCAATGGTGGAGTTTCAGCTGCAGCACGTATTGCTGAGTCGCTCTGTAGAACAACTCCACTTCACCACCAATGACTGGGCCTCCATGCGGCACGTCTGTGTCGTGTTCCATAGCTTCGAATATTTCACCAATTTGGCCAGTGCAGATGATGCCATAATTAGTATTACTATACCACTTTTATGCCTACTGAAAAAACAATTCAGGCCTTGATGGATGAGGTGGTGGCACAGGAGGAAAAGGAGCAGGAGGAGGAGCAAAGCAAAGTCACATTGTTATTAGGCCTGTCATCCACACAAAGCTCGTACATTCAGGAGATAGTTTGAAAGGATTATGATGATGAGGAGCAGGAGGCAGGGGAAGAGGAACAACTGTGTTCACAGCAAGGTAGCACTAAGATCAGCTTACATGCATCACTGGAGGGATACAGAGCACCCAGATGATATACCTCTCACTGAGGACAGCTTGTCGTTGTCTTTGGGCAGCCTGGAACACATGAGCCAATACATGCTTCAAGGCCTGTGCAATGACTGCCGAGTTGCCCGTAATGTTTCAAATGCAGATTACTGGGTGTCCACCCTGCTGGATCCCCACTACAAGAACAACATACCATCCTTACTTCCACTCCCACTAATGACTTTCCCACTTGACAGTTGGGGCTCAGTGGAACAACAAGGCAGAGGCGATGAAAGAAGTCACCAAAGCAGCTGGGGCTCTGCCAGCATCTTGGGAGTCAGGGTTAGTATGGCTGAAATGTGGAAAAACTTTATCTGGCAACACCATCTGATATGGTCCATATTATCAGGAGGCAGCATTACAACAACATGGTGGAGAGTACGTATCCACATGTCTCCACATGCTAACAGATGGGTCTGCCCCAATTAACTTCCGGGTCTCCAAATTGGACACATGGCCTGAGCTTGCCCTTTATGCCTTGTAGGTGCTGCCCTGCCCGGCAGCAAGTGTAATGTCAGAATGTGTGTTTAGCATGGCAGGAGGTGTAATCACAGACAGACTCATCCACCTGTCCACATCCAACGTGGGGAAGCAAGCATTCCTTAAAAATGAACCAGGTGTGGATTCCCCAGGATTTGTCAATACCTTTGGATGACTAGAGAACTATAACATCCAAACTCAGTCTTCAACTTTATTTGTCATTCGTTTCATTTGGTACATCCTCCCCAAATTAAAAAATAAAAAACAATAAACTGTGTTGGCTACCTCCTCCTCAACCTCCTCCTCCGGTTGGACCTCTGCCCCTGATTGTAGCTTGTTTATTTTGGGTTCATTCTATATTCTTTGAAGTCAATTCTTTAAAAAAAATAGTGTTAGATTACTCCTCCCTTGCCTCGCACTCATACATCCACCTCTTTCTTGACTTTGCAGTTCTAAATAGCTAGTGATCATTTTGTAAATTCTAGTTTGCTTTAAGTGAGTTACAGTACATAAAAAAAGGTTTGAATAACCTATACCGACATTGCCACCTCTTCCTACACTTGGACCTACTCCTCGTGGTTCGAAAAAACTAGTCTCTTTAAAAAAAACAAAAAACAGTGTTGGATTACTACCCTTGCCTCTTCTGCCCATACCAACAGGTCCACCTTTTCTTCCACTTGGATTTACACCTTGTGGTTCGAGATAGCTAGTGTATTTTGTAAATTGTAGGTTGTTTTAAGTCAGTTCCATTACAACAATAAAAAACAAAATAAAATAAAAAAAATCTGAAAAAAAGATAAAAAAAAGTTGTATGTACTCTGCAACCCTGACTTTTGGGGTACTGTGCCCTATTGTCTGGGTATAAAATTTTTAATCCGCTTTCTCAAGAAAATGTGGAAACATGATCTGTGGGTGAAATTTGCTTTCAGCTTCTGTTGGGATAAATGTGTGAACATGCTCTGTGGTTGAAATTTCTTATCGGCTTCTGTGAGGAAATGTAAAAACATGATCTGTGGATGAAATTTGTTATCAACTTCTGTGAGATAAATGCGGAAACATGCTCTGTGGGTGGCATTTTTAAGCTTCTAATGTAGAAGTAATGTGCCCCATGTTCTGTGGGTGACATTTTTTATAAGATTATGTAGGAGTACTGTGCCCCATGCTCTGCGTGTGAAATTTGAAATCTGTTTCTGTAGGGGGTACGCTGCCTCAGGCTCTGTGGGTGACATTTTTAACTGGACTAACAATATCAATCCTCAGTCTCTCTGAGGGTGCTGTTAAAATTGTTATGTTATTCATTTACTTCCTATTTTACCATGATTGCTATGACGACAGAACCCCTTTAAGTTATATCCCTATTCATATTTATTTGAATGGCAATTGTCCTGCTCTTACCCCATTTAGCTTCCTTTTGCAGCCCCCTAGCCCTGACTATGACCATTTTACAGCCATTTTAAATAATCGAAGTTAGGGTCCCCATTGACTTCTATTGGGTTTGGGTTCAGGGTAAAGTTTGAGATCAAGTTCAGATGCAAACTGAACTTTTTACTGTATCTTCAGGGAACACAGCAAACCCGAACATCCATGGGTTTGTTCATCACTAGTCCGTCACTGTTGTCTGTGCCGAGTTGCTCTAAAGCCGTATGCAGGTGGGGGTCCACCCTAACCTGGTCGCTGATGTGGCTGGCATCCAGAGGAGGGACCTCTGCAGTAGTGCTATCTATGCCTTGGCTGGCCTCCCCTTCATCAGGGCTCAGGTGACGGACTTACTCTGTCAACCTGCAGCAGATCCTTAATCATTTGCCTCCTGGTCTTGCCAGTGGATTCAATCTGCTTCATCATACAGAAGGTAGTAAGAACATCCTTGATCTGCTGGTTGTACCAGCCCCCCAGCTGAAGCCATAAATGCCAAATAAATGATAGGACAGAAAAACAATAGAGGGGGAGAGGTGTAACTGCTAATTGTGTATTATTGTCCCAGATTAAAAAAATAAAAAAAGTGAGTCTGATTCCTCAAAATTCTGCACAGAATCTTGCAAGAACCATGCAAATATTTAGTGACAGGAATGATTGCTCATTCCAGCCACTGATGTTCTGTAATACCCACCGCTTGCCACCAAATGTTAAAGATCACAGGTGGGGGAGTTATGCTGAACCCACCACGCTGTTTTCTTTTGGTCACGAACAGACCTCTGCTGCCCTATATTGTCAGGAGAATTACGAAATTGGCCGATGATTAACGGAGAAGGCCGCAGCTATTACCACTACAAGGCCAGTTGTTGGAGAACTAAGTGTAAGTGTATGTACAACTCCAATTCCAATGAATGGATTATATGTATATGCCATCTCCACAATAACAAACTAACTACTCGCTGCCACCACCAGTCGCTTATACAGGCTAATTGGACACCTGACAGGTAGCATATGGCTTTGGGGGGGCGCTTTACGGAACAAAAGGAACAGAACTATTAAATTTTATGTTTAATCCAGAAAGATAGGCAGTGTTTATAAAAAATATGCAAAAGATTTTACAAAGTGGACAAAACAGTATAGCATATACAATTACATAAAATAAAAAGTATTAACAACAGAACTTACAAAACACTGGTCACAGAGATAGCTCAGAGCTTAGCAAAGGGGAGCAATTCGATTGGAAACATTTGGTGAATGTGGATCATGACTAGCAGATATGTATTTCCTGTCATTAAATATAGATAATAATTTACCTTATCTTTTTATCAGCACCTAAGTTACACCCACGCAGTCAGGTGTCCAATTAGCCTGTATAAACAATTGGTGGTCGCAGCGAGTAGTCAGTTTTGCTATTGCACAGCTGACAGTGATGTACCAGGGCTATGTACATATATAAATATTCCTTATGTGTAAATCAGTGGTGTATATACCATACTCTCACTGTTAGTTCTCCAATAACTGACCCAGTAGTGTTAGCAGCTGCGACCTCTGCCGTTAATCATCTGTAAATTGCATAATTGTCCTGCTGATAAGGGGCAGCAGAGGGCTGTTTGTGACAAAAAGATAACAGCATGGTGGGTACAGCGTGACCCCCCACAACCAGCTCTAATTTTTGACAATTGCATCTGGCCACTAGTAATTTGGGGCTGATTGGCATGTCTCACAGTTATGAAAAAATATGCAGATTATTCCTTCCTATTGGTCCTGAGGTTGAAACTGCATGTCACATCAATCTATACAAACCCCAGTATTCTTAACTTTTCACTTGTGACCAAGTGATCAGTTGCAGATGTCCAGTTTCCTCTCAAGAGAACAATAGTTAATACTAAAAGTGGTAGTGGTAGTGTCTCACAGATATGAAAAAATATGCAGCTTATTCCTTCCTATTGGTCCTGAAGTTGAAACTGCATGTCACATCAATCTATACAAACCCCAGTATTCATAACTTTCCACTTGTGACCAAGTGACCAGTTGCAGATGTCCAGTTTCCTCTCAAGGGAACAATAGTTAATACTAAAAGTGGTAGATTTTCAACTTCTCTTCCTCTCGAATCTATACATCTCAGTCTTTCCAACTTCTTCCCACAATAAATATCTTGTTTTAATTATTTGGTCACCGATGTAAGTCCAAGCCTCAAAGAGAGTTTTTGTTAATTTTGGATGTAGGTGTAAGACGATGAGCCGAGAAAGAGTCAGCAGTTTCTGGTGCCCTTTATGGCTGGAACTATCGGGACTGTCACCACTGTTGCTGTGGGAGGCTTCTTCTGGGAAGGAAGGACCTTCCCGCTGGACAGCTGGGGGCGTGGGGAATATAAGGACGACTGAGTGCAGGAATGGGTCAGACTTGGTGGGAAAGCGACAGGAGAAGGTTGACTCCCTCTTTGCTGCTCCAGCTGACAACTCCACGCCACTCATCCCTCAGCGTACTGACTATAAGATTGACTTTGACACTATTAAGTTATCATCTGACCCTGTTCTTTTGGACAGCGCTGTCCTGTCTGTGGTAGCAGATAAGCTACCTAGAGACTACCCCAAAGGACCGCCCGCTGCCATTGTCTGTGAGCATGCCCATGGCTCGTACTCGGTGCCATTCCTGAGGAATCCACATAAAGGACTCTTTCCATGTTCCAGCGCACTCAAGCTGAGCAGGACCGGATCCATCACCACCATCACGAGACAGTGCTTCTCGTTCCTCTGTGACAGAGTCAGAGCCTTTATCTATGATTTGCGATGCTGTTGGGAGATTTTCCAGCCTTTGCTCTGCAAGAACTGCAAGCGATAAATTACCTTGTTTTTGTATATCTTATTCTCGAGCATTGTGTTTGTGTGCAATTCCCGCCGCTGCCATACTAGTCTTGCCTCCCTGCATGGAGTATTGCTTGTTAATTGTCTATTCAGTAAATTCTGTTACCCCTTTCTCTGCTCGAATGAACCTCTCTCAATTACATTTTGGCGTAATCAGCAGGATGCAGTCTAATAGCATGGAGGTGGTAGAACAGGCAGCTTGGCCCAGAACCAGTATCTCTCTGGGGGCCATGCTGAGTAACTTGTCAAAATTTACGGGGGACTAATACTATGTTGTCTAGTTGGACGGAACGTATGAGGGGTATGATGAGAATGCACCCTATGACCCCGCACTCGAGGCCGAGGTGGCCATTATGACTTTGGATGGGTAGGCTCGAGACTTTGTGATGCTGCATACCCCTGAGACCGTGATATGTTTGCTAAAGTGCTCCAAATCCTGACGGTGATCCATGGAGACCCCACTGATGTAGGAGAACTTAGGACTCACCTGTTTAGCTGTATGCAAAGAGAGGTGGAGATGGTTATGCAATATATGAATGCCCTACAAGAATTACAAACCACCATTGTCAGAAAAGACAGGATTGAGATAGGACCGACAGATGTCATGCTGTATGACTTGTTGGTGAATGGCCTGTGGGATGCCCTGACCAAGCAGACTCTCAGAGAGCGGGCTTGGGTAGACCCTCGTATCACTTTTGCTGACATAGGGAGAGAGGCCCGCTCACATGAACAGGAGCAGGGGTGAAAGTAACGGTTGGGAAGGTCAGGGTGGTGAAGCAGCAGTACAGTCAGTAGCTGAACCCCAATAGGTTGAAGAGATGAGAAAAGAACTGTTGAATATTCAAGGGAACTGGCTCAGATGAAAGAGAAAGTTGAGGCTGGCCAGTGCACCGCCGGAAGCCAAGGCGAAGCAGATGTCCGTAATGAGGCCCGAAGGATCCCTTATCCAAGGTCTTTCGCTTGTTACAACTGTGTAGAGATAGGGCATATGACTAGAAATGTCTGTGACAGGCCGGCCCCTGTCCACGCCGCCCATTAAACTAGAGGGCTCCGAGCCTGGGGGATGTCGCCTGGAGCCAGAATGGAAAAGAAGGAGTAGTGAAAGTCCCACGAATCTGGTGTCTACATGCCTGCTGGTGTGGGATGAGTTTGATGGCCGAGCCCTGCGTTGCCTGGTGGATACTGGGTTTCAAGTAACCACGATGCCGGGACCTTATTTCTGTTGGCACTTCCCAGAGACTCTCAGGCCTGAGTGGGGCCCGGTAGTAAAACTAACAGCGGCAAATCACCTGCCCATCCCGGACGCAGGGGTGGTATGGATGCAGGTGTTCTTGTGGGGGAAGAATCTTGGATGGAGGGGTATCGTGCTGACCCAGGGAGAGACTGGCCGCAGTCATATTGTTATGCTGGGGATGAATATCCTGAAAGAATTCAGAAAACTGCTGAGTGATGAGCCATCTCACTTGTCTTTAAACCAGTGGAGTCCGCACACCCCCCAGCGGCGGGTGTTCTAACAGTTAATTCGTACTGCTCGGATGCAGTAAGTCTCTAGACGAGGGGAAACGTTAGGAAAAGTGATAGTGCCAGCCTCCACTCAACTCACCTTACCACAAGGACAGACCGTACTAACCCTGCCCGTCCGAGCACAAGCCCCGCTGGAGAGGGTGGAAGTCCAATTGGGACCTTCGGTAGTGGAACAACTGCCTGCAGGACTCTTGGGGCCCAAACGCTGGCCGTGGTATGAGAAGTGTCACAATCCCACCACCGACACCAGTATGTCACGGACGGAGGAATGCGATAGACTGCCGACACACGGCTATCACAGGCACAGGGGGGCTTAACTTAGTCATCCAACCACTGGCACCATGTGATAAAAAAACAGCAAGCTAGTCTTGCCCTAACAATTTATTGCAGGGGGGTTATTTTGGTTGTCCCACCACTGCCCACAATACTTCACGAAACTTTTCAGTTCCACTTTGGAACTTGCAGCTCTCCGGTGCCCCCTTACCCTCAGGTCAGTCAGGGAACTACACCTGGGATAATTGGTCACCGGCCGGATGCTTCAATGAGGTCTGGCCACCCGGCATGCTGCAGTGAGGGAATTATAAAATGCTCTGGCCGCAGCCACCCAATTAGCTTATAAAATCCCTTCCATCACTCTCAGCAGTACCCAGAGCCCAGTGTTGTGAGTTCATTTTCCCCTTCACTACTGAGGCCCGAGGAACTCCCTCTTCTGGTAAAGAAAGGTAGTGAGCCTGATTATCAAACACCTGAGGCTGATGATGATGACTGGCTGAGTGGAGTTACGGACTGGATATAAGGCTGCCGACGCCCTTCTGCCCTGCGGGTGATTTCTCTGTGGGATCCTTGGAGACCAGTCTGAATTCCTGCTCCTCTAAAGCTAAGTTTGCTGCTCGGCTTTTTGCATTTGTGCTTTGACTTTGTTTTGCTTTGTTTTTCTGGATTTCTGCCATTCCCTGCTGGGGTGTGCTGAATTCCTGTAGCTCTGTCTTCTGAAAATACCTGAGTGCTGATTTAGTTTTTGAAGCCTAGCTGCTTCAGGGCCTTTTTCATATCAGCTTGTTGGCTTATGTCTTTGATAGGGTTTTGGCAGATTGCAGACAGCAGCCTTCCTGTCCTTTCCTATCTAGGTAGTTTTGGGCCCCGTCTTTGCTCAGTCTATCTTTCTGTCTGTGTTAGTGTTTTCATCTTGCTTCACCGTCATTATATGTTGGGGGCTGCCTATTGCTTTGGGGTCTGCTCTGGGGCAGTTTAGATTTCCCCTTTCTTTCTTTAGGCCTATTTAATTCTCCGGCTGTGATCGAGGGGTCTAGGGCATCGTAGGAACCCCCCACGGCTACTGCTAGTTGTGTTGATAGGTTAAGGGGTCTGCAATCTGATAGTTGCCAACTTCTCTGGTTTTCTGGACTTAGCTTGCATTTCTGTTTTTGCCTCCTACGGTGACTCATTCATAACAGCCCAGATTACACTTTGCCACCACCAGCTCCAGAGTTTTTCTGATTAAGTTATAAACTTAATAGAGGGGTTCGTAGCCAACCCAATTCAGTAGCAATTATCTTAAAGGCACGTGTTCATTTTTAGAGCATGAAGACAGACTAATAAAGTTATAATTTATTCCCCAAAAGGGGGACAGTGATTACACAGATAAAAGATGTTACAAAGTTGAGACATTAGGTATGTACAATGCAAATATAAAATAAATGGAATTAAAATAGAGATTAACATTTACAGTTGCTTAGATGATCTGTAGGCTAACCATGTGGGGAGGCAGGGCCACACGTCACCCTGCATCTGGGGTCCTTTTGGCATCAAACCTCCAGCTTGAATGACCAATTTAAGGGAGGGAGTACCTTATAGCTTTGGGTTTGTGTCATCACGAAAGGGGTGGTCTAGGGATGTTCCTCCCCCTGCTCTATGAGTTACAATTCTGACTACAAAACTTATAATCAAACAAGGTCCCAAAACCTAATCAAACAGGGCACTTCACTCAAATATTATACACAAATCCCATCAATATCATATGGAACAAAGAAGAGATCCCAAATATAATAAAAACTATTTTTTTTAAAACATTCTAAAAATAACAAAAGCATAATGCCGTTTAGGGGACGCCAATAAATCTCAAAGAATCATGAGGAGGGATACAGTGTATTGATTTCAAATAGACAAAAGCATGTGTATATCAATCACATCACTGTGACGAAGTCAGCTTACGCTGAGTCGTTTTCTTTAGAGTGGACCCTCTGGGTCGTGGCACCCACCCACCTAGGGGAGCTGACCTTGTGAGGAACCACCCCCTATACAGGGAGTGTCAGGGGCAAGATCAAGGGGGTGAGCCACCATGACAGCTGGGACCAGACAGCCGGCTCAGGTAGACACTAAGTACGAGTGTCTGACGACAAAGGACGTGCAGGAAACAAGACAAGACAAAACGTGAATTCAAGGTATCTTCATTAAGGCAAACTCAGGGTAACAACAGGTGTAAAACGTGATAACAGGAAAACACAGCAAGGTGCGTGCATGGCACACCAAGGTCCATGGCATGGTACATGCTAGATGGCACGCCTAGGTACAAGCAAGGCTCAATGGCATCGGACTCCGGACAGCTGACAACGATCGACAGGATCAGGGCATCAGGCTGTGGACATCAGCTCCGGACAACAGGCCGCAGTCGTCAGGCTTACGATCTCTGGCAGCGATCGGCAGGTTCCAGGCATCCGGCAGGCAAACCAGGGTTCAGGCAAGGAGGCACGACAGATCTCCAGACATGGTGCATGTTAGGGAACACGCCAAAGTCCAAGGCAAAGTTCCAGGCAGAGTGCATGCTAGGGGCACACCAGGGTCCAGGGCAAGGTGCGTGTGTAGGGGACACGCCAGGTTCAAAGTACAAAACACGGTGTGTGTGTAGGGGACACGCCAGGGTTCAAAGTTCAAAGTACAAGACATGATGCGTGTGTAGGGACACACCAGGGTTCAAGGTCCAAGGCAAGGTCATGCGCGTGCCGAGGGACACTCCCGGGTGAGGGTACAAGGCAAGGTCCTGCGCATGCCAAGGGACACGCCAGGGACAGGGTTCAAGGCAAGGTCCTGCACGTGCCGAGGGACATGGCAGGGTCAGGGTTCAAGGCAAGGTCCTGCGCGTGCAGAGGGAAACGCCAGGGTCAGGGTTCAAGGCAAGGTCCTGCGCATGCAGAGGGGCACACCAGGGTCAGGTTCAAGTCAGGGTGCGTGCTAAGAGACACGCCAGGGTTCAGGCTAAGGCAAGGCCTGCGTGTGCTAGGGGGCACGACAGGGTACATGGCAAGACCTGCGCGTACTTTTACAGAAGCACGGGGAGGTATGCCAAGGAGCAGGCTAGGACCTGCGCATGCTATTAGAGAAGCACGCAAAGCACAGTGCAGAGACAGTGTGGGTGCAAGGAAGCACAGAGAGCACGGCTGGGGCACTGGCTAGCTGGTCGGGCTGCGGCGCAGACAGATGGGCAAGACTTCAGTGAACCCGGCTGAGGCATAACAGGCGACACAGCTGTCACTGGCCGACGAGCACGGCTGAGGCACAAGCATGCGGGTACGGCTAGGGTAGGCACGGCTGAGGCACAGACAGGAGGCTAGGAAGGCCAGGCGCATGCAAAGGGCACATGAAGAAACAAGGCAAGGCAAGATACAAGGCAAAGCTAGACAAGGTACGGAACAAGGAGCGGAACATAGGCAGAAGCACAGAGTGGGGTCAGAGAGAGTAATGGACTACCAGCGGAGCGTAGGCCGAAGTCCAGAGCCGGGTCAAGGGAGAGCCTTGAGACTAGCCATGAAATGTGCTAGAGAGCATGATAGAACGGAGTCTTGCAGCGGAGCATAGGCCAAAGCCCAGAGCCGGGTCAAGGCAGAACCTTGAGACTAGACATGGAATGTGCAAGAGAGCACCATAAGACAGAGTACGGAAAACCAGGCAGAGACAGAGAACGTGGAAGTACTACAAGGCTCAGAATAGCAAAAGCCAGACATGGCGAAACAGGCACGGCAGAGAACAAAGAAAGTACTACAAGGCGAAGCATAGCAAGGACAAGACATGGCAAAAACAGGCAAAGGCAGAGAACACAGGAAGGACTACAAGTCCAAGCATGACAGAGACAAAACATGGCACAAAAGACAAACACAAGACAAGGCACGGGACAAGAGGCAGAGTACAAGCCAAGAATGTGTGCAGAGATGCACTACAGGGCAGAGTGCAGGGGCACAGCATACAGGGAGCAACCGAGCAGACCAAGCAGCCATGCAGGGAAGCAACACGATACTCAGGCCCCGACCATAGGAAGGGGCGGTCTGATATAGGGCATTAGCACCTGCACTTCCGGGTCAGACCAGGGGAGAACTTCCGGTTCAGATCCTCCTGGAACATAGAGAGCGTTGCTAGATCAGACTGGGCTGGACCATAGAGAAGGTCACATGATCTGGGGCTCCAGGAACACACAGAGGATTGCAGAATAAGAGCAGAGATGGATGTTTACCTAGCAACGGCGTGCAGCCATGAGGTAAGGCGCGCGTGCACACTGCTCCAGGCATCTTGCAGCACAACAGTCACGAGGTGCGTGTGCACACTGCTTCCAGGGATCTTGCAGCATGAGACATAGCGGGCATGAGAATTCAGTGCACGTGCATACTTCTCCAGGGGTCATGCAGCACAACAGACATGGTGGGCATGACAGGCATAACGGACATAGCAGGCATGACAATCACAATATGATATAGGTGTGCTCAATAAAGACCACATACTGTATCAATGCTCATGCCAAGCTATTGTATAAATGAACACATCCTTAACTTGTGCTGTCAAATACCTCATGCTATGCCATGAAATTTGCATTACTCAAAATCATCCCTCCACCTAGTAGGGAATATAGCAGAATACAATAAAGAGAGCCAATGGCATATAAACTTGTAAAGCTGCGTGAAATAGCACGGGCACTTTGTGAAGTACATACATCAATGCCGTAAATGCCAAAATATGCTCAAAAAAAGAGATTAGCCTAGGTATAATTACCTGAATATAATGTGAGTATAATCCGGCGTCCCCTCACCCCGACGCGCATTTTGCCGCCTGTTTCTTCCGGGGGTGAAAGAAGCAGGCGGCGAAACGCACGTCAGGGTGAGGGGACACCGCTATTAGACTTAAAGCGCGCGGTACTCAGTGGGGGTGTTTTATGTCCTCACACTCTTCTACTAAGAGTGGGCATCCTGACTCTGCGTGTGCGCAGACCAGCGCATGCACGCTTGATCTTTCATCGGCCATCTTTGTTCACCTTGGGGGTGAATTCATCTCCACCCCTCTGAGTGTGCGCAGTTGTAACTCTGTGCACTTCCGCATATGCCACACGCCAGCCGTAGCATCAGGGACTAAATTAACCCTCCTCTCCTAGCAGATCAGCGCATGCGGCGGGTGATTCCTTTTCGGCCATCTTTGTTTATTCCGGTGGTGAGCTCACCCACACCTGCTTAATGTATACAGCTACAATCTCTTGGCTGCTTCCGCCCACGTCACACGCCGGCTCCAGCACCCGGCGTGGTACTAACCCTCTTCTCCCAGCTGTTCTCCGGTAAGCTTCGTTTACATTAGATACTTAAGAGACACCTTTTCCACATTAGGACTTGCCCCTGATGAAGCCAGGGTACCTGGCGTAACGCGTCGGGCTTTTCTTTGGACCCCTGTCTTCCTCACAACCTTTATTTTGCTGCTCTGGTGCCATCTGCCTTCACTTTATACCTGCAGGCCTAGCACTATTATAGGCACAGGTATTATTTAGCACCCTGAATGCTTCATTTATAGGGTGTATTTTGTTTCAACTGTGTGCCTGTTAATCATTTACCTCTCTTGTCCTGCAGTGTTTGCAGCATCGGTGTTTCTGTATTGTTGAGGGGGTGTGTGAGGGGCCTCTATAGTTTATCTTATGGTTGAAGGATTGTAGGAACATTGATTTTGTCTCGCCTCACAGACTTTCTGAGTGTGGGTTTCGGCTGGGGTCTTTTTCAAACCCTATTAGGGGTTCTTGTATGTTTTCTATTGCACGTTTTGCATTTTTAATGTTTTTAATGTCCTTAATGTGTTTTTGGTGTCAAAATAAAGTATTTGTACATTTTCGTATCATGTGTCTGGTGATCCCTAATTTGTACATGCTTCTTTTTGCTGTTTTTGGTCACGTTTAATCAGCATGTACAAGTGTTCCCCTGCAGTGGTACCCTCCAGCCCCCTTTACTTCAGTAGCTGAGCACATGGTTCAGAGACAAAGAGACCCGCCTCCATGAAGCAGGAAGGAGCTCACACTGGGGATTCAGGTTAGACTGGTTTTGTGTGTGAGCCGAGGGGGTGGGGGAGGAAGGGGGTTTGCAGCTGCGTGACAGGCAGGGTCTCATCTGTAGTGTAACAATGGGAGATTCTGGAATGTTCCAGCGAAGCCATATCTTACTTATCATTACAAGAAGGGATGGTGCTTTTACGCTGCGTGAATCTGACAGACCAGGAGATTGTCGTCCCACACAGAGGTGAAGTCAGGCGGGTAGTGGGCATGCCTGAAGAAGTCATACCGCCCCAGGTCATACAGTTGGCAGTGAATCTGGTAGACCCCTGGTCGGCAAAAGTCACTACCTCTCAGACAGCTGAACCTCAATATATCCAAGAGGGTTGGCATATCTTGGAACAGATGCTGAACTGTCTGAACTCATACCCACCAAAATGCACCAAGTAGAAGCGTTACTGGGGTGATATCAGTCCATTTTTGCAAATCATGAAGATAACTTCGGCTGCACCACGGCGATCACTCATGAGATACCAATGGGAGATACAGCACCCATTCGAGAGCGCTACCGGCAGATTCCCCTCACTTATATCAGGAAGTGAGAGAAATGCTTGGACAGATGCTGCAGGCGGGTGTCATTAGGGAGAACCAGAGTCTGTGGGCAGCTCCCATTGTGCTGGTGCGGAAGAAGGATGAGTCACTGAGGTTCTTTGTAGACTACCACAACCTTAACGCCAGTACTGTGTGGGATTCATACCCTCTGCCCTGGATTGAGGAATCTTTCTCCACATTGGGAAAGGCCAAATTCTTCTTGACGCTGGATCTCACCAGTGGCTACTGGCAAGTGCCCATGTCAGAAGAGGATCGGGTGAAAACGGCCTTTATACTTCCCATGGGCCTCTTTGAATTCAACAGGATGCTGTTCGGCCTGGCCAATGCCCCCAGTACCTTCCAGTGACTGATAGAGAGGTGTCTAGGTGATTTGAACTTTGAGGCCACGCTCATCTATCTGGATGACATCATCGTATATGCTGCCTCGTTTGAAGATCATCTACATATTGAGCCGTTTACAGAAGTATGGGCTAAAAGTGAAACCCCAAAAATGTCACTTGTTCCAGACTCAGATCGAGTACCTTGGTCATGTCGTTACCGCCGAGGTACTGAAGCCATCAGAGGAGAAAACTGCGGAGATTCAAGACTGACGAACCCCAGAGAACGTAACGGATGTTCGGACGTTCCTGGGATTGACGGGGTACTACTGTTGCTTTGTGACAAATTTTGCCCGGGTGGTGTAACCGTTACTCGAACTCTTAAAAGCTGTACCCCCAAATGTCAAGGTTCAATCCATCCATTGGAAGGAGAGGCAAGAGAAGGCATTTCGTGACTTAAAGAAGGCGCTGACCGAAGATCCGGTACTGGCTTTTGCAGACTTCTCTATACAGTTCATTCTCTACACTGACGGCAGCTTGCTCAGACTTGGGGCTGTGTTGTCACAGGTGCAGGACAGAAGAGAAAGGGTGATCACCTATGCTAGCCAGTGCCTTCGTAATTTCGAATGCAACCCAGATAATTGCAGTTCCTTCAAGCTGGAGTAGCTGGCGTTGGTGTGGGCCATGACGGAGAGATTTGCAGAATACCTGTCCGGCTCGGAGGTGCTGGTGCGCACCGATAGCAACCCATTAGTACATCTGGGGAATGACAAGCTAGGAATCCTGGAACAGCACTGGGTGGCCTAGATGGTGAAGTTCCGGTACAGAATCGCCTATAAAAGTTGGAGGAGAACACTCACACTGACGCCATATCCAGAGCAAGATAAGCACAGCCGGGAAAAAGTAAAGATGAGATGCTAGAGGAAGAGGAGGTTCCTTGGTTCCGAAAGACCGCTGGGATGGTGGCGGCCACGCTGGACCAAATACAGAACCCCAATCATGAAGGAGGTTTGGGATGAGTGGGTTCGGTTGCAGCAGGAAGATCGTGAACTTGCTCTGTTCAGACACTGGGTGACACTGAACAAGCTGCCTAGTCCGGAACAGCGGAGTGCTCTGACTCCAGAAGCATTGAACATACTCCGGCAGTGGGAGTGTCTCCAGATGAGAAATGGGCTGTTATATCGGAAGGTTCAACTACAGAGGGAACTTGGGGCTTCCTGGCAGGTATTGATCCCAGAGACAGTGCTGTCTACCGTGGCCACTGAGGCTTACGAAAAATGAGCTCACTTCGGTCTTGAAAAAACCTTACAGTGGCTACAGCGGTTTGTTTACCACCCACGGCTAAGAGCAGCGGTCGAGGAAGCTTGTACACTCTGTCGGGCCTGTGAGTTGGCCAAGTCCCTGGAACAAAGAGCTCCTTAACCTCAGCTCCCCTGGAATCGTTGACCATCGACTATTTGACCATCAGGCCAGCCCACCAAGGATACGACTACTGTTTAGTGATGCTAGATCATTTCACAAAGTTTGCGGTAATGACGCCCACCCGGGACCAGATGGCTGAGTCTGCTGCGTACGTCATCTGTAAACATTTTATTCAGGTGTCTGGATGCCCACAGCAGATCCATTCGGATCAAGGAGCTTGTTTCTTGGAAAGAGTAATAAATCAATTACAGCGGATCTATAAGTTCAACAGATCACACACCACACCGTACCATCTTCAGGGAAATGGGACCTGTGAGAGATTTAACCATACTCTAATCCAGATGCTGAGGACCCTGGAAGATGATAGGAAGGCTAAGTGGCCAGAATATGTCTCTGAACTCATGTGGATCTACAACAAGTGAGTCCATCAAACCACCGGTTACACACCTTACTCCTTGTTGTTCGTCCGAACAGGAAAAGAAGTCACAGAACTGGAGCTGGATCCAGGAGAGGACTACCCGCCGACAGGGGTGTCTACCTGGGTCTGACAACATCGCCACCGTCTACAGACCTTACATTGTTTGGTTCAGACACGGCTCCGGAGAATTGGAGCACCCTGCGAAGCTTCCTCTGTGGGGACAGATCTTCAGGTTGGTAATCGAGTGTTGGTGCTGGAGAAAAGTCCTCGTGACAAGCTGGAAAATCAGTGGGAGAGTAGGCCATACAGAGTGAAGTATCGAGTTGGTATGGAAGGGCCCGAATACGAGATTTAGCCAGAAAGGGAAAAGAATGCACTCACCAGAGTGATCCACAGGAGTATGCTCCTGCCATGCCTCTCAAAGGACCCCATACAAAGGGAATAAACCCCTGAGTTTCCTGAAGAGGTGCCTCCCGTGGCCATGGAGGATGAAGAGGAAGAAAGTTTCGAACAACCATCTGAAAATTCATCTGTATATCATGGCCCTGAGACCCCGGAAGAAAACGTCATGGCAGGTGTAGATTCAACTTTGCCTCCGCTGGAAGACTCCACTATTCCTTCCAATCTACGTTGCTCTGAACGCACAATGGCTGGTCAACCCCCCAAATGGTACAATCAGGATGAGTTTATTTGGCAGCAAACCGCTAAAACAGTCAAAAAGCTCTCTAACAATGCTCAGGATGCCTCGCTCCTGGAATGGCGAGTGAAAAGACAAGGGGGGTGTAAGAGGATGAGCTGAGACAGAGTCATTGGTTTCTGGTTCCCTTTAAGGCCGGAACTATAGGGACTGTCACCACTGTTGCCGGGGGAGGCTTCTTCTGGGAGGGAAGGACCTTCCCGCTGTACAGCAGGGGGTGTGGGGAATATAAGGAGGACTGAGCAAGGGAATGGGTCAGACGGGAAAGCGACAGAAGAAGGTTGAGTTCCTCTCCGCTGCTCCAGCTGACAACTCCACATCATTCATCCCTAAGCGTGCTGACTATAAGACTGACTTTGACACTATTATCATCTGACCCTGTTCTTTTAGACAGCCATGTCCTGTCTGTGGTAACAGATAAGCTGCCTAGAGACTACCCCAAAGGACCACCTGCTGCCGCGGTCTGTGAGCGTGCCCACGGCTCGTGTTTGGCGTCATTCCTGAGGAATGCACATAATGGACTGTTTCCATGCTCCAGCACACTCAAGCCAAGCAGGACCGGATCCATCATCACCGTCAGGAGACAGTGCTTCTCGTTCCTCCGTAACAGAGCCAGTGAATTTGTCCACGATTTGCAACACCGTCGGGAGATTTGCTTGTGTGCAATTCCCGCCACTGCCGTACTAGTCTTGCCTCCCTGCATGGAGTATTACTTGTTAATTGCCTGTTCAGTAAATCCTGTTATCTCCTTCTCTGCCTCCGGCTCTTCACTGCATCCAACGAACCTCTCGTTTATATATGTAATTTACTCTCTTTTCATATGTTACACATGTGGTCCTATTACCAAAAGAGGTTTAAATTGTAAACTCTTTATCCTTCTGGAGATTTTATGGATTTTAATTATTTCTGTGACTGTTCTTGAAAACATTGGACTGCACTCGGATGACATTTTCATGGTCTAACAAAGTGGAGAAGATGGGGAAATGTTTTTTTCTCTCTATCTTCGAGAGAAACTGATGCCGATCAGGATAATCGGACTGATTTTCTTAGATGGAGAGAATCCAATTGTCTGCACCAGGGCTGCCACTAGGAATATCAGAACCCCATACTGGAAACATTTTCGGGGCCCCCTTGAGACTCCACCCAAGCTCCACCCCTCAAACTGTCCACAGCCCCACTGCTTTCTCTTGGAAAAACTCCACTTCTCACCAATCACACATTAACAGTTCCTATCACCAGATCGCCCATATAACCAGCAGCTTTTGTTTTGGCCAAAAGATTTTTTAAGCCACCACCACGACAAGGTAGGCTCTTTTTGCCTAGCTCTACTCTACTCTATCCTATTAATCATTTGTTAAAATAGCCAATACAATTTAGGCATATTTTTATTTATTTTTCATTTTTTAATATGACCAATAATATCACATACAGTACAAGGGAGAAATACCACCACACCATGACCAAACACCATATTACCACCACATAGAGACCTATAATACCACATATAAGGATCAAATACTGCCACACCATGTCAAGACGACATATTACCACCACAGTGACCGAATAATATCACTTACAAGGAACAAATACCACCGCACCATGTCCAGATCGCATATTACCACCACACCATGACCAAACCACATATTACCATCACATTATGGCCAAATAATAGCACATACAAGCCAATTACTGCCACACCATGGCCGGACAACATATTACCACCACGTAGTATTCAGTCACTATACTGATCATTAATAAAAAAATACAATACTAATATCACCATAAGTGCCATTATACACAGGAGATTTGTACTTAGTGTGCAGTGTCTGTGTACAGGTAATGCAGTGATTACTGGTAACATTATACACAGGAGCTCTGTATACAGCATCAGTGTACAGATAATACAGTGATCAACAGTGACTTTATACACATGAGTGCTGTATATATTGTACAGGTTATACTGTGATCAATGACATTATACACAGGAGCTCTGTATATAGTGTCAGTGTAAAGGTAATACAGAGATCACTGGTGACATTGTACACAGGACCTCTATATATAGTGTGCAGTGTATAATGTCAGTGTACAGGTAACACACTGACTCACCAGTGACATCTCTAAATGATGTCCTTCATTTTTGGTTTTCATCTTCATCCAGACAGGGCTCATCTCTGCAGGAAATAACACAGTAATCTAGAGCACTGCTTAAAGAACACATTTCTTAATTTTTTCCCAACATCTAAACTACACTAGATGAAGAAAAAAGGCGACATAGTGTCAATCTGCACAGTAAGAGGACTGCCTCCCCCATTTAAAACAGTATCCTCAAAAAATAAAATACATCACTGCAGTAATAATATCCCTTTATGAGCCCTTATGGTATTAATATCCCCCATCCTGGCCCCCCGTGTGTTTCATTTCTGGCTCCAGCCATATGTTCTCTCATCCTGGTCCCATATATTCTCCCATCCTGCCCTCATGAGTACCCATTCTGCCCCCATGTGATGTCCCATCCTGCCCCATCTGTCCCGTGATACTGCCCCATCTGTCCTGTGATCCTACCCCATGATCCTGCCCCATCTGTCTCCATTGTATCCATCCTGCCCATGATCCTGCACCATGTGTCTCCATCCTGCCTCATGATCCTGCCCACTCTGTCTCCAGCCTGCCCCATGATCCTGCCCCATCTGTCTCCATCCTGCCCCATGATCCTGCACCATCTGTCTGCTTCCTGCCCCATGATCCAGCCCCATCTGTCTCCATCCTGCCCCCTGTGTCTCCATCCTGCCCCCTGTATCTCCATTCTGCCCCATGTCTCCATCCTGCCCCATATTCCTGCCCCTTCTGTAGACATCCTGCCCCCGTGTCTCCCATCCAACCTCATATATCTCCATCCTGCACCACGTTTCTCCCATCTTGCCCCTGTGTCTCCCATCCTGTCCCTGTGCTGCTTTCAATAAGAATAAAAAAAACATTTCTCCTTACCTGGCCGCCCTCCTGCAGTGATGCTTCCTCCATGCAGTTCAAGCGTGCACTCACCGGTGAATGACAGTGACGTCATACACAGGCAAAGTGTGCGCTGACGTCATATGCCAGTGTCCGATTGGCTGGCGGCTATTAACTATTGCCATGCGGGCCCGCACAGCAGTAGGGTTTAATTGAACCTGCGTTTCAGAAACAGGTTCAGCTACTGCATCGGCATAATCCTGCCGCTGGGGCCCAATGAGCAGAAGAGATGGGGACCGATGCGGGCACCCTCTGTTCATCTGGCCCCAAACACCAGTCAGGACAGTAATGTCCTGATGGCGGCCCTGGTCTTCACTAACTCTTCATGTTGATGCTCAATGCTGTCAAAACAGGTTGATAAATAGAAATGTTTGATTACATTTGTGAAAGCCTTTGTCCTTCTACTTCAAATCTCAATCTTCTTTCGTGAATCAAGTAACTTAGTAATAGTGTGACACCCCAGAGTCCGGTTGTCACAGTGACATTGCCACCCTCTAAGAGGTGAAGTCATGCTTGGAGGCAGAAGGGGGGCCCCATGCCAGGTAACATAGATTAAATCACAATTGCTGCTGCAGGTCAGAAAAGGGAGTTGCCTTATAAATTCTGGCCAGCAGATGGGGTTGGTGAGTCAGCTAGAAATGAGCTGAGGGAGTTGTCATGGAAACAAGAGCAGCTGTGAGCTGTGAGGAAATGACAAGACAGTTAAACGGGAGGTAAAAAGTTCTTTCTGAAAGATCCTGTCAGTTCAAGATAGGGAGCTGATCTGTGAGGAGCTGGTGAGGGGGAGCTGATCTGTGAAGAGGGAATGGACATGAGCAGAGACAGAGAGGCTCTGGGGAAGCTAAAAAACTGCTTATAGCAGACCCCAGAGCAAAGCGCTAATAGAGAAAAAGGGACGTCAGAGTCCTTGGTGGTCAGGAGCTGTATGTCCTGACCGCTGAATCTGAAAGTAGAGAGGATTGTAAATTCCTGTGCGACATTGAACACTTGAGGGCACGGCAGCAGATAAGGAGCCAGGTGCTGATGGTGAAAAGGACGGTACCCGTGGAATAGGCTCACGCTGACAGCCGCAAAGGTTAGAGAAATCATCACAAATAGAGGGTCTCAGCTTAGTTATAAACAGCAGAGACCCACACACAGCGCAGAAGAATGGTCCCAAACCCCCAAGGTGGATCCCCTGAATGCCTCCAGGCGAGCCGGACTCATTCCATCACCTGTATGTGGTACTCCGGATTGCAACCAATTCCAGTAAAAGGTAAAGAAACTGCACCTCTCTGTGTTCTCCTCACATTTCTCTGCACCCCAGTGTTCACAGCCATCTTAATTATTAATCAAACATCTTTTTTCTGGGACTATTGCTCTACCTGTGGAGAGCTATTTTCATCTCAGCTGCGACACATCAACAGTCTCAGGGGAACAACACCGCAGCGCTGGTCACCTCTGACCAGAATACCACAGGTGGAATCACGTATTTAATCATCTATAAACTTTATCTTCATTTTTACCACACTTCAACATCAAATAACTTTTCCCCTTCCCCTATTATTTTATTTAATGGACGCCACAGGGACACGGACCGGGTCGCCGCCGTGACACTGTGCCCCGTTGAAGTCGACGGGCCCAGTACCGAGTACCCCACGGCCCTGCTGCAATCGTGCACTCTCTCGCGCGCGTAGGGCGCTCCAATACCATTTGTATTTGTTAAAAGTTTGCAGTAATTCTCGGGTTGTCATTTTAAAGGGAGTTATCTTCATCCTAACCAATTTCAATTATTTGCTTGTGCAGGTTGCTGTGATTTAAAAATTGAATGCTCCATAATATTGTATAGTGCATGGAAACATTTATATGCTCCACAATGTATTCTTATGAAGAACTGTGACATTTTATAAATTCCTACAAATACATGGTATACTATTTGTCTTTCTTTGTAGTGCAAAGCCTGGTTTCTAGAGCCGAAGTCCTTAGGTAGTGAGATATACACTTTCATTTTGTTGTTCTTATCTCTACTTCATCCTAATGTTTTGGGAGTTTGGGATGTTATTGATTATAAAATAAAGAAAAAAACAGAACAAAAAGTGTAATCTTTATATGAGTGTTTACAAAAAATAATATTTTCAATTATTTTGGGCAGAAAGCAATTATTAAAAAATGGAAAAATCATCTTTCATGGAAATCTAGACTGTTCTAGTAGTCCAGGTCAAACAATTTACTCACAGCTTTACTTAAATATAGTTAATGCTAGAAAAGAAAGCAATAACTTCCATTCTCTACAGCTGTCATAACACAACCTGTAAACATATCTCTTTTGTTGCTTTCTAAAATCCTCATGGTTTTTCCAAGTATTGATTTTTTCTTTGTCTTATTTTATGCTATTTTTCGGTTTTGTAACATTGAAACAGCTGCCATTTTCTAAATCATATAAAGAAGATTATAAAAGAAAAAATACATACCATGAACATGTTATCAATCTTTTGAAAAAATTCCACTAAATACAAAAATGCCACCAAAACACCAGAAAAATACATTTGTTGAAGTGACATCTAGCCTCAGCATTCATTCTGTTAACCACTTAGCAGCCAGGCATTTTTTTTTACTTATGTTTTTTCATCCCCGCCTTCCAAATACACTCAGGTGTCAATTGTATAGGTGGCAGGCATTCTATGTAGAGTGGGCTCAGCACCATATCACTACTGCTACCGTGCCCAAAAAATGACTTTTTTTCCAAATCTTTTGTGAGAAAGGCATAATAACTCCAACAAAAACTGTGAAAATGTGTTAGTTATGCCTAATGCGCACACACCCTGCTGCACTATCATTACCGGGATGGTGGATGTGAAGGTAATAAAGTGTCTGTCTGATTAAACAGCACCCAGGAAGATTTATGAACATTGAAAATAATACATAGCTACAAAATAACATTTTTAGGTCAGTACATATTTAATTGTAATTAATGAAAATTAAATTTATACATGACATTTCCCTTCAAAGTGATGAACTATGAGAAACCCCACAGAAGAAATATTCCTCTCATTAAATAGAATGTATTGAGGTGGAGGCATTGTGCACTAAACGCTGATTTAATATTTCCTTGCAGTGAGGTTTACATCTTATAAGAGTTAGGCAAAATTCTCAGGGAAATCATTGGCCCTGATTCATTAGGCAGCACGGTGGCTGGGGTCCTGGGTTCAAATCCCACCAAGGGCAACATCTGCAAGGAGTTTGTAAGTTCTCCCCGTGTCTGCATGGGTTTCCTCCAGGTACTCTGGTTCCCTCCCACATTCCAAAGACATACCAATAGGGAATTTAGATTGTGAGCCCCATCAGGGACAGCAATGATAATGTGTGTAAAACGATGCAGACTATGTTAGCGCTATATGAAAATAAAGATTATTGTTCATTAAGACTGTATGCCAGTCATTAAATTGTGCATGCCGCATGAATTTTGATTATCTTATAAATGGCTTGTGCCAAGGTGACCTTTGATGAATATTTCGGATGGACTTCACCACACCCCACCCTTCCCAAGCTCTACCCACTTCTGCAGAGCTTGCCAATACTGGTGTGGAAACGTAAAAAGTCACAAATTAATTTCTTTGCAAAGTCTTGTTTGCCAAAATTGTGCAATATTTGAAGATGTTTTACACCAGTATTCTGGTGAAAATACCTTCATCAATCAGGCTCATCTGTGTTTAATGAATGCAATTCTTTTCATAAAACAACAGGCATTCCTGGAGAACCGGTTGAATCCTTTCACTATACTTGCAGTCAGTGTTAATCATATTAATGGTGCTGCCTCTACGAGGTCATATACTTTTTTTCCTAGCCTTTATACTCTATACTCTTCTTCTGCCGCTACTTCACTTCTGCTACTTTATTGATTATGTGAATATCCATATGGCTATTGGAGTCTGTTTAAACACGTTTACTTATATGCACTAGGTACTTTATGCCATTTTTTAGACACATTTATAAAGGCTAACAAGCAGGAACGCGGGATGCAGTGACGATACGCAGGCAACAGAGCAAGGGTTAACAAGATTTATTTACAGGGGAAATACTCTGCACAGGAAGGTGAAGAGTTAAACAGTATTAATTGGCAAAGTGAAGTACGATGGTTCAAATAACGACAGTTCGGTGCATACGTATTAGGAAGTCCTATAACTGCAGCTCCTGCTGAGAGCTTATTGGCACCGGCAAAGGCCGACGCGGTGTCCCTAATTAAAGGGGCCTGGCAAACAATAATACCCCGTCTTCTGGTGACAGTGGTCGGTCTCCGGTACCTTCCACTGCCCCAGTCCATATTCTGTAGTGACCAAGCAACAGTAAGGGTCACAGTATGCTCTAAACTTGACGAGACTCCTGCACCACTCTCCTCACAGTGTCAGTCACGCGTACCCAAAGAGGTTGATGGAAAAAGGGGTCACAATCTGATATGGGCCCCACGTGGCTCAGAAGTTGTTTAACGGCATGTTCAGGGTACAAGGGTCTGTCCTGTATTCGGTCACTAGTATGAGGCACATGTGTAGTATTCACTGACACGGAATGCTCTGCGTCTCGCTTACTGGAAGTCACTGACACACACTGCACATCCCTCTCACTCTCTGTCCCCAGCTGCTGGCGGCGGTAAATGAGGGTCACTGGTCTGCAGGGAACTGGTACCTCCCGGATGAAGCAATTCTCTCTCTCCAGCTGCAGCACAACCGGCTCTGCTCTGTCATGCAGCAGCTCTGCACAGTTCTGCACCCAGCTTCTCTCCTGGCAGCGGTCCTGCTCTAAATGGTCGGACCCTGCCACAATGCCGGTATTCGGTGGGGGAATGGGCAGCCAAGCACGCCGCTCACCAAGCTCCTGCACACTGCTGTGCTCTGGTGCCAAACGCCCTTGTTTTGCGCGCTTTGCTCTCTTATCTGCCGATTTCTGTGCACCCTTTTCCTCAGTCTCCTCCAACCTCCCTCAGTCAACGGGAAGGTGTCTTCCCCCCCTGGCTTCCCTCAGGCTGCAGGGGAAGGTCTGCCTCCTCAAGGCTGTCCCCCGGGAAGAGAGGATGCAGCCTCTTCAGTTCATGCAGATACCTGCGGTTCGGTCCATCCCTTTACACATTCATGTGTAAGCACTAGGCACTTTATGTAGCCTATGATAACTCTTTATTTACATCCTGCAGTCTCTACTCAAAGCACTAGCAGGATTTAGCCTCTATTATACTATTGATGTATCCTTTTTAAGCTGATTTTCAGACCTACAATAAGTTACCTAGTCTTTAGGAGTATCTACTCACTGTATATATATATGGATATATTATATGATCAGGATATCCTATATTGGAAAGGCTTCTGAGTGCTCTCTTTTGATTTTTTTGTTGCATATTAGGATTAGGTATATGTCTCTAGTAGGCAGTCTTTTTGTAATTGGGTCTCTATATTTATCCTAGAATCATGGAATCGTAGAGATGGAAGGGACCTCCTGGGCCATCTGGTCCAACCCCCTGCTCAAAGCAGGATTAGCTAAATCATCCCAGACAGATGTCTGTTCAGCCTCTGTTTGAAGACTTCTATTGAAGGAGAACTCACCACCTCTCGTGGCAGCCTGTTCCACTCATTGATCACTCTAACTGTCAAAAAGTATCTAATCTGTGTCTCCTCCCATTCAGTTTCATCCCATTGCTTCCAGTCTTTACTTGTGCAAATGAGAATAAAGACTATCCTTCTACAATGTGACAGCCCTTGAGATATTTGTAGACAGCTATTAAGTCTCCTCTCAGTCTTCTCTTCTGCAAGCTAAACATCCCCAAATACTGCAACCTTTCCTCATAAGACAGGGTTTGCAGACCGGTCACCATTCTGATCGCTCTTTTCTGAACTTGCTCCAGTTTGTTGATGTCTTTTTTAAAATGTGGTGCCCAAAACTGGACACAGTATTCCAGATGAGGTCTGACCAAAGAGGAGTAGAGGGCAATAATGACTTCACGTGATCTAGACTGTATGCTTCTGTTAATACATCCTAGAATTGCATTTGCCTTTTTTGCTGCTGCATCACACTGTTGACTCATATTCAGTATGTGATCTATTAGTATAACCAAGTCTTTTTCACATGTGCTGTTGCTTAGCCCTATTCCTCCCATTCTGTATATGCTTTTTTCATTTTTATTGCCCAGATGTAGTACTTTGCATTTTTCCCAGTTAAAAACCATTCTGTTAGTTGCTGCCCACTGATCCAGTTTATTTATATCTTTTTGAATCCTCTCTCTCTCTTCTCCAGTATTAGCTATCCCTCCTAGCTTTGTGTCATCAGCAAATTTAATCAGTTTACCCTCAATTCCTATCTAAATCATTGATAAAGATGTTGAACAATACAGGGCCCAGGACAGAGCGCTGTGGTAACCTACTTGAGACATTCTTCCAACTGGATGTGCAGCCATTTATGACCACTCTTTGGGTCCGATCACTAAGCCAGTTATGAATCCACCTAACAGTTGCCTTATCTATTCCATATTTAGCCATTTTTTAAATAAGGATTGTGTGAGATACTTTGTCAAATGCTTTGCTGAAGTCAAGATATACTATATCTACAGCATTTCCCTGATCCACTCAATCAGTGATTCTGTCATAGAAGGAAATTAAGTTAGTCTGACATAACTTATTAGTTACAAACCCATGCTGACTCTGTTTAATCACTTCATTCTTGTCCAGGTACTTACATACATGTTGTTTAATAATTTGTTCAAAGATCTTTCCTGGTATAGAAGTCAGACTCACCGGCCTATAGCTGCCTGGGTCCACCTTCCTCCCCTTTTTTTTCCCCCTATTCATTTTAGAATCATTTGTGAATAAAGATTTCTGCATTTTATTTGGTTTATGCTTCCTTGTCCTGTTTTGTTTTTGTAATAATAGCACATGTCCTGTGCCCTTTATTTAATAATGTTCCCCATTCTAGCCCCCATCCTATAATAATGTCCTCAGTTTTGTAACAATGTCCGCCTTTCTGACTCCCACCCTTTATTGTTCCTTGTCCTGGCCCTTCCTGTAATAATGTTCCACCTGAAGGCACTTTTCTCAAACACATTTAAACACATAAAATTGATTCTTCTTACCTCTCCTCACTCCTGCAGAGAGAGGTGTCCTCTCCCTCCTCCATAGACAGCGCAGGGGGGCCGGGCAGTGACATGGCAGTGACGTCAAGTGCCACCCAAAAGGACATGCCACCATCAGCTGCTAGCCTATTATAGGATTTTGGGTGATATTAGTGTTCTATAATAATTCTTGGCTTTAATCTAGGAGGTAAAGTTTGTTGGACTGGAACTCTTTTGGATACTATAGATTCCAAACACTCGTTTCATAATATTTAGCAATTTTTTTTTATTATTGTTTCATAATGTAATGTTTTAGCTGTAAAGCCCCTGTCACACACAGCGATCTCGCTGTGATGCAACAACGATCTCACCAGCGAGATCGCTGTGTGTAACACTTACCAGCAACCGCCCCCCCTGCCAGGTATCGATGATCGTCCAGGAATGGCCAGGACATTTTTTTGATCGCTTGTCTCCCGCTGGCCAGCACGCATCGCTGCGTGTGGCAGGCGGGAAATCAGCAATCAGCGAGCTGGCGCTGGTAACTAAGGTACACATCGGGTTTTTAAGTGGCGCGCAACTCTTAGAAACCCGATGTGTAACTTAGTTACCAGCGTGCTGGTGCAGGGAGCTGGTATCCAAGGTACACATCGGGTTTCTAAGTGCCATGCGCCGCTTAGAAAGCCGCTGTTTACCTTGGTTACCAGCTCCTTGCACCAGCGTGCTGGTAACTAAGGTACACAGTGGGTAACTAAGCGATGTGCGATGCTTGTTACCCGCGTGTCGCTGGTGCTGATTGCTGGTGAAGCTGCCTGTTTGGCAGCTCACCAGCGATCATGCAGCGATGCACCAGCGATCCTGACAAGGTCATAACTGGCTTGTGGCGGCCAAGCGTTCATAGCGACGTCGCTTTTTGATCCTTCGATGTCGGCTCTTCCTATCATTGTGAAGCAGAATTCACCAAGCGTTGGATTGTTCACCCACTAATAGGGAACGTGAGCTGGGTTTAGACCGTCATGAGACAGGTTAGTTTTACCCTACTGATGATGTAAGGTCATATTATTGTCGGGATCGCTGGTGCGTTGCTATGTGTGACGGGGCCCTAAGTCATGTTAAAATCACACAAGGCTTCACAAGATTTAGCCTTTTGTTCTATAATGTCTTGAAATACATTTCAAGAAATCTATACTATAACCGGCTAAGCGTCACTCTATCCGAAGCCTTTATAGACTGCGTAGCCGGACACCGGGGCAGGAGTGCGGCCGAAATCATGCATGCGCATAGTGTGATCAGGCGCCATTTTACTGAAGACACATTTGCAGTGTGTCTTCAGCAATATGGCGCCGGACAGCGCTATGGACATGCGCGTACTCCGGCACCAGACTCCTCCCCGGCCTCCAGCAGAACGTGATAACACTGGAGCACAGGAAAGAAGGTTAAGTATAAATTTTTTTTTTGTATGTGTGCAGTTTAATAGGGGTGAGGGGACCATGCATACCAGTATTGTGGGATGAGGGGTAGCATACATACCAGGATAGGGGTGTGAGGGGACCATGCATACCAGGATAGGGAGTGAAGGGACCATGCATACCAGGAAAGGGGGTGAGAGGACCATGCATGCCAGGATAGGGGGTGACGGGACCATGCATACCATGAAAGGGGGGTGAGGGGACCATGCATACCACGAAAGGAGGGTGAGGGGACCATGCATACCACAAAAGAAGGGTGAGGGGACCATGCATACCACAAAAGGGAAGTGAGGGGACCATGCAAACCACGAAAGTGGGGGTGAGGGGACCATACATAATACGAAAGGCGAGTGAGGGGACCATGCATACCATGAAAGGGGGTGAGGGGACCATGCATACCACGAAAGGAGTGTAAGGGGACCATGCATACCATGAAAGGGGGTGAGGGGACCATGCATACCACGAAAGTGGAGTGAGGGGACCATGCATACCACAAAAGGGGGGTTAGGGGACCATGCATACCACGAAAGGAGGGTGAGGGGCCATGCATACCACGAAAGGGGGCTGAGGGGACCATGCATACCACGAAAGGGGGTGAGGGGACCATGCATACCAGGAAAGGGGGGTTGAGAGGACCATGCATACCACAAAAGGGGGTGAGGGGTAGCATGCATGCCACGAAAGGGGGTGAGGGGACCATGCATACCATGAAAGGGGGGTGAGGGGACCATGCATACCATGAAAGGAGGGTGAGGGGACCATGCATACCACGAAAGGGGGGTGAGGGGACCATGCATACCACGAAAGAAGGGTGAGGGGACCATGCATACCACGAAAGGGGAGTGAGGGGACCATGCATACCATGAAAGGAGTGGGAGGGGACCATGCATACCATAAAAGGGGACCATGCATACCACAAAAGGGGGTGAGGGGACCATACATACCACGAAAGGAGGGTGAGGGGACTATGCATACCACGAAAGAAGGGTGAGGGGACCATGCATACCACGAATGGGGAGTGAGGGGACCATGCATACCACGAAAGGAGTGGGAGGGGACCATACATACTACAAAAGGAGGGTGAGGGGACTATGCATACCACGAAAGGGGGGTGAGGGGACCATGCATACCACAAAAGGGGGGTGAGGGGACCATACATACCACGAAAGGAGGGTGAGGGGACTATGCATACCACGAAAGGAGTGGGAGGGGACCATGCATACCACAAAAGGGGGGTGAGGGGCCATGCATACCACAAAAGGGGGGTGAGGGGACCATACATACCACGAAAGGAGGGTGAGGGGACTATGCATACCACGAAAGGGGGGTGAGGGGACCATGCATACCACAAAAGGAGCGTGAGGGGACCATGCATACTACGAAAGGGGGGTGAGGGGACCATGCATACCACGAAAGGAGTGGGAGGGGACCATGCATACCACAAAAGGGGAGTGAGGGGACCTTGCATACCACGAAAGCGGGGTTAGGGGATCATGCATACCATGAAAGGGGGGTGAGGGGTCCATGCATACCACGAAAGGGGAGTGAGGGGACCATGATACCACAAAAAGGGGGTGTGGGGACCATGTCTACCAGGATTGGGGGGTGAGGGGACCATGCAAACCAGGATAAGGGGGGTGAGAGGACCATGCATACCAGGATACAGGAGTGAGAGGACCATGCATACCAGGATAGGTGGGTGAGGGGACCATGCATACCAGGATTGGGGGGTGAGAGGACCATGCATACCAGGATTGGTGGGTGAGGGGGCCATGCGTACTAGGATAGGGGGGTGAGGGGACCATACATACCAGGATAGGGATAAGGGGGTACCATGCATACCAGGATTGGGGGGTGAGGGGACCATGCATACCAGGATGAGGAATAGGGTGCCATGCTTACCAGGATTTGGGGGGTCCATGCATTCCAGGAAGAGGAATAGGGTACCATGCATACCAAGATAGGGATAAGGGGTGCCATTCACACCAGGATAGGAGGGGGGCAGCACATACCAGGATGGGAGACCATCTAATATGTAAAGCTCAAAGTGTGTATGTATGTATGTGTGTATGTGTGTTTGTGTGTGTATGTCCGGGATAGGCATCCGCACCGTCGCAGCTACAGCCACAAAATTTGGCACAGTCACACGTCTGGACCCCGAGAGCGTCCTAAGCTATGTTGTGAGATGCAATTTTAACCCCGCGCGTTCCAATTCACCAAACAATTTTGCCCCTATCTACATACTGGGGAAAAAGTGTGCGTGCGTCAAACCCCGCCCCTCATTATGATGTCACAATGGTTGCCATGGCGATGCTGATATCATCATAGGTTGCAAGCCCCGCCACTCATTATGATGTCATAGTGGTTGACTATGGGAAGGAGGATGTGTGATGGGTAAATGGGCACTGGACTATGGGATGGAGGATATGTATGACGGGTATATGGGCATGGGACTATGGGATGGCGGATATGTATGATGGGTATATGGGCACTGGACTATGGGATGGAGGATGTGTGATGGGTATATGGGCACTGGACTATGGGATGGAGGATATGTATGACGGGTATATGGGCACGGGACTATGGGATGACGGATATGTATGATGGGTATATGGGCACTGGACTATGGGATGGAGGTTATGTATGACGGGTATATGGGCACGGGACTATGGGATGGAGTATATGTATGATGGGTATATAGGCACGGGACTATGGGATGGAAGATATGTATGATGGGTATATGGGCATGGGACTATGAGATGAAGGATGTATGATGGGTATATGGACACTCGACTATGGGATGGAGGATATGTATGATGGGTATATGGGCACAGGCCTATGGGATGGTGGATATGTATGATGGGTATATGGGCACGGGACTATGGGATGGAGGATGTGTAATGGGTGTATGGGCACGGGACTATGGGATGGAGGATCTGTATGATGGGTATATGGGCACGGGACTATGGGATGGAGGATATGTATGATGGGTATATGGGCATGGGACTATGAGATGAAGGAGGTCTGATGGGTATATGGGCACTCGACTATGGGATGGAGGATATGTGATGGGTATATGGGCACTCGACTATGGGATGGAGGATATGTATGATGGGTATATTGGCACGGGCCTATGGGATCGTGGATATGTATGATGGGTATATGGGCATGGGACTATGGGATGGAGGATAATTATAATTTGCTATAACTAACCACAGTTAGTTACTATGCCCGGGCAGCGCCGGGCTCTTCAGCTAGTATACCAATAAAAATGCTCGCCACCCGGGCGTAGAACGGGTTCACAGCTAGTATTAACCTAATCATCTGAGTTCCCATCACACAGTCGATGTGGAGATGTTTGTATATGAATCACCTTGACTTTTCATAGCTGAAACCCATACATCAGTGTAAAAGAATAGTATTGTTCATGTATACAATATCAACCATGTCATCAAAATGACTGCAGTAAAATGGTGTCATAATACAGTGGAAAATGCATCTTACACAACATTTGAGTCAAAAGGAAGGTTTGTATATCTCCACTGCGTCATTATATTGGCATGCATCTGCTGCATTACATGTACTGTATGTATATTAATTATGTATTTATTATCATATACCATATATTGTATTTAAAACAATAATCATAGAATCATTCCAATGTTTATCAAATTAAGACAATCCTTGCCCACGTAATGCAAGTGATCTGAATGCAACAGTGGAGACTACAGGTAGGATCAACAATCCACTTCCACTTTATTCACTTTAACATGGTTAAACGCGGGAAAAATTATTATCACAGATAAATTGCACAAGAACGATTTTCTCAATATCATTTACAGGAAATTATATGAATAGAGATATATTGGTTAGCACATTACAAGAGATACAGTGGGTACAGAAAGTATTCAGACCTTTTTAAATGTTTTCACTCTTTGTTTCATTGCAGTCATTTGGTAAATTCAAAAAAGTTCATTTTTTTCTCATTAATGTATACTGTGCACCCCATCTTGACTGAAAAAAACAGAAATGTAGCTATTTCTGCAAATTTATTAAAAAACAAAAACTGAAATATCACATGGTCATAAGTATTCAGACCCTTTGCTCAGTATTGAGTAGAGCCACCCTTTTGAGCTAGTACAGCCATGAGTCTTCTTGGGAATGATGCTGCAAGTTTTTCACACCTGGATTTGGGAATCCTCTGCCATTCTTTGTTGCAGATCCTCTTTAGTTCCTTCAGGTTTGATGGTGAACGTTGGTGGACAGCCATTTTCAGGACTCTCCAGAGATGCTGAAATGGGTTTATGTTGTGAGTTCTTTTTCCCCTTCACCATTGAGGTCTGATGAACTCCCTCTTCTGGTGAAGGAAGGTAGTGAGGCTGATTATCAAGCACCTGAGCAGGATGATGATGACTGGGTGACTGGAATTGCTGACTGGATATAAGGCAGCCGACGCCCTTCTGCCTTGCTGGTGATTTCTCAGAGGGATTCTAGGAGACCAGTCTGATTCCTGCTCTTCAAAAGCTAAGTTTTCTGCTCTGCTTTTTGCATTTGTGTTTTGGTTTTGTTTTGCCTTGTTTTTCTGGATTTCTGCCATTCCCTGCTGGGGTGAGCTGAATTCCTTTTTGCTCTGTCTTCAGAAAATACCTGAGTACTGATTTAATCTTTTTGAAGCCTAGCGTCTTCAGGGCTTTTTTCCCGATCAGTCTGTTGGCTTTTGTTTTGATAGGGTTTTTGCGGATTGCAGACAGCAACTTTTCTATTCTGTCCTATTTAGTTAGCTTGGGCCCCATCAATTGCTCAGCCTGTCTTTCTATCTGTGTTAGTGTTTTTTCATCTTGCTTCACCGTCATTATATGTTGGGGGCTGCCTATTGCTTTGGGGTCTGCTCTGGGGCAGTTTAGATTTCCCTTTCTGTCTTTAGGTTATTTAGTTCTCCGGCTGTGATCGAGGGGTCTAGGTCACCGTAGGAACCCCCCACGGCTACTGCTAGTTGTTGTTGATAGGTTCAGGGGTCTGCAATCCGATAGCTGCCAACTTCTCTGATTTTCTGGACTTAGCTAGTATTTCTGTTTTTGCCTCCTACGGTGACTCATTCATATCAGAATCACCAGCCATACCGCAGATCCTAGGGTATGCAATAGCAGGAAAGAATTGTAAAAAAAAAAAGTGTGTATATTTTTTCCTCTATATCTCTGAGGCCGTAGGGGGAATTTTTTTTTCTCTCAGTGGAGATAAAGCAATTGTCTGATCGTGTGGAGCAGCTCGCTACGGAAGTGCAAGGAATTTCCGCCTACCTTGCTCATTCACATGCTGCTGAACCAAAGATCCCTACTCCTGATGTGTTTTTTGGGGATCGGTCTAAATTTTGGAATTTCAAAAATAATTGTACCGAGTACCCACGGGCGGCGTTATTCCCACGAACCTCCAAACAGCGTCCCTGAAGGCAAAGTTTTTGGTTTCCGGGGGCAGTATGATTGCAAAGCTAAACCTTAAAGGAATGTCCAAAAGGGCACCACCAGGAGTGGAGCCTGTGGCTTAATTGGACTGCACCCGGGAAACCACTACCATACAAGCTACAGAAAAGATGGACAGATTGCAAGCTTTGTCGATTCTGTGTGTGGTGTGGTATGTCCGTTTGTAGTTGTGCTAGCGATTTCTCAGCTTCATTTCGTTATCGACCGAGACTCCAGCATGGCCCCGCGGTACGCATCAAGCTTACTAGAGGGATACGCGAGGCTGTGGCACGTGAGATCGAGCAATAACAGGTCTAGCATTCCAGTACATGTCTGGGGCTGCATGCACGCTACACTGAAAGGACCAGCTTTTGTCGCTTACAGGTGCAGATAACCTGCTGAACTCCGTTATTGATGGGGATCTGGGATTCAGTTTATTCCCCGCGAATGATGATTTCCCAGTAAGTTCAGGTCAACCGCAATTCCGGAGTTAGGCCTAACCGTCATTCCTGAAAAAATTACGTGTCCAAACCACAGGTGCTCTAGCTTGCTTAACAGATCGACAGCCGTTCTCAGGCCCAGTATGGATTCAACAACATTGTAGAAAGTTGATAAAGGGTACAGTTTCACCGGATAACACGTATATATGTAGCCTAGTTTACACATTAAAAATATATGTCTATAGATCAGGAGGCAGACTCAGATGTTCTCAGGCCCAGTATGGATTTGACCAGATTGTAGAAAGTTGAGAAAGGGTACTTTATCACTGGATAGCAGGTATATATAGCATAGTTTAAACATGTAAAATCTCCGTGTTCTCAGTATGGATTACACAGCAATCTAAAAAGTGGAAAAAAGGAAATGCTTCTGAGGCGTACACAACTATATACTTTTGGTGTTATTTTTAAATCTTCATATATATTTTTGTTTCAGTAATACAGTCCAGCCTCTCTGCAATAGGAAATGAGATGCATACAATTAGTGACATAAAGGCTATTGATTGCAGAAATCTAGGAATTATTATTCACGGGAAAAACTTCCGTCACAATTCTCATAGGTGATGCTGACCCTCAATTAATTTGTGTGTTGAGACAGTGAAAACATTTTTTTGTGAATAAAGTCTTGCTGTATCGCACTTCCGTTGATTCCATCACTGTTACTCATCTCAATCCAATTTTTATCACAGGGAGCGATGTAAACATGGTGCTCACTGGCTATCATGATCTGTCACGTAACTTTGGAGTGCAAAAGACAGAAGCCACAGGCTGTAGGCGATTCTATTTGATTGGCATGAGAGGGCACATTTTGAAATGTGTGCCGGAATGTCACACGTTTGTTAGTAGGAAAACTGTGAAAGCTGATGATAAACCACCACTGCATGTAATTGTGAGTCGACGTCCATAAGAAATGGAAGCCATTGATCATCTGGGGCTAGAGCCCGGCCAGTAGGACAGGGCATAGCTACATCTTAACCAACATATTTCAGTTCAATCAATTTGTAGTGGCAGTCCCAGTGAAGGATTTGACAGCCCAGACTACACAGCGGAGGAGCAGGTAAACATTTCAAATGCTGGGGCCCTGCCCAAGCAAGGGGGGCACACTCGTGGGCGTCGGTACTGGCACTGGGCCTCTCATAGTACGGCGGTGTGTCTGATGGCGGGTGTGCACCACCACTGTCAGAGACACTTGATTGCACTATGAGGGACCCTATGCCAGTGCCCGCACCCAAGAGTCGGCCTACCCACCTGTCCAGGGCAACGGCACTCGCACGGTTTTGTGCGCCAGGTGGTGACCCCGGCCTTGGGGGGGGGGCGCCCACTTAGGGAGGTTTACAAAGTGGCATATGTAGATGTGGGTCATTCAGCTGCTGCAAAAGGCGAAATAGGTCAAGTTCGCGGAATAGGAGGAGGACCAAAGCAAGCCATTTTTCTGGCAACCTATGTGTCATCAAGGGAAGGTGGGACAAAATCCTTGGAAACCCATGCATGGTTCATTTTAATGAAGGTTAGATCATCCACATTTTGGGTTGACAGACGGGTCCTTTTTTCTGTCAGGATTGATCCAGCTGCACTGAAGACTCTTTCCGATAGCACACTTGCAGCTGGGCAAGCGAGCTCCTGTAAGGCATATTGTGCCAATTCAGGCCAGGTGTCCAGTTTAGCGGCCCAATAGTCAAAGTGGAATGACCTGTGCGGGAGAACATCGACATGGGAGGAAAAGTAGTTGTTAACCATAGTTGACAACTGCTGTCTCCTGTCACTTTCCATCGATGCTGTATTAACAGTTGTGTAAGCGGTCCATGAAAAATCAGTCCACAACATTGTCATGAAACCCCTGTCTCCAACGCCACTTCTGCTGTGTGCACCACGAACACCTATGCCAAGCTGCCCCCGGCCCGTATGGCTCGTGTGAGAACCATCACCGCTGCTGTGTGCTGGGAACGCCTCAACCAACCGGTTAACCAGAGTTGCTTGTTTAGTAGCCAATATTAGGTCAAGGTTCTCCTGTAGCATGATGTTTTGTAATTTGCCTTTATAGCGTGGATCCAGGATGCTGGCCAACCAGTAGTCGTCATCGTTCATCATTTTGGCAATGCGTGTGTCCCATTTTAGGATCTGCAAGGCATAATCTGACATGTGGGCCAATGTTCCCGGTGTCAATGATGCACTGCGAGTGATGGGTGGAGGAGCACTTTCTGGCAAATCCACATCCCTCCAGTCACGCACAAACCCTGTACCAGACCTTGCCACGCCAACATTTTCACTTGCCTCACGAGATGCATCCTCCTCCTCTAAGTAATCATCCCCATCATCATCCTCCTCCTCCTCTTCTTCCTCCACCTCGTCCAGGAGAGGTCCCTGAGCAGACCATGCCTGAATGTCATCAAGGATTCCCTCCACCTCTTCCTCCTCGTCAACATTGGCTGCAGACGCCTGCTCCTTAAGGTGCATCAAAGTTTGCATGAGCAGACGCATAAGTGGGATGCTCATGCTTAGGATGGCGTCGTCTGCGCTTACCAGCCGTCAGCATTCCTCAAAACACTGAAGGACTTTACAGAGGTCTTTCAGCTTCGACCACTGCACACCTGTCAACTCCATGTCTGCTCTCAAAGTGCCTGGCCATGTATCCTCCCACAAATGCATTATGGCCTGCCTCTGCTCGCACAGCCGCTCCACCGTGTGCAGGGTGGAGTTCCACCTTGTTGCAATGTCGATAATGAGGCGGTGGTTGGGATGGTGGAGCAATCGCTGCAGCTTCTGCATACGAATGGAGTGTACAGGCGACCGGCGGATGTGCGCGCACAGTCTTCACACCTTCTGGAGCAGGGCTGTTAACTCCGGATAATTATTGAGGAAGCACTGCACCACCAGGTTCAAGGTGTGAGCCAAGCAAGGTATGTGGCTGAGTTTTGAAAGGGCTATGGCTGCCACAAAATTACGGCCGTTATCACTAACTACCTTGCCTGCCTCAAGATGTACACTGCCCAGCCATGACTCAGTTTGTCACTGAAAGTACTCGGCCAGCACCTTGACGGTGTGTCTGTTGCCCAAACACATCATCTGCAACACAGCCTGCTGACGCTTTCCACTAGCTGCTCGATAGGGGGACACCTCGTGTGCAACAGTGGCAGCTGCAGATGGAGTGCTCGTACGACTGCGCTCTGTGGACGAGCTTTCGCTTCTGGAGGAGGAGGAGGGTCGAACGCCTACAACCAACTGTTTCCTATACCGTGGGCTAGGCAGCACTGTCCCACCACCGCTGTCCCCAGTGGACCCTGCATCCACCACATTAACCCAGTGCACAGTGTTGGACACGTAACGGCCCTGGCCATGCCGACTGGACCATGCATCAGTTGTGAGGTGCACCTTTCTACTCACTGACTGCTTGAGTGCATGGACAATGCGGTCTTTCACATGATGGTGGAGGGCTGGGACGGCTTTGCGAGAGAAGAAGTGGCGACTGGGTAGGTCATAGCGTGGTACTGCATAGGCCATGAGTTCGCGGAAAGCTGCGCTTTCCACCAACCGATAGGGCATCATCTCTAACAAGATTAGTTTGGCAATGTGGACGTTCAAACCCAGTGTACGCGGATGAGAGACTGAGTACTTTCTTGACCTACTCATAGTGTCTGGGAGGGTGAGCTGGACTTGAGAGCTGCATATGGTGGAAGTAGCGGTGGACAGGGCGGACTGAGAGAGGGTTGATGATGGTGTTGGAGTTGGTGTTCTTTCTGATGGCCTAGATTCAGTCTTTCGTTGATATAACAGTGGGATTCCCTGACTGCTGTGGCCTTGCAACGACACCTCAACATTTGCTGCTGTGCTAACCGGTGGGCTTACAGTGGGGGAAACAATGTAGCGTTGCTGACTACCTTCTTTGTGATCAGTTGCACATGAGGTACTTGAGGTTTGGTGTTGTGTCCACGCTTGCAAGTGCATGCTGGTTAAATGTCTAAGCATGCAACTGGTATTCAAATTTTTCAGATTTTTCCCTCTGCTAAAGGTCTTTGCGCACTTCTTACAGATAACCTTGGCCTGATCATGAGGATTTTGGTCAAAAAAGTGCCACACTGCACTCTTCCTAGTTTGGCAGACATTTTGCGGCCTAGCACGCTGTGATATTTTGACCCTCTGGACAAGCTGTCCAGCAACTCTTTTGATTTTTGGAACCTGTCTTTGGAGTGCTCCGGGCCTGCCAGTTAACAGCTGTTGCGATGTCGATGTCTGCTGTGGATGCTCCTCCTCCTCATCTGAGCTATTGGAAGCAGCACCCTCTTCCCCCAATGGATGCCAATCTGGGTCAACAACTGGGTCATCCATCACCTCCTCTTCAATGTCATGTGCACCTTCCTCTGTGTCACCGTGTATGGTGGTATAGTGTGCGGGAAGGGGCACCTGAGTCTCTTCAGGGTCAGAATCTGGCTCTGTACACTGCGAGGACAATGTAGTGCTCTGAGTGAATGTACCAGCAGAATGATCTATCAGTGGCTGTGCATCAGTGCACTCGTTGTCAGATTCATCTTGGCCTGGGTAATTCACCATTTCACTTGATAATCCAGGCTTGGTATGTGAAAACAGCTCCATGGAGTAATGAGTTGTATGGCCTGCGTCATCCTTCAATCTTGGTTGGGGTGAAGGACACAAGGAAAGGTGTGGTTCATGAACATGAGCCTCCAATGACGACTCAGTGCTTTTATTTTTTACAACTTCAGAAGAGGAGGCGATAGAGCTGGAGGCTGAGTCAGCAATGTAAGACAAAACTTTTTCCCGAAGCTCTGGCTTTAAAAGCGGTTTGCCAACTCCTAGAAAACTAAGCTTTCGAGGCCTTGTGGAGCCAGACGATGACGCAGGCTCAACACCTCCTGCATTCGGTCCTATTTTGCTTTTGCCACTACCATCAGATCCACCACCAACACTATCATTACCAGCTGCCAACCCCCGCCCAATTGCACGGCCTCTTCCACCAGCCTTCCTCATTTTTGGTAGAAATGTAGACAAAATCCAACAAACTACATAGTAATGTAAAACAAGGTACAAGGTGTCTATAGGACAGGGGAGATTTTGAATTTCTGCACACACTTGTGGACACTGGACACTTTTGGATTGTGTGAGTCCCACTGAATATCACAGCGCTATGTCACAGGCTCGATGTCGCAGGTGTGAAAAATGTCACTAGAGGATAACGGAGATTTTGAATTTCTGCACACACTTGTGGACACTGGACACTTTTGGATTGTGTGAGGCCCACTGAATATCACAGCGCTATGTCACAGCCTTAATGTCGCAGGTGTGAAAAATGTCACTAGATGATAATGGAGATTTTGAATTTCTGCACACACTTGTGGACACTGGACACTTTTGGATTGTGTGAGGCCCACTGAATATCACAGCGCTATGTCACAGGCTCGATGTCGCAGGTGTGAAAAATGTCACTAGAGGATAACGGAGATTTTGAATTTCTGCACACACTTGTGGACACTGGACACTTTTGGATTGTATGAGGCCCACTGAATATCACAGCGCTATGTCACAGGCTCGATGTCGCAGGTGTGAAAAATGTCACTAGAGGATAACGGAGATTTTGAATTTCTGCACACACTTGTGGACACTGGACACTTTTGGATTGTGTGAGGCCCACTGAATATCACAGCGCTATGTCACAGGCTCGATGTCGCAGGTGTGAAAAATGTCACTAGAGGATAACGGAGATTTTGAATTTCTGCACACACTTGTGGACACTGGACACTTTTGGATTGTGTGAGGCCCACTGAATATCACAGCGCTATGTCACAGGCTCGATGTAGCAGGTGTGAAAAATGTCACTAGAGGATAACGGAGATTTTGAATTTCTGCACACACTTGTGGACACTGGGCACTTTTGGATTGTGTGAGGCCCACTGAATATCACAGCACTATATCACAGGCTCGATGTCGTAGGTGTGAAAAATGTCACTAGAGGATAACGGAGATTTTGAATTTCTGCACACACTTGTGGACACTGGACACTTTTGGATTGTGTAAGGCCCACTGAATATCACAGCGCTATGTCACAGGCTCGATGTCGCAGGTGTGAAAAATGTCACTAGAGCAAATATATTTAACTGTTTGAAAGCTAGACAAAACTAGAAGGTGCAGGTCTGTAAGAACGGAACATGTCCTTGACTTATTCTTACAGAGTGACACACAGATAGCTTCACTGTGGCTGTGATAACAGCCGTTACACGGTACTGTGTGCACCGCTGTATGGTGTGAAAAAAAGCACGCTCAGTACCTCACCAGGACAAAAAAAAATTGGGATTGCTTTTAAAAAAGCAATTTGCAGAGCAGTGGGTAAACAGCAATGCAGCCATCAGGAAGCCTTAGAAGGCAGCCTAACAACCAACACCGCTGATCCAGCAAAATATATCCTCCACTTTCACTGCACACACAGTGACTGGTGTGTTGTACAGGCAAAATCGCTAGCAGCAGAAGCAGTTTTTGGTGTCTTCTTCCCTGCCTAACGCTCTCCCTACAGAATCAGTAGCAGCAGCAGCTCTCCCTATTCTGAGATCAGCATGAGTAACATGGCGGTCGGCGTGCACACCCTTTTATAGCCCCTGTGATGCCCACCAAAGCAAGCAAATCACTTGCATGCCCTTCTGAAAGATGGTGGTGACCCCTGCCTATGTCATCACGTTGCCCACAGTGTCCGTGGATCCTGATTGGCTGAAAAAGAGCGCAAAACAAACTTTTGAAACGTGACTTTGGCGCTTAAGTCGCCGACCTCGTGGCCGACCTCATCCTAGGGTCGTGTTTCGTTTCATGAAACCCAGCTTTGCCAAAAGTCGGCAACTTTTGAAATTTTTCGACCCGTTTCACTCAACTCTATAAACCAGACCTTGGAGTCGTATTTGAGATGTTTTATTTCCGCTGATCAAGATGATTGGGTTTCATTTTTGCCCTTGGCCAAATTTGCTTTAAATAATAGAGCTAGTTCTGCCACTTTGATGTCACCTTTTTTTTGTAACTTTGGGTTTTATCCTCGATTTTCTTCAGGGCAGGTGGAGCCTTCTGCCTGCCCAGGTGTTGACACTGTGGTGGAGAGAATGCACCAGATCTGGGACCAAGTGGTGGATAAGTTATCTCTCTCCCAGGAAAAGGCCCAGCGGTTTTCCAACCGACATAGGACCATTGGTCCCCAGTTTAAGGTTGGTGATATGGTTTGGTTATCATCAAAAAATATCGCTATGAAGGTGGCTTCTCCTAAGTTTAAGCCTTGATTTATTGGACCTTACAAGATTTTGGAGATTATTAATCCGGTCTCTTTTCGGTTGGCTCTTCCTGTCACATTTAAAATCCATAATGTGTTTCATAAGTCCTTGTTGAAGAGGTTTGTTGAACCAGTAATTCTTGTGGTGGCACCTCTGGACCCTGTATTGGTTGAAGGTAACATGGAATATGAGGTAGAGAAGATACTGGATTCCCGTCTGGCTAGGTAGAGACTCCAGTATTTGGTTAAGTGGAAGGGTTATGGTCAGGAGGATAATTCCTGGGTCTCTGCCTCTGATATTCATGCCAAAAGATTGGTGCGTGCCTTTCATCGGGCTCACCCTGATCGCCCTGGTGGCGTGGATGAGGGTTCGGTGACCCCTCCTCAAGGGGGAGGTACTGTTGTGAGTTCATGTTCCCCTTCACCATTGAGGTCTGATTAACTCCCTCTTCTGGTGAAGGAAGGTAGTGAGGCTGATTACCAAGCACCTGAGCAGGATGATGATGACTGGGTGACTGGAATTGCTGACTGGATATAAGGCAGCCGACGCCCTTCTGCCTTGCTGGTGGTTTCTCAGAGGGATTCTAGGAGACCAGTCTGATTCCTGCTCTTCAAAAGCTAAGTTTTCTGCTCTGCTTTTTGCATTTGTGTTTTGGTTTTGTTTTGCCTTGTTTTTCTGGATTTCTGCCATTCCCTGCTGGGGTGAGCTGAATTCCTTTTTGCTCTGTCTTCAGAAAATACCTGAGTACTGATTTAGTCTTTTTGAAGCCTAGCGTCTTCAGGGCTTTTTTCCCGATCAGTCTGTTGGCTCTTGTTTTGATAGGGTTTTTGCGGATTGCAGACAGCAGCTTTTCTATCCTGTCCTATTTAGTTAGCTTGGGCCCCATCATTTGCTCAGCCTGTCTTTCTATCAGTGTTAGTGTTTTTTCATCTTGCTTCACCGTCATTATATGTTGGGGGCTGCCTATTGCTTTGGGGTCTGCTCTGGGGCAGTTTAGATTTCCCTTTCTGTCTTTAGGCTATTTAGTTCTCCGGCTGTGATCAAGGGGTCTAGGGCACCGTAGGAACCCCCCACGGCTCCTGCTAGTTGTTGTTGATAGATTCAGGGGTCTGCAATCTGACAGCTGCCAACTTCTCTGGTTTTCTGGACTTAGCTAGTATTTCTGTTTTTGCCTCCTACGGTGACTGATTCATAACAGGTTTAGGTCAAGGCTCTGGCTGGGCCAGTCAAGAATGGTTGTTATGAAGCCACCCCTTTGTTATTTTAGCTGTGTGCTTAGGGCCATTATCTTGTTGGAAGGAGAACCTTCGGCCAAGTCTGAGGTCCAGAGCACTCTGGAAGAGGTTTTCATCCAGGATATCTCTGTACTTGGCCGCATTCATGTTTCCTTCAATTGCAACCAGTCGTCCTGTCCCTGCAGCTGAAAAACACCCCCATAGCATGATGCTGCCACCAACATGTTTCACTTTTGAGATTGTATTGGGCAGGTGATGGGCAGTGCCTGGTTTTCTCCACACATACTGCTTAGAATTATCACCAAAACGTTCTATCTTCATCTCATCAAACCAGAGAATTTTATTTCTCATAGTCTGGGGGTCCTTCATGTGTTTTTAAGCAAACTCTATGTGGGTTTTCATATGTCTGGCACTGAAGAGAGGCTTCTGATGGGCCACTCTGCCATAAAGGCCCGACTGCAGTGATAGTTGACTTTGTGGAACTTTCTCCCTTCTCCCTACTGCATCTGTGAAGCTCAGCCACAGTGATCTTGGAGTTCTTCTTTACAGTCAGGTATAGGAAGACTTCTGGTGGTCCCAAACTACTTCCATTTAAGGATTATGAAGGCCACTGTGCTCTTAGGAACCTTAAATACTACATAAATTCTTTTGTTACCTTGGCCAGATCTGTGCCTTGCCACAATTCTGCCTCTGAGCTCCCCAATGACATCAGCAGGAGTCCCCGGCTGATCTGTGAATGAACTAATGACCGTGGGAAAAACTCAGAAACTTTCCCATGGTAATTAGTTCATCTACAGGCAGCCATTGAGGCTGCGCAGAGCTGAATCAATTCATTTTGTAGTAGATTACATTGAGGCTGGTCGCATTAGCACCGGTCCTCATTGTAAACTATTTAACCCCTTCGGATGGATTGCAGTGTGGGACATGACGTAACAGTGGAGAGGTAAGGATATTGGTGATTTTTTATGTTATTTTTGTTGCAGGTCATGGTTTTATTTTGGATTACCAGACTAATACAAATTTGTCAAAAACTTGGTGTATTTATTTCATTAAAATACTTTTTAATTAATGTCTGTGTGTGGTTTTTAACCCTTTCTTAGTATAGGGTTAATAATGGATCGATGTCTTATTGACACCTCTCCATTATTAATCAGCTTAATGTCACCTTACAATCGAATGGTGACATTAACCCTTTGTTATATTAACCTATTCGCCACCGCTACAGGGCAATGGGAATAGAGAGGATACAGTAAGTGCCAGAATTGGCACATCTTATAGATGCACAATTTCTGGGGTGTCTGGGGGCAGATTTTTGTAGCCGGGGGGGGGCGAAAAAACAATGGTCCCTCTCATAGCTATTAAAATCTGCCCTCACTCACCTGCTTTACCTCTCGGGTTGACAAATTACAGCGGGAGCACACACATTTTTTTTACAACGAATTAACCCCTTAAATTAATACCTACACCTCCCAAATTTTGCACACAAACCCTCATCTAATTATTAGTCAGGGACATATAAAAAAACATGAATTGAAATGGTTTACTGTATGTAAACCATGTGTCATTTCATGTCGGGTTGGGGAATGGTTTGACAGAAGCCGGCAATGGAATTAGCAGCTATTCTGCTATGAAGAACTCTGTGAAATATAAATATATAAATATATATGTGTCTCAATGACATGTGTATATATATATATTTATATATATATATATTCTATGTGTCTAGATCTATTCTTTAATTTCTTTATTAAACCTGTCAGTGTGATTTTACTGTATAGAGCACTGAATTGCCGGCTTTTCTAAAAGACACCGGGTGCGTATTTCTCGCAAGTCACACATGTGGTCTGTGTGTAATGCGTATTTTTAGCGCACCCATAGACTTGCATTGGTGTACTATGGCCGTAGTACGCTGACAATAAATATACGCAAGAAAAATACGGCTGATGGGAGCTGCCCCATAGAGAATTATTGGTCCGTGTGCAATGCGTTTTTTTATCGCCTCTCACTCGTCCGTATTCCTCTCTAGTGTGATGCCGGCCTTAGGATGTCATCTGAGCGCGATCTAATATTTTCCATGGACTCATTCACTTGCATGGCTAAGTGCAATCCAAATATTGGATGCAAAAAGTCTATGCTGCAATTTTTTTCAAGGGTAATAAATCCTGCAATTTTTAGTAGCAATAAAAATGAATGAGATTCCTTAATCTATTGCATATGTCACTTATTTTTTTTCCTTGCGGAATTGAACCATCAAAGTGTTTTTTTTTTTTTCAAATCTGGAGCATGTCAATTCTTTCATCATTTTTGCAGTGTTTTTCACCCATTCACAAAAATGGGGAGCAAAGTCCATCAAAGTAAAAGTGTATCAAAACACTCGCAAAATTTCCTTTAAAAATTTACATATTATTAAGTTGTATTTTTTTCTGTCAAAACTCTATTTTTTGATTCAGAAAAAAATAGCTTTTATTATACTTGCAGACTGCGTGGTACGGTCCGCTATCCATCTCTGGTCTTGATCCGACACCTCCTCTCATCTTGTGGCCACCATCCTTCCCTGCTTTGTGTGGATTACACGTCCTACCTATCCACATGGTGCGTTCCACCATGGTCTTATGCTGGTGTACTTCTCTCTGACCTGCTGAGGGCAAAGAAAAGTATTGCATTGCAAATGTGCCTGCGCTCTTTTCCCTTTCCCCACTCATGCGCATTACAGCACATTGTTCTGAACTACTAAATTGTTGATACAAAATGTATTCAGTAAGTTCAGGAAAGATATATATCTTTGTACCGTGTTGGCCAGTAGATAGAAGAATATTTAGAATGGAAGAGTCCTCAGTGGTTGATACCTTTTAATGGCTAACTGAAAAGATGGTAACACATTGCAAGCTTTCGAGACTACTCAGGTCTCTTCATCAGGCATAGACTAATACAAAATCTGAAGAGTCACATATTTATACACAAAAAATATGTGTTTTGTGTTTAAATATGTGATTCTTCAGATGTTGTATGATGAAAAGACCTGAGTAGTCTCAAAAGCTTGCAATGTGTTATCATGTTTTCAGTTAGTCATTAAAAGGTATCAACCACTGAGGACTCTCAAATCTGAATATTCTTCAGTAAGTTCATATATTTTTGCTATCCACATATAACATGTAGATATACAGTAAACTATAGAAGAGTCATTAAGATACAGATTAGTATAAGCTATAGGACAGTCATTTAAAAGAAATATAAAGTAGCACATATGAAAATAAGTATTTAACCCTTTCACCCTGAAGCCTGTTTTCACCTTCTTGACCAAGCCAATTTTTTTTTTAATTCTGACCATTGTCATTTTATGAAGTAATAACTTTAATAAGGAACCAATGGATTCCATCGATTCTCAGTATGTTTTCTCGAGACATATTGTACATCATGATAGTGAAACAATTTTTTCAATATTTTTTGAGTTTATTTGAAAAAAACATCGGAAAATTTGGCAAAAATTTGGCAATTTTCAAACTTTTAATTTTTATGCACTTAAACCAGAGGGTCATGTCACACAAAATAGTTAACAATTAACATTTCCCACATGTCTACTTTTCATCAGAACAATTTGGAACATAATTTTTTTTTCTTAGGAAGTTAAAAGGGTTAAAAGTTGAGCAATTTCTCATTTTTCCAACAAAATTTACAAAACCATTAATTTAGGAACCACATCACATACAGTACAAAGAGACTTTAAGGGATCAGTATGACAGAAAATACTCAAAAGTGACATCATTCTAAAAACTGCACCCCTCAAGGTGCTCAAAGCCACATTCAAGAAGTTTATTAATCCTTCAAGTGCTTCACAGTAACTGCAGCAATCTGTAAAGAAAAAATGAACATTTAACTTTTTTCACAAAAATATTTCTTTAGACCCAATTTTTTTTATTTTCACAAGGTTAACAGGAGAAAATGGAATCCAAAATACCCTGATACCCCATAAACTTGGGAAAATCGCTGTTTGGGTGCACGGCAGAGCTCGGAAGGGAAGGACCACTGTTTGACTTTTTGAACTTTGGTCATCATGCCACATTTGGAGAGCCCCTGATGTGACTAAACAGTGGAAACCTCCCACAAGTGACATAAATTTTTAAACTAGGCCCCTCAAGAAACTTATCTAGATGTGTAGTTACCACCTTTAGCCTGTAAGTGCTTCACAGAAATTTATAACGTTGATCCGTGAAAGTAAAAAAATCAAATTTTTTCCACAAAAATATTCTTTCAGTGTAACAGCAGAAAATAGAACATAAAAATGGTTGTGTAATTTCCCCTGAGTTCACCAGTAGCCCATATGTGTTGTAAAACTATTGTTTAGGCATACAGCAGGGCTCAAAAGGGAAGGGGTGACGGTTTGCTCCGCAGACTTTGATGGAATGGTCTGTGCAAATCATGTGTGGGTGCAGGCTGTTTGTGTGCATGCCATGTGTTCAGTTTGGACAGCCCCTGATGTGCCTAAATATTAGGACCCCCCATATATGACTCCCTGAAGAATTTATCTAGTTGTGTAATAAGCACATTGAACAACCATGTGCTTCACAGTAATTTATAACATTGAGCCTTGAAAATTTAAAAAATCACATTTTTTACACAAAATTGTTTTTTAGCCCCAATTTATTATTTTTACAAGGGTAACAGGAGAAGATGTGTTGCACAGCTTCTGGATACCCACAGTTGCAGTAGAAACTTCACAGAGAAGATTACATGGGATAACAAGCTTTTAGTTCTCAGAACATGAGGTATAGGAAAAATGCACAGTCATTCAGTGCTGCACCAGGAAGAAGGAAATAAAACTGAAAGTACAAGAGAGAACTTTTCTTTTACAATACATTAAGCAAGGAAACTTTACACAACAAAGCCATCTATTGTCAGATCAGCATAAAGTCCTCCTTCACATAAACAAAGAAGTCCACAACTGTTGCATATACCAACACCCTTTCTCAACAGTATGGACTTATTCAGTCAAACCTATTTTCTTCATTAGTCTCTGATGTTTTTCAGCATTCAATGGCTTTGTGAAAATGTCTGCTGTCATATCTTCAGTTGGGCAATATTCTAATTTCAGAATTCTTTGTTCCTGATGATCCCTCAAGAAAAGATACTTCACATCAATGTGCTTGGTTTTTGGGTTAACTCTTTCCATCTGAGCAAGAACAAGACATCCTTGATTGTCCTCTTTTATTTTTGTTGGTTCCAACTGAGTTTGTCCTAGGTCTGTTAGCAGTTGTCTTAACCATAGAACTTCTTGACTCGCATGTGCTGCTGCAACATATTCTGCTTCTGTTGATGACAGCATTACTATTGATTACTTTTTACTAGTCCAACCAATCGGTCCACCTGAGAGAAAGAAAAGATAGCCACTGGTACATTTTCTGTCAGTTGGATCTCCAGCCCAATCTGTATCAACATATCCAGTTAAAATGCATTTATCACCTGTAGACAAATTCAGTTTAACATTGCTAGTTCCTTTCAAATAACGTATTACTCTCTTCTTAGCAATCCGCTTTATTTGGCTTAGACACTTTTTTACTCAGAATTTCTACTGCTGCTGCGATGCCTGGCCTTGTAACAGTCGCTAGATACAGTAATTTTCCTATTGCCATTCTGTACTCTTCATTATTTGGTAAAACATTTTTCCCACTATTCATCTCTTTAAGATAATTAGTTTCCATTGGGGACTTCGCTGTTTTTGCATTTTTCAATTCAATTATTTCGGTTATGTCTTGAATCGTGTGATTTTGATTAAGTGAGAAACTTCCATCTTCTTCTCTTTCTATCTGTATTCCTAGGTAGTGTTTCACATTTCCCAAGTCTTTGATCTCGAAATGCAGATTCAGGATTTTTAGTATGTCTTTTTTATCCCTTTCTTTTTAAAAACAAACTAAAATGTCATCAACATATATGAGTACATAAATCCAGCTGTCCATTAGTCTTTTTGTGTACAGACAAGGATCAGCTTTGCTTCTTTGAAATTTTTCATTTGTGAGCACTTCTGTGATTTTATCATTCCACGCTTTAGCAGCTTGTTGTAAACCATATATACTTTTCTGTAATTTGCAAACCATGTTTGGGTTACTTTCATCTTTGAATCCTGGAGATTGTTCCATGTAAATATCTTCTGTTAAACTCCCATTAAAAAATTCTGTCTTTACATCCAGATGTTTCAGTTCCATTTGTTTCATTGTTACAACTGCAAAGTTCTTATTGTAGTATGTTTGACAACTGGAGAAAATGTTTTATCATAGTCTTCTCCATATTTCTTAGAATAACCTTTAGCTTCGAGTCTTGCTTGGTATAGTTAAGCTGTGCCATCTGTTTGGTACTTTAATTTAAAAACCCATTTACATTCTATAGCTTTTCTTCCTTCTGGTAATTCTGTTAGTGTCCATGTCTTTGAGTCATGTATGGATTTTATTTCCATTTTTGTTGCCTCTATCCATTTATTAGCTTCTTCTTCAGGAAGTTGAGATATGTCTTCCCAAGAGGTAGGTTCATAAATTTTAGTTGTACTTGCCTTGTATGAGAGGCATATTGGTGGTTTTCCTTTGCTTTCTCTCATTGAACATCTTGGTTTTATGTCTGTTTGCAGTTGTATATCTTCACTTTCAGTATTCTGTTTTTAATCAATTTCAACTTCTTTTTCATCAGATATTCCTTCAGCTATATCACTGCTATTTTTCTCATTTTTTGTTTCCTGTGAAATCATAGTGTCTTCATTTAGATCCTCAATGAATGTCACACTGTTACTCACTGTAATTTTATCTGTTTTGGGATCTAGGATTCTATATCCTCTGCAATTTTCACTATATCCAACAATGGTTGTTACTAGAGATGAGCGACTTTGCCTTTTTTCGGGTCGAGTCGGGTTTCATGAAACCCGACTTTCGCAAAAGTCGAGTCGAACGAAATCGGCCGATTATCGTGAAAAGTCGAAGGCCGACTGAAACACGAAGCCCAATGCAAGTCAATGGGGAAGAAAAGTCTGCAGTGAGTGGAGGACAGGAAACACACCTACAGTGCCCATTTTAATGCCAAAAACATCAATTCTTATTACTTAAGCTTGTCAACCTTAATTTACTTTATAATAATAGTTAGGTATTGAAAACTGGGGGTTATTTGGCTAAAGTTGTGGGGGGGTAGGGCTGGCTCCAGATTTTTGTGGGCCCAGGGCCAAAGAGTGTCAATGGGCTCCTTTAACACATGCCACAATTCATGATCCTCTGATACGGCAGAGAAATAGCGGTATAGTACAATGAAAAATACTTCACTTCTTACATCACATGACTGATATCCATTTTAAATTCTCCAATAGCTCCAAAAACGGACAGTATATTACTCCATACAGTATTATGGCCACCGTATAGTGCGCTATACAGAGTAATGAGGCCCATATATTTCTCCATACAGAATCATTGGTCCCATATAATGTTCCATACAGTATATGAGGAGCTCCACATAATGCTACAGTATATGTTGGTCCCCATGGATGAAGCTCCACTGTCTTATGGGCCCAAATAATGCTCCATATATAATGGGCCCCATTTCTTATGCTCCAGTGTATAATGGGCCCTGTAAATGCTGCTCCAGTGTCTGATGTCCACCTTTGGAATGCTCCAGTATATGATGGGCCTCATGGATGATGCTCCAGCATTTCATGGGTCCCATGGATGGTGATCCAGTGTCTTATGGGCCCAAATAATGCTCCATATATAATGGGTCCCATTTATAATGCTCCAGTGTATAATGGGCCCCATAAATGCTGCTGCAGTGTCTGATGTCCCCCATTTCTTAGGCTCCAGTATATGATGGGCCTCATGGATGATGCTCCAGTGTATGATGGGCCCAAATAAGGCTCCATATATAATCTGCCCCATTTAGAATGCTCCAGTATATCATGGACCCCATGGATGATTCTCCAGTGTATGGTGGGCCCCATATATCATTCTCCAGAGTATAGTGCTCCCCAAAAATTGCTCCCAAACTTTAAAACAATTAAATAAATCTCCTCGCTAGGGAATCCCTGTACTAGTCTGGACTCCTCGTCGTCCCCATCTTCCAGCTCTCTGCACTTGGACTGTTTAGGCAGAGGGCATACAGACGTAAGGTCATCGTGCTCTCTGACCAGAATGTCACTGTCAGGAAATGCGGAAGACGTCACGGCGGTGGAGCAGGGAGAGGTAAGTATTTCAACTTTGCAAGTGCTATGATCCTGAGCAAGCAGGGGGGGCCCACTCATTGGTGATGGCACTGGCACAGGGCCCCTCATAGTACGGCGGTGTGTCTGACGGCCGGTGGGCCCTCCCACTGGCAGAGACACTTTTGTGTACTATGAGGGGCCCTGTGTCAGTGCCGTCGCCCATGAGTATGCCCCCCCACCTGCTCAAGCAACTGCACTTTCATCTGCATCTTCCTCTTTGTCACCATGTAAGGTGGTATAGTATGCGGGAAGGGGAACCTGAGTTTCATCAGGGTCAGATTCTGCCTGTGTAGAGTGCGAGGGGAATGTAGTGGTCTGGGTCAATGTACCAACAGAATCATCTAGCAGTGGCTGGGCATCAGTGCACTTGTGGTGCCCCCAGGAGTACGGTCGCCATAGTGGCATTACTTTCCTCCTAGGGAGTGTGATGTCATGCTTGGGAGCAACAAAGGATCTCTCTAGCAGTTAAACCAACACAAAACATGGTTCCCACTCCACGCCAGCAGGGAGCGCTCTAACCCGACTGCTGAGGAGCTGCTCTCTGTGGTTGGGAGGGAAGTTAGGGCAGTCTATGAAGGGAAGGGGAAGTGTGTGGATGTGAGAAGGGGAGCTGGAGGATGAGCAGAGTTAAGGCTCACTCCTAGCTGGAGCGCATGGTTCGGATTCCGGTCTCCTAGTTTGTAGGGACACTGACGGTCCTGCAGCAGAAACCGGAGGAAGCAGCATCTGTAAATGCTCTGTTCCTAACTAAGGCTCGGAGGCCCCAGCAGCAACTTGTGTGAGCCAGAAGGAAAAGGCTACGGCTGCCTGCCATACGAGAAAGTTTCAAAAGAGAGTGAACAGGGGGAACTTCAGTGAACTCAGTACTACGAGTACCTCAGATAAGCGCTAGAACGGAGGCCACACTACCTATCTGCAGAGACAGAATTCCTAATTTGCTTCCAGGCTGACCAACTCCTTCTCCATCTGTACTCTGGGTCCTGTACTGCACTTACCAAGTACAGGTAAAGGAACTGCATGACTGTGTCTGTCACTTTTCTCCTGCGCCTGGTGCACGGCTCTGCTACATCCTGCACTGCACACCATCTACCAACTCTTTCATCTGCCCTGCGACTACGGCCCTACCTGTGCAGGGCTTCTACATCTTAGCTGCACCACATCTGTCCCAGAGAAGCGACACTACAGCGCTGGTCAATCTGATCAGAAACCACAGGTGGCGTCACGTATCATTCACCTATAAACGTTATTCACCCCTTTGCATGGATGCCCATGCCCACGAACCGGGTCACCACCACCGTTACACATCCCTCTGAGACAACGGCCCGGTACCGATTAACCCCATTGCCCTGGCTGGCCACCCACACTCGATGTCAGATTAATCTTGGACTGGGGAATTCATGATTTGACTTGATAACCCAGGCATGGTATGTGAAAAGAGCTCCATGGAGTAATCTGTAGTGTGGCCTGCCACATCCTTCACTTTTGGTAGGGGTGAAGGACACAAGGAAAGGTGTTGTTCCTGACCAGGAGTCTCCACTGATGACTCACTGCTTTTATTTTTTGAAACTTCAGAAGAAGAGGCGATAGAGCTGGAGGCTGTGTCAGCAATGTAAGCCAAAACTTGTTCCTGAAGCTCCAGCTTTAAAAGCGGTTTACCTACTCCCAGAAAAGGGAGCCTTCGAGGCCTTGTGGAGCCAGACAATTACGCAGGCTCAACATCTCCTGCCTTAGGTGCTATTGTGCTTTTGCCACTACCAGCAGATGCACCCCCACCGCCACCACCATCAGTGCCAGCTGGCATCCCCCGCCCACTTCCACGGCCTCTTCCACCATACTTCCTCATTTTTGGAAAAATGTACCCACAATACCACCAGCTATATGGTACTGTAAAACAAGGTACAAGGTCTATATAGTATTGTGGAGAATTTGAATCTCCCTAAAGATTTTAGGAGGCTGAATTATTATCTCAGGCCCACTATAGATTACACCTCAATTTAGCAGGCTGAAATTGGCTGGTGTATGACAAAGTACAAGGTGTGTATATGGTATTGGGGAGAATTGGAAGCTCCCTAGAGATTTTAGGAGGCTGAATTATTATCTCAGGCCCTCTATAGATTACACCTCAATTTAACAGGCTGAAATAGGCAGGTGTATGACCATGCACAAGGTGTGTATATAGTATTGGGGAGAATTGGAAGCTCCCTAGAGATTTTAGGAGGCTGACAATGATACTCTCAGTCCAAGTATGGCAGCAGGCAGCCTAATAAGCAAGACTGCTGCACAAAAAAGTGTGGAAAAATGAACGTTTGGTAACTGTGCAGAAAAGAGGAAGAAAAGTATTTTTGCTTTTAAAAAAGCAGTTTGCACAGCAGTGTGCAAACAGCAATGCAGCTATCAGGGAGCCTTATAAGGCAGCCTAATAACCAACAGAGCTGATGCACAAAAAATATAGCCTGCCCTGTCACTGCACACAAACTGTTGTGTTGGACAGTGGAAATCGTTAACAGCAGAAGCAGTTTTTTTGTTCTTCCCTGCCTAACGCTCTCACTTATTCAGAATCAGCAGCTGCAACCTCTCCCTAATGCTAAGATCGGCAGAAGTAAGATGGCAGTCGGCGTACACGCCCTTTTATAGCCCCTGTGATGCCACACAAAGCAAGCCAATCACTTGCATGCCCTTATCAAAGATGGTGGTGACCGATGCCCATGTCATCGCGTTGCCCACAGTGTGCGTCCTCCATCATTGGCTGAAAAAGGGCACTGGAAGCATCATTTGAAACGCGACTTTGGCGCTCTGGTCGCCAACCTTGTGGCCGACCTCACGCTATGGTCGGGTTTCGTTTCATGAAACCCGACTTCAGAGAAAGTCAGCGACTTATGAAATTGACCGACCCGTTTCGCTCAACTCTAGTTATTACCATATTTCCTGCTAGGATTGTACATTCATCATCTTTGAATTTTAAAGTAAGTCCTTTAGCTGTTAGACGTTTTACAGATAACAGTCCTCCTTCTAATTCTGGAACATATAACACATCCTGTACAAGTATTTTTGAATCATGCCTAAACTTGTTAGAACAGTTCAGCATTCCTTGTCCAACACCTTCTGAAGTTATTTTGCTTCCATCTGCAAGATAAATGGCTTCCTTCTTATTAAATCAAGTTCAGTAAAGAAATTTTTATTACTTGTCATGTGACTTGTTGCTCGTGAGTCAATAAACTATCCCAATGATGATTTTTTTATTAGTTGCTTTAAATGAGCCATTGCAATTATTTTCACATGAATCAGAAATTGTGTTTTTCACGTTCTGTGTATTGTCCTTATGGTGTAATTTCTGTTGTTCTGCTTTCCATATAGTACAGTCTTTCTTTAAATGTCCTTTTTTTTTCTTACATCTGAAACATTCTCTTGTCTCTTTATTATAGGGTCTTTTTGATTCTGTAGCTTTAAGAGCATTTTCAATATCCTTTTCAGTAGAAGAATCATTTGTTTGTTTTTCCTTCCTTGACATTCATCTATGAGTCTGGTCTTCACAAACTCTAATGTAATGTCTGTTTCAGGTCTTGTCTCTAGTGCATTTATTAAAACAGTATATGAATCCGGTAAACTGCACAATAATATTGCTGCTACATGACTTTCCTTAATATCTTTACCACTTGATCTCAGCTGTGAAATCACTTCCATAATAGAGAATATATGCTTTTGCATGTCATTGTCTGCACTTAGTCTCATACTGTAAAGCTTTCTTAGCATAAATTACTTGTGATTTAAGCTGGGTCTTTCATGTAGCTTTCTTAGTGCTTCCTTCATTCCCTTTGCTGTATCCTAATTCCTTATGTGAATTAATTGAGCATCATCCAGTAATAGGCTTATACTAGCTCTTGCTTGTCTATTTTTTTCTATCCCATGTCTGATTATCTTCATCAGGTCTATCTGTAGTGATTACTTCCCATAATTCATCTTTAGACGATAACATTTCTACTTTGAACTTCTATAACTGATAGTTCTCATTTTTCAGCTTAGCTCTGTGAGTTTTAGCTCTGTGCTACTCGGTTATAGGGAGTTTCGCCCCCAGCAGTTCGCCCCCAGCAATTTGCCCCCAGCAGTTCACCCCAGGTACATTTCACCCCCGCACATTTTGCCCCTATCATTTCGCTCCCAGGAAGATTCGCCCCTGCACATTTCGCCACCTCACATTTCGCCCCCAGCATTTCGTCCCTGGATGTTTCGCCCCTGGATGATTCGCCCCCGGATGCTTCACCCCTGGATGTTTCGCCCCCGGATATTTCTCCTACAGGATTTTGTCCCTGGATGTGTTCCCATCTGATGTTTAGCTCCTAGCATTTTGACCCCAGATGTTTCACCCTCAGCTTTTGGGGTCAACATTCAGGGAACAAAACATCTAGGGCTGAACATACCTGGGGGAAAAATATACAGGACCCCAAGTGCTGGGGATTCTGGTGGCTGCCTTTTCAGCAGCTCTCCCAGTGTGTCATTTGGCTGGCCTTAAAGGAGTATTATCACCCTGGGCTCTCCCACACCCCCGTGTTATCACATCAACCTCTTGCCTTTTACTTCCCCCCTCTTGGGCTGATGGCTTTGCTTTTCACTGTCTGGCATTTTACTCTGCATACTTCTGACAGACTTATTACTTGTGGAATAGCAGCTTGCCATTGCTGATTTTGTCAGAGGTCTCTCTTCTTTCTGGAGTGATTGCAGATGTATGGGAGGTGGGTTTATTATCCTTGTGTGGTACCATTGGATCCATGGCTATGAAACGCGTAAAGTAGCCTTGCCTGTCATGGTGGCTTATTAATATGATATTAAAACCTTCCTAATAAATGTGATTTTATCTTTTTTTCACTAATTTTGGTGCTGGAGACCCCTTCTTTTTTTCTTTGGATTTGGATTTATAGTGCCAGTTGAACCGCACTGGACATCTCCTGGCATCAGACCGCTTATGGACTACATGGACACTGATGTACGGTAGGCTGAATATTTTTTCCTCTTTTTTTGCTATGATATTGTAGGCTTGTGGGGACACCCACTCTGCGTTCATTTATGCAATTTACCTATATTCTGTATTTTTCCTATAATAATGCATTAGAGTATGTCATTTCTGCATTTCATGTTGATTAATCCTGGCCTGTATTTGCTCATTGATGTATCTATATAGATTCATTTTTGGATTCCATGATTTTGCATCATATATTATACCCATATGGATACCAACTGCAATAGGGGGCGTTCTTATTTTTTTTTTTTAACTGTTTTTATCATGTTGTCCTGTCATCTATTTGCTACACTACTTTATGGTGTGAGGTGCAGGTGTTGGAGTGTGGTCAGGTGTCTCCACCTTACCTGGATGGTGGGGTACCACACCTCAGGAGGAGGTGCAGTACCTCTGTGGTGACTGAACCCTCAGGGGCGCCACATACCCCCGTTAAACACAGCACGTCCGCGGGCTGCAAGAAAACAGAAGTTGACAAATACAGGAACATACAACCTTTTTGTAATGCTAATAAACAGTTCTTATTTAATCTTCGTAATATGAGAGGCGCTGTCTCTTGAACGTTGCAAAACAATTTTTACTAAATATCTATACTTTACTATAGTACCTAATTCAAAAGTGCTTTTAGTAATAACTCACTATCACTTCAAGTAACATCATTAACACACTTCTTCACTTTCTCTTTTCTTTCACATTTACTATTTTCTTTTATTAACCTTAAGTGACAACCGTTGATGCCTGGTTCGCCACCTGCATTTTTCAAATCTTCATCTTTACTCACATCTCTTTATTAAAACATTCTATGAACTAGATTCTTTATAAAAGCTATTCTCTATTAATACTGTCATAAGGCACATTATAAAATACTTCACATCAAAACTTTAATAATTCTTGTAAGTGCTGGACACCGCTCCCAGCCGGGATCTCTTGCAGTGTCTTTTAGGTAGGACCCATGTTCCACGATGAGGTAGTTCTTATTCATAAAAGGGGCTATGTAAAACCAAGAAGGGCACCTAAAGAGGTGCAACTATTTGCAATAAAGTTCTGGATCATTCAGTGTTTATGATCTCCACAGTTCAAGTGCAAGAAACGCTGCCAATGAAAATGGGCAACAACTGGAAAAACATGATGCATAAACAAAAATAACTTTAAAGCACAATGGTGCAAATACCCTCCTGGGTAGCAGTTAGTTCAGGTAAACATTATGGCTAGTAGTCCTCTCCTGGGGTTCTGGAAGCTGGTTGCTTGGACTGCTTCCAGGGGAGATGCTCTGGGTGTCTTCTTCCTGTTGCTGGCAGTCTACAAATTGCAGGTTCTCCTTCTCTCCTGGAGTGAGGTTGTCATCTGCTGGTGTTAATGGGATGGCAGCGGAAGTAACTGCAGCCTGTGCGGGCAACACATCAACTGCCACTAATGGTATCTCAGTTGCCTGTGGTTCTGCAGGAGTTGCAGCTGGTACCAAGAAATGTTGTTCTATCACTTCAGGTGGTACTGCTATTAACGGCACTACTACCTTAATTTTTGGCCCGACATCTGGTGGTAGCGGTGTCTGTGGGCGCTTGTAGGGGTTAAGGCGGGGGTCCTGAATTTGTGGCAGAGGAAACCCATGATGTACGGTGACACCCCTCAGCTGCTCAGCCTCTTCTGCTGAGATCAGAAGATGTCGAATGGGATCCGCGTGCTCCAGTCTCACTCTATTCAGCAGGGATTTCTTCCACTTCCCCATCGCAGTAAGCTTAGTGCTTCTGAATTGAGAACATAGCTCATCTAATTGTCCCATGTGGAGTTCAAGCATGCCGGCCTCACTATATGAAAACTCGGGGGGTAACCCGTTAGGAGGGGTAGCAATCATACCTGGAGCCTCCCGGTGGTGTCTTGGCTCCGATGCAGGCACGGTGTGGCTCCTGGTGGCAGCGGTGGCGGTTGGAACTGCCCGCTTAAGTCCTGGAGACGGTAGTGGAGCAGATGGTGGCTCCGGATCTGCGGGGATCTCCAGTGGGACCTGCACAGCCGTACTAGGTCCAGGCAGGGCTCAGCTTTCTCTGCTTCAGGCCACAGGCCCTCAGATGACTCCTCTGGGCAGACAATGCTCAGCGGCGGTTGCAGCGCGGAGATGGTGTTGGGCGCTGCCTGTGATATTGCAGCCTCCTCCGGCTCCAAGTGCGCTGCCTGGGGTAGAGCTTGTGCAGCGGCGACGGGTACCGGTGGTGAAGGTACCGCGGGTTTAGGCCCCTACTGGGCGCGCTGCAGGTTCAGCGTCCATAGGGCTTCTTGCCTCAGCCGCAGACGGGTGGTCAGCTGGGCTATCTCGTCCTCCAGCTGCTGACGGTCCAGATGGGAAGCCAGATCGGAACCTTCAGCCATTGCGCCGGGGAGGGTCAGCTTAACCTCCCTTCGCTCTTCAGGCCTCCTCTCTCCTTCCATCATGGCGTTCTTTCCTTTCTCTTTCTGTCTGGCCTCTTTTCCTGCAACCGGCTCACGCTCCTCCTTCTGGGGGCGGCGTCTTCTTCCTACTCCTCCATACCAAGCCTGTATATGAACCCCTCGGGGGGTGGGCCATGTTGCTGTCGCATAGAAGTTCAGACAGGGGAGGCCCAGGACAGTTCGTGGTCTTTTCTAAGGACCACCCATGTTATCACACCCTTCTTCTCCGCGCTGGCGGCCATTTTTAGCATTCATTTTACAGTCTATCAAATTAGTTATTCTGCACATTTCCACAAACTTTTTAAGTCCAATAAGTCGTAGGCACCGGGCTTCGTCATCCTGTTTGTGATGCCAAAATTGGGTCGCCCTCCCAGGGCTGTGGGGTACTCGGTACCGGGCCCGATGAGCTTCAATGGGAGATGTCACGGCAGCTGGGACCCAAATTTTGTATCAAATTTTTGCTTTCCTCATGGCACTGTATGGTTTGAGGACTGGAACTGAGAGATCTACACCCTCAATGTACGTATTATAATCTGGCTTTGGGACTTGTGTTGTAATACCTCGGACAGTGACATGGGAGGTGTTTTCACTGTGTATGGTGGTCAAGATAAGAACAGCATTTTTGTCCTTATACTTGACCATCAGCATGTTGTTGCTGCAGTGGGCTCTGCTGTTGCCCTTCCTCAGCAGTTGTCCAATTAGTAGCTTAGTGAGGCCTCTCTGATTTTTTCGCATGGTATCACATGCAACTGTACCTCTGACATAGTGAATCTTAAATATTGAGATACTGGTGTAAAAGTTATCTATATAGAGGTGATCACCTTTAGCAGTGAGTGCAGCAACTCCCACACAATTTTCCCACTCACCCCCAAGACAGAGGGACATTCATAAGGGTCAATCTAGGTGTCCTTCCTTTCATAGACCCTAAATCTGTGTAGCCTGAAGTACTCTTGCACAGCTTGTGCAGTTTAATTCTGTACATGGCCCTCTTTCTGAGTAGGTATTATCAAAATTTTAGCCTCCCTTTGAAATGCAACAGATTCATCTATCCAGAAGTCCTATTGGGGGTTTTACTCCTCAGCAAATTTTCTGCTGAAGTGCTCAACTACTGGCTGAATTTTAAAGACAATAAAAGTTAGGATCATCTTGAGGAGGGCACTGTGCATTATCACTATAATGCAAATGACGCCCCCCCCCCGAAGCCGTGGGATACTCAGCGCCGGGCCCGTTGACTTCAATGGGAAATGTCACAGTGGCTGTGACCCGGTTCGTGGCCTCAGGCGGTCATGTAAAAGGGGGTGAATTGAATGGGGATAAAGGTTATGAAGTGATTCGTTATGCCACCTGTGGTTTCTGATCAATGATGACCAGCGCTGCAGTGTTGCTTCTCTGGGACAGATGTTGTGGTGCAGCCAAGATGTTAAAGCCCTCCACAGGTAGAGCTGTAGTCCCAGGGCAGTAGAGATGAGTTTGATAGATGGTGAGGTAGTGTAGAGAGGAAGATGTAGCAGTGCTGGACGGGTGGCGCAGAAAGAATGCGGAGGACACAGTGCATGTAGTTCAATGGGCTTTGCTCACAGTTCTGCTCGCAATACAGATGCCCGCTTCAGTGCTGCATCCTCCAGGTAAGGAGTCCAGCCAACTTCCAGTAAAGATGAAATGCACCTTTCCAGCTTTCCCAATCAGTGTGTGCCTTTCCTGGCCATCTCCAAACAATATGCTGCTTTTCCCGTCCTCTCCAGCACTTCACAGTTATCGTTCTGGGCCGGCAGCTGCGAATCCTGTTCAGACAACGCCTCACCGTTTCTGTGACTCTATATAGCCACCTTTCCAGTCGGACTAACTGTGGTAGGGGCGATGGTCCATAAAGTAACCAAAGCTGTCGGCTTGCTAGTAGCACCCTGAAGAATGCGATCTAGGCTAGGGGCCGTTCTCTTTGCGACCAGTTTCTCCCTCCACCTGACCTGTAGTCAGCGTGGATAAGGGACCCACAGGGAGTTTACTCCAGCCGTGTCCCAGAAGAACCTTCTTTCCTAGGGAGCTTTCCTTGTATTCCAATCCGTCCAGCAGTCTCTAAGCAGTAGAGCTGCTGCAGACACGTCCTTCTGCTTTCCCTCCCACAGAGGGAACTGATCTCACTTTCTATCCTGCTCCCGCTCTAAGCTAAGCTCTGCCCACCTCCCAGCACTCTTCGTGTTCCAAGCAGGGAGCCATAAAGGGTGCTCTGCTACACTACTGGTGTGTGTGGGATGTGGGTGTTGGAATCTGGTCAGGTGCACTCACCTTACCTGGTTGTGGGATACTGTAGGGTCGGTGGGCCGGACTGAGGGGTGGTCCCTCTCTTTACCGTGCACAGACAAAACAGAGACAAGATGGAGGCAGGTTCTGGGTGCAACAGGTCCAAGTTTATTCGTGCTCTCGCCGTCCGACTAACGGTCCTCACAAGGCGACACAGTACCTTCCTCATGGCCCACCGTGTTCAGGGCCGCTTCACACACCATAGTTTTCACCCGAGACGTACATGTACGTCCTGTACCTTTTCCACTCTTTGACGCTCCTGTCAGCTCCGTCACTGTGGCTGCCGTAGGCCTGTACACCAACAGTAGTTTCACTGGTCAGGCGTCGTGTCAAATACGGTGTCCCACACCCGGTGTCTCGTCTTCACTGTGGTTCTTCCTGTCAGGACCACCCCCTGACTTTCTCTCTCTTCAGTCCCCCTGGTACGGTTTTCCTCACAGTGCACAAACTGTCGTAGTGCTCCTGTCACTGGAGCTCCCCCTGGGGACTGGAACTTTCTGGAACCCTCCTGTCAAATTTATATCAAACCCGGTTCCCTGTAACTCTGCCCCCCATGACCAACGGTTTCCTAAGCCCTAAGCTGATGTCAAGTCCTTTGCTCACACTCCTCCCTGCCCTCTAATGGTCAACCCAAGGTACTGCACGTCCACTACACTTTCTCAGCTGTTTCCCCACTGTAGTAACTGACACCTATCTAAACTGTGCAACCCTCCCTTCCTCTATTCTGACAAGTCTGTCCGTCCGTCAGGTCACCTTCCCTACACTCCCCCTTCCTTTGTCTATTGTCATCCTCGACTATCATAATCCCTGTGTAACGGTCAACGTGTGACTGGACACAGCGCCTCCAGCAGGGCGAATTTAGGACACACGTGACCCTGGATACAGCGCCTCCAGCAGGGCGAATTTAAATAATACCGGGACGTGCAGCCGGATACACCGCCTCCAGCTGGCGAATTTAAAGTACACGTAAAACTGGATACCCCGCCTCCAGCTGGTGAATTTAAACAATAAGGGGAAACACAGGAACAATTACAGTGGTGGGCCCTGTAATAGGGAATAGGGACATGGAGACCTCCTGAGCTCCGCTGAGGCAGCGTCCCTGCACTCCTTACATTCCCTATACAGGCTCCGAACCTGTCGCTGCACGCGAACCTTATGCCCTGACTCGCCCTGAACCTAGTCCCTCGCTAGGGCATTGGCCGGTGCGGAAACTAATCCCACCACTGCACTAGATCACACATAAGGAAAGTCACAAACAGGGGAAATAGAAAACTTAGCTCTCTCTGTGCAAATGCTCCAGCACAGAGTCCAGCAACCGACTGCAGCCTTCCTCTTGAATAGCTGCCACCAAGTTCAGTCAGCGCTGCAAAGAACTCCCTTCTGTGACTCCTTCCACACCAGGACTCAGATTGAGCTGAGCAATCTCTCCAGCTCCTTCCACCACCAAGGTTGGTTGCAAATGAACAACTATCACCAACAATGATTGCATACCCTGAGACTCATTTATAGAGCCTAACACCTGATTTATAATTACAAATTAAACCTAACACTAAGGTGCGATACCACTCCCCACCACCGGGCAACTTAGAATGAAAGACACCACGTGTGATAATTCTAATGGCCACCGGGGGCAATCACGTCACACTTTGCACTTGACAAAGTAAAAAAAATTCACTTTGTCAAGTTTAAAACTGTCAGATCATGACACCCTGCCTTCGTCGTTCTGAAGCTTCACCTACACTCTGTTGTCGGACCAGTTATTGGGCCAAACCCACTATCTGCGGGGGCCGAACCATACTGGGAGCACCATGCTCTGAGTAGCCTACTGCTACTCAACAGCGCGCATGCTTCATGACAACGTCTTTCAAATTGGGCTAGGTACACCCATATTCTCTCTATGGCGTGTACTATTGTGAGTTCATTGAGTTCTTCCAGGCTCCCTCTGGTGGTAACAGGAGGTAGTGAGGCTGATTTAATCAGTAGAGATCTGCCCACCTGATAATGAGGATGACGATTGGACCTCAGGAATCTCAGATTGGATTTAAGACAGCCGACGCCCTACTCTGGTGCTGGTGATTCCTTCTGCTTGTCAGGTGTTGGTTCTCAGCTCTGTTCCAGTCAGCTCAAGCTAAGCTTCTCTGCTAATGTTCACACTTGAGACTATTCAGTCTTTTGTGTGGTCAGCCAGCCCCGGTTGTGCTGAATTTCCACTCTTATTTTCTGTATTTGCCAATTTGCTTTTTGTCCCTTATTAGATTGGCCTCTTTTTGCTCTGTCTCAGAATATTTCAGAGTGCTTATATAGTGGGAGAAGTCTAGTGACTTCAGGGTTAATTTTGTTATCAGAAGTGTTGGACATTATTTTGTAGGGTTTTGGGCAGACTGCAGATAGTGTCTTTCCTTTTCTCTCCTTTCTAGTTAGTTTGGGCCCCATCATTTGCTCAGCCTATTTTCCTGCCTGTGTTTGTGTTTTCATCTTGTTTCTCCGTCAATACATGTGTGGGGGCTGTCTATTCCTTTGGGGTCTGCTCTGGGGCAGTTAGTTTTCCCCTTTTCTTGCTTTAGGCTTATTTATTCCTCCGGCCATGATGAGGCGTCTTGGTTCATCGTAGGTACGCTCCATGGCTACTGCTAGTTGTGTGGTTAGGATCAGGGATCTGCAATCTGCATAGTTACCAACCTCTCTGGTTTTTCTGGGCTTAGCATTTTTAGGCTTTTTCCTCCTCGTTGAACCATTCATAACAGAATCACCAGCCATACCACAGATTCTAGGGTACTCAAAAGCAGGAAAAAGTTGTTAAAAAAAAAAAAAGTGTCAGAATTTTTCTTGTATATATATTTTTTTCCTCTTTTTCTCTGGGGCCGTAGGAGGATTTTTTTTCCCCTAATGGAGATTAAGCAATTGATCGTGTGGAGCAACTTGCTGCTGAAGTGCAGGGAATTTCCACCTACCTCATTCAGTCACATGCTGCTGAACCTAAGATCCCTACTCCTGATGTGTTTTCTGGGGATCGGTCTACATTTCTGAATTTTAAGAATAATTGTAAATTATTTCTTGCCTTGAAGCCTAACTCTTAGGGGAGCTCTGCGCAGCAGGTTAAAATTGTCATCTCCTTGCTGCGCGTCGATCCCCAGGATTGGGCTTTTTCTCTGACACCTGAAAATCCTATTCTGACTAATGTGGATGCATTTTTTCAAGCCTTGGGTTTGTTGTATGATGAACCTAATGATGTTGATCAAGCTGAGAGAACCTTGTTGGCATTAAACCAGGGTCAGGATTCTGCAGAGTTATACTGTCAAAAATTCCGAAAGTGGTCTGTCCTTACTACTTACTAATGATAATGCTTTGGCAGCTCTCTTTCGGAAGGGTTTATCAGAGACCGTAAAAGATGTTATGGTGGGATTTCCTGTTCCCTCTGGTCTGGATGATTCCATGTCACTAGCCATTCAAGTTGATCGGCGTTTACGTGAACATAAAACTACTCGGGAGGCGCTGCCACCTTTTGAACAATCGTCTGAACCTATGCAATGTGATGGGGTTTTGTCTAGGGCGCAACGTCAGGAGTTTAGAAGGCGCAATAAGCTGTGTTTTTTTCTGTGGAGATGCCTCTCATACTATTTCTGTCTGCCCTAAATTAGAGAAATGTTTTGCACACACATTTGCTGTGGGCAGGGTACAACCTAAGTTCCTTTTGGCAATTACTCTGATCTGCTCCTTATCCACGTTTTCCACTAAGGCTTTTGTAGATTCAGGAGCAGCTTTGAATCTGATGGATTTGGACTTTGCTAAACGTTGTGGTTTTTCCATGACGCCTCTGCGGATGCCTATTCCTTTGAGGGGTATTGATGCTACTCCTTTGGCGGAGAATAAACCTCAGTTTTGGACCAAGGTGATAATGCGAGTTGCCCCAGACCACCAAGAAAATTGTAAATTGTTGGTGCTGCACAATTTGTATGATACTATTGTTCTGGGTTTTCCCTGGTTGCAAACTCATAATCCAGTTTTGGATTGGAAATCTGGGTCTGTGGTGAGTTGGGGTTGTCAGTGTGTTCTTAGGGACGCTCCTGTTTTCTCCACCTCTCCTCAGTCTCATGATATTCCTGATTATCTGGCTGATTTTTGTGATGTATTTAGTGAGATTAAGTCTGCATCTTTGCCTCCTCATAGGAGTTATGACTGTGCAATTGAGTTGATGCCTGGGTATAAATTTCCCAGGGGTCATCTTTTCAACTTATCAGTACCCGAACATGATGCTATGCGATTCTATATTAAGGAGTCGTTGGAGAAGGGTCATATTAGACCATCCTCGTCACCTTTAGGTGCTGGAGTTTTTTTTGTGGCCAAGAAAGATGGTTCATTAAGACCGTGTATTGATTATAGTTCCCTTAACAAGATGACGGTTAAATATCAGTACCCGTTACCTCTGATGTCTGATTTATTCTCCAGAGTAAAGAGTGCCTGCTGGTTTACTAAGCTTGACCTCAGGGGGGCGTATAATCTTATTCGCATCAAGCACGGGGATGAATGGAAGACGGCGTTTAATACTCCGGAGGGACATTTTGAGTACCTGGTGATGCCTTTTGGGCTCACTAATGCCCCTTCTGTCTTCCAGTCCTTTATGAATGATATTTTCCATGACTTTGTGGATAAGTTTTTGATCATCTATCTGGATGATATTTTGATCTTTTCTAGTGATTGGGATTCTCATGTGGAACACGTCCGGACTGTGTTCCAGATTTTGAGGGAGAATTCCCTGTTTGTTAAGGGATCAAAATGCCTCTTTGGTGTACAGAGGATTTCATTTTTGGTATTTATCTTGTCTCCATCGACTATTGAAATGGACCCGGCCAAGGTACAGGCCATTTATGATTGGGTTCAGCCTACTTCCTTGAAGGCCCTCCAGAAGTTTTTGGGTTTTGCTAATTTCTGTCGTACATTTATAGGTAATTTTTCTGGTACTGTCAAACCACTAAAAGAGAGAAGAGCCAGCACTGCCAGTGGTCAGAACGCATAACATGAGGTGCATATGCACATATCTTACTGCATTCAAAATGAGACATTTAGCAAAATATTGATCAATATATTGAGCCACCCCGCCACTCCAAGGCAATCTCATATGGGGGGTCCTACTCTACATTCTTGTTTATTCACTGTGCCATTGCGGCCTCCTAAATGTTTTAAAAGTAAGACCATATCTAATGCAATCCATACCTGAAGCATATCTGCATCACTCCTGTGCAGCCAGATGGAGCAGGTGCAGATGAAGGCCAACCAGGTCTGAACACAGACATCTCAGGTTTGACTTCCACACACTGCCTGACCAGCAAACACAGATGAAGGGCAATGCAGGCTCAGACATGGATGCAAAAATAAATAAAGCCTGGGGCAGGGCGGGGCTGCCGTGAGTGTGCACAGCAGCCTAGATCAATCACAATAAACACAGAAAAGATGGCGAACATGACCCAGCGTGCACGGCAACAGTGGTGGTCAGCCACAAAACCAATTTGCAACAAAAAGAGAGAAGAGCCAGCACTGCCAGTGGTCAGAACGCATAACATGATGCATATGCACATATCTTACTGCATTCAAAATGAGACATTTAGCAAAATATTGATCAATATATTGAGCCACCCCGCCACGCCAAGGCAATCTCATATGGGGGGTCCTACTCTACATTCTTGTTTATTCACTGTGCCATTGCGGCCTCCTAAATGTTTTAAAAGCAAGACCATATCAAATGCAATCCATACCTGAAGCATATCTGCATCACTCCCGTGCAGCCAGATGGAGCAGGTGCAGATGAAGGCCAACCAGGTCTGAACACAGACATCTCAGGTTTGACCTCCACACACTGCCTGACCAGCAAACACAGATGAAGGGCAATGCAGGCTCAGACATGGATGCAAAAATAAATAAAGCCTGGGGCAGGGCGGGGCTGCCGTGAATGTGCACAGCAGCCTAGATCAATCACAATAAACACAGAAAAGATGGCGAACATGACCCAGCGTGCACGGCAACAGTGGTGGTCAGCCACAAAACCAATTTGCAACAAAAAGAGAGAAGAGCCAGCACTGCCAGTGGTCAGAACGCATAACATGAGGTGCATATGCACATATCTTACTGCATTCAAAATGAGACATTTAGCAAAATATTGATCAATATATTGAGCCACCCCGCCACGCCAAGGCAATCTCATATGGGGGGTCCTACTCTACATTCTTGTTTATTCACTGTGCCATTGCGGCCTCCTAAATGTTTTAAAAGCAAGACCATATCAAATGCAATCCATACCTGAAGCATATCTGCATCACTCCCGTGCAGCCAGATGGAGCAGGTGCAGATGAAGGCCAACCAGGTCTGAACACAGACATCTCAGGTTTGACCTCCACACACTGCCTGACCAGCAAACACAGATGAAGGGCAATGCAGGCTCAGACATGGATGCAAAAATAAATAAAGCCTGGGGCAAGGCGGGGCTGCCGTGAGTGTGCACAGCAGCCTAGATCAATCACAATAAACACAGAGAAGATGGCGAACATGACCCAGCATGCATGGCAACAGTGGTGGTCAGCCACAAAACCAATTTGCAACAAAAAGAGAGAGGAGCCAGCACTGCCAGTGGTCAGAACGCATAACATGAGGTGCATATGCACATATCTTACTGCATTCAAAATGAGACATTTAGCAAAATATTGATCAATATATTGAGCCACCCCGCCATGCCAAGGCAATCTCATATGGGGGGTCCTACTCTACATTCTTGTTTATTCACTGTGCCATTGTGGCCTCCTAAATGTTTTAAAAGCAAGACCATATCAAATGCAATCCATACCTGAAGCATATCTGCATCACTCCCGTGCAGCCAGATGGAGCAGGTGCAGATGAAGGCCAACCAGGTCTGAACACAGACATCTCAGGTTTGACCTCCACACACTGCCTGACCAGCAAACACAGATGAAGGGCAATGCAGGCTCAGACATGGATGCAAAAATAAATAAAGCCTGGGGCAGGGCGGGGCTGCCGTGAGTGTGCACAGCAGCCTAGATCAATCACAATAAACACAGAAAAGATGGCGAACATGACCCAGCGTGCACGGCAACAGTGGTGGTCAGCCACAAAACCAATTTGCAACAAAAAGAGAGAAGAGCCAGCACTGCCAGTGGTCAGAACGCATAACATGAGGTGCATATGCACATATCTTACTGCATTCAAAATGAGACATTTAGCAAAATATTGATCAATATATTGAGCCACCCCGCCATGCCAAGGCAATCTCATATGGGGGGTCCTACTCTACATTCTTGTTTATTCACTGTGCTATTGCGGCCTCCTAAATGTTTTAAAAGCAAGACCATATCAAATGCAATCCATACCTGAAGCATATCTGCATCACTCCCGTGCAGCCAGATGGAGCAGATGCAGATGAAGGCCAACCAGGTATGAACACAGACATCTCAGGTTTGACCTCCACACACTGCCTGACCAGCAAACACAGATGAAGGACAATGCAGGCTCAGACATGGATGCAAAAATAAATAAAGCCTGGGGCAGGGCGGGGCTGCCGTGAGTGTGCACAGCAGCCTAGATTGATGTGGTCATGCTCTTAGGAGGCCGTAATGGCACAGTATTTATTATAAATGTAGAGTAGGATCCCCCACATGAGATTGCCTTGGCGCGGCGGGGTGGCTCAATTGAATTGATCAATTTTTTTGCCAAATATCTCATTTTTGAATACAGCTGGATATTATGTGCATATGCACTTCAATTTATGCGTTCTAACCTTAAGCAGTTCTGGCTTCCCCCCCTATTTTCTTGTTGTTGGTTTGTGGCTCACCACCACTGCTGCCGTGCACGCTTGGCTATGTCCGCTATAAATTTTTCTGTGTTCATTATGATGGATCTAGGCTGCTGTGCACACACACGGCAGCCCCGCCCCAAGCTTTATTTAATTGTGCACCTGTGTCCGGGCCAATATCGCCCTTCATCTATGTTTCCTGGTTGGGCAATGTGTGGAGGTCAATCCTGATATGTCTGTGTTCAGACCTGGTTGGCCTTCATCTGCACTTGCTTCATCTGGCTTCATGGGAGCGATCCAGCAATGTTCAGGTACAGATTGCACTTGATGTGGTCATGCTCTTAGGAGGCCGTAATGGCACAGTATTTATTATAAATGTAGAGTAGGACCCCCCACATGAGATTGCCTTGGCGCGGCGGGGTGGCTCAATTGAATTGATCAATTTTTTTGCCAAATATCTCATTTTTGAATACAGCTGGATATTATGTGCATATGCACTTCAATTTATGCATTCTAACCTTAAGCAGTGCTGGCTTCCCCCCCTATTTTCTTGTTGTTGGTTTGTGGCTCACCACCACTGCTGCCGTGCACACTTGGCTATGTCCGCTATAAATTTTTCTGTGTTCATTATGATGGATCTAGGCTGCTGTGCACACACACGGCAGCCCCGCCCTGCCCCAAGCTTTATTTAATTGTGCACCTGTGTCCGGGCCAATATCGCCCTTCATCTATGTTTCCTGGTTGGGCAATGTGTGGAGGTCAATCCTGATATGTCTGTGTTCAGACCTGGTTGGCCTTCATCTGCACTTGCTTCATCTGGCTTCATGGGAGCGATCCAGCAATGTTCAGGTACAGATTGCACTTGATGTGGTCATGCTCTTAGGAGGCCGTAATGGCACAGTATTTATTATAAATGTAGAGTAGGACCCCCCACATGAGATTGCATTGGCGCGGCGGGGTGGCTCAATTGAATTGATCAATTTTTTTGCCAAATATCTCATTTTTGAATACAGCTGGATATTATGTGCATATGCACTTCAATTTATGCGTTCTAACCTTAAGCAGTGCTGGCTTCCCCCCTATTTTTTACTGTCAAACCACTGACTGATCTGACCAAGAAGGGAGCTGATGTGCTGAATTGGTCTCCTGAGGCTGTCTCAGCATTTCAGGAGCTTAAGCAGAGATTTACTTCAGCTCCGGTTTTACGGCAACATGATGTCTCACTTCCATTTCAGGTGGAGGTAGATGCTTCTGAGATTGGTGCAGGAGCTGTTTTGTCCCAAAAAGACCCTGTGACTTCTAAAATGAATCCCTGTGCCGTCTTTTCTCGAAAGTTCTCCCCATCTGAAAGCAACTATGACGTGGGGAATCGGGAATTGTTGGCCATGAAATGGGCATTTGAGGAGTGGAGACATTGGTTGGAGGGAGCTAGACATCAAGTTGTGGTCCACACCGATCACAAGAATTTGATTTATCTGGAGTCGGCCAAACGCTTGAATCCTAGACAGGCTAGATGGGTCTTGTTTTTCACGCGTTTTAATTTTATGGTCTCTTTTCTTCCGGGCACTAAGAATGTTAAGGCAGACGCCCTTTCTAGGAGTTTCTTTGCCGATTCTCTTAATGTGACCGAGCCTACTACCATCCTAGGTGAGGGGGTAGTTCTTTCTGCCATTTTGCCCGATTTGAGACGCGCCCTGGAGGAATTTCAGGAGGATAAACCTGAGCGTTGCCCTATGGGAAAATTGTATGTTCCTGACCAGTGGAGAAAGAGAGTGATGTCTGAAATTCATTGCTCCGTATTGGCTGGTCGTCCAGGTATTTTTGGTACCAGAGATTTGGTGAGTCGGTCCTTTTGGTGGCCTGCCTTATCTCGTGATGTCAGGAATTTTGTACAGTCCTGTGGGACTTGTTCTCGGTCAAAACCCTGTTCTCGTTCTATTGGGTTGCTGATGCCCCTGCTGGTGCCCAAGACTCCATGGACCCATAGATCAATGGATTTTATTTCTGATCTTCCTGTCTCTCAGAGAATGACTGTTATCTGGGTGATTTGTGATAGATTTTCGAAGATGGTCCATCTTGTACCACTCCCAAAGTTGCCATCTTCCGCTGAGTTGGTGCCCTTGTTTTTACAACAGGTGGTTTGGTTACATGGGATTCCTGAGAACATTGTGTCCAACAGAGGAGTTCAGTTTGTTTCCAGATTCTGGAAAGCCTTTTGTTCCAGTCTGGGAATTCAGTTATCCTTCTCCACGTTTCATCCCCAGACCAATGGACAGATGGAGAGAACAAACCAGACCTTGGAGTCTTATTTAAGATGTTTTATATCTGCTGATCAGGATGATTGGGTCTCATTTTTGTCCTTGGCCGAATTCGCGCTGAACAATAGAGCTAGTTCTACCACTTTGATGTCACCCTTTTTCTGTAATTTGGGGTTTCATCCTCGATTCTCTTCAGGGCAAGTGGAATCTTTGTGCTGCCCAGGTGTGGACACTGTGGTTGAGAGAATGCAGCAGATATGGGACCAAGTGGTGGATAAGTTGTCACTCTCTCAGTCCCAGCGATTTTCCAACCGGCATAGGACCATTGGTCCCCGGTTTAAAGTGGGTGATATGGTTTGGTTGTCGTCTAAGAATATTCCTATGAAGGTTGCATCTCCAAAATTTAAGCCAAGATTTATTGGACCTTATAAGATTTTGGAGATTCTTAATCCTGTTTCTTTTCGATTGGCTCTTCCAGTTACGTTCAAGATCCATAATGAATTTCACAAATCTCTGTTGAAGAGGTTTGTTGAGCCAGTGGTTCCTATGGCAGCACCTCCTGACCCTGTGTTGGTTGAAGGCAATGTGGAATATGAGGTAGAGAAAATATTGGATTCTCGTTTGGTTAGACGGAGACACCAGTATTTGGTCAAATGGAAGGGTATTCATGCCAATAGATTGGTTCGTGCTTTTCACCGGGCCCATCCTGATCGGCCTGGTGGCGTGGATGAGGGTTCGGTGACCCCTCCTCAAGGGGGGGTACTGTTGTGAGTTCATTGAGTTCTCCTTCCAGGCTCCCTCTGGTGGTAACAGGAGGTAGTGAGGCTGATTTAATCAGTAGAGATCTGCCACCTGATAATGAGGATGACGATTGGACCTCAGGAATCTCAGATTGGATTTAAGACAGCCGACGCCCTACTCTGGTGCTGGTGATTCCTTCTGCTTGTCAGGTCTTGGTTCTCAGCTCTGTTCCAGTCAGCTCAAGCAAAGTTTCTCTGCTAATGTTCACACTTGATTTTGTTGTTCTATTCAGTTTTTTGTGTGGTCAGCCAGCCCCGGTTGGGGCTGTGCTGAATTTCCACTCATTTATCTGTATTTGCCAATTTGCTTTTTGTCCCTTATTAGATTGGCCTCTTTTTGCTCTGTCTCAGAATATTTCAGAGTGCTTATATAGTGGGAGAAGTCTAGTGACTTCAGGGTTAATTTTGTTATCAGAAGTGTTGGACATTATTTTGTAGGGTTTTGGGCAGATTGCAGACAGTGTCTTTCCTTTCCTCTCCTTTCTAGTTAGTTTGGGCCCCATCGTTTGCTCAGCCTATTTTCCTGCCTGTGTTTGTGTTTTCATCTTGTTTCTCTGTCAATACATGTGTGGGGCCGTCTATTCCTTTGGGGTCTGCGCTGGGGAAGTTAGATTTCCCCTTTTCTTGCTTTAGGCTTATTTAGTCCTCCGGCCGAGACGAGGCATCTAGGTTCATAGTAGGTACGCTCCACGGCTACTGCTAGTTGTGTGGTTAGTATCAGGGATCTGCAATCTGCATAGTTACCAACCTCTCTGGTTTTTCTGGGCTTAGCATTTTTAGGTTTTTTACTCCACGGTGACCCATTCATAACAGTGTACCTTCCCCTACTCTCCCCTTCTGTTACCTTCCACTGTCCGGTACGCCATGATCGAGGCCTCACACCTACCAGATCATTGCCGGCATCCATCATACTCCTTCAGGGGTGTCCGTGGTGTCGGGGACCTGACCTAGGATGGCTGTCTTTTTCACATCTTCCACCTCTTGTACCTTTCTTTCAATTTCATGTCATGGTCGGTGTCTCGGTCTCCCAGACCCTCTTCACACATAGACCCCTCTTCGGATCTCACACTTCCCTTTGGTCCCTCAGACCTTCCCTTACCTGGACCTGTTGCATTTTACTTTTGCATATTATACATCAAACAACTTTATAATAGCACAAGTACCCCATTTTTATATTTATTTTTTTTCATTTTCTTTTGCTTCTACAACCAACATGTTAGAACAAAACATTGCATGTCTTCTTCTTCCCCCCTTCCTTGGACATGGACATTAATTTTCCATATCCCCGCTCTGTCAGGCTTCTCAATTAGACACAAACCATCCTGTAAGAGGAATATCATAATACAAAAATACTCAACAACTAAAGCACTTTTTTTTTTTTCTTAAACTGGTCTTCGAAACCTGCACTACGGTGCACCGAACTCCTGACAGTCTTTTCCACTATTTAATGGTCAGTGGCAAGGGCTCCACAGCCGTGGAACCCCTGGGGTACCGGGAGTGTACACAAGTCCTCTTTACGGGGGTTCGCATTCTTCGGGCTCCGCCAGTACTGCCACCGCATAATATCCGCGGGTGCTGTATTCTTTATAATATGATACTAAGTCCCCCTCCTTCAGAGCCCGGCCATGACGTATGGAGGCCACATTAACATAAACCTTTTGACCAGTCTTATCTCGGATGAAACCGTACCCCCTGTCGACTTTGGTATATACCAGCCGTCCCCGAGATGTCTTCACTACCATGCCAGCCTCCCCCTTTGAATGGAGTAGGCTCCATATCTCCTGCTCCCGGGCCTTCTTTTTCTTGATCACCTTCGCAACCCAAATGGAGGGTGCAGCGCAGGCTCTGGAGCCCAGTGGGCGGGGCTCCGCCGAAGAGGTGAGCGGGGCAGAGGCGGCCGATGATTTCTGCGGCCCAGCAGCCTCTAGGGCCGAATGGCGAATGGGGGCAGCCAGGTTCTCGGTGGGTGGGGGCACAGGGCCTGCCAAATAGGCCGCAGCCGGTTCCAACACCGGCATAACCGTGGCCGCCGGGTAGGCCGCACTCGACGTTTCAGCCGGGGCCGGAGTAGTGACATATATTAGAAATGAGGTCGCTAGTGCCAGGGGAAGCGCAACAGCTCCCTCTGGGATCAGGCTCCGCTCCGGCGGCACCGTGCGTGGCGTCTCTGGGTGGGGTGGTTCAGGACTGGGAATGGAAGCCCCACTCAGTTCGGCAAAGAGAGAAGGGCCTCCTGTGACCAGGCCTCTTGGGTACACAGGCTGCCGCATGCGGCAGCCGAATGGTGTGGGCCGCTTGCGGAGCCGCTGGCGGGGCTGTAGGGACTATCACCTTCCCCGGCGCTACGGCCTCCATTACGTCACCACGCGGCTCCTCTAGCAGTTTCTGCTCTTCACCCTGCCGTCGGACGGGGCTAGCCTCCAGGCTTAGGGGCTCCGCGGGCAGATTCTCCGCCAGTATTCTGGGTGGCCGCTCCCGCTGATTCCGCACAGGCTCCGCTTCCCAGCTCACCATCCTGCTGCCTGCTCGTGGCTCTGAAGATGTCACTTTCTGGTGGAGCTCGATATCCCACCGCCATTGCCACTCCAGGCGGCCGATACCTCGACACCCGCAGTGTCTCATACCGTCTGGTGGGCAGCACTCGAATGGCGCCAGACAGCCACAGCCAAACTTTTTCTCTGTGCACTCCCTCTGCTGGGTGGGGTATTGGCAGGCCTTTCCACCCACTTGTCAGGGTCCAGTATGGGGGAGCATCGGCCTCCCGGTACATAGTGCTGGCCCCCGGGTTACGTAGGAGGGGGCCCCAGTCCATTGAGAACTACAGCAAACACCTGGATCTCTCCTCTGCACTGAAGCATCACCGCCTTCTTGCACCAGTCCTGGTACCTCCCCGGATCTTCTACTGGTGACTCAGATACACCACAGCACTCCCAAATTGTAATCCACAGGTGGGTAATTTGTAATCTGCAGGTGTTTGTAATCACAGCAGCGTAGTCCAAGTCTTTCTCCATCCTGTAGGGCAGGCCTGCCGCAGAAGATGACGTATTACCGGCGTTGATCCTGCCGACTATGCCAAGTGTAGGGTCGGTGGGCCGGACTAGGGGGTGGTCCCTCTCTTTACCGCGCAGAGACAAAACAGAGACAAGATGGAGGCAGGTTCTGGGTGCAACAGGTCCAAGTTTATTCGTGCTCTCGCTGTCCGACTGACGGTCCTCACAAGATGACACAGTATCTTCCTCATGGCCCTCCGTGTTCAGGGCCGCTTCACACACCGTACTTTTCACCCGAGACGTACATGTACGTCCTGTACCTTTTCCACTCTTTGACGCTCCTGTCAGCTCCGTCACTGTGGCTGCCGTAGGCCTGTACACCAACAGTAGTTTCACTGGTCAGGCGTCGTGTCAAATACGGTGTCCCACACCCGGTGTCTCGTCTTTACTGCAGTTCTTCCTGTCAGGACCACCCCTCGACTTTCTCTCTCCTCAGTCCCCCTGGTACGGTTTTCCTCACAGTGCACAAACTGTCGCAGTCCTCCTGTCAATGGAGCTCCCCCTGGGGACTGGAACTTTCTGGAACCCTCCTGTCAAATTTATATCAAAACCGGTTCCCTGTAACTCTGCCCCCCATGACCAACGGTTTCCTAAGCCCTAAGCTGACGTCAAGTCCTTTCCTCACATTCCTCCCTGCCCTCTAATTGTCAACCCAAGGTACAGCATGTCCACTACGCTTTCTCAGCTGTTTCCCCACTGTAGTAACTGACACCTATCTAAACTGTGCAACCCTTCCTTCCTCTATTCTGACAAGTCCGTCCGTCCGTCCGTCAGGTCACCTTCCCAACAATACCACACCTCTGGGTGAGGTGCATTACCTCTGTGGCGACTGGACTCTCAGGGGCACCACACCAACATTTTTAGATCACTTCAAATCATGTCCTTGTCATGGCCATACAGAATACCAGTGCGCTGTACCATATATCCAGTATTCTAGTATTGACAAAGCTCTGGTTTTCTTACTATGCCCATATGCAGCACAATACCCCAAGAAGCCATGATTCCTGCTGCATTAACAGGGGTCCATCTGGGATTTGGGAGGAAAATTAATGAGCATACATCTTTGTCTGAGCCACCATACAATTTATTATTTCCTCGCTGAAAAAGAACTTGAAAATATCAAATCCAATGAGGCATGTAACATCAAATTGGATTTCTGAGCTGCCCATGAAATCTGGAATAACAGGCTGATAATTTTCAGGGGATGGAGTCCATAAGGGACCGAATGCTGAAGGGGTTGTCTGGGTCCTAGGTAACCTTGCTGGTGGTCCCTCCTCACTAGATGAGGAGGAGAAGGAAGAGAACTAGAGGATCGTGGGATCTTTCTCACTGCCTTAATCAGTGTTGGAGGCAAGGAAAGCGTATGCCTCCTCTGATGAACAGGGTCTTCTTGATGAATGGGCCATTTTTATTTTATTCTTCAAAACACTGGGGATGTGTGTGTAAGTGCAGTTTTTACACGTGTCTTGTGTAAAGCTTGTGTAAGGCTTGTGTAATGGGTACTATCTTTCATAAAAATTAGAGAGAAAAAAGTAGAGAATGAAGTAAAAAAGAAAGAGTTTGAAGAAACACAGAGACAAAAAAATAAGAAAAGAAGACTCAGTAGATGTAAAAAAAGGTTGTTTAAAAAAAATTACACTGGCTCGCTACACTAATGCCCTACCTATAAAGTTATTCAGAACTAGCTATTCTTTTTTTTTGCAAAACAAAAATGGACATCACTCACACTGTAACGTAACCTCCCCTAATGCACTAGCTATGAATTTACTCTTCGCTTACTATTCTTTTTATTTTGCTAAAGAAAAATGGATGTCACTCACACTGCATCATATGCTCCATTAATGTGGAGCGCCCCTAGGGCCATGGGTTGCTCGGTACCGGGCCGGTGTCTTAAAGGGATGTGTCACAGCAGCAGTGACCCTGTCCATGGCCCTGAGCATCCATGTAAAGTGAGGAATAAAGTTTATGTGTAGATAAATTCGTGACCCCACCTGTGGTATCTGAACAAATAAGGACCAGCGCTGCAGTGCAGATCCTCTGGGATGGATGGTAGGATGCAGCAAAGTTGGAATAGCTCTCCACAGGCAGAGCTGTTGTCCCAGGACAGTTGCCGTAGATGTTAAGGGAGATGATGATGTAGTGTGAGGTAAAGGTTATAGCAGTGGTGAGTTGGTGAAGCAGGAAGGAGGCAGAAAACACAGATGGATGCAGTTTCCAAAGCTTTACTCACAGTTTGGTCCACAGTACAGATGGAAATGGAGATCCATCAGCCTGAAAGCAGATCAGAGTCCCTTGAATCAAGTGTTGGAGGCTTCCTTTCTGCGCTAGTGTCTGAGGTCCCTGCAGCTTGAAGCTATGCTTGGTCCTCTGTTCTCTACAGTCCTTAGTACTTGCCCTAATGGCAGGCAGCTTGAGCCTCGTCCTCTGTGGCAGCTCCAGGCTCTCGCATGCTGCTGTGTCTCAGGGGCTTTTGTGAGGCAAGGAGGCTTGCAGTCTCCAGCTCTCCTTATTTAGCTACTGAGACTGTCGTTCCCAGACAGCCATGGACTCCGGTGTCCAGTTTCCAGCGCACTGACCAGGGGTGAGCTTACTTACAGCTCCACTTCCCCAAGGCTTCTCTCAGCTCTTTCTCCTTTCCTTCTTCTACGTTAGTCTGGGGAGAAGCTCTTTCATGCTTCTTGCTGCTTCCCCATCCCAGACTCAACTAACTAACCCCTCCTCTAGCCCAGGACTGAGGAAACAAAAGCATTATAACAGTAAACCATAATAATTGATAAGAAAAGAAATACACCGCGCTATAATGAAAAAATAATATAACTGAGTACTCACTTGCTGGTGTGTGAAAAAATCACGTGGTGGTGGATTATAGCAGTATCCTGAGACTATTCACCTTGTCATAGATGTATATTGCCTTTCATTTGGATGCCAAAACTGGCATTTTTTTTTTTGGTGTTTCATTTTATTTTTCAACTATTATATTTTTTTTTTACATCAGAAACAGGCTGCAACATTCCAACCTTAATACCTAGCAACAGCTACATTTACAGCATGTATTTTATCTGGTTCTGACATACTCAAGTGAGTAAATCAAGATTAGTTCATTTTTTTTCTTTTTTTCCTCTGAAACAAACTCACGGGCTCACCCCCATTTAACCCTATATTATCTACTCAGCAGTTTTGGCATCCAAATGAAAGGCAATATACTGTACATCTATGACAAGGTGAATAGTCTCAGGATACTGCTATACATCCACCACCACGTGATTTTTTCACACACCAGCAAGTGAGTACTCAGTTATATTATTTTTTCATTTCCCAGTATAGCGTGGTGTATTTATTTTCTTATCAGCTTTAGCTCTTTTAAACAGGCACCAGCACAGAGCCTGTTATTCACCAGCTGCATATGGGAATAGTGGACCTTCCTTCTCTGTCCAAGTGGACTGGCGCCAGTGTGTTAATCTTAAACTAATAAACCATAATAATTATTTACAAAGTAAAAAAAAGCAAAAATTACAAAAACCAAAGTAAAAAATAGTCCAAGTGACAATTAGTTCATGCGTCATTGTCCCTTGGTTATTCCTGAGCAAGGTGGTTAACTATTTACAAGTAGTGTTTTGGTCACAACGAGTCCAGTGACCCATCGTCCATTAAAGCGAATCAAAAAAGATAGCTCAAAAGTTCTTAAGGTACTGTCACACTAAGCGATATCGCTAGCAATATCGCTATAACTTATGACATTATAGCGATATTGCTAGCAACATCGCTGTGTCTGATACTTACCTACGACCCGCTCCCCCGCTGGTTATCGCTGATCGCACGATAACGTCCTGGACTGTTTCTCATCGTCAGCTTCCTGCTGGGCTTCCTGCTGTGGCGACGAGCGACCAGCGTGGAGCCGGGCGGGAGGACATCAGGATCGCCTTGTTTGACAGGTAAGTAGCGACCCCCGTCCCCAGCGATGTCGCTGGTGAGATCTGCCTGTGTGGCAGCTCACTAGCGACCACTTAGCGATGTACCAGCGATCCTGACAGTATCAAATCGCTGGTCGGGATCGCTGGTACATCGCTAAGTGTGACAGTACCTTTAGAGAGTCTCTGTAGGCACATATGCTTAACAGTTACTTATTTAGATTACATATTTACACTACACATTCAGGTATCTTACTTGCATGATCTACTTACATATGAAACCAGATAGGAGTTTGACCTTGGGTACTATGTGTAGACCTGCATAGCACTGGCATTGCTGGTGACCTACTCTGATTCACTGTGCTTGCTACCACTGGTGTAGTGCCTTCTTTTTCAGCTGTGCTACTGGTGACTCTACGTTGGACAGGTATACCTGACTTTCTACAACTATTGATGCTCACCATGGGTATGACAGATTTGCTGCTGGCAGGGGTTAAATTCTCTTGCTTCTCTGCTGGGGTGGTGTCTGCTGCTTGAGCTTGATGGTCTTCAGGTTGGTCCTGAGTGGTTTCTCCTTCTGGCAATACTGGCTGTGGAAAGAGCAAGACGGGCACAGCTATTGCCTGAGTCACCCGTGTTCAATTTGAAGGGAACTCTCTGAGTACTGTACTGATCTTCTTCTCCCTTTCTTCCATGGGCTGAGGAATGTCTTGATCTTCCATCCTTTCCTTTAGTTGGTCAGGGCATGGTTTCAGATGATCCCTTGACAATGCTGATGAGGTTTCTCCTCAATCCTTACTTATGAGGCATACTTTGGTATTATAAAAATTTGAAGGTAGGATGTTGTAGGGTTCAGCCTCTCATTGGTCATCTAATTTGTGCATCCTCCTTTTTTCTTTAGGATCTGTTCTCCTGGTGACAAGGGAGCTGCAGGGGCATGCTGATTATAATCTCTTTCCTGCCTCTGTCTTGCTTGGGTCAAACTTTGTTCCACGCATTCTTGCACCTTGCGGTATTGCTGCTGCCGCTTTGTATTCCAGTCTGCATCTGGTGATGATGTCTCAGGTGTCAGGACTCCCATGTCCAAGTCAATGGGTAACTTACCAGGCCTTGCTCTCATCAAGTAGGCTGGGGAACAGTTGGTGGAGTTTACGGGGACATGGTTGTATAGATCCACCAAATCCCGCAACTTCTCTGGCCATTGATTTCGCTCTTCCAGGGGCAAGGTCTTCAAAAGGTCAATTACCACCTGATTCATCTTTTCACACATGCAATTCGTCTGTGGATGGTACAGGGTTGTCCAGACCTTCTTGCAGCCGTATAGGTTACAGAACTCCTGGAACACTTCTGCCTCAAAAGCTGGGCCTTGGTCAGTAAGTACTTGTTCAGGATATCCGTGGGGTCGACAAAAGTACTCCTGAAATGCTTTGGCTGCTGTCCTCGCTGTTTGATCTTTAACAGGAACAACTACCAGGAATCTGGAGTAATGATCCACGATTGTCAGAGAGTATGTGTAGCCTGACCTCCTGGGGGTCAACTTGACGTGGGCTAATGCCACTATCTCCAGTGGCTGTTTTGTGATGATCGGCTGTAATGGAGCTCGCTGGCTGTTACGGTCTTTTCTTCGCAGATTGCACGGGCCACACTCTCGACACCATCTCTCAATGGCTCCTCTCATGCCAATCCAGTAAAACCATTCACGAAGCAGAACTTCCAACTTCTTCCAGCTGAAATGACTGGCTCCATTATGATATGCTTCCAGGACCATAGGTGCGTCCCACTTTGGAACCACGATCTGCCAAACTAGCTCATGGGTTCGTGGGTTGATGCTCCTCCAACACAGCTTACCCTCGTAGAGGAACAGCTTGCCTTTTACTTTCCATAACTACCGCGCATCCTGTGGAGCATCTGAATCAGGGTATGTCAGTCTGCGTCAACAACTCCTTTACCAAGCGAACTGCTGAATCACCATCCTGCGTCTCTGCCCAGTCATGATGGGGCAATGGGCTAAACGTGGCCTCTTGCACGCCATGGAGCTTGGCTCTCACTCCTTAAGAGCGTTGGGCCGCAGCTGGGTGGTGGAAAGCTGGTAATTCAATTTCTTAGAGCTCTTCTGGGTCTTTTCCCCCACCAAGCGGATTGGGCATCCTGGACAATGCGTCCGCATTAGCATTCTTCTGTCCCGCTCGGTATTTGATGGTAAACTCGCAATTGGACAACCGGGCCATCCATCGTTGTTCCAGTGCACCTAGTTTTGCCGTTTCTAGGTGGGTTAGGGGATTGTTATCTGTATAGATGGTAAACTCTGCTGAAGCCAAGTAGTGCTTGAAACACTCCATGACCGCCCAGACTATGGCGAGGAACTCCAGTTTAAAGGAGCTCTAATTGTCAGGGTGTGACGAGTCAGCTTCAGCCGAGTCGACTTTTTCTTTAGAGTGGACCCTCTGGGTCGTGGCACCCACCCACTGAGGGCGAGCTGACCTTGTGAGGAACCACCCCCTATACAGGGAGTGTCAGGGGCAAGACCAAGGGGGTGAGCCACCACGACTGCTGGGACCAGACGGCCCGCTCAAGGAAGACACAATGTGAATGTCTGACGACATGGGACGTGGAGGAAGCAAGGCAAGACGTGAGTTCAAGGCATCTTCATTAAGTAAAACTTCAGGGTAACATCAGGTGCAAGACGTGATAACACAGGGAAAACACAGCAAGGTACGTGCGAGGGCACGCCAAGGTCCATGGCATGGTACATGCTAGATGGCATGCCTGGGTACAGGCAAAGGCACAATGACATCGGACTCCGGACAGCAGGCAATGATCAACAAGGTCATCAGGTTCTGGAGCTCTGATGGCGATCGTCAGGATCCAGGCATCCGGCAAGCAAACCAGGGTTCAGGCAAGGAGGCACGCCAGGGTCCAAGGTTAAGTTCAAGGCAGGTGCATGCTAGGGGCACACCAGGGTCCAGGGCAAGGTGCAAGGCAGGGTGCGTGTGTAGGGGACAAGCCAGGGTCCAAGGCAAGGTGCGAGGCAAGGTGCGTGTGTAGGGGACACAACAGGGTTCAAAGTACTAGACAGGGTGCGTGTGTAGGGACACGCCAGGGTTCAAGGTCCAAGGTCCTGAGCGCGCTAAGGAAGCCACCAGGATTCAAGATTCAAGGTCCTGCGCGTGCTAGTGGCACGCCAGGGGCACGGTACAAAGAATGGTCCTGGCCGTGCTAGGAGGCACGCCAGGGTACATGGTTAGCGGCAGGTCCCACACGTGTTAGGGAATACATTGGGCTTTGAAGTTCAGGACAAATGTCCTGCGTGTGCAGAGGGGCACGCCAGGTTCAGGGTTCAAGACAAAGAGCAGAGCACAGAGCAAGGTACTAGCAAGACAAAGATTCAAGACAGGTCGTGGAACTCAGAACACGACAGAGAGACTAGATTCAGGACAGAGCAAGGAAAGCGAAAGACTTGTGCAAGAGTAGCACGAAAATGCAGTGCGAGAAACAGCATGAGTGCAAGAGAGCACGGAAAGCACAACTGGGGCACCGGCTGGCGGTACCGGCTGGAGGCACAGACAGGCGGGCACGACTAGAGGCGACATGACTGAGGCACAGACAGGCGGAAACCACTATAGCACTGGCCGGCGAGCACAGCTGAGGCACAGACAGGCGGGCACGACTAGAGCGGCACGGCTGAGTTACAAACAGGCGGGCATGGGATGACCAGGTGCGTGCAAGAAGGCACGCAGCCACAAGGCAGGGCTAGGCAAAGGTACAGGACAGAGACGCTTGCGAGACGGCATGGCAAAGCCTAGTACGAGAGGTGCAAGGGCGCACGAAAAACAGAGGCAAGACAGAGTTCAAGACAAGGTCCTGCACGTGCAGAGGGTACGCCAGGGTCAGGGTTCAGGACAGAGAGCGGAACGTAGGCAGTAGCACAGAGCCGGGTACAAGAGAAGAGAAGCGGAGCGTATGCTAGAGCCCAGAGCCGAGTACAGAGACATAGAACTAGCAGCCTAGCGTAGGCCGAAGCCCAGAGCCTGGTCAAGGCAGAGCCTTGAGATTAGTCAGGGAGTGTGCTAGAGAGCACCATAGGACAGAGTCTAGCAGCGGAGCATAGGCCGAAGCCCAGAGCCGGGTCGAGCCTTGAGACTAGACACGGAACATAGGACGAACAACAAGGCAAAGAAGAGATTAGACTAGACATAGCGAAACAGGCAAAGACAGAGAACAGAGGAAGTACTAAAAGTCTAAGGATAACAAGGACCAACATGGCACAAAAGATGACACAAGACATGGCACAGGACAAGAGGCAGAATACAAGCACACCCAATTATACACTTCTCCTGACATCACGCCTGCCTTTCTAGAAAACACCAGCGATTGTCTAAATGCTGTGTCTAACATCATGTCCTCACTATTTCTGAAACTGAACCTGTCAAAGACTGAACTCCTTGTGCTTCCTCCCGATGCTACTGTACCTATATCCGATATTGCCATTTCCGTGTGTGGTTCTACTATTACTCCCCAGCAACATGCCGTTGTCTTGGGGTCATACTTGACTCCGAGCTTTCCTTTGTCCCCCACATACGATCACTGGCTCGCTCTTGTTATCTGCATCTCAAAAACATTTCTAGAATTCGACCTTTTCTTACTTTTGACTCCGCAAAAACTCTTACTGTTTCTTTTATTCATTCTCGTCTCGACTATTGTAACTCCCTTCTAATCAGTCTCCCTCTTACCAAACTCTTCCCACTCCAATCTGTCTTGAATGCTGCTGCCAGGATCATATTCCTCGCCAATCGTTACACCGATGCCTCTACCTTGTGCCAGTCATTACACTGGCTACCCATCCACTCCAGAATCCAGCACAAACTTACTACCCTCACCCACAAAGCTCTTCATGGCTCAGCACCACCCTACATCTCCTCCCTTGTTTCAGTATACCACCCTACACGTGCCCTCCGTTCTGCTGATGACCTGAGGTTAGCATCCACAATAACCTCCCACTCCCGTCTCCAAGACTATACACGTGCTGCGCCAATTCTTTGGAATGCACTTCCCAGGTCAATACGATTAGTCCCCAATCCCCACAATTTTAAGCGTGCCCTGAAAACTCATTTATTCAGACTGGCCTACTGCCTCAACACATTAGCCTAATCTATCCCTGTGTGGCACAGCCAAAAGTTATTACCATAACCAGGTTCCCCACATGCTTTATACATCCATTAGCCCTCTGTGTCTGTACTGTTACACACTTAACATTATGGCTGGTCCATACAATCAGGGCAACTGTTACCACCCACCTTTCGTGTCTCCCTTTTTTCCTCATAGATTGTAAGCTTGCGAGCAGGGCCCTCATTCCTCTTGGTATCTGATATAATCTATGTGATTATTGTTATGCTGTAATGTGTTGTTAGGCGTCGAGTTTATGCCACTGCACAGCAGGAATCCAGAGCCTTGCACCCAGCGGTCTCCCATTCTTCTTCAGCCGCAGTGGAGCCTGCTCAGCAGATTCATTGGTCCCGGTGCTCTGCCCAGGTCAACTCCGTGGGTTTGCTTGCTGCTGCCACCTCTGGCACAGCTATGACAATGCATGCTGCTCAGCAGCGAGATTCTCCTGGGACTAAGTCCTCATGTCGGTCCACTGAGCATGCCCGTGGAGTGACCTCCCATTGGAGATCGAGGGTCACGTGCTCAGGTCCTGCTCGTGTTCGGATTGGCCCATACGAGAAGCCAGGAAGGTCCCGGACGCCCGTTGCTATAAAAGGTTTGCATGGCAGCTCGCCTATGCACTAGGATAGACTGTATTTACAGACTATGTGGAGTGAGTGATGTATGTATGTATGTATGAATGTCTCTGGTGAATGGCTCATTAAGAAACCCCTACCCTTGGTACGCATGTGTTGTGCAGCCTAGCCTGCTAGCGCCCAGGCTTAAGCATAGGTAGGTCTGAAGTTGAGTCAGGCATCAGGCCTCACCAGGGACTTGGCACGCCTCAGTTCACGTGCTCCATAGCCAGCGTCTATAGCGGCGCTCGCGGCAGCAATGCCGCGCGTTCAGTGGGCCTAGAAGGACTCTAACCCAGTGTCCTTGGGGTAGAGTTTTGTGGCCGTACACTTTGCGCTCTTTTGGCCGGGCTCTGTGAGCTAAACAGGCTCCAGCATCTACGTTCAGCTGTGGTGCGGCTCTGTGCAGTAACAGAGTTCGTCCTGTTCACATTGGGTGACGTAACCCACGTGTGACTGGTTTCACACCGCTTAATTCTTCCGCCAATACTTAGCAGCTGTGTACCACCTCTGCACAGTGGACCCCGGGCTGCGAACGCACCTACTATTATTTTATAATTTGGTGCGTTCTGCCAGCCCTACATGTCTGTTGTCTGTACAAGTCCCCTCTAAAATGTAAAGTGCTGCGGAATATGTCGGCACTATAGAATTAAAATTTATTATTTTTATAAGCACAGAGCGTGTGCAGAGACGCACAACAGGGCACAGTGCAGGGGCACAGAATACAGGGGGCGACCGAGCAGACCAAGCAGCCATGCAGGGAAGAAACACGATACTCAGGTCTGATATAGGGCATTAGCACCTGCCCTTCCTGGTCAGAACCAGGGGAGAACTTCCGGTTCAGATCCTCCAGGATCATAGAGAGGATAGCTGGATCAGACTGGGCTGGACCATAGAGAGGTCACATGATCAGGGAGTCCAGGACCATAGAAAGAATTGCTGGATCAGACTGTGCTGGAACACAGGAAAGGTCACATGATCAGGCAGTCCAGGACCATAGGAAGGATTGCTGGATCAGACTGTGTTGGAACATAGGAAAGGTCACATGATCAGGGTCTCCAGGAACACAGAGAGGATTGCAGGCAGAGCAGAGATAGCTGGCCACACAGCAACGGCATGTAGCCAAAAGGTAAAACGCACATATGCACTGGCAATGGCAGGCAGCCATGAGATGAGGCGCGTGTGCACACTGCTCCAGGCATCTTGCAGCACAACAGTCACGAGGTGCGTGTGCACACTGCTTCCAGGGGTCTTGCTGCATAAGACATAATGGGCATGATAGTTCAGTGCACGTGCACACTGCTCCAGGAGTCATGCGGCATACCAGACATGGTGGGCATGATAGTTCAGTGCACGTGCACACTGCTCCTGGAGTCATGCAGCATACCAAACATGGCAGGCATGATGGTTCGGTGCGCGTGCACACTGCTTCAGGCATCTTGCAGCACAACAGTCACGAGGTGCATGTGCACACTGCTTCCAGAGATCTTGCAGCATTACAATCATGAGGTGGGTGTGCACACTGCTCCAGGGATCTTGCAGCATAACAGTCAGGAGGTGTGTGTGCACACTGCGAGATCTGCGGGGCGCCCGCAGGGACCCGGACCTGGGGACAATGAGGCATGACAGGCATGACAATGGGGATCATGCAGCGCAAGCAGCATGGCCGGCATGACGGGCATGACACAGGGTTCCTTTCAGTGGGATGAAGCTTCCTGCTGGCGTAGGCAATCACTCTCTCTCTGCCTTGCTGCACTTGGGACAGCACTGCTCCCAATCCCACATTGCTGGCATCTGTATAGAGTACAATTAGTTGGTCATAGTCAGGATAAGCCAGAACTTCATCTCCCGTGAGAGCCAGCTTCAACCGCGTGAAGGATTTTTCCAACTTGCTGTTCCATTCGAACTGAAGTGTCTTGTTTTTGGCTTTCTTGGATTGTCCCACTAGCAGGTCTTGCAGAGGTGCTGCTATCTTGGTGAAGCCCTTAATGAATCTCCGGTAGTAGCCTACTAACCCAAGGAACTGCCGTACTTTATGAATGTTGCTGGGTTTCTTCCAGTCCCGGATAACGGTGTCAGGGTCTGGTGTCACACCTTCTGCACTCACTACATGGCCTAGGTATTGCACCTTAGGTTTCAAGAGGTGGCATTTGGATGGCTTCACTTTCAAGCCAAATTTAGACAGGGCCTCGAACACTTCGGTCAGGTGCTTCAAGTGGTCTTCATAGGTTTTAGAGAAGACTATAATGTCATCCAGGTACAGCAGAACAGTTTTGAAATTCTTATGTCCCAGGCAGCATTCCATTAGCCATTGAAACGTTCCTGGGGTAGTGCTGAGCCCGAACGGCCTGTAGTTAAACTCACAGAGACGCATTGGTGTAGTAAACACTGTTTTCTCTTTGTCTGCCTCTGCCACAGGAACCTGCCAATGCCCACTGGTGAGATCCAAGGTAGAAAAATAGTTAACAGTTCTCAATGCAGCTAATGACTCTTCAATTCTGGGTAATGGGTAGGTGTCATATGTATAATGCTATTAATCCACCTATAGTCAACACACATTCTCATGGTACCATCTTTCTTTTTCACGAAGACTATTGGAGCTGCCCAGGGGCTACAACTGTATGTGATTACCCCAGCTTCCTTCATCTCCCGCAACATACTTTTGGCACATTGTTACTGTGCTGGGGGTATAGGCCGGTACCTCTCTTTAATGGGTGGATGATTCCCAGTGGGGATATGATGTTGGATCCCTTTTGCCTGCCCAAAGTCTAGAGGATGTTTGCTGAATACCGGCTCATATTCTTGAGCCACTCGGTAAGCCCCATGTTTTTGGTGTGAAGGAGTACAGTAAGTGCCCACATGTAGCTGCTGACACCAATCTTCCTGCTGCCTCTCAGAGCCATTGCTTTCCACTTGGTCTGAAGGAAGCAAGGGCTCTGCTGCCTCTATTGCATTGTTACTGACAGTGAACAGCTTAGCAAGCGTGGCATACCGGGGTAAATAGACCTCTCTCTCCCCACAATTCAAGATGCGTATTGGTACTCTCCCCTTGCGAACATCAACTACCCCTCTGGCTGTCAGAATGGTGGGCCTACTATCAAAGTACACCGGATCCACCAAAGCCTGCTAATCTTGACCCCTGAGGCCTATTGCTGCCCGACACCAAATTAACGTTTCACTCCTTGAGGGTACTGCAATGGGGAGTGGATCACTCACTCTGATGCTGTCAACTTCTCCTCCAGACAGCTCTACCTGTTGTCTCTGCATCAGTGCTCTGATCTCTTTCTGCAGGACCCGCTACTGACTGGAACTTGCGGTCTCGTCTACCTGTTGCAACAAAACAATTACTTCTCCAAGACAATTTTCTATTACATTAGTGCCTAGAGTGATCATTGGATTGCATTCATGTTTGTCAATATCAACAATAATCAAACCTTGTGAATTCAATTCTACCCGGCCAATCTTAATGGTCACTTCCTTATACCCCATCTGAGGCAAGGACTGAACGTTGCTGGCAAGGATGGTAAGATGTTCATCTGGGCTGAGTGATATCTGAATCAGCCCAGTACCACTTAAAGAGGACATGCAGTATTGTTGTCACCTGCGAGCCAGTGTCCAACAAAGCGTTCATTGGGAAGCCATCAATCACAATGGGCAGGACCGGCTGTCCTCCCACGTACTTGTTTCATCAGCTTGGTGGGCCTGGATGTCTTACTCCTGGGGGTAGGCCCTCAGCCCCAGGGGTTGCTCGTTTAAATGACAGAATCTTGCGATGTGTCTTGCCTTGTGACAGCGGTGACAGAAGGGTTGTCCATCTTGATTGTAGCGATCGCTGTCTCTCCCTCTGATCGGTGAGAACCTCTTTCTCCGTAGCCACAGGACGTCATCTGGACTGGAGGCCAGGTGGATCTTCTCTTTTGGAGACACTTGCATGGACTGCATGGTTTTGGTTAGTGCAGCCACACTTTTGGTCAGCTCCTGGACCTGAAAACGTAACTCAGCAGAGGGGTCATCATCCAGAGTCTGTGCGTAAGATCCTACAGGGATCTGAGGGAAGGTTGCTGCTTCTTGGTGGTATGCAATTGCTGGGTGCCTAGGGGGCACTGGGCGGCTGACATTTGGTTCATGCAGCACCCAGATAGCCCTTTCTTTGAAGTCTGCAAAGTTCAGATCAGAGTTCTGTAGGGCCATGATGCGCAGCTGTGTCCTGTGAGTGCTGGACAGGAGTCCCTCAATGAATTGCTCCCTTAACAATCTGTCTTCATTTTTCACAATGGCTGGATCAACCTGCTTTACAGCTCGCAACACCTCCTGCAGGTTAAGGGCATAGTCCCATATACTGTCCTGCACCCTTTGTTTGCACCCAAAGAATCTCATTTTTATTTCTGCTGCAGTGCGGGTGTCAAAGATGTCCTTCAGCCTGGCTAATATTTGCTTAACAGTTCTTTTGTGAATGTTTGGCCAGGACTTCACTTCCCTCAGAGCTGCACCAGCTAACTGGCCGGTGAGGATGCTAACTTTTTGATCCTCAGACAGGGAGTATACTTTAAACAAACTGCATAGTCTCTCTTTAAAATCACTCAGGGCATGTGATTTCCTTGAGTACTGTGGTAACCAGGCTGCTCCTGGGAAGTAGGGCACTGATAGTGGCATAATGTGGGCTGCGGCTGCTTTTGCCGCGGTGACTGGTGGTATCATAGGGGATATAGCTGCACCCGCCACTGCTTCTGGCTAGCTTATTGGGTCTGCGGCTGCGTCCGCCACTGCATCTCTATCTGGGCTAGACATCCTCTTCCCCCCTTGTGAATCTCAGCCAATCTTTGCGGGTCGTTACCTCGGTGCACGGCTGCTCCACCTTCAGTAGCAACAAGGCTCCTTCCGGCCTCTTCTATCCGCTTCCTGTTTCTTCCTTCCTTCCGATCACAGAGCGTGGCCCGTGCTTTACTTCGCGCGCTGTTCTCAGGCTCCGCCCATGACGACACGCCTCACTGCACTGCCATGGTGGCCATGTTTACAGTCAAAATCACTGTCAATGAATTTAATCCTTTGCACATTCTGTGAAGCAATCTTTCAATTTGATAAAGTATTTGGCACAATTCAATACAGTCTCTGGCACACAGGACCCGGTGGCACCGGGCTTCCTTATCCTCTTCGTGACGCCAAAATAGAGCGCCCCCAGGGCCGTGGGTTGCTCTGTACTGGGCCAGTGTCTTAAAGGGATGTGTCACAGCAGCAGTGACCCAGTCCGTGGCCTGAGCATCCATGTAAAGTGAGGAATAACGTTTATGTGTAGATAAATTCGTGACACCACCTGTGGTATTTGATCAAATAAGGACCAGCGCTGCAGTGCAGATCCTCTGGGATGGATGGTAGGATACAGCAAAGTTGGAATAGCTCTCCACAGGCAGAGCTGTTGTCCCAGGACAGTTGCAGTAGATGTTAAGGGAGATGATGATGTAGTGTGAGGTAAAGGTTATAGCAGTGGTGAGTTGGTGAAGCAGGAAGGAGGCAGAAAACACAGATGGATGCAGTTTCCAAAGCTTTACTCACAGTTTGGTCCACAGTACAGATGGAAATGGAGATCCATCAGCCTGAAAGCAGATCAGAGTCCCTTGAGTCAAGAGTTGGATGCTTCCTTTCTGCGCTAGTGTCTGAGGTCCCTGCAGTTTGAAGCTATGCTTGGTCCTCTGTTCTCTACAGTCCTTAGTACTTGCCCTTATGGCAGGCAGCTTGAGCCTAGTCCTCTGTGGCAGCTCCAGGCTCTCATATGCTGCTGTGTCTTAGGGGCTTTTGTGAGGCCAGGAGTCTTGCAGTCTCCTGCTCTCCGGATTTGGCTACTGAGACTGTCGTTCCCAGACAGCCATGGACTCCGGTGTCCAGTTTCCAGCGCATCGACCTGGGGTGAGCTTACTTACAGCTCCGCTTCTCTTAGCTCTTTCTCCTTTCCTCCTTCTACGTTAGTCTGGGGAGCAGCTCTTTCATGCTTCTTGCTGCTTCCCCATCTCAGACTCAACTAACTAACCCCTCCTCCAGCCTAGAACATGCTGTAAGCTCCCCTAAAACAGGGTTCAGAGTTCCCCCTTCTGGTCTGGAGTAGGAAAAGTGTTGTGTGTAGTGGATACCTGACCAAGGAACTCCTATCTGTTTCCAGGCATGTCATCACCTCCCCGGGAGGGAGGCAATGTCACTGTGGCAACCGGACTCCTGGGGGTGCCACAAATGCACTAGCTAAAAATTTACTTGGTTCTAACATTTCTTTTTATTGCAAAAAAAACCTGGACATCACTAACACTGCAACGTACGCTCCCCTAATGCTCTAGCTAAAAATTTACTCTGTGCTATTCTTTTTTTTCCAAAAGAAAACTGGACGCCAGTAATACTGCGATGTTCACTTCCCTAAAGCACGAGCTATAAATTTAATCGGCAGTAACTATACTTTTTTTGCAATAGAAAAATGGACATCACTAATAATGTGACATAAATTACCCTAGTGCACTAGCTAAGAAATTACCTAACAATATCAATACTTTTTTCTTTTTTTTGCAAAAGAAAAACACTACCTCCCTGCCTATAAAGCTACTCTGTACTGACTTTTTTCTTCTAAAAGAAAATCAGACGTCAATAACCCTACGATGTCCGCTACTCTAATACGCTACCTCCTTACCTATAGAGCCACTGTGTTCTAGCTACTATTACTTTTAAAAAAAAATGGACATCACTGACACTGCGAAGCCCTCTTCTTTAATACGCTACCTCCCTACCTATAATGCTACTTTGTACTATATTATCTCTAAAAGAAAATCAAACATCACTAATATTGTGACGTCCACTATTCTTATGCGCCACCTCCCTGCGCTACTCTGTACTAGGTTTTTTTTTCTAAAATAAAATCTGATTTTACTCACACTCTGACATCCATTACTCTAATACACTACCTCCTCACCTATGAAGCTACTCTGTACTGACTACTAATATTTGTATTTCTAAAAAAATTCAGACAGTATTTACACTGCGACATCCGCTACTCTAAATAGCTAAAAAAGAAAAATTCCTAGTTGCAGACTCTGATCAGCAGCAATACTGATTAGAGTTCTGCGGCCATTGGTACAGCATGAATGCTCAGTGCAAGACGCCACACATCCGAAAAAAGCACACACAAAAATGCCCAAAATCTACATTTTGAACTGGGGGGATTGGGGATGGGAAAACTTAGGGGGAGCTGGAACAGGGATTGGGGAACTGATGTTGCTGCTGCTTTGATCACAGATCAGTCACACAGCAGCCAGCACACAGCAGGAGGCAGGAGACACAGCACAACACTGCATAGCAGGAGACAGATTGCAGGTGGATTGCAATGGTCACCAAGGATTTTCTCTTTCTCAGGTACACAGAGGGGATCTACAACCGCTCTGCACACCAACTCTGAGGTAAAGATTGCATCCAGAGTGGTGATTGGTATTTTAGTATAACCCCTTTGGCGCTGATTGGTCACCACCAATCACAGCAATCACCAACATGGGGGGCGATGTGTATGGAGGGCCTGCTGTCAGAGTCAGCCGCCATCTTAACTCGGTCACCGTGTGATGCAGCACAGGGACCGGAAATAGCAGCACCGTCTATATACTTTTCCTTGCGGGAACGCAGATCCAGCAGCGCCATATATATATTGCGCATGTTGTGAAGGGGTTAATTGAAATAAATGCATATTGATTCCTGAAAATTAGATTAATCTCACAGTCAAGAATCAGTATGATTGTGTTAGATGGCTGATGTATTAACTCTTCATGAAATTACATTTTGGTTGGTTAATTTATTATGCACTGTGCTTAATCCCTGATAATAGCTTGCCAGAGGCACAGAAGGTCAATTAAGCCACTGTTTCATAGTGTTACTGGTGCCAAGGATGTTGGTGCTTTGACTGCTTCTAGTGATTTCTTCATTCTTAGCCATGGTAGATTTTTTTCTTGTACATTATCCCATCCATTGCCACTTTTTCTTTTAGCCTAAATTTTGTTCAACACTATGATTGACTTTGAACAAGCTTTTCAAGCTTACCATTGGCAGCTTACCATGGGCAATTTACAGTGGGCAGCTTAGCGTGGGCAATTTACCGTGGACAGCTTACAGTGGGCATCTTACCATGGGCAGCTTACCGTGGGCAACTTACCGTGGAAGTGGGCAACTCACTGTGGGCAGCATGATGGCTCAGTAGCTAACACTGCAGGGGTCCTAGATTCGGATGCCACCAAAGACAACATCTGCAAGGAGTTTGAATGTTCCAGTGTTTGCATTGGTTTAAACCGAGTACTCCGGTTTCCTCCTAGGCTCCAAAGACAAACTGATAGGGAATGTAGATTGTGAGCCTCATTGGGGAGAGTGATGATAATGTTTGTAAATCACTGTGGCATATGAGCACAATATAAGCATTGCATGATAATAATAACATCTATATGATGCGTGTGTCAGTAATAAATGTGGTGCATTTTCACCTTTTCCTATCGTAAATGTGCAAATTGTACTAACCTTTTTCTGCAACATAAAGTGTTTCAACTTTAGCACTGACATTTGATTGAGTACTATACAGTGATGTAATGATCCCGGAATATTTCAATCCCAGTGGATTACATGATCAAGTTTATCTATGTGATAGAATCATTACAATGGGTTTCCAGTATCAAGATTGGTTTGCACTTTGTTTTTTGTTATTTTCACTTTCATGTGATTAAAAATATGATGACAAAAGTTATGTAAAACACAGTATTCGGTTATTATAATGACTGTATGGGATTATATAGGGGTACAACAGTGATACCTATCTAAGTGATCACAGCATTATAGAAAGTACATTTTGCTGACATGTTTGTTGATGGCATGTGTTTAGAGCTTTCTGTTTCAGACCTTTCTACTTTCTGTTTATGGTATGTGCCTAGAGATTTCTGTTTACCAAAGTCAGCCAAAGAAACAAGGTGAAAAAGCATGTGGATAATGCCTCATCCGCATACATATGCTTTAACCCCTTAACGACCGCCAATACGCCTTTTAAGGGCGGCAGTTAAAGGGCCTTTTTAATGGCACTGAGTGATAAGAGTATAGCGCCCCTCAGCATCGGAAAATCTCTGGGATCTCAGATATCCCTGGTAACATGATTTGGGTCAGTTTTTACCATCTCCAGTCTTGTGATCGATCGCAAAAAAAAGTCAGATTTCCCATTCATTTTTTTCTCCTCTGATATGATCTAGCATACCAGAGGAGAAAGAAATGGGGTCTCTGAGCCCCCTGGTACGTTCACCTTCCCTGGACCCTCCAGCTCTCTTCCTCGGCCCTCCACGTCATCTTCCCGGAAGAAAATGCCGGCCGGCAAAAATAGGAGATTTTTTCCTATTGGTTCATTTTGATCACTGTGATAGACCTTATCACAGTGATCAAAATAAAAAAAATAGTAAATCACCCTCCCCTTTATCACCCCCTTAGGCTGGTTTCACACTTGCGTTTTTTGCGCTTTTTTTGGGCAAAAAAAGCATGCATTTTTTTTCCTATAGTTTACATAGGTGCACATGCACATGCATTTGTATGCGCATGCGTTTTTTGTAGTGTGCGCTCGGGCGCACAAAATGCATTCTGTTGCATTTTTTGTGTGTCCGACTTGTCCCAAAAAAAGGCATGTGCACGCAATGCGCTTTTTTTCACCCTACCACCCATTATAGTCTATGGGTGCGCTGACGTGCGCATGGTAATGCGCACGTCAGCACAAGAAAAGCACGCGTTTTTTTAAAAAACGCGCACAAAACCGCACAAAAAGTACAAAAACGCATGATGCGTTTTTTATGTGCGTTTGCACTGGGCACGGTGCGCAGCGCAAAAAAATGCAAGAGTGAAAGTAGCCCTAGTTAGGTAAAAAATAAAATAATGCATTTTTACATTTTTCCATTAGGGATAGGGTTGGGGCTAAGGTTAGAGTTGGGGCTAAGGTTAGGGTTGGGGCTAGGGTTAGAGCTAGGGTTATGTTTAGTTCTAGGGTTACGATTGTGTTGGGGTTAGGTTTATGGTTGTGGTGTTGATGTTAGACCGAGATTTAGGGTTGGGGTTAGAGCTAGGGTTAGGGTTGGGGTAAGGTTGGGGCTAGGGTTGTGCTAGAGTTAGGGTTGGAGCTAGAATTATTTTCACCCTTGTGAAAATAAAAAAAAGTTTGGTTCCAAAATAAATTTTTTGTGAAATGTTCCTTTTTTCCTTATTAAACATTGTTTTAGTTCTTGTGAAGCACCTAAAGGGTTAATAATCTTCTTGAAAGTGGTTTTGAGCACCTTGAGGGTGCAGTTTTTAGAATAGTGTCACTTTTGGGTATTTTCTGTCATATTGACCCTCAAACTCACTTCAAATGTGAGGTGGTCCCTAAAAAAATGGTTTTCTAAATTTTGTTGGAAAAATGAGAAATCGCTGGTCAACCTTTAACCCTTTTAACTTCTTAACAAAAATATTATTGTTTCTAAAATTGTGCTGATATAAAGTAGACATGTGGGAAATGTTATTTATTAACTATTTTGTGTGATATAACTCTCTAATTAAAGGGCATAAAAATTTAAAGTTTGAAAATTGCAAAATTTTCAAAATTTTTGCCAAATTTCCTTTTTTTCATAAATAAACGCAAGTCATATCGAAGAAATGTTACCAATATCTTGAAGTACAATATGTCACAAAAAATTAGTCTCAGAATCATTGAAGCATTTCAGAGCTATAACTTCATAAAGTGACAGTGGTCAGAATTGTAAAAATTGGCTTGGTCATTAAGGACAAAATTGGCTCTGTCCCTAAAGGGTTAATCAGTCATATACATTAGATGGCTGTAGATTGAATGATGGTTTGGCTGATCATTTGGCCAGTCTTGGCAAGCTTTATCATAAACAGGAGCACTCATTGGCCAAGCGGTCCTGTGTTCTCTATGAGAGAGTCATCACCAGATATGTTTGGTGGTGGTTTATCTCCAGATTGAAATTTGTCCCTCGACAACAAATTGTCCGAGACTCCTATAAACATTAGACTATCAGCCGAACCGTTCGATATCAGCAGATTCAGCCGTCATTAGACTATTGTGTATGGGCGAGTTTAGTTCATTAAATCTATCTCATCAAAAGTAGAATTTTATCAAAGTCAATGTATTTTGTACTTGATTTTAGTTTTAAGGTACAGATGACAATATGAGATCAACTACACTCTGCTTTGCTGTAACTGCAAATAATGCAAGTTAAATGGGATGTGTAGCTAGCTATTAGAAAATTGCACAAAAAATGTATAAAGCAGGCTGTAAAATAATGCAATAGTCAATATTAACTCTCCTGAGTGTTCTGTTCCAATGCTGCCTGGGTCACCCACTGTACCTTACTAGTGATGAGCGAGCATGTTCACCACTACTCGGTACTCGCCCTAGTATCGTACTCGGCGAACACTGAGCATTTCCGGGATTATTCAGCGGGAGCTCGGGTTCCCACCCTGCAATTTTGGTGCTCTTTAGAGCGTCAATCAACATGCAGAGATTGTCTGCCACACACTGTAATGGCACAGACATCTTTGTTGTGGTATTACAGTGATTGGCTGGCCGCACAGCGTCATCAGGTCTATATCAGACCAGGCGCCGTCCTACTTGGCCCAGTGTCCTCCGGAATCAGAGAGTGTACGGAAAGCTGCTGCTGAGATAGGGAGAGATTTGTGCTTTTATTAGTTAGTGTGGGTATACCATTGTTGAATCCACATATCCAGCAAAACCAACAGTCGTTCTAAGGACTAATTACAGGGTATTTAGATTGCAGTGGTAGGTAAGTAGGGAGTGTATGTGCATATATACACATCAGTGCAATTCATGCAGACACTGTATATGGGTATATAGATATCATTGCACACATCAAGAGGGTCCATTCCATTATTGTCTGCTGCTACCTATTACATGTATTGACCGTATATATATAGCCCCAGGTATCAATGGGCAGGAATATTTTTTTGGGCATCTTAATCCTGATTACTTTATTCCAAAGCAATCCAGAGCGCTCTTTTTTTCTCCATTTGCTTGTTGACATAGCAGAATACAGCCAAAGCCTTTTCATAGTACAGCATGAAAATCCAGCTATTTTAAACATAATGGCCCATCCCAGCCATCACATCTCAGTGCACTGTAATTTCTGACATTTTTGTGGTACTGTTAAATTTTTTTGGAGTGTCTTATAGAATTTCTTGACACCATTTTGCTCCCCAAAAAATACTTAACTGCCAAAAAAATATTTAGCTACAGGGCAGATATTTTTCACCGTGTTTTGACAGCCACAAGGATCGCATATCATTGCGCTCAAAATTGTGCCATTTCAGGCCTCCATAGAATTTTTGTTGTTGTGTCTTATCTTAGCCTACTTGTTGACACAATTTAGCTGGGCAAAAAAATAAAAAAAATACAGGCCACATATTGAAAGTCTGGTATCTCCGTCAGACGCCTGATCTATCTGTGGGCAACAAATTGTGGCATTTCAGGCCTCCATTCTCCTTTTTTGGCTGTGTCTTACTGTAATTCTATACAGTATTTTTCTGTAAACAAAAACAAAAATACAGGCCATATATTGAACAGTGTGGTATCTCCGTCAGACGCCTGATCTATCTGTGGGTTACAAATTGTGTCATTTTAGGCCTACATTCTAAAGCATTTGCTGTCTGTTACCCTAGGTCTATACACTATTTTGAAGTAAAAAATAAATAAATACAGGTCACATATTGAACAGTGTGGTATCTCCATCAAACACCTGATCTATCTGTGGGCTGCAAATTGTGGCATTTCAGGCCTACATTCTACTGTTTTTGCTGTGTCTTACCCTAGTTATTGACACCAGTTTCATAACAAAAAATAAATTTTTTCACCTACAGCCCACATATTTTAAAGTGTGGTTTTCCCACACACGGATCACATACAAGTTCGCTCTCAATTCAGCCATTTGTAGTGAATGTGTAAACTATTGTAGTCCATTTAAAATGGGCAAGGCGCATGGCAAGGGATGGGGAAGTAGACGTGATGGTGATGGTGCATGCAGACGCCGAGGCGGTGGGAAAGCTGAAATTGTGACAGAACAAGCACCCACATCTTCCCGCCTGACCTTCATGATCCAATTACAGCCAGGCATGGTCGTGTGTGACAAACACTGAAACATGGTGGCGGCTCTGAGGTGAGGCAAGCTCACACATGTACCAAGCCTGGCCCATGTGCTTAACCTAGTTGTTCAACGGTTTCTCAAAAGCTACCCAGAGCTGCCAGATCTGTTTGTCAAAGTACGCCGCCTGTGTGCCCATTTTCGAAAGTCAGCTCCAGCTTCCGCCGCCCTTGCCGTGCTTCAGCAGTGTTTGCAGCTTCCGGGTCACCGACTGGTGTGTGATGTCCCCACTCCCAACGCGTTGGAACTCAACACTGCACATGTTGGAAAGGATTTGTGAGCAGAAAAGGGCAGTTGTTGATGACCAGCATCAACAAGGCCGTCAGTATTCAGTTCAGAATCCACACATAAGACCTCGGGAGTGGACATGGATGTCAGACCTATGTACCATCCTACAAAACTTTGAGGAATTCACCAAGATGGTGAGCGGTGATGATGCCATAAGTAGCATCACCATCCCGCTTCTCTGTCTTCTGATACGCTCTCTGCTCACAATCAAAGAGGTGGCATTGCAGGCTGAGCAAGATGAGATGGAGCAAGTAAGCATACAGGGTGATTACACACAGCCCAGCCTCATGTCATCCCAACGTGGATTGGTTGACAATGAGGAAGAGGAGGTACTATCATGAGCTATAGACGGTGCTACAAGCACTGACATACCGTCTGTTCACCTTGGATGGCCTGAGGACATGGAGGAGGAGGACGAATTGTAGGAGAGCATGGTCAGTCATTGTTAGGGCTGGCGGAATGCACTGAATAATAAAGAGGTGGTATAAAGGTGCATTCGCAGCCTAGGGGTCCACCGTGCAGAGATGTGGACTGCTGCTCGGTAATGGCGGACACAAATGGTGTTCATGCACTGAAAACACAAGGGTTAACAGTCACCCGGTGTGTACTGTGGCCAGCTCTGTTAACTCACAGGAGCACAATACGACAATATACTGCCACTGCACCCTGTTAGCTGATACAGAGCACAGCTAGATATAGTGCACAGAGTGCGTGCGGTGTCGCCCAGGTGTACACCAATAACTGACGCTAACTATAGTGAAGTGCGGACTGAGTGCACGGTGGCGCATAGGCAGTGCCACTACTTGGCACTGAAGCTAGGCCCTGACTCTACCTCCTACCTGCACTACAGTATCACCCTAGCATTACCTGGCAAAGGCTGATCAACACATGCATACTAAGGGTAGGGGTTTCTTCATGAGTCACTCACCAGAGATATGCATACATCCACGCACACACGAGTATACAGCAGTTTTACACTAGCGCATGGCCGGGTGGCCATGCAAACCTTTTATAGTTGCAGCCTTCCGGGACCTTCCCAGTGGTCCAATCGGAGCAGCAATAGGACCTGAGCATGTGACCTCTGACCTCCAATGAGAGGTCATCCCACGGGCATGCTCAGTAGGCTGAAAGAAGGACTTAGTCCCAAGAGCTGCTTGCTGCTAGCTAGTACAGGTTGCTATTAGGGTTGCGGATCGCACTAAATATAAAATATGAGAAAGTGCGATCACAACCAGGGGTTCACCGTGCAGAGGTGGTATACTGCTGCTAGGTAATGGCAGATGCTATATGGAGGTATAAAGGAAGAACACACTCGGGTTAACATCACCCGGTGTGTACAGGGCGAATGCTGTTACCTTACAGAGCCGCACTACCGCAGAACATAAATGCTGGAGCCTGTTTAGCTCACAGAGCTCGGCAACGGAGCGCACAGAATGCTGTCACAGAATTCTGCCCCAATGACACGGGGTCAGAGTCCCTCTAGACCTTCTGAGCGTGCAGCATCGCATCTGTGGATGCCACTATAGACGCTGACTATGGTGGAGTGTCGAACATGTGCACCGTGGCGTGCCGAGCCGTCGGTGGACACTGATGCCAGTCTCAGACTCTACCTACACCTAAGCCTGGGCACTTAACAGGCTAGGCTGCACAACACATGCGTACCAAGGGTAGGGGTGTCTTAATGAGTCATTCACCAGAGACATTCATACATGCATACAACACTCACTCCTCATAGTCTAGTAATGCAGTCTATACTAGTGCATGGCCGAGCGGCCATGCGACCCTTTTATAGCAGCGTCCTTCTGGGACCTTCCTGATGGCCCAATCCAAGCTGGAGAAGGACCTGAGCACGTGACCTCCGATCTCCAATGGGAGATAGTCCCACGGGCATGCTCAGTGGACCGAATGGAGTAGCTCACTGCTGACCAGCATGCATTGCTATAGCTGGACCAGAGGTGGCAGCAGGAACCAAACCCACAGAGCTGGGCAGAGCGCTGCAACCGACGAGTCTGCTGAGCAGTCTCCTCTGCGACTGAAGAGGAATGGGAGACCGCCGGAAGCAAGGCTTGGGATTCCTGCTGTGCAGCGACAGGAACCCGATGCCTAACATTACCCCCCCCTAGGGCCCCCCTCTCTCTGGACCTCGCTATGCTCAAATGCCACAATGAGAAGTGGAGCATGGATGTTCTCCACTGGCTCACAGGTCCGAGCCTCTGGACCATGACCCTTCCAGTCCACCAAATAAAACTTTTTACCACGCACCACCCTGCATCCCACGATGGCATTAACTTCAAACTCGTCCGAGGACAGGTCTGAAGTCCCGGCAGATGACTGGGAGAACCGGGACATGTGGACAGGCTTAAGAAGAGACACGTGGAAGTTGTCAGAGATAGCCAAGTGTGGTGGAAGGGCCAGATGGTAGACCACAGGGTTGATCTGCTCAAGGACCTGGAAGTGGTCAATGTAGTGAAGCGCGAATTTTGCGGACTCGACCCGCAGCCTGATGTTACTGGCGGATAGCCACACTAAGTCGCCAGGAGCAAAGGTCGGAGCGGGGCACCGGTGTGTGTCGTGGAGGCCCGGATAGCAGCCTGAATGCGATCCCAAATGTCACGTGCCTCCACCGCCCAGTCTGCCACCCTGAAATTGGTGGACGACACGGGCATGGGCACAGGGATGCACGGATGCTGGCCGTAATTTAGGAGGAATGGGATCTGGCCGGTGGAGTCGGCCACAGCGTTATTCAAAATGAATAACCCAGTCATCCTGCCTGGCCGAGACAAAATGTCGTAGATATGTGACCAGGGCCTGGTTGGCTCTCTCTACCAACCTGTTCGTCTTGGGATGATAGGCCGAGGAGAGATTTAGCTCAATGCTGAGCAGGCTACAGAGCTCTCTCCAGAACCGAGATGCAAACTGTGGACCCCGGTCGCTGACAATCTTGTCCGGCATGCCATGCAGGCGGAAACCGTGCTTAATAAACAACGCTGCCAGGCCCGGTGCAGAAGGTAACCGGGAGAGAGGTACTAGGTGCACCATCTTGGAGAAATGGTCGGTGACAACCAAATGACCGTGCTGCCACTGGACATGGGCAACCTCACCACAAAGTCCATACCGACCATCTCCCAGGGCCTGTCCGCTACCGGCAGGGGGTAAAGTATCCCAGCGGGCTGCTGACGAGAAGACCTATTTTGGGCGCAAGAGATGCACGCCTGAATATAGTCCTTGATGTCATGGGCCATATGCGGCCACCAGTACGTCCTCGCCAGAAGCTCAGAGGTCCGTTTTGTCCCGAAATGTCCACCCACCCTGGATGAATGAGCCCAGGAGAGGACCTCTGGTCGCAGACGGGCAGGGACAAATGTCTTGCCCAGAGGTACTGACTCAAGGGTGACCAGAGCCACGGTCCTCAGGCTCTCGGACGGGACGATCAGCCGAGGATCAGTCTCCTCCTCCTCCAATGACACTACGGAGCGAGAGAGAGCATCGGCCCGGACGTTCTTCTCACCGGACAGAAAATGAAGGGTGAAGTGGAACCAGGAGAAGAAAAGTAACCATCTGGCCTGGCGAGAATTTAGCCACTGGGCCGTCTGCAGGTACACCAAGTTCTTGTGGTCAGTGTATACCTGGAAAGGGAAGCGAGACCCTTCAAGGAGATGTCTCCACTCCGAGAAGGCCAACTTCATTGCCAGCAACTCCCTGTCCCCAATGGAATAGTTCCTCTCCACCGGTGAAAAGGTCTTGGAGAAGAAGAAGCACGGATGCTTCCAACCTTGAGTGTCCTTCTGTAAAAGAACCGCTCCAGACCGACGGAAGAGGCATCCACCTCCAAGATAAAAGGTTTATCCACATCGGGACGGTGGAGGATGGGAGCGCTGGCAAAATAAGTTTTGATGGAGGAGAAGGCCTTAGAAACTTGTTCTGACCACAACTTGGGGTTGGCTCCCTTCTTGGTGAGGGCAACCAAGGGAGCTACCAAGGTGGAGAAGTGAGGATTGAACTGGCGGTAGTAGTTTATGAAGTCCAAAAAGAACTGCACCGCCTTGAGGGAGTGGGATTCCTACCAGTCCATTACCGCCTGCAGTTTGGCAGGATCCATAGCCAAACCCTGGGCCGAGATGATATAGCCCAGTAAAGGCAAGGATTCCTGCTCAAACAGGTACTTCTCCTACTTGGCGTAGAGGGAGTTCGCCCGTAAACGGTCAAAGACTGTCACACCATTCTGTCTGTATTTGCTTGTTGGCATGACAATGCATGTGTTTTCTTTAACCCTTTATTCCTTTCCCCTAATTGAGCTGGGATACTGCTGGCTGTTACCTGCACGGAGCCTGCTCAGTTCCCTGCTCTGCTGCGTAGCTGCACATGTGTGGTCGATGGTTGTCGCTGTGGAAGCTGTCCGCGGGTTGCGTGGTCATTTGCAGCTGGTGCATGAATTTCCATGTGTGTCTAGGCTTGCAGACGATGCCAGGTGCTCTAGGCTGCAGTTCCTGCACTGACTGTGCTGCAATGGTTTCTGTGTGTGCTTAGGGCATGCGCGGCCACACCGCCCCTGCTTTTATCAGGGTTAGTGTGTGTACTTGAAATGCTGTCCCCAGCCAATTGCTGAGGGGCAGCTCCTTTATAAACTTACCCTGCCTTATGGGTAGGGCCAGAGCTACTCACAACGCTCCTGGACTTTGCCATGTGTGTCTCGTGTCTGTGGACCTCGTCTGTCTCGGTTATGGTACCAAAGTCCCTGCCTTGATTCCTGCTTTGTCCTGTTCCCTCGCCCTGCCCCGGAGGCGGTATATCCGGGCCTGAATCCTTGATCCTGTACCTGTCCTGTACCTGACCCTGTCTAAATTCACCCTTCCCTGGAGGTGGTGTATCCAGGCTTCAGTCCTTGATCCTGTACCTGTCCTGTACCTGACCATATCTGAACTGTCTGCTGTGTTATGTTCCTGGAATCCCTCTGTGTTTGGAGCCCCGCACCCAGTGACTCTGAGACTCTCGTAACCGGTGCTCCTGCTGAGCATCTATTATGCTGTGCTCTGGCTACCATGCGGTGCCAGCTCCATTCAGGCCCAGCAATCCTGCAGTGTTAGTACCATCTGAGATATTATTCTCAAAGAGAAATACTGATAGTTTACACCATCACGCTTGAGTTCCTTCCTAGGTCCGATGCCCGGAGCCTGACGACCGCAGTCTGGAACCTGATGACCACTGCCTGGACCTGGATGACTGCAGCGGTGCCTGTAGGTCGTGTCTGATGTCTGCCGGTGACTCTGATGTCCTGTGGGTGACCCTGATGTCCTGCCTGCGTCTTGATGACCTCGTGTGTCCTGATGTCCTGATGACCTCGTGTGTCCTGATGTCCGGATGACCTCGTGTGTCCTGATGTCCTGATGACCTCGCGTGTCCTGGTTTTGTCTATGTACTGTGACTTTACTTTAAGTAAACTTTACTTTATTTATACCTGAAGTTGTGCGGTGTCATCAAGTCCTACGTGTCCTTGCCCACATGCTCAGCTGCCACAGAATCCCGGTGGCTGCCATTCCCTAGTTTGGGTAGGCCTGGGTCCCGCTCTGTGGTATAGAGGGTCCATATTGCGTCCCCAGGGGACGCCCGCCCCCTCGCCGTCGGCGTGGAGGCGCCTGCTGGGCCGCGTCTCCGGCCGCAGTCATGACAAAGACCTTGCAAACCTCTCTCCAGTGGGACTCCATTTCTGGAGAGAAGATGAGAATATCATCCAGATAGACCACAAGCGAAGAGGAAAGCATATCCCGGAAGATGTCGTTTACAAAGTCTTGGAAGATGGCCTAGGCATTACAGAGGCCAAAGGACATGACCAGATACTCATAATGGCCATCCCTGGTATTAAAAGCTGTCTTCCACTCGTCTCCCTCACGTATGCATATCAGGTTGTAAGCCCCAGCAGATCGAGCTTGGTAAACACTCTTGCTCCCTGCAACCTATCAAACAGTTCCGATATCAGGGGCAGAGGGTACTTATTCTTAACGGTGATGGCGTTAAGACCCCTGTAATCGATGCAAGGCCGTAATTCTCCATTCTTCTTCTGAACAAAGAAGAATCCCACCCCAGCTGGTGTCACCGACTTCCTAATAAATCCTCTTGCCAGATTCTCCTTGATATACTGTGACATGGCCTCCATCTATGGGCATTATAAGGAGGGACACTGTCTCGTGATGGGTCGGAGACAGCGAGAGCCTTAGTGGAGGAGTCTGATGGGTAATCTGCGAGGGTAGTGTTGAGCCGCTCACCACTCTGATAGTGACAGGCTGAGGTAGCATAACCAAGGGGAAGGGTGAAGACTCAGGACATAAAATTACCCTCCGCTCCGGAATCTACGCAAACCTCTACCGCCAGAGTGGAGGAACCGAACTCTAGCATCCCCTTGAAGGTTAGCTTGGAGGAAAATGGTGAGTTGTCTAGTAGGCCTCCTCCTATTGCCACTAGACGTGGGCATTTCTCCGAGCGCTGTGGGCACGTATAGGCTAAGTGACCAGACTGTCGGCAATGGAAACGGGCTGTGGAGGTTCGAGCAGAGCGGGACTTAGAGCCCGTATGAGGCACCTCCATAGCCACCTATGGCTCGAACGCTCGATCGGGTGGTTCCAGAGGTTTAGAGAAGGTTGGTGCCAACCTAAACCTCTGTCTGGACAGGGAGCGCTCCAACCCTCGCTCTAAGAAGTGGAGATTAATGCAAGTGGAGATGGTAATAAGCTCCTCGAGAGTGACGGGACCCTCCCAAGTGTCCAGGGCGCCCTTAACGTGGTCAGCGAAACCCCTCCAAAAAATTGGTATAAGGGCCTCGTCTGACCATTCCAACTCGGAAGCCAGCGTCCGAAAATGGATGGCATACTGGCTGACCGGGGACGAACCCTGTGTCAGAGCCAACAACTGGAGCCTGGTATCACGTGTGACACGTGGTCCCAGAAAAATCTGCTTCAGAGGGACTAGGAACTGAGAGGCTCTCTGTACCACGGGGTCACCACACTCCCACAGTGGAGTGGCCCACTCCAGAGCCCTGCCAGCCAAAAGGGAAATGATGAATCCCACCTTAGCCCACTCAGAGGGGAATCGCGCAGCCAGCAGCTCTAACTGGATAGCGCACCGGCTCACAAAGCCCCTGCAGGAAGCACTATCGCCCGAGAACTTCTCGGGCAGCGGGAGGCGGGATAACATCGGTGCAGGGATGATAGTGAGACACAGGAGACAGCCTCTGTGGCTGCCTGGACAGCGACCACAGTAACATCCGCAGCTGAGGTTGAACGCTCAAGAGCCGCCAACCCACCCTCCAGCTGCCGGATGTACTGCAACAGTCGCTGTTCGTCCGCCATTACCAGCCAGACCCTGGCGCTAGTATAATGATAGGGTTGCGGATCGCACTAAATATAAAATATGAGAAAGTGCCCCGGGAGGCAGGAGGGTCTGTCCAGGAAGGTGTTCCACTGCATACAAGGTATTTATATATATCATCATGTTATTACGATACTTCGGTTATAGATGCAGTTCTACCCTGTTCTGTTACCGGTACAATATTTGGGCCACTTTACCCCATGTTATACAGTGGGGCAAAAAAGTATTTAGTCAGTCAGCAATAGTGCAAGTTCCACCACTTAAAAAGATGAGAGGCGTCTGTAATTTACATCATAGGTAGACCTCAACTATGGGAGACAAACTGAGGAAAAAAAAATCCAGAAAATCACAGTCTGTTTTTTTTTTCATTTTATTTGCATATTATGGTGGAAAATAAGTATTTGGTCAGAAACAAGCAATCAAGATTTCTGGCTCTCACAGACCTGTAACTTCCTCTTTAAGAGTCTCCTCTTTCCTCCACTCATTACCTGTAGTAATGGCACCTGTTTAAACTTGTTATCAGTATAAAAAGACACCTGTGCACACCCTCAAACAGTCTGACTCCAAACTCCACTATGGTGAAGACCAAAGAGCTGTCAAAGGACACCAGAAACAAAATTGTAGCCCTGCACCAGGCTGGGAAGACTGAATCTGCAATAGCCAACCAGCTTGGAGTGAAGAAATCAACTGTGGGAGCAATAATTAGAAAATGGAAGACATACAAGACCACTGATAATCTCCCTCGATCTGGTGCTCCACGCAAAATCCCACCCCGTGGGGCAGTGGCGTAGCGTGGGGGGGCGGTCCGCCCCAGGCGGCACGTGTGTGGGGGCGGCGCGGCAGCAGCAGCAATTCATCTCCTCTGTGGGAGAAGCGCGGAGGCACAGTGCAGCAGCATCGGGTCGGCCTGTGTGCGGGCACATGAGGCTGAGCAGAGCGGCCTGTTCGCCATCGATAGAAGGGGCAGGCTGTGACGTCGTTCAGCAGCGTCCCGCCCCCTCCAGCCTTTGCTCCTCGGTACTGAGGCGGCTTCGGCGCTGGGGGCTGTGGAGGAAGTGGGGACGCTGGCAGCCTTCCCGGGAGGATGGGCCGAGGCCCCATTCATTCATGGCGGAGCCGCCGTCTGACAAGGTGAGAGGTCTCCGGTGGTGTGTGAGTGCCCGACACCAGCGCCATTCCTGTGCCCAGTACAGCAGGGCAGGTGGAGGTGGGCGCACACACTGGCAGCTCACAGTCCTCGTCTGGGACCCCACAAGGGCTCCTTGGGGTCTGTACTGTCACCAGTTCTCTGCCCCTCATTACTTGCGTCCTGGGGTGTGGGGCAGGCACATTACTGTGGGGGTGTCTGCTGGGGGTTGTAGTCCTGATGTGATATAAATGGGGCAATTCTCTGCGCCCCCTGATAGTGAGGCCGGTGCTGGGTGGTCTCCTCATCTCTACACCACAGTTTAAGGGGATTTCCATCACTTATTGTTGGGTCCAAGGTGGAATAATTAAGCCGAGACCCCCAAATCCTATTCTTGCCCCCTGGATCAGCGCCGCTCATCACGCTCACAGCAGAGTCTTGGGCAATCTATGGTCATCAATGTCTGGAAGGGGTGTCGCGTGACCGCTGCAGCCAGTCCAATGCCACCAATCATCTGCAGTGTTCTGTCCTGCGTCGTAGATGATGATGGTGGAGACCTCATCTAGCCGTCCTGTCTAATGGTCGTAGTGATGTGATGTCACACTGCCGCCATCGGTTGTCATACTGGGGATGCTCCTTAAGTACACAGCCGTACGGTGGCCCCCAGCCGAGTGCAGGGGCCGGGGTTCCTCTCTCATCATGTATGACCGCATACACAGGTCTGCTGGATTTGATACACATCCTATACCCGTGTATATATAGAGAACTGCAAGAAGATGAAAGTCTAGAAATTTAGAAATAATAACAGCAGAGTAAAGGTACTGTCACACTAAGTGATATCGCTAGCAATATCACTATAACTTGTGACGATATAGCGATATTGCTAGCGACATCGCTGTGTGTGATACTTACCTACGACCGGCTCCCCCGCTGATTATCGCTGATCGCGCGAGAACGTCCAGGACTGTTTCTTGTCGTCAGCTTCCTGCGGCGAGACGAGCGACGAGCATGGAGCCGGGCGGGAGGACGTAGGATCGCCACGTCTGACTGGTAAGTAGCGACCCCCGTCCCCAGCGATGTCGCTGGCGAGATCTGCCTGTGTGGCAGCTCACTAGCGACCACTTAGCGATGTACCAGCGATCCTGATCGCGTCATATCACTGGTAGATCGCTAAGTGTGACTGTACCTTTAGTAGCAGACTAAAAATTATATCTTTGAGTGTAGTGTGGGCTCTTCGGATGCTTCCGGAATCCGGATTATCATTGACCAAAGGGGCGGCAAATTTTTCGACCGCCCCGGGCGCCACAAACAGTTGCTACGCCACTGCCGTGGGGTCAGAATGATCACAAGAACGGTGAGCAAAAATCCCAGAACCACGCGGGGGGGACCTAGTGAATGAACTGCAGAGAGCTGGGACCAATGTAACAAGGCCTACCATAAGTAACACACTACGCCACCATGGACTCAGATCCTGCAGTGCCAGACGTGTCCCACTGCTTAAGCCTGTACATGTCCGGGCCCGTCTGAAGTTTGCTAGAGAGCATTTGGATGATCCAGAGGAGTTTTGGGAGAATGTCCTATGGTCTGATGAAACCAAACTGGAACTGTTTGGTAGAAACACAACTTGTCGTGTTTGGAGGAAAAAGAATACTGAGTTGCATCCATCAAACACCATACCTACTGTAAAGCATGGTGGTGGAAACATCATGCTTTGGGGCTGTTTCTCTGCAAAGGGGCCAGGACGACTGATCCGGGTACATGAAAGAATGAATGGGGCCATGTATCGTGAGATTTTGAGTGCAAACCTCCTTCCATCAGCAAGGGCATTGAAGATGAAACGTGGCTGGGTCTTTCAACATGACAATGATCCAAAGCACACCGCCAGGGCAATGAAGGAGTGGCTTCGTAAGAAGCATTTCAAGGTCCTGGAGTGGCCTAGCCAGTCTCCAGATCTCAACCCTATAGAAAACCTTTGTAGGGAGTTGAAAGTCCGTGTTGCCAAGCGAAAAGCCAAAAACATCACTGCTCTAGAGGAGATCTGCATGGAGGAATGGGCCAACATACCAACAACAGTGTGTGGCAACCTTGTGAAGACTTTCTGAAAACGTTTGACCTCTGTCATTGCCAACAAAGGATATATCACAAAGTATTGAGATGAAATTTTGTTTCTGACCAAATACTTATTTTCCACCATAATATGCAAATAAAATGAAAAAAAAAACAGACAATGTGATTTTCTGGATTTTTTTTTCTCAGTTTGTCTCCCATAGTTGAGGTCTACCTATGATGTAAATTACAGATGCCTCTCATCTTTTTAAGTGGTGGAACTTGCACTATTGCTGACTGACTAAATACTTTTTTGCCCCACTGTATATGCATTCTATTATTGATACTTCCTGCGTATAGGGGGGACATCTTATGTATGGATATTTATCCTCAGTATCAACACCTTGATTAATACTTTTTTATGGACATTTTCTCCATGGACATACCCACCCTGGGCCTAATTTTATGATGTTGGAATTCATCAGGTTCCATCTTCTAGCCCTATCTAGTCTGTTTGTCTGTAACATTTTAATATAATCAATAAAGCTGCTTTTATCTTTTTTGGACCTTATGACTGTTTGGTTTTTGGTGCTTTTTTGATTTGTATATTGCAGTTGGTCATATATTGTCCCTATTTATGTGGCTATATAGGATATTTGTATCCTGTGGATTTATACCTATTGATTCCACCTAAAATGTTAATTGGACTTTTCTTATATAAATGAAACAGGATGTGTCTGTACCACACACCACATGGCCAAATAAGGTTGTAAACTGTTAAAATTACATTTCCCAGTGAATGCATTTGTCTTGGTTGAAAGCAATGCTAGAGTTGAAAAACACATCAAAAACGCTAGTTGTGAACATAGCCCAAATGGTGGAGGAAAATTTTTGTTATGTGTTAATTATTTTGCCTTATATAAAATTCATTACTCTGGAAAGGATGTTCCTTAGCATATTTCCCAGGAAATTCCATTTTGGTTTTGTTTTTTTTGTTTTTTTCGTTCGCCTCTAAAAATGGCGCAAGACTCTGACAATATTGTTCACTGCTGTGACCTGGGAGTCAGTAATGCTTCCAGGGGCATCCCCATAATGTTCCCATGTCATTTGAGCACTGTTTCATGTTTTTAGACTTTAGAAGGACCCCCCCGGGAGGGAGGGTCACGGTAAAAATACTCGGTTTTCCCGTAGACTTACATTGGGCTCGTTGCTCGGGTCAAGTACCCGAGTATTCCAATTTGCTCGACCCGAGCAATGAGCATCCAAGCATTTTAGTGCTTGCTCATCACTAGACTTTACTTTAAGTTTGGTCTAGGTGGGCATGTTAACAGCTTTAGTCAGTGAAAAACTAGGTCTGAGCAGAAAAAGTAAATTAATGTGTATGCAAAATGTAAATGCATATAAACACATGAGCTTTACACAGAGAAAACCAGAAACAGAAAACAAATATCCTAAACTAAGAAAGTAAAAAATAAATTGCAAAAATTGCATGAAGGTAGTAATAATAATAAGGGTATTTAGTAAACATAATTTTGATCAAAAGAATGTACAAGCCATTCCGCCACGTCAAGGCAACCATTGTGGGACAGTCCTAACTCTTGTATTTAAAACCTTTCCACTTGTCAAGTGACGTAAATGAGAACAAGGACCGAGAGACTAGTAAACGCATAGGCCAGACAGGATGGATTTCCCAACTCAGAAACAGGGCGGTCACACCCTTATATGCACAGAATGCACATTGAAGTAAATGAGAAACTAGGTCTAAGCTGAAAAAGTAAATTAAAGTGTATGCAAAATGTAAAGGCATATAAACACATGACCTTTACACAGAGAAAACAAAAAACAAATATCCTAAAATAAAAAAGTAAAAAATAAATTGCAAAAGTTGCATGAAGGTAGCAATAATAATAAGGGTAGTTAGTAAACATAATTTTGATCAAAATAAGTTCAAGCCATCCCGCCACGTCAAGGCAACCCTTGTGGGACAGTTCTAACTCTTGTATTTAAACCAGCTTTAGTCAGTCACTAGAGATGAAACAGGAGCAGCAGGGGATTGGAAAGATTATTTTTTATTATGTTATTTTACAGTATTCTAAGAGTTTTTATAAACACCACTTATCTGATAGAAATGTCAATAGACTGTAATTTTCCAGGAAGTGATAGCAGTCAAAGATGAATGCAGAACCATATCTGTATATTCTACCTCAGTTTACAAAGTGAGCTTCTTATATGTGCTTTAGTAGACAAAATAAAAATAGCGAAAAAATACAAATATTATGAATTTTTACCATGCATTCCCTTTATTTCAACATTTTCTTTCAAGCTGACTATAATAATGTGAAACATGCAACATTACATTTCAAGGAATAACAATTGTTCAAGATCCCTATTTTCTAATGTACTATTCACTATTTATTAAGATAGATAGATAGATAGATAGATAGATAGATAGATAGATAGATAATAGATAGATAGATAGATAGATAGATAGATAGATAACGTGCAACGAGAAACCGCACGCATGACTCTGCATTCACTGAAAATACCAGACTCTGTTATTTTGATCTCATACTGTATAAGCAATCTGATTATTATGTATCTGCCAGGAAGTTACTGCACTCTGATTGATCTGCTCTTGACATTTTCTACCATCTTGCTATGACTCTTTTTGAAGAAGAGATATTGTATTTACCATGGTGACAGGGAAGGATAAGCTGTCCTCAGCTGTCAAAGAGGAAGCTCCAATTTGAATCAGACAAGGAACATCTAATGATGATGTGTGCTGTATGATAAAGAGGCAAAATACAAAGCTTCACATGCAAATACAGCTGCCCACCCTCCACCTCAGTAAGAAATACAGAAATTCATACACTTCAAAGTGTCGACAGTAATTATTGGATTTCAATACTGTAACCCTTGAGAACCGCTTTACCCTTAAAGGGAACCTGTCACCAGGTATTTCCCATATAACATAGAGTCATCACTAGTGTTGAGCATTCCGATACCGCAAGTATCGGGTATCGGCCGATACTTGCTGTATCGGAATTCCGATACCGACTTCCGATATTTTTTCAATATCGGAATTCGGCATCGGAATCGGAAGTTCAGTTGATTGACGGCCTGACGTCATCATGATGCGCGGTGTGTGCGCATCATGATGCGCCGTCATTTCGGGCCTTCCGGGGGTCTCTGCCGGCCTGCCGGGGGGCTGTGCCGGCCTGCCGGGGGGCTGTGTGGACTGCCCGGGGTCTCTGCCGGCCTGCCGGGGGGCTGTGCCGGCCTGCCGGGGGGCTGTGCACCCTGTGGGGGTCTGTACCGGCCTGCCGGGGGGCTGTGCCGGCCTGCCGGGGGGCTGTGCTGATGTCCGGGGGTCTGTGCAAGCATCGTCCGATGGGACTACAAGTCCCATCGGGCGATGCCTGCTACCATGACAGTGATTGACACATTAGCCAATGATGGGACAGTAGTAGTCCCATCATCCGGCTAATGTGTTAAATGTTAAAAAAAAAAAAAAAATACTACATACATACTACATGCTACATACATACTACATATATACTACATACATACTACATACATGCTACATACATACTACATGCATTCTACATACATACTACATATATACTACATACATACTACATACATACTGCATGCTACATACATACTACATACATACTACATACATACTACATGCATGCTACATATATACTACATGCTACATACATACCACATACATACTACATGCATGCTACATATATACTACATGCATGCTACATACATACTACATATATACTACATGCATGCTACATACATACTACATGCTACATGCATGCTACATACATACTACATACATGCTACATATATACTACATACATACTACATATATACTACATGCATGCTACATATATACTACATACATACTACATATATACTACATGCATGCTACATATATACTACATACATACTACATATATACTACATACATGCTACATACATACTACATACATACTACATATATACTACATGCATGCTACATATATACTACATGCTACATACATACCACATACATACTACATACATGCTACATGCATGCTACATACATATTACATATATACTACATGCATGCTACATACATACTACATGCTACATGCATGCTACATACATACTACATACATACTACATGCTACATACATACCACATATATACTACATACATACAATACATTCATACAATACATACATAGACATACAGTACATATAACATAGAGTAACATACTTACCAATACTTGTCACATTGTTCCCCGAAGCCATTGTCTTTCCGGAATAAATATTAACATAACAAACCACAAAAATACTCACCCACGATCCGAAGCAGTCCACGAGTGTGTCCCACGACGATCTTGGGTAGAGAACTGCAGCATCAGATGATGCTGCCGTTCTCTACGGGCTGCAGGAATCCAATGACGGAAGGTAGGTATCCTTCCGCACTGTATTCCTCCGCCACTTAAAAAAAAAAAAGTCCCTAGTCTCACTTTATGCCATTGCTGTGTGGGAAATTCCCACACAGCAATGGCATAAAGTGAGACTAGGGACTTTTTTTTTTTTAAGTGGCGGAGGAATACAGTGCGGAAGGATACCTACCTTCCGTCATTGGATTCCTGCAGCCCGTAGAGAACGGCAGCATCAGCTGATGCTGCAGTTCTCTACCCAAGATCGTCGTGGGACACACTCGTGGACTGCTTCGGATCGTGGGTGAGTATTTTTGTGGTTTGTTATGTTAATATTTATTCCGTAGACGACAATGGCTTCGGGGAACAATGTGACAAGTATTGGTAAGTATGTTACTCTATGTTATATGTACTGTATGTCTATGTATGTATTGTATGAATGTATTGTATGTATGTAGTATATATGTGGTATGTATGTAGCATGTAGTATGTATGTAGTATGTATGTAGCATGCATGTAGCATGTAGTATGTATGTAGCATGCATGTAGTATATATGTAGTATGTATGTAGCATGCATGTAGTATATATGTAGCATGTATGTAGTATGTATGTGGTATGTATGTAGCATGTAGTATATATGTAGCATGTATGTAGTATATATGTAGTATGTATGTAGTATATATGTAGCATGCATGTAGTATATATGTAGTATGTATGTAGTATATATGTAGCATGCATGTAGTATATATGTAGTATGTATGTAGTATATATGTAGCATGTATGTAGTATGTATGTAGCATGCATGTAGCATGTAGTATGTATGTAGCATGCATGTAGTATATATGTAGTATGTATGTAGCATGCATGTAGTATATATGTAGCATGCATGTAGTATGTATGTGGTATGTATGTAGTATATATGTAGTATGTATGTAGTATATATGTAGCATGTATGTAGTATGTATGTAGCATGCATGTAGCATGTAGTATGTATGTAGCATGCATGTAGTATATATGTAGTATGTATGTAGCATGCATGTAGTATATATGTAGCATGCATGTAGTATATATGTAGTATGTATGTAGTATATATGTAGCATGTATGTAGTATGTATGTAGCATGCATGTAGCATGTAGTATGTATGTAGCATGCATGTAGTATATATGTAGTATGTATGTAGCATGCATGTAGTATATATGTAGCATGCATGTAGTATATATGTAGTATGTATGTAGTATATATGTAGCATGTATGTAGTATGTATGTAGCATGCATGTAGCATGTAGTATGTATGTAGCATGCATGTAGTATATATGTAGTATGTATGTAGCATGCATGTAGTATATATGTAGTATGTATGTAGCATGCATGTAGTATATATGTAGCATGCATGTAGTATATATGTAGTATGTATGTAGTATGTAGTATGAATGTAGCATGTATGTAGTATGTAGTATGAATGTAGCATGTAATTTTTTTTTTTTTTTTTTTTACATTTAACACATTAGCCGGATGATGGGACTACTACTGTCCCATCATTGGCTAATGTGTCAATCACTGTCATGGTAGCAGGCATCGCCCGATGGGACTTGTAGTCCCATCGGACGATGCCTGCACAGACCCCCGGAGCCTGCACAGACCACCGGCAGGCCGGCACAGCCCCCCGGCAGGCCGGCACAGCCCCCCGGCAGGCCGGCACAGCCCCCCGGAGCCTGCACAGACCACCGGCAGGCCGGCACAGACCACCGGAGCCTGCTCAGACCCCCTGGCAGGCCGGCACAGCCCCCCGGCAGGCCGGCACAGCCCCCCGGAGCCTGCACAGACCACCGGCAGGCCGGCACAGACCACCGGAGCCTGCACAGACCCCCTGGCAGGCCGGCACAGCCCCCCGAAAGGCCCGTACAGACCCCAGAGAGGCTGTACAAGGGCAGGAAAGGGTTTTTCTTATTCCGATACCGGAAGTCCCATAGACTTGAATGGGACTTCCGGTATCGGAATCGGCGATACCGATACTTTTTTTAAAGATCGGCCGATACCATCCGATACGATACTTTGAAGTATCGGATGGTATCGCTCAACTCTAGTCATCACCTTTTAGCCCTGTGTTACAACATTCTTGACTTATGTTTATAAGTCTCAAAGCCTCCCTGTAAAACAAAAAAAGTCCTTTTATTAAACTCACCTACGGGCGATACTGGTCTTGGTGATCAGAACAGTAATTTTCTCTGCCCTAAGCAGGGCAGAGAGAAATATGCCAGCACAGGAGTGCGATGGGGAACATTGTGTCGATGATGTAGGAAGCATCATCCATATCAAGCAGAGGAGGACGGCGATCGCAAGAAGAGATGAGGAGCCTGACCAAGACTAGCGACGCCCATCAGCCCCGTAGATGAGTATAATAAAAGGTCTTTTTTTCTGTTTTGCAGGGGACTTGAAGACTTCTATGCAGCATTTCATAATGCTGAAACACAAGGCTGAAAGGTGGTGGCCTTAGATTATATGGGAAAAGCCTGGTGACAGGTTCCCATTAAAGTTTAATAAAAACAATGCCATTTGTAGAATATTTCATATGTAATGTTGTAATTTCCCACAAAATTATGCTCATATTGTGTTATCTTTATAACAGGATACAATAAAATACTCCAAATAATAAGCATTTAATTTTTTGCATGCAAGAACAAAGATTCAGTAATTTGTAGTGCCTTATTGTCATCTGGATTCACTGGTAGGGACATCAAATCCAAACACATAACGGAAAAAATATGGCCATTCTTACCAATATCTGGTTACAATACCAATATACTGCAGGATACAGACAAGCCCCAGCTGAATAGAGCACTGGCTGCCTTGTTCAATCCTACAGTTAGGTGTATTGAAGAGAACTTTAATGAGCCCCATCCCTCGAACGAGAGGAGAATTTGATCTTTTTTATTGACACATTTACACTGTGTTCTGTTGCTGGTGTATGCCTTAAATCCAAAATTAATAGGCACTAATTTATAAAATAGAAGCATTAACTTTAGGAATTCTTAAAGAGTAATTTTTTTTTTGTTTAATTATCTTCTAGGTATTGCAAAATTATGCATATTAGTAATTTATTTTATTACCTTATTTTTCATCATTCTCTTCCAAACAGTATGCTGCAGTGCTGTTTTCACTGACCAGTTTAGGCTCCTTTAGAATTGACTTTCAATTGCTGTTTGGTAAGATCTGTACAATATATACAGAAATAGTTTGGGAACACCCTTGTCTGAGTAGGGGGGAAGCAGTGAAGCTTAGAGAGGAAAAGTCCCATATTATAGTTAAATATATTGTACAGATTTTGAGGAGCAGCAGTCGAAAAGCGCTTCTAAAGAGAACATAAAACATGCATTTAAACAGCACCGCAACAGTTTTTAGGAAGGAAAGAGACAAAATAGGGTAATAAAGTGCTATATTATATATTACTTCTTAAACCAGTATACTTCAAATGATCAGATGAAAATCAATACGACACAATGGTGATTTAAAGTGGATTTTATAAGTTATCCCATATAGTAATGTTATTGACAAGACAACAATGGGTTTTCTGTGCTATGGAAGAAAAGGACTAGGAAATCCCAAATTCATTTTTTAAGTGTTTAAGTTCTGTTCTGGATCGGGAGGGCAATGCAGCAGAAGCTTGACATCTAGATGCTTGAATATCATGTGACTGTGTTTCACATATATTTACACATTTTAAAATACATCCCGTAATTAAAGGAATGTAATTGTATTCTGTATTAAATTATAAATTGACTTTCAGAATCAACATTTTTTTATTTAGGGTTTAGCTATCAAAGAATCCTGATACCAACAATGTTGCCAAGTAGCAATGCCAGAAACCAAAAACAGATTAGCTGCCGCTGTTAGTAAAGTCAAAAGGACACAGGGATTAGTGGTGGTGTGTTACGTTTTCTTCAGCAAGATATGTAATAGCATTTATTATCTTTACATACATAAATGATTTATGGAAAGAAATGTAAATGACAGATGCAGTTTAATCTTCCAATAACTGATATATCAACCAAAATTACATAAATTGATGATAACATTTTAATGTACTTTTACTTGTTGCTTAATAATAGATTTATCTTCTGCAATTGATTTAAACCTAAATTATGTTTTTGTTTGGAAGAAATTAATGACAGATGTTTAATTTAGTGATTTGATTGGAATGGTAATAAGACAAGTCATATTCACTGTGAATATAGAATCTCAGCAGTTCACTCTCAACTAAGAGGAACCTTTGCAGCAGCAGCATTAGAGTTCATGCAAATTGAGTGTAATTATGGTAATTGGTAGAAGTATTTGCTAATATTCTAAACTACCCAGTAAGTAATTTCCTCTACCTAGAAATTAATTTTGACATTCTGATCAGTACACTCCACTCCTCTCCAGTATGTCCGCACCAGAGTGTGTTCACTGCAGTAATTTAAGTATTGTGACACATGATTAGGAAAATGTTTAGTGTTAGAATTTCTGTTGGGATTTACAAATCCATAGAGGACTAGATGCAGACATAATTTGCACAGAAATTTATATTTGCAATAAGGAATGTCCTGTATATGCTAATAAAATTGAATGCAAAAATAAGATTATTATATTTCCAAATATGACAATGATTACCATATTTTTCAGACTATAAGACGCACTTTTTTCACCCCTAAATTTGACTGGAAAATGTGGGTGCATCTTATAGTCCCTATATAGCTTACCAGGGAAGGGTGGTGGTGGCAGTAATCAGGCAATATCCTTGGCTGGGAGAAGGGGGTGTTCGGAGGTGCAACATTGTGAGGCGATGCTGCGAGTCCCAGGGTGCTTGGTGGTGCTGGGACTCCGCCGACATTTTGTGAAAACCTGGAACCCATGGTTTCAATGTGATGGACTCCAGGAAAATAGCCTCTGGAGATGACACATGTGCAGTTTGAGATCTCACACCAAATCTGAAAATGCACCTCTTCCTGCAACCATTTTCCTGAGTTCATCATATTGAAACCATTTACAGTGCGGAGGCTCTGGGTTTTCACAAAATGTTAGCAAAGCTCCCAGACCACGAAGTACTGCCAAGCAGCTCTGAACATTCCCTGCTACAATGTAAAAGTTTGGCCACCTCTAGTCAAAAATGCTGTTGTTGTGAACAGCTAAGCAAGTTGAAGATGAAATGATCTCTAGAAGGGCTAAAGTTAGTGATAACACATTTCCTTTGTATTTTAGGAAAAAGGAAATATATTGTAATTATTTACATTTTAGAAATTACAAAATGGAAAATGGGCCCATGCAAAAGACTGGGCACCCTTGGAGATTTGTGAGCTGAGATAACTACCTTATATACTCGAATATAAGCCGAGATTTTCAGCCCCTTTTTTGGGGCTGAAAGTCCCCCTCTCAGCTTATATTCGAGTCATATACACCTGGGGGTCGGAGGGGGAGAGGGGGCGGGGGTGTCAGGTCATACTTACCCGTCCTGACGCTGTCTCTTGAGCCCCCAGCTTCTCCACACTCTCTGTTCCTGCATTCAGCGGTCACGTGGTACCGCTCATTAAAACTCATGAATATGCGCATATTCATGAGTTTTAATGAGCGGTATCACATGACCGCTGAACGCAGGTAGAGAGCGCGGAGAAGCTTGGGGCTCAAGCGACAGCGTCAGGACGCTTAAGTATAGCGATACTCACCTGTCCTGCGTCCATGGCTGCTTGCTGCTGTCTGTCATCGGTCAGTGACTTGAGACAGCAGAGGGCGCAGTGACGTGATTAGTGCGCGCCGCACCCCCTGCAGTCTGAACGTCACTGACTGATGACGTGGCAGATAGCGGTGAGCAGCCATGGACGCAGGACAGGTGAGTATCTGACACCCAGCGACGGAGAGGTGAGTATGTCACTTTTTTTATTTTTACATGCTGCAGCAGTGGCAGCACATGGGGGAATAATCTTAAGGAGCTTCTAATGGGGGCTGTATATGGGGGAACAATATGGAACTTCTAATGGGGGCAGCATATGGGGGAATAATCTATGGAGCTTCTAATGGGGGCAGTATATGGGGGAAAAATCCTTGGAGCTGCTTATGGGGGCAGTATATGGGGGAACAATATGGAGCTTCTAATGGGGGCAGCATATGGGGGAATAATCTATGGAGCTTCTTATGGGGGCAGTATATGGGGGAATAATCCTTGGAGCTGCTTATGGGGGCAGTATATGGGGGAACAATATGGAGCTTCTAATGGGGGGCAGCATATGGGGGAATAATCTATGGAGCTTCTTATGGGGGCAGTATATGGGGGAATAATCCTTGGAGCTGCTTATGGGGGCAGTATATGGGGGAACAATATGGAGCTTCTAATGGGGGCAGCATATGGGGGAATAATCTATGGAGCTTCTTCTGGGGACACCATATGGGGGAATAATCTATGGAGCATTTCCCACCCTAGGCTTATACTCGAGTCAATAAGTTTTCCCAGTTTTTTGTGGCAAAATTAGGGGGGTCGGCTTATACTCGGGTCGGCTTATACTCGAGTATATACGGTATATCTATGACTGTGTATATATATATATATATGTATATAATTTTTTTTCCTAAATGCAAAGGAAATATGTCATCTTTAACTTTAGACCTTTTAGGAATCATTTTATCTACAGCTTACTTAACTTTTCACAATGACAGTAATTTGGACCAGGGATACCTAAACTTTTACATGCCACTGTAGGTTGACACCTGTCAGTCACATGGAGCAGAGCCAGTTCTTCAAACTGTGTTTTCTCTGAAACTCTGGCACGCTTCAGAGAAAAAAAATTATCTGGCTGCAATCTTGCTGTGCAGTATCCAGGATGAAACATGTGTCAGATGAGATATGGAAACTTCCTGATTGGAGACTGGTTTAGTTTATACAAGGAGTGGACCAAGGAGTTCAAACAGTGTGCCGTCAGGGAAATGTAGCATCCCTGGTTACAAGTGATTGTTCACGTGTTGGTCGTTAAGTGGACAATCCCAGTAAGTGCATTAGTAAGGGAGCTTTTGAAGTTCCTGGACAAGTGGTAGAGCAAGGTGAGGATGCCACAGTGGGAGAAAAATTAGGGGCTGGGGACCGGGTGTCAAGGGATGGCTGTCGCCATAAGTGTTCTGAAATACTCCTTGTCAACAAGCCAAAACAGAAACATTTCCAAGCAGCCTAGAAATTTTCCCATTTAGCCTTTGGGCCTGTGGGTGCTTGGCTACAAACTTTCTCTGATATTGGCATGGAACAGGTTGCAAATGACTATTTTGTTTGTCTCAGAGCTCTTTTTAAAAAAGTCCCAAACTGGGGAACACCTAACTCTTTGAAGGAGATATTCAGAAGGGTTGGTGCAGTGTTGTCACCACTGCCACTTTCTGTATGGTTCAGTGCTGCCAATCTCTCCACCTCAGCACTGCTGACTTTGCTCTGCATGCCAGCTTCCCATGTTGGGTACGTGACTTCATTTTCAACCATCTTGTCTTCCACCCCTTATCCTGGTGCTCCTGACTTCATGACTTAATATCAACAAGATTTAGCGGAAAATGTGTCTCATCATCAACTTCCTCCTTAGTCAAAATTTGCCATTCCCCACCATTATCTTCTGTCGGCCATAGCTGCTTTAAGTTTTGTGCATCACTAAAAAGCATGTCCTTCTGTCCCTCTTTGAGCATGCAGGTTGAGTGGCCAATCAAGACATATTGTTGCAAAGAGTTCCTCAGAGTGTCCTAGTGTGGGATCACTAGTCTCCTGGGAATCAACATAGTAAGAGGAAGGAGGATCAGGGTGATGATTAAGTGACCATGTGGAAGACTGGATAGTGCTGCCAAGCCCACAAAACCACCTGTTTGCACTGTTCGGGCTTCAAAAGTGGTGTACCGTGCCTCCCTGCACAGTGGCACAGGAACCTATGTGTCGTATATGGGCGTGTTTCTTGTGCTCCAGTGTCAGGCAGAGTTGCTCCTGCCCCATGTCCTTGGCTCTTGTGTGCACCATAATCAGCACTTCCCCTTCCCTATCCCTTACCACACACCTTGAGCATTTTGTAATTGCTAGGTCTCTTGAAACTAAGTTTACTTTTATTAAAAAAAAATTGGTCACCTACAGCAATCTAAGTAGTTTTTGGGAGTTTAATACAGTTGTAATGTACCAGAAAAACCTCAAAATTGTATGAATTACAATCAAATTCAATCCATAAAAATATTTCAATGCTTTTAAGGATTGTTATATGCTACAGAAATGTACCAAAAAGCACATAGTACTGTATGGGTGAGAAATGTAACAGAGTAAAATTTTGAAATGCTTTTTTGGGGTGTTATATATCACAGAAATGTAACCCAGACCGCGTAATACTGTTTGGCTGAAAAATGTAATCCTGCAAAAAAAATTAACTTTTTTTTTCAATTTTTTAGATCACAGAAAATGTACCCCATATCTTGGAATAGTGTTTGCATGAGAACTGTAATCCAGCAAAAAATTTTGATACTCATTTTTAGTGTTAGATAATATGACAAAAATGTACCCTTGGACATGGAATAGTGTATGGGTGAGAAATGTAATCCAGCTAATTTTTTAAACTTTTTTTTGAGTGCTAGATGTCACAGAAATGTATCACACAGAACACGTGAAGGTGTGTGGCTGTGAAATTTAGGCCGGCAACATTTTTTAAACTCTTTAAGTTTTATAGATCACAGGAAATGTACCCCAGACCATATAATACTGTATGGATGACAAATTTTACCCTGCAAAATTTTTAAATGCTTTTTTGGAGTGTTATATATTTAAAAATTAATCCAGAACACAGAATAGTGTATGGGAAAGAAATTTAATCCAAGGAAGTTTTTTAACAATTTTTTGGAGTGTTATATAACACAAAAAAGTAACAAAAATCATGTAGTAGTCAATATATCAAAATATATTTAAATTTTTCACCCCCCAAAAAAATAGCTCAGGCTATAAATTTGCCAACGGACTGCGCAGCCCAAATCCCTGTCTACAGACAGGATTCTGTCACTCGCCCTGCTCCTGTGACTCTCTCTCTCTAAAGAAAATGCAGATTGTATGTGACACAATCAGCAGAGCAACTGACTAGCCCTTAGTAGGGCTGTTAGTAGGATGGTTCAGCTTCAGCACCAGTATCAACACTACAGGCCTCTGGTCTGCTATACTGTACACACAGGCCTAGGTAAGCACTCTCTCCCTCCAATACGATGTTCACAGAGCAGTGCAATGGCATTAGTGTGCTGAGCTGGGTGGCGCCTGTTTTTTTTATAACCCCTAATGATATCACATCGCCAACCAATCACAGTAATGCCACAACCTAGATTGCTACGGCATTACTGTGATGCACAGACAATCTCGGCATGCTTATTGGCTGTGTAACAGTTACCAAATATGCAGGCGGGGATTCAAGTTTTACATAGCGTACCCCTCATTATTTGCCTAGTAACGAGTACATCCAAACACTGTGATACTCGAGTGATAACCCAGTATCACTGAGCACATTCGCTCATCCTTAATATGCCCATTTTTAATATTTCTACATTATGTTCTTTTAAAAATTTTCTAATAAAATTGTGATTTTATTATGTCTTGCACTCATTCCATTTTTTATATTGAGCTTACTTTTTGTGCTATTTAAAGATTATACATTTTTCTGTTCATTGTTATATTCATGTCTCACCATGTCAAAAGTGCAGTTAGGCTATCTTTACACACGTTGCGCATTTGCTGCGTTTTTCCACAGGCAAAACCTGCTATCTGAGCAGTAAAGAAGCAGCTTACAAAAACCAGGTTTTGCTGATTTTATTACTGCATTTTTGCTGCGTTTTTATTGTTTCTTGTGCTTGTTGATAAAGTTTAGTGGCCCCCAAAAAGCATAATTTAACTTCCTTAGGTTTTTGCACTAAAAACACAGCAAAAACTGATACCTGTGGTTTCTGCTGCATTTTTGCAAATACATATTATTTCCTGTGCATAAAAAAATGCTGCAAATACGCATGAAAAATGTTGAAAGAAGTGACTTGTTGCAGTTTTCAAAAACACAGCAGTTTTCCAAATCAGTTTGGAAAATAAAACCAATATGTGTGCATGAGATATTTGAAATCGCATAGAATTTGCTGGCACTGTAAAACACAGTTTGCAGTGTGCGTTAAAAGAGAGCAAAAATGCAACGTGTAAACATGGCCTGACACTTGAACTTTTTAACATGTGTAAACCTTTTACATTTAGGATTGCATTCATGTAATTGAAAATGAAACAAAATTGTTTTAATAACAAATAAATCGCAATTTACAATAAAAACTATTTCATAGAAAAAAGACTTAATTTTGCATTGCTGTATTCTGAGAGCTATAATTTTTTTGCTGTTGGAGCTGTATGGCGGCTTGTTTCTTGTGGTACAAGATGATGTTTTCAGGGATACCATTTTTACTTACATTTGTCGTTTTGACATATATGAATATGCCATGTATATTCATGGGATAAAAAAGCATCATAATTAGAGTTGAGCGATACCGTCCGATACTTCAAAGTATCGTATCGGATGGTATCGGCCGATCTTTAAAAAAAGTATCGGTATCGCCGATTCCGATACCGGAAGTCCCATTCAAGTCTATGGGACTTCCGGTATCGGAATAAGAAAAACCCTTTCCTGCCCTTGTACAGCCTCTCTGGGGTCTGTACGGGCCTTTCGGGGGGCTGTGCCGGCCTGCCAGGGGGTCTGTGCAGGCTCCGGTGGTCTGTGCCGGCCTGCCGGTGGTCTGTGCAGGCTCCGGGGGGCTGTGCCGGCCTGCCGGGGGGCTGTGCCGGCCTGCCGGGGGGCTGTGCAGGCTCCGGGGGGCTGTGCCGGCCTGCCGGTGGTCTGTGCAGGCTCCGGGGGTCTGTGCAGGCATCGTCCGATGGGACTACAAGTCCCATCGGGCGATGCCTGCTACCATGACAGTGATTGACACATTAGCCAATGATGGGACAGTAGTAGTCCCATCATCCGGCTAATGTGTTAAATGTAAAAAAAAAAAAAAAATTACATGCTACATACATACAACATGCATACTACATACATGCTACATTCATACTACATACTACATACATGCTACATTCATACTACATAAATACTACATGCAACATACATACTACATATATACTACATGCATGCTACATACATACTGCATGCTACATACATACCACATATATACTACATACATACTACATGCATGCTACATGCTACATACATAACACATATATACTACATGCATGCTACATACATACTACATGCTACATACTACATATATACTACATGCATGCTACATACTACATGCTACATACATACTACATGCATGCTACATACATACTACATACATACTACATGCATGCTACATACATACTACATATATACTACATTCATACTACATACTACATATATACTACATACATACTACATACATACTACATACATACTACATGCATGCTACATACATACTACATGCATGCTACATACATACCACATACATACTACATGCTACATACATACCACATATATACTACATACATACAATACATTCATACAATACATACATAGACATACAGTACATATAACATAGAGTAACATACTTACCAATACTTGTCACATTGTTCCCCGAAGCCATTGTCTATTCCGGGATAAATATTAACATAACAAACCACAAAAATACTCACCCACGATCCGAAGCAGTCCACGAGTGTGTCCCACGACGATCTTGGGTAGAGAACTGCAGCATCAGATGATGCTGCCGTTCTCTACGGGCTGCAGGAATCCAATGACGGAAGGTAGGTATCCTTCCGCACTGTATTCCTCCGCCACTTAAAAAAAAAAAAGTCCCTAGTCTCACTTTATGCCATTGCTGTGTGGGAAATTCCCACACAGCAATGGCATAAAGTGAGACTAGGGACTTTTTTTTTTTTAAGTGGCGGAGGAATACAGTGCGGAAGGATACCTACCTTCCGTCATTGGATTCCTGCAGCCCGTAGAGAACGGCAGCATCATCTGATGCTGCAGTTCTCTACCCAAGATCGTCGTGGGACACACTCGTGGACTGCTTCGGATCGTGGGTGAGTATTTTTGTGGTTTGTTATGTTAATATTTATCCCGGAATAGACAATGGCTTCGGGGAACAATGTGACAAGTATTGGTAAGTATGTTACTCTATGTTATATGTACTGTATGTCTATGTATGTATTGTATGAATGTATTGTATGTATGTAGTATATATGTGGTATGTATGTAGCATGTAGTATGTATGTGGTATGTATGTAGCATGCATGTAGTATGTATGTAGCATGCATGTAGCATGCATGTAGCATGCATGTAGTATGTATGTAGTATGTATGTAGTATGTATGTAGCATGTATGTAGCATGCAGTATGTATGTAGCATGCATGTAGTATGTATGTAGCATGTAGTATATATGTAGCATGCAGCATGTATGTAGTATGTATGTAGTATATATGTAGTATGCATGTAGTATGTATGTAGTATGTATGTAGCATGTATGTAGTATGTATGTAGTATATATGTAGTATGTATGTAGCATGCATGTAGTATGTATGTAGTATGTATGTAGCATGCAGTATGTAGCATGTATGTAGTATGTATGTAGTATGTATGTATGTAGTATGTATGTAGCATGCAGTATGTATGTAGCATGTATGTAGTATGTATGTAGTATATATGTAGTATGTATGTAGTATGTATGTAGTATGTATGTAGTATGTATGTAGCATGCAGTATGTATGTAGCATGTATGTAGTATGTATGTAGTATATATGTAGCATGCATGTAGTATGTATGTAGCATGCATGTAGTATTTTTTTTTTTTTTTTTTAACATTTAACACATTAGCCGGATGATGGGACTACTACTGTCCCATCATTGGCTAATGTGTCAATCACTGTCATGGTAGCAGGCATCGCCCGATGGGACTTGTAGTCCCATCGGACGATGCTTGCACAGACCCCCGGACATCAGCACAGCCCCCCGGCAGGCCGGCACAGCCCCCCGGCAGGCCGGTACAGACCCCCACAGGGTGCACAGACCACCGGCAGGCCGGCACAGCCCCCCGGCAGGCCGGTACAGACCCCGGGCAGTCCACACAGCCCCCCGGCAGGCCGGCACAGCCCCCCGGCAGGCCGGCAGAGACCCCCGGAAGGCCCGAAATGACGGCGCATCATGATGCGCACACACCGCGCATCATGATGACGTCAGGCCGTCAATCAACTGAACTTCCGATTCCGATGCCGAATTCCGATATTGAAAAAATATCGGAAGTCGGTATCGGAATTCCGATACAGCAAGTATCGGCCGATACCCGATACTTGCGGTATCGGAATGCTCAACACTAATCATAATTTATCTGGAATGCATAGCGTACCTACACTCTGTAACTTGTTCATATTTTTTGTGGATTATTCAATAAAGCCATTGATTATTTTATTTGGATCTTGGTAGCTGGATGTTTCCTTGATATCCTATGTTACTAGGTAGTTAGAAAACCAGTATTTAAGTATTTTACTTCTCAAGCAATATTAGGACAGAGGGGTGTTAAGTTGTCATACTCCTTTTCAGTGGGTGAAAGATAAAAAAGATATGTTTTTAAGGTGCTGTTATCGCAGATCAAACCATTTACAGTCACACTGACTATGCAGGTCCAGAACCTTCCTATCACTTGAATCTTTTGATTACTATTCACAGATTGAGACTATCACCTCTTCTTCAATGTGCTTCAGTACTGCAGTTGTACACCATAATAAGATTCAGACCTTTTTCTATCCCAATATGTAACGAACTCGTATCCTTGAGCAGTAATTTCCTAAAATGGTGCCGCGAAGCCAGCACTTATCTTCCATGGTGGCTGTGATAGTGCCCCCTGATTGGATGCACTAGACCATGTGATATAAATGCTGCAAAGGATTATGGGGAAGGAAGTGTCCGACAACATTAGCCCCACTCTCTGGCTTTAGGAGTGTGTGGAATTGTTTCTGGAATTTTTTTTCTGATCCTTGCAAAATCAAATAACAAATTTTTTGAATTTGCAAGGATCGTAGAACTTCTGAAAAATTGACATACTTCTTTCATAGCGGATTGAGATCAGAAAGAAATGTGCAGCATTATGTTTCGGCTAAGTGAAAGATGATTCTTATGAAGTTTAGTGATAGATGATTCTTATGTATTTGCTATACTATTTTATGTTAAGCACAATTAGCTTCCTGTGCATAAACATTTGAAATTTATAAAGTAAACCATCAAGTACTGATTTTTCTGACAGTGTAAACTAAATTAGGAAGAGTAAAAAAAAACGACATTAGTTTTTCTACCAATTCTTCAATTTAGCTGAGGTTATATGCTGTTAGGTAAGTGGAAGTTAGGTCATAGTGGATATTCTTGATGATTATATTTTTATACCCATTCAGAGGGATTTTCTTTTTCTACGGAATGGAATGATTTTTTTAAAATGCCATCAAGAGCTGCTGAATTATTTATAAATATGTCAGTAAGTGTCTTGCATTACATTACTGTTCGATAGCTGAGAGCCATGGAGTTAGAATTGTAATTTTAGCATAAAGATCATTTAATGTCATATAAATCTTTTCTACTTCTGCTGCTTGAAATGTAGGGTACTGTAGTGAGATATTTTATAAAGATACATAGTAAGGCTATGTATAGTAAAATTATTTCAATCAACAGATTGTTCAAAACAAGAGATTAAAATACTTACCTTCCCTTTTGATATATTCCCACATAAGGTCTCACAATTGAAGTTTAAATTTAATGTACAGCAGAGAATAATGGCAGAGGCAAATGATGAATTCTTAAGCCCTTTACATGCAAGAAATGTTCCAGACCTTGAGGACAAAAACCATGCAATTTAGTCCAAGGTTAAAACTGCATCATTAAAATGAGTATACAGACAGTTTTATTCTGTCAGCATAACTGTTCTAACAGTGGGGCTTTAATTTAATAACCACTTAACATCCAATGATGGACAAAGTCCGTCATTGGACGCCTCCCCCTGTTTGGTGCGGGCTCCGGAGATGAGCCGTCATCTTTTCTGGCACATAACAGCTAATCTGATCAGCTGACATGTGACTGGAACAGCCACAGGTGGAATCGCGATTCACCAGCGGCTTTTAACATGTTAAATGTTGCTGTTAAACGCTGGCAGTGGCATATAACATGCACTCACAGGAAGCGCGTTATTACCTCCTCTCATCGGCTCCCGTGTCACATGGCCGCGGGTCACCGATGGGTTGGCATGACATCCCGGGGTCAGAATGAGACCCCTGTGGTTGTCATTGCTGGATCACTATGAGCATCGCCTAGTGGTGAGCATATCTGATACATAGAGCAGGGCTGCAGAGGCGATCAGACAAGGGCAGCTTCTTGTCTCCCATGAAGACTATTGAAGCAAGTAAAAAGTAAAAAAAAAAGTTTTAAAAAATATTAAAAAAATAAAAGTTCAAATCACCCCCCTTTTGCCCCATTCAAAATAAAATAATAAAAAAATCAAATATACACATACTTGGTATCACTGCATTCAAAATCACCCAATCTATCAATGTATAAAAAGAATTAATCCAATCGGTAAACGGCGTAGCGAGAAAAAAAAATCGAAACGCCAGAATTATGTTTTTTTAGTCACTGCAACATTGCAATAAAATGCAATAACAGGCAATCAAAATAATGTATCTGCCCAAAATAGTATAAATAAAAATGTCAGATTGGTGCGCAAAAAATCACCCAGATCCTAAAAAATGGAGATGCTATGGGTCTCAGAAAATGACAACTTTTTTTTTATAAACTTTGGAATTTTTTTTCACTACTTAGGTAAAAAGAACCTAGACATGTTTGGTGTCTATGAACTCCTAATGACCTGGAGAATCATAATGGCAGGTCAGTTTTAGCATTTAGTGACAATAGTAAAAAAGCTATGCAAAAAACATGTAGGATTGCACTTTTTTTGCATTTTCACCACACTTGAAATTTTTAAAAATTTTTTCTGTTACATCACATGGTAAAACCAATTATGTAGTTCAAAAGTAAAACTTGACCCGCAAAAAACAAGCTCTCACATGGCCATTTTGACCAAAAAATTTAAAGTTATGGCTCTGAGCAGGGGAGCAAAAATGAAAAGCTAAACCAAAAATAAACCTGGTCGATGAGGGGTTAAAGGAAATCTGTCACTAAAGTGAACCCTCCTAAGTCGTCTATATGGTCATGTAGGTCATAGGAAGCTGAACAATATGATACCTTATGATACCTTGATATCTGTAATTAGTGTTGAGCGATACCTTCCGATATCGTGAAATATCGGATTGGATTGGATCGGACCGATACCCAAAAAGTATCGGATATCGCCGATTCCGATACCGGAAACCAATGCAAGTCAATGGGACAGAAATATCGGAATTAAAATAAATCCTTTCTTTCCTTGTAGGTTAATTCTACATGAGGAAAAACAACTAATAATAATGTAGAATGTATTGGGGGAGGTGGAGGAGACATTAAAGGCATAGAGGTTTAGCCCTATCAAATGGAATAGCAGGAATAAAAAAATTTTTTAAGACGTTCGGAGTTACAAAGATATTGACTATGTTAACCTTTTTTATATTTTGTCAGATATGTATGTTTCACTACTTCCATGCTCTTCACCTTCTTTTTTACTTCTCCCACACTTTCTCCTTCATGATCCTCAGCAGGAGCAGCATCTTTTTCATCAACTTCTTCTTCACCTTATTCATCTTCTTCTTCTTCTTCTTCACCTTCTTCCTATTATTCTTTTTTTTTACTTTCTTCATATTCTTCTTATTCAACTACTATTCTTCTTCATATTCTACTTCTTCATCTTCTTCCTATTCTTCGCCTTCATCATATTCTTATTTGTGACAGTCATTCCTGTAGTTGTTATCTATAAAAGTTTGAAGATTACACCAGCCATTCTGCCTGTCACAAAAGATTTACAACAGGATTTGTCCGCGTTCAGTTTGGTCTGCAGGAGCAGGCATTTTCCAGGGGCACCACGAGGAGGAACGGACTCACCCCCATACACTGCTTAGTCTTCTTCTGCTTATAATTTAGATAATATCTTTTGCTCTGATTTTTAGTCTTATGCTTAATGTTCTTCTGCTTTTTGTTCTTCTGCTTTTTGTTCTTCTGCATCTTGGTCTTCTGTCTCTTGTTGTTCTGTATCTTGGTGGTTGTCTTCATGTTCTATGTCCTCTTGGTCATCTTCTTCAGGGTCATCTTTTTGGTCTTCTTTGGGGTGGTCTTCAGGGTCATCGTCAGGGAGATCCAGAGTGATTACCAAAAACCATTTCAAAAAGTTTGAACTTGGAAATGTAGCAGAAGGTACAAGAAGGCTGAGGAACTGCCGAGAACCAGCTGACAGTACTGGAACCCGGATGGGTAGCAGAAGGAACAAGAGCCAATGGAACTACTGAGGACCAGCTGATGGTACTGGAACCCGGTTACTAAGCAGGAGGTACCTGTGCTAGAAAGCACTACCAAGGACCAGCAGACATTGCTGGAACTCGGATACCGAGAAGGAGGCACCTAAGCCAAAGGCACTGCTGAGAACCAGCTGACAGTGCTGGAACCCGGATGGGTAGCAGAAGGTACCCATGAAAAACAAAGTTGCAAGGCTGCGAGCTGGCCGCAGTTACCAAAACCCACAGTCCTACAGGGGGTGCTTGTCCTATTGGCACTACGGAACCAGCCTTTATTGCCAGAACCCGCAGCCCACATAGGAAGCACCTAAACTGCAGGCACCATAGAGTCGGCTAACCCGACCGCCACACGACAGGACAATGTATTGGTGCCAAAGTGACATTGACATTTCCCTGAAACAGCTGACGGTGCTGGAACCCGGAGGGCCAGCAGAATGAACAAGAGCCAATGGCACTACCAAGGACCAGCAGACGTCGCTGGAACTCGGATACCGAGATGGAGGCACCTAAGCCAAGGACACTGCCAAGAACCAGCTGACGGTGCTGGAACCCAGAGGGGCAGCAGAAGGAACAAGAGCCAATGGCACTACCGAGGACCAGCTGATGGTACTGGAACCCGGTTACTAAGCAGGAGGTACCTGTGCTAGAAAGCACTACCAAGGACCAGCAGACGTTGCTGGAACTCGGATATCAAGATGGAGGCACCTAAGCCAAAGGCACTGCCGAGAGCCAGCTGACAGTGCTGGAACCCGGAGGGGCAGCAGAAGGAACAAGAGGCAATCAAACTACCGAGGACCAGCTGACGGTGCTGGAACCCAGATGGGTAGCAGAAGCTACAAGAGCCAATGGCACTACCGAGGACCAGCTAACGGTACTGGAACCCAGTTAATAAGCAGTAGGTACCTGTGCTAGAAAGCACTACCAAGGACCAGCAGACATTGCTGGAACTTGGATACCGAGAAGGAGGCACCTAAGCCAAAGGCACTGCCGAGAACCAGCTGACGGTGCTGGAACCCGGATGGGTAGCAGAAGGTACCCATGAAAAACAAAGTTGCAAGGCCGTGAGCCGGCCGCAGTTACCAAAACCCACAGTCCTACAGGGGGTGCTTGTCCTATTGGCACTACGGAACCAGCCTTTATTGCCAGAGCCCGCAGCCCACATAGGAAGCACCTAAACTGCAGGCACCATAGAGTCGGCTAACCCGACCGCAACATGACAGGACAAAGTATTGGTGGCAAAGTGACGTTGACACTACCCGGAAACAGCTGGCGTGCTGGAACCAGGCTGGGCAGGAGGGAGTACCTGTGCCAAAGACACTGCCGGGAACCAGCTGGCGGTGCTGGAACCCAGGGTAAATACTACAAACAGAGTTGAAACAGAGGCCTAATTGGATCAAGTTTAAAATCTGTAGTTGTGTGAGTGTGGACAGAGCAGGAGAAATTGCCGGACACACAGCTGGGGATCAGCTGACATTACTGAACCCCAATAACACTGGAGCATATGTTGACTGTGCAGACGGCACTTCTGAGCAGCAACTGGTGGTGTTGGAGCCCAGGGTAAATACTAGAGACAGAGTGGAGCCAGAGGCCTAATTGGAGCAAGTTTAAAATCAGTAGTAGTGTGAATGTGGACAGAGCAGGAGACATTGCCAGACACACAGCAGGGGAGCAGCTGACATTACTGAACCCCACTAACACAGGAGCTAGTGTTTTTCTCTGTGCAGATGGCACTTCTGAGCAAGAACTGGCGGTGTTGAAGCCCAGGATCAATCATGGTGTAGGCTGAGGCCTACTTGGAGCAAGTTTAATATCTGATGTAGTTTGAATGTGGAGGGAGCAGGAGACATTGCCGGACACACAGCAGGGGAGCAGCTGGCGTTACTGAACCCCATTAACACAGGAGCTAGTGTTTTTTTCTGTGCAGATGGCACTTCTGAGCAACAACTGGTGGTGTTGGAGCCCAGGATCAATCATGGTGTAGGCTGAGGCCTACTTGGAGCAAGTTTAATATCTGATGTAGTTTGAATGTGGAGGGAGCAGTAGACATTGCCAGACACACAGCAGGGGAGCAGCTGGCGTTACTGAACCCCACTAACACAGGAGCTAGTGTTATTCTCTGTACAGACGGCACTTCTGAGCAACAACTGGTGGTGTTGGTGCACAGGGTCAATCATGGAGTAGGCTGAGACCTACTTGGAGCAAGTTTAAAATCTGATGTAGTTTGAATGTGGAGGGAGCAGGAGATATTGCCGGACACACAGCAGGGGAGCAGCTGGCGTTATTGAACCCCACTAACACAGGAGCTAGTGCTTTTCTCTGTGCAGACTTGCTAAACTAGCCTGGGTAAAGCACAATCTAGCAAATTGATATTTCTAACTGTCCCTCAGAGTCACAAAAGCAGCATCCTGTCCCTAACTGAATTCACGGCAGAGTGAACCCAAAATGGCGGCGGCTTTTATAGTGCATCATGACACCATTTCAGCAGCCAATCACAGCCATGCCATTAGTAAATATGCCTACATGCCTAACAGAATGTGCCCACACTTCTTAGGATTCCTCATTGGCTGAATCAAATTAAACTGGCTCGTTGCATTATGGGAACTTCCGATTCCAGTATTCGATATGCTAAAAGTATCGGAACTCAGTATCGGAATTCCGATACCGTAAATATTGGCCTATACCCGATATTTGCGGTATCGGAATGCTCAACACTATCTGTGATCCGATGTCTTATTCCTGAGAAAGCCACATTTTTCTTATATGTAAATGAGCGGTAAAGATCTATGAACCTGACATAAATTTCCCTGAGAATCTGCCTCCAGAGCTTATTTTAAACAAAAGGGGGCATTACCAATGTGGGACATGTATGACTGACAGTCCAGATCTACTTGTCTCCTCCTGATAATGCCCTATTTCATTTAAAATATGCTCTGGAGGCAGATTCTCGGGGAGATCTATGTTTGGTCCATAGATCTTATGTCGAGGTATAATGCTTAACTCGCATCGTTTATATTCAAACAGGGTTCACTAAAACTGGAGTAATAACCAACTAAAGATTTGACTAAATCAAATACTCTCCTATAATGTATCATTTATTATACCTCTATAAAATCATATTCTGGGTAATATGTGCTAATATCACTTCTCATAAGAGACAATAGAATATAAAGAAGTAGCTATGGTCATTTAGGTTTTAGCAGAATGATGGATAGTTAAACATTATCACTGCATATTATATATTGTGTAATAATACATTAATGTCTAAATAAAGGTCATATTTTATTATAATCACTATTCATTCAGTTGATTTGTAACATCAAGGAAATATAATATTTGACTAATATTGTTTGTGTCATGATTCCACTCCTCAGTGTGTCTGATATACAGTTACTAATAGCTCAGCCATCCAATCTGGTGCAGGGGAGTATTAAATTTGTCAGTTTTTAATTGATAGCTCAGTCTTCCAGACTGGTGCAGGGGCGTGTTGAGCTGTTGATGTTTTGATTGACTGCTTAGCTGTCCAATCTGAGACTGGGAGGTTCTGTGCTACAAACGTTAACATTCCAATTCTAACATTCCATGATTCTATGATTCTAGTCATGCCTTCCTCTGTCCCAGGTGATTTCCCAGCTACTTAGCTGAGCTGTGAGTCCCCGATCTCTGCCAAATGTACATTGAGCTCCGTGTGGTTTTTCTCTCTGTGTCTTGTGTTCTGCTTGTGGGTCTTTTTGCTGCTTGAGCTTCGATCTCATTCTGATCATCCATTTTGCCTGCTCCATTTGCTCTGATCATCTTTCCTCCTGGCATTCTGACTTTGGACCGTTACTTGACTACGCCTTTGTCTTTTCCCTCTGTTTATGATGATGCAGGGTCCTGGCTTTTGACCTTGGACTGCTAAACTACTCTGACTCTCGGCTTGTCTGCGAGAAGTTACCCAGTATAAGGGTATGTGCACACATATGCAGAAAATTTCTGACTGAAAACCAGACTCCTTCCCAGAAAATGAGCATTTTTTATGCGTTTTTTTTCGGAGTGTCCCCAGTCTCATAGAAAATAGCTAGAAATGAGGATTTTTCCGTGAAATTAATGAGCATGCTGCACTTTTTACCATGATGCATTTTTTTCGAGGAAAAAAATGCATCAATATGCACTAAAGTGCAGAATTCATTAAAATGAATGGGATGCTTCTTTTAAGCGTTTTATTTGGTAAAAACGCTTAAAAAACACAAAAAAACACTTACGTGTGCACATACCCTAACAGTTCATGTGGTAATAGATGCATTAAAAAATTCAGTGGCTCTTGTGCATCCTCAGGTTCTTGTTAATTATATTTTCTGTGTAGGCCTGAGTGAAGTTGCGATGTGCATCATCCTAGGCACTGTCTACATGTGTCATAACATCATGCATGATGTGTCACAATGTGCATTACAATGTCTGAGGCAAGGTGAGTACTTTTTTTACCCCATTTTATAATACACTGAGGTCTTGAGAGACCCCAGAGCATATTAAAGAACAATAAAGGGAATCAGTCAGCAGGCTTTTGCTATGTAATCTATAAGCATGCTGTAGGGGTTAAAACACAGATTTCAGTGATGCGTCTCCTATCAAGCTCAGTGGTTTTGTTTACTTACAATGATTGTTTTAGTACCCGAATCTTGTCATTGCAGGAACACAGCAGCTTGTGCTTCCTAGTCCAGCAATACCCCCTCTTGTGATGAGCACTTCACTGTCTATAGACATTGTATATAGAGAGCATGGTGTGGATGGGGTTAGCTTTCTCAGCTCTGCTTAGAATCATAGAATCGTAGAGTTGGAAGGGACCTCCTGGGCCATCTGGTCCAACCCCCTGCTCAAAGCAGGATTCGCTAAATCATCCCGGTCAGATGTCTGTCCAGCCTCTGTTTGAAGACTTCCATTGAAGGAGAACTCACCACTTCTCGTGGCAGCCTGTTCCACTCATTGATCACTCTAACTGTCAAAAAGTTTTTTCTAATATCTAATCTGTGTCTTCTCCCATTCAGTTTCATCCCATTGCTTCTAGTCTTTCCTTGTGCAAATGAGAATAAAGTTGATCCTTCTACAATGTGACAGCCCTTTAGATATTTGTAGACAGCTATTAAGTCTCCTCTCAGTCTTCTCTTTTGCAAACTAAACATTCCCAAATCCTGCAACCTTTCCTCATAAGACAGGGTTTGCAGACCGGTCACCATTCTGGTCGCTCTTTTCTGAACTTGCTCCAGTTTGTTGATGTCTTTTTTAAAATGTGGTGCCCATAACTGGACATAATATTCCAGATGAGGTCTGACCAAAGAGGAGTAGAGGGAAATAATGACTTCACGTGATCTAGACTGTATGCTTCTGTTAATACATCCTAGAATTGCATTTGCCTTTTTTGCTGCTGCATCACACTGTTGACTCATATTCAGTCTGTGATCTATTAGTATACCCAAGTCTTTTTCACATGTGCTGTCACTTAGCCCTATTCCTCCCATTCTGTATATGCTTTTTTCATTTTTATTGCCCAGATGTAGTACTTTGCATTTCTCCCTGTTAAAAACCATTCTGTTAGTTGCTGCCCACTTCTCCAGTTTATTTAAATCTTTTTGAATCCTCTCTCTCTCTTCTCTAGTATTAGCTATCCCTCCTAGCTTAGTGTCATCAGCAAATTTAATCAGTTTACCCTCAATTCCTTCATCTAAATCGTTGATAAAGATGTTGAACAATACAGGGCCCAGGACAGAGCCCTGTGGAACCCCACTTGAGACATTCTTCCAACTGGATGTGCAGCCATTTACGACCACTCTTTGGGTCCGATCACTAAGCCAGTTATGAATCCACCTAACAGTTGCCTTGTCCATTCCATACTTAGTCATTTTTTCAATAAGGATTGTATGAGAGACTTTGTCAAATGCTTTGCTGAAGTCAAGATATACTATATCTACAGCATTTCCTTGATCCACCCAATCAGTGATACCGTCGTAGTAGGAAATTAAGTTAGTCTGACAAGACTTATTAGTTACAAACCCATGCTGACTCTGTTTAATCACTTCATTCTTATCCAGGTATTGACATACATGTTGTTTAATAATTTGTTCAAAGATCTTTCCTGGTATAGAAGTCAGACTCACCGGCCTATAGTTGCCTGGGTCCACCTTCTTCCCCTTTTTGAAGATAGGAACAACATTTGCTCTTCTCCAGTCTTCTGGCACTTCTCCTGTTCTCCAAGAATTTTCAAAGATTATGGAGAGGGGTTCAAAAATTTCTTCTGCTACCTCCTTCAGTACTCTGGGGTGTAATTCATCTGGACCTGGAGACTTGAATTCATTTAGGTTAGCTAAGTGTTTCCTCACTATCTTTCTGTTTATAGATATCCTGGATTCTTCTATTCCCTTAATAGGACAGTGAAGAACAGTTGATGTTACATTTCCTTTCTGAGAGAAAACAGATGCAAAATAGGAATTTAAAAGTTCAGCCTTCTCAACATCCTGTCTTACCATTTCATCATTTTCATCCTGTAAAAATCCTATAGCATCTTTGACTTTTCTTTTACTTTTGACATATCCCCAAAATCCTTTATTATTGCTTTTGACATCTCTTGCAAGCCTCAATTCATTTTCAGCTTTAGATAATCTGATTTGTGCCCTGCAGGTTCTGCAGACAGCATTATATTCTTCTTTAGATATGCCTCCCTCTTTCCATTTTATAAACATTTCTTTCTTCCTTTTTAGCATGTGCTTAAGTTCTGTGTTCATCCATCCTGGTTTCCTTAAATGCTTCCTATTCTTCCCTCTTTTCGGAATTGTTAACAACTGTGCTTTGAGAATTTCATTTTTCAAGATTTCCCATCCTTCCTGGACATTTTTGTCTTTAAGCATATCCAGCCATTGGATCCCTCCAATTCTCTTTCTGAATCCCTTAAAATCTGCCTTTCTGAAATCTAACCTTGACGTCTGAGTCTTCACAGGTCTTCCGCCTCTAGTTATCCAAAATTCTAAAATAGCATGGTCGCTACCTCCTAAGGTCCCAGCCACTTTTACCTCCTCAACCATTTCCTCCCTGTTTATAAGGATTAGATCCAAGGTAGCAGTTCCCCTTGTTTTCTCCCCTACCTTTTGGAAGATAAAGTTGTCAGCAAGAGAGGATAAGAATTTCCTTGACCTGTTAGTTTTGCCTGAGAAAGATTCCCAACAAATGTCTGGATAGTTGAAATCTCCCATGACAACTATGTCATATTTTTTGGAGAACTTGGCCATTTGATGCATAAAGAGTTCATCCATATCTTCAGCTTGCACAGGCGGCCTGTAGTAAATGCCTACAATGGTGTCCTTTCCATTGTTCTGTCCTTGTATTCTTACCCAAACAGTTTCCACAGAACTCCCAGTCACTGAAGCTTCAATCTCTGTGCAGATATACGCATTTCTAACATACAATGCGACACCCCCTCCTCGTTTATCATGTCTGTTTCTTGCAAATAAATTGTATCCTTCTAGCCTTGTATTCCAATCATGTGTATCGTCCCACCAAGTCTCAGTGATTCCAATGACATCATATTTCTTTTCCTGTGTTAGTAGTTCCAATTCTCCTTGTTTGTTGACCATGCTTTGTGCATTAGTATAGAAACATTTTAGTTTGTGATTGGTTTCTCGTTCTCCAATATTTTTATTAATTAGATTCTTTTGTCTTTGTTCTTCCTTTCCACTTCTAATAGCAGAGTTCTCAATACCATTTGTCAGGTGTAAGGCTTTTTCTGGTCTTTTGCTTCCCTTCCCATGTTGTTCTAGTTTAAAGCTCTCCTTACAAGTGTAGCAAGGCGACTTCCAAATACATGCTTACCAGTCTTCATAAGGTGCACCCCATCTCTAGCAAGTAGTCCATCGTATAAGTAATTCACTCCGTGATCCAGAAATCCAAATCGTTGCTGACGGCACCATTGACGTAGCCAGTTGTTCACCTGCAGAATCTTATTCCACCTCCTTGTTCCATGGCCATCCACTGGGAGGATGGAAGAGAAGACCACCTGCGCTCCCAGTTCTTTCACTTTCTTGCCTAAGTCTTCAAAGTCTCTACAGATGGTTTCCAGGTCATTTCTTGCGGTGTCATTTGTCCCCACATGTAGTAGCAGGAATGGGTAGTCATCTGTAGGTCTGAAGAGTCCTGATATCCTGTCAGACACATCTTTAATTTTTGCACCTGGAAGACAGCACATTTCTCTTGAAGATATATCCGGTCTGCAGATAGCGGCCTCTGTTCCTCTCAACAGGGAATCCCCCATGACCACCACTCTCCGTTTCTTCTTCACAACATTTTTCTTTCTCCATCCAGGAGGACTCTGAAGGCGTACAAGGTTGCTGTTTGTTGGCAAAGTCTTATCATGATGTATTTCTTCATCGTTTTCCTGTGTGAGAGCCTGGTACTGGTTTCTGAGCAGTATGGGTGCTGACTGCCTCCTGATCCTCCTGCTTCTCTGGGTCACATGTCTCCATTCCTCTGTTTCTTCAGGTGCACTTTGAATTTCTTCTTTTTCTGTAACATGAAGAGATAATTCTGCTCTTTCCAAGAACTCTTCACCTTCCTTAATGATCTTCAACATAGCTAACCTCTCTTCAAGATTTTGCAACTTTTCTTCCAACAGGGACACAAGCTTGCATTTGTGGCATGTGAAGTCTGGCTTTTCCACTGGTAAGTCTGTGAACATGTAGCAAGAAATGCAGCTCACCAAATGGCTCCTGGCCTCTTCCATCTTGAGATTTCTTAAAAACGACGAAAGATTAGCCAAAATTTCCTCTTTTCAGCTGCAACGGCCAAAACCCAATGATCGTTGAGCTCGCGGAGACTCTTCACTTATCCCAGAAGGCACTGGGAATATGCAAATGATCTCCTCAAGACTCTTCCCCTGGTTTTCCGATTTCCTCTTTTCAGCTGCAACGGCCAAAACCCAGTGATCGTTGAGCTCGCGGAGACTCTTCACTTATCCCAGAAGGCACTGGGAATATGCAAATGATCTCCTCAAGACTCTTCCCCTGGTGTTGCTTCATTGCTAAATCTCAGATTATGTCAGAATGGTTGCACCCAGTAATTTAAGTGATACATCATTGGATTCAGTTTCTCTTTGCCTACATCATTCTGCTCTCAGATGAGAAAAATCTACTGACAGATTCCCTTTAAAGAGAATGCTTGCTCCCTTTGAAATGAAAACACCTCCTGTGACTGCATCAATCCAGCAGTGTCGGCACTATCCTTTCCAGGGCTCAGGGTCTGAATACTCATGACCATGTGCTATTTCTGCTTTTCTTATTAAATAAATTTGCAAAAGTTTCTACCTTTTTTTCAGTCAAGATGAGATGCAGTGTTCTTTAATGAGAAAAAAAGAACTTTTTTGAATTTACCAAATGGCTTTGATGAAACAAAGAGTGAAACATTTAAAGGGGTCTGAATAGTTTCCGTACCCACTGTAGTTAGGTAAAAATAATAAAATTAAAAAATGTATTTACTTCCATTTTTCCATTAGGGTTGGGCTTGGGCTAGGGTTAGGGTTGGGGCTAGGCTTAGGGTTGGGGCTAGGCTTAGGGTTGGGGCTAGGCTTAGGGTTGGGGCTAGGTCTAGGGTTGGGGCTAGAGCTAGACTTAGGTTTGGGCTAGGGTTAGGGTTGGGCTAGGGTTAGGGTTGGGGCTAGGGTTACGATTGAGCTAAAATTACGGTTGGGCTAAAATTAGAGTTGGGCTAGGGTTAGGGTTGTGATTAGGGTTATGGTTGTGGTTATGATTGGGATTATGGTTAAGGTTTGGATTAGGGTTAGGGATGTGTTAGGGTTAGTGTCGTGGTTAGGATAATGGTTAGGGTTGGGATTAGGGTTAGGAATGTTTTTGGGTTAGGGTTGGAGTTTGAATAGGGGGGGTTCCATTGTTTAGGTACATCAGGGGGTCTCCAAATGTGACATGGCGCCGCCATTGATTCCAGCAAATTTTGAGTTCAAAAAGTCAAATGATGCTCCCTCCCTTCTCAGTCTTGCCATGCACCCAAACTGTGGCTTTCACCACATATGGGGTATTGGCGTGCTCAGGAGAAATTGCACAACAAATTTTGTGGTCCATTTTCTCCTGCTACCCTTGTGAAAATAAAATTTTTTTTTGTGAAAATAGTAAAATGTTCATTTTTTCCTTCCTTTAGTTCTCGTGAAGCACCTGAAGGGATAATAAACTTCTTGAATGTGGATTTGCGCCCTTTGAGAGGCACAGTTTTTAGAATGGTGTCACTTTTGGGTATCTTCTTTCATCTTGACCCCCTAACTCAATTCAAATGTGAGAGGTGATCCCTAAAAAAGTTGTTTGGTAAATTTTGTTGGAAAAATGAGAAATCGCTGGTCAATTTTTAATCCTTATAATGTCCTAACAAAAAAAATATGTTCCAAAATTGTGCTGATGTAAAGTTGGCATGTGGTAAATGCTATTTATTAACTAGTTTGTTTGATGCCATTCTCTGATTTAAGGATACAAATATTAAAAGTTTGAAAATTGCAAAAGTTTAAAAATCTTTGCCAAATCACAACAGTCTCAGAATCAGTGGGATACATTGAAACGTTCCAGAGCTATAACCTCATAAAGTGACTGTGGTCAAAATTGTAAAAATTCGCTTGGTCATTAAGTATCAAATTGGCTCTGTCGCTAAGGAGTTAATTTTTAAATCTCCTTTGTGCTAGGAAAAACATAAAATTGTCTTCATTTTCGTGAGCTGTATTAATTAAATGTATTCTCAAGTCTAGGAAGGTGTAATTTTAACACATTTCACCTTATTTTGCAAGTTCTATTAGCAAATACTTCTCTGTTACAGGCTAACACTTTTTGAATACACACACATGTATATATATATATATATATATATATATATATATATACAGTAAAAATATGGTGGGGAAAATAAGTATTTGATTCTTTGCAAGTTTTCCCACCTACAAAGAATTGAGAGGTCTGTAATTTTTATCATGGATACATAGAACTTTTTGGTATAAACTCCACTCATCGTGTTTGGAGGAAGAAGGATGAATACAATCCCAAGAACACCATTCCTACCATGAAGCATGATTGGGGAAACATCATACTTTGGGGATGCTTTTCTGCAAAGGGGACAGGAGTCAGGACAACTGCACAGTATTGAAGGGAGGATGAATGGAGTCATATATAGTGAGATTTTGGCCAACAACTTCCTTCCCTTAGTAAGAGCATTGAAGAGGGATAGTGGCTTGGACTTCCAGCATGACAGTGACCCAATACACACATTCGGGGCATCTAAGGAGTGGATCGGTTAGAAGCATTTCATGGTCCTGGAGTGGCATAGTCAGTCTCCTGACCTGAACACAATGGAAATTCTTTGGAGGGAGGGGAAATTCAATATTGCCCAACGACAACCCTGAAACCTGAAAGATCTGAAGAAGAGATCTGTAGGGAGGAGTGGGCCACAATCCCTGCTGCAGTGTGTACAAACTTGGTCAAGAACTACAGGACATGTATGACTTCTGTAATTGCAAACAAAGGTTTCTGTACCAAATACTAAGTTTTGCTTTTCTATTGTATCAAATACTTATTCCATGTAATAAAATGCAAATTAATTATGTAAAAATCATACAATGTGATTTTCTGGACTTTTTTTCTAAGATTCTGTCTCTCACAGTTGAAGTATACCTGCGATACATATTACAGACCTCTCCATTCTTTGTAGGTGGGAAAACTTGCAAAATCGTCAGTGTATCAAATACTTATTTTTCTCAGTATATATTTTTACCAAGAATGTCTCAGTACATTTGTCTATTCATCCTTCCTTCAGTAAATATATCTTACATAAAAAAGAACTACATCTAGTATTTTGTATGACCTTCATGATTTTTAAGGACAGGACCAAGTCTTGTAGGTATGGAATGAAAAAGTTGACAACATTGCAATATTTATCTTTTTCCATTCTTCAAGAATAACCTATTTTAGGTCCTGGATGCTGGATGGAGAGTGATATCTAGGAGCTTTCCAGGATGAGTAATGCCACTCATTCTGTGGCGCTCCCTGACATTGTATATGTACCCTGTAGTTCTCTATACAATGAAATGGATTTCACATGTACTAGTGATTTATTTTGACAGTATAGAAGATATTGACATCTCTCTCTCTTGTGTACATAATTCAGATTTAGTTGTTGTTTGATATCTATATAGTACTACATGTAACATATTCTTTGTTATGAATAGGTATTTGCTATTGTCCTTTTTTTGCATATATATTTGTGTATATATTCACTTTTTTGTCTTGTTTTAGCCAACACATAGATTATACTATATATATTGTCACAGCGTCACTGGCTTTGTAGAGGAAGGGAAGTACGTGTCCCTGCGCATGCAGCGATCAGTGATGTGAAACCGGAATGGCTATGTGTTTCCAGCACACTAGGTACAGAGATTAATGGACCGGTTTTATGTGAGCACCCTCAGTGCCGGGGGAGGGTGATCACCGTACCCCTTTGTCCTACAGGACCTGCAGGTGTATAAGGACCTGCAGTGATGTCATGATCACATGATTAGTACATGTGATGGTATGTCTGGACCTGTGGTTCAGTCAGTGTGTGTGTTGGAGAGTAGTGGAACTCCCAAGTGGCTCCCATAGGAGCTAAGGACGCAGTGTGCATTACCTGCGGTGAATATATATATATATACACATATACATATACTGCTTAAAATAATTCAAGATTAACTAAACCTATGCTATCATTTGTATATGTTGTTGTTCTCTTAAACAAAATCTGTTCGCAGGTTTTTGCTTCCTGAGAGTAGCATGGTGCAGTTAAAGAGACCCTGATTCCAACGATGTATCACTTGGTTTACTGGGTTCACACAGAGTTTTTAGATGTAGCATGTGGAAGAGCTCAGAAAGCTAACCCCACCCACACTAGAGCTTTTGGTCTACATTGCCTATTGATGGCACAAGGGAGCTAGTCTAAGCAGTGATAATTTCCTGGTAATAAAACATTCATTGTTTGCAAACAACAGCACACCGCCTAATAAGGGAAATATCTCTGATATCTGTGTCTCAGCCCCTACCTCATACTGCTCTTGGATTATCTTGCAAAAAACTGCTGACATATTTTATATAAAAGGCAATCTGTCAACAGGTTTTTGCAATGTAATTTGAGGACACCATAAGGTAAGGGTTAAACCAATGAATTCAATGATGCGTTACATGTCAGGCTGTTTGGTGCTGTTTAATTAGACTGAAGGTTTTGTCATCTTGTGATTAACATTACTGGATGAGGCTTTCTGAGGTTGTGGGTTGTAATAATCACCTAGCTAGGTTAACGTTGCAACTATTTTTTTCCTTACGTCCACTGTTGGACAACAAATCCAGGTAGATGGTCAAAATACATTTTTCTCAGTCCAAAAGTTCCCAACCTGGGATTGATAGTTCCACCGCCCACGCACCAGGTGAAACTCACTGTCTCCCAACTTTTGGTTGGCCCTCAGCTTTTGGTATCTCCAACCAGTATAGTGTGCAGTCACAGCCTATGTTCCTCCTGATAATGGATATCACGATCATTGTTCATGGATACCCCTCCAGCCAATAACTGATCTCCAAACTCTATAGGCCATCTATCCATGTGTTCTAGGATGTCATCCTCGATCCTCTCCCTTCAAAGTCACTCTCCCAACTCCTGATTAAACATGTGGCTTCTTTTTCTTCCTCTCCCATAAACATTTTCTTTTAGCTCAAATAATGAAGCATATTCCATAAGCCCATACCCTGGGCTTGCATGTGAAACCACTGTGGTGATGGCTCCCCTGGGTCTACTATCCTCATTCACACAAGGTGCCTAGAGGTGGGAAACACAATGGCTTGAGACCTTGAGATACAGAAGAGATTAATAGAATAATTGCTTTACATTTATCTTTAGCAATCTCCTCTCTGGCCTTAGGTTTACATAAGATCTAGCCTGCTCATCTTCCTCTGCTTACTGTCACTGAATGTAACATTGATTCCTGAGAATGAACTGACAAGCAAGCAAATCACTAATAAAACACAGCAAGAAAATATCTAATAAAACACAACAATTAACATGCAACCGGTGCTGCGTGCTGGAAAAGTCTGCATTCCATAGAGCTGTGGACTCCACTCTACGGTTATTGGCAGGGCCGCCAGCAGGGCATTACTGCCCTGACTGAAGCATGGGACCCGGTGGGCAGAGGGGGCACACATCGGGCCCCGTCTCATCTGCTCACCGGGCCCCTACCGGCACACTAAACCGGGCCCTTAGCGGCGCTGCGCTGTGGCAGCTGAATGCTAATGACATGCGGGCCCGTCGGAGGCTGGCAGCTGACATCAGCCGCAGCGTGCCTGTCGCCGGCATCTGGCGTCACGTTCAGTTGCCGGCGAGTGCGCGCTTCAGCAGTGTGGAGGGAGCGTGAGCATCACCGCTGGAGCACGACCAGGTAAGGAAGAACTTTTTTTTTTTAATTGAAAGCGGAGATCTGGGGGGCCCGGGGCAGAATGCTAGACATGATGAGGCAGATTGCTGGATATGATGGCAGAATGCTGGACATGATGGGGCAGATTGCTGGATATGATGGGGCAGAATGCTGGACATAATGGGGGCAGAATGCTGGACATAATGGGGCAGATTGCAGACATAATGGGGGCAGAATACTGGACATGATGGGGCAGATTGCTGGACATGATGGGGCAGAATGCTGGACATAATGGAGCAGAATGCTGGACATGATGGGGCAGAATGCTGGACATGATGGGGCAGAATGCTGGACATGATGGGGCAGATTGCTGGACATGATGGGGCAGATTGCTGTACATGATGGGGCAGAATGCTGGACATGATGGGGCAGACAGCTGGACATGATGGGGCAGATTGCTGGACATGATGGGGCAGAATGCTGGAAATGATGGGGCAGATTCCTGGACATGATGTGGCAGATTACTGGACATGATGGGTCAGATTGCTGGACATAATGGGGGCAGAATGCTGGACATGATGGGGCAGATTGCTGGACATGATGGGGCAGATTGCTGGACATGATTGCAGAATGCTGGACATGATGGGGCAGATTGTTGGACATGATGGGGGCAGATTGCTGGACATGATGGGGCAGATTGCTGGACATGATGGGGCAGAATGCTGGGCATGATGGGGCAGATTGCTGGACATGATGGGGCAGATTGCTGGACATGATGGGGCAGAATGCTGGACATGATGGGGCAGATGGCTGGACATGATGGGGCAGAATGCTGGACATGATGGGGCAGATTGTTGGACATGATGGGGCAGAATGCTGGACATGATGGGGCAGATTGCTGGACATTATGCGGCAGATTGCTGGAGATGATGGGGCAGATTGCTGGACATGATGGGGGCAGAATGCTGGACATGATGGGGGCAGATTGCTGGACATGATGGGGGCAGATTGCTGGACATGATGGGGGCAGAATGCTGGACATGATGGGGGCAGAATGCTGGAGATGATGGGGCAGATTGCTGGACATGATGGGGGCAGAATGCTGGACATGATGGGGGCAGATTGCTGGACATGATGGGGGCAGATTGCTGGACATGATGGGGGAAGATTGCTGGACATGATGGGGCAGAATGCTGGACATGATGGGGCAGATGGCTGGACATGATGGGGCAGAATGCTGGACATGATGGGGCAGATTGCTGGACATGATGGGGCAGAATGCTGGACATGATGGGGGCAGAATGCTGGAGATGATGGGGCAGATTGCTGGACATGTTGGGGGCAGAATGCTGGACATGATGGGGGCAGAATGCTGGAGATGATGGGGCAGATTGCTGGACATGATGGGGGCAGATTGCTGGACATGATGGGGGCAGATTGCTGGACATGATGGGGCAGAATGCTGGACATGATGGGAGCAGAATGCTGGACATGATGGGGGCCGATTGCTGGACATGATGGGGGCAGATTGCTGGATATGATGGGGGCAGAATGCTGGACATGATGGGGGGCAGAATGCAGACATGGGGGCAGAATGCTGGACATGATGGGGCAGATTGCTGGACATGATGGGGGCAGATTGCTGGACATGATGGGGGCAGAATGCTGGACATGATGGGGGCAGAATGCAGACATGGGTCCAGAATGTAAGACATGATGGGGGCAGAATGTGACAGTGAGACACAGGAGGGGGCAGAATGGGCATGGGGCAGAATGTGACAGTGAGACACAGGAGGTGGCAGAATGTGAGGCACTGGGGCAGAATGTGGCAGTAAGACACCGGAAGGGTGCAGGATCATGGGGCAGGATGGATACGATGGAGACAGATGGGGAGATCATATGGGGCACAATGGATACTCATGAGGGTGGGATGGGAGAACATATGGCTGAAGCCAGGAATGAGACACACGGGAGCCAGGAAAGTGAATATTATTACCATAGGGGCTAATTAAGGGATATTATTACTGCAGTGATGTCTTTATTTTATTTTTTGTGTATACTGTTTTAAATGGGGGGATAGTCCTGTTACTGTGTAGAATTACACTGTCGCCTTTTTTTCTTCATGTGACGTAATGTAGAAGTTGGGAAAAAAATAAGTAGTGTGTTCTGCAAGCGGAGCTCTAGATAACTGTGTTATTTCCTGCAGAGACGAGTCCTGGCTGGAAGACGTGATGGCGGTCTGTGCTGGATGAAAGATGAAAAGCAAAGATGAAGGACTTCACCTAGATGCATCACTGGTAAGTTAGTGTGTTACCTATACACTGACACTATATACTGTATACTATATACAGAGGTCCTGTGAATAATGTCATTGATCTGTACACAGACACTGCATACTAAGTACAGATCTCCTGTGTATAATGGCACTTATGGTGATGGTATTGTGCTTTTTTATTACTGATCAGCATTGTAGTATTCAGTCACTATATGGTGGTAATATGTGGTCTGGACATGGTGCGATGGTATTTGTCCCTTGTATGTGATATTATTGGTCATTTTAAAAATTGAAAAATAAAAAAAAATACCTAAATTGCATTGCATATTTTAACAAATATTTAATAGGTTACCGTAGAGTAGGGCTCGACCAAAAGAGTTTACAGTGTTGTGATGGCGGCTTAAAAAATCTTTTGTCCAAAGCAAAAGCTGCCGGCTATATGTGTGATCTGGTGATGGGAACTGTTAATGTGTGATTGGTGAGAAGTGGAGTTTTTCCAAGAGAGCTGTGAAACTGTGGACAGTTTGAGGAGTTTAGGCGGGGCTGGGGTGGAGCCTGGGCGGAGTCTAAAGGGGGCCCCAAAAATTTTGCCAGTATGGGGCCCCGAAATTCCTAGTAGCAGCCCTGGGTATTGGTCCAATAGTCTTTCATCCGTGGCCATCTCCTAACATTGCACTACAGAGTGTAATCCCAAGTACTTTACCACTTACTGTGATAAGCACCTTACTGTCTATAGAGTATGTACACAGAGAGCCTAGTGTGGGCGCGGCTAACTTTCTCAGCTCTGCTGCATTGCTAAATCTAAAAACTCTAGTAGTGTCATAACCACTGCACCCAGTTAACTAATGATACATTGTTGGATTCAGGATCTTGTTGCCTACATCATGCTGCTCTCAGATGAGATATCAAAAACCTGCTGATAGATTATCTTTAATTAAAAAAAAGTAGAAAAAAATGTCCTCAGAGATGTGCAGCTCAGGAGACAAGTGCACACAGCGCCTTTCTGGGTTCGCACACAGCATTGCCTTTCTACTGTACTCATACCCCGCTCAGAAAGTATTAATCATGTAGAAAAGATTTGGTTGCTGTAAAGACTGCTTGGGGCTCTCAGCTTAAATGCCTTGGCACTAGCCATTCTGTTTAGCAGGTCACAAAGAAACTCCAGCATTAACCCTTTGACCTCAACACAGGGATTTGAACTTACAGCAGGCCCACTGAGTTTCATAATCAGAGTAGCTTTTGCCTATAGAAATGAACCTCAGGCAAGAACTGTCTAACTAGTCAGGTCAATAACAGGAGAAACAGAATCAAGTAAAGAATTAGATGGCTAAAACAAAATCAAAAAAATATCCTGGGCCATTTCCAGACAGTCAAAATTTCAGAATAGATTAAGTAAAGTATAATGGGAATAGAGAAACCAGAAATAGGGTAAAAAGTTGGGTCAAGATTAGGACTACACAACAGGAGAATAGAATGTGAAAACAGAGAGCACAGCAACCGGAAACTCCAGCAATATACCTAGAATATAAGTAGGCTGCAGTATTGCCTCATTAGCCACAGCAGGGAGATGATTCCACCCGCTGAGCTGCTGAACAGCTCACACCTAGAGATGAGCGACTTTTCCTTTTTTAGGGTCGAGTCGGGTTTCATGAAACCCGACTTTCACAAAAGTCGAGTCGAACGAAATCGGCCGACTATAGGGAAAAGTCGGGGTCCGACTGAAACACGAAACCCAATGCAAGTCAATGGGGAAGCAAAGTCGGCAGGGAGTGGAAGACAGTAAACACACCTACAGTGCCCATTTCAATGCCAACTACATCAATTCTTATTACTTAAGCTAGGCAACCTTAATTTACTTTATAATAATAGTTACGCATTGAAAACTGGGGGTTATTTTGCTAAAGTTGTGGGAGGGTAGGGCTGGCTCCAGGTTTTCATGTGCCCCAGGCCAAAGAGTGACAGTGGGCCCCCTTAACACATATCACAATTCATGATGCTCCGATATGGCAGAGAAATAGTGGTATAGTACAATGAAAAATACTTCACTTCTTACATGACATGACTGATATCTATTTTAAAATCAACAATAGCTAAAAAAACGGACAGTATATCTCTCCATACAGGATTATGGCCACCACATAGTGCGCCATACAGAATAATGAGCCCCATATATTTCTCCATACAGAATAATTGGTCACATATTATGTTCCATACAGTATATGATGAGCTCCACATAATGCTACAGTATATGTTGGTCCCCATGGATGATGCTCCACTGACTTATGGGCCCAAATAATGCTCCATATATAATGGGCCCCATTTCTAATGCTCCATTGTATAATGGGCCCCATACGTGCTGCTTCAGTGCCTGATCTGCCCCATTTTGAATTTTCCATTATATGATGGGCCCCATGGATGATGCTTCAGTGTCTTATGGGCCCAAATAATGCTCCATATATAATGGGCCCCATTTATAATGCTCCAGTGTCTAATGGGCCCCGTAAATGCTGCTTCAGTGTCTGATGTCCCCCATTTGGAATGCTCCAGTATATGATGGACCTCATGGATGATGCTCCAGTGTATGATGGGCCCGAATAATGCTCCATATATAATCTGCCCCATTTAGAATGCTCCAGTATATCATGGGCCCCATGGATGATGATCCAGTGTCTTATGGGCCCCATATCTCATTCTCCAGTGTATAGTGCTCCCCAAAAATTGATCCCAACCTTTAAAAAAATTAAATACCTCTCCTCGCTGGGCACTGCTCTACACTGGATTCCTCACACCCTCCCACCCGTCCTCCCACCGGCAGAGACAATTTTGCACACTATGAGGGACCCTGTGCCAGTGCCGTCACCCACGAGTATGCCCCCTCCACCTGCTCAGGGAATCGGCACTTTCATCCTCTGTGTCACTGTGTAAGGTGCTATAGTATGCGGGAAGGGGCACCTGAGTTTCATCAGAGTCAGATTCTAGCTCTGTAGGGAATGTAGTGCTGTTGGTAAATGTACCAGCAGGATCATCTAGCAGTGGCTGTGCATCAGTGCACTCCATCTGATACATGTTGTACTGGGGAATTCAGGCTTTCATTTGATAACCCAGGCATGGTATGTGAAAACAGCTCCATGGAGTAATCTGAAGTGTGGGCTGCCGCATCCTTCACTTTTGGTGGGGGTGAAGGACACAAGGAAAGGGATTCTTCCTGACCAGAAGCCTGCACTGACGTCTCAGTGCTTGCATTTTTTGCAACTTCAGAAGAGGAGGCGATTGAGCTGGAGGCTAGAGTTGAGCGAAATGGGTCGGTCAAATTCAAAAATAGCTGACTTTAGCTAAAATCGGGTTTCGCCGTTCGAAACCCGACCATAGCGTGAGGTCGACCACGACATCGCCGATCAGAGCGCCAAAGTTGCGTTTCAAGTAATGCTTCCAGAGCCTTTTCTCAGCCAATGATGGAGGACGCACACTGTGGGCAATGTGATGACATGGGCAGTGGCCACCACCATCTTAGAGAAGGGCACTGAAGTGATTGGCTGGCTTTGTGTGGCGTCACAGTGGGTATAAAAGGCCATGACCACCTACCGCCATCTTACTTCTGCCGATCTTAGAATAGGGAGATATGCTGCTGCTGATTCTGAATAGGGATAGCGTTAGGCAGGGAAGAAGAAAAACAAAATTGCTTCTGCTGATAGCGCTTTTCACTGTACAGTTAGTGTGCAGTGAAAGGGGAGGATTTTTGTTGTGTGCAGCAGCGCTGGTGGTGATTAGGCTGCCTTTTAAGGCTACCTGCTAGCTGCATTGCTGTGTGCACACTGCTGTTCAAACTGCTTTTTTCAAAGCACTCCAACTTTTATTATTTTGTTCTGGTGAGTTACTGAGCATTCATTTTTTCAAACACCATATAGCGGTGTACGCTCCTCACATACTACCGTGTACCGGCTGGTATCACGGACAAATAGAAGCTATCTGGGTGTGACTCTAGAAAAGCAAGCCAAGGAGATTTCCCATTTTTCCAGACCTACACCTTATAGAGCTGTCCGCTTTTCAAACAGTTTTGTATATCTGCTGTTTGATCACGGTCAAAACTAGACAGAGACAGCGTGTGTCAGTCTGTATACAAATAGACGGAGATTGACAATTTTCCATATACACACCGTATAGCGGTGTACGCTCCTCACACACTACCGTGTACCGGCTGGTATCACGGACAAATAAAATCTATCTGGGTGTGACTCTGGAAAAACAAGCCGAGGAGATTTTCCATTTTTCCAGACCTACACCTTATAGAGCTGTCCACTTTTCAAACAGTTTCGTATATCTGCTGTTTGATCACGGTCAAAACTAGACAGAGACAGCGTGTGTCAGTCCGTATACAAATAGACGGAGATTGACAATTTTCCATACAGACACCGTATAGCGGTGTACACTCCTCACACACTACCATGTACCGGCTGGTATCACGGACAAATAGAAGTTATCTGGGTGTGACTCTGGAAAAACAAGCCGAGAAGATTTTCCATTTTTCCAGACCTACACCTTAGAGAGTTGTCCGCTTTCAAACAGTTTCGTATATCTGCTGTTTGATCATGGTCAAAACTAGACAGAGACAGCGTGTGTCAGTCCGTATAAAAATAGACGGAGATTTACAATTTTCCATACACACACCTTATACAGCTGTCCGATTCTCAAACACTATTGTATATCTGCCGTTCGCATTACAGTCAAATCTATACAGAGCCAGCGTGTGTTTGTGCGACACTCCGTAAATACATATACGGATATTATTAGTTACACAAAAACCGTATACAGCTGTACACTTCTGATACAGTTCCGTATATCTGCTTGTTGGATTACGGTCAAATACATACTGTGAGAGCGTCGGTTACTAGCAAAATATATACGTACATTTAATTCTTTTAATACACCTTACACAGGTGGAGGCTCCTCATAGAGTACCATCTCTCTGCTGGTATTCTTGGTACATTTTCCCAAACATGAGGAAGTATGGTGGAAGAGGCCGCGGACGTGGGCAGGGGGGCGCAGCTGGTACCGATGGTGGTGGTGCATCGGCTGGTTCTGGCAAATGCACTATAGCAGCTAAGTCAGGAGGTGTTGAGCCTGTGTCATCATCTGGCCAAAGAAGGCCTGTAAGGTTCCCTTTTCTTGGAGTAGGAAAACCGCTTTTAAAGCCGGAGCATCAGGAACAGGTTTTGGCATACATTGCCGAAACAGAAACCAGCTCTATTGCCTCCTCTTCTGAACGTTCGAAACTTGCAAGCACGGAGTCATCAGTGCAGGGTTCTGGTCAGGAAAAACAGCTTTCCTTGTGTCCTTCACCTCCACCAAAAGTTAAGGATGCGGAAGCCCACACTTCAGATTACTCTATGGAGCTCTTTTCACACACCATGCCTGGGTTATCCAGTCAAATCCTGAATTCCCAAGTCCAAGATGAATCTGACATGGAGTGCACTGATGCACAGCCACTGCGAAATGATTCTGGAGCACCCTGTGCCAGGTCAGAGCCGTGGGGTACTCAGTACTGGGCCCATTGGAGTTTCAATGGGAGATGTCACGGTAGCTGTGACCCGGTCCGTGGCCCTGGGCGTCCATTGTAAAAGGGGGAATGTTGAGCCTGTGGATGATGATGTTTAAAGTTTATAAGTGAATGATTCGTGATGCCACCTGTGGTGTTTGGCAATGAAGATGTTAAGCCCACGCTGCAGACAGATCCTCTGGGACAGATGGTGTGGTCCAGCAATGATGGTGTAGCCCTCCACAGGCAGGGCTGTAGTCCCAGGGCAGTGTAGATGGAGAGCTAGTCAGGAGAGCGTAATGGTGCAGTGTTAAGCACAGAGATGTAGCAGTGCTGAGTGGGTTGGCGCAGGAATAAGCGGAGGACACCAGGGCATGTAGTTCCAAAGCTTTACTCACAGTCTGTTGTGCATACAGGTGCCCGCCTTGGTGCTTTGTTCTCCAGGTCAGGAGCTCAGTCAACCTCCAGGCAAGATGAAGTACTCCGTTCCAACACTCCCTCTGCTCTAACCCTAATCCTTAGTTCTCTTCTTCTCCTCAAGTTCCGTACAAATCAATCTTTCTTATGGAGAATTAGGCTTTCTATGTCTCTTTCCTGTGCCAGCAGATCCAGGTCACTGAGGTCTGCTGCAGCACTTCCTTCAATCCATCCCACTCAGGGGATCTTCTCTCACAGACTCCAAGTCAGACTGACTGACCTCCTAATGTCTTCCCGCTCTTTTGGTGCAGACTAAGCTCCACCCACCTCCCAGCACTCTTCGTGTTCCAAGCAGGGAGCCACCAAAGGTGCTATGCTACACTACTATGTTGTGTGGGATGCAGGTGTTGGCATGTGGTCAGGTGTCTCCACCTTACCTGGATGGTGGGTACCACACCTCAGAAGGAGGTGTAGTACCTCTGTGGTGACTGAACCCTCAGGGGCGCCACAATTCTGCTGGTACATTGACCCAGAGCACTACATTGCCCTCGCAGTCTATTAAGCCAGAATCTGACTCGGATGAAACTCAGCTTCCCCTTTCCGCATACTATACCACCTTACACGGTGACACAGAGGAAGGTAAAGAGGAAGATGCAGATGACTTTGAAGAGGAGGTGATGGATGTCCAAGTTCTTGACCCAGATTGGCATTCATTGGGAGGAGGAGCGTGGCGCTGGCAATAGTTCAGATAAGGAGAAGGATCCGCAGCAGGCAGCGACATCGCAGCAGCGGTTATCAGGCAGGCCCGTAGCTGTCCAAAAATGTGGACCAAAAACTAAAAGAGTTGCAGGACAGCTTGGCCAGACGGTCAACTTAGCACAGCGTGCAAGGACAGAAAATGTATACCATAGTAGGAAGAGTGCAGTGTGGCACTTCTTTGTCCAAAATCCTACTGATGAGGCAAAGGTTTCCTGTAAGAAGTGTGGAAGGACCTTCAGCCAAGGTAAACAACTCAGAAATTTGAATACCAGTTGCATGCTTAGACATTTAATCAACATGTACTTGCAAGCGTGGACGGACTACAAAACCTCAGGTAGCACATGTGCACCTGCTCCTACTGAAGGTAGCCAGCAGTGCTCCATCGCTTCCGCCACTGTAAGACCACCGCCACTGTTAAGCACATCACCAGCACTAAATGTGGAGGTGTCATCGCAAGGCCAAAGCAGTCAGGGAATCACAATGGTTTTGCAATACAACACTGAATCTAGGCCATCACCACCAATACCATCACCAACCCCCTCTCACTCCATCCGGTCCACCACTACTTCCCCCATATGCAGCTCTCCAGTCCACCTCACTCTACCATACACTCTGAGTAGGACAAGAAAGTACTCATCCTCTCATCCGCGTATACTGTGTTTGAACGCCTACATTGCCAAACTAATCTCATTAGAGATGATGCCCTACCGTTTGGTTGAAAGCAAAGTTTTCCATGAGCTCATGGCCTACGCTGTCCCACGCTATGACCTACCCAGTCAGCACTTCTTTTCTCGGAAAGCCATCCCTGCCCTCCACCGGCATGTGAAAGACCGCATTGTCCATGCACTAAAACAGTCAATGAGTGGAAAGGTGCACCTCACAACAAATGCATGGACCAGTAGGCATGGCCAGCGCCATTACGTGTCCATCACTGTGCACTGGGTTAATGTGGTGGATGCAGGCTCCACAGGGGGCAGCGGTGGTGGAACAGTGCTGCCTAGCCCACGGTATAGGAAACAGTTGGCTGTAGGCTTTCAACCCTCCTCCGCCACCAGCGAAAGCTTGTCCACAGAGCGCAGTCGCACTATCACTCCATCTGCAGCTGGCAGTGTTGCACACGAGGTATCCCACTATCGAACAGCTAGTGGTAAGCGTCAGCAGGCTGTGTTAAAGATGATGTCTTTGGGCGACAACAGACACACCGCGGAGGTACTGGCCGACTACTTGCAGCAACAAACTGAGTCATGGCTGGGCAGTATACATCTTGAGGCAGGCAAGGTAGTCAGTGATAACGGCTGTAATTTTGTGGCAGCCATAGCCCGTGCAAAACTCACACACATACCTTGCCTGGCTCACAAATTGAACCTGTTAGTGCAGTGCTTCCTTAATAATTTTCCGGAGTTAACATCCCTGCTACATAAGTTGCGAAGACTGTGCTCGCACATCCGTCGCCCAAACGTCCACTCCACTCATATGCAGAAGCTGCAGCAATTGCTCCACCTCCACAAGCACCGCCTAATCATAGACGTTGCAACAAGGTAGAACTCCACCCTGCACATGGTTGAGAGGCTATGCGAACAGAGGCAGGCTGTAATGCATTTGTGGGAGAATACAGGGGCAGGCAGTTTGAGGGAAGACATGGAATTGTCAGGTGTGCAGTGGTCAAAGCTGAAAGACCTCTGTAAAGTCCTTCAGTGTTTTGAGGAATGCACACGGCTGGTAAGCGCAGACGACACCATCATAAGCATGAGCATCCCACTTATGTGTCTGCTCATGCAAAGTTTGACACACATTAAGGATCAGGTGTCTGCAGCGGAGGAGGAGGAGGGAAGCCTTGATGACAGTCAGCCATTGTCTGGTCAGGGAACTGTCCTGGACGAGGTGGAGGAAGAAGAGGAAGAGGAGGAGGAGGAGGATGAGGGGGATGATTAATTTGGGCAGGAGGATGCTTCTCAGGGGGCAAGAGAAAATGTTGGTGTTCCAAGGTCAGGTACAGTGTTTGTGCGTGACTGTAGGGATGTGGATTTGCCAGAAAGTGCTCCTCCACCCAGCAGTGGCAGTGCAGCATTGACACCTGGAACATTGGCCCACATGTGCGATTATGCCTTGCGGATCCTAAAAAGGGACCCACACATTGCCAAAATGATGAGGGATGACAACTACTGGCTGGCCAGCATCCTCGATCCATGCTACAAAGGCAAATTATACAACATCATGCCACAGGAGACCCTAGAGATAATATTGGCTAACAAACAAGCAACTCTGTTAAACCGTTTGTTTGAGGCTTTCCAAGCACACAGCAGCAGTGCTGGTTCTCCCACGAGCCGTAGTGGGCACAATGGAAGAGGTGTTCTTGTTGCACACAGCCGAAGTAGCGTTGGAGACAGGGGTTTAATAACCATGTTGTGGAATGATTTCTCAAGTACCGCTCACACGACTGCTTATACTGCATCGATTAAAAGTGACAGGAGACAGCAGTTGACAACTATGGTTACAAACTACTTCTCCTGCCATATCGATGTTCTCCCTCACAGGTCATTCCCCTTTGACTATTGGCCTCTAAACTGGACACCTGGCTTGAATTGGCACAATATGCCTTACAGGAGCTCGCTTGCCTGCTGCTAGTGTGTTATCTGAAAGAGTCTTCAGTGCTGCTGGATCAATCCTGACAGAAAAAAGGACCCGTCTGTTGACCCAAAATGTTGATGATCTAATCTTCTTTAAAATGAACCATGCATGGGTTTCAAAGCATTTTGTCCCACCTTCCCCTGATGACACATAGGTTGCCAGAAAACTGCCTCGCTTTTGTCCTCCTTTTCCTCGGACTTGCCCAATTCCGCCCTTTGCAGCAGCTGAATGTCCAGCCAACACATCAACCTCCCTAAGTGGGCTCCCCACCCACCCCCCAATGGCTGGGGTCAACTCCTGGCACACACAGGCAAGTGCCGTTGCTCTGAACAGGTGGATGCGCCCACTGATGGCCCCTCATAGTACAATACAGTGTCTCTGATGGTGGGGGGGCCCACTCGCCGTCAGACACACCAGCGTACTTTGAGGGGCCCTGTGCCAGTACCGTCGACCTCGAGTGTGCCCCCCTGCTTGGTCATGGCCACAGCACTTGCAAGTTGCAATACTTACCTCTCCCTGCTCCACCGCTGTGTAGTCTGGGCAGTTAAATCCTTCACAGGGACGGACACTAGAAATTTGGTGTATTGATCGATGATAGTTAAGATGTAGCTATGGCCTGTACTGCTGGCCTCTACCTTCAGATGATCAATGGCTACCATTTGTAATGGACGTCAACTTACAAGCGGATGCAGTGGTGCTTTATGATCACCTTTCACAGTTGTGATAGTCACAGACGTGTGACATTCCTGCCACCATTTTTCAATGTCTCCTCTCATGCCAATCCAATAGAATCGCCTGTGGCTTCTGTCTTTTGCACTCCAAAATGACCAGACACCTCATGATAGGCAGTGAGGACCATGTCTACATCTCTCCCTATGATCACAATATGATGGAGATGAGTAACGGTGATGTGATCCACGCTACTGCGATAAAGCAATCCTTTCTTCACAAAGAACATTTTTCGCTGTCTCCACAGACACAGTAATTGAGGGTCTGCATCGCCTCTGCAACTTCTACCGGGAGGTTTTCCCGCGATGAGTAATTCCCAAATTTCTGCTAACACTCGACTTTCCGTCTGTACTTGTATCCATGTAGTTTCCAGTAGCGGAGAGTCTGGACTGGCTTACTGAGATTGAAATATATATGAAGATTTAAAAGTACCACAACACTGTATACTGGTGTACGCTTCGACTACCTTTCCCTTTTTCTACTTTTTAAGTTCTGGTGTAATACATAGTGTGCCTGTGAGTGCCTGTGTCTGACTCCGGAAGTATAGACGGAAACTTACAATTACCCCTAGACTGGAAACACCTGGTATGTGCTGATACAGTACCTTTGTTCAAAATTTTGTGTTACAGTATCATCCATAGTGAGTGAGCATGTGTGGTTTGTGCCTTCTATATATACGGTGAATCGGAGATACCAATTTTTACCCTATACTCGATACAGCTTGTATCTTGTTATACAGTACCTTTGTTCGACATTTAGTATTACGGTCAAATCCATACTGAGTAAGCGTCTGAGAGTGACTACGGGACTATATGTACAGAGATTTCAATTGTACCCTATAATATATATACTTGCTATCTTGTTATCCAGTACCTTTTTTACAACATTTTTTATTATAGTCAAACCCAGACTGAGTGAGCGTCTGAGGGTGACTCCGGAAATATATACCGAGATTTCAAATTTGGCCAACACTGTATACAGCTGTACGTTTCTGATACAGTAACCTTTTTAGCTATTTAGATTCTGGTGTTATCCATAATGAGCCTGTGAACGTCTGTCTGTTACTCCGGCAGTATATTAGGAACTTTAAGATTACCCCAACACTGTATACAGCTGTATGCTTGTGTTACATTACCCATTTACAGCTTTTCATATTCTTGTGTAATCCATACTGGGCCTGAAAGCATTTGTGTCTGCCTCCTGAAATGTATACGGAGATTCAGAATGTTTACACTATACTATATATACCTTGTATCTGGTGATACTGTACCCTTTTTCAACTTTTTATTTTATTGGGTAATCCATACTGAGCCTGTGAGCATCTGTGTATGACTCATGAAATATATACAGAGATTTACTGTTATCCCTAGACTGTATAGACCTGTACGCTTCTGATACAGTACGATATATCTGCTGGTATTTTGGGTTCATTTTCCAAAACATGAGGAAGTATGGTGGAAGAGGACACGGATGTGGGCGTGGGGGGCCACCTGGTACTGATGGTGATGGTGGTGCATCTGCTGGTAGTGCCAAAAAAACAATAGCAGCTAAGGCAGGAGGTGTTGAGCTTGCATCATGGTGTAGCTCTGGAAGGCCTGTAAGGCTCCGTTTTCTGGGAGTAGGTAGACTGCTTTTAAAGCCAGAGCATCAGGAACTGTTTTTGCCTTACATTGCTGAAACAGCCTCCAGCTCTATCGCCTCCTCTTCTGAAGTTTAAAATAATGCAAGCACTGAGTCATAAGTGCAGGCTTCTGGTCAGGAGTAACCCCTTTCCTTGTGTCCTTCACCCACAACAAAAGTGAAGGATGTGGCAGCACACATTTCAGATTACTCCATGGAGCTCTTTTCACATACCATGCCTAGGTTAATTAAAAATGGGGTCCATCATATACAGGAGCATTACAAATGGGGGACATCAGACACTGGAGCAGCATTTAAGGGGCTCATTATACACTGGAGCATTATAAATGGAGCCCATTATAAATGGAGCATTTTTAGGGCCCATCATACACTGGAGCATCATCCATGAGGCTCATCATATACTGGAGCATTCCAAATGGGGGACATCAGACACTGGAGCAGCATTTACAGGGCCCATTATACACTGGAGCATTAGAAGTGGAGCCCATTATATATGGAGCATTATTAGGGCGCATCATACACTGGAGCATCATCCATGAGGCCCATCATATACTGGAGCATTCCAAATGGGGGACATCAGGCACTGGAGCAGCATTTACGGGGCCCATTATACACTGGAGCATTAGAAATGGAGCCCATTATATATGGAGCATTATTTGGGCCCATAAGACACTGGAGCATCATCCATGGGGCCCATCATATACTGGACCATTCTAGATGGGGCAGATCAGACACTGGAGCAGCATCTATGGGGCACATTATACACTGGAGCATTAGAAATGGGGCCCATTATATATGGAGCATTATTTGGGCCCATAACACTCTGGAGCATTGTCCATAGGACCATCATATACTGTAGCATTATGTGGCGCTCATCATATACTGTATGGAACATTATATATGACCAATTATTCTGTATGGATAAATATATGGGGCTCATTATTCTTTATGGCGCACAATGTGGTGGCCATAATACTGTATGTAGTAATATACTGTCCTTTTTTTGAGCTATTGTACAATTTAAAGTAGATCAGTCATGTCATGTAAGCAGTGAAGTATTTGTCATTGCACTATACCTATATTTCTGTGCCGTATTGGAGCATCATGAGTTGTGGCATGTGTTAAAGGGGCGCACTGACACTCTTTGGCCCAGGGCACACGAAAACCTGGAGCCAGCCCTACCCCCCACAACTTTATCCAAATCACCCCCAGTTTTCAATGCGTAACTATTATTATGAAGTAAATTAAGGTTGACAAGCTTCAGTATTAAGAATTGATGTTTTCGGCATTGAAATGGGCACTGTAGGTGTGCTTACTGTCTTCCACTCCCTGCCGACTTTGCTTCCCCATTGACTTGCATTGGGTTTCGTGTTTCAGTCGGCCTCTGACTTTTCCCTATAGTCAATACAAAAAGGGTGGGGGAACAAGAGGCGCAATAGTGCCCTATCACTAGTGACACTACGATGTGAGTGGTGTAATGCAGTTCCACTCACCTATTCCAGTTGTGTGACCCACAACTGGCTTGAAGACATAACACAGTATCAGCTGCTGCAGAACCTCCACCGACCACTCCAAAGTGGAAAAACTGCCAGAGAATATGGGAAGCAAGATGTGCCACAGTCCGCGCTGCTGAATCCACAAAATCACCTGGGATGCAAGATGTAGTAACAAAGTACTTCTTTATTCCTTCCTACGCGTTTTGGCGCCCTTCCTGGCACCTTCCTCAGGGATGCCAGGAAGGGCGCCAAAACACGTAGGAAGGAATAAAGAAGTACTTTGTTACTACATCTTGCATCCCAGGTGATTTTGTGGATTCAGCAGCGCGGACTGTGGCACATCTTGCTTCCCATATTCTCTGGCAGTTTTTCCCTATAGTCGGCCGATTTCGTTCGACCCGAATTTTGCGAAAGTCGGGTTTCATGAAACCTGACTCGACCCTAAAAAAGGCAAAGTCGCTCATCTCTACAGGATTCGGTTACGGCAATGTAAGCCAAAACCAGTTCCTGATGGTCCGGCTTTAAAAGCGTTTTACCTACTCTGAGAAAAGGGAGCCTTCCAGGCTTTCAGGAGCAAGACCATGTCGCAGTCTCATCCCCTCCTGCCTTACCTGGTATTGTACTTTTGGCTTTACCAGCAGATGCGCCACCACCACCATCAGTACCAGCTAGCCATCCACGCCCATGTCCGCAGCCTCTTACACCATACTTCCTATTTTTTGTGAAAATGGACCCAAAATACCAGCAGATATATATATGGAATTGTATCAGAAGTGTACAGCTTTACACAGTGTAGGGGTCATTGTAAATCTCTCAAACAGTCACCCATGAAGGAATTGACCATAAGACAACATGTCTAACAAAGGTACTGTATCACAAGATAGGAGGTGTATAGAGTATAGGGTAAAATGTTTTTCTCCGTATATATTGAATGAGTAAAGCACACATGCTCACAGAGTATGGATTATACCGTAAGAAAAAATTTAGGACTAAGGTACTGTTTCATCAAATACCAGATGTATATAGTGTAATCGAAAATGTTAATCTCCCTATATATTTCCGTAGTCTCATACAGATTGTATTCTCCTTGATACCATCCGGTACACGGTAGTGTGTGAGGAGCATACAGCTCTATATGGTGTGTGAAATAACAAACGTTCGTTCACTGCAGGAAAACAGAATAAAAGTAGGAGTGCTGTGTAAAAGCAGTCACAACAGCTGTGTCCACACAACAATACTGCTCTAAGGCTGGCTAATAATCAGCGCTGCTGCACACAAGAAAATTGTCCCTGTCACTGGCAGGCAGCCTAATAACTAGCGCTGCTGCACACAAGAAAATCCTCCCCTGTCGCTGCACACTAACAGAACACAACAATTGCATTCAGTGCAAGCACATAGCAACTTCTGTTTACAGGCCTAAGTGTCTCCCAAATCATAAACAGCGTCAGCAACCTCTCCCAACTGTTTTGATGGGAAGAAGAAAAATGGCGGTCGGTGGGGAGGGCTTTTTTACACACTCCATATATACAGGTGTTGGACAAAATAATGCAAGCAAACACCTAACGTAACGTCATCATTATCTTCAAACATGTTCTAAACATGCAAACCGTGACATATGTTAATGTTTTGGAGTTGATTATTTGTGTCATGTGATATGTGTATGTAAATTAACTGTTTGTTTTGCATAATTCTAAGAACATTGAGGAAAACCTGCTACCATTGGCAGACCTCTCTGATTTTCAAAGAGCCCAAATTGTTGATGCTGGTATGGCAGGCGCTAGTGTTGAGCCCAGCAGGACTGGCCATAGCTGTTTTAACCATCATCGATCAGTTCTGCAAAGTTGCATTGCCTGTCCCTGTGAAGGATTTAACTGGCCAGACTACACAGCGGTGGAGCAGGGAGAGGTAAGTCTTGCAAGTGCTTGGGCCCTGAGCAAGCGGGGGGGCACACTCGTGGGCGGCGGTACTGGCACAGGGACCCTCATAGTACGGCGGTGTGTTTGACGGAGAGTGGGCCCACCCACCTGTTCAGGGCAATGGCACTTGCCCGGGTGCGCCAGGTGGTGACCACGGCCATGGGGGGGAGCAGCCCAGTTAGGGAGGTTGAAAAAATGCCATATGTTGATGTCTAGGCTGTACATTCAGCAGCAGCAATTAGAGGAAGTGAAGTACGAGGAAGAAGAGGACAAAAGCGAGCCATTTTTATTGCCACCTATGTGTCATCAGGGGAAGGTGGGACAAATTCCTTGGAAACCCATGCATGGTTCATTTTAATGAAGGTTAGATCATCAACATTTTGGGTCGACAGATGGGTCTTTTTTTCTGTCAGGATTGATCCAGCAGCACTGAAGACTCTTTCAGATAACACACTAGCAGCAGGGCAAGCGAGCTCCTGTAAGCTATATTGTGCCAATTCAGGCCAGGTGTCCAGTTTACAGGCCCAATAGTCAAAGGGGAATGACCTGTGAGGGAGAACATCGATATGGCAGGAGAAGTAGTTTGCAACCATTGTTGACAACTGCTGTCTCCTGTCACTTGCAATCGATTCTGTATTATCAGTCGTGTGAGCGGTACTTGAAAAATCAGTCCACAACATGGTCATGAAACCCCTGTCTCCAACGCCACTTCGGCTGTGTGCTCCACGAACACCTCTTCTAATTTGACCTCTACGGCTCATGGGAGAACCAGCACCAGTGCTGTTTGCTGGGAATGCCTCCAACAAACGGTTTACCAGAGTTGCTTGTTTGTTCGCCAATATTATCTCTAGGTTCTCCTGTGGCATGATGTTTTGTAATTTGCCTTTATAGCGTGGATCCAGGATGCTGGCCAACCAGTAGTCGTCATCCTTCATCATTTTGGCAATGCGTGGGTCCCTTTTTAGGATCCACAAGGCATAATCACACATGTGGGCCAGGTGTTAATGATGCACTGCCAGTGGTGGGTGGAGGAGCACTTTCATGGAAATCAACATCCCTCCAATCACGTACAAAACCTGTACCTGACCTTGGCATGCCAACATTCTCTCTTGGCCCCTGAGAAGCATCCTCCTCCCAAAAATAATCATCCCCCACATCCTCCTCTTCCTTTTCTTCCTCCACCTCGTCCAGGTCAGTTGCCCTCACTGACAATGGCTGACTGTCATCAAGGCTTCCCTCCTCTTCTTCCTCCTCCTCTGCTGCAGACGCCTGATCCTTAGTGTGCGTCAAAGTTTGCATGAGCAGACGCATAAGTGGTATGCTCATGCTTATGATGGCATCGTCTGCGCTTACCAGCCGTGTGCATTCCTCAAAACACTGAAGGACTTTACAGAGGTCTTTCAGCTTTGACCACTGCACACCCGACAATTCCATGTCTTCCCTCAAACTGCCTGCCTGTTTATCCTCCCACAAATGCATTACAGCCTGCCTCTGTTCGCACAGCCTCTCAACCATGTGCAGTTCCACCTTGTTGCAACGTCTATGATTAGGCGGTGCTTTGGGAGTTGGAGCGATCACTGCAGCTTCTGCATACGACTGGAATGTACAGGCGAGCGACGGATGTGCGAGCACAGTCTTCGCACTTTATTGAGCAGGGCTGTTAACTCCGGATAATTATGTAGGAAGCACTGCACCACCAGGTTCAAGGTGTGAGCCAGGCAAAGTATGTGTCTCAGTTTTGCAAGGGCTATGGCTGCCACAAAATTCCAGCCGTTATCACTGACTTCCTTGCCTGGCTCAAAATGTAGACTGCCCAGCCATGACTCAGTTTGTCGATGCAAGTAGTCGGCCAGTACCTCCGTGGTGTGTTTTTTGTTGCCCAAAGACATCATCTTTAAAACAGCCTGCTGCCGCTTACCACTAGCTGTTCGATAGTGGGACACTTCGGGTGCAACACTGCCAGCTGTGGATGAAGTGCTTGTGTGACAGCGCTCTGTGGACAAGATTTTGCTTCTGGAGGAGGAGGGTGGAATGCCTACATCCAACTGTTTCCTATACCGTGGGCTAGGCAGCACTGTTCCACCGCCGCTGTCCCCTGTGGAGCCAGCATCCACCACATTAACCCAGTGCGCAGTGATGGACACGTAACGGCCCTGGCCATGCCTACTGGCCCATACATCTGTTGTGAGGTGCACCTTTCCACTCACAGATTGTTTGAGTGCATGGACAATGCGGTCTTGCACATGCAGGTGGAGGGCAGGGATGGCTTTTTGAGAAAAGAAGTGCCGACTGGGTAGGTCATAGCATGGGAAAGCGTAGGCCTTGAGGTCTTGGAACGCTTCACTTTCAACCAAATGGAAGGGCATCATCTCTATTGAGATCAGTTTGGCAATGTAGTTGTTCAAAGCCAGTGTACGCGGAGGAGATGATGAGTACTTTCTTGTCCTACTCAGAGTGTCTGGTAGGGTGAGCTGGACTTGAGAGCTGCATAGGAGGAACTAGTGGTGGACATTAAGGACTGAGAGGGGGTTGGTGATGGTGGTGTTGGTGATGGCCTTGACTCAGTCTTTTTTTCCAAAAACATTGCAATTCTCTGACTGCTCTGGCCTTGCGACGACACCTCAACATTTCTTGCTGGTGGTGTGCTTATCGGTGGCCTTTCAGTGGGGGAAGCAATGTAGCGTTGCTGGCTACCTTCAGTCGGAGCAGGTGCACATGTGCTACCTGAGGTTTTGCAGTCTGTCCACGCTTGCAAGTGCATGGTGGTTAAATGTCTAAGCATGCAACTGGTGTTTAAATTTCGGAGATTTTTACCTCGGCTAAAGGTCCTTCCGCACTTCTTACAGATAACCTTTGCCTCATCATTAGGATTTTGGTCAAAAAAGTGCCACACCACACTCTTCTTACTATGGTATACATTTTCAGGGCTTGCACGGTGTGCAAATTTGACCGTCTGGCCAAGCTGTCCTGCAACTCTTTTTGATTTTTTAACAAGTTTTGGCACAGCTACGGGCCTGCCAGATAACCGCTGCTGCGATGTCGATGCCTGCTGCAGATCCTTCTCCTCTTCAGAGCTATTGCCAGTGGCACCTCTTCCCCCAATGGATGCCAATCCGGGTCAACAATTGGGTCATCCATCACCTCCTCTTCAATGTCATCTGCACCTTCCTTTGTGTCACCGTGTAAGGTGGTATAGTATGCGGGAAGGGGCACCTGAGTTTCATCAGGGTCTGATTCTGGCTCACTATACTGCAAGGCAAATGTATTTCTCTGGGTCAATGTACCAGCAGAATCATCTAGCAGTGGCTGTGCATCAGTGCACTCCATGTCAGATTCATCTTGGACTGGGGAATTCAGGATTTGACTTGATTACCCAGGCATGGTATGTGAAAAGAGCTCCATGGTGTAATCTGAAGTTTTTTCTGCCGCAGCCTTCACTTTTGGTGTGGGTGAAGTACACAAGGAAAGGTGTTGTTCCTGACCAGAAGCCTGCACTGACGACTCAGTGCTTGCACTTTTTGAAACTTCAGAAGAGGAGGCAATAGAGCTGGAGGCTGTTTCGGCAATGTAAGCCAAAACCTGTTCCTGATGCTCCAGCTTTAAAAGCGGTTTACCTACTTCCAGAAAAGGGAACCTTAAAGGCCTTCTTGTGCCAGACGATGATGCCGGCTCAACACCTCCTGCCTTAGCTGCTATTGTGCTTTTGACATAACCAGCAGATGCCCCACCACCACCATCAGTACCAGCTGCGCCCCCCCACCCATGGACGCTGCCTCTTCCACCAGACTTCCTCATGTTTGGAAAAATGTACCAAAAATACCAGCAGAGATATGTACTGTATGAGAAGCGGACAGCTCTATACGGTGTATGTATGGAAAACTTGAATTATCCGTCTATTTTTTAACGGAGTCACACACAGACCCTGTCTCTGTATCGATTTGACCTTACTCAAACAGCAGATATGGGATACTGTTTGACAAGCGGACAGCTCTATATGGTGTATGGATGGGAAATTTGAATTATCCATCTCTTTTTTAAAAGAGTCGCACACAGACGCTGTCTTTGTATCGATTTGACCGTATCAAACAGCAGATATGAGATGCTGTTTGACAAGCAGACAGCTCTATATGGTGTATGGATGGAAAATTTGAATTATCCGTTTATTTTTTAATGGACTCACACACAGATGCTGTCTCTGTATCGATAGATGGAAAATTTGAATTATCCGTCTATTTTTTAACGGACTCGCACACAGACGCTGTCTCTGTATCGATTTGACCGTAATCAAATAGCAGATATGGGATACTGTTTGTCAAGCGGACAGCTCTATACGGTGTATGGATGGAAAAATGAAAATCTCCATCTATCTTTGTACGGAGTCACACACAGATAGCATGTATTTGTCCGTGATACCAGCCGGTACACGGTAGTGTGTGAGGAGCTTACACCTCTATACGGTGTGTGAAAAAATGAATGCTCGCTAACTGTGCAGAAAAAAAGGAATAAAAGTTATTTTTTTCTTTGAAAAAAGCAGTCTGCACAGCAGTGTGCAAACAGCAATGCAGCTATCAGGTAGCCTTATAAGGCAGCCTAATAACCACCAGAGCTGCTGCACACAAAAATATCCTTCCCTGTCACTGCACACTAACTGTTGTGTTGTACAGTGAAAATCGCTATCAGCAGAAGCAGATTTTTTTTGGTTTCCTGCCTAAACACTCTCCCTATTGAGAACGAGCAGCAGCAACCTCTCCCTATGCTAAGATCGGCAGAAGTAAGATGGCCGTAGGCATTCAGGGCTTTTATAGCCACTGTGACGCCACACAAAGCCAGCCAATCACTGCAATGCCCATATATAAGAAGGTGGAGGCCGCTGCCTATGTCATCGCATTGCCAACAGTGTGCGTACTTGATCATTGGCTGAGAAAAGGCGCTGGAAGCATTATGGGAAATGTGACTTTGGCGAGCGGGTCGGCGACCTCATGGCCGACCTCACGCTAAGGTCGGGTTTCAATCGGCGAAACCCGACTTCACCAAAAGTCGGCGACTTTTGAATTTGACCGACCCGTTTCGCTCAACTCTACTCACACCTACTCTGCTTGGCTTAGCAGCACAACAAGTCCAAGTAATGCCAGTATCACTAGCTGGACAACACCTGTGCTGCTCTATGTGGTGCCCCTGAGGGTTCAGTCACCACAGAGGTACTGCATCTTAGCTAGAGGTGTGGTACTCCACTCTCAAGTAAGGAAGGGGCACTACCCAGAACCCACATGCTTACATCCAACACTACCTCTCAGGGCCCGGGAGGAGCTAGGTAGAGGGTGTGGGTGGAGAAAGTAGTAGGGGAGGAGTCAGGGAGAGTTGTCATGGAAACAGGAGTCATTTGGAGGGAGGTAGTCAGTGGGTAGTGGAGACTGAAGGAGAGAGAAGCACGTCCCTAGACTTGTGCAGCATGGGAGAAAAGAGGAGAGAAAGAAGGGGTCCTAGGGGCATGGGAAGTGAGGAATCCACCCGTGGCGCCCGAATTCACGCCAACTGTAGTCGGGTGGAGGGACCAGGTCGCAGTAGGGGACCGACCCCAGACTAGTGGAGAATCTGAGGACTCAGCTAGCTAACCGGAGGCTGCAGTATCTGCATGTGCTGCAGCCACATACGCACACAATCGCTGAAAAGGCAGCCGCATAGGATCAAGGGTACCTAGAGTACGTCGCCTGACATGATCGGGGGCTGCTGGCATGGGACACTGTGTGTAAAGGCACAGGGCAGTAGAGGAAGCCATCACAGTGAGACGGCCAGGGAAAGAACATCTGAAGGGGGTTCTGACAAGGTGTACCTCAAATTACTTGAGAGGTGGCTGGACCACCAACCCGGAGGACACAGCACCCCGGCTGGGGAATGTAACTTGAGAACTCTGAGTAAAAGTGTGGAAACTGCACTCTGCTGTGTCCTTGGATTTATTTACTGCATCACCTGCCTTACACCACAACAACCATCATCATCTCTAACACCTATAACTGCCCTGGGGCCTAGCTCTGCCCGTGCTGTAACAACTCTGCTGCTTTACCAACAGCCCCAGGGGTCTCTTTTACAGCATCGGCTATCACCTTCATTGCCGAACACCACGGGTGGTGTCACGAATATATTTCCCCATAAACTAATACCCCCATTCTTTTATTTACATTGCACGCCCAGGGTCATGGACCGGGTCACTGGTGCCGTGACATATCCCCTGTGTTAGGAGTGGCGGAATGCACTAAATAAAAAGTATAAATAAAGTGCGTTCGCCACTCGGGGTCCACCGTGCAGTAGATGTTTAAACCGCTGCTAGTTGGTGGCAGAGCAATCAGGCGGTAGTGTGCACAGGGCTAGATATCACCCAGGTGCACAAAAGCAATCTCTGCTGTACTCACAGAGCTGCTAATACAAATAATAAATATAACTGCGCTGAGCCTGTTAGAGGCACAGAGACTCAGCGGCACATAAGTGGTAAATGGTCACCGGAGTAGTTCAACATGACGGCACTACATCCGCCAAGACCTACCGTAAACACTCGTGTGCAGTGTTGCAACTGCGAACGCACACTAAAGCTGCTACAGCAGCGCGGCGTGGGACTTGCCGCAAGATAACACCGCAGTAACGCAGGCGCGATGTTGGACGCTAGCAGGTGTGCTTGTGGAGCAATGGCGCGCTGGCGCTGGCACTAATACTGGCTATAACTCATTCCCTCACACAGATAATATCATAGGAATGGGGTTTCATTCACCAGATCATGCATCCATCAACATACACACAGCAGCAAGTATGACTATACTAGCGCTTGGCGGAACAGCCATGCGCACTTTTTATAGCAAACGGGACCTTCCGGAAGTCTCCAGAACTCTGAGCTGAACCAATGGGATTAGGAGCAGGACCTGAGCACCTGACTCCCGAACACCAATGGGGGCTCATTCCACGAGCATGCTCAGAAGATGGAAAGAAGGACTTTGCCTCCAGAGAGAGTTGCTGCAAGGCATTCTCCTCTGCAATATCTTCTGCAGTAGACAATGAGCAGGAGACTGCACAATGTGAGCGTCTAGATTCCTGCATAGTACGGGCAGAAATCTGACTCCTAACACCCTGAAGGACCTACCAGCCTGGTATCGAGTGACCCCGGCCCTAGCGGGCGCTGCACTCAATAATGTTGGCCATGGCGTCTCCTCAATAACCAGCTCCATCTGCAGAGTAAAATCTACAGCTCCTGGCAATGGAAAAGACATTGCTGGAACAGTTCCAGGAACAGATGTATTGGTTGGAGTCTACCTCAATGTAGTCACGTTCAAGAGAGTGATGTATTCTCTGCTCCACTGAGGTTTCTGGCCTCCCTGAGCTCGCCTTAGGACACCTGTCTTACGGTTTGACAGGTATACCGCCCCAGTCAAACTCCCCACCTGCCACCGTCCATGGTTGCCAAGTAGATGAACCTAATATTGGGCAAACATCATGAAAATTGCCTAAATAATTACTTCTGCTGTAATGCATGTTCCAACTGCTACCAATCTTCAGAAACTACAGAAGGAGAAGGATAAACAACGGCAAAATATCAATATATACACTTACTTAGAGGGTGACTAATGTGAATCAGTGTATATACAAGAAATTGTCTCTAAAGAAGAAGCAATGCACCTGTATTATCAAAAATAGAAAAAGATGAACATTTTTGAATGTTTCATATAAATTTGGAACTCGTAGCACTGAGGACAGTTTTTACTTTGTATGTAAATATGAATGAGAATGGGGGCTAGGTATTCAATTTGCTGCCTAAGGCAGGAGAACTGCACATCCTGCAGCAGCTTTAATATAAATACTAGAGTTGAGCGAAACGGGTCGAAAAATTTCAAAAGTCGCCGACTTTTGTCAAAGTCGGGATTCATGAAACGAAACCCGACCCTAGGATGAGGTCGGCCACGAGGTCGGCGACTTACGCGCCAAAGTCGCGTTTCAAAAGTTTGTTTTGCGCTCTTTTTCAGCCAATCAGGATCCACGGACACTGTGGGCAACGTGATGGCATAGGCAGGGGTCACCACCATCTTTCAGAAGGGCATGCAAGTGATTGGCTTGCTTTGGTGGGCGTCACAGGGGGTATAAAAGGGCGTGCACGCCGACCGCCATCTTACTTCTGCCGATCTCAGTATAGGGAGAGGTTGCTGCTGATTCTGTAGGGAGAGCGTTAGGCAGGGAAGAAGACAAAAAAACTGCTTCTGCTGCTAGCGATTTGGCCTGCACAACACACCAGTCACTGTGTGTGCAGTGCAAGGGGAGGCTATATAGTGGTGTATCAGTGGTGTTGGTTGTTGGGCTGCCTTCTAAGGCTTCCTGACATTCCTGCATTGCTGTTTACCCACTGCTCCGCAAACTGCTTTTTTTAAAAGCAATCCAATCTCCCTTATCCTCTAGTCACTTTTGTCACAGCTGTGCCATCGAGCCTGTCACATAGCGCTCAGATATTCATTGGGCCTCACACAATCCAAAAGTGTCCAGTGTCCAAAAGTGTGTGCAGAGATTCAAAATCTCCCTTATCCTCTAGTCACTTTGGTCACAGCTGTGCCATCGAGCCTGTCACATAGCGCTCAGATATTCATTGGGCCTCACACAATCCAAAAGTGTCCAGTGTCCAAAAGTGTGTGCAGAGATTCAAAATCTCCCTTATCCTCTAGTCACTTTGGTCACAGCTATGCCATCGAGCCTGTCACATAGCGCTCAGATATCAGTGGGCCTCACACAATCCAAAAGTGTCCAGTGTCCAAAAGTGTGTGCAGAGATTCAAAATCTCCCTTATCCTCTAGTCACTTTGGTCACAGCTGTGCCATCGAGCCTGTCACATAGCGCTCAGATATCAGTGGGCCTCACACAATCCAAAAGTGTCCAGTGTCCAAAAGTGTGTGCAGAGATTCAAAATCTCCCTTATCCTCTAGTCACTTTGGTCACAGCAGCTGTGCCATCGAGCCTGTCACATAGCGCTCAGATATCAGTGGGCCTCACACAATCCAAAAGTGTCCAGTGTCCAAAAGTGTGTGCAGAGATTCAAAATCTCCCTTATCCTCTAGTCACTTTGGTCACAGCAGCTGTGCCATCGAGCCTGTCACATAGCGCTCAGATATTCATTGGGCCTCACACAATCCAAAAGTGTCCAGTGTCCAAAAGTGTGTGCAGAGATTCAAAATCTCCCTTATCCTCTAGTCACTTTGGTCACAGCTGTGCCATCGAGCCTGTCACATAGCGCTCAGATATCAGTGGGCCTCACACAATCCAAAAGTGTCCAGTGTCCAAAAGTGTGTGCAGAGATTCAAAATCTCCCTTATCCTCTAGTCACTTTGGTCACAGCAGCTGTGCCACCGAGCCTGTCACATAGCGCTCAGATATTCATTGGGCCTCACACAATCCAAAAGTGTCCAGTGTCCAAAAGTGTGTGCAGAGATTCAAAATCTCCCTTATCCTCTAGTCACTTTGGTCACAGCTGTGCCATCGAGCCTGTGACATAGCGCTCAGATATCAGTGGGCGTCACACAATCCAAAAGTGTCCAGTGTCCAAAAGTGTGTGCAGAGATTCAAAATCTCCCTTATCCTCTAGTCACTTTGGTCACAGCTGTGCCATCGAGCCTGTCACATAGCGCTCAGATATTCATTGGGCCTCACACAATCCAAAAGTGTCCAGTGTCCAAAAGTGTGTGCAGAGATTCAAAATCTCCCTTATCCTCTAGTCACTTTGGTCACAGCTGTGCCATCGAGCCTGTGACATAGCGCTCAGATATCAGTGGGCCTCACACAATCCAAAAGTGTCCAGTGTCCAAAAGTGTGTGCAGAGATTCAAAATCTCCCTTATCCTCTAGTCACTTTGGTCACAGCTGTGCCATCGAGCCTGTCACATAGCGCTCAGATATCAGTGGGCCTCACACAATCCAAAAGTGTCCAGTGTCCAAAAGTGTGTGCAGAGATTCAAAATCTCCCTTATCCTCTAGTCACTTTGGTCACAGCTGTGCCATCGAGCCTGTCACATAGCGCTCAGATATCAGTGGGCCTCACACAATCCAAAATTGTCCAGTGTCCACAAGTGTCTGCAGAAATTCTAAATCTCCCCTGTCCTATAGACACCTTGTACCTTGTTTTACATTACTATATAGTTTGTTGGATTTTGTCTACATTTCTACCAAAAATGAGGAAGGCTGGTGGAAGAGGCCGTGGAATTGGGCGGGGGTTGGCAGCTGGTAATGATGGTGTTGGTGGTGGATCTGATGGTAGTGGCAAGAGCAAAATAGGACCGAATGCAGGAGGTGTTGAGCCTGCGTCATCGTCTGGCTACATAAGGCCTCGAACGCTTAGTTTTCTAGGAGTTGGCAAACCGCTTTTAAAGCCAGAGCATCAGGAAAAAGTTTTGTCTTACATTGCTGACTCAGCCTCCAGCTCTATCGCCTCCTCTTCTTCAGTTGTAAAAAGTAAAAGCACTGAGTCGTCATTGGAGGCTCATGTTCATGAACCACACCTTTCCTTGTGTCCTTCACCCCAACCAAGATTGAAAGATGACGCAGGCCATACTACTGATTACTCCATGGAGCTGTTTTTACATACCATGCCTGGATTGTCAAGTGAAATGGTGAATTACCCAGGCCAAGATGAATCTGACATGGAGTGCACTGATGCACAGCCGCTGATGGATGATTCTGCTGGTACATTCACTCAGAGCACTACATTGTCCTCGCAGTGTACAGAGCCAGATTCTGACCCTGATGAGGCTCAGGTTCCCCTTCCCGCACACTATACCACCATACACGGTGACACAGAGGAAGGTGCACATGACATAGAAGAGGAGGTGATGGATGACCCAGTTGTTGACCCAGATTGGCATCCATTGGGGGAAGAGGGTGCTGCTTCCAATAGCTCAGATGAGGAGCATCCACAGCAGACATCGACATCGCAACAGCTGTTATCTGGCAGGCCCGGAGCACTCCAAAGACAGGTTCCAAACATCAAAAGAGTTGCTGGACAGCTTGTCCAGAGGGTCAAAAGATCACAGCGTGCTAGGCCGCAAAATGTCTGCCAAAGTAGGAAGAGTGCAGTGTGGCAATTTTTGAACAAAATCCTCATGATCAGGCCAAGGTTATCTGTAAGAAGTGCGCAAAGACCTTTAGCCGAGGGAAAAATCTGAAAAATTTGAATACCAGTTGCATGCTTAGACATTTAACCAGCATGCACTTGCAAGCGTGGACACAACACCAAACCTCAAGTGCCACATGTGCAACTGATCACAACGAAGGTAGTCAGCAACGCTACATTGTTTCCCCCACTGTAAGCCCACCGGTTAGCACAGCAGCAAATGTTGAGGTGTCGTTGCAAGGCCACAGCAGTCAGGGAATCCCACTGTTATATCAACGAAAGACTGATTCTAGGCCATCAGAAAGAACACCAACTCCATCACCATCATCAACCCTCTCTCAGTCCGCCCTGTCCACCGCTACTTCCACCATATGCAGCTCTCAAGTCCAGCTCACCCTCCCAGACACTATGAGTAGGTCAAGAAAGTACTCAGTCTCTCATCCGCGTACACTGGGTTTGAACGCCCACATTGCCAAACTAATCTCGTTTGAGATGATGCCCTTTCGGTTGGTGGAAAGCACAGCTTTCCGCGAACTCATGGCCTATGCAGTACCACGCTATGACCTACCCAGTCGCCACTTCTTCTCTCGCAAAGCCATCCCAGCCCTCCACCATCATGTGAAAGACCGCATTGTCCATGCACTCAAGCAGTCAGTGAGCGGAAAGGTGCACCTCACAACTGATGCATGGTCCAGTCGGCATGGCCAGGGCCATTACGTGTCCATCACTGCGCACTGGGTTAATGTGGTGGATGCAGGGTCCACAGGGGACAGCGGTGGTGGGACAGTGCTGCCTAGCCCACGGTATAGGAAACAGTTGGCTGTAGGCGTTCGACCCTCCTCCTCCTCCTCCAGAAGCGAAAGCTCGTCCACAGAGCGCAGTCGTACGAGCACTCCATCTGCAGCTGCCACTGTTGCACACGATGTGTCCCCCTATCGAGCAGCTAGTGGAAAGCGTCAGCAGGCTGTGTTGCAGATGATGTTTTTGGGCAACAGACACACCGCCGAGGTGCTGGCCGAGTACTTGAAGCGACAAACTGAGTCATGGCTGGGCAGTGTACATCTTGAGGCAGGCAAGGTAGTTAGTGATAACGGCCGTAATTTTGTGGCAGCCATAGCCCTTTCAAAACTCAGCCACATACCTTGCTTGGCTCACACCTTGAACCTGGTGGTGCAGTGCTTCCTCAAAAATTATCCGGAGTTAACAGCCCTGCACCAGAAGGTGCGAAGACTGTGCGTGCACATCCGCCGGTCGCCTGTACACTCCGTTCGTATGCAGAAGCTGCAGCGATTGCTCCACCTTCCCAACCACCGCCTCATTATCGACATTGCAACAAGGTGGAACTCCACCCTGCACATGGTGGAGCGGCTGTGCGAGCAGAGGCAGGCCATAATGCATTTGTGGGAGGATACACGGCCAGGCACTTTGAGAGCAGACATGGAGTTGACAGGTGTGCAGTGGTCGAAGCTGAAAGACCTCTGTAAAGTCCTTCAGTGTTTTGAGGAATGCACACGGCTGGTAAGCGCAGACGACGCCATCCTAAGCATGAGCATCCCACTTATGTGTCTGCTCATGCAAACTTTGACGCACCTTAAGGAGCAGGCGTCTGCAGCCAATGTTGATGAGGAGGAAGAGGAGGAGGGAATCCTTGATGACATTCAGCCATTGTCTGCTCAGGGACCTCTCCTGGACGAGGTGGAGGAAGAAGAGGAGGAGGAGGATGATGATGGGGATGATTACTTAGGGGAGGAGGATGCATCTCGTGGGGCAAGTGAAAATGTTGGCGTGGCAAGGTCTGGTACAGGGTTTGTGCGTGACTGGAGGGATGTGGATTTGCCAGAAAGTGCTCCTCCACCCAGCACTCGCAGGGCATCATTGACACCGGGAACATTGGCCCACATGTCAGATTATGCCTTGCAGATCCTAAAAAGGGACCCCCGCATTGCCAAAATGATGAACGATGACGACTACTGGTTGGCCAGCATCCTGGATCCACGCTATAAAGGCAAATTACAAAACATCATGCCACAGGAGAACCTTGACCTAATATTGGCTAATAAACAAGCAACTCTGGTAAATCGGTTGCTTGAGGCATTCCCAGCACACAGCAGCGGTGATGGTTCTCACACGAGCCGTACGGGCCGGGGGCAGCTTGGCAGAGGTGTTCGTGGTGCACACAGCAGAAGTGGCGTTGGAGACAGGGGTTTCATGACAATGTTGTGGACTGATTTTTCAAATACCGCTCACACAACTGGTAATACTGCATCGATGGAAAGTGACAGGAGACAGCAGTTGTCAACTATGGTTACAAACTACTTTTCCTCCCATATCGATGTTCTCCCACACAGGTCATTCCCCTTTGACTATTGGGCCGCTAAACTGGACACCTGGCCTGAATTGGCCCAATATGCCTTACAGGAGCTCGCTTGCCCAGCTGCAAGTGTGTTATCGGAAAGAGTCTTCAGTGCAGCTGGATCAATCCTGACAGAAAAAAGGACCCGTCTGTCAACCCAAAATGTGGATGATCTAACCTTCATTAAAATGAACCATGCATGGGTTTCCAAGGATTTTGTCCCACCTTCCCCTGATGACACATAGGGTGACAGAAAAATGGCTTGCTTTGGTCCACCTCTTCCTGGGACTTCACCTATTTCGCCTTTTGCATCAGCTGAATGTCCAACATCAACATATGCCACTTTCTAAAACTCCCTAACTGTGCTGCCTCCCCCCCATGGCCGGGGTCACCACCTAGTGCACGACACCGTGCGAGTGCCGTTGCCCTGGACAGGTGGGTAGGCCGACTCTTGGGTGCGGGCACTGGCACAGGGTCCCTCATAGTGCAATCAAGTGTCTCTGACGGTGGTGGTGCACACCCGCCGTCAGACACACCGCTGTACTATGAGGGGCCCAGTGCCAGTACCGACGCCCACGAGTGGGCCCCCCTTGCTTGGGCAGGGCCCCAGCATTTGCAATCTTTACCTCTCCCTGCTCCTCCGCTGTGTAATCTGGGCCGCCAAATCCATACTGTGCCTGACACCGTCTGAGCCTGCCTCCTGATGTATAGACATATATTTTGAATGTGTACGCTATCCATACATGTTATCCGGGGAAACGGTACCCTTTCTAACCTTTGTGCAATCACGTGCAATCCATACTGGGCCTAACACCGTCTGAGCCTGCCTCCTGAGACATATATTTTGAATGTGTACGCTATCCATACATGTTATCCGGGGAAACGGTACCCTTTCTAACCTTTGTGCAATCACGTGCAATCCATACTGGGCCTAACACCGTCTGAGCCTGCCTCCTGAGACATATATTTTGAATGTGTACGCTATCCATACATGTTATCCGGGGAAACGGTACCCTTTCTAACCTTTGTGCAATCACGTGCAATCCATACTGGGCCTAACACCGTCTGAGCCTGCCTCCTGAGACATATATTTTGAATGTGTACGCTATCCATACATGTTATCTGGGGATACGGTACCCTTTCTAACCTTTGTGCAATCACGTGCAATCCATACTGGGCCTAACACCGTCAGAGCCTGCCTCCTGAGACATATATTTTGAATGTGTACGCTATCCATACATGTTATCCGGGGAAACGGTACCCTTTCTAACCTTTGTGCAATCACGTGCAATCCATACTGGGCCTAACACCGTCTGAGCCTGCCTCCTGAGACATATATTTTGAATGTGTACGCTATCCATACATGTTATCCGGGGAAACGGTACCCTTTCTAACCTTTGTGCAATCACGTGCAATCCATACTGGGCCTAACACCGTCTGAGCCTGCCTCCTGAGACATATATTTTGAATGTGTACACTATCCATATATGTTATCCGGGGAAACGGTACCCTTTCTAACCTTTGTGCAATCACGTGCAATCCATACTGGGCCTAACACCGTCTGAGCCTGCCTCCTGAGACATATATTTTGAATGTGTACGCTATCCATACATGTTATCTGGGGATACGGTACCCTTTCTAACCTTTGTGCAATCGCGTGCAATCCATACTGGGCCTAACACCGTCTGAGCCTGCCTCCTGAGACATATATTTTGAATGTGTACGCTATCCATACATGTTATCTGGGGATACGGTACCCTTTCTCACCTTTGTGCAATCACGTGTAATCCATACTGGGCGTGAGAACGGCTGGCGAGCTGTTAAGCAAGTTACAGCACCTGTGGTTTGCACACGTAAGTTTTTCATTTTTTCAGGAATGACGGTTAGGCCTAATTCCGGAACTGCGGTTGACCTGCACTTACTGGGAAATCATTGTTCGCTGGTAATAATTGTAATCAGTGATCCCCATCACTAACGTTGTTCAGCGGGTTATCTGCACCTGTAAGCGACAAACGCTGGCCTTTTCAGTGTAGCGCACATACAGCCACGGACATGTAAGGGCATGACACACCAGTTATTGGCCAATCTCATGTGCCAGAGCCTCCCGTGTCCCTCTAGTAAGCCGGACTCAGACCGTGGGGCATGACGGAGTCTCGTTCATTAACGGAATTAAGCTTGCAATGTGTGCATCTGTTCTGTAGCTGGCATGGTTGAGGTTTCCCAGGTGGAGTCGAATTTAACCGTAGGCTCCACTCCTGGTGGTGCCCTTCTGGACATTCCTTTAAGGTTCAGCTTTACAACCATACTGCCCACGTAAAACAAACACTTTGCCTTCATGAACACTGTTTGGAGGGTCATGACTCGTGGGAATAACGCCGCCCAATCAGTTAACCTGCTAGAGAGATTCTTCGTTGCTCCCAAGCATGACATCACACTCCCTAGGAAGAAGGTAATGCCACTGTGGCGACCGTACTCCTGCGGGCGACACAAGTGCACTGATGCCCAGCCACTGCTCGATGAATCTGCTGGTACATTGACCCAGACCACTACATTCCCCTCGCACGCTACACGACCTGAATCTGACCCTGATGAAACTCAGGTTACCCTTCCCATATACAGTTCCATCTTACACGGTGACAAAGAGGAAGCTGCAGATGAAAGTGCAGGTTCGGCCCACCCGCCATCAGACACACCACCGTACTATCTGGGGCCCTGTGCCAGTGCTGTCGCCAATGAGTGGGCCCCCCCCTGCTTGCCCAGGATCACAGCACTTGCAAAGTTGAAATACTGTGCAGTGAGATGGAAGATGGGGACGACGAGGAGTCCAGACAAGTACAGGGATTCCCTAGCGAGGAGACTTATTTGATTGTTTTCAATGTTGGGACAGCAATTTTTGGGGAGCACTATACTCTGGAGAATGATAGATGGGGTCCACCATACACTGGAACATTCCAAAGGTGGACATCAGACACTGGAGCAGCATTTACAGGGCCCATTATACACTAGAGCATTAGAAATGGGGCCCATTATGTTTGGAGCATTATTTGGGCCCATAAGACAGTGGAGCTTCATCCATGGGGACCAACATATACTGTAGCATTATGTGTAGCTCATCATATACTGTTTCAAACATTATATGGGACCAATGATTCTGTATGGAGAAATAGATGGGCCTCGTCATGAGATGTAAAAAGTGAGGTATTTTTCATTGTACTATACCGCTATTTCTCTGCCGTATCGGAGCATGATGAGTTGTGGTATGTGTTAAAGGGGCGCTCTTTCGCCCAGGGCACATGAAAACCTGCAGCCAGCCCTCCCCCCCCACAACTTTAGCCAAATAACCCCCATTTTTCAGTGCGTAACTTGTATTATGAAGTTAATTAAGGTTGACAAGCTTAAGTAAGAAGAATTGATGCTTTTGGCATTCAAATGGGCACTGTAGGTGTGTTTCCTGTCCTCCTCTCACTGCCGACTTTTATTCCCCATTGACTTACATTGGGTTTCGTGTTTCGGGACGACTCCGATTTTTCCCTATAATCGGACGATCTTGCTCGACCCGACTTTTGGAAAAGTCGGGTTTCACGAAACGAAACGCGACCCTAAAAAAACAAAAGTCGCTCAACTCTAATAAATACTATGGGACCAATCAGTTCTGACAGTTTTAGGCCATCTTTAATATTTTTTTCCACATTAATTGAGGTTGAATTATTGCATGCTAAAAAGCTCAGGAAATTCTTAAAGATCTTGTTGAAGTCTTTTGACGCTTCTCTCTGCTTTTCTTTTCTACAAGACTAACCTTTTCAAACAAATTTCTAGTATGCGATGATCTTTGTAACAATGCTTCTTCTTGGACATCTTTGTTACAGCTCCCTTTGGTGAAATGATAAAATTGGGACTTTGTAGATAACCTTTATTTCAGTGAAAGCTTTCAGATGTTATAATACATAAAACAAGACACTTAAGAAAAAAAAAGAAAGATAATTTGGCCTTTCTTACGGCTAACATGTAATCTTTCCTTTGGTAGAGCAGAAAACCCTTCATTTTCCCTCCTTGTTGGGCAATGACTTTTCCTTTTTCAGTTAATTATTTTTACAAGCTAGTTTTCTGTGTGGAGGCTGATTATTTTTGTTGCTGTGGGCCGTCAGACAGGTATTATTTGGGATTGCGGAGTTCATCTCCCCTTCAATGTGCTTGTCTCGTGTCTCCAGCGTCTTGTCATTCCTCTTTGAGCGCTGGGCAGCAGTGCGGTTATGTGAATCTGTCTTACACACTTTGTGGTTCTTCTTCAATGACTTTATGAGATGAAATATTCAGAAATTGTCATAACATCTTCCTTCGATTTCTCAAACTTACAAATGTGTTGCCGCCGGTGAGAATTCAAAAATCCCTAATCATATTTATACACTGATTAAGTAATTTAAAGCTTGCAGTGTGTCGTGTTTTGGATGTTTGGACCAATATAAACATGTCTTGTTAGAAACATGTTTAGCTCCTGGGGAATAAATCCTCATATCCCAGATTCGTAAACACCTTCACTTATTCTTCTTGACTTATTATTATTTTTCTCCATTTTAACAGCCTGGAAAATAAAAACATTGTCAGCTGGTGAAATGCAACCAATTTCTGTCACTTCTCTCGCTTTAAAAATATCTTATGCTTTAATTTTCTCCAGCAAAGGATATTACAGTGTTTAATAGTACTTTATATCAAATACATAAAGAACACAGGCAGCCTATTGCTATACTATAACAATTTATAGCTTATTTATATCCCAGATACTATTAATCAGCGCGGAGCAGTACGATGGCACACACACTCTGCAGCCTGTTAACAATACTAAGAAAAACAGAAACAAATAAAGTATTATCATATGTACTAGGCAGAAAACAGAAATCTAGCTCTGATGATTAAAAATATATATTTCTTACAAAGTAAAACAAGAACATTCCATTACTGCGAGATGCCTAATATAAAATGTATTCCCTGAAACATTTTCGTAGATAGTGAATGCAGAGCCTTTATTGTCTTTATTATTTAATGTGTCACTTAAAGCTTCCCAAATGAGCCAAAGCGAAAAGAAATGGTTCTCTTCTATCTACCAGACCGTCTCTCGGGACTGAAGCTATAAAAAGAAGCAGGAGAAGCAGGATGCCTCCAGTGAAACCAATGCTACACTCAGTGATCACAATCATTTGTTAAAGAAGAACCATCTCAGATTTTAATAACAGGCTACACGATATATTAACATTTCAAATTGAATGGGAGAAGTTTAAGGCATCCTTCACATATAGCTCATTTTAGCTGTTTGGATGCAGTGTTTGGTTGGTTTATGATTCACCTAGGCTCTATGCTTCTGAGAACCATTTTAAACATGTTTGCACGAGAGTTAAGTAGTCGTACACCTTTATAGTTACTGTATTTTTCCGACTATAAGACACAGATTTTTCCCCAAAAAATTTGGAAGGAAAATGAGGGAGGTGAGTCTTTTAGTCGAATGCAGGCTAACAGTGGGTTGCGGCGGTGGTGGAGCTGGGTCCCATCCTCAGGGAGCCAGCAGCTCAGAAGTGTGGTGATGCTGTGGCCTGATGTTGGCAGTGAGCAGAGCGGAGTGCATCATTGGGATCCTGGGGGGCATTTTCCTCAAGCTGTGGGCCGCCAAACGTGGCGCGTGCGCATATTGGGATCTCGGCCCAGCTGAGATCCCAATCTGCGCACATTCCACCTCCAGCAGCCATTTTCCTGAGGCTGTGGGCTTCATGAAAATGGCTGCCAGAGGCCACACGTGCGTTGAGCATACGTGGCCGCCGGCTGCCCATGGCTTTAGGAAAATAGCCGCCGGGAAACCAATTATGCCATCCACTCTGCCGCAACATTGTCACACTTCTGCTGCCCCGACTCATTGATGAAGGGACCCATCTCCATGCAACGCACTGTGCTCTGCCTCACTGCTGTCACTGAGCCAAAGCATCACACCACTGGGATACCCCATCCTACCCCCAGGTCCCACAACATTGCCCCAATTTTGCCACCACTAGGACGGGACCATGCCTTCTGTGACCTTGCTCCACCACCAACAGCCCACAGGTAAGGTACATTAAATTTAGATTATAAGATGGACCCCCATCTTGGAAAAACTTTCTTTTCCTATTTTCCGCCCCAAAATTTGGGGGGCGTCTTATGGTCTGGTGTGTCTTATGGTTCAAAAAATATAGAATACACTTCTGACAATGAAATTATTGGAAAAAACAGTCTTTGTTTTTTATAGTTGTTTTAAAATGGTGATCTACTATGGTTTTTAATAAAGTACAGTTGAGCATTAGTATGCTGGTGTAAGGGGTTACAGAGACTGGTTTCAGCTGGTATATGTGTATGTATGTATGAAGTAATACACGAAACGTGCGTTGGGGCGAAGGGGAGCAGTGGGGACTGTGTAAATGTGTAAGTACTACATTGTTATCTTTATTAATGCCTTATTCATTGGTAACATTATGTAGATGAGATTAAAATCCCTGCTGTCAACACAGAAACTATTAGTGTTTGCATGATAAACCTGCTAGCTTCATGCATTCTTGGCATAAATTTATTCATGAATTGTGAATACTTATTCTTTTGTCTAAACATAGGTCTGTCACCCAGCTCCCCCTAATTTTTGCTTTTCTAGTCTAGTATCTGTTGTTTTAATATATAAATTTGAATAAAATGTATTTTTAATTCGATTTATACTGAGAGTTTCTATTGTGTTGTTGTACATTGATGTGAGCTCTTCCTTCTCAATTAGTTAGGCATTTGTGTAATATATATGTTGTTATGAATAGGACAATGTACATGAGATTGTATGTAGGGAAAGAGTAGTAATGATGTTAGCCCACTAGAGGGGGACACATTAGTACACATAGAGTAGGTTAGGAAATAGTTAACACAGAAGGGGCCAACTGTCGGTAAGTCAGTGAGTTTTCCTCATTTTAGTCAGTAGAGCCCAGACAGGGCAGTGGTCTATGTAATGTTAAGCAAGTAGCCCAGTTGTCCAGGGACTGTGGGCTGAAGGTCACAGCAGTAAAGGATTGCTGTTAGAATCTGCTCAGTTTGTGACTATCTGCCATTTTCTTGTAGTGTTCTGGTCTCTCTCCCCTGGTGCTGGGTTTGCCTTTGGTCAGGTGATTGTATCACCCTTTATTAATCTGCACCTGTCTCCCATTCCTTGCTGGACAACAGTGTTAATCCGCTTGAAGTCTAGCTTGGAGCCTTGCATTGCCTTCTGTGTGTCTAATTAGTGCAGTTCTGGGACCTCTGGTTCTGCTAGTGTTAGTTTCTGTTTTCAGTTTGTTTCTGCAGCCTTCATTGTATTTTCTGTTAGGAGGTGACCCGTTTTTGTACCCAGTCCTTATATCTTTCAGGGACCCCCTTCCCCCTATCTATAGGTCTTCGCTTGAGATTAGCCTAGGATTGTGGGTGGGTCTATTCACAAAGAATGGGTCGCCCACTCCATCATAGGGCATCAGCCTAATCACAGTGCAGGGTCAGTTTTCCCCTTCTACCCTAGTCCTGTGCTGCAGAACCGTAACAATTGCAGGGCAGCTCCACTATGCGGCAGCTAACTACTTGTGCAGATGCCCTTATGTCTGGGGCAAAAAGGACAGGGTAGCTCCTGAAATTAGTGAGGCTAACCAGAAGGAACGCTGCAGTACAGACGATTCGGTACGACCCTGGAACATTCCAGAAGATGTGTGGGAAAGCACAGAGAAAGAAAAGATTGTACTTTGTGATGAACCTTATCTTGCTTCTGTGACTGAGCTGGATGTACAGAGATTGGAACCTAGTAAACTCATATATTTTAAGTGGGAACTGGACTCTGTTTCTCTTTGTATGAAACTGTCAGAAGGAAATTGTCAGCAGAACAGAGGGGACCCTGATGGATCCGAAAGCAGGACTAAAGGTATGATACAAAGGGGACATCGAGTGTATGTGGCGTGAGACCAGGGTGTGACAGAGCAATCACCATCAGCCATGATTACCTCCCTGGTCCCCGTTACACTGGTATGGTGTACTGGCAGAATGCATGGTGCTCTTTTCAGACTTTTTTTCTAATTATAGTCTATGCATGTATATTTCAGGAGATTTTCCTGGTGCACATGTCAAATGTAGTGCCCAGTCAAGGTATGATGTTTGGCTTAGTGTTCATTTACACTTGTCATGCTTTTGTAGGCCGTTTTTGCAGCCCCAATAGATTTCTATGGGGCGGCAAAAACATCCCTCAAAAATTCATCGGAGCGCCGTGTGCCGTATGGGCCATATATATTGCTGTGAAAAAATATTGAGCCGCAATGCATTTCATTGGTACTGCAAAAACAATGGTAGCTTGTTTTTGTGGTACTCCGTATTTGTGGATCGACGTATTTTTCCCACCAATTTGTTAAAACAGTGAAAAACGGTGATCCGAGATGGTTTTTCTGTGAAAGCTGCAAAGAAACCAGTAAGTGTAAAAGAAGCCTTAGAATCATTCCCAGTGAGACCAGTAGAAGCGCTACTGCAGCGCGAAACAGCTTTCGTCATTTCCACTCCCGCTCCCATCCTCCCTATGCCGATGTTTTAAAGTATTGGAATAAAGAAGACTTTAACCGGTGAGTGCCATCCGTTTTCTTTTTTGGTGTAACAAGTAACAACTATGCCTGCAACTTATTTCCGGCAGAATTTCCCCAAGGCAGCGAGACCCCAGTGGGGGCCCATGATCAGACTAGTAGCCGCCAAACAACTACCGGTCCCTGTTGCCGGGGTGGTGTGGGTACAGGTGACGCTGTGCAGTAAATTCCTCGGCCGCAGAGGAGTGGTTCTGACCCACGGAGAAACTGATAAACAGCACCCAGTCATTCTGGGCATGAACATACTGTGGGAGTTCGGTAACCTACTCCTCAATGATACCACGCATGAGACCTTGAAACAATGGGGTTCCCGCATGGCCCATGGACAGGTATTCCAGCAGTTGGTGCAGGAAGCACGAGTCCTCCAGGACTGCCAGGAGGGTGAGGCCCTTGGCAAAGTCATCGCGCCAGCGGCTCCCCTGCTTGTACTGCCTCCTGGATAGACAGTGGTGGCCATGCCCATCCGAGCCCCGATACCATTGGAAGGCATGGAGATGCAGGTGGAGCCATGCTACTAGGAGCACTTACCCCCTGGCATACTGGTGGCTCGCTCCCTGACCACAGTGCAGAAGGGGACTTTCCTGGTGCGCTGCGTCAACATTGAAGACCAAGACATCACCCTGAAGCCCCGGACAGAATTGGCCAAGCTAGTATGGCCTTTGGAAGAAGTACTACCGGCCCCTGAAGTTCATTTGAGAGTGAAATCTGAGGACCCCTGGGCAGTAACTATCAGTACTCTACAGGCTACCGAAATTTCAACTCAGGAAAAGGGTTGAATCATCCTGGAACAAATGCGGGCCGAACTCTCCAGATTAACTGCAGCCCAGCTCTCTCAGATAAAAACACGGCTCGAACAGTACCACGAGGTATTTGCTAGTCATGAGGAAGATTTTGGATGTACCACCGCCATCACCCATGGAATTCCCACGGCAGGAGCAGCCCTCATCCGTGAACAATATCGACAGATTCCTCCACAACTCTACCAAGAGGTGAAAACTTTGCTGGCCCAAATGCTACGAAAGCGAGTGATTCGAGAAAGCCAAAGCCCCTGGGCGGCTCCTATTGTGTTGGTCCGCAAAAAGGATGGCACCTTACGATTCTGCGTGAACTATCGAAAGCTGAATGATTGTACTATCAAAGACTTGTACTCACTACCCCGAATAGAAGAATCCTTGTCCGCCATGGGGAAGGCGATGTACAGTACTTTTCTACTTTGGACATGTCAGAAGAAGACAGGGCAAAGATGGCATTTATACTTCCTATGGGGCTATTTGAGTTTAATCAAATGCCGTTCGGACTGGCCAATGTCCTGGGGACCTTTCAGCGGTTGATGGAGCGGTGTCTGGGAGATCTCAATTTTGAGGCCACGTTGATATAACTGGATGCTGTCATCATCTATGCTGCCACTTTTGAGGACCACCTGAAGCGGTTGGGGCAGGTACTCGGACGGCTGCAAAAGTACGGGTTGAAGGTAAAACCCCAAAAATGCCATCTATTTCGCACCCAGATCGAATATCTGGGTCATGTCGTCTCAGCAGAGGGTGTAAGGTTGTCCTGGGAAAAGGTTGCTGTCATTCAGGCATGGCCTACCCCTAAGACGATAAAAGACATGCGGGCCTTCCTGAGGTTGGCCGGATACTACCGTCATTTCGTAAAGAATTTTGCATGCCGGGCTCGAGCCCTGCACGACCTGAAAGGGGCTCCCGCTGGGGCAAATGGACGAAAAATCCAGTGGCGACAACCTCAATAAGAGGCCTTCCAAGACCTTAAGGTTGCGCTTTCGGATGCGGTGTTGGCTTATGCGGATTTCTCGCAACCGTTCATCCTGCACACTGACCGGAGTCTTCACAGGCTGGGAGCTGTGTTGTCACAAGTTCAAGATGGCCGGGAGAGTGATCGCGTATGGAAGCCGCTCACGCCTTGATTCCGAGCGCAACCCTGACAATTACAGCTCCTTTAAGCTCGAGCTCCTCGCAGTAGTGTGGGCTATGACGGAGAGGTTCGCAGAGTACCTGGCGGGCTCCGAAGTAGTTGTGCAGACCGACAATAACCCGCTGGCCCATTTGGAAAATGCCAAACTGGGAGCTCTGGAACAAAGATGGGTGGCCTGGATGGCGAAATTCAACTATAAAATTATCTATAAAAGAGGGGCTGAGAATGTACACGCTGATGCTATCTCCAGAATTCGACATACAACCCCAGGGAGAAGTTGAGACGACGAACTAGAAGAGGAAGAGGTACCGTTTACCCTCACCGCTGCCGTGCTTACAGCTGCCACCCAGGAAATACCTCCCATGGAGACCCTAAGGGGCATGCTGGAACAATCCCGGGATAAGTGGATCCAACAGCAGCAAGAAGACGAAGAAATCGGGCTTCTCCGGAAATGGGTAACCACTGGCAAATTGCCCACTGACTCCCAAAGACAGACTTTGACTCAAGACATGTCGCTGATGTAACGACAATGGGAGAAACTGGTTATCTGAAAGGGACTATTGTATAGTAAAATAACATCACGAACAACATCTATGACGATTTGGCAGGTAGTTACGCCAGGAGCCCAACTTAACGAACTGGCTCAAGAAGCCCACGAAAAAGGGGCTGATTTCGAAGCTCAAAAGACCTTGCAATGGTTACAACAGTAAATTTACCATCCGCGCTTGCATGCTGTTGTAGATGAGAGTTGCCAGACCTGTCGCTGTTGGTGGTTCCCTGATGAGGAGCGGTCTTGAGGGTCCAGAGGCCCCTCATTGAGGGAGGGTACTGTCATGATCCAGGTTGGATGATGACAGTTAAAAGCACATGTAACCTTTTTTCTTAAGCTGTGTGCTTAAGTTTAGTTTTGCCCCCCCGGTGGCCATTAGGAATATTACACAGTGGTGTCTTTTGTTCTAGTTTGCCCCCAGTGGTGGTGAGCGTCATTGCACTCTGGTTTCTTTAGTTTAGTGCATGTGATTATAAAGCAGGTGTGATTGCTCTGGCTCTGCTATAAAAGAGTGTCAGGTGTTGCAATCACTGTTGGTGATAGTGTTCATTTCAACCATCCTTGGTGGAGAAAGGAGCTAGAGAGAGTTCCTTGCAGCATGGTCAGAGTCCTGGTGTGGAAGGAGTCAGAGGGGATTTCCTTGCAGCTCTGACAGAGCTTGGTGGCAGCTATTCAGGGGGAAAGCTGCATTCTGATGGTGGACTCTGTTGCTGGGAGCAAGAGCCACAGAGCAAAGCTAAGTGGTGTTTCACTGTTGGTGCCTTTCCTTTATGTGTGTTTCAGTGCAGTGGTGGGATTAGTCTCTGCACCGGCCATTTCACTAGAAATGGGTAGGTGCAGGGCGAGCTAGGGTTTAAAGGTATCCAGATTGGCGCCCGGTGCGGAACCGGCCTAGGGATCGGTAGTAGTGTAGAGACAATGACTCAGGGGAGTGCAGGAAGTCTCCATGTCCCCATTCCCTATCGCAGGGCCCACCATTGCAATTGTTTCCCTGGTTTTCCCCATATTATTTAAATTCGCCCTGCTGGAGGCGGTGTATCCGGTTTCACGTGTATTTCTGAAATTCGCCTGCTGGAGGCGGTGTATCCAGCTGCACGTCTTATTATTTAAATTTGCCTTTTTGGAGGCGGTGTATCCAGGATCGCATGTGTCATATAAATTCTCCCAGCTGGAGGTGGTGTGTCCAGTCACATGTTGATCATTACATTATCACCAACCATAACATTTTTTTTCTCTCTGGTGAGCCATGGGCCAAGTTCAGACCAGTGAGCAGTTGTTGCTGGCCCTCACTGAGATTAGTGAGGAGCTGAATGATGCGGTTCAGCAGCACCTGCAGCGGAATTATGGGTCTGAGGCCTATCCTCTGCCTCAACTAGAGGGCCCATATACGGCTTTGGCGAGGATGTGCTGTGGAGTCGCTGCTGGGGAACAGGACTTGCTTATACAGGCGGACGTACCCAGGCAGGTGGGTGGAGTCGGTGTCCCAATGGTGCTGCCTGGTGTTCCCTAAGGTGAAGGGGTACGTCCCTGTAGTGAGCAGACTAATGATTTAGTCCTTGGCACTGACGCCGAAAATTCTGTACTGTCAGAGAAGCTGTGCCCCCCTGGTCGTGTGGAGGAAGACGACCTGGGAGTGTATATTTCCTCCTCGCCCTCAGAAGGTACCATGTCAGCAGAGGTGATGGTTGGCGAGGTACTTGAGGGCATACAGGTGCTTGCGAACAGTGGAGCTGAAGTCAGTCTGGTGGATGCTCAGTTTGTCCAGACTCATGGTCTGAGGTGTGAGACGCTGGACAGACCCATAAGCGTCCAGGCCATTGACTCTGTCCCACTGAGCCAGGGGGGGTTAAACCAAGTCATAGAAGACATTGTGCTGTATAGTGAACATCATGACGAGTCTCAGTCATACTACGTCTTGGAGGGAAATCCAGCACCTATCGTTGTGGGCCCTCCTTGGTCTAAAAAACACAACCCGGTTTTAGATTGGCGGACTAGGGAAGTAGTCAGCTAGGAGCAGTCGTGAGGGCTGCTGCCTAGTTGCTACTGTCTCTGCCGTCTCTCTACAATCGTCCCATTCCTCTCCAGTGAGAGCAGCGGAGGTGCTGCAGGAGAGTAGGGGCAAGGCTTAACCCTTGCCATTAGCCAACCCTGAGAGGCGCAGACCTCGTAGTAGGAGGGGTTGGAGGGTGGTATTTACTTTGGTGAATTGCGGGGGTGTGAGTGTGGTGACACAGGGGGATGCCTCTGTTGTCAGTTTCAGAAAGAGTTCACCCTATTTTGACAAACGAATGTGTGGAAATAAACGTTCTGGTCCGGACCTGTGTGTGAACGAGCATGTATGGGTGGCCACCAAATACATCCAGTGGAAGTGTGTTGCGGGGGTCTAGAATTCTCAGGTGATCGGGCCTTATCTGGTGTCGGCTTTCCAGGGCCCGGAGACTTACCAGCTGGAGTTACTCACATACTTGCCCATACACCTCTCGTTCCCCAGATTGGCGCTTTGGAGATGGGTGGTGCCTCCGGAACATACATTGCCAATACCAGAGGTGCTCGTTTGTCATAAACCTGAAGTGCAGGTAGTTGCTGGGGTGAACTCTGGACCTGGGGGTCCCCGCTGTTGGTGGTTCCCTGACGAGGAGCGGTCTTGAGGGTCCAGAGGCCCCTCATTGAGGGAGGGTACTGTCATGATCCAGGTTGGATGATGACAGTTAAAAGCACATGTAACCTTTTTTCTTAAGCTGTGTGCTTAAGTTTGGTTTTGCCCCCCGGTGGCCATTAGGAATATTACACAGTGGTGTCTTTTGTTCTAGTTTGCCCCCGGTGGTGGTGAGCGTCATTGCACTCTGGTTTCTTTAGCTTAGTGCATGTGATTATAAAGCAGGTGTGATTGCTCTGGCTCTGCTATAAAAGTGTCAGGTGTTGCAATCACTGTTGGTGATAGTGTTCATTTCAACCATCCTTGGTGGAGAAAGGAGCTAGAGAGAGTTCCATGCAGCACGGTCAGAGTCCTGGTGTGGAAGGAGTCAGAGGGGATTTCCTTGCAGCTCTGACAGAGCTTGGTGGCAGCTATTCAAGGGGAAAGCTGCATTCTGGTGGTGGACTCTGTTGCTGGGAGCAAGAGCCACAAAGCAAAGCTAAGTGGTGTTTCCCTGTTTGTGCCTTTACTTTTTGTGTGTTTCAGTGCAGTGGTGGGATAAGTCTCTGCACCAGCCATTTCACTAGAAATGGGTAGGTGCAGGGCGAGCTAGGGTTTAAAGGTGTTCAGATCGGTGCCCGGTGCGGAACCGGCCTAGGGATCGGTAGGAGTGTAGAGACACTGACTCAGGGGTGTACAGGAGGTCTCAACGTCCCTGTTCCCTATCGCAGGGCCCACCATTGTAATTGTTTCTCTGGTGTTTCCCCTTATTGTTTAAATTCGCCCTGCTGGAGGCGGTGTATCCGGTTTCACGTGTATTTCTGAAATTCGCCTGCTGGAGGCGGTGTATCTGGCTGCACGCCTTATTATTTAAGTTTGCCTTATTGGAGGCGGTGTATCCAGGGTCGCGTGTGTCATATAAATTCTCCCAGCTGGAGGTGGTGTGTCCAGTCACACGTTGATCATTACATCGCCTATGCGAATTAGCTAAACCGCCCGCGCAGCGAGCCCCAGTACAAACAATCGTGACCTCAGTGCCCCTCGAACTTCTGACGGTGGATTACCTGACCATTGGTCCCGCATTCCAGGGGTATAACCACTGCCTCATCATGATAGACCATTTCACTAAGTTTGCTGTGGTCACCCCCACTCGAGACCAGACCGCGGAGTCGGCCGCCTCCGCAATTTGTAGAAACTTTATACAAGTTTACGGCTGCCCTCAATGGATACATTCCGATCAAGGAGCATGTTTTTTGGGAAAAATAATGGAGGAACTACACCGTCTCTACGGTATTGACAAATCCTGGACCACGCCATACCAACCGCAGGGAAACGGGGCCTGCAAGCGATTTAATCAGATGTTAATCCAAATGTTGCGTACTCTGGAGAGTGACAAGAAGGCCCGTTGGCCTGAATATGTCCCTGAACTAGTATGGGTCTATAACAACCGAGTACATAGAGTTACCAGCTATTCCCTGTTGTTCGGATGCGAGGGCAAGGGGATCACGGAGGTAGAGTTGGACCCAGAGGAACCTCAGCCCTGGACTTGGGTATCATCATGGGTCCGAAATCACCGGCACAGGCTGCAAACTCTTCATCAAACATACCAAACTTCAAGACTTAGAACACCCAGGAAAGAGTTAATCTCTATCTCCCGACCTTCAAAGCGGAGACCGAGTACTCGTACTAGACCAACATCCCCAGAACAAATTAGAACCACGCTGGGAAGAGGGTCCCTATCGGGTCCTATGCAGTATAAACCCTGAAGGACCTGTGTACGAAATACGACCCGAGAAAGATGAAACGCTGCCTACCCACATAGTGCATCAGAATATACTACGCCCCTGTACATCCACCGACCCAAAACAACCTGAACCTGCTCCTCAGGTCTCTGAACCATTACTCGTGTTCTGGGACTCGGACGACAAAGAAGACTTCCCCACAATAACCAGGGGCTCTCTACTCAATGACAAACCAACTGACACAATTAGCCTGCCCGAACCAGCTAGCCCACGACCGGCCACCACCCCAGAAGACTCCACCCTCGTCAAACTAAGATGCTCCGAGTGGACGACAGCCGGCAAACCCCCCGAACGATACGAATGTTAGCGTGGGTAGTCTGGAGCCGGAAACTCCAGGAGTGGACGCTCTGGACCATGGCACCGAGGGGCCCAGGGCAAGCTGCCAGGTGGAACTGACCCCCATACAGGGACAGTTAGGAGCAGGCCCAGGGGTTCGAGTACCACGGTAGCCGGTACCGAGAGGGGCGACTCAGGATGGACTGGAGTAGGACTGTGGGACTGAAGTATAGATGACAGAACAGAAACACTGGAGGCAGGACTGGAGTAGGACGGCAGGACTGGAGTAGGATGGAACAGGAACACTGGAGGCAGGACTGGAGTAGGACGGCAGGACTGGAGCAGGATGGAACAGGAACACTGGAGGCAGGACTGGAGTAGGATGGCAGGAACACCGGAGACAGGACTGCAGAAGAGAGCAAGGAACCCGGGTAGCAGGACTGAGAGGCTGCTGTGGAGAGCAGGCAAGAATGGAACTGCAGGAGCTGAGGGCAGACGATGCAGCGAGGCCAGTGTACTAGGAAACACAAAAATCAGGCACCTCCCTCAGGGGGAAGCGGTCTGATATGCTCCTGTCTGGTCTGCCATTGGTCAGGGAGGTGCTTCCGGGTCAGGGCATAGCCAGAGCACAAGAAGCAGGAGGGAGGCGCGGCTGCGGCCTATGGCGCATGCGCATTGCATGCAGGGACGCCGGGCACCTGCCAGAGGCGACCTCCGTGGATGTTGAGTGGTGGGAGGCTGCGGCGTGGGAGCGATGGCCGGGTGAGTACGCAGGGACGGCGTAACAGTACCCCCTCCCCTAAGCCGCCCTCCCCGGACATTAGCAAGAAATCTCTTGAGGATATGGGGAGCATTGATATTCTCCCGAGGCTCCCAGGATCTCTCCTCAGTACCAAAGCCCTTCCAGTCAACAAGGAAAAAAATGTCCTACCTCTAACCTTCTTCATGGCGATAATGTCCTCCACTTCAAAGACATCATCGGCACCCACTAGCTGAGGACCAGAATCAGGCAAGGAATGGAAGTGATTCAGCACCACAGGTTTCAGGAGAGAGACATGGAATGTGTTCGGGACCCGGAGCGAAGCAGGCAACCTCAATTTGTAGGCGACTTCATTGATACGTCCAAGAATTTCAAACAGACCGATGTAGCGTGGCCCCAACTTGTAAGAGGGCCGTTTCAACCGGATGAATTTGGATGAGAGCCAGACCTTGTGCCCAACACGATAGGTTGGAGGATCCAATCTCTTCTTGCCGGCAAAATACTTCATCCGATCAGCGGACTTATTGAGTGACGTGTTGGTCTTGGCCCAGATCTTGGAAAACTCAGAGGACAAAGCGTTGGCCGTGGGTACCTCAGAGGCAGGAGTTATCGGAAGAGGAACACCAGGATGTCTGCCGAACACAATGAAAAATGGAGACTTGGCCGAGGACTCACCAGTATGGTTGTTGTAAGCGAACTCTGCCCAGGGAAGTAAGTCAACCCAATCGTTCTGGTGGGCGTTGGAGAAATGACGTAGGTACCCAGTCAACGTCTGGTTGGTGCGCTCCACCTGCCCGTTGGACTGTGGATGGTAGGCTGAGGAGAAGTCAAGGGAAATGTTCATGAGCTTACAAAGCAATCGCCAGAACTTGGAGGTAAACTGAACCCCTCGGTCTGACACAATGCGTTGAGGTAGTCCATAAAGTCTGAAGATTTGGTGGACGAAGACTTTGGCCAGCTCCAGAGCTCAGGGGAGACTGGACAGAGGGACGAAGTGGGCTATCTTGGAAAAACGATCCACCACCACCAAGATGACTGTGCAGCCAGAAGAACAGGGCAGGTCGGTGATGAAATCCATGGCAATGTTTTCCCAAGGGACCGCAGGAACGGGCAATGGCAGCAACAAGCCGGATGGAGGTCTTCGTGGCACTTTGCTTTTTGCACAGGATGGACAAGAGGCCATAAAATCGAGTACATCTTGGGGAAGCGTGGGCCACCAATAGTGACGTGAGATAAGATCCAGGGTCTTCTTGATCCCGGCATGGTCAGCCAGTTTGGAGGAGTGCCCCAATAGGAGGACTTTTTGGTTGAGGTTCTCAGGCACAAGCGTTTTGCCAGGAGGAGGAGCCAGCCAGTTCACTGGGGCCACTGTGATGATCCTAGTGGGGTCGATGATATGCGAGGGTTCCTCCATGGTTTTGTGTGGCTGAAAGACCCTGGACAGAGCGTCGGCTTTGGTATTTTTGTTGCCAGGACGGAAACGGAGCTCGAAGTCAAATCGGGCAAAAAACAAGGACCATCTGGCCTGACAAGGGTTAAGTCTCTGGGCAGACTGGAGATAGACCAGATTCTTGTAATCCGAGAAGATGACAAAGGAATGGACAGCTCCTTCCAGGAGGTGACGCCACTCCTCCAAGGCCAACTTGATGGCCAGGAGTTCCCGGTCGCCAATCAAGTAGTTACACTCGGGTGGAGAAAAGGCCTTCGAGAAAAAGCCACAAGGGTGCAGACAACCGGAGGCAGATCTCTGGGGCAATACTGCCCCGGCACCTGTCGAGGAAGCGTCCACCTCGAGTAAAAAAGGTTGGTTGCTCTCAAGGCGATGCAGAACTGGAGCTGTGGAGAAGGCCCGTTTTAGGGTCAGAAAGGCCTCTTCAGCCTCCGGAGGCCAATCCTTGGGAGTAGCCCCTTTACGGGTGAGAGCAGAAATAGGTCTTGTGATGGTGGAAAAGTGAGAGATGAATTGCCGGTAATAATTGGCGAATCCGAGAAATCGTTGAATCGCCCTTACTCCAACGGGGCGAGGCCATTTGAGAATGGCAGACAGCTTCTCAGGATCCATCCTTAGTCCAGCGTCGGAAATAATGTATCCCAGAAACGGCAGGGAGGTCTGTTCGAAGAGACATTTCTCCATCTTCGCATACAGGCGGTTCTCCCGAAGATGCCGTAACACCAAGCATACACTCTTTATGTGGGACGAGATATCCGTCGAGAAGACGAGGAAGGATGTCGTCCAAGTATACGACCACACAGGAGTACAAGAGGTCCCGGAAGATCTCGTTGACAAACTCTTGAAACACCGCAGGAGCATTGCAGAGGCCAAAAAGCATGACCAGGTACTCGTAATGGCCGTCTCGAATGATGAAGGCCGTCTTCCACTCGTCTCCAGCCCGGATGTGGACCAAATTATAGGCTCCTCTGAGGTCCAGCTTGGAGAAGACCCGGTGTTATGAGCGAGTCACCGTAGGAGGCAAAAACAGAAATACAAGCTAAGTCCAGAAAACCAGAGAAGTTGGCAACTATCAGATTACAGACCCCTGAACCTATAAACACAACTAGCAGTAGCCGTGGGGGGTTCCTACGATGCCCTAGACCCCTCGATCATGGCCGGAGAATTAAATAGGCCTAAAGAAAGAAAGGGGAAATCTAAACTGCCCCAGAGCAGACCCCAAAGCAATAGGCAGCCCCCAACATATAATGACGGTGAAGCAAGATGAAAACACTAACACAGACAGAAAGATAGACTGAGCAAAGACGGGGCCCAAAACTACCTAGATAGGAAAGGACAGGAAGGCTGCTGTCTGCAATCTGCCAAAACCCTATCAAAAACATAAGCCAACAAGCTGATATGAAAAAGGCCCTGAAGCAGCTAGGCTTCAAAAACTAAATCAGCACTCAGGTATTTTCAGAAGACAGAGCTAAAGGAATTCAGCACACCCAGCAGGGAATGGCAGAAATCCAGAAAAACAAAGCAAAACAAAGTCAAAGCACCAATGCAAAAGGCCGAGCAGCTAACTTAGCTTTAGAGGAGCAGGAATTCAGACTGGTCTCCAAGGATCCCACAGAGAAATCACCCGCAGGGCAGAAGGGTGTCGGCAGCCTTATATCCAGTCAGTGACTCCACTCAGCCAGTCATCATCATCAGCCTCAGGTGTTTGATAATCAGGCTCACTACCTTTCTTTACCAGAAGAGGGAGTTCCTCGGGCCTCAGTAATGAAGGGGAAAATGAACTCACAACAGTACCTCCCCCTTGAGGAGGGGTCACCGAACCCTCAACTACGCCACCAGGGCGATCAGGGTGAGCCCGATGAAAGGCATGCACCAATCTTTTGGCATGAATATCAGAGGCAGAGACCCAGGAATTATCCTCCTGACCATAACCCTTCCACTTAACCAAATACTGGAGTCTCCGTCTAGCCAGACGGGAATCCAGTACTTTCTCTACCTCATATTCCATGTTACCTTCAACCAATACAGGGTCTGGAGGTGCCACCCCCGGAACAACAGGTTCAACAAACCTCTTCAACAAAGATTTATGGAACACATTATGGATTTTAAATGTGACAGGAAGAGCCAAACGAAAAGAGACCGGATTAATAATCTCCACAAATTTGTAAGGTCCAATAAATCTAGGCTTAAACTTAGGAGAAGCCACCTTCATAGCAATATTTTTTGATGATAACCACACCATATCACCAACCTTAAACTGGGGACCAATGGTCCTATGTCGGTTGGAAAACCGCTGGGCCTTTTCCTGGGAGAGAGATAACTTATCCACCACTTGGTCCCAGGTCTGGTGCATTCTCTCCACCACAGTGTCAACACCTGGGCAGGCAGAGGGCTCCACCTGCCCTGAAGAAAATCGAGGATGAAACCCAAAGTTACAAAAAAAAAGGTGACATCAAAGTGGCAGAACTAGCTCTATTATTTAAAGCAAATTCGGCCAAGGGCAAAAATGAAACCCAATCATCCTGATCAGCAGAAATAAAACATCTCAAATATGACTCCAAGGTCTGGTTTGTTCTCTCTGTCTGCCCATTGGTCTGAGGGTGAAAAGCAGAGGAGAAGGACAACTGAATTCCCAGCCTGGAACAGAAAGTTCTCCAAAATCTAGACACAAACTGGACTCCTCTGTCAGATACAATGTTCTCAGGAATCCCGTGCAAACGAACCACCTGTTGTAAAAACAGGGGCACCAACTCAGAGGAAGACGGCAACTTAGGGAGTGGTATAAGATGAACCATCTTAGAGAAGCTATCACAAATCACCCAAATAACAGTCATCCTTTGAGAGACAGGCATATCAGAGATGAAATCCATTGAAATATGGGTCCATGGCCTCTTGGGGACAGGCAAAGGCATCAACAACCCACTAGAGCGAGAACACGATTTAGACCGGGAGCACGTCCCACAGGACTGCACAAAATTCCTGACATCACGAGACAAGGAGGGCCACCAAAAAGACCGACTCACCAGATCTTTAGTACCAAAAATACCTGGATGATCAGCCAAAGCAGAGCAATGAACTTCAGACATCACTCTCTTCTTCCACTGGTCAGGAACATACAACTTTCCACTGGGACAACGCTCAGGTTTGTCCTCCTGGAACTCTTCCAGAGCACGTCTCAAATCGGGCGAGATGGCAGAAAGAACTACCCCTTCGCCTAAGATGGTAGCAGGCTTGGTCACCACAGGAGAATCAGCAAAGAAGCTCCTAGAGAGGGCGTCTGCCTTGACATTCTTAGTTCCAGGAAGAAAAGAAACTACAAAATCAAAACGTGTAAAAAACAAGGCCCACCTAGCCTGTCTAGGGTTCAAGCGCTTAGCCGACTCTAGGTAAATCAAATTCTTGTGGTCAGTGAGGACCACGACTTTATGCTTAGCTCCCTCCAACCAATGTCTCCACTCCTCAAATGCCCATTTCATGGCCAACAGTTCCCTATTCCCCACATCATAGTTACGTTCAGATGGAGAGAACTTTCGGGAAAAGAAAGCACAGGGATTCATTTTAGATGTTACAGGATCCTTTTGGGACAAAACAGCTCCTGCACCAATCTCAGAAGCATCCACCTCTACCTGGAATGGAAGTGAGACATCAGGTTGCCGCAAAACCGGGGCGGAGGTGAATCTTCGCTTCAGCTCCTGAAAGGAAGAAACGGCCTCTGGAGACCACTTTAACACATCAGCACCCTTCTTAGTCAAATCAGTCAATGGCTTGGCAATACTAGAAAATTTTGCTATAAATTTCTGATAAAAATTAGCAAAACCCAAAAACTTCTGGAGGGCCTTCAAAGAAGTGGGCTAAACCCAATCGTAAATGGCCTGTACCTTGGCCGGGTCCATTTCAATAGTTGACGGGGACAAAATAAATCCCAAAAAAGAAATCCTCTGTACTCCAAAAAGGCATTTAGATCCTTTGACATACAGGGAATTCTCCCTCAAGATCCGGAACACAGTCCGAATATGTTCCACATGAGAATCCCAATCCTTGGAGAAGATCAAAATATCATCCAGATAGATAATCAAAAATTTATCGACAAAATCTCGGAAAATATCGTTCATGAAGCACTGGAAGACAGAAGGGGCATTAGTCAGCCCAAAAGGCATCACCAGGTACTCAAAATGTCCCTCTGGAGTATTAAACGCCGTCTTCCATTCATCTCCATGCTTAATGCGAATAAGATTATACGCCCCCCTGAGGTCAAGCTTGGTAAACCAGCAAGCACCTTTAACTCTGGAGAATAGATCAGAAATCAGGGGTAACGGATACTGATATTTAACAGTAATTTTGTTGAGGGCACGATAATCAATACAAGGTCTTAATGAACCATCCTTTTTGGCTACAAAAAAAAATGGCACCTAAGGGTGAAGAGGATGGTCTAATATGACCCTTCTCCAATGCCTCCTTAATATAGGATCGCATAGCCTCGTGCTCGGGTACAGATAAATTGAAGACCCGACCCTTGAGAAATTTACACCCCAGGATCAGTTCAATTGCACAGTCATAACTCCTATGAGGAGGCAGAGACGCAGACTCATTCTCACTAAATACATCATAAAAGTCCACCAAATAATCAGGAACATCATGCGACTGAGGAGAGGTGGAAAACACCGGAGCCTCACTAAAGGCACACCGACAACCCCAACTCACCACAGACACAGATTTCCAATCCAAAACTGGATTATGAATTTGTAACCAGGGAAACCCCAGAACAATAGTATCATGCAGATTATGCAACACCAAAAATCTGCAATTTTCTTGATGGTCTGGGGCGACCCGCATTACCACCTGGGTCCAAAACTGAGGTTTATTTTTAGCCAAAGGAGTAGCATCAATCCCCCTCAAAGGGATAGGCATCTGCAGAGGTGTCATCGGAAATCCACAACGTTTAGCAAAATCCAAGTCCATTAGGTTTAGAGCTGCTCCCGAATCCACAAAAGCCTTGGCGGAAAATGTGGACAGGGAGCAGATCAGAGTAATAGCCAGAAGAAACTTAGGTTGAACACCCCCAACAGAAAACGTGTGTGCAAAGCGTTTCTCTCGTTTAGGACAGACAGAAATTATATGCGAGGAATCTCCACAGAAAAAACACAACTTATTACGCCTTCTGAACTCCTGACGCTGCTCTCTGGAAAAAACTCTATCACATTGCATAGGTTCAGACATTTGTTCAACAGGTGGCAACACCTCTCATGCAGTTTTGCGTTCGCGCAAACGCCGATCAACCTGAATGGCTAATGACATAGAATCGTCAAGACCAGAGGGAACAGGAAATCCCACCATAGTATCTTTTACGGCTTCTGACAACCCCTTCCGAAAGAGAGCAGCCAAGGCATTATCAATCCAGGTAGTAAGGACCGCCCACTTTTGGAATTTTTGACAGTACAATTCTGCAGAATCACGACCCTGGTTCAATGCCAGCAGGGTCTTTTCAGCCTGATCAATGGCATTAGGTTCATCATACAACAACCCCAAGGCCTTAAAAAATGCGTTCACATTAGTCAGAATAGGATCATCTGGTTTCAAAGAAAACGCCCAATCCTGGGGATCGCCACGCAGCAAAGAGCTGACAATTTTAACCTGCTGTGCGGAGCTCCCTGACGAGTTAGGCTTCAAGGCAAAAAATAATTTACAATTATTTTTGAAATTCAAAAATTTAGATCGATCCCCAAAAAATACATCAGGTGTAGGAATCTTTGGTTCAGCAGCATTTGAATGAGCAAGGTAGGCGGAAATTCCCCGCACTTCAGCAGCGAGCTGCTCCACACGATCAGACAATTGCTTTATCTCCATTGAGAGAAAAAAAAATTCCCCCTACGGCCTCAGAGATATAGATATATAAAAAATATACACACTTTTTTTTTTTTTTTACAATTCTTTCCTGCTATTGAGTACCCTAGGATCTGCGGTATGGCGGGTGATTCTGTTATGAGCGAGTCACCGTAGGAGGCAAAAACAGAAATACAAGCTAAGTCCAGAAAACCAGAGAAGTTGGCAACTATCAGATTGCAGACCCCTGAACCTATAAACACAACTAGCAGTAGCCGTGTGGGGTTCCTACAATGCCCTAGACCCCTCGATCACGGCCGGAGAATTAAATAGGCCTAAAGAAAGAAAGGTGAAATCTAAACTGCCCCAGAGCAGACCCCAAAGCAATAGGCAGCCCCCAACATATAATGACGGTGAAGCAAGATGAAAACACTAACACAGACAGAAAGATAGACTGAGCAAAGACGGGGCCCAAAACTACCTAGATAGGAAAGGACAGGAAGGCTGCTGTCTGCAATCTGCCAAAACCCTATCAAAAACATAAGCCAACAAGCTGATATGAAAAAGGCCCTGAAGCAGCTAGGCTTCAAAAACTAAATCAGCACTCAGGTATTTTCAGAAGACAGAGCTAAAGGAATTCAGCACACCCAGCAGGGAATGGCAGAAATCCAGAAAAACAAAGCAAAACAAAGTCAAAGCACCAATGCAAAAGGCCGAGCAGCAAACTTAGCTTTAGAGGAGCAGGAATTCAGACTGGTCTCCAAGGATCCCACAGAGAAATCACCCGCAGGGCAGAAGGGCGTCGGCAGCCTTATATCCAGTCAGTGACTCCACTCAGCCAGTCATCATCATCAGCCTCAGGTGTTTGATAATCAGGCTCAGTACCTTTCTTTACCAGAAGAGGGAGTTCCTCGGGCCTCAGTAATGAAGGGGAAAATGAACTCACAACAACCCGGGCCCCTCTAAGACGATCAAACAGCTCCGGAATGAGTGGAAGAGGGTACCTGTTCTTAATAGTAATTTCTTTCGGACCCCTATAGTCCATGCACTGCCTTAGAGTTTTGTCCTTCTTTTTGACGAAGAAAAACCCAGCTCCCACGGGTGACGAGGATTTCCGTATAAAACCTTTGGCGAGGTTCTCTCGAACGTATTCGGACATAGCTGTGGTCTCAGCGGGAGACAGGGGGTAGATTCTGCCCCTTGGGGGAGTTGAACCAGGAACAAGTTCAATTGGGCAGTCAAAAGGCCGGTGTGGAGGAAGGACCTCCGCTTCCTTCTTATCAAAGACATCGGCGAAGGAACTGTAGGCTGGAGGAAGACCCGGAAGGTCTGGGAGTGGCCGAGGAGCGGCCACCAGGCAGAGAGGAATCAGACAGCGAGCTTGGCACTGGTGCCCCCAGCGGAGTATCTCCCCAGAAGACCAATCGAGGACAGGCTGATGAGTCCTTAACCATGGGAGACCGAGTAGAATGGCGTGGGAGAGCTTAGGCAAAACGTAAAAGGCTATCTTCTCTCGATGTAAGGCACTAACTTGCAACTCCACTTCCTCAGTGACCAAGGTGACTGTCACCTGTAGTGGTTTGCCATCCACTGCGGCAATCTGGAGAGGGTTAGATAGGGCAACCACGGGAATTTGGCATTTGTCCACCTCTTCTGGCCGAATGAAGTTACCTGCCGAACCCGAATCCACGTAGGCCACCTCGGACCCACGTCTCTCCCCTGAAACCAGAAGCACAGAAATAGTAAGAGGTTGAGAGGAATAATCGTCGCCTAGGGAGGCCTCTCTTACCTGACCTAGGCGGAGGAGTTTCCCTGTCTCTTAGGACAGGTTCGGATATAGTGCGATGAAGCTCCGCAATAGAGGCACAGACCTTGTGCCCGCCTCTCTTGCTGACGTAACTCGGTCAAGTTGAGATGGTCAATCTGCATGGGCTCGACCGACCGAGGACTGGCAGAACGGATGAAAAAGGGGGCTGGCCTGGTGGATCTCCTCTCTCTCGCTGACTCCCGAGCGCGCTCCTGGAAGCGTAGGTCAATGCGGGTAGCCAGCGAAATAAGGTCCTCTAAGGAGTTCGGGGTCTCTTGACCTGTGAGTTCATCTTTTATTCTGCCTAAAAGACCGCGCCAGAACGCCCCTACTAAAGCCGTGTTATTCCAGCCGAGCTCGGAGGAGATAGTGCGAAAGCAAATAGCGTACTGACCGACCGTGAGAGAACCCTGATGTAGATTAAAGAGCGATTCAGTGAGGACAGCTAACCGACCCCGCTCATCGAAGACCCTGCGAAAAGTATCCAAGAAAACCGGAAGACTCGAGACAACGGGATCGTCACGTTCCCAGAGGGGATTCAACCAGGACAGGGCCACTCCCTCCAGATGGGACATAATGATGGCTACTTTGGCCCGGTCAGAGGGATATCGCTGCGGCAACCATTCAAAGTGGAGACTACACTGATTTAAGAACCCCCTGCAGAGCTTAGGATCCCCAGTGAAGTGAGGCGGCTTGGCGAGGTAGGGCGTCGGGAGAGCTGTAGGAGCGGGGGGAGGAGTCAGAGCTGCGGCGGCAGAACGTAGGGCCGACAGGCGGCTATCAAAGGAGGCCATGTGAGACAAAATAACAAAATATGGGCTTGGGTATCTTGTTGCTGGACCAGCTCCTGCTGAAGACTGGTCAGTAACGCGGCAGTTCCAGGATCGGTCACCTGCAGGGCCGACAAATGGGAGTCCATGGACTTCATGACCGACATAACGCATCCCTGATTCTCCCGCAGGAAGAGTAACTCTTTCTGGGTGGCAGCTGTGGTACCGGCGGGATCCATGGCCTGATTGTACTGTTAGCGTGGGTAGTCTGGAGCCGGAAACTCCAGGAGTGGACCCTCTGGACCGTGGCACCGAGGGGCCACGGGCGAGCTGCCAGGTGGAACCGACCCCTATACAGGGACCGTTACGAGCAGGCTCAGGGGTTCAAGTACCACGGTAGCCGGTACCGAGAGGGGCGACTCAGGATGGACCGGAGTAGGTCTGTGGGACTGAAGTATAGATGACAGAACAGAAACACTGGAGGCAGGACTGGAGTAGGACGGCAGGACTGGAGCAGGATGGAACAGGAACACTGGAGGCAGGACTGGAGTAGGACGGCAGGACTGGAGCAGGATGGAACAGGAACACTGGAGGCAGGACTGGAGTAGGACGGCAGGACTGGAGTAGGACGGAACAGGAACACTGGAGGCAGGACTGGAGTAGGACGGCAGGACTGGAGCAGGATGGAACAGGAACACTGGAGGCAGGACTGGAGTAGGATGGCAGGAACACCAGAGACAGGATTGCAGAGGAGAGCAAGGAACCCGGGTAGCAGGACTGAGAGGCTGCTGCGGAGAGCAGGCAAGAACGGAACTGCAGGAGCCGAGGGCACACGATGCAGCGAGGCCAGTGTGCTAGGAAACACAACAATCAGGCACCTCCCTCAGGGGGAAGCGGCCTAATATGCTCCTGTCTGGTCTGCCATTGGTCAGGGAGGTGCTTCCGGGTCAGGGCATAGCCAGAGCACAAGATGCAGGAGGGAGGAGCGGCCGCGGCCAATGGCGCATGCGCATTGCATGCAGGGATGCCACCGGCCGCGCACCTGCCAGAGGCGACCTCCGTGGATGTCGGGCGGCGGGAGGCTGTGGCGTGGGAGCGATGGCCGGGTGAGTACACAGGGACGGCGTAACAACGAACAGGACCAGTTCATATGGAAATAAAAACTGACACATCCGCAGACCAGCCCGAGTATACTGAGGCCCTTGCCTGAGGACTGGTGAGCTTACAGGATAGGGGAGTGTAGGGAAGAGGAACCCCACAGAGTGTCCGGGCCGGAACCAAGGGGAGCACCATCGGAGTTCCTGAGGAAACAGTACCCGGGGAACAGAGGAGGAGAGTGGACTGTTGAGAGTGACAGGACAGCAATGGGAGGGGCTAGTATAAAAGGGACAGGGAGCACGCACAGGAGTCAGTTGGTGATACGTCAGACACAGAGCAGGAGATGGAGGGGGCATGAGAGAACGGGAAGGACACTGACAGTTCAGAGAAGAGACCAGCAGCAGAGGGTAGATACGCAGTGGCTTCAGGAAAGAGGCGCTGAGCTTAGCGACAGGGGACTGTCTCTTCACCAGAATCCCGGGTTACGATCTGCCCCCGGTCATCCTCGGCTTTTACCGCTGAGCTCGAGCCCTCCACAGCCTGTCCGCTCCCTCTCCCGGCTGCTGCATCCCACGTCAGTCCGCGGTCACGGCCTGCCCGCTGCCACCCACGAACGCTGCTGTTTCCCATCAGCCCGTGGTTGCAGCCTGTCTATCACCGCTCACAGCCACCTTCACCCCACTGCAGTCGGCAGTTGGGGCCTGTTCCTTGTAAACAGAGACACTCTGCACACAGCCCCAGGCTGTGTGCGCGGTCAATAAACCGGCACTCTTGAGCACTGCGACACAACTTTGCTTGGGGACAGGAGTCCCATTCAACTCGCTAACAAGCGCAACCCCGTTGTTTCAACATGGGGTTACTTCATCTCAGGACTCCATCAGGGCCTGTTGTGCCCCAATTCCTCCTAGGTGCTGGGGCGCCCGAAGACTACTCCAAATCTTCAGCAGCTGGGCCCAGCGGCTGCGACGTCAAGGCAGCCTCATCAAAGACGCCACAGCAGCCTCATCAAAGACACCAGAGCAGCCTCATCAAAGGTGTCAAAGCAGCCTTATCAAAGATGCCAAAGCAGCTTCATCAGCAACGCAGCTTCCACAGAGATGCCGAGGGATGTCAGGACGGATAAGTGACATTATAGAGTATAAGGACCTGTAGACGGCCATACTGTGGCCCTATAGTAACCGGCCTCGTCCGGGTTAGTCATGTTCTTTCCAAATAGTGTTTGGTTGTACTGAGTCCCTGCGAGGACTACTGTTGTTATCCCTTTTTGGTTGCTTAGTATAGCCCTAGCGGCTTTAAATTATAAAAAGTTTGCTTTTCAAATTTCAACCAGTCTCGCGTCTCGTCACTGCATCCTGTGAACCTGCTGTTACCTACATTTGCGTGTCTGAGTTTCTCTGTGTGTGCGTGTGTCCCTGTGTGTGCGTGTCTGTTTGCAGCCATTGTCTGATAGAGATAAAGAAGAAAAGGAGGGCACCATCAGCCAGAATCCGCAAGAGGGATCAACCTGAAGCATGTCACAATATTAGGCAATCCAAAAAGAGAAAAGAGACATGCTACCAACAGGGACCACCAAATAAATAATATATCAAAGTTTATTTGAGTCAACACACCACCAAATAGTTAAAAACAATTAAAAACAATTAATGGTGTACATTCCCCACCAGACATCAAAAAATCACTGGACACCCTACATGGTTTGGGGATATCCGGTAACGCATAATTCGCTGGTATTAGACATACCGTACTTTTGTACATTTGGGCCTTTTGGCTGCGGCACTCATATGCCTTTCTGCTGAATATACAGTATATACAAACCTTTTTTTCTCAAATTTATACTTCATATTTTGATCTTGTATTAAGTCATGTAGTTCACCTATAGGGCTACGGCCATGTCTATATTTGGACATGCCTTCTTAAAATTTTTATGTTCATGGGGATCTATAGGGCCACTGTGTCCATTTGTTCATTGTCTCAAGTGGATTGTGACATATTGTATAACGATTGATTGCTTTCCTGTAGCAACCAGAGTTGCTAAAACATAGCCTGCTTTTTTTGCTGAGCTTTTACCCTTGTTATAAGCTATGATACCAATTTTGATTGTTTAATATTGTCTAGGGGTGACAAAATAAAACAAAGCAATTTTCCACTCTCTTTGTATAATTCTGATTCCTTTGATTGGGAATCACATTTTCCACAATATACTTACTCCTTGGACAATATTACAATATTCAATACATTTGTCTCTCATCTAGGAATACTCACCCATTTCTCTCCTCTTCTCTTGTCCTTTTTTAGACATGAATATTTAATTTGTTGCAATATTCCTAATGTACTGCCCTTTTCATTTGCACTTTACAAACACCGATTTGGTACAAGCCTCTCAGGCTTCTGGTTCAACTATTACAGCATGACTCATATGGTTGGGTTCACTGTGCGCAGACTTATATTTATCATTATGATAATTTATACATTTTTTAATTTTTATTTCCTGTAGTGTTGTTGATATCTCCATTCTCCTATTTATGTTCACTTTACAATTGATCATGTGAACTTGATTTACATTTATTTTATGCATGCACAATGTGTTTATGCTTATTTTATTGCTGCACAGTACTTATTCTAATTATCGAACTTGAATACTGCTAACTATATATGTACTATGCTGGCGCTTGTGTGACAGCTATGTTGCATCATTTCCATGCACTTTACATATGTTTCCTCATGTTCTGTCACCTTATATAAATATCTTGTCTTATGGTTCACTGATATATACAAAAAGTGCGTGTGCAGCTTGACTCTCTTCTTCTTTTTCAATGGCTATAACGTATGTTATCCCAGTTGACCTACTGCGCATGCACATTCTGCTCCAGACATTTGGTCTCGTATTTCAATGCTGCACCTGCATGACTTGTCGGTATTTGCGCATGCACTTGTCATACTACAGGCATCCTTTCAGCGCATGCGTGGTCTCTCCGCAGTCTAATTTCCCTTTGGGATACATTCTCTCTATGCACTTCTGACTTCTGGTGAGAATATGATGCTTCTTTCGGTCCACAGACACAGCTGATGAGGATTCTGCTATCTTGGTATGCTATATAATCATGAGCCTCACCTCATCAGCTCACTTCTACCCTGATGAAGCCACTGTAGTGGCGACACGTGTTGGGCTCTCCAGGCCCCCAGGCCTCTTAACCCCTTTCTCTCTGGTCATGTTTTTTTTTAGGTATGATCACTCTATGTGTGAACGGTAGTCTATTTCAACTACCTCTCTGGGTTTACCCTATACCTCTGGGAACTTTGCTTCTAATACAAGGACATTTGGTTCTTGCTATGAATTCTTTTTCTTGATTTATAAGCAGGTTTCCCAGGGCTATTTTTATTATACACTTTGAACCTTTCTTTGCAATTGGCTTTATCATCATAATCTGCTGCTATACAGAGGGTTACTTAATGTAATTGAATGTTATTTCTTTACATAGAAAATATTCCTTCTATACTTACAATTGTTTCCATCATGATGCCTTAAATAGCATTTGCATTGGTTGTCAGGTTGGAATCAATACCTTTTGTTTCAAAGGACCTGACTTAATTATGCCATGTAGGGTGTCAAAATTAATCTTACCAGCGACCAGAGGTGATTCAGTTTGATATTGTACAATTTGGTTGCACTTTTGTATTTTGGGGGGGTTTTTTATGTCCGCTGGGGATGTACACCGTGAGTTGTTTTTAATTGTTATTAACTATTTGGTAGTGTGTTCACTCAAATAAACTTTAATATATCATTTATTTGGTAGTCCCTGTTGGTAGCATGTCTCTTTTCTCTTTTTTGATCAGATATTGTCTGATGGGACTAATGCTCCCATCTGGCTATGAATGCTCACAGTGATAGCATTGCCGATGATGGGAAAGTAATCCCATCAGACAATGTCTGTGTTCAGTAGTAAAAAAACAAAAACATACAGAACATACAGTACATACATTACAGACAGTACATGCAACATATAACATAGAGTATATACTCACTAATCACCTAGTCCACGAAGCCCTTGATCTCCTGTAATAAAAATAAAAATAGTAAGCCAACCTATACATTACCTTTCTGCCATAGTCCAGTTAATAACGAATGTCCCGCGATGATCTCCCATGTAGAACACTGACATCGGGTACATTACAGAATGCTGCAGATAAGCCCCTGAGGGCGGTGGCCATATCTTATATGTGAAAAATAGGTGACAAATTCCCTTTAACAACTATAGGATTAGTAACGGATAGGTGTCTTATTGACGCCTCTCCATTACTAACCAGTCTTGATGTCACCTTACAATACAAAGATGACATTAACCCCTTATTACCCCATATGCCACCACTACAGGGCAGTGGAAAGAGAGAGGGTAACTGCCGGAATTGGTGCATCTTACAGATGCGCCATTTCTGGGGCGGCTGGGGGCAGATTTTTGTAGCCGGGGGGGCAATAACCATGGTACCTTCCTAGGCTATGAATATCTGCCCCCAGTAGTCAGCTTTCTCTCTCTGGGGCAGAAAATTGTGCAAGAGCCCATGCCATTTTTTTCCCTTTTTTTTTTCAAAATTAAACATATTGTTCATTAATAAACATCGACCTTGGTATTATATATCTATCTATAGATAGATATATATATACATACTGTGCATATATATATGTATATTTCTCCAAATATCTATAGATAGAGATATATATATCTAACTATAGATATATCTATGGATAGATAGCTATATCTATAGATAGAAATATCTATCTATAGATAAATATATACATCTATCCATATATCTGTGTGTGTATGTCCGGGATAGGCATCCGCACCGTTGCAGCTACAACCACAAAATTTGGCACAGTCACACGTCTGGACCCCGAGAGCGTCCTAAGCTATGTTGTGAGGTGAAATTTTAACCCCGCGCATTCCAATTTACAAAACTATTTTGCCCCTATCTACATACTGGGGAAAAAGTGTGTGCGCGTCAAGCCCCGCCCCTCATTATGATGCCATAATGCCCCTATCTACATAATGGGGAAACAGTGTGTGTGTATCAAGCCCCGCCCCTCATTATGATGTCACAATGGTTGCCATGGCGACGCTGATGTCATCATAGGTTGCAAGCCCCGCCGCTCATTATTATGTCATAATGGTTGACTATGAGATGGAGGATGTGTGATGGGTATATGGGCACTGGACTATGGGATAGAGGATATGTATGATGGGTATATGGGCACGGGACAATGGGATGGAGGATATGTATGACGGGTATATGGGCACGGGACTATGGGATGGAGGATATCTATGATGGGTATATGGGCACGGGACTATGGGATGGAGGATATGTATGATGGGTATATGGGCATTGGACTATGAGATGAAGGATGTGTGATGGGCATATGGGCACTCGACTATGGGATGGAGGATATGTATGATGGGTATATGGGCACAGGACTATGGGATGGAGGATGTGTGATGGGTATATGGGCACTTGACTATGGGATGGAGGATATGTATGATGGGTATATGGGCACGGGCCTATGGGATCGTAGATATGTATGATGGGTATATGGGCACGGGACTATGGGATGGAGGGTAATTATAATTTGTTATAACTAACCACAGTTAATTACTATGCCCGGGCAGCGCCGGGCTCTTCAGCTAGTTATCTATACTGTATATCTACCTATAGATAGATAGATATATCTATGGATAGATAAATATATCTATGGATAGATAGATAGATATATCTAAAGATAAATTGAAAAAAGAGAAACAGCACAGTACTTATCTTCGGGTGCAATGCCCCCAGGCAAGGAGTCCAATACTCGCCACAGAATCCAACAATGATTCAAAAATGAAAGCAGCACTCTATAGTATGTCTTGAAAAGGTGGTGAATTTGTTAAACCCACATATCAGGGCCCTGACATGTGGGTTTAATAAATTCACCACCTTTTCATGACATACTATGGAGTGCTGCCTTCATTTTTGAATCATTATATCTAATGATAGATATATCTATAGATGGATATATGGATAGATCTATGGATAGATAGATCTGTATCTATAGATCTACCTATCTATAGATCCATCTAACTATCTATAGATCTGTCTATCTATCTATCTATCTATCATCTATCTATAGACCTATAGATCTATCTATCTGTGTATGTAAACATTATTCATCAATGGAGTATGCAAAATAAGAGGTTGGACAAAGAAATGACATCACAGCTCTTTTTTTTTTGTTAAATAAAATAATAGATCTTTATTTAGCTTACAAAAATGCATACAAATCCGCATAAAAAAAAGGCATCTAATCCGCATCAAAAACACAAAAAATGCGTGGATTTTTACCTGCGTTTTCTCCCATGAGATGCAGATTCTGTGCAGAAAATTCTGTAGGCAGATCTGCAACATATGCTTATACCCTTAGAGCAAGACTCAGACTAGACAGTCATAAAATGAACTAGATTTGTCACAGTGGTTTACGCTCTAGGAAATGTGGCACATCTTTTCAATGTCTAGTCTACATTTGTACCATGTATTAGTTGGCTTACTTTGCGCCTGAAATATGCACCAATATTTTGACATATTTTTGGAGCCCAGTGTTGTGTTATAGGCCAGGTCACTTAACTCATAAACCATACCCCTTTTCAGAAAAGCCACATCCTTTTGTCAGGCATTGTGTGGAAAGTATCTAAAACATGTCATAAATATGGAACAAATTATGAAAACCAGTATTTTGATGCAAATTCTGGAGCATTTAGCTTAATAAATATGCTGCATTATTAACAAAAAGTATTTTTGTTTCCAGTGAATCCTAAATGCAACTTTAAAAGGGTATTCCCATCTCCAAGACCCTATCCCAATATGTAGTAGGTGTAATTATAATAATATTAGCAAATATCTCCAATTAGAAATGTAGTATAGTTTTTCTGATTCACTGTTTCTTTCTTCATGTACAGGCATTGCAGGACCTTAGGCATCCATGTTATGATCATTAGGAACTAGCTAACTGTCATTATATCAGTGGTCACAACCATGGATACGCAAGGTCCTCCAGTGCCTGCACATGAAGAAAGAGACATAGCAAATCAGAAAAACTATACTACATTTCTAATTTGAGGTATTTGCTAATATTTGTATTATTATACCTACTACTTATTGAGATAGGATCTTGGTGATAGGTTCCCTTTAAAGGGGTATTCCCATCAGGTCATTTCTAGCATCTAAAGTGTCCTCAATACGTTGCTAGTGACGAAATGTGCATCACTAACACATTTTTTTCATTAAAGTTGACACTGTAATCTTTAGCAAAAAGCACTTTATATAATTATATCTTACTTGCTCGTTTAGTCACAGAGGTGTGCTTCATTGCATTCAGTCAGAGTTATCAGCATCCACCGGGGCCACTATCAGGGCATTACTGTCCTGACTGGCATATGGGGCCCGATGAACAGAGGGAGCCTCCATCAAGCCCCGTCTCTTCTGCTCACCAGGACTCAGCAGCAGGATTCTGCCAGTGCAGAAACTGAACCTGCGTCTGAGACGCAGGTTCAGTTAAACTCTATTACCGTGACATCATTGTCATTCACCGGTGAGCGAGCGCTTGAACTGCATGGAGGGAACATCGCCGCAGGAGTGCAGCCAGGTAAGGAGAAAGGTTTTTTTATTTTTATTGAAAGTGGCACAGGGGCAGGATGGGAGACACAGGGGCAGGATGGGAGACACAGGTGGCAGGATGGAGACAGATGGGGCAAGAATATGGGGCAGGATGGAGACATGGTGCAGAATGGAGACATGGGGCAGAATGGAGACACAGGGGGCAGGATGGAGGCATAGGGCAGGATGGAGACACAGCTGGCAAGATGGAGACACAGCTGGCAGGATGGAGACAGATGGGGCAGGATCATGGGGCAGGATGGAGACAGATGGTGCAGGATCATGGGGCGGGATGGAGACATATGAATCAGGATCATGGTGCAGGATGGAGACACATGGTGCAGGATCATGGGCAGGATGGATACAATGGAGACAGATGTGGTAGGATCATTGGACAGATGGGGCATGATCCCGGGATATCATATTGGGGCAGAATGTATACTCTTGAGGGCAGGATGGGAGAACATATGGGAGAAGCATGGGAGGACATATGGCTGGAGCCAGGAATGAGACACATGGGGGGCCAGAATGAGGGATATTATTACCATAAGGGCTAATTAAGGGATATTATTACTGCAGTGATGTATTTATTTTATTTTTTAGGATACTGTTATAAATGGGGAGGCGGTTCTGTTACTGTGCAGAGCGACACTATGTTGCCTTTTTTCTTCATCTGGTGTAGTTTAGAAGTTGGGAAAAATAAGTAATGTGTTCTGCAAACCGTGCTCTAGTTAACTGTGTTATTTCCTGCAGAGACAAGCCCTGGCTGGATGAAGATGAAAAGGAAAGATGAAGGACTTCACCTAGAGATGTCACTGGTCAGTGTGTTACCTGTACACTGACACTATACAGTGTATATACAAGAGTTCCTGTGTACAATGTCACCAGTGATCACTCTATTACCTTTACATTGACACTATATACAGAGGTCCTGTATATAATGTCATCATTGATCATTGTATTAAAAAATCTTTTGGCCATAACAAAAGCTGCTGGCTATATGTGTGATCTGGTAATAGGAACTGTTATTGTGTGATTGGTGAGAAGTGGAGTTTTACCGAGAGCAGTGGGGCTGTGCACAGTTTGAGGGGTGGAGCCTGGGCAGAGACTTAAGGGGGCCCCAAAAATTTTGCCAGTATGGGGCCCCGAAATTCCTAGTGGCAGCCCTGCCATCCACGCAATTTGAATTATGTTCCCGAGGTTGTAACGACATAACTTGAAATCCCTCGCATGTGCAGTGTGTATTGGATTGCTGCAGTTGCTCAGTGTGAATTGAGGGAGCTGAGCTTGCCCAATGCCGATCAGCGAGTCATGCACGTGTCGTGATGAGTGGCTCTCCGCGCATGTGCACTGAAGTTGTGAGTAGTTCGCAGCTTCACTGGTTATGTGGGCATTCGCCAGAGCCAATGAAACTGGGAACTACACACAACTTCAGTGTGCATGCACAGGGAGCCACTTGTAATGGCGCATGCGCGACTCGCTGATCGAAAATGCACAAACACTGCTCCCCAATACTCACTGCACAAGTGCAGAATTTCAAGTGACGTCAGTGCAAACCCGGGAACATAACTCAATTTTGTGGGCATGGATAACCCTGACTGAACACAATGAAGCTCACCCGTATAACTAAACGAGCAGGTAAGACATAACTATATAAAGTGATTTTTGTTAAGAAATTACAGTGACAATTTTAATGAAAAAAAGTGTTAGTGATGTACATTGCATCACTAGTGTTGAGCATACTTGCTGTATCGGAATTCCGATACCGACATCCGATATTTTTTCAATATCGGGCATCGGAATCGGAAGTTCAAAGTTGATTGACAGCCGAAATGATGTCATCATGATGCGCGATGTGTGCGCATCATGATGCGCCGTCATTTCGGGCCTTCCGGGGGTCTCTGCCGGCCTGCCGGGGGGCTGTATGGACTGCCCGGGGTCTGTACCGGCCTGCCGGGGGGCTGTGCCAGCCTGCCGGTGGTCTGTGCACCCTGTGGGGGGTCTGTACCGGCCTGCCGGGGGGCTGTGCTGATGTCCGGGGGTCTGTGCAGGCATCGTCCGATGGGACTACAAGTCCCATCTGGCGATGCCTGCTACCATGACAGTGATTGACACATTAGCCAATGATGGGACAGTAGTAGTCCCATCATCCAGCTAATGTGTTAAATGTTTAAAAAAAAAAAATACTACATACATACTACATACATACTACATGCATGCTACATACATACTACATGCTACATACATACCACATATATACTACATGCATGCTACATACTACATGCTACATACATACTACATATATACTACATGCATGCTACATACATACTACATACATACTACATGCATGCTACATACATACTACATGCTACATACATGCTACATACATACTACATACATACTACATACATACTACATGCATGCTACATACATACTACATGCTACATACATACTACATGCTACATACATACTACATACATACTACATGCATGCTACATACATACTACATGCTACATACATACCACATATATACTACATACATACTACATGCATGCTACATACTACATGCTACATACATACCACATATATACTACATACATACTACATGCATGCTACATACATACTACATGCTACATACATACTACATGCTACATACATACTACATACATACTACATGCATGCTACATACATACTACATGCTACATATATACTACATGCATGCTACATACATGCTAAATGCTACATACATACTACATACATACTACATGCATGCTACATACATGCTACATGCTACATACATACTACATACATACTACATGCTACATACATACTACATACATACTACATATATACTACATATATGCATCATACATACTACATGCTACATACATACTACATATATGCATCATACATACTACATGCTACATACATACTACATACATACTACATGCATGCTACATACATACTACATGCTACATATATACTACATACATACTACATATATACTACATGCATGCTACATACATACTACATGCTACATACATACTACATACATACTACATACATACTACATACAGCCGAAGGTATCATACAGCCGAAGGTATCCTTCCGCACTGTATTCCTCCGCCACTTAAAAAAAAAAATCCCTAGTCTCACTTTATGGTAAAAGCTGTGTGGGAAATTCCCACACAGCTTTTACCATAAAGTGAGACTAGGGACTTTTTTTTTTAAGTGGCGGAGGAATACAGTGCGGAAGGATACCTACCTTCCGTCATTGGATTCCTGCAGCCCGTAGAGAGCGGCAGCATCAGCTGATGCTGCAGTTCTCTACCCAAGATCGTCGTGGGACACACTCGTGGACTGCTTCGGATCATGGGTGAGTATTTTTGTGGTTTGTTATGTTAATATTTATTCCGTAGACGACAATGGCTTCGGGGAACAATGTGACAAGTATTGGTAAGTATGTTACACTATGTTATATGTACTGTATGTCTATGTATGTATTGTATGAATGTATTGTATGTAGCATGCATGTAGTATGTATGTAGTATGTATGTAGCATGTAGTATGTATGTAGCATGCATGTAGCATGTAGTATGTATGTAGCATGCATGTAGTATATATGTAGTATGTATGTAGTATATATGTATCATGTAGTATGTATGTAGTATGTATGTAGCATGCATGTAGTATGTATGTAGTGTGTATGTAGCATGTAGTATGTATGTAGTATGCATGTAGTATATATGTAGTATGTATGTAGCATATATGTAGCATGTAGTATGTATGTAGCATGCATGTAGTATGTATGTAGTATGTATGTAGCATGTAGTATGTATGTAGTATGTATGTAGCATGCATGTAGTATGTATGTAGCATGCATGCAGTATGTATGTAGCATGCATGTAGTATATATGTAGTATGTATGTAGTATGTATGTAGCATGTAGTATGTATGATGCATATATGTAGTATGTAGTATGTATGTATCATGTAGTATGTATGATGCATATATGTAGTATGTATGTAGTATGTATGTAGTATGTATGTAGCATGTAGTATGTATGTAGTATGTATGTAGCATGTAGCATGTATGTAGCATGCATGTAGTATATATGTAGTATGTATGTAGTATGTATGTAGCATGTAGCATGTATGTAGCATGCATGTAGTATATATGTAGTATGTAGTATGTATGTAGCATGTAGTATGTATGTAGCATGCATGTAGTATATATGTACTATGTATGTAGCATGTAGTATGTATGTAGCATGCATGTAGTATGTATGTATGTAGTATTTTTTTTTTTTTTTTTACATTTAACACATTAGCCGGATGATGGGACTACTACTGTCCCATCATTGGCTAATGTGTCAATCACTGTCATGGTAGCAGGCATCGCCCGATGGGACTTATAGTCCCATCGGACAATGCCTGCACAGAGCCCCGGACATCAGCACAGCCCCCCGGCAGGCCGGCACAGCCCCCCGGCAGGCCGGTACAGACCCCCACAGGGTGCACAGACCCCGGGCAGTCCGCACAGCCCACCGGCAGGCCGGCACAGACCCCCGGCAGGCCGGCAGAGACCCCCGGAAGGCCCGTACAGACCCCCGAGAGGCTGTACAAGGGCAGGAAAGGGTTTTTCCAATTCCGATACCGGAAGTCTCATAGACTTGAATGAGACTTCCGGTATCGGCATCGGCGATACCGATACTTTTTTTAAAGATCAGCCGATCCATTCCGATCCGATATTTTGAAGTATCGGACGGTATCGCTCAACTCTATGCATCACTAACAACGCACTGGGCACACTTTAGATGCTACAAATGATATGACAGGTTCCATTTTCCCTTTGAGGTAGTTATGTGGCTCCTGCTATAATTCACTAGGTATAGTGACTATAACTAGAAATGTATTATTTTGGAAAGTGTTGTATTTGTTTTTAGTTGTTTGCTTGCTTTTTTTTTTTTCAAAATTCTACTTACACAAATACATATAAAAAATATTTTGTTTAGGCCATCAGAATAATCTGTAGGAATCGGTATAGCAATAATTACATGAGGGAGGCAAAGGCAAATTGACTGTGGATTTACAGGTAACTTTTGGTTCAGTAGCGTGCGGTAGAGCTATTCATTTTCCAATATAGAGTCCGTACCGATAATGTGCATGTCAAGGATTATATTTATCTACTTTTTTCAAATTTTGCATGGATATGTAAAGTATCTCAATGGCAAACATTGTCATCAAGATGTTAAAGAATTCTGTCAGGATGTAAAGAGCCACTCCCACCGTATAAATGCATTGCAACTGTATAATAACAAACCTAATGTACAAATTCTGCTGCCACTGACTTCATCTCCAAAATGACTAGTACAGAATTTCATGGGGAGTACTGAGGTAAGTCCAGTCCCTTTCAGTATACTTCCATAGGAGGCTAATGTTGGAATGTCAACAGCGAAGCTCACAATAAGTTTACTTGTCTTCTTTAGGGAGATATGGTGACACCGCAAACAAGGTGAGTAAGGTCACAACTGTAAACAGTAAAGTCTCCCAGTGAGCTACAGCAAGGAAAAGTAATTATGTAAATGGATAGATTAATTGGTGAAGTCTTGAATTTAACATCTTAAAATTAGACAAGTGTCAAATTTTCCCACAGGGTATTGCTGGATGATTCATTTACATATTATTGACCTCTTGCTTGACTACCTTCAGAAGTATTTAGGGGGAATAAAATGTGTGGCACTTCTTCAGTCTTACCCTTTTTTCTGTTAAACTATGCCCACTTGAGTGAAATGCAGAAAGTGTCTAAAACACTTAATAAATGTGGTACATGGCTCAATTTGAACCATAAATTTGATGAATTATGGTTAGTAAATCTGCCCCAAAGTATATTTGAAATTTTAAAAATTTCTTAAAATGTATTCAGTTTTATTTCATGAAGCCAAATCCTTCCTGTTAATGCGTTTGTTAGAAATGCTGGGGAATTTTAATGGTACCCCTGAATAGCAATGATTCTGACCAGACATTATTTATAGTAAAAGTGTAGTAGCTATGGGATTTTCTGCCGAAGGCAACTTTCTAATGAGAATCTTTTCCCTATGAGATGATGCATAGTACAAACACTACCAATGGTAATGAGTCAAAAGACTGTATTGCATAAAATAGTAGGTTTTTAGTAGAGATGAGCTGATTTTTTTTAAATTCAAAATCTCCAAATTTTAAAAATATACACCAAAAATTGATTTACAGAGAATTAATTTGTGCAAATGGCATAAATAAAATGCCTCTAATTGACTGAAAAATATGGGAAGAACACTTTTAATTCCCCTTGCAGTCAATTGAACACATTTTGAGCTTTGTAATGCAAAGACTGAATATAACATAGAAATGACTTCAACTTGACCTATCTGGCTAGGGCAAAATGGTTGGTTGCCAGAGGTAGCCAACAGCATATATAAAAACACACTGCAATAGCATACAATTTTTTTTGGCTACCTAAACTGTATAAACAGTAAAAGTATCACAATTTTTTTTTGGGGGGACAGATGCATGCAATGCTGTTGTTTATGGGAAGGCAATGCAAATGGAGGAAGCTGTGGCATTTTCTGATTGGGTGCAACAATTTTATCACTGCTTGGAGAAGAAGATTGATAAACAAAGAAGCAATTTTTTTTTTCAAAAACCGTATGAAAAATTATCCCTTTAGGGATACAAAACAAAGTGTACTATACTATTTACAGACTTTTTTTCAGTCCAAAAATTATCTCCTTATTTCTGGAGCAAAACAGTTGCACTGCTTTCAGTGTGAATAAGTTATGGCTTCTCAACCAGCAGAGAGAAATGATCTCTTTCTGGGATCTGCCACTGATTAATTTACTAATCACAATCAATTAATACAATAGTGTCCAAAAATTTTTACAGAAATGGCACTTCAATCAATGACATCAACACAGTTTCAGGCTAATGTAAAACACAGCCGAACAAAGAGAACCATTAATAAATTTGTAAATCTTTATCAAATATAGGATAAAAAAAGTGATAAAACAAAAAGTAAATGCATAATAATAATAATAATAATGATAGCAGAGTGTCCAATGGGGGGTATCACTAATGTGTCTTAAAGAACAAGTGCAATATTTGTGTCAATAAAGTACTGAAAAGAATATCATGTGTTTTTCTTTTTTTAATAAATTTGTAAAAATCTCTACATTTCTTTTTTTTCAGTCAAGATGTGGTGCAGAGTGTACATTAATGAGAAAAAAATGAACTTTTTTGAATTTACCAAATGGCTGCAAATGAAAAAAAGAGTGAAAAATTTAAAGGGGTCTGAATACTTTACGTACTCACTGTATATATAAACTACATAATAACCACAGGTAAAAAATTATGGCTAAAAAATAGGAATTATACCAAGAGCAGCTAAGAACAGATCAATTCAATGTATCAATAATAATATAATATGTAGCTGCCACTCAAAGACTGCCTGGATAACAATAAATATATGCAAAGCTATAAAATACAAGGGGCCATTAGCCAAGCAGTATATGGTACGCACATGCAAATGAATAGCTGAAAATGAAAAACTGTTACCTTAGTGGAGAGCAGAGACTATATACTATAGGACGGACCACAGTTTCTCCCCCTCACCCTGACACATGTTTCGCAACACCAGCTTCTTCCGAGGGTGTGTATGGAAAGAGGTGGGAGATCTTATAAATACCCTGGAGCTGATAGGTAAAGTAGAGACAGGTGGACATAGGTCACACAGCCAAGTGCATCCTATGTTATGATAGAGTGAGGTACCTACCATTCCCCCAGCACGCCAACCAATTTGTGAGATGGCACACGGTGGAGCGCACGCTGGACTGCACAAATGACCAAACTTGGCTAATGGCCCGTTGTATCATACATAGTCTTAGCTGCTCTGGATATAATTCCTAAATTTTAGCCATAAAGTTTTGCCTGTAGTTATTACATAGTTTATATGCATGATATTTTTATCAGTACATTATTGATGTATATATTACACTTTTTCTTTAAGTCGCATTAGTGATAACCCCTCTACTGGGCACTCTGCTATCATTATTATTATTCTGTATTTAATTTTTAGTTTATTTATTTATTTTACTTATTTATATAGTGCCATTAATTCCACAGCGCTTTACAAACATTATTGGCACTGTCCCCGATGGGTCTCACAATCTAAATTCCTTATCAGTATGTCTTTGGAATGTGGGAGGAAACCCAAGAATCCGGAGGAAACTCACACAATCACGGGGAGAACACACAAACCTCAGCGCTGCAAGGCTGCAGTGCTAACTACAGAACCACCGTGCCGCCCCTAGTTTATCACTTGTTTTATCCTATATTTATTCTACAGTCATATGTTAAGGTTTGGGCACCCATATTAATGTTAACCTTTTTTGTTTATACGAATTTTGGTTTTTGCAACAGCTATTTCAGTTTCATATATCTAATAACTGATGGACTCAGTTATATTTCTGGATTCAAATGAGGTTTATTGTACTAACAAAAATGTGCAATCTTAGTCCGAAACTGTGTTGTAATCACAAAATCATTAGGTAATTTCAAAGGCTTTTTATCAAGTCTTTCAAAAATTATCCCATTTTTTCTGGAAACAAAACAAGAGTGCTGTTTTGAAAATGAAGATGTTATAGCTTGTTGTCTCCAAGCCTTTTTAAAAATTAGCCCTATCTTGAGAGCTGCTGCTTGAGGCAGAGGTATAGCTAGGGTTTTGGTTCAGGGGGGGCGAAACTTCTGAGTGGGCCCCTAACCAGAGAACCTAAGCAGATGACCGCGCTGTTACTAAAAATAATCTATATATAAAAAGACCAATATTGATATTACGTCCCCGCTGTGTGCTGGTCTGACTGCAGTGCAGCTCCTGACATTGGAGCAGAGTTGCTGCCAAAATCAGTGTGGGAGCAAGGAGGAGAGGTGAGTATAGTGGTTTTTTTTAAAATTATATAGTGAGTCCTGGTTGCATGATTATGATACCCCGTATGGGGGGGCGGCAGCATGATACCCATATGAGGGGGCAGCATGATATACCCCATATGAGGAGGGGGCAGCATGATACCCAGTATGATGGGGGGCAGCATGATAACCCGAATGAGGGGGGTAGTATGATACCCCGCATGAGGGGGGGCAGCATGATGCCCCATATAAGGGGGGCAGCATGATACCCCATATAAGGGAGGGCAGCATGATACCCCATGAGGGGGGCAGCATGATACCCTATGAGGGGGGCTGCATTATATTCTGAAGGGGCTACATTATATTCTTTGGGGGGTGTATTATACCATATGAAGGGGGCTACATTATAAAGAAAGAATAGAGAGAGAAAAAGAGAGGAAAGAGAGGAGAGAGAGAAAGAAAGAAAGAAAGAAAGAAAGAAAGAGGGGAAAGAAAGAGAACAGAGAGAGGGAAAGAAAGAACAGAGAGAGAAAGGAAGAACAGAGAGAGAAAGAAAGAAAGATAAGAGAGAGAAAGAAAGATTAGAGAGAGAAAAAAGAGGAGAAAGAAAGAAAGAACAGAGTGAAAAAAGAACAGGAAGAGAGAGAGGAAGAGGGAAAAGAAAGAAACAAGACAGAGAGAAAGAATACAGAGAGAGAAAGAAAAGAAAGATTAGAGAGAGAAAAAAGATAGAACAGAGAGAGGAAAAGAGAACAGAGAGAAAGAAACAGAGAGAGAAAGAAAGAAAGATTCTATAAAGATACTATAGCCGCCTGGCTCCCATTGTAATGCCCACCTGAGCCTCCCGATGCAGGACATAGCATGATCCACTCACATGGCCAACATCCCCGAGTCCAAGGCGATCCCGCTGTCCACGCTGGAGGAGGACACGGTGATGGATCTGAAGCATTCCCTGAAGTGCCTCCATGGTTCCATTACAATCTCCTCCTGAAATTACCTTCTTTCTGGTCAGCTTCTAGCACGTCACTTCCGGTGGAACGTCACGTGTGAATTTTAAAGTGCTCCGAGTCCTCGGGGCTCCGCCGTGTACTCCTGTGTTCGCAGGAAAAGTAAGCTCCCAGCCAGGGCAGTGGGGCAGACTCTCTCTCAAAATCAGGACTGTCTAGCTGGATCCGGGATGGTTGGGAGGTATGAATGCTCCCCACCATAAACCTTGTACATGCATAACTCCGCACACCTCATACACATACGACTCCGCTCAATACACCTAGCATACACACGGCTCCACTCAGAGCCAGTACACACATGGCTTCACTCCGTAAACCTCGTACACATGTGGCTCTGCTCCGTACACCTTGTACACACATGGCTCCACTCCGTAAACCTTGGACACATATGGCTTTGCTCCATACACCTCGTACACACGCGGTTCCGCTCTGTACACCTTGTACACACGTGGTTCCGCTCCATATACATGCGGCTCCACTCCGTACACCGCGTACACACATGGCTCTGCTCAGCTCCGTACACTTCATATACACAGGGCTCTGTTTCGTATGCCCCGCACACACGTGGCTCCGCTCCGTACACACCATACAGACACGGCTCAGCTCCGTACACTTTGCACACACAGGGCTCCGTTCTGTACACCTCGTAAACACACGGCTCCGCTACGTACACATCGTACACATCTCTGCTCCGTACACCTCGTACACACATGGCTCAGCTCCGTACATCTTGTACACACACTGCTCCGCTCCATACACTTTGTACACACACAGCTCCGCTCTGTACACCTTGCTCATACACACATGGCTCCGCTCCATACACCTCGCACACACACGGCTCCGCTCCATACACCTCGTACACACACGGCTCCGCTCCGCACACCTCGTGCACACACGGCTCCACTCCATACACCTCATACACACCCGGCTCCGCTCTGTACACCTCGTACACACACGGCTCAGCTCCGTACACCTCGCTCGTACACACACACGGCTCCGCTCCGTACACCTTGCTCGTACACACACGGCTCCGCTCCGTACACTTCGCTCGTACACAAATGGCTCCACTCCGTACACCTCGCTCGTACACACACGGCTCCGCTCTGTACACCTCGTACACACACAGCTCCGCTCCGTACACCTCGCTCGTACACAAATGGCTCCGCTCCGTTCACCTCGCTCGTACACACACGGCTCCGCTCTGTACACCTCGTACACACACGGCTCCGCTCCGTACACCTCGCTCGTACACAAATGGCTCCGCTCCGTACACCTTGCTCGTACACACATGGCTCCGCTCTGTACACCTCGTACACACGGCTCCGCTCCGTACACCTCGTACACACATGGCTCCGCTCCGTACACCTCGTACACACACGGCTCCACTCTGTACACCTCGTACACACACGGCTCTGCTCTGTATACCTTGTACACACAGCTCTGTTATATGCACCTTGTAAACCCATCCTGACCCCACACAAACTTCCCCTCATCCTGCACTATGGCAACCAGCACACCAGAGTCCTGCATACACTGAGGCCCCTGATCATGTGACCCCTGACTCCTCCCCTCCTGGGACCTCATCACAGGTCCTGTGCACACAGAAGAGAGAACAAAGCAGAGCAGGGAGGGAGATGATCGATTCTACCTGCTCTGCGGCAGATACAACAGTGGGTGGGCCCCCTCAGAGTGCGGGGCCCAGGGTCACTGCCCACCCTGCCCCCCCGGTAGCTATGCTACTGACTTGAGGAAACATAAACCTGAAAGTATATTTCTCAGCATCATTAGTACTGGCTAGCACTATAAAACATAGTGGGCAATATGGCAGTTTAGGGCCAGCACCTTCAGCAGCAGAACAGTTTAGCACTATGAAACACAGATGACAGTCAGGAAGTTTGTGACTGGGGTGGCCGTGCAGTAGCTTTCATCAGGAGCAGCTCAATAGAGAGTTAAGATGAGGCAGACCAGATAATGTTTGACAATTTCTGGCTCAGCATCAGCAAACTAAAAGCAGCAAGACAGTCTAGCATTATGAAACACAGTGGATAATCAGGAGGTTTGTGTCTAGAATGGCTGTGCAGTGGCTGCAGCAGGAGCTGCATAATCGAGACAAAGGGCCCCGTCACACTAAATGATGCACCAGCGATCCCGACAACGATACGACCTTGTCAGGATCGCTGGTGCCTCGCTACATGATCACTGGTGAGCTGTCAAACAGGCAGATTTCACCAGCAATCAGGACCAGTGAGGATGCAGGTATCCAAGGTAGATATCAGGTAACTAAGCGAGCGCGTCACTTAGTTACCTGCTGTGTACCTTTGATACCAGCTCCCAGCGTGAATATGCAGGTATCCAAGGTACACAGTGGGTAGCTAAGCGACATGCGTGCTTATTTCCCCGATATTTACCTTGGATACCAGCTTCCAGTGTCTGCTTACAGCGCTGGGAGCTTGCTGATCGTTGGTCTCCCGCTGCCACACACAGCGATGCGTTCTGGCCAGCAGGAGACCAACGATCAAGAATTGGCCCAGGACATTCCTGCACGATCAGCGATACCTGGCGGGGGGGGCGGTCGCTGATGCGTGTCACACACAGCGAGATCGCTGGCGAGATCGCTGTTGTGTCACAAAATCAGCGATCTCGCTAGCGATCTCACTGTGTGTGACAGGGCCTTTAGGATGAGGCAGGCAAGGTGCTGTTTGATACTTAAGGGCAAATTGGTTAAGCAAAGCCCACTAGTGGTACAAGAATCCAATCAATCTAAGTAGGAGTTAACAGGATCAGATTTCATAAATGAAATATAACTTTTAATATTCAAGATTAAAATACAAAAATTAAGAGACCACTTTCAAATGTTCAGTTTGTCTGATTTTTCTCTTTATAGGCATATTTTTGAGTAAAATTGTTCTTTTAGTCTACAAACATCTGACAAGTCTCCAAATTTCTAAGCAATACATTTTGTATTTTTTTTCTGACAAAGAAAAATGGTCAATTTTTTTTATAAAACGCAGTGCTTTCAGGCCTCAAATAATGCAAAGAAAACAAGTTCATAATCACTTAGAAACAACAATACTAATGTTTTAACTCAGGAAAAGTTCAGAAATATTTTGTGTAATAACCATGATTTTTAAACACAGCTTTCATGCGTCTTGGCATGCTTGCCACCAGTCTTTCACACTGCTTCTGGCGCAAAAATTTAAGCAGTTCTTTGTTTGATGGCTTGTGATTATTCATCCTCCTCCTGATTACATTCCAGAGATTTTCAATTGGGTTCAGGTCTGGAGAATGGGCTGCCCATGACAGGGTTTTGATGTGGTGGTCTCTTAATTTTTGTCAGAACTGTATGGTTAGATAATACCTCACAATGACATATACAGATATTAAAGTGATGAAGCGAACCAATTGCTCAAATAAAACATGGTTGGATCTTGCCATTAGAAGTTTTCCATCAGCAAAAACATCATGCAGGAGAGATAAAAGGGAAGTGAAGTCAGGCAGGTAAAACTACATCGCCTGTCATGCCCAATGCTATTTCTTCTGTCCTGTCACCTCCTCAACACCCCTTTCTGGTTCTCAGGTTACTATCACGAACAGTGTCCCTACCCACTTGGCTTGCAAAGCCTGCTGCATAGATTGGCTTTAGAATAATGCTGTCCATCTTCTCCAGCACCATACCACCTGAGAGAAAAGGCTGACTGTTAATATCTAGCGATGAGCCAGCATGCTCGTCACTACTCATTGCTCACTTGAGCATCAGTGTGCTCATCGTGATCATTACTCTGTGAATATTTGAATGCTTGAGCGGAAGCTCGAGTCCTCGCCCCACATGATTGATGCTTTTTAGACAGCCAATAAGCATGCAGGGATTGCCTTCCAGTCACTGTAATGCCATAGCCATCTTGGTTGTGGCATTACTGTGATTGGCTGGCCGCATTGCATCATCAGGTCTATATAACCAGTGACGTTATGCTTGGCACACTGTAACCCAGAAACAGGCAGATCAGGCAAAGGTGCTGCTGAAAGAGGGACAGATTTGTAACTGCGTATAAGCAGCGATTCAACTACATTTATATTTCTTTCAACCACAACAGCAGCCCTTCTTAGGGCAAATTATAATCAATATTAATACTGCTGTTCGCAGCACTTAGGGAGAGATTCTGGTGAAGTGATAGTGCTTGACAGGATTGGGCTAATTGCACTTCCTTCCTTTCTGATGCAACTCATACCAGAAGCCCTTCTCAGCGCTAATAATATTATTTTTGCTCTTAATCCTGCAAATTGTTCTGAACAGGGAAATATTATACACCATTTTACTGCTGCAGTTGTGCATCAAAAGCATACAGCCAGACTTGGTTGGATCTCAATAGCACCAGTATATTGCTCCTGCACTGTAACCAGCGCATCTGAGGAGTGTAAAATTTCCAGCTATAGTAATACTGCAAAGTTTTTTTTAGCAATGAAATATTATACGACATTTAGGCTGTGTGCCCACGATGTGATTTTTAAGCGTTTTTGCTGCGATTTTCGGCGCGAAAACACTGCGAAAACATTTAAAAATCGTGTACAGAACGCCCCCCATGCACTCCTATGGCATTCCACACATGCTGTGCTAATGCTGCGCTTTTTTCTGTGGCGGAATCGCATCGCGGAAAAAAATCGCAGCATGGTCATTCTTTTGTGCGGAATCGCAAAGAATGGCCGCGATTCCGCACCCATAGGAATGCATGAGAATCGCTTACTTCCCGCATGTGGCTATGCCCACCATGCGGGAATTTAAGCGTCTCATGTGCATTTGGTACCCACGGTGTGGAGGAGAGGAGACTGTCCTCCAGGCTCTGGGTACCATACCCCTGTAAAAAAAGAATAAAAAATAAAAAATCGGGGTATATTTACCTTCCGACGTCCCGCGCTGCATTCCCGGCCTAAGCGTTCCCAGTAATGCCTTGCGGCAAGGTCCTGTGATGACGTAGTCTCGCGTGACTCTAGCGGTCTCGCGAGATCGCTATAGTAACGCGAGACCAATGTCATCACAGGTCTCGCAAGGCATTACTGGGAATGCTGAGGCCCGGGATGGCAGCGCGGGACGTCGGAAGGTAAATATACCCCGATTTTTTATTTTTTTATCATTTTTAACATTTTATCTTTTACTATTGAGGCCGCATAGGCGGCCTCAATAGTAAAAAGCTGGTCACACTTGTCAAACACTATGTTTGACGAGTGTGACCATCCTGTCAATCACTTTCCAAGCGATGCTTCAAATCGCTTGGAAAGTGCTTGAGAAAATCGCTGCAAAATCGCGAACAGAGTCACGGTAAAATCGCGTGGAAAAAAACGCGCGATTTCTGGGAAGGAGTCCAGTTTTTAGTGTGCGTTTTAACACTCAACGTGGGCACATAGCCTTATAGTGCGCCAGTTGTGCACCAAAAGTATACAGCCAGACTTGCATCGCTATATTGATACTGCAGCGTAACAAGTATATGTGAGGTGGGCAAATTGTCCTGTGCTAGTATTCCTGCCAATTTTTTTTAAGCTCACATACAGTATATTATATGCCATTTATACTGTGCCAGTGGTGCATCAAAATACAAAAGCCAGAGTTGGTTGGTTAGATTTAATGTGTCCATTCACAGTTTCACTGTAGCAGCTGTATGTAAGAGGTAGTGGTGGGAGATTTTACACTACTGGAGCTGAAATTACCACTTCTAAACCCTCCAGTGCTTTGATTCCATCCATTTCTCAGTGCTTCTTGAAGTATGTTTGGGGTCATTGTCCTGCTGGAAGACCCATGACCTAGTATCCAAACCTAGTTTTCTGACCCCGTTCACTACATTATGACCCAAAATCCTTTGGGTATCTCCACATTTCATGATGCCATGCACACAGTTAAGGCTCCCAGTGCCAGAGGCAGCAAAACAACTCCAAAATATCTTTGAACTTCCACTATATTTGACTGTGACTACTCTGTTCTTTTATTTGTAGATCTCATTGCATTTTCAGTAAACAGTCGAATGATGTGCTTTACCAAAAAACTCTATCTTGGTCTCAACTGTCCACAAGACGCCTGGTGGCCCTCTAAAACTAGTGAGACCGCCTGCTGGCCCTCTTTATATTGTGAGGGCCACCTGCTGGCCCTCCAAGTTTTAAACTTTGCAGTATTAATACGAAAAGGAATATTTGCTCATCTCAGATAGATACATTATTTTGTAGCAGCAATATGCGGCTATGCAAAGCATAGCCATCATCTGGCCCTCCAAAAATGATTAGTGAGGGCTAGCTGACCCTCTAAAATTAGAATGAGGTCCGCCTGATGGCCCTCTGACAGGCCGAACAATCTATAGATGACCTATCCCTCTTTAAAGTTAATCTATCAGCAGGATTTCACCCCTAAAACTATTTATATGCATATGAGGCTCTTTCAAAGACAAATCTAGCAATAACTTTATCCGATCCATTCTTCCATTATTGATAAATCAGTGTTTGAATAGATTGCAAATTAAAATGTCATGCATTGGGCCTCTGGAAGCTCTACTCAAGCATCTCTCATTTCAGGTTTACCCCCAAACCACTTGTGTGTGGTGAATAAATAGCTATTCACATCTCGACCTTTAATGGCTGGGATGGGAACAACCCTTCAGTTACTGCCTTTTGTACTTTTTTTACCATTCTTCATGGGGTATCAGCATTGCACTCAAATTCTGAAAATTCCTGTGATTGATTTTGGTTAATTTCTGAGAACATGTCTTCTATTTTAGCCTACTTGAGCACAAGAATTTAATCTATATCTTGAAAATGGCTGCTTGGATTGAGTTAGTGTTGGTTTTATAAAATTCAGAATGCGCTGACATTTTGATAGCTTTTTTTTATGTTTTTTCAATTAAACTTCAAAAATACTACTAAATGACACCTTATAATAAACCCCACCTGAAACATAAAAACATGAGGAGTTAAATCAAATGAAAACTTTATTTCTATCAGTTTTGTGTACATAACATATTGGTATCTAACTCCTTGACCCATAAAATAGGAGCATTCCCCAGAAAATTTTTATCCTAAAATGAACTTGATAAAAGATGTGTCTCAATTAGGTTGCTCTGTTTGGAAATTCCAACTAGAACAATCCCTGACGTTGACTTAGTTCATGCTGTGTTGGCAATAAAGCACCAGAGTGCTTAACACGAATCTTTTATTTATATGCTTTGGAGAACAATTTTCAGAGAAGCACATTACGTAAGTTATGTTAAAAGTCTGTGAGCTGCTACAATCTTTGTGTGTACATCTGACATCTGTAAGATTTAGCTGCAGGTGTAATATGCTTACTGAAACATGACTTGCTCAGCTAAATTGATACTGGAAAGAGAAATTATATTCTTTGTATTCTCCTGCAGTATGTAGATAGAATTATATTCAAATCTGTTGCATAAAACACTAAAGTGACATACCTGCTATAAAGCTTAGGCAGAAGAAACTGGCTGTCTACATTTTTAAATATATACAACTGAAGCATAATATTCTGAATCTCAAAATGTATGCATTATAAAACACTGAACGAGTTATTGTAAAATCAATATATAGTAACCGTAAAGTGGCTGTTGGACACATAATGTACGGAAGAAAAACCTGGAGTAATGTTTTAGTACATATAGGATTAAAAGAGGTTAATCGGCCATGACAGGTTGATTATGAAAATCTGAATGGCTGCTCACCATATCTACACCACCGGGTGTGGTTCTTTTGGTAAAAGGAGACCTGTTTGTCTCACATATGTCTGTGTATATGGAGGTGTGCAGATGTCTTGGATTGAGTTCCTTTCCTAAAGGACTAAGAATCTGAACTCTAAGCCAGGCAGACTAACCAGCACTATCGTATGGACTTCTTGTTTTATGTGTCATTTTAAGCTGGGCAAGGGCTGTGTTTAAGTTTCCTGTGATATGGTTTGGTAAGTCTGAAATAAACCAGCTGGACTTTAAATAGGTATGGTTCCTGTGATACTTCAGATTGCTCCTAAGTGAGTGAAACTGTTACATAACTTTATATCACTACAGCACCTGGAACTAGGTAACATAAGAAAAGTTGAGCTCAGGCTTCAGGTAGCATCTTAACTGGGATAGCACTGCAACTAGGAGCCCATAGAGATTACACTTATTTGCAGCTTCAATGTGTGATTTGCACCTCTAATAGCCATTCTCTCTAAAGAACCTGCTTTTGCATTTTCTGTAAATATCACAGCAGAGCTTCTTCACAATGCTGTAATATATACAACAGTCAAAGCAGGAAAATTTGGAAATGATGAGGAGTACATGCTATGAACAACAGGAATACCTGAGTCTGTCAGACCTGAAAGGTAAGTATTAGATATGAGCAAATCGATCTTCTGCAGATGGATTTTGAGTCAAATTTTCTGAAATTCTTTGGTCCCTTTGAAATCAAACAATTTGCGATTTTATTTGTGTTGGTTGCAAAAAATAAAAAGCCATTTGACACACTGTTGAAGACTGAAGCAGCCAGAAAATGGGTTAATGATGTTAGGCGCAATTGCCTTTCCCAAAAATGCTTTACAGCTATCACATCACAGAGTTGCTGAGCCAATCATAAGGCACTATCATAGCCGTTAAAGATAAGCGGATATTTTAAAATTCAAATTTTCCAGCTGCTGAATTTACCCCCAAAAATTGATTTGTGATATACAGTGGGGAAAAAAAGTATTTAGTCAGTCAGCAATAGTGCAAGTTCCACCACTTAAAAAGATGAGAGGCGTCTGTAATTTACATCATAGGTAGACCTCAACTATGGGAGACAAACTGAGAAAAAAAAATCCAGAAAATCACATTGTCTGTTTTTTTTTTCATTTTATTTGCATATTATGGTGGAAAATAAGTATTTGGTCAGAAACAAAATTTCATCTCAATACTTTGTGATGTATCCTTTGTTGGCAATGACAGAGGTCAAACGTTTTCTGTAAGTCTTCACAAGGTTGCCACACACTGTTGTTGGTATGTTGGCCCATTCCTCCATGCAGATCTCCTCTAGAGCAGTGATGTTTTTGGCTTTTCGCTTGGCAACACGGACTTTCAACTCCCTCCAAAGGTTTTCTATAGGGTTGAGATCTGGAGACTGGCTAGGCCACTCCAGGACCTTGAAATGCTTCTTACGAAGCCACTCCTTCGTTGCCCTGGCGGTGTGCTTTGGATCATTGTCATGTTGAAAGACCCAGCCATGTTTCATCTTCAATGCCCTTGCTGATGGAAGGAGGTTTGCACTCAAAATCTCACGATACATGGCCCCATTCATTCTTTCATGTACCCGGATCAGTCGTCCTGGCCCCTTTGCAGAGAAACAGCCCCAAAGCATGATGTTTCCACCACCATGCTTTACAGTAGGTATGGTGTTTGATGGATGCAACTCAGTATTCTTTTTCCTCCAAACATGACAAGTTGTGTTTCTACCAAACAGTTCCAGTTTGGTTTCATCAGACCATAGGACATTCTCCCAAAACTCCTCTGGATCATCCAAATGCTCTCTAGCAAACTTCAGACGGGCCCGGACATGTACAGGCTTAAACAGTGGGACACGTCTGGCACTGCAGGATCTGAGTCCATGGTGGCGTAGTGTGTTACTTATGGTAGGCCTTGTTACATTGGTCCCAGCTCTCTGCAGTTCATTCACTAGGTCCCCCCCGCGTGGTTCTGGGATTTTTGCTCACCGTTCTTGTGATCATTCTGACCCCACGGGGTGGGATTTTGCGTGGAGCACCAGATCGAGGGAGATTATCAGTGGTCTTGTATGTCTTCCATTTTCTAATTATTGCTCCCACAGTTGATTTCTTCACTCCAAGCTGGTTGGCTATTGCAGATTCAGTCTTCCCAGCCTGTGCAGGGCTACAATTTTGTTTCTGGTGTCCTTTGACAGCTCTTTGGTCTTCACCATAGTGGAGTTTGGAGTCAGACTGTTTGAGGGTGTGCACAGGTGTCTTTTTATACTGATAACAAGTTTAAACAGGTGCCATTACTACAGGTAATGAGTGGAGGAAAGAGGAGACTCTTAAAGAAGAAGTTACAGGTCTGTAAGAGCCAGAAATCTTGATTGCTTGTTTCTGACCAAATACTTATTTTCCACCATAATATGCAAATAAAATGAAAAAAAACAGACAATGTGATTTTCTGGATTTTTTTTTCTCAGTTTGTCTCCCATAGTTGAGGTCTACCTATGATGTAAATTACAGACGCCTCTCATCTTTTTAAGTGGTGGAACTTGCACTATTGCTGACTGACTAAATACTTTTTTTCCCCACTGTATATACAGTGAAGGGTAACAATGTTTTGAACTTTTGCCTTTCAGGTTCCATATCTCATTATCCACTTCTGCTTTGAACTTGAGACTGCCATCATTTTATAGACAATCATCTTGTATATCACATACTTAAATTTGACTTCCAACTATTTTGCATATGATTAGTTATGCAGATTTTTGTCATGTTACTGCACTGTTTTTCTCCTCAACATCTAAATTTGTATTTTTATTACTTTGTTAGTAATTTATAAATCTACCTTTGACTTTTCCTGAATCATTTTTGGCATGCCCTCAGTCAGATTCAAACATATGCCGACCGAAATTTGATCTCAGGTCTTTTCTACACGTTCCCAAAGTTTGTGAATACTGGTCAACTCACTTCTGGATGTATACAGTTTTTTCTTGAATTCTACCCACAGGTGTTTGGGTCGATGTTTGGGAACTGTGGGGTTCATTCCAGCACCGCTACTTCATTGTCAATGAACCATTTCTTTGCCAATCTCAAAGTATGCTTCATGTTGTTGACTTGTTGGGTATGCCATCCTTTTCATACCCAAAGTACTTGAGTGTAGGAAGTAAATCTTCTTGTAAGATACTCACATATTGCTCAGCATTGAGACCACCATCCATTCTGGTCAAGCATCCAATGCCTTTGGCTATGAAACAAATCCATATCATCAGGCATCCTCCAACAAACTTCTCATTTCCTTCAAATTCTCAATCCGTTAACCCCTTTTCCCCTGATTTCTTACAGACACACTTGCAGCTATTAGAGCCTAATCTATTGAATTTCATGTCTCAACTCTAAATCACCTGTTTCAAATCTTAAATGTCCATTATTCATTCTTGTTTGCAAACTCGAACTGACGTTTCTTATGACAATATTGTCAAAGTTAACACTTTCCACTTTTTTTCGGGCCACCATTTCAGACTTGTGTAATGTTTGTCGCATGGTGCTTGCAATGATGTCTGTGATCTCACTATTATGAAGCATACAAGCCACCTCCACTGCCATGTTTGTTGCACCAGAACTTATAGACCTTGGGATGAGCCAACTTGTTGACTCTGATATTTTGCTTTCATGTCCACCTTTTGTTTTGTGAATGGATGGATGGACTTAATTTTGTATTCTTCCAACTGTCATTGCACTTGCATGATGCAGTTTGGCAATTTTCTTGACCGCTGTAGATGAGTTGGATGATGCTGTTTCACTTTTCTTGTGAAGTCTACTTCTTGGCTGCTTATCGTTTCAAACCAATGACCTTTCACTTGGTAATCAACCTAATAATACACTGAGCTATTTGGGAATGTGAGAACAGGTTGTATTTCATAGTATGCAGAAAAAAAAAGATTTTTACACCACCAAAAGCAAAACGGTAACAATGCAGTGACATGACAAGAATCTGCATAAATAATCAAATGATAAATAGTGGCAAGTCAAATTTATGTATGAGATAGTCAAGAGGATTGTCTATAAAATGATGCTGGTCTTACAATCAAAGCAGTCGTGGATGATGAGATAAGGAGACTGAAAGTCAAAAGTGCAACATTGTTACTCTTTTGCTCTTCACTGTATATTTATAGCATGGTTGCCGTAAAAAAAGGGGAGCCCTGACCAACTCTGATTGTGATGTCCTGCTGCAGTGCATAAACACATTGAGGATGGGAGTGGTAGTGTCAGTCAGTGAATAATCCAAAAAGTTCAAATACAGGGAGGTGCTGCAGCTGCATAGTCAGTGTGACTGTGAATTTACTGATATGTGATATATTGTAATAACAGCAACTTGATAATAGCATTTTTTTCACATACTGCAAAGGAGGGCACTCTATACATATATGTCTGTCATAATGTTGCTACTAAAGAATAATCTTGAAGCCAAGCTTGTGTGTCACAGAAAAATGTGTTACTGGCTTCTGAAATAGGCAAGCCATAATTGTTGCTCTTTTTTTAAAGAAAAATCTTCACATTTAGAAATGTACAACTGTTTACTCCACATATTTTGTGTTTAGTAAAATCATTTTTTTCTCCCTTCCTTGATATAATATCAGACACATATTGCCACCTGAACACAGTGGCCTGTTGAAGGTGATTGCTTTTGGTACATCAACCTAAATAGCTTTTCTTGTCCACTCCTTTTTGGTAAAGACCCTGAGATGTTAATTTTTTATTGTTTTGTAAAAAGGATACATTTTAATTTCTGAATACTTGTGTCATGACCCTGGTCGGGGTTTGCTTTCTGCTTCCCGACATGATAAGGTGGAGGTTAACCTCTCTCTGGTATATGGGTGGATATTTCCCTGCGCTGAGGCTGGTGACTGATGTCAGTGATAGTTCATGTCTTTGGCAAGAGCAGCTGACCTAGCGTACCCTGAGTGTGTCCTTTGCTACCTGTCTGCCCATATTTGTACTTGAATAGAAAAAAGTAGATTCAGCTCACCCTTATATTGATGTCCACACTGCACATGAATAGTTTAGTCCGAGCAAGGAAGCGTCTCTGCTTGAAGTTGAATACTTGTAGAAAAAAGAAGGTATCCAGCTCAGGAAATAAAATCCAAAATCTTTATTGAAACAAATTAAAAAATAAGCTGCTTGATAACCAGTATATACTGAAGGAAGGAATGTCCTGAACGACTGGACGCGTTTCAAACGCGTCCAGTCGTGCAAGACATTCCTTCCTTCAGTATATACTGGTTATCAAGCAGCTTATTTTTTTAATTTGTTTCAATAAAGATTTTGGATTTTATTTCCTGAGCTGGATACCTTCTTTTTTATACATATTTGTACTTGCCCCGTTCCCTACCTCTGACTTAGTGTTTTCTGTGTGACTGTTCCCCGCAGTGTATGACCCGGCTTGACTTCTGACCTACCTATCTGTCTTCCGTTCCTGTTTTGGATTTTTCTGCCTGGCTCTGATCTTTAGCATGTTTCTGGCTGTGCTTTCGTCTCTTCCTCTTGTTACCGTGCTCCCAACTGGCTTTTGACATCTGGCTTGCTTCCGACCTTGCTCCTGCCTTCCCCCTTCCCCTCTGACACTGAGTTCCTGGCTGTTGCTAATTTGGCTTGTACAACCTCTCTACTGCCCCCTAGCGGTGTTTGCTAAGCTCTACAGGTCTTCGCTTGAGGTTAGCTCCTGTTACCTCCCTTCCTCGCCCTCTGGTGGTTGTCCCTGTATTGCATGACAACTTGTTTTAATAGACAAGCCATACACCCGCCAACCTTACTAAATTTTGTTTTTGAGCATGAACCTATATATAGCTACTTATCAACATAGTACAGTATTTTATGTTTATGTAATGTTCCATTATTGCTCAAGAGAGAATTAAAAAAAAATGCAAAAAAATAAGTTAATGTTATGCATCTCTTTTACTAGTCCAATATAACAATCATATAAACCATAACCATACTGCTGGCTGTTGCTGTCATGCTTAAATGGATGTCAGTAAAAAATAGAACTCATCCTGGAAAAAATAATATTAGGCTGTTTTACCATGAGAAACAATAATCTGTGGAATCACTTACCTAAGGAGCTGGTCACAGCAAAAACAGTCAATGCCCTCAAAAATGTCTAGATGATATTCTGGGATAAAATAACATGAGAAGGAACGTGTTTCTGTTTTAGAGCAAATTGGCTCTTTCCTTACTTTTTGTTTTCCTTTGCATTCCTCTAGATGAGTAGGTGAAGAAATGTATAAATGTTATGCTTTACAACAGTTGAACTAAACAGTCATTTTTCGATTGTACTATGTAATTATGGCATGCAATCACTGGAAAACTTAATGAGATCCCAAGAATAAGTTAAAAGGAAACAGTCACCAGGTTTTCCCCATATAAAGTAGGACCAGCGCCTCTACACCCTCATATACAGCATTCTAGAATGCTGTATATGTCCCCAATCTGCTCAGCAAAACTCAAAAATAGCTTTTATTATACTCACCTACGGTGTGGTCTGTTCCAATGGGCATCGCCTGTCTTGATCCAGCACCTCCTTTTTTCTTGCGATGACATCCTCCTTCTTGCTTCATGTCACTAACGTGACTTACGTCATCCACACAATGTCCTCCTTTGCGCTTCTGTATAGGGGTACTTTTCCCTGCCCTGTCCAGGCCAGAGCAAGTATTGTAGTGCACAGGAGCCAACTGTCTTAGCCCTTTGAAAGTGCATACTGTGGTAGGTCGGCTCATTCGGCTGCTCACTGAGGTAGACACAGGTACATTGTCACTTTAAATCTTCCGCTGGTTTATTAGTCGAGATGATCGAATATTTCAATGTTCGGTTTGGATTACGTCCGTCGAACTTGCAATATTTGCTGATTAATTCATCGGATATTCACTGAACATAACCGAATGCCATTCATCTCAATAGGAGGCAAAAAAAAACCGCATGCACAACACCTTATAATGGCCTCAAATGCTGCCAAAACACATCAAATTAGGGGTAGACACCAGGAAAGTGGCCTAAATTCACCCACAGTGTGAACTGTAGCATGTCACTGCAGCAATCAGCCAGGCATGAGGTATCGGGGTCTGGGACAGCATTTACAAGCTCGTACAGCTTTCAATTGAACATCACAGTTAGATGAGGTGGGTTAGAAATCAGTGTAGGCCCTCTTTGCTGGGAGCCCTGATACCACGTGCAACACCTCTACCTACTTTCATGCTGAGGCACACTCAGGTCGCACAAATATCAATTTTGTAGACTACCATTGTTAGAAACATTTAAGGATAGTAACACGGGTACTTGAGGCAAAGGAAGTGTAGGCCTGATGGTCTCGGAGGCCTACTGCTACAGGCAACATGCATGAAAGAGATCCAACCATGAGTGTTCACATTTCCAAAAATTATTGGCAGATACCACCAAAGGGGAATCAATTTCACCACAGTAGAAGTAGTACATTAGGGATCAACAGGTCTTTCTCTACACCTAATCTAGCAGATGGACACCAAACCAGAAGTGTTCACATTTCCAAAAATTAATGGCAGACACCAACATAGTGGCATTAATTTCACCACAGTAGAAATAGTATAATAGGGACCGACAGTTCTTCCACTACACTCAATCCAGCAGAAGGATACCAAACCAGGAGTGTTCACCTTCAAGCCAATGCCTGGTGCTGTAGTGCCAACGTTCCTGGACCTGTGCTATCCCTGAATGCTTATGTTCTGCTGTCCTGCCAGTTCCCTGGGGTCTTACTCGTGATGGCTTCTGCCATTGTCTGAAGGCTGCATGAGGTCAGTGTCTGATGCTCTCCTGCTGTGCCAGTGCTACGCCTGAGGCCTGAGAGAGAGGCCATCCTAGTATGCCCGAGCCAGATAACCCTGGACTGCATCAACCCATGATGACCCTAGCCATCATCTGAAATCTGCCTGAGGTCAGTGTCTGATGTTCTCCTGCTGAGCCTGTGCTACGTCCAAGGCTGAGAAAGAGGCCATCCTAGTATGCTCGTGCAAGACAAGCCTGGACTGCGTCATCCCGTGATGACCTCCTGTCATCATCTGAAGCTAGCCCGAGTTCAGTGGGTCCACATTCAACGATCACCTGGGACGCATACCCCATCGTCGTTATAGTTCGACGATATGGTTGGTAAGGTAAGCCACACTGTGTCCGCGATCGTAACACATTTGACTTGGTAGCAGGGCAGGGCTTGCAGTCAATGCATAAGAAAACAGAATGGGAGTCCAAAATGAATAATGTGAAGTGGATTTTCCTGTGCCCATCCAGTATGTGGGTTCAAAGGCTTATTGGGGTGCATATGACTTGGCAGCAGGGAAGGTCTTGCTGTCAATGCATAAGAAAACAGAATGGTAGTACAAAATGAATAATATGAAGTGGATTTTCCTGTGCCCATACAGTATGTGGGTTCAAAAGCTTATTGGGGTGCATATGACATATGACTTGGTAGCAGGGCAGGCCTTGCAGTCAATGCATAAGAAAACAAACAGAATGAGAGTACAAAATGAATAATGTGAAGTGGATTTTCCTGGGCACATCCAGTACCAGGATTCAAAGGCATATTGGGGTGCATATGACTTGGTAGCAGGGCAGCCCTTGCATTCTATGCAACATTTTTTCTGGAAGCCCTCCTGGACATCTTGTGAAAGGGGTATTGGGGTGCATCGTAATTCTTGGCAGCCCATCCACTCACTGAATAGGCTAAAACAGTTTGGGAGACCCACTGTTTAATAATGGGCCTTTAAGAAGATTAATGCCACCTGATACCCCGGTAAAAATAGGCTCTGTGACTTTGAGTCCCTCATTCATAAATGAAACAAGATGTGTCTGCTTATGTGTCACACACCACATGGCCAGCTAGGGTTGTTAAATTTTACAATGACATTTCCCAGTGAATGCATTTGTATTGGTTGAAAGCAATGTTAAAGTTGAAAAACGCTTCAAAAACACTGCATCTGAACATAGCCTAAGTGGGGGAGGAACATTTTGGTTTGGGGTTATTTATTTTGCCTCATATACAAGTCATTAACCTGGAAAGGATGTACCTTAACATATTTCCCAGCAAAATCCGTTTTGGTTTAGTTTTGGTATGTTTTTTGGTGCACCGGTTAAAATGGCATGAAACTCTGACAACATTGTTTAAAGTTGTGAACTAGAAGTAAGGAATGCTTCTAGGGGCGATCCCCATGATACCCCCGTGTCATTTGAGCAGTGTTTCCATCATTTTCAGACGTTTTTAGATCTTAAAAGGACCCCTGGGGAGATCGCAGTAAAAATGCTCAGGTCTCCCATAGACTTACATTGGGCTCATTGTTCTGTCCGAGTACCCGAGTATTCCAATTTGCTCGACCCGAGCAACGAGCACCCGAACATTTTAGTGCTCGCCCATCACTACTGTACAGTATATATCTCAACTGCATCAGTGGATAGACAATCTTCATGTGCAATGCATAATAATTAACAGATGCTGCTCTTTTATTTACAGGTTGGTGCCATTCAGTGCTCAGAGCCTAAAGGGACTACAGTTTCGTAATGTGGATCATCTAATTGCACTCTGCAGGAGATTGGTCTCTAAACATCCTATTTTTCCCCATGATCTGTCAAGTTTGGTGCTTGTGAACCAGTAAATCGGGAGACTCCAGTGAATATAAGTAAGTTTTTTGAAAACAGTTGTGCTTGAATTTTTACTGTTTAACATAAAATATTCAGATAAGTTTGTTTCTCTGATACTGCATACATGTTTTGTAGATGAGTCTATTTGAATACTCGTAAAATGGAATGAGAAGAATAATTAGTAGAGTTGGTATGAATGTATTCGCAGAATCTTGTCCATCAGCCACATTAGTAATCAGTGGTTGCTGGACAGAAGTCCTGATAACTGCTTTCTTTTTGGTTAGTAGACCATGCGCGGGGTTGCACTTGCCTCATGCCATTCAGCAACAGACTATTGACGTGACAATGTACCTGGTCTTCTGAATCAATCCACACCAACTCTATTAATAAGCAGTTAAAAAGTGTTATAGGGCATGATCATACAACACTACAAGGGATTGGCGTAGTAAATTATAGAGAGAGTTAACATAAAGGATTTTGGATAAGACACTAATATATTGAGGCTGGAGCAGGCACCTAAGACAGTCCTTATGCAAGAACGATGTACGAGCCAATCATAATGCACATTCCATGAGCTTTGGGGGTAGAACTTGACCCCTTTACCTCTTCCATGTAGGGCAGCACTGGTTGCATCAATGGTAGGAATTATTTGTTTCTTGAGGTACCATTTGCTCATCCTGATAGTGGGCTCTGCAATCAGAAATCATGCAGAAAAACATGCACATTTTACTGTGAATTACTATGTTTTTGTTGCACTATTTACAGGTGAAATATGCATTTTTCCACAGCATGGTGCTTGTGAATAATACCTTGGTAAGAAATACTATAGTAAGACATCTGCGATCAGTGTTTGCTGGAAACTGTACTATGAGGGGTTTCTTTACTATTTGTATCACAGACAGTATAAGAAACTTGGATATATGAAGATTTAGAGATTTTGTTTTTTATCCATATAAACAAATATGTAAAGGTTTGTGCACATGGGTCTTTTTGAGGCAGTCAAAAGCTGAGTTTTTCAAATGGAAAATGCTTTAGAAAATGCTCCTATGTGGCTTTTTTGTCTTGAATAATTTCTGTTATCATTTCCTGGAGCATTTTGTTAATGTTCTGTAAATGTTTTTTAATCATTTTAAAGTGCTTTTTTGTGTAGATTTTTCAAAGTTTTTTTTCCAATTTCATTAAACAATGAATAAAACACAGGCATTTTATGAGGTGAAACGCTGGAATACTGTGCTCAAAAAGATCCCCATGTGTCTCTGTGCATTTCTGTAGCCTTCCAGTTGACTTCTCTTGTAAATAGTAGATTAATAGCAGAAAATCCCTGAACAATAGTTAGGTCATTTTTTTAAAAGCTTTTTAAAACCTAAAGCGAATGAAAAACAATGAACAGATGAGACATATGAACAGCCAAGTTGTTTTTCAATATAGATGAATAGGAAGAGTCTTTAAATTTTGTCTTTTTAGGTAATTTTTCAGGCATTTTTTGGAGTCGACTATCTCTAAAATAATTTAAAAACTGGGTAAGCATATACCCTAACACTCTGCTGCCAGTTAATAACAGTAAAAACTATGGTTTGTGATAAGACTCTGAAGGAAATTGAAAACAAAATCTGAAGATTATTTGCTGGAGGTACATTATGATTGTGAGATATGCTTTTCAGTATGTTAAGTAAAAAACATGCTCTTGTATGGCAGAAATTAAAAAATGCTGTATGGAAAAAATGTTTACACCCATGAACTTGGGTTTAACATTAATTAATGATTGTGAAATATTAGGGGTTTTTCTATATTTTAGTTTAAAAATAATGATTTTAATACTGTAATGGAGCTGTTTGCACTCTGTATGTAGCATATATTTTGATACATATGGAGAATAAAATGAAGGGATTTGCCATGTAATAATGATTGAGTACATCTGTGATCCTGCTTTTGTCTAAATAAAACTCTAAGCATCGTGATGTTTATATTATTATTATAGCACTGTGATGTCTTTACTTTTTCTTCCAATCTAGAAAGCTTCAGAATCGATGCTAAAAGTGAATATAAAATGATTAGATGGTATATACTGTCTGTGTTTTAAATTATTATGTCCAATTGAAAATCTGCATCTGCTTCATCCACTGTGTCTTCATATCCCAAACTTTGCATATAAATTGGCAATATTAGATTTCAGTTACTCTGAAAAATTTATACTTGCACAGGTTTTGCATCTTCCCATTTTAAACATTTGCCAGATGAAAGTTTCAAACATTATGCATTTTCTAACAGTTTGTGGTTTTAAATATTTTTATTAAATTTTTAATATAACAGATTAAATAGGAGGGGAGGGAAGAAGGGAAAATCAGGTAAAGGAAAAAGGGGAAGATAAAGGGGAATTACATATTAGAGAACTCAAGATACAGATACCTATAATAGTAACATAGTTAACAATATAAAGCTTAATATGTATCTAACAAACAATATAACAAACATAATAATATTTTAACATTAAGTAGTAGTAAAAGAATATTTTCTAACCGTTTGTAATGTCCATTTCATCCTTTCATATCAGTATTTATAAACTTATTTTTTAACAGTCAAAATTAAAATATATACTTTCTGTGGTGTATCCTGATGAAGTAGTTATAAATACTTTGTTTTTTTTTCTCAACATATTTCAATCATTTCACTATACTCTTGACTCTTGATTTTCTTTAATCATACCGACCCGCAGCACAGCATACATGCATCTCCTGCAACTGAAAATTAAAATATATAAATGTTTAAAAACATAAATCAAAATTGAGCAACAGCATATGTTGATATAAGTGCACTGCATAGTTGTGCATTTACACTATGCCAAATTAACAAAGAGAAAAGAAGATAAAAGCAAATAGAGCAAAAACTGTGTAGTAAGTAAAGCCTAAATAATAATGCATGTAAATAACATAGAGTACTGAGATAACACCATTTTGATAAAAAAAAAAAGCCATCCCACCACAACAAGGTTTACCTAATTCAGATGGTACCTAACCCTTGCAGTTGACCTCACTATATCTACAAGACATAAAAATAGATAAGGGCAAAATGGGACCTGGGTCCTGGCTGTTCAGGTACCTGCCGATAAAAAGCTATATAAACCAAACAAGCAGCCAAAAAAAGGGGGAGCCGCGTCCACTGTGCAAAGTACAAAAAACTAAACCAAAACCAACAAAATTCCGCCAAAGCATATGTTGGTATAAGTGCAATGCATAGGTGTGCATTCATGCTGTGGCCATTAATCAGACAGAACGTAAGATAAAAATCAATTCAATTACCCTGTAGTAAGTAAATAAATGGTAATAGTACATGTAAATAAAATATGGTACTTAGTCGACATTGTTTTGATCCAAAAAATGTAAAAACCATCCCATCATGACAAGGTGTACCCCAATTAGGACAGTACCTAACTCTTGCCATTCACCTCACTATTTGTCAGCAGACATAAAAATAAATGTGAGATAAAAAATAATGTGAGATTAGTAAGCATTAGAGTTGAGCGATACCAGCCGATACTTGAAAATATCGGATCGGAATGGATCGGCCGATCTTAAAAAAAAGTATCGGTATCGCCGATTCCGATACCGGGAACCAATGCAAGTCAATGGGGCCAAAATATCGGAATTAAAAAAAACCCTTTCTTTCCTTGTAGGTTAATTCTACATGAAGAAAAACAACTAAGAATAATGTAGAATGTATTGTGGGAGGTGGAGGAGACATTAAAGCCATAGAGGTTTAGCCCAATCAAATGGAATAGCAGGAATTAAACTTTTTTTTTAAAGATGTTAGGAGTTACAAAGATATTGACTATGTTAGCCTCATTTATATTTTGCCAGACATGTATGTCTTCTTCTTTCTTCTTTCTTCTTCTTTCTTATTCTTCTTCCTTTTTTTACCTTCTACTTCTTATTATTCCTTTTTTTACATTCTTCTTCTTCTTCTTCCTTTTTTTACATTCTTCTACTTCCTTTTTTTACATTCTTCTTCTTATTCCTTTTTTTACATTCTTCTTCTTCCTTTTTTTAAATTCTTCTACTTCCTTTTTTTACATTCTTCTTCTTCTTCCTTTTCTTACATTCTTCATATTCTTCTTATTCAACAATTATTATTCTACATATTCAACTTCTTCATCTTCTTCCTATTCTTCTTCATCATATTCTTGTTTGTGTCAGGCATTCCTGTAGTTGTTATCTAGAAAAGTTAGAAGTTTACACCTTCCGTTCTGCCTGTCACAAAAGATTTACAACAGGATTTGTCCGCGTTCAGTTTGGCCTGCAGTAGCAGGCCTTTTCCAGGGGCACCACGAGGAGGAACGGACTCACCCCCATACACTGCTTAGTCTTCTTCTGCTTATAAATAAGCTAATATCATTTGCTCAGAGTATTAGTCTTATGCTTAATGTTCTTCTGCTTTGTTTTTTTATGCTTCTTTGTCTTCTCTCTCTTGTTGTTCTGCATCTTGGTGGTTGTCTTCCTGTTCTTTGTCCTCTTGAACCAGCTGACTGTACTGGCACCCGGAGGGGCAGCAGAAGGAACAAGAGCCAATGGCACTACTGAGGACCAGCTGACAGTGCTGGAACCTGGTTACTAAGCAGGAGGTACCTGTGCTACAAAGCACTACCAAGGACCAGCAGACGTTGCCGGAACTCGGATACCGAGATGGAGGCACCTAGGCCAAAGGCTCTGACGAGAACCAGCTGACGGTGCTGGAACCCGGAGGGGTAGCATAAGCTGCAAGAGCAAATGGAAATAGCGAGGACCAGCTGACAGTGCTGGCACCCGGAGGGGCAGCAGAAGGAATAAGAGCCAATGGCACAACCGAGGACCAGCTGACGGTGCTGGAACCCGGTTACTAAGCAGGAGGTACCTGTGCTACAAAGCACTACCAAGGACCAGCAGACGTTGCCGGAACTCGGATACCGAGATGGAGGCACCTAGGCCAAAGGCTCTGACGAGAACCAGCTGACGGTGCTGGAACCCGGAGGGGTAGCAGAAGTTACCCCTGAAAAGCAAAGTTGGCATGCCGCAAGCTGGCCGCAGTTACCGAATCACACAGTCCTACAGGGGGTGCTTGTCCTACTGGCACTACGGAACAAGCCTTTCTTACCAGAACCCGCAGTCCACATAGGAAGCACCTAAACTGCTGGCACCCTAGCCTCGGCTAACCCAACCGCAACACGACATGGCAACTTGGGGTGGCAAACTGACATTGACACTTCCCGGAAACAGCAGGCAGGGCTGGAACCAAGCTGGGCAGGAGGGAGTACCCGTGCCAAAGTCAGTTATGAGCAGCAACTGGCGATGTTGGAGCCCACGACAAGCACTTAGCAGGCTGAGGCCTGATGTGCTGTCAATTGGGAGGCAGCAGGACAGATTGCCATCAAAACAGCAGGGGAACAGCTGACGTTACTGAACCCCACAAACACAGGAGCTAGTGTTTTACTCTGTGAAGACGGCACTTCCGAGCAACAACTGGCTGTGTTGAAGCCCAGGGACAAGCACGGAGCAGGCTGAGGCTGCATTGAAGAAATTTTAAGATCGGTTGTAGACTTCTACTAATTTTAACCAAGCTCCACTTAGGCCTGTGGCTTCACTGATTTTCGTATTTCCCCTGTCCTCCAACCCCGCCAGTTACAGCTCCGAAGTGGCGTCTGCAAAATCCACACTTGTTCCTGTGTAACAGGTGTTCAGTCCGGTCAGTTAATCCCCTGATGTGTGTCCGGCAATGTCGCCTGCTCTGTCCACATTCCCATAACTAGTTATGGGAATGTGGACAGAGCAGGCGACATTGCCGGACACACATCAGGGGATTAACTGACCGGACTGAACACCTGTAACACAGGAACAAGTGTGGATTGTGCAGACGCCACTTCGGAGCTGTAACTGGCGGGGTTGGAGGACAGGGGAAATACGAGAGACAGTGGAGCCACAGGCCTAATTGGAGCACGGTTAAAAATCAGTAGTGGTACGACTGTGTAGGCAGCAGGAGACTTTGCCATCCACACAGCAGGGGATCAGCTGACGTTACTGAACCCCACTGAGACACGGGAGCAAGTGTCTCTTTCCGTGTGGACGGCACTTCCGAGCTACAACTGGCTGTGTTGAAGCCCAGGAAATAGGAGGGTGTAGGCAGAGGCCTACTGTATTTGGAATGTGGTGACAGCAGGAGAGACTGCCATCCACACAGCAGGGGATCAGCTGACGTTACTGAACCCCACTGAGACACGGGAGCAAGTGTCTCTTTCCGTGTGGACGGCACTTCCGAGCTACAACTGGCTGTGTTGAAGCCCAGGAAATAGGAGGGTGTAGGCAGAGGCCTACTGTATTTGGAATGAGGTGACAGCAGGAGAGACTGCCATCCACACAGCAGGGGATCAGCTGACGTTACTGAACCCCACTGAGACACGGGAGCAAGTATCTCTTTCCGTGTGGACGGCACTTCCGAGCTACAACTGGCTGTGTTGAAGCCCAGGAAATAGGAGGGTGTAGGCACAGGCCTACTGTATTTGGAATGAGGTGACAGCAGGAGAGACTGCCATCCACACAGCAGGGGATCAGCTGACGTTACTGAACCCCACTGAGACACGGGAGCAAGTGTCTCTTTCCGTGTGGACGGCACTTCCGAGCTACAACTGGCTGTGTTGAAGCCCAGGAAATAGGAGGGTGTAGGCAGAGGCCTACTGTATTTGGAATGTGGTGACAGCAGGAGAGACTGCCATCCACACAGCAGGGGATCAGCTGACGTTACTGAACCCCACTGAGACACGGGAGCAAGTATCTCTTTCCGTGTGGACGGCACTTCCGAGCTACAACTGGCTGTGTTGAAGCCCAGGAAATAGGAGGGTGTAGGCAGAGGCCTACTGTATTTGGAATGAGGTGACAGCAGGAGAGACTGCCATCCACACAGCAGGGGATCAGCTGACGTTACTGAACCCCACTGAGACACGGGAGCAAGTATCTCTTTCCGTGTGGACGGCACTTCCGAGCTACAACTGGCTGTGTTGAAGCCCAGGAAATAGGAGGGTGTAGGCACAGGCCTACTGTATTTGGAATGAGGTGACAGCAGGAGAGACTGCCATCCACACAGCAGGGGATCAGCTGACGTTACTGAACCCCACTGAGACACGGGAGCAAGTATCTCTTTCCGTGTGGACGGCACTTCCGAGCTACAACTGGCTGTGTTGAAGCCCAGGAAATAGGAGGGTGTAGGCAGAGGCCTACTGTATTTGGAATGAGGTGACAGCAGGAGAGACTGCCATCCACACAGCAGGGGATCAGCTGACGTTACTGAACCCCACTGAGACACGGGAGCAAGTGTCTCTTTCCGTGTGGACGGCACTTCCGAGCTACAACTGGCTGTGTTGAAGCCCAGGAAATAGGAGGGTGTAGGCACAGGCCTACTGTATTTGGAATGAGGTGACAGCAGGAGAGACTGCCATCCACACAGCAGGGGATCAGCTGACGTTACTGAACCCCACTGAGACACGGGAGCAAGTGTCTCTTTCCGTGTGGACGGCACTTCCGAGCTACAACTGGCTGTGTTGAAGCCCAGGAAATAGGAGGGTGTAGGCAGAGGCCTACTGTATTTGGAATGAGGTGACAGCAGGAGAGACTGCCATCCACACAGCAGGGGATCAGCTGACGTTACTGAACCCCACTGAGACACGGGAGCAAGTATCTCTTTCCGTGTGGACGGCACTTCCGAGCTACAACTGGCTGTGTTGAAGCCCAGGAAATAGGAGGGTGTAGGCACAGGCCTACTGTATTTGGAATGAGGTGACAGCAGGAGAGACTGCCATCCACACAGCAGGGGATCAGCTGACGTTACTGAACCCCACTGAGACACGGGAGAAAGTGTCTCTTTCCGTGTGGACGGCACTTTCGAGCTACAACTGGCTGTGTTGAAGCCCAGGAAATAGGAGGGTGTAGGCAGAGGCCTACTGTATTTGGAATGAGGTGACAGCAGGAGAGACTGCCATCTCCACAGCAGGGGAACAGCTGGCAGTGCTGAACCCCACTAACACTTGAACGAATGTGTTTGGCTCTGTGGAGATGACACTTCTGAACACCAACTGACGCTGTTGGAGCCCAGGATTAGGCGAGGAGCAGGCTGGGGCCTGTTGCTTTTGGCAGGTGAAGGCAGCAGGAGACTTGCCATCTCCACAGCAGGGGAACAGCTGGCAGTGCTGAAACCCACTAACACTCGAACGAATGTGTTTGGCTCTGTGGAGATGTCACTTCTGAACACCAACTGACGCTGTTGGAGCCCAGGATTAGGCGTGGAGCAGGCTGGGGCCTACTGGATTTTGGCAGGTGTAGGCAGCAGGAGACTTGCCATCTCCACAGCAGGGGAACAGCTGGCAGTGCTGAAACCCACTAACACTCGAACGAATGTGTTTGGCTCTGTGGAGATGTCACTTCTGAACACCAACTGACGCTGTTGGAGCCCAGGATTAGGCGTGGAGCAGGCTGGGGCCTACTGGATTTTGGCAGGTGTAGGCAGCAGGAGACTTGCCATCTCCACAGCAGGGGAACAGCTGGCAGTGCTGAAACCCACTAACACTCGAACGAATGTGTTTGGCTCTGTGGAGATGTCACTTCTGAACACCAACTGACGCTGTTGGAGCCCAGGATTAGGCGTGGAGCAGGCTGGGCCTACTGGATTTTGGCAGGTGTAGGCAGCAGGAGACTTGCCATCTCCACAGCAGGGGAACAGCTGGCAGTGCTGAACCCCACTAACACTTGAACGAATGTGTTTGGCTCTGTGGAGACGACACTTCTGAACACCAACTGACACTGTTGGAGCCCAGGATTACGCATGCCGCATGCAGAGGCCAATGGGCAGCGGTTTTTATGGAGGTTGTTGACTACTACTGATTCTAACCATGCTCCACTTAGGCCTCTGGCTCCACTGTATCTACTATTTACCCTGGCCTCCAACCCCGCCAGCTACATCTCTGAAGTGGCGTCAGCACAATCTACACTTGTTCCTGTGTTACTGGTGCTCAGTCCCGTCAGTTGATCCCCTGATGTTTGTCCGGCAAGTTCGCCAGCTCTGTCCTCATTCCCACTACTGGTTATGGGAATGTGGACAGAGCAGGAGACCTTGCCGGACACACATCAGGGGATAAACTGATGGGACTGAGCCACAGGAACACAGGAACAAGTGTAGATTGTGCTGGCGCCACTTCAGAGATGTAGATGGCGGGGTTGGAGGTCAGGGGAAATAGTAGAGACAGTGGAGCCAGAGACCTAAGTTGGGCACGGTTAAAAATCAGTAGTGGTTTGAATGTTGATGGAGCTGGTGACTTTGCTGTCCACACAGCAGGGGATCAGCTGGCATTACTGAACCCCACTAACACAGGAGCTAGTGTGTTTCTCTGTGCAGACGACACATCTGAGCGACAACTGGCTGTGTTGAAGCACAGGGATTATAGTTCAGGTGGTAGAAAAATGAACACACCAGCAGACCTGGATACAGTTGCCAACCACTAATTTAGTCTGTAAGAAGAATGGCAAAGTCTTTGGAGATCCAGGCCTTGTTCATTTTCAGAAAAGTCAGCCGGTCAACATTATCGGAAGATAGTCGCGTGCGACGGTCTGTTAGTACACCACCTGCGGCACTAAAGACACGTTCCGATAATACACTGGCAGCAGGGCAAGCCAGCACCTCCAATGCATACTGGCTAAGCTCTGGCCATGTATCCAGCTTAGAGACCCAAAACTTGAAGGGGGAAGAGCCATCTGGGAGTACAGCGACAGGGCAAGACATGTAGTCTGACACCATCTGAAGGAAGCGTTGCCTCCTGCTGACTCGAGGCGTCGCTGATGGTGTAGACAATTGTGGTGGACACACAAAACTTTGCCACATTTGGGCCATAGTGGTCTTGCCTTGTGCTGCGGCGCTGCCTCTGCTCCCTCTTTGTGCAGAGTTTCCTCCACTGCCTCGACGCACAGAGCTGCTTTGTAAAGCACTAGCAACAATGCTGTCGGGTGGAATGGAAAACATTATGGACTGCACCAGTGACTCTTCGTACTCCCGCAGTTTACGCTCCCGGTTCAACGTTGGTATGAGCCTTTGTACGCTGTCCCGGTAGCGAGGATCTAGGAGGGTGTACACCCAATAATCAGCCGAGACGAGAATGTGGGCGATGCGGCGGTCGTTTCTCAGGCACTGCAGCATGAAATCAACCATGTGCTGCAGACTCCCAACTGCCAAAGAACCGCTGTCCCCTGTTTGAGGCGTGACCTCGGCCTGCTCTGCATCACCCCACCCTCGCTGTACATACTGAGTAGAGGTTTGTGTACCTCCCTCCTCTGGAGAGATGTCTTCCTCCTCCATCGACTCCTCCTCATCCTCCTCACAAAGTGTCCCCTGCCTAGGCCTTTGTGAGGAAACACGTAGCGCAGACTGTCCAGAAGCAGATGGCATTTGGGACTCCTCATCCTCCACCTCTTCCGAAACCTCATCCCTTAGTGCTTGCAGTGTTTGTTGAAGCAGGCAGATAAGGGGGACAGTCATGCTGACTAGTGCATCATCTGCACTCGCCATCCGCGTGGATTCATCGAAGGCACGCAAAACGAGGCAGATGTCCTTCGTAGAGGCCCACTCAATGGTGCTGAAGTGTGAACGGCGCACAGTGCGACTTGTTTGCGCCTGATGCAGCTGGTACTCCATGACTGCTGCCTGCTGCTCACACAACCGCTCCAACATATGTAACGTTGAATTCCACCGGGTGGGTAGGTCACATATGATGCGATGTTCCGGAAGGCCAAATCGTCGCTGCAGAGCAGCGAGGCGCGATCTTGCCGTGCTGGAACGTCGCAAGTGAGCGCACTCTATGCGGACCTTGTGCAACAGTGCATCAAGATCCGGATAGTCCCTCAGAAAGCTCTGCACGACCAAGTTAAGCACATGTGCCAGACATGGGATGTGTGTGAGGTTGCCTAGGCCAAGAGCTGCCACCAGATTTCGGCCATTGTCACACACTACCAAGCCCGGCTGGAGATTCGCTGGCCCAAACCACACATCGCTCTCCAGCTTGATAGCATTCCAGAGCTCCTGCGCTGTGTGGCTTCGATTCCCCAAAGAAATTAATTTGAGTACAGCCTGTTGACGTTTGGCCACGGCTGTGCTCATATCGGTCGTAACAGGCTCCTGCTCTGCTGTTTCTGAGGAACTTGAGTAGGAGGAGGAGTCTATGTGTACAGACTGGAGTCCTGCAATCCGTGGCGTTGGAAGAACACGTACAGCGCCACTCTCCAGATCTGTACCCGGCTCCACAACATTGACCCAGTGGGCAGTGAGGGAAAGGTATCGTCCCTGTCCATGGTTACTGGTCCACGCATCGGTGGTCAGGTGGACCTTGCTACTAACGGCGTTTAGTAGCGCATGTTTTATTTTGCCCTCAACATGTTTCTGCAGGGCAGGGACGGCTCGCCTGCTGAAATAAAAGTGGCTGGGCACGTTGTATTGGGGGACTGCCAATGCCATTAAGTCCCGGAAGGTGTCAGTGTCCACCAGCCTGAATGACAGCATTTCAACTGCCAGAAGTTTGGCAATGCCAGCATTCAGAGACTGTGCTCGGGGATGGTTTGCCGAGTAAGGGCGCCTTTTATCCCATGCCTGTGCTACCGATGGCTGTGATGGATGGGAACGTGCTGCTATGGGTGGAATCTGACAGGGTCTCCGGACAACAGTGGCAGAGGTTCTTCCTTGGCGATCCTGTGAGGAAGCCGAACCAGCAGTGTGTGAGCTGGAGGAAGAGGCCCCAACACGAACTGAAGAGGTGGTAGGTGGTGCTGTACGTTGGCCTACGTCTTCAGGGTGTCTCTGCAACTCCAACTCGTGCTTGGTGCGCACATGTTTCCACATATTTGTGGTATTGAGGTTGCTGACATTTCTCCCTCTTTTGACTATCTGATGACACAGCTTGCATTTGACAAAGCAAATGTCATCTGCAACTGTGTCAAAAAAGGACCACGCACTGCAACTCTTGGGAGCGCCCGGTTTGCCTTTGGAATGAGGAATGCTCCTAACGGGTGCCGAAGTGGAGGGTACAGGCAACCAAGTCTTCCCCCTCCCTCTGCCTCCTGTTTTGGCCGGTAGAGGAATCTCTTCCTCCGAGCTGCTCCCACCACCTTCCTGTTCCTCACGCCATGATGGGTCAAGGACCTCATCATCTTCCCTCCCCTCTTCAAACAGCTGCTTCTCCGGGGTTGTCTCGCCAGCACCGTATGCACCAGAAAGTGGCAACTGAGTCTCGTCATCATCTGATGCGTACTGAGGTGTGCTGACCATAGGCACTGGCCCACTCGCCTCTTCAGATTCAGAGGGACAAAGAAGTTGCGCATCACTGCATACTCCCTCTTCTTCACATTCAGGAATGCTGCTTGGCTGGCCACCTCTTTCCAAGCCAACAGATTCCGAGAACAGAAGTAGAGACTGTGATGGCTCCTGTCCATGTCTCTCTGACTGCCTGGGCACTTTGGCAGGTGAAGAGACAGATGGTTGCTCTTCGGTGCTCTGATCCTGAGAGGATGCGGAAGTAATTGAAGTCGATGCGTTAGCTGCCATCCATCCGACAACGGCTTCAATTTGTTCCTCCCGCAGCAGTGGGGTACGTTGAGGTCCTACAAAGCTGCGCATAAAGGACTGTTGCCTGCTAAAACTGGGGGATGCTGATCCACTGGTGCCCGCAGCAGGCCCAGAATCCCCACGTCCTCTACCTGCAGAATCCCCACGTCCTCTCCCTGCAGAATCCCCACGTCCTCTCCCTGCTGAAACTCCACGCCCACGCCCACGCGCCTTACTCCCTGCCTTCTTCATCTTGCCAGACTGCTTAAGATAGGCAGAAAAGTACAAAGGGGGGCCTTAGTGTGCTTATTCCTGAACAGCTGGTTACAGGTACAAGAAACACTAATTTTATGAAGTGTGTGTGTGTGGACTACACTTTAATAGGAGCTGATGTGGCCTACACAAGTTCCAAATGTAGTGTTTGGTGAACTTTTTTTGTGGTTTCTTTGTTGGAAACAAACTCAAAGTATGTGAACAAAGAATTGAAACTGATAGTATCACCAACTTTTTGGAGCTATTACAATGCAGGCAGGTAACCTACAATGCAAAAGATGAGGCTCCAAAAAAATTGGGTAATACTAATCTGGCTGCGCCGGCAGGGCACAAGCCAGAAAAAAAGGCTCCTCTATCTACTCCTATATAGTGTTTGCAACCAACCAATGTTGATGGATACGGATGGATGCACACTAATAGGAGAAGAAAAAATGAGCTGCACTCAAAGACAAATATGTGTGAGGCAGTGACGCACGTTGAGCGTCCTACAACCAGACGTAGCTGCAGGACACTCTACTCAGCGTGAGCTGCACTCACACGCAGTCAGAGACCTCGCAGACAGCCATCAACAGTGCAGCTAAGTGGGCACTGGCACTGACAGGCTGCAGAAAGGCTCCGCTGTGTACTCCTATATAGTGTTTGCAACCACCGTAGATGGAGACTGATGGATGCACACTAATAGAAGAAAAAATGAGCTGCACTCAAATAAAAATATGTGTGAGGCACTGACGCACGCTGAGCGTCCTACAGCCAGACGTAGCTGCAGGACACACTACTCAGCGTGAGCTGCACTCACACACAGTCAGAGACCTCTCTGACAGCCGTGAACAGTGCAGCAAAGTGGACACTAGCACTGAAAGGCTGCAGAAAGGCTCCGCTGTCTACTACTAGTGTTTGCAACCAACGTATATGGATACGGATGGAAGCACACTAGATTGAAATTATGTAAAAAATGCAGCTCAAAAAATAAAAGATGTATGAGGCAGCAGTGATCACACTGGGTGGCCTACAGCCTGACGTGGCTGCAGGACCCACTCCACAGCGTGAGCTGCACTCACACAGCCCTTGCAGACAGCTGTGAACACTGCTGCTAGGGCAAAGAAGGCTACAGTGGTGGTTTATGTAGCCTGGGTAAAGCACTAGATGTTTGGTGGAATCGCTATTTCTAACTGTCCCTCACAGTCTTCTACAGTAGCCTGTCCCTAACTGAATTCACAGCAGAGTGACCAGAAATGGTGGCTGCGGTGGCTTTTATAGTGCATCATGACATCATTTCGGCAGCCAATCACAGCCATGCCAATAGTTAACATGCCTACATGCCTAACAGGATGTGCCCACACTTCGGAGGATTCCCATTGGCTTAATCAAAGCAAGCAGGCTCATAGCATGATGGGAACTTCCGATTCCGATTCCGGAATCCGATATGACAAAAGTATCGGAAGTCAGTATCGGAATTCTGATACCGCTAATATTGGCCGATACCCGATACTTGCGGTATCGGAATGCTCAACACTAGTAAGCATATGACTGCAAGAAAACAAATTTCACACATGCAGTGACCGCTCACTGTCTCTGGGCATGCAGGGAAGTCATGACTGCAGACTTTCCATTTCAGACCAGAGAACATGTTTAGCTCACACTGAATGAAGTGACATAGCATAGAGCTGCATTTTTTTCTTTTTTCACGTTTTTGCAACTTTTTAAATAGTTGTGAAAATATGTTTAAGTACTGTCTATACAGTAATATTTCATACTTACTTGTTTTAGCACAAATACTTTTTTCTCAACAGTGTTCACACAGGAAAATGATTTGCCAGGGGAAATGCAGAGTGATAATGTAAACTCCCCATTAAGTATTACCTGCCTAACCCAGGAAGAAGTGCAGAACCAGGCTGGGCAACAGGGAGTACCCGTGCCAAAGACACTGCCGAGCACCAACTGGCGTTGTTGGAGCCCAGGGACAATCAGGGTGCAGGCCGAGGCCTACTTGGTGCCAGTTTTTGATTGTTTGTAGGCTACAACAGACTGTCAACGTACTCCAATTAGGCATCTGTCTCCACTCTGTTTCCAGGATTTCACGTGACCACCAGCACCGCCAGTTTATGCGTACAGCAGCCGTCTACCCAATCCACACGTGTTCCTTGGTTACTGGGGTTCTGTAATGTCGGCAGAGCCCCTGATGTGTGTCTGCCACTGTCTCCTGCTCTGTCCACATTTCCACTGCTTGCAGTGGGAAGGTGGACAGCGCAGGAGACAGTGGCGAACACACATTGGGGGATCTGCTGACGTTACAGAACCCCAGGAACACAGGAACACGTGTGGAATGCGTGGACGGCAACTGTGAGCAGGAACTGGCGGTGTTGGAGGTCAGGGGAAATACTAGAGACAGAGTGGAGGTAGAGGCCAAATCAGAGAATGTTTAAATCTGAAATAGTTACAATTTGGAGGCAGCAGCAGTTTGCCCTCCACACAGCAGGGGATCAGCTGACGTTACTGACCCCCACTTTCACATGAACGAGTGTTTTTTTCTGTGTGGACAGCACTTCCGAGCAACAACTGACGATGTTGGAGCCCAGGGATAGTCATTTTGTAGGCTGAGGCCTACTTGGAGGCAGTTTAAGATAAGACGTTGTTTGAATTTGGAGGAAGCAGCAGTTTGCCCTCCACACAGCAGAGGATCAGCTGACATTACTGACCCCCACTTTCACATGAACAAGTGTTTTTTTCTGTGTGGACAGCACTTCCGAGCACCAACTAGCGTTGTTGGAGCCCAGGGACAATCAGGGTGCAGGCCGAGGCCTACTAGGAGCCGGGTGTAAAGCTGAGGTATTTTGACTTTGGAGAGAGCAGGACACTTTGCCCTCCACACAGCAGGGGATCAGCTGACGTTACCGAACCCAACATACACATGAGCGAGTGTTTTGTCTGTGCGGACAGCACTTCTGAGCATTAACTGGCGGTGTCGGAGCCCAGGGAAAATCAGGTAGTAGGCCGAGGCCTACTTGGAGCCAGAAGTAAATCTGAGGTTGTTTGACTGTGGAGGGAGCAGGACACTTTGCCATACACACAGCAGGGGATCAGCTGACGTTACCGAACCCCACTTACACATGAGCGAGTGTTTTGTCTGTGCGGACAGCACTTGTGAGCAACAAGTGGCGGTGTCGGAGTCCAGGGAAAATCAGGTAGTAGGCCGAGGCCTACTTGGAGCCAGGTGTAAATCTGAGGTTGTTTGACTGTGGAGGGAGCAGGACACTTGGCCATACACACAGCAGGGGATCAGCTGACGTTACCGAACCCCACTTACACATGAGCGAGTGTTTTGTCTGTGCGGACAGCACTTCTGAGCAACAACGGGCGTTGCTGTAGCCCAGGAAATAAAGTTCAGGTCATAGAAACATGAACACAACAGGAGACCTGGATCCTGTTGCCAGCCAATTATTTATTCTGGAAGAGGACTGGCAAATTCAGGTGAGATCCAGGCCTTGTTCATTTTCAGAAAAATAAGCCGGTCAACATTATCGGCCGATAGTCGCGTGCGACGGTCTGTTACCACACCACCTGCAGCACTAAAGACACGTTCCGATAATACACTGGCAGCAGGGCAAGCCAGCACCTCCAATGCATACTGGCTAAGCTCTGGCCATGTATCCAGCTTAGAGACCCAATACTTGAACGGGGAAGAGCCGTCTGGGAGAACACTAACAGGGCAAGACAAGTAGTCTGTCACCATCTGACGGAAACGTTGCCTCCTGCTGACTGGAGCCGTCTGTGATGGTGTAGCCGTTTGTGGTGGTCCCACAAAACTTTTCCACATTTGGGCCATACTGGCCTTGCCTTGTCCTGTGGCACTGCCTCTGCTACATCTTTGTGCAGAGCTTCCTCCACTGCCTCTACCCACATGGCTGCTTTGAAAAGCACTACCAGCAACACTTGCGGTGGGAATGGAGAACATGATGGCCTGCACAAGTGTTTCTTGGTACTCCCGCATTTTTCGCTCCCGGTTCAACTGTGGTATGAGGCTTTGTAAGTTGTCCCGGTAGCGAGGATCTAGGAGGGTGTACACCCAATAATCAGCCGTGTGGAGAATGTTGGCGATGCTGCGGTCATTTAACAAGCACTGCAGCATGAAATCAACCATGTGCTGCAGACTGCCAACTGGACCGGAAACGCTGTCCCCAGCTTGAGGCAGCATCTCTGCCTGCTCAGCATCACCCCACCCTCGCTGTACACACTGACTACTAGAGCCTTGTGTACCTCCCTCCTCTGGAGAGATGTGTTCCTCCTCCTCCATTGACTCCTCGTCATCCTCCTCACTTAAGGCCCCGTCACACTAAGCGACTCACCAGCGATCCCGACACCGATATGAAGGTGTCAGGATCGCTGGTAAGTCGCTATGTGATCGCTGGTGAGCTGTCACACAGACAGCTTCACCAGCGATCAGCACAGCGATGCCGAGCGCCCAGCATCGCTTGCTATCGCTGTAGAAAATAGTATCAAAATAAAAAATATAGTTATTCTCACCTTCCGACGTCCCGTTCAGCCATCCTGCCTCTCTCCTCGCTCCGGTCCCAGTGATCCTTTGCACGAATGACCGCGAGATGTCACGGTCTCGAGGGATAACAAAGTCTCGCGGTCATTCATGCAAAGGATCACTGGGACCGGAGCGTGGAGAGAGGCAGGATGGCTGAACGGGACATCGGAAGGTGAGAATAACTATATTTTTTATTTTTTTTTATTATTTTTTTACACCTGATCGCTGGTCTCCCGCTGTCACACACAGCGATGCGTGCTGGCCAGTGGGAGCCCAGCGACCAAAGAAATGTCCAGAGGTTTCTTGCAGCGATCAGCGATACCGGCAGGGGGGCCGCTCGCTGATCGCTGTCACACACAGCGATCTCGCTGGTGAGATCGCTGTTGTGTCACAAAAGTTGTGACTCAGCAGCGATCTCGCTACCGAGATCGCTTAGTGTGACGGGGCCTTAACTGTCTCCTGCCTGGGCCTTTGTGTGGAAGCACGTTGCACAGACTTGCCAGAAGCAGATGGCATTTCTGACTGCTCATCCCCCACCTCTTCAAAAACCTCCTCACTTAGTGCTTGTAAGGTTTTTTGAAGCAGACAGATGAGGGGGACAGTCATGCTGATTAGTGCATCATCTGCACTGGCCATCCACGTGGAGTCATCGAAGGCACGCAAAACTTGGCAGATGTCCCTCATAGTGGCCCACTCAGTGGTGGTGAAGTGTGTCCGGCGCACAGTGCGACTTGTTTGCGCCTGATGCAGCTGGTACTCCATTACTGCTGCCTGCTGCTGACACAACCGCTCCAACATATGTAACGTTGAATTCCACCTGGTGGGGAGGTCACATATGATGCGATGTTCTGGCAGGCAGAATCGGCGTTGCAGAGATGCAATGCGCGATCTTGCCATGCTGGAACGCCGCAAGTGAGCACACTCCAGGCAAACCTTGTGCAGCAGTGCATCAAGATCCGGATAGTCCCTCAGAAAGCTCTGCATGACCAAATTGAGCACGTGTGCCAGACATGGTATGTGAGTGAGGTTGCCTAGGCCCAGAGCTGCCACTAGATTTCAGCCATTGTCACTCACTACCAAACCTGGCTGGAGATTCGCTGGCACAAACCACACATCGCTCTCCTGCTTGATGGCATTCCAGAGCTCCTGTGCTGTGTGGCTCCGATTCCCCAAAGAAATTAATTTAAGGACGGCCTGTTGACGTTTGGCCACACCTGTGCTCATATCTGGCCTAACAGGCTCACGCAGTGCTGATTCCGAGGAACTAGAGTAGGAGGAGGACTCAATATGTACAGACTGCATTCCTGCAATCCTTGGAGTTGGCAGAATACGTACAGAGCCACTCTCCAGATCTGTACCCGGCTCCACAACATTGACCCAATGGGCAGTGAGGGAAAGGTATCGTCCCTGTCCATGGCTACTGGTCCACGCATCGGTGGTCAGGTGGACCTTGCTACTGACGGCGTTTAGTAGCGCATTTTTAATTTTTCCCTCCACATGCTTTTGCAGGGCAGGGACGGCTTGCCTGCTGAAATAAAAGCAGCTGGGCACATTGTATTGTGGAACTGCCAATGACATCAAGTTCCGGAAGGTGTCAGTCTCCACCAGCCTGAATGACAGCATCTCAAGGACCAGTAGTTTGGCAATGCTGGCATTCAGAGCCAGTGCTCGGGGATGGTTTGCCGAGTATGGCCGCTTTTTCTCCCATGCCTGTGCTACCGATTGCTGGTGAGTGGCCTGGGAGTGTGCTGATGACTGCGAACGTGGTTCAGTGGGTGGAATTTCACTGGGTCTCTGGACAACAGTGGCAGTGGTTCTTCCATGGCGTTCCAGTGAGGAAGCCGAACCAGCTGTGTGTGAGTTGGAGGAAGAGGCCCCAACACGAGCTGAAGAGGTGGTAGGTGCTGCTGAAGGTTGGCCTACATCTTCAGTGTGTCTGTGTAACTCCACCTCGTGCTTGGTACGCACATGTTTCCACATATTTGTGGTATTGAGGTTGCTCACATTTTTCCCTCGTTTCACTTTCTGATGACACAGCTTGCATTTGACAAAGCAAATGTCATCTGCAACTGTGTCAAAAAAAGACCACTCACTGCAAGTCCTGGGAGCGCCCGTTTTGTGTTTTGGAAGAGGATTGCTCCTCACGGGTGCCAAAGTGGAGGCTACAGGCAACCAAGTCTGCCCCCGCCCTCTCCCTCCTCTTTTGGCCATTCGGGGAATCTCTTCCTCAGAGCTGCTCCCACCACCTTCCAGTGGCTGACGCCATGATGGGTCAAGGACTTCATCATCTCCACTTCCCTCTTCAAGCACCGGCTGGTCCTGGGTTGTCTCGCCAGCACCGTATGCACCAGAAATTGGCAACTGAGTCTCATCATCATCAGATGAGCACTGAGGTGTGCTGACAATAGGCATTGGCCCACCCGCCTCTTCAGATTCAGAGGGACAAAGCAGTTGCGCATCACTGCATACTCCCTCTTCGTCACACTCTAGAATGCTGCTTGGCTGGCCACCTCTTTCCAAGCCAACAGATTCTGAGAACAGAAGTAAAGATTGAGATGGCTCCTATCCAGGGCTCTCAGACTGCCTGGGCAATTTGGCAGGTGGTGAAGAGACAGATGGTTGCTCTTCAGTGCTCTGGCCTTGGGAGGATGCGGAAGTCATTGAAGTGGATGCGTTAGCTGCCATCCATCCGACAACGGCTTAAATTTGTTCGTCACGCAGCAGTGGGGTACGGCGAGGTCCTACAAAGCTGTGCATGAAGGACTGTTGCCTGGTAAAAGTGGGGGATGCCGGGTCACTGGTGGCCGCAGCAGACACCGAATCCCCACGTCCTCTCCCTGCTGAATCCCCCCGTCCTCTCCCTGCTGAAACTCCACGGCCACGACCACGTGCCTTACTCCCTGCCTTCTTCATTTTGGTAGACTGATAAAGATAGGCAGAAAAGTAAAAAAGGGGTGGCTTAGGCTAATTTCACACTTGCTTTTTTTTCCAGCGCGTTTTTAGCGCAAAAAAAGCATAGAAAAAACGCATACAAACGCATACAAATGCTGCGTTTTTTTCAAGCATTTTTATGAGCATGCATGAAAAAAACGCAGCTTTTTTATGCGTTTGTATGCGTTTTTAGTGCGTTTTTACCGCGTTTGCGTTTTTTCCAACATTAGGTGGCCCCTCACACTAACCCAAACCATGACTTTACTAACCCTAACCCAAACCCTGACCCTAACCCTAACCCTAACCCTGACCCTGACCCTAACCCTAACCCTGACCCTAACCCTAACTCTAACCCTAACCCTGACCCTAACCCTAGCTAACCCTAACCCTAGCCCTAAACCCCCTTAACTAACCCTAACTCTAACCCAAACCCCTAAATTCCATTGTCCAACTAATGGTAAAAAAAAAAACGCATGCGCAAAAAAACGCATACATAAGCATGCCAATGCGCACATATGCGCACCCATAGACGTGTCTTGCTGTAAAAAAACGCATTGCGTGCGCATGCTTTTTTTGAGGCAAGTCGGACGCTCAAAAAATGCAACAGGATGCATTTTGTGCGCCCGAGCGCATACCGCAAAAAAACGCATGCGCGGAAAAACGCATACAAACGCATGTGTATGCGCACATAAGCGCATCCCATGCAAAGTATAGGAAAAAAAATCGCATGCGTTTTTTAGCGCTAAAATCCCGCAAAAAAAACCGCAAGTGTGAAACCAGCCTTAGTGTTCTGATTCCTGAACACCTGCTAACCAGTATAAGAAACACTAGTTTGGCTAAGAGTGTGTGTACTACACTTTAATATGATCTAATGTGGCCTAGACAACTGTAAAGTGGAGTGTTTGGTGAACTTTATTTCCTTTTTTTTTGGGGGGGGGAAAGAAAAGGATGTGACCAAAGTTTGAAAGCTATAGTATCACAAACTTTTTGGAGCGATTACAATGCAGGAAGCTAACCTACAATGCAATTGATGAGGCTCCAAAATATAGGGTGATACTAGTCTGGCTGGCCCTGAAGGGCACAAGCCAGCAAAAAGGCTCCTCTATCTAATCCTATATAGTGTTTGCAACCAACCAATGACAATGGATACGGTTGGAAGCACACTAATATAGGAGCAAAAATCTGGCTAAATTAGCTGCAAAAAAAGGACTATGTATGAGGCAGTGACGCACGCTGAGCGGACTACAGCTAGCGGTGGCTGTAGAACACACTGCAACGTGAGCTGCACTCACACACAGAGAGACCTATTAGACAGACAAAAACAGTGCAGAGAAATGGGCTATAGCACTGAAAGGCTGCTGAAAGGCTCCGCTGTCCACTCCTTTATGTTTACAACCAACGTATATGGATATGTATGGAAGCACACTATAGAGGAGAAAAAAAAAGCAGCAATAAAAGAAAAATGTGTATGAGGCAGAGACACACGCTGGGCGGCCTACAAGCAGACGTGCCTGCAGGACACACTACACAGCGTGGGTCTGCACTCACACAGCCCTTGCAGACAGCTATTAAAACAGCGCTGCTGGGCTACAAAAATGCTACAGTGGTGGATTATGTAGCCTGGGTAGAGCAATAGATATTTTTGATGATCGCTATTTCTAACTGTCCCTCACAGTCTTCAACAGCAGCCTGTCCCTAACTGAATTCACAGCAGAGTGACCAGAAATGGGGGCTGCAGCAGTTTTTATAGTGCATCATGACATCATTTCAGCAGCCAATCACAGCCATGCCAGTAGTTAACATGCCTACATGCCTAACAGGATGTGCCCACACTTCTGAGGAACCCCATTGGCTGAATCATATCGAGCGGGCTCCTAGCATTATAGGAACTTCAGATTCCGGTATTCGATATGAAAAAAGTATCGGAACTAAGTATTGGAATTCCGATTCAGCGAATATCGGCCGATACCCGATACTTGCGGTATCGGAATGCTCAACACTAGCAGTGAGGCTCTGGAATTCTCTTCCTGAGGAAGTGGTGATGGCCAACTCACTGAATGAATTTAAGAAAGGAACGGATGCTTTTCTTGTGAGTAACAGTATAGAAGGTTACGAATAGCATAATATTATAGGTAGATGGTTGACCCAGCTTAGGGGAAGGAATTTTTTTACCTGTGGGGAAAATTGGCTTCTACTCTGTGGGTTTTTTGCCTTCCCCAGGATCAACAATGCAGAACAGCTGCACTAAAAATAGGCTGAACTAGATGGACATAAGTAGAGTTGAGCGACTTTGGTCGGATCGGGTTTCATGAAACAAAATTTGTTTCAGATGAAACTCGTCCGACTAGGGCAAAAAAAGTCGGAGTTTCGTCCGAAACCCGACCCCAATGCAAATCAATGGGGAATAAAAGTCGGCATTGAGCGGATGACATTCATCCACTCAATGCCGACTTTTATTCCCCATTGACTTGCATTGGGGTCGGGTTTCGGACGAAACTCCGACTTTTTTTGCCCTAGTCGGACGAGTTTCATCTGAAACAAATTTTGTTTCATGAAACCCAATCTGACCAAAGTCGCTCAACTCTAGACATAAGGTCTTCCTTCAGCCTTCAAAACTGTGTTACTATGTTACTATGTAAATTGTTCTACATTCTGAGCAAATTGTTAATAAGTAATTACTTTTATGTGTGTTCTTATTATTTTGTAATTCAGTGTGCTAGAAAGGTGCCAAAACATTAATGTGAGCCTATAGTATATTATTATATGCGTGTGATTCAATGAAGACATAAATATGCATTGTTGACTAAACTAAAGATGAAAAACTAGCATCTATATTAAATACCTTGCAACGAATGCTGACTGAAGCGTAAGTTTGAATATCAGGTGTTATAAAACTACATTAATAGGGGTTTTCAAGATTAGAAAATAATAGCTGCTTATTTTCAGAAACGCACTACCCCTGACCGTGGGTTATATCTGGTATTTCAAATCAGCCCTTATAAATTGAATGCAAGAAAACTGCAATTCCGCACACTACACATGTTCAGGGATGATGTTGTTTCTGAAGGAAAGCAGCCATATTTTTCTAAAATCTGAGAAACCCTTTTAGCTTTTATAGTCTGAATGATATAGGATACAATATTTGCATTATAGAATCATAGAATGGTAGAGTTGGAAGGGACCTCCTGGGCCATCTGGTCCAACCCCCTGCTCAAAGCAGGATTCGCTAAATCATCCCAGTCAGATGTCTGTCCAGCCTCTGTTTGAAGACTTCCATTGAAGGAGAACTCACCACTTCTCGTGGCAGCCTGTTCCACTCATTGATCACTCTAACTGTCAAAAAGTTTTTTCTAATATCTAATCTGTGTCTCCTCCCATTCAGTTTCATCCCATTGCTTCTAGTCTTTCCTTGTGCAAATGAGAATAAAGTTGATCCTTCTACAATGTGACAGCCCTTTAGATATTTGTAGACAGCTATTAAGTCTCCTCTCAGTCTTCTCTTTTGCAAACTAAACATTCCCAAATCCTGCAACCTTTCCTCATAAGACAGGGTTTTCAGACCGGTCACCATTCTGGTCGCTCTTTTCTGAACTTGCTCCAGTTTGTTGATGCCTTTTTTAACCCCTTCCTGACATCAGACGTACTATCCCGTCCATGGGACCCGGGCCCCTATGCCCATGGACGGGATAGTACGTCTACCGCGATCAGCAGCGCCCACGTGGTGAGCGCCGCTGATCGCGGCCGGGTGTCAGCTGATTATCACAGCTGACACCCGGCACAATGTGTCAGGGGCGGTCACGGACCGCCCCCGACACGTTAACCCCATGCACAGCGTGATCAAACATGATCGCGGTGTACCGGGGGTTAAAGGGAAGCATCTGCAGGGAGGGGGCTCCCTCCGTGCTTCCCTGAGCCCACCACGGCAGCACAATGTGCAGCGCTGCTGCCGCGGGCTCCTTTCCTGCAGGCCCCCGAATCCAAGATGGCGACGAGGAAGCCTTGTGCACTGCCTGTGACAGATCGCTGATCTGTCACAGTGATCTGTGATGTGACAGATCAGCGATCTGTCACAGAACAGTGATGTCCCACCTGGGACTATTTAATAAAGTAAAAAAAAAATAAAAAAAAGTGTTAAAATAATTTTTAAAAAATCGCCAAATAAATTACAAAAAAAAAAAAAAATATTCCCCCAAATAAATCCATTTTTTGAAAATAAAAAAAAAAACAATAAAAGTACACATATTAGGTATCGCCGCGTCCGTAACGACCCGCCCTATAAAACTGTCCCATTAGTTAACCCCTTTAGCGAACCCCTTAAAAAATAAAAATAAAAAATGAAGCAAAAAATATTTATTATCATACCGCCAAACAAAAAGTGTAATAACGCGCGATCAAAAAGACGCATATAAATATCCATGGTACCGCTGAAAACGTCATCTTGTCCCGCAAAAAAAGAGCTATGACACAGCATCATCAACGAAAAAATAAAAAAGTTATAGCTCGCAGAATAAAGCGATGCAAAAATAATTATTTTTGATATAAAATAGTTTTCATTGCATAAAACTGACAAAACATAAAAAAAGACCTAAGTGAGGTATCGCTGTAACCGTACTTACCCGAAGAATAAAACTGCTTTATCAATTTTACCGCACGCGGAACGGTGTAAACGCACCCCCCCAAAAGAAATTCATGAAACGCTGGTTTATGTTCATTCTGCGTCCCAAAAATCAGAATAAAAAGCGATCAAAAAATGTCACGTGCCCGAAAATGCTACCAATAAAAACGTCAACTCGTCCCGCAAAAAATAAGACCTCACATGACTCAGTGGGTCAAAATACGGAAAAATTATAGCTCTCAAAATGTGGTGATGCAAAAACTATTTTTACAATAAAAAGCGTCTTTTAGTGTGCGACAGCCGCCAAGCATAAAAACCGCCATAAATAGTAAATCAAACCCCCCGTTATCACCCCCTTAGTTAGGGAAAAATAATAAAATAAAAAAATGTATTTATTTCCATTTTTCCATTACGGTTAGGGTTAGGGTTAGGGTAGGGTTAGGGTTAGGGCTAGGGTTAGGGTAGGGTTAGGGTTAGGGCTAGGGTTAGGGCTAGGGTTAGTTCTAGGGTTAGGGTTAGGGCTGAGATTAGGGTTAGGGGTGTGTTGGGGTTCGGGTTGGAGTTAGAATTGGGGGTTTCCACTGTTTGGGCACATCAGGGGCTCTCCAAATGCAACATGGCGTCTGATTTCAATTCCAGCCAATTCTGAGTTGAAAAAGTCAAATGGTGCTCCTTCCCTTCCAAGCGCTGACATGCGCCCAAACAGTGTTTTACCCCCACATGTAGGGTATCAGCCTACTCAGGACGAATTGCAAAACAATTTTTGGGGTCCAATTTCTCCTGTTACCCTTAGGAAAATAAAAAATTGGGGGCAAAAATATCATTTTTGTGGAAAAAAATGATTTTTTTATTTTCACGTCCGAGCGTTATAAACTTCTGTGAAGCACTTGGGGGTTCAAAAGTGCTCACCAAACATCTAGATAAGTTCCGTGGGGGGTCTAGTGTCCAAAATGGGGTCACTTGTGGGGAGTTTCAATAGTTTAGGTACATCAGGGGCTCTCCAAACGCACATGACACCCGCAGACCATTCTGTTGTGAGTTCATTTTCCCCTTCGTCACTGGGGTCTGGTGAGCTCCCTATTCTGGTAAAGGAAGGTAATGAGCCTGATTATCAGGCACCTGAGTCTAATGAGGATGACTGGCTGAGTGGAGTCACAGACTGGATATAAGGCTGCCGACGCCCTTCTGCCCTGCGGGTGATTTCTCTGTGGACTTCTAGGACACCAGTCTGATTCCTGCTCCTCTAAAGCTAAGTTTCTGTTTTGCCTGTTAGCTTTTTGTTTTGTTTTTTGTTTTCCTTGCTTTTCAGTATTCTGCCATTCCCTGCTGAGGTGAGCTGAATCTCCTTTTGCCTGTAGCTCTGTCTTCAGCATATTCCTGAGTACTGACATAGCTTTTTTGAAGCCTAGCGTCTTCAGGGCCTTTTTCACTGTCAGTCTGTTGGCTCTTATTTTCATAGGGTTTTTCATGGATTGCAGACAGCAGCCTTCCTGTCCTTTTCTATTTAGTTAGCTTGGGCCCCTCTTTGCTCAGTCTATCTTTCTGTCTGTGTTAGTATTTTCATCTTGCTTCACCATCATTATATGTTGGGGGCTGACTATTGCTTTGGGGTCTGCTCTGGGGCAGTTTAGATTTCCCCTTTCTTTCTTTAGGCCTATTTAATTCTCCGGCTGTGATCGAGGGGTCTAGGGCATCGTAGGAACCCCCCACGGCTACTGCTAGTTGTGTTGATAGGTTCAGGGGTCTGCAATCCGATAGCTGCCAACTTCTCTGGTTTTCTGGACTTAGCTAGCATTTCTGTTTTTGCCTCCTACGGTGACTCAATCATAACACCATTCCATCAAAGTCTGCATTCCAAAACGTCACTGCTTCCCTTCCGAGCCCCGACGTGTGTCCATACAGTAGTTTTCTCCCTCATATGGGGTGTCAGCGTACTCATGACAAATTGGACAACAACTTTTGGGGTCCAATTTCTCCTGTTACCCTTGGGAAAATGAAAAAATTGGGCACTAATTGATCATGTTTGTGGAAAAAATACGATTTTTTTATTTTCATGCCCGGGCATTATAAACTTCTGTGAAGCCCTTGGGGGTTCAAAATGCTCACCACACATCTAGATAAGTTCCTTAGGGGGTCTCGTTTCCAAAATTGGGTCATTTGTGGGGGGTTTCCACTGTTTAGGTACATTAGGGGCTCTCCAAAGGCAACATGACACCCGCAGAACATTCCCTCAAAGTCTGCATTCCAAAACGTCACTACTTCCCTTCCAAGCCCCGACGTGTGTCCATACAGTAGTTTTCTCCCACATATGGGGCGTCCACTGTTTAGGTACATCAGGGGTTTTCCAATCGCGACATGGTGTCCGATCTCAATTCCAGCCAAAAACGTCAAATGGCGCTGCTTCCCTTCCGAGCTCTGCCATGCGCCCAAATAGTGGTTTACCCCCACATGTGGGGTATCAGCGTACTCAGGACAAATTGCACAATAACTTTTAGGGTCCTGTTACCCTTGGAAAAATAAGAATTGAGGGTGAAAAGATCATTTTTGTGGAAAAAATATGATTTTTTAATTGTACAGCTTTATGTTATAAACTTCTGTGAAGCCCTTGGGGGTTCAAAGTTCTCACCACACATATAGATAAGTTCCTTAGGGGTCTAGTTTCCAAAATGATGTCATTTGTGGGGGGTTTCCACTGTTTTGGTACATCAGGGGTTTTCCAATCGCAACATGATGTACGATCTCAATTCCAGCCAAAAACGTCAAATGGCGCTGCTTCCCTTCCGAGCTCTGCCATGCGCCCAAATAGTGGTTTATCCCCACATGTGGGGTATCAGCGTACTCAGGACAAATTGCACAATAACTTTTAGGGTCCTGTTACCCTTGGGAAAATAAAAATTGGGGTGAAAAGATCATTTTTGTGGAAAAAATATGATTTTTTAATTGTACCGCTGTACGTTATAAACTTCTGTAAAGCCCTTGTGGGTTCAAAGTTCTCACCACATATCTAGATAAGTTCCTTGGGGGGTCTAGTTTCCAAAATGGGGTCACTTGTAGGGGGTTTCCACTGTTTAGGTACATCAGGGACTCTCCAAACGTGACATGGCGTCCGATCTGAATTCCAGACAATTTTGCTTTGAAAAAGTCAAACGACGCTCCTTCCATTCTGAGCTCTGCCATGCGCCGAAACAGTCGTTCCCCCCCACATATCAGGTATCAGCGTACTCAGGACAAATTGCACAATAACTTTTGCAGTCCAATTTCTCCTGCTACCCTTGGTAAAATAAAAAAAATTGAACCTGAAGTATTTTTTTTGTGAAAAAAAGTTAGATGTTCATTTTTTTTTAAATATTCAAAAAAATTCCTGTGACGCACCTAAAGGGTTAATAAACTTCTTGAATGTGGTTTTCAGCACCTTAAAGGGTGCAGTTTTTAGAATGGTGTCACTTTTGGGTATTTTGTATCATATAGACCCCTCAAAGTGGCTTCAAATGTGATGTGGTCCGTAAAAATAAAATGGTGTTGTAAGAATGAGAAATCGCTGGTCAACTTTTAACCCTTATAACTTCCTAAGAAAAAAAAATTTGGGTTCCAAAATTGTGCTGATGTAAAGTAAACATATGGGAAATGTTAATTATCAAGTTTTTTGGGTGCCATATCTCTGTGATTTAAGGGCATAAAAATTCAAAGTTGGAAAATTGCAAAATTTTCAAAATTTTCGCCAAATTTCCATTTTTCTCACAAATAAACGCAAGTTATTTGAATGAAATTTTACCACTAACCTGAAGTACAATATGTCATGAGAAAACAATGTCAGAATCACCGGGATCCATGGAAGCGTTCCTCATAAAGGTACAGTGGTCAGAATTGTAAAAATTGGCCCAGTCATGAACATGCAAACCACCCTTGGCGGTGAAGGGGTTAAAATGTGGTGCCCAAAACTGGACACAATATTCCAGATGAGGTCTGACCAAAGAGGAGTAGAGGGAAATAATGACTTCACGTGATCTAGACTGTATGCTTCTGTTAATACATCCTAGAATTGCATTTGCCTTTTTTGCTGCTGCATCACACTGTTGACTCATATTCAGTCTGTGATCTATTAGTATACCCAAGTCTTTTTCACATGTGCTGTCACTTAGCCCTATTCCTCCCATTCTATATATGCTTTTTTCATTTTTATTGCCCAGATGTAGTACTTTGCATTTCTCCCTGTTAAAAACCATTCTGTTAGTTGCTGCCCACTTCTCCAGTTTATTTAAATCTTTTTGAATCCTCTCTCTCTCTTCTCTAGTATTAGCTATCCCTCCTAGCTTTGTGTCATCAGCAAATTTAATCAGTTTACCCTCAATTCCTTCATCTAAATCGTTGATAAAGATGTTGAACAATACAGGGCCCAGGACAGAGCCCTGTGGTACCCCACTTGAGACATTCTTCCAACTGGATGTGCAGCCATTTACGACCACTCTTTGGGTCCGATCACTTGGGTCCGATCACTTTGGGTCCGATCACATCATTTGCATTTGTGGCATGTGAAGTTTGGCTTTTCCACTGGTAAGTCTGTGAACATGTAGCAAGAAATGCAGCTCACCAAATGGCTCCTGGCCTCTTCCATATTGAGATTTCTTAAAAACGATGAAAGATGAGCCAAAATTCGCGCGCCGATAGGTTTTCCGATTTCCTCTTTTCAGCTGCAACGGCCTAAACCCAGTGATCCTTGAGCTCTCGGAGACTCTTCACTTATCCCAGAAGGCACTGGGATACGCAAATGATCTCCTCAAGACTCTTCCCCTGGTTTATGTCAATAAGAAGAGATGGGAGTACCCAAACAGTAAAGTTCGGTGTCCATACTGAACACCTACTGCTCAGGCATGAACCCCGAACACAGACTTCACCAGGAAGTTTATGTTACTGTTCAAGTTCGGCACCCCAAACACTGGGTGTTTCACATGCTGTCATGTGCATGACGGTGTGGCAAACACTGCCTCTGATCGGCTGTAAAATCATTACTGCCAGTCAGGGAGCCGCAGTTCTCACACTGTCAAATGACAGCACTAGCTCGAAGCTGTGCTTGGAAGTAAAAAGTTTACTTATGGTCACTGGCTTGGCTTATGGGACTACTTGTTAGGCATCGGGTTCCTGTCGCTGCACAGCAGAAATTCTGAGCCTTGCATTCGGCAGTCTCCCATTCCTCTCCGGCCGCAGAGGAGCCTGCTCAGCAGACTCGTCGATCCCGGTGCTCTGCTCAAACCAGCTCTGTGGGTTTGGTTGCTGCTGCCAACTCTGGCCCAGCTATATGTCATGTCGGACGCTGTTCACACCACAGCGTCCAGCAGGCAGAGGTAGTTCCACCTCCATCCTCTATAGCCTCAGTGGCGCCGGCTTGATCTTCAGGCTCTCTGGAGTTAATCTTGCTGGAGACCAGGTTGGATGTTTAGTCACGCCCACGGTCTTTAAATAGTCATGCTGGCCTATGGGCGTCGCCGATTATAGCTTGTGTTTCATACCAAGTGGTTCCGGTCTGGAGTGGAGGTGTTGAAGAGAGAGAGATTCGTATCTGGTGGCGTATGATCCGTTGTTATCCTTTCTCCTTCCCATATTTGTGTTTAGTTGTGCCCTGTTCACATTACTGTATATTCCTGTGTGTGTGCGGCGCAGTGCAGTTTAAGTTCTCCCTGTCTGTCATAATTTGTGTGAGGGCTTTGGTGGTGTGTCTCCTCACTGGGTGGAGGGTGGAGGGTTAAGTGCAGGGCTGAGCAGGAGATAAGGAAAGGTTGGAGGCTCAGGCATTTGCAACACAGGGGCCCCGGGTATTTCAGCCTTAGTTGAACTAAGCCCCGCGTGACACTATAGCAATGGATGCTGGCCAGCAGCAAGCTACTCCAGGGACTAAGTCCTCCTTTCAGTCCACTGAGCATGCTCGTGGGACGATCTCTCATTGGAGATCGGAGGTCACATGCTCATGTCCTTCTCCAGCTCGGATTGGACCATCAGAAAGGTCAGGAAGGTCCCGGAAGGACGCGGCTATAAAAGGTTTGCATGGCCGCTTGGCCATGCGCTAGTATATATAGACTGCATTATCAGACTATGAGGAGTGAGTGTCGTATGCATGTATGAATGTCTCTGGTGAATGCTCATTAAGAAACCCCTACGCTTGGTGCACATGTGTTGTGCAGCCTAGCCTGTTAAGCGTCCAGGCTTAGGTGCAGGTAGGACAGAGTCTGAGACAGGCATCAGTGTCCACGGTGCACGTGCTCGACACTCCATAGTCAGCGTCTCTAGTGGCGTCCGCAGGTGCGAAGCCGCACGCTCAGAAGGTCTAGAGGGAACCTGACCCCATGTTCTTGGGGCAGAGTTCTGTGACCATTTTCTGTGCACTCCGTGGCCGGGCTCTGTGAGCTAAACAGGCACCGGCATTTATGGTCTGCGGTAGCGCGCCTCTGTGAGTTAACAGAGTTCGCTTCTGTTCACACTAGGTGACGTTAACCCATGTGTGACCTTTTGTATACCGCTTTATACTTCCGCCATTACTAAGCAGCAGTTTACCAACCCTGCACAGTGGATCCTGGGCTGCGAACGCACCTTACTATTATTTTATTATTTGGTGCTTTCCGCTAGCCCTAACACTACTATTCCCATCAGCCTATGCCTGCTGCCACTAATAATAGCGATAGCAGGTGGCAGATGATGAGAGAATTCAAATAAAATAAAATATTAAAAAAACAAAACTGCAAGGGCTCTCCTGTATTTTTCATAACTAGCCAGGCAAAACTGACATCTGCGGGCTGCAACTCTTAGCTGTCAGATTTATCAAGGTTGGTTATCAAGAATAGAGGAGTCCCCATGCTGCTTTTTTTTAACTATTTAAATAAATCATTTTAAAAAATTGGGCTCCCTGGCACCCCTCCCCATTTTTGACAGCCAGCCTTGCTAACACTGACAGCTGACGGTTTCAGCCCGTTGCTGTTAGCTTTGCCTGGTTGGTTATGAAAAATACAGTGAACCTAAGCCATTTTTTAAATCATTTATTTAGAGCACAGGCGTCGGCTGATGAATACGCTCATGAGTCGCCACCTGCTCTTGCTGTAATTAGCGGCAGCAGGCTAACTGATGGGAGTAGTCCCATAAGCCGACGCCAGTGATCGGAGGTAAACTTTTTACCTCCAATCACAGCTGCGGGCTCATGCTGTCATTTGACAGTGTGGGAACCTCAGCTCTCTGACAGGTGGGGATAATTTTACCACTAATCAGAGGCATTGTTTGCAGTTCTGTTATGCACATGACAGCATGGCAAAAACTGGATTTTCAGGCTCCTTATTCAAGTAAATTGGGGTCCGGGTTCGGGTTCAGCTACTGTTCTGGTACTGTTCGTCTGAACCCGCCAGACCCAAACATCCAGGGATTCGCCCATCTCTATCAATAAGTAATTAATTTTAATCATTTCAGTATAGAAGCAAAATACAGCTTAAGTTAAATGAATTTTATAATCATAAAGTGTTAGCATTTACCATACCTTGCATTCTTTCTCACATAAGACTTCACATTTGGTTTGGATATGTATTAAATTACTGTAATGTTTTCCTGGAAAGAATAATATGCTTTGTACAGAGGAAATGGTTCTTACGCACATACTTGGTGCTACTTTATATGTGATCCATTATTATATAGTATGTTGCTTCATTATTTGGTTTTGTGTTTAAAGGGAAGCTGTCACCCCTCCCAGGGTGTTTTGAACTAAAAGAGTCACCTCCAGCAGCACTAAGGCTGCATTCTGTGAAGGTGGCTCTTCTGTTTCTGACCCCCATTAACGTCGAAATATTGACTTTTATAATTAGGTCCTCATACCTGGAATTAGTGAGAGAGGTACGGCGTGTCCCTCTGTTTAAGCCGCCTCCCAGCTGTCCATCAACCCCCTTATAGCGTCCAGCACCATCTCCTCCTGTGTTGGATGCTGGAGAGCTCCTGCGTTGTTCCAACAGTTCTTGGGCATGTGTAGTGCGCGCTGCCCATGAACTGACATCAGGCTATCAAGCCTGTGTGTTTTGGAGCCCCCTGATCCCGCCCCGCAGTGTGTTACGAAGTATTCACACTTCAGGGCTGGGAATCTTTCACCTGGAACAGCTTTAGCTTCACCTGCTCCCAACTCCCTCCTCCTCTTTCGTTTTCCTCCTTTGGCAGCGTCTGATCAGCTGAGCGGTTCACTGGCAATTCAGCTCATCAGACGCTGCCAAAGGAGCCAAACTAAAGTGGAGGAGGGAGATGGAGGCAGGCGAAGCTAAAGCTGTTCAATGCGCAGGTGCAAGATTCCCAGCCCCGCAGTGTGATTACTTCATAACACACTGCTGGGTGGGATTAGAGGACTCCAAAACACACAGGTTTGATATCCTGATGTCAGTTCTTGGGCAGCGTGCACTGCGCATGCCCAAGAACTGTTGGAGCAACGCAGGCGCCCTCCGGCATCCAACACAGGAGGAGGCGGTGCCGGTCGCTACAGGGGAGTTGATGGACAGCTGGGAGGCGGCTTATACAGAGGGACATGCCGTACCTCTCTGACTAATTCTGGGTATGAGGACCTAGTTATAAAAGTCAATATTTCTCTGTTAATGGGGGTCAGAAACAGAAGAGCCACCTTTACAGAATGCAGCCTTAGTGCTACTGAAGAGCCACCTTTACAGAATGCAGCCTTAGTGCTACTGATGGTGGCTCTTTTAGTTAAAAACACCCTGGGGGGTGACAGGTTCCCTTTAATTGCTTTTTAATTGCATTGTGTAGAAAATAGTACAGAATAGTGTTTACACTATTCTACAATTTTGTAAGTGCAGGTCATGGATTTCTTTGTCTAAAGAAATTCATTGATAATATGAAATTAGCAAATTCTGCATCTTTAATTCTTTTTCCTGACCTAAGACAACAGCTGCTGTAGTACCTGAAGAATATAGTATGATTGATCATGCCATGTTTTCTGTTACCTTTTTATGAAGCTTACGTATAAATAAAAGTCTTTTTCACTGGTGAATTTCCATATAGTATCATGGGGGAATCCATGGTGAGCAAAAATTGTTTCATATTTGATAAGACTGAAAATAGACATCTGAGTTCAACGTCATGAGGCAGATGCAAATTGCCCCATATTAGGAGAAAAATTACTTTTCAACTGCACATACAGCTATAAGACTAGTTCCCTGAATCAACATCTTACTGCAGTAATCAGGAATTCAAGCCCAGTAAAGTTATATTTTTCTAGAAAGACTTTCAGGGCCTCCTTGAACTTGTTTAATGAATCGAAAATCACACCATCTTATAGCAGAGAATTCCATAATTTTACTGATCACACAGTAAAAAATCCAGCAATAATGTAACAGTAGTCCAGATATATGGCATAAAGAATCCGCATATGCGATTATAATGAAGAAGATGATGATGATGATGATACCGCCTTTACTCAACATGCATGTAGAGGATTCCTCCTTGTAATTGTTGCAGGCCTAAAATGATCAATAAAAAGATCTCTGTACTCAGCATTCATATTTTGAACATAGTAATCTTCTCTAAGCTATCTTTTTTCCAAATTAACTAAATAAGCATGATAACCTGTCCTAGGACAGAAGTCCACCGTTTCCCTTAATAACCTTGCCGTATCTTCTCTGCATCTCCTGTTGATCAGCTATGTTCTTCTAACATACATAAGATGAAAATTGTGCAAAGGATTCCAAGTTTTGCAGTACTAGTGACTTGTATAAAGGCAAAGCTATGTACTTATTATGTGCACACAGTAAAGTGCAAAAAATGGGCAAGTGAGATTAAAATGCTGCAAAGTACGAATGTTTATAAAATTGAAATTTTAATAGTTTATTCTATAATAGTTTATTTTTTGATCAATTACCAAAATTGAAAGTGATTGAAAAAAGGAGAAATCTAAATCAAATCAACTTTCGCGGGACTGCCCTTTGCCTTCAAAACAGCATCAATTTTTCTAGGTACACTTGTACACGGTTGCCGAAGGAACTCAGAAGGGAGATTTTTCAAACATTTTAAATAACAGCCCTCAAATCTACTATCGATGTAGACTTGTGTCATGTCCCATGATTTGGGTATCATACAGACAGTACTGCATTATCATTTTGTTGTTATATATTGCTGTTTCGTTGCTATGATGTCAGTAACCATTTTTCATTTTTCTTCACCATTCATTGTCTATCAGCCATCTTAGAAGCTCATGTGTATGCAGCCCTGTTTCTGAAAAGTCTTTTTTACTTGCTGTATGTGTGCATATCTTAAAGAATTTGGTGGGAAAATATACCTTCTTCTGGAATATTTATACGTGCCTCCTACAGTCGAATTAAAACTATCTGAGGACATAACTACGTGTGAGTAGGGTGAGAGAGATAGAAAAAATAAAGACGCGCACTCGTGCTGTAGGAGGAGGTGCTGACTGAACGTGGATATACCACAGGTAGAAGTCAATGGGTAGACAGTCGCACTCAAAATTGAATGTCATTTGCATCAGAGTCATTAAAGGAATTATTATGATTTTTATTTATTTTTTCAATTAATCAAAAAAAGTGAAAAACACCGCAAACAAAGATCAGATTCCAAACATGAGTATTACACGGATTACACGGTTACGTCTCGACCTATACTTAGGTCTTTCTCAAACCATACTCAATAGGAATGTCAAGGCATAGGAAAAGAGGACAATTTTTCAGAGTCCCAAAGCAGGGGCTGTGGCAAGAGAGCGGCAGGGGTCTGCGGTGTTGTCTGCAGACCCCTGCCGCTCTCTTGCCACAGCCCCTGCTTTGGGACTTGAATTGCCATGCTGTCCTGTACATGACAGCACAGCAAACACTGCTTCTGATTGGCGGTAAAATCATCACCACCGGTCAGACAGCCACGCTGTCAAATGACAGCATGAGCTTGCATCAGTGATCATAGGTATAAAGTTTTCCTCCGGTAACTGGCATCATTTAGTGGGACTACTGCTCCCATCAACCTACACCTGCTGCTGCTAATAATGGCAAGAACAGGAGCAGCTGATGGGAGTGTTCATTAGACTGCTCTACATAAACAATTAGAAGAAAAAATGCTTGAGTTCCTCTGTATTTTTGATAACCAGACAGGCAAAACAGACAGCTTGGCGCTGCAACCTTCACTTGTCAGCTTCAACAAGGCTTGTTATCAAGAATAGAGGGGTCTGCTTTTTTTTAATTATTTAAGTAAATAATTGTAAAAAATAACACTTCACATCACTTGTTGCTGAACACTGCAGGCAGCTGCAGGCACCGGGATAGCATAATGCACTTACTGCTCGGTGCACCAGATCAGAATACAGGGCAGAGCAGGCAAATGAAGGAGGCAGGAGTTGTGGTGCTGGCCAGGGGGTGGGCCCATCAGAGGATTGTCTGGTTTCCTGGTGGGCCAGTTTGACCCTGATCATGTCTGATTGTGATAAACTATTGATCATGTCTGATTGTGATAAACTATTAACTCTAATGTTTTTGAAAGCATTCTTACTTTCAGATTATTTTCACTCTTGTCTATAACTTTTGCACATAATTTTATAAGCCTCTGTTAATGCATCTCATGATTTTATTTGCCTTGACAGCCACTGTCTGTGTTAAATTGAGTTTACTGTCCATCAATACCTCCAAGTCTTTTTCAGTAGCAGTTCTGCCCAGTGCTTTTTTATATAAATGCTCAAAAAAAGGGAACACTTAAACAACAAAATGTAACTCTAAGACAACCACACTTCTGTGAAAATAACCAGTCCAGTTATGATGCAACACCGATTGAGAATCAATTTCTCCTGCTGTTGTGCTAATGGAACAAACAACAGGTAGAAATGGTAAGCAATTAGTAAGACAACCCCTATGAAGATGTGGTTCTGCAGAGGGGTGACCACAAACCATTTCTCTTTTCTCATCCTTTTTTGCTGTCATTTTGGACATGTTGGCATTTTATTTTTGCTCTCCCCCTTAGAGGTACTGTATAGTAGTATACTGTATAGTAGCACAAGGCGGTGTCTATAACCCATTGAACTTTATCAAGTAATGCAGCTCATCCAGGATAGCAGATCAATGTGAGCTGAGGCAAGAATGGTAGCTGTGTCTGTCAGCAGAGTGTCCAGAGCATGGAGCAGATACTAGAAGACAGGCCAGTACATTAGGAGACGTGGAGTGGGCCGTAGGAGGGCAGCAATGCAGCAGCAGGACTGCTACCTCCTCTTTTGTGCAAGGAGGAAAGGAAGGAGCAGAGCCAGGGCCTTGCAAAATGTCCTCCAGCAGGCCACTAACATCCATGTGTCTGTTCAAACTGTCCATGAGGGTGGTATGAGGGCCTGAGTTGGTGTTGGGCTTACAGCCCAACAATGTGCAGGGTGACTGGCATTTGCCAGATAACACCAAGATTGGCAGATTTAACACTGGCGCCCTGTGCTTTGCACAGATGAGAGCAGGTACACACTGAGCACATGGGACAGACGTGACCGGTTCAGGATATGTAAGAAGACTGCTGGTATTTGAGGATGTCACCACGGATCAGAGACAGATCAAGAGTTAAAGGGTTTATTTAAAGGGACCCGAATCTCCACGCAGGGAGAAACAGTGGGGGGTTAAAAGTAATAGAGTAAACAATGAAACGGTAATTAGGATAGGGGATACAATAAAAGAGTAAAGCAGTGCTGTAATGGTTAAATCGGGGGTTCTTGTAACTTATCAGTCTGGGGGAAATCTTGATTGAAGGGTCCTTTTTTCCCATGTTGGCACTGTCAACAGCAGCGCTTGAAGTCTCTGTAGTCCTTCCACTGGGAAAAGTCAGGTTCTCCGGGGTTAAAGTAGGAAGCAGGGAGACGGTGAGAAACTGAGTCTCCCCTGCTCTAAGTCTCTATATGTTATGCCAACAGTCTCTCCACAGGAACAATGCTGCGCACACTGTTAAGTCTCTCTGCCACACTCAGGGGCTCTGGCCTGTCACCGCGGGCACCGGGGCTGCGCGCTCGGGTCACAGTCTCTGCACTGTCAGGGGGAAGCCTTCGCTGGTCTCAGAGGCTAACGAGTCCATGTACTCACAGACAGCGCTTTCTATATCTCGCCCCTCAGTCCCAGTCCTCTGATGGGGAGTCCTTTCTCTCCTGGCGCGCGGTGCTGCAGCCTGCTCTCTTCGTGACGTGTGCTGCTGTGACTCTGACGCTCTCTGCTTTCATGTCCTCAGCCTGCTCAGCTTCCGATCCACCGCCCCTTCTCTTCCCCCACTGCCCTTTATGGTCACATGGTGCAGTGGGTCCATGTCAGCAAGTCTTCCCCCCGGCAACCCTGCTGCCCGGCTATGTGGTTCTGGACACGTAGCAGGAGAGGTAACCCCCTTCTGGCTCTTCTTCACCCCTTTACAGAGACTCCATGGATAATGTGCTGCTGCCAACATGACCAGTTTGGCAGTGGGTCAGTAATGGTGTGGGGGGAATTTCTTTGGAGGGTCACACGGTCCTCCATGTGCTAGCCAGAGATACCCTGACTGTCATTAGGTACCGGGATGAGATCCACAGGACCAATGTGAGACCAATGGGCCCTGAGTTCCTTCTGATGCATGACAATGCTAGACCTCATGTGGCTGAAGTGTGTCAGCAGTCCCTGTATGATGAAGGCATTGATTCTGTGGACTGAACTGCCCGTTCCCCAGACTGGAATCCAATCAAGCCCATCTGGGACATCATGTCTCGTTACATCTACCACCAACATCACTTTGCACCTCAGACTGTCCAGGAGTTGACTGATGCTTTAATCCAGGTCTGGGAGGAGATCTCTTAGGAGAACATCTACCGCCTCATCAGGAGCATGTCCAGGCATTGTAGGAAGGGCATACAGGCACGTGGAGGCTACACACACTACTGAACATCATTTCCTCACTTTGAGGCATTTTCACTGAAGTAGGATTAGCCTGTAATTTGATTTTCTACTTTGATTTTATGTTTCTTTCTAAATCCAGACCTACCTTGATCAATGTATAATTTTATGTTTTATTTTTATGTTTTGTTCTGAACGCATTCCATTATATAATAAATATAGATTTGCAAATTGAATATTTTAATTCATATCTAGAATGTGATATTTTAGTGTTCACTTTATTTTTTTTAGTTGTGTAGTATTGCGCATAGTTGCAGATTTTGTTTCCTTTTCCCAGTTGCATGATTTTACATTTATCTATGGTGGATATAAAAAGTCTGCACACCTCTGTTAAAATGCCAGGCTTTTGTCATGCAAAAAAATAATTCAAAGAAGAATAATTTCATGACATTTTCCAACTTTAATGTCACCCATAATCTGTAGAAATTGATTGAGAAACAAATTGACATAATTTGAGGAGAAAAATAAATATAATAGAACTAAAATAATGTGATTGCATAAGTGTGAATACCTTTTTATATTTGGGGCTTTGGTTGTAATCAGAATTAGCCAATCAAATCTAAAGAAATCATCAGGCTCATGCAAAAAACCATATAAATCGGATGAGTGCTATGCAAGGTTATGACTAGAGTTGAGCGATACCGTCCGATACTTCAAAGTATCGTATCGGATGGTATCGGCCGATCTTTAAAAAAAGTATCGGTATCGCCGATTCCGATACCGGAAGTCCCATTCAAGTCTATGGGACTTCCTGTATCGGAATAAGAAAAACCCTTTCCTGCCCTTGTACAGCCTCTCTGGGGTCTGTACGGGCCTTTCGGGGGGCTGTGCCGGCCTGCCAGGGGGTCTGTGCAGGCTCCGGTGGTCTGTGCCGGCCTGCCGGGGGGCTGTGCCGGCCTGCCGGTGGTCTGTGCAGGCTCCGGTGGGCTGTGCCGGCCTGCCGGGGGGCTGTGCAGGCTCCGGGGGGCTGTGCCGGCCTGCCGGGGGGCTGTGCCGGCCTGCCGGGGGGCTGTGCCGGCTCCGGGGGGCTGTGCCGGCCTGCCGGGGGGCTGTGCCGGCCTGCCGGGGGGCTGTGCAGGCTTCGGGGGTCTGTGCCGGCCTGCCGGGGGGCTGTGCCGGCCTGCCGGGGGGCTGTGCCGGCCTGCCGGGGGGCTGTGCAGGCTTCGGGGGTCTGTGCAGGCATCGTCCGATGGGACTACAAGTCCCATCGGGCGATGCCTGCTACCATGACAGTGATTGACACATTAGCCAATGATGGGACAGTAGTAGTCCCATCATCCGGCTAATGTGTTAAATGTTAAAAAAAAAAAATACTACATACATACTACATGCATGCTACATACATACTACATGCTACATACATACTACATATATACTACATACATACTACATACATGCTACATACATACTACATGCATGCTACATGCATGCTACATACATACCACATACATACTACATACATGCTACATACTACATACATACTACATACATACTACATGCATGCTACATACATACTACATACATACTACATGCATGCTACATACATACTACATGCATGCTACATACATACTACATGCTTCATACATACCACATACATACTACATACATGCTACATACATACTACATGCATGCTACATACATACCACATACATACTACATGCATGCTACATACATACTACATACATACTACATACATACTACATGCATGCTACATACATACCACATACATACTACATACATGCTACATACTACATACATACTACATACATGCTACATACATGCTACATACATGCTACATACATGCTACATACATACTACATGCATGCTACATACATACTACATACATACTACATGCATGCTACATACATACCACATACATACTACATACATACTACATGCTACATACATACTACATATATACTACATGCATGCTACATACATACTACATGCTACATACATACCACATACATACTACATACATGCTACATACATACTACATATATACTAAATGCATGCTACATACATACTACATATATACTACATGCATGCTACATACATACTGCATGCTACATGCATGCTACATACATACTACATACATACTACATGCTACATACATACCACATATATACTACATACATACAATACATTCATACAATACATACATAGACATACAGTACATATAACATAGAGTAACATACTTACCATTACTTGTCACATTGTTCCCCGAAGCCATTGTCTTTTCCGGAATAAATATTAACATAACAAACCACAAAAATACTCACCCACGATCCGAAGCAGTCCACGAGTGTGTCCCACGATGATCTTGGGTAGAGAACGGCAGCATCAGATGATGCTGCCGTTCTCTACGGGCTGCAGGAATCCAATGACGGAAGGTAGGTATCCTTCCGCACTGTATTCCTCTGCCACTTAAAAAAAAAAAAAGTCCCTAGTCTCACTTTATGCCATTGCTGTGTGGGAATTTCCCACGCAGCAATGGCATAAAGTGAGACTAGGGACTTTTTTTTTTTTAAGTGGCGGAGGAATACAGTGCGGAAGGATACCTACCTTCCGTCATTGGATTCCTGCAGCCCGTAGAGAACGGCAGCATCATCTGATGCTGCAGTTCTCTACCCAAGATCGTCGTGGGACACACTCGTGGACTGCTTCGGATCGTGGGTGAGTATTTTTGTGGTTTGTTATGTTAATATTTATTCCGGAAAAGACAATGGCTTCGGGGAACAATGTGACAAGTATTGGTAAGTATGTTACTCTATGTTATATGTACTGTATGTCTATGTATGTATTGTATGAATGTATTGTATGTATGTAGTATATATGTGGTATGTATGTAGCATGTAGTATGTATGTAGTATGTATGTAGCATGCATGTAGCATGCAGTATGTATGTAGCATGCATGTAGTATATATGTAGTATGTATGTAGCATGCATGTAGTATATATGTAGTATGTATGTAGCATGTATGTAGTATGTATGTGGTATGTATGTAGCATGTAGTATGTATGTAGCATGCATGTAGTATATATGTAGTATGTATGTAGCATGTAGTATGTATGTAGTATGTATGTAGTATGTATGTGGTATGTATGTAGCATGCATGTAGTATGTATGTAGTATGTATGTAGCATGCATGTAGTATGTATGTAGTATGTATGTAGTATGTATGTAGTATGTAGCATGTATGTAGTATGTATGTGGTATGTATGTAGCATGTAGTATGTATGTAGCATGCATGTAGTATATATGTAGTATGTATGTGGTATGTATGTAGCATGTAGTATGTATGTAGCATGTATGTAGCATGCATGTAGCATGCATGTAGTATGTATGTAGCATGTATGTAGTATGTATGTAGTATATATGTAGTATGTATGTAGCATGTAGTATGTATGTAGCATGCATGTAGTATGTATGTAGTATTTTTTTTTTTTTTTTTAACATTTAACACATTAGCCGGATGATGGGACTACTACTGTCCCATCATTGGCTAATATGTCAATCACTGTCATGGTAGCAGGCATCGCCCGATGGGACTTATAGTCCCATCGGACGATGCTTGCACAGACCCCCGGACATCAGCACAGCCCCCCGGCAGCCCGGCACAGCCCCCCGGCAGGCCGGCACAGCCCCCCCGGCAGGCCGGTACAGACCCCCGCAGGGTGCACAGCCCCCCGGCAGGCCGGCACAGCCCCCCGGCAGGCCGGTACAGACCCCCACAGGGTGCACAGACCACCGGCAGGCCGGCACAGCCCCCCGGCAGGCCGGTACAGACCCCCACAGGGTGCACAGACCACCGGCAGGCCGGCACAGCCCCCCGGCAGGCCGGTACAGACCCCGGGCAGTCCACACAGCCCCCCGGCAGGCCGGCACAGCCCCCCGGCAGGCCGGCAGAGACCCCCGGAAGGCCCGAAATGACGGCGCATCATGATGCGCACACACCGCGCATCATGATGACGTCAGTCTGTCAATCAACTTTGAACTTCCGATTCCGATGCCGAATTCCGATATTGAAAAAATATCGGAAGTCGGTATCGGAATTCCGATACAGCAAGTATCGGCCGATACCCGATACTTGCGGTATCGGAATGCTCAACACTAGTTATGACTGATAGCACTCATACTCATTTATTCAAAGGGACCGTGCATATGTCCAATTTTTTTCCTCAGACCAAGTGTTTTGAGGAAAAAAAATCGCAGCATACATGATTTGCCTCTGAGAATTGGATGAAATTCGCTGTGCATGTGGCGCCCCTGAGGCTCAGTCACCACAGAGGTACTGCACCTTCTCCTAAGGTGTGGTGCCCATCATCCAGGTAAGGTGGGAGCTCCTAACCACACTCCAACACTCACACCCCACACAATAGAGTAGTTCAGCAAAACCAAATTGCGGCTCCTTGCTTAGAGAGAAGCAGAGCACCTTGGGTGGTTACCTGCTCGGAACACTAAACGTGCTGGGAGGTGGGTGGAGTTGAGAATACATAAAAGAGTGGGAAGGTTTAGGATTACAGGTCAGTCTGAAGGAGAGTCAGAGGAAGTCACTCGGAGAGGAGTGAGGGAAGGAGATCTCTGGAAGAGGGATGGCGGAAGGAGTGCTGCAGCAGGCCTGAGTGACCCGGGTCTGCTGGCACGGGAAAGGAAAGAAAGAGAAAGACATTGAACTGAAGTCTGAGCTTCCATAGGAAAGAAAGACAAGAATGGAATGTAGGAGAAGAGGGAATACAGAGGACGTGGGTTAGGAGAGAACCCTGCCTAGAAGTTCTAAGCGCAAGGCTGGGGCCCGGTCCCCGAGGTTGTATGGACACTAATGGTTCTGCAGCAGACACCGTTGGAGTAGTAGGCTGTAAATGCACTATTCCCATCTAAGACTTGGGGGCACAACAGCAACACGGATAGAGAGCCGGAACTCAGGAGTAAGAAGTCCCTGAAGCAGGCTACAGCTGTCTGCCGTACAAGTAGAGTTCTTGGGAACATCTGATAGGAGGAACTCCAGTGTAACTCAGTACTAGGAGATCTTCACACTTAAAGGCGCTATAGAGGAGACGTTCAGAAAAGGTACATAAGTTGGCAGAGTGTTGGAAGGGAGCATTCCATCTTGCCTGGAGGTTGACTGGGTCCCTGACCTGGAGGACACGGCACGGAAGTGGGCACTACAGACTGTGAGTAAAGCTTTGTAACTACATGCCCTGGTGTCCTCCATTCCTTCCTGCGTCCGCCTGCTTGGCACTGCTGCATCCCCTGCACCGGACACTACACCATCTATGTGTCACTTCACCTATTCTGCCCTGGGACAACAGCCCTGCCTGTGGAGGGCTATAACATCACTGCTGCACCACACCATCTGTCCCAGAGGATCTGTCTGCAGCGTCGGCCTAACATCTCACTTGCCGAACACCACAGGTGGCGTCACGAACTATTCCATTAACTACATTACACCATAAGCATTATCCCGCCATTACTTGGGCGCCAAGGGCCACAGACCGGGTCACCGCTGCTGTGACACACCACCCGCTGAGACTGGCCCGGTACCGAGTAACCCCGCAGCCCTGGAAGGGTGACCCATGCACCTTTGGCGTGGCCAACTATTTATGTACACCTTCCTACCTACTTGGTTTCCATTTATGTTTGTCTTCATTGGGTACTGTAAAACCAGAACTGTCAACCAATGAAGTGGAGGGCTGAGATAGATGGAAACAAGTGGATGAGAAGATGCCCTGGACTGCTTGGCGATGGCAAGAGTGCACCTACAGTCTGTGTTTCTTTTGAACAGACATTTTGTTCTGAAAGACTCTGTTTAAATTGAAAATGGCCCAATGGTACAGCACTTTTTACTTTGAGCTAAATGGTATATGTTCCATTATTAATCACACTATCTTGCCTTTTTGCAGCCCATCTACAGATCTAACAAAGGTTAAGTTAACTCAGATAACATATCACTGGGATATCCCTGCATACAAAAGTGAAATTCAACACATAACTTTACATTAGTCAATGGCTCGTGCAGTATTAAGTTATGAACAGCATAGTGGCTCAGTGGTCAGCACTGCAGTCTACTCAGATGGCATTCACTAGACCAGTGGTTCCCAAACTCCAGTCCTCACGGACCCCAACTGGTCATGTTTTCAGGATTTCCATAGTGTTACACATGTGAGAGAATTCCTGATGCCTTGATGAAACTTCCATCACCTGTAAAATACTAAGGAAATCCTGAAAACATGACTTGTTGGGGTCCACGAGGACTGGAGTTTGGGAACCACTGCACTAGACACTGGCCGTTTTGCTTGGTAACCAGCGCTTCATGTGGCCTGAAAACTTCATGTCTATGAAACACTCCTGTTATTTCAGGTTGCTACCATAAACAAAGTTGAAAGCAGATAATAAATTGGACAGTGCAAGTTACAAAATAGTTTCATATTAGTTTTATCATTTAGCCCTATGGATCCTATAGCATTTGAGTGAACAATCCAGGATACTTTTTTCTGGAAATAGTAAATCCCTCTATACACATGCAAAAAGGCAGTGTTTTTATATTTCCTCCATTTCATTTTCTTATGTGTTCAGTTGGGCAGAGAGAAAAGGAGAACCTTACTGAAATCTGTTTCTGTACTTTATGCTTGACATGAGAAGAACTGTTTAACACTGTGTTTTACATGATCCATTTGTATTACCTAGTAATAATATTGAACATCGCATTTACACAAAGCACAACTGTCACACTTGTTCTTTTCTTTGGGAACTGATTTATCAAGCCATGTGTTTCTTGCATCAGAAATATGTCTCCTCCGCAGTACATCTTTGCTGTTATGCTTAGGTTTACAGACTGTCAATGCTTTGCCGAACTATTTCTTATAAATCTGGATAATTTTTTATTAGGTAACAACTTCTGTGAATAGCCGACCTTATGACAGAATCAAGAGTACTATGTTCAAATGAAAAACAAAATTGCTTCATCTTTTCTTCTTATTGTGTGCAAATCTACATCAGCTATGGCACTTAAAGGGAATCTGTTATCCTTTTTTTGGCCTATGAGCTGCTGGCATCGACATCAGGGGCTTATCTACAGCATTCTGTAATGCTGTAGATAAGCCCTGATGCAACCTGAAAGATAAGAAAAACACATTAGATTATACTCACCCCGGCGTCTGTTCCGGTCCGATGGGTGTCGCAGTCTGGTCCGGCGCCTCCCATCTTCATCCGGCGCCTCCTCTTCTTCCCTTCCTGTCTTGGCTCCGGCGCAGGTGCACTGCTCTGCCCTGTTGAGGGCAGGGCAGAATACTGCTGTGCGCAGGCGCCGGACCTCTCTGACCTCTCCCGGCGCGTGCGCACTGCAGGACTCCGCTCTGCCCTCAACATGGCAAAGCAGTGCACCTGCGCCGGAGCCACAACAAGAAGGGAAGAAGAGGACAGCATCGTATGTCGGACCGGACCGCCCCACCGGGTGAGTATAATCTAATGTGGTTTTTCTTATCTTTCAGGTTACATCGGGGCTTATCTACAGCATTACAGAATGCTGTAGATAGGCCCCTGTTGTCGATGCCGGCAGCTCATAGGCCAAAAAAAGGTGACAGATTCCCTTTTAGCCTCCCATACATGTTAGATTATTGTAGAGCAAATTGATTAATATTGATGGGTTCGGCTACCAGTCTAATGTGTATTAGGGCACCGCACAATTGATTGTTGGGAAAGTTGAGGATCTAGCATGTCAGATTTCAGATTGCCAATAGTTTTGCCCTCCCAGAGACAAGACACATTTGTCGGTGCCTGTTTAGTTCTCTCTCAACTTACCAAATCTGTAACAGTCTGTCTCTCAACATGGCTGATTGTCTGACAATACATTGTTTTGTATGAAGAATAGCATCTCTTAGAAAACCTTGAAATATTTGTAGCTTCCAGGTTTACTTTTTGACACCTTTGTGAATATTGGAGCCATATTTGCAATTCATGGAATCCTTAAATAAAGAAATAATGGTCTGTTGTGACACTTAATTGTACCAGGTCCAGTGTGTATCCTATTTTAATGTTTGTGAGGTGATGCTGAGCTTCTTCATGGATAAGCAGGTGATATTTAAAAAGTGGTTTTAATTTTCATTCCATAAATCAACAGTACACGTGAAAATAAGAAACATTGTTATATATGTTATCAGAGATATCTGCTTCTTTATCCTCTTGGACGGATCATACATTTTCAAAATACTCAGTCGACAGGTAAAATCTGTATTCAGTGAAGACACTTTCCCATTACTGAGATAGGAGATGGCAGCTGCTGCTGACAAGAATCTATGCAGACATGAGGGGGAGGAAGAGGAGGAGCTCTGTCTTTAACTTCCCTCGTCCTCCTCCTCCTTTCTTTTTGATAGAACTTTATAAGCACCAACTGCCATCTCCTATCTCAGTAATGTAAAAAACTGTCTTCATTGAGTGCAGATTTTACTTGTGGATTGAGAATTTTGAATATGAATGATCCATCCAGGAGGAGAAAAAAAGCACATTTTTCTGTTGAGAAGTTGCTTCTTATCACGTGTACTGTGTTTTTTATGAATTAAAAATTAAATGAAGGTGACTTTCTACTGGAGAATTTATTGTATATCTATATATTGTATGTCATTTGTCACTGACTTTTTCTGTGTAAAAACTGTATAGAAAAAGGCGTTTGGTAAAATCTATTCTTCTACTAATTTATGTCTTGCTAATGGAGATTGCATTACTGTGTGCTTAATTGTAAGCATTGGTTCCAATATGTGTGTAGACGATTATAATACCATTCGTCGTACAATACTGATGGCCAAGCTCTTATTTGGTGGTTAGAGTGCTGATCAAGAATCAGCATAGCTGATGTCTAATCACGATTAATGGCTGTAATCTCTCAGATGCCACTGTCAATGGTAACCACTCTAACTATGATATGAGACAGAAAGAAGCCTTCCTCTGTCAGCCATTAGCGACAAGCATTGTGATCAGAGGGTGCCACATGATGACTATGGCAGCCATCAGCTCAACAAGGCATCTGCCTATTAGGCCACGCCTGGGGCTTTAGAATGCTATGTTTTCCAAAGCATTATAGTTGAGATCAAGTGATTTCTATTTAAAAAAAATAAGAAAAATAAGTTTAGTAAGCTGTCATTAAACAATAGACTATTTTTTTATTAAATATAATTTGAAGTTTTAAAAATAGCTCTCAAAAATGGTTTGTACCAATGAAAATATAATGACCAAAGAATGTAGTTTAATTTATTTTTAACACTGCACAGTATATACTGTAATGTAAAAATAATCTACAGCAGAATCACTCACTTCCCTCTCCCCAAAAATATACAAAATTACGGTACCGTAATAATTATGTATCCCAAGAAAATATATATTACATTCAGTAAAAGATAAGCTGTCATGTAGCTGGATCAATGATCGTACTAACTAGAGATGAGCGAATGTTTTGATACTTACTATCGTAGCTGCATTTTCCCCAAAATTTTTATTTGCAAGAATTTCAATGTTGGAAAGTTTGTAATTGCTCATAACCTACACGCAGGGGAGAGGAGAAAAAGGGAATGTCGCTGACCATAAGAGCTTACACTGCACAGGCGAGAAAGAGAGGACCCCGCTGACCATTAGGCGATGTGCACACGCTGCGGATTCACCAGCGGATTTGTTTGTGCGGATCCACAAGTAAAACCGCAGGTAAATTGACCTGCGGTTTTACCTGCAGATTGGCCAGCGGTTTTCCCCTGCGGTTTGACACCTGGACAATGGAATAGGTGGCAAACCGCAGCAGAATCCGCAGAAAGAATTGACATGTCAATTCTTTCTGCGGATTTAAAACCGCAGCTTTTCCGCAGTGAAAAAACCGCAGCATGTGCACTGTGGATTGTAAATCCCATAGACTTACATTGTACTGTACACTATCTGCAGAACTGCTGCGAATCCGCAGAGGCCAAAACCCCTGCGGATGCGCAGCAGAATCCGCAGCATGTGCACATACCCTAAGAGCTTACACTGCACAGGCGAGAAAGAGAGGACGGCGCTGACCATAAGAGCTTACACTGCACAGGTGAGAAAGAGAGGACCGCGCTGACCATAAGAGCTTACACTGCACAGGCGAGAAAGAGAGGACCGCGCTGACCATAAGAGCTTACACTGCACAGGCGAGAAAGAGAGGACCGCGCTGACCATAAGAGCTTACACTGCACAGGCGAGAAAGAGAGGACCGCGCTGACCATAAGAGCTTACACTGCACAGGTGAGAAAGAGAGGACCTCGCTGACCATAAGAGCTTACACTGCACAGGCGAGAAAGAGAGGACCGCCCTGACCATAAGAGCTTACACTGCACAGGCGAGAAAGAGAGGACCGCGCTGACCATAAGAGCTTACACTGCACAGGCGAGAAAGAGAGGACCGCGCTGACCATAAGAGCATACACTGCACAGGCGAGAAAGAGAGGACCGCGCTGACCATAAGAGCTTACACTGCACAGGCGAGAAAGAGAGGACCGCGCTGACCATAACAGCTAACACTCTACAGAAGAGATAAAATATCCAGCTGACCAAGAGAGCTTTCAATTTACATGTAAGATAGGACCCAGCTGTCCATGAGAGTTTACACTTTACAGGCTAGAGAGAAAGGACCCTGCTGATCATAAGAGTTTACACGCAACAGGAAGAGAAAGGACCCTGCTGACCATTTAGTTAGTGTGAAGGAAATTATGCATAGTTTTCTAATTATTTAAAAAAATCTAAACATGAAAATTGTGACATGCATTTGTATTCAGCCCCCTGTGGTTTGATACCCACAAATAAAAGCTTGAATGACAAATTGCCCCCCCCCCCCAAATCACATAATTAGTAAATTGACTTCACTTGTGTGTAATTTCTTCTTAGTACAAGTACAGATCTCAAAGATTTCTTTCAGAACATTAGGGATCAGACAGAATCATGAAATCAAGAAACACACCAGGCAAGTCAGGGATACAGTTGTGGAGAAGAGTAAAGCAGGGTTATGCTGTAAAAAAAATAGCCCAAGCTCTGAACATCTCACAGAGCATTGCACAACTGGAAACCTACCAAGACATGGCTGACATCCAAAGCAACGATTAGCACTAATTAGGGAAGAAGCCATGAGGTCCATGCTAACTCTGGAGAAGCTGCAACAATCCATAGCTCAGGAGGAAGAATTTGTCCACAGGACAAAGTCATGTACTCCACGTATCTGACCTTTATGTAAGAGTGGCAAGAAGAAAGACATTTTTGAAAGCAAGCCATAATAAGTCACATTTGCAGTTTGAAAAAAGTCAAGTTAGCATATGGAAGAAGGTGCTCTCTACACATGAGACTAAAGTAGAACTTTTTGAGTCTAAATGCAAAACTCTATGTATAGCGTAAAACTATAACACTGCACATCACCCTGACAACACTATTCCCACTGTTAAGCATGATGGTGGAAGCATCATGCTATGGGGATGTGTTTTTTCAGCAAAAACAGGGAAGTTGGTCAGAGTTGATGGGAAGATGGATGGAGCTACAGTACATACATGGCAATTCTGGAGAAAAACATGTTAGAAGCTGCAAAAGACTTGAGACTAGGTTCACCTCTCAACAGAACAACGACCCTACACATACTGTCAGAGCTACAATGGAATGGTTTAGATCAAAGCATATTCATGTGTTTGAGTGGCACAAAGTGAAGGCCTAAATCCCATTAAGAATCTGTTTTTATTCCAAACTGCAGCACTCAGTAAAATAAGTGATACAACACTAGTATCAGGGTCTCTGTCCCTACATCACGCTGCATTTCGATGGTGTAGCAAAAACCTAGTGACAGATTCCCTTTAGTCAAAGAACTATGGCTGTCCAACAGCACTTGAAGTGGCATTACCTGTTCTTATGGGAAGAGCCATTTGGCCATCATTATGAGAAAGGCTCAAGCTTTCATTCTTATCTTTCTCTTTAAGATCATCCTTCTGGTTTGTACTCTTACTTATGTGCAGGAGAATGTGGACCTCTGTCTGGACTAATCTTTGTGCTCAAAAGATCCCTGTAATCTTTAGAGGAAAACTGTGGACTTGAGAAAGCATAGAAGCATGTGAAAGGACCAAAGGCTGTCTGCTTCTCAGTCTAATAACTCTATTTTAATAAATCAAAATGACAGCTATTAGTGAGTGTTGTGGGAACTCTTTATGCTTATACATTTTCATAAAAAAATTATTCTGTATTGCTGTATTTGTACGCACCAGTAGAAAAATATTACTTGTTACGTTTACTGTCTGTAAAAAAAATAATAATATGGGGAAATTACTGTTTTTTGCAATTTGCTACTAAACCAAGGATGTGAGATTGAGAAATAAAATACAGTCCATAAAAAAACAAACCCTCATATGGCTCATCAACATCAGAAATAAAAAATGTGTTTCTTAAACTTAAACAAAGATGAAACATGAGAAAATTTGCTTGGTCATAAAGGCTCGAAGTAGGCCAGTGATTATAGAGATATAAAAACAGTGCCACACCTGGTATTGCCAATTCCTCCTATACACTAATACTGGGCAAAGCCCATAATCATGTATGGAACGGTTTTTGAAAGAGAGCAGTTATAATTTTTAATCTTGTGAGCTGTGCTGTACAACTGCTTTTACACATGATCAACTTTTAACTACAAGATGTGGCTACAACCCCAAGGACTACGACTAGGAAAAGGTGGGGGCATATTCTCAAAATCTAATTCTAGTCCTGTCATACTGATTATTAGAGATGAGCGACTTTGCCTTTTTTCAGGTCGAGTCGGGTTTCATGAAACCCGACTTTCTCAAAAGTCGGGTTGAACGAAATTGGCCGATTATCGTGAAAAGTCGAAGGCCGACTGAAACACGAAACCAATGCAAGTCAATTGGGAACCAAGGACGGCAGGGAGTGGAGGACAGTAAACACACCTACAGTGCCCATTTTAATGCCAAAAACATCAATTCTGATTACTTAAGCTTGTCAACCTTAATTTACTTTATAATAATAGTTAGGCATTGAAAACTGTGGGTTGTTTGGCTAAAGTTGTGGGGGGGGTAAGGCTGGCTCCAGATTTTCGTGGGCCCAGGGCCAAAGAGTGTCACTGGTCTCCTTTAACACATGCCACAATTCATGATCCTCTGATACGGCAGAGAAATAGCGGTATAGTACAATGAAAAATACTTCACCTTTTACATCTCACGACTGATATCCATTTTAAATTCTCCAATAGCTCCAAAAACGGACAGTATATTACTCCATACAGTATTATGGCCACCACATAGTGCGCTATACAGAGTAATGAAGCCCATATATTTCTCCATACAGAATCATTGGTCCCATATAATGTTTGAAACAGTATATGATGAGCTCCACATAATGCTACAGTATATGTTGGTCCCCATGGATGATGCTCCACTGTGTTATGGGCCCAAATTATGCTCCATATATAAAGGACCCCATTTCTAATGCTCTAGTGCATAATGGGCCCTGTAAATGCTGCTCCAGTGTCTCATGTCCACCTTTGGAATGCTCCAGTGTATGGTGGGTCTCATATATCATTCTCCAGAGTATAGTGCTCCCCAAAAATAGCTGTTCCAACATTGAAAACAATTAAATAAGTCTCCTCGCTAGGGAATGCCTGTACTAGTCTGGACTCCTCGTCGTCCTCATCTTTCATCTCACTGCACTTGGACTGTTTAGGCAGAGAGCGTACAGACGTGATGTCATCGCGCTCTCTGACCAGAATGTCACTGTCAGGAAACGCAGAAGACGTCACGGCGGTGGAGCAGGGAGAGGTAAGTATTTCAACTTTGCAAGTGCTGTGATCCTGAGTAAGCGGGGGGGGCCCACTTGTTGGCGATGGCACTGGCACAGGGCCCCTCATAGTACAGCGGTGTGTCTGACGGCGGGTGAGCCCTCCCACCGGCAGAGACACTTTTACGTACTATGAGGGGCCCTGTGCCAGTGCGTCGCCCATGAGTATGCTCAAGGAACCTGTACTTTCATCTGCACCTTCCTCTTTGTCACCGTGTAAGGTGGTATAGTTTGCGGGAAAGGGAACCTGAGTTTCATCAGGGTCAGATTCTGGCTGTGTAGAGTGCGAGGGGAATGTAGTGGTCTGGGTCAATGTACCAGCAGAATCATCTAGCAGTGGCTGGACATCAGTGCACTTGTGGCGTCTCCAGGAGTACGGTCGCCACAGTGGCATTACCTTCCTCCTAGGGAGTGTGATGTCATGTTTGGGAGCAAGGAAGGATCTCTCTAGTATTAAACCAACACACAGCACAGTTCCCACTCCAGGCCACCAGGGAGACTTCTGAACCTGACTGCTGAGGAGCTGCTCTCTGTGGTCGGGAGGAGGTAATTTAGGGCAGTCTGTGAAGGGAAGGGGAAGTGTGTGGACATGAGAAGGGGAGCTGGAGGATGAGCAGAGTTAAGGCTCACTCCTAGCTGGAGTGCATGGTCGGTATTCCGGTCTCCGAGTTTGTAGGGACACTGACGGTCCTGCAGCAGAAACCGGAGGAAGTAGCAGCTGTAAATGCTCTGTTCCCAACTAAGGCTCGGAGGCCCCAGCAGCGACGTGTGTGAGCCAGAAGGAAAAGGCTATGGCTGCCTGCCATACAAGAAAGTTCCAAAAGAGAGTCAACAGGGGGAACTTCAGTAAACTCAGTACTGCGAGTACCTCAGATAAGCGCTAGAACGGAGCCCACTCTACCTATCTGCAGAGAGAGAATTCCTAATTTGCTTCCAGGCTGACCAACTCCTTCTCTGTTAGGAGTGGCGGAAGGCACTAAATAAAAATTATAAATAAAGTGCCTTCGCCACCCAGGGTCCACCGTGCGGCAGATGGTAAGACCGCTGCTAGGAGGTGGCAGAATATAAGGCGGTAAAGTGCACAGGGTTATTACGTCACCCTGGTGCTCTGGGCAAGCTCAGTTAAACTCACAGAGCTGCCAGCATAAACAGAAATAGAAAAGCGCTGAGTCTGTTTAACTCACAGGGACTCAGCGACACAGACGCGGTAATTGGTCACAGGAGAGGTGAATGCTGATGGCACCAACTCTGTCTAGACCTACCGTATACGTCTGTGGCAGAGACGTCGCAAACGCGGACGTACGCTGTGCTGCTACCGCAGCGTGGCAGGAACGCAGCCGCAAAGAGGACGCTGCTATCAGGCAAGCGCAATTCTGACGCTAAGCTGCTGTGGCAGGGAAGCAATGGCGCGCTAGCGCTGTAACTGACTAGACGACACTCTGTCACCATTCGTATTAACCAAGGGAAGGGATTTCATAATAAGTCAGTCACCAGTCCATGCATTCATCACCATACACACACAGCATAATATGCTACACTAGCGCATGGCGGAACGGCCATGCGCACTTTTTATAGCGCACGGGACCTTCCGGAAATCTCTAGGAGTCCAGGAAGAGCCAATAGGATCCGGAGCGGGACCTGAGCACCTGACTCCCGAAGTCCAATAGGAGCTCGTCCCGTGAGCATGCCCAATAGATGGAATAAAGGACTTAGCCTCTGGAGACAGTTGTTGTGAGACAATCTCCTCAGCAATCCCTTCTGCTGCAGCAGATGGGCAAGAGACTGCAGCATGTGAGAATCTGGGTTTCTGTATAGATGTGTCAGAAACCAGATTCCTAACATTCTCCATCTGTACTCTGGGTCCTGGACAGTACTTACCAAGTACAGGTAAAGGAACTGCACGACTGTGTCTGTCATCTTTCTCCTGCGCCTGGTGCATGGCTCTGCTACATCCTGAACTGCACACCATCTACCAACTCTTTCATCTGCCCTGCGACTACAGCCCTACCTGTGCATTGCTTCTACATCTTAGCTGCACCACAACATCTGTCCCAGAGAAGCGACACTGCAGCGCGGGTCAATCTGATCAGAAACCACAGGTGGCGTCACGTATCATTCACCTATAAACGTTATTCACCCCTTTGCATGGACGCCCAGGGCCATGGAACGGGTCATCGCCACCAACGTGACACATCCCTCTGAGACACCGGCCCGGTACCGAATAACCCCACTGCCCTGGCTGGCCACCCACACTCCATGTCAGATTCATCTTGGACTGGGGAATTCACGATTTGACTTGATAACCCAGGCATGGTATGATAGAAAGAGCTACATGGACCAATGTGAAGTGTGGCCTGCTGCATCATTCACTTTTGGTGGGGGTGAAGGACACAAGGGGTTCTTCCTTACCAGGAGCCAGCACTTGACGACTCAGTGCTTGCATTTTTTGAAACTTCAGAAGAGGAGGGCATATTAGCTGGAGTCTGTTTCGGCAATGAAAGCCAAAACCAGTTCCTGATGCTCCAGCTTTAAAAGCGGTTAACCCACTCTCAGAAAAGGTAGCCTTCCAGGCGTTCCAGAGCCAGACCATGACGCAGGCTCAACACCTCCTGCCTTAGCTGCTATTTTGCTTTTGCCACTACAAGCAGATGCACCACCACTATCAGCACCAGCTGGCCCCCCCACGCCCACGTCCGCGGCCTCTTCCACCAAACTTCAAAATGTTGCAGAAAATTAACCCAAAATAACATCAGATATATGGTACTGCATCAGAAGCGTACAGCTCTATACAGTTAAAGGATGATTGTCAATCTCCCTATATATACCATCAGTCACGCAGAGATGCTCACAGGCTCAGTATGGATTAGACAAGAATATAAAAAGTAGAAAAAGTGTACAGTATCATCAGATAGCAGGTATATATAGTATAGTTTAAACATTCTAAATCTCCATAGATATTTCAGGAGGCAGAAACAGACGCTCTCAGGCTCATGGATTACAACACAATATAAAAAGCCGTAAAACGGTAATGGATCTGAAGAGTACAGCTGTACACAGTGTAGGGGTCATTGTTGTCAATCTCAGTATTTATTTCCACAGTCAGAAAATAGCTCTCACTTGGTCAGTTTGGATTAAACCAGAATATAAAAGCAGTAAATGGGTAATGTATCATAAGCGTAGAGCTGTATACACAAGTGTTGGGGTAATTTTTAAATCTACAAATAAATTGCAGGAGTGACCCACAGACTCTCACATGCTCAGGATGGATCACACCACAATATAACAAGAAGATCTGCAAGAAATAATCACACATGTGGGACAATGTAACAGGTGTCAATGATACACTTAGAGTGGTGGGTGGAGGAGGACTTCCTAGCAGAAAGGGTACAGTATCACCAGATATCAGGTATAAATAGCATAGTTTAAACATTAAAATGTACGTCTATATATTCAGGAGTAGTGTTGAACCACCCCGCTAGTGTTCCAGTTCGTTTTGGTTCGTCGAACACGAGGCAAGTTCGTCGAATGTTTGTCGAACGTTCGAAGAACAACGTCGAACACCATTGAAAACAATGGCAGGCAAACACAAACACATACAAACACATAGAAAACAATTACAAAACACCTTAAAAGGTGTCCCAAAGCAGACAAAATGCTCAGAATACAAAAATAACATATGAAAAACGGCAACTACATATAGAAAAGAGGTGGAGGAGTAAAAGGAGGAGGAGGAGACACAGATATAGGCATGTCATGCCCTTATGAAGTCAAGAAAGGCTGGAATAAAAATGTAAAATACCAAAAACCAGTAAAATTCTGAAATCGAAGACGATCATATACCATAAATTAGGCCAACTGCTGATCAGGCGGCGTTATTCCCACGAACCTCCGAACAGTGTCCATGAAGGCAAAGTGTTTGGTTTCCGGGGGCAGTATGGTTGCAAAGCTGTACCTTAAAGGAATGTCCAGAAGGGCAACACCAGGAGTGGAGCCTGCAGCTTAATTCGACTCCACCCGGGAAACCTCAACCATGCCAGCTACAGAAAAGATTGACAGATTGCAAGCTTTGTTGATTCTGTGGGTGGTTGTGGATGTCCGTTTTTAGTTGTGCTAGCGATTTGCCAGGTTAATTCCGTTAACGAACGAGACTCTGGCATGCCCCTGCGGTACGCGTCGAGCTTACTAGAGGGACACGCGAGGCTCTGGCACGCAAGATCGATCAATAACAGGTCTGTCATGCCCTCACATGTCAGGGGCTGCATGCGCGCTACACTGAAAGGTCCAGCGTGTGTCGCTTACAGGTGCAGATAACCTGCTAAGCCCCATTAGTGATGGGGATCTGGAATTACAATTCTTCCCCGCGAACGAGGATTTCCCAGTAAGTGCAGGTCAACCGGAATTTCGGAATTAGGCCTAACTGGCATTCCAGAAAAAATGAAAAAATTAAGTGTCCAAACCACAGGTGCTGTAGCTGTTAACAGCTGGGCTCCTATGCTGAGTAGCACGCAGTTCTTACATAAACAGGCGGCATAGCTTGGTTCACTGGTGGGCTCCTCTGCTGAGTAGCAGACAGTGCTACAAGGCCCAAAAGGATTTTCTGGACAAGATGCGGTAAAAAATAATTAGAAACACACACGGTGTAGCTCCTTGACAGGTGTACTACACCGCTTGCTACCACACACCGCTACTATGCCATGAAACAGTCTATTAACATTGAAAACCATTATTAATGTGAAAATGAAGTTACGCTTTTGGTGAGCGAACCGTTCTCGAACGGAACCTCGAACAGCTGAATTTTAAGCAAAGTGTTCGAGTTCGACGAACGGCTCGAACACTGCCCAAAACAGCTGGAATTTTAACTTGGCGAACAGGTCGACTCGAACACCGCTCATCTCTAATCAGGAGGCAGACTCAGACGTTCTCAGGCCCAGTATGGATTCGACAAGATTGTAGAAAGTTGAGAAAGGGTACAGTATCACCCGATAACAGGTATATATGTAGCATAGTTTACACATGAAAAACCTATGTCTATATATCAGGAGGCAGACTCAGAGGGTCTCAGGCCCAGTATGGATTTGACGTGATTGAACAAAGTTGAGAAAGGGTACAGTATCACTAGATAGCAGGTGTATATATAGCATAGTTTAAACATTAAAAATCTGCGTGTATATTTCCGGAGTCCGACAAAGACACTCACAGCCTCAGTATGGATTAGACAAGAATCTAAAAAGTAGAAAAAGGGTAATGTATTCCAAGCGTACACCAGCATACACTGTTGGGGTATTTTTCAATCTTCATATATATTTCAGTCTCAGTAAGACAGTAAGGACTCTCCGCAAGAGGAAACAAGATGGATACAAGTACAGACGGAAAGTCGAATGATTGCAGAAATTTTGGAATTACTAATCACTGTTAAAACTCCCGGTAGAATTCTCAGAGGCGATGCTGGCCCTCAATTACTTTGTCTGTGGATCAGCGAAAATAGTTCTTGTGAAGAAAGGTTTGCTGTATCCCAATGTTCCAGGTGTCAATGATGCACTGCGAGTGCTGGGTGGAGGAGCACTTTCTGGCAAATCCACATCCCTCCAGTCACGCACAAACCCTGTACCTGACCTTGCCACGCGAACATTTTTTCTTGCCCCCTGAGAAGCATCCTCCTCCCCAAAATAATCATCCTCCTCCTCCTCCTCTTCCTCTTCTTCCTCCACCTCGTCCACGAGACTTCCCTGACCAGATAATGGCTGACTGTCATCAATGCTTCCCTCCTCCTCTTCCTCCTCGGCTGCAGATGCCTGCTCCTTAATGTGCGTCAAAGTTTGTATGAGCAGACGCATAAGTGGGATGCTCATGCTTATCATGGCGTCGTCTGCGCTTACCAGCCGTGTGCATTCCTCAAAACACTGAAGGACTTTACAGAGGTTTTTCAGCTTGGACCACTGCACACCAGACAACTCCATGTCTGCCTGCAAACTGCCAGCCCGTGTATCCTCCCACAAATGATTTACAGCCTGCCTCTGTTTGCACAGCCTCTGAACCATGTGCAGGGTGGAGGTCCCCCTTGTTGCAACGTTGATAATTAGGCGGTGCTTGGGAAGGTGGAGCAATCGCTGCAGCTTCTGCATACGACTGGTGTGTATGGGCGACCAGCAGATGTGTGAGCACAGTCTTTGCACCTTATGGAGCAGGGGTGTTAACTCCGGATAATTATTGAGGAAGCACTGCACCTCCAGGTTCAAGGTGTGAGCCAGGCAAGGTATGTGTCTGAGTTTTGAAAGGGCTATGGCTGCCACAAAATTCCGGCCGTTATCACTAACCACCTTGCCTGACTCAAGATGTAGACTACCCAGCCATGACTCAGTTTGTCGCTGCAAGTAGTCGGCCAGTACCTCTGCGGTGTGTCTGTTGTCGCCCAAACACATCATCTTCATCACAGCCTGCTGACGCTTACCACTAGCTGTTCGATAGTGAGACACCTCGTGTGCAACACTAGCAGCTGTGGATGGAGTGCTCGTGCGACTGCGCTCTGTGGACGAGCTTTCGCTTCTGGAGGAGGAGGAGGGTCGAACGCCTACAGCCAACTGTTTCCTATACCATGGGCTAGGCAGCACTGTCCCACCGCCGCTGTCCCCTGTGGACCCTGCATCCACCACATTAACCCAGTGTGCAGTGATGGACACGTAATGGTCCTGGCCATGCCTACTGGACCATGCATCTGTTGTGAGGTGCACCTTTCCACTCACTGATTGCTTAAGTGCATGGACAATGCGGTCTTTCACATGCACGTGGAGGGCTGGGATGGCTTTTCGCGAAAAGAAGTGCCGACTGGGTAGGTCATAGCGTGGTACTGCGTAGGCCATGAGCTCGCGGAAAGCTTTGCTTTCAACCAACTGGTAGGGCATCATCTCTAACGAGATTAGTTTGGCAATGTGGGCGTTCAAAGCCAGTTTACGCGGATGAGAGGATGAGTACTTTCTTGTCCTACTCAGAGTCTCTGGTAGGGTAAGCTGGACTTGAGATCTGCATATTGTGGAACTAGCGGTGGACATGGCGGACTGAGAGAGGGTTGGTGATGGTGTTGGTGGTGTTGCTGATGGCCTAGATTCAGTCTTTCATAGCGATAACATTGTGATTCCATGACCGCTTTGCCCTTGCGACGACACCTCGACATTTGCTGCTGGTGATGTGCTAACCGGTGGGCTTACAGTGGGGGGAAGCAATGTAGCGTTGCTGACTACCTTCATTCGGAGCAGGTGCACATGTGGTACGTGAGGTTTAGTAGTCCATCCACAATTGCAAGTGCATGGTGGTTAAATGTCTAAGCATGCAACTGGTATTCAAATTTCTCAGATTTTTCCCTCGGCTAAAGGTCTTTGCGCACTTCTTACAGATAACCTTTGCCTGATCATTAGGATTTTGTTCAACAAAGTGCCACACTGCACTCTTCCTACTATGGAATACATTTTGAGACCTTGCACGCTGTGCTAATTTGACCATCTGGCCAAGCTGTCCTGCAACTCTTTTGTTTTTTGTAACACGTTTTTGGACTGCTGTGGTCATGCCAGATAACAGCTGTTGCGATGTCGTTGCCTGCCGCGGATCCTCCTCCTCCTCTTCTGAGCTATTGGCAGCGGCACCCTCTTCCCCCAATGGATGCCAATATGGGTCATCAACTGGGTCATCCATCACCTCCTCTTCAATTTCATGTGCACCTTCCTCTGTGTCACCGTGTAAGGTGGTATAGTATGCGGGAAGGGGCACCTGAGTTTCATCAGGGTCTGATTCTGCCTCAGTACACTGCGAGGACAATGTTGTGCTCTGAGTGAATGTACCAGCAGAAAAATCTAGAAGTGGCTGTGCATCAGTGTACTCCATGTCAGATTCATCTTGGACTGGGGAATTCACAATTTGACTTGATAACCCAGGCATGGTATGTGAAAAGAGCTCCATGGAGTAATCGGTAGTGTGGCCTGCCACATCCTTCACTTTTGGTAGGGGTGAAGGACACAAGGAAAGGTGTTGTTCCTGACCAGGAGCCTCCAATGACGACTCAGTGCTTTTATTTTTTGAAACTTCAGAAGAGGAAGCGAGAGAGCTGGAGGCTGTGTCAACAATGTAAGCCAAAACTTGCTCCTGAAGCTCCAGCTTTAAAGGTGGTTTACCTACTCCCAGACAAGAGAGCCTTTGAGGCCTTGTGGAGCCAGACGATGACGCAGGCTCAACACCTCCTGCCTTAGGTGCTATAATGCTTTTGCCACTACCAACAGATGCAACACTACCACCACCACCATCGGGACCAGCTGGCAACCCCCGCCCACTTCCATGGCGTCTTCCACCATACTTGCTCGTTCTTGTGAAAATGTACCCAAAATACCACCAGCTATATGGTACTGTAAAACAAGGTAGACGGTGTATCTACTATTGGTGAGATTTTGAATCTCACTATAGATTTGAGGATGCTGAACTATTGTCTCAGGCCCAGTAGAGATTACACGTCAATGTAACAGACTGAAATTGGATGGTGTATGACAAGGTGTAGGGTGTCTATAGGATTGGTGAGAATTTGAATCTCACTATAGATTTGAGGACGCAGAACTATTGTCTCTGGCCCAGGAGAGATTACACCTCAATGTAACAGGCTGAAATTGGATGGTGTATGACAAGGTGTAGGGTGTCTATAGGATTGGTGAGAATTTGAATCTCACTATAGATTTGAGGATGCTGAACTATTGTCTCAGACCCAGTAGAGATTACACCTCAATGTAACAGGCTGAAATTGGATGGTGTATGACAAGGTGTAGGGTGTCTATAGGATTGGTGAGAATTTGAATCTCACTATAGATTTGAGGACACTGAACTATTGTCTCAGGCCCAGTAGAGATTACACCTCAATGTAACAGGCTGAAATTGGATGGTGTATGACAAGGTGGAGGGTGTATATAGTATAGGTGAGAATTTGAATCTCACTATAGATTTGAGGACACTGAACTATTGTCTCAGGCCCAGTAGAGATTACACCTCAATGTAACAGGCTGAAATTGGATGGTGTATGACAAGGTGGAGGGTGTATATAGTATAGGTGAGAATTTGAATCTCACTATAGATTTGAGGATGCTGAACTATTGTCTCAAGTCCAGGAGAGATTATACCTCAATGTAACAGGCTGAAATCGGATGGTGTATGACAAGGTGGAGGGTGTATGTAGTATTGGTGAGAATTTGAATCTCACTATAGATTTGAGGACGCAGAACTATTGTCTCTGGCCCAGGAGAGATTACACCTCAATGTATCAGGCTGAAATTGCATGGTGTATGACAAGGTGTAGGGTGTCTATAGGATTGGTGAGAATTTGAATCTCACTATAGATTTGAGGACGCTGAACTATTGTCTCAGGCCCAGGTGAGATTACACCTCAATGTAGCAGGCTGAAATTGGATGGTGTATGACAAGGTGGAGGGTGTATGTAGTATTGGTGAGAATTTGACTCTCACTATAGATTTGAGGACGCTGAACTATTGTCTCAGGCCCAGGAGAGATTACACCTCAATGTAACAGGCTGAAATTGCATGGTGTATGACAAGGTGTAGGGTGTCTATAGGATTGGTGAGAATTTGAATCTCACTATAGATTTGAGGACGCTGAACTATTTTCTCAGGCTCAGGAGAGATTACACCTGAATGTAACAGGCTGAAATTGGATGGTGTATGACAAGATGGAGGGTGTATGTAGTATTGGTGAGAATTTGAATCTCACTAGAGATTTGAGGATGCTGAACTATTGTCTCAGGCCCAGTAGAGATTACACCTCAATGTAACAGGCTGAAATTGGATGGTTTATGACAAGGTGGAAGGTGTATGTGGGTCGCCCTCCCAGGGCTGTGGGGTACTCGGTACGGGGCCGGTCTCTCAGAGGGGATTGTCACAGCAGCGGTGACCCGGTCCGTCGCCCTGGGCGCCCATGTAAAAGGGGTTGAGTTGGGAATAAAGTTTATAAGTGATTCGTGACGCCACCTGTGGTGTTCGGCAAGGGAGGTGTTAAGCCGACGCTGCAAGCAGATCCTCTGGGACAGATGGTGTAGTGCAGCAATGATGTTATAGCCCTCCACAGGTAGGGCTGTTGGCCCCAGGGCAATGTAGCTGAATGTATAGGAAGAGGGTACAGTGTTTGGCACAGAGATGTAGCAGTGCTGAGGATGTTGCAGGAAGGAGGCAAGGACCCAACAGGGTGCAGTTTCTTTACCATAACTTGGCAAACGCAGTCCAGGGTCCTGGTTACAGATGGCACAGGAGCAGGCTAGCCTGGAAGCAACTCAGGGATCTCTCTATCAGATGGGTTGTGTAGTCTCCTTCCTAGCGCTGGATTGAGGTACATGCAGTACAGTGTTACACTGAAGTTCCTCCTTCTTATCTTCTCTTAGAACTACCTTGTATGGCAGACAGCTGTAGCTCTCTATCTCTCTTGGCTCACCCGTCCCTGTTGTGCCTCTGAGTCTTAGTAAGGAATAGAGCATTTACAGCTTCCTATTCCTCTGGTTTTTGTTGCAGGACCTTCAGTATCCATACAACCGTGGAGACCAGGCTCCAGAGCATGCGCTATCACCGGGAGGGAGCTCTCTTTCCTCAGCTCAACCTCCAGCTTCTCTCCACACATCTACACACGTTGCCCTCCTCACACTAACTCCTGATTTCCCTTCCTGGCCCTCAGAGAGCACTCCTCCTCCAATCCTGGTTCAGAGCTCCCTCTGCTGGCCTGGAGTGGGAACTGTGTTGCATGACATGGTTAACTGTTAGAGAGACCCTTCATTGCCTCCAAGCCTGCCATCACCCTCCCTGGAGGAAGGCGATGCCACTGAGGCGACCATACTCCTGGGGGTGCCACATTCCCCCGTAGTGAAAGTCAGTACTAGTGTTGAGCATTCCGATACTGCAAATATCAGGTGTCGGACAATATTCGCTGTATCGGAATTCCGATACCGAGTACCGATATTTTTACAATATCGGATACCGGAATCGGAAGTTCCCATAATGCAACGAGCCAGTGTTGTGGCTGTGATTGGCTGCTGAAATGATGTCATCATGATGCACGGTCTGTGCGCATCATGATGCGCGGTCTGTGCGGGCCTGCCGGGGCCTGTTCGGGCCTCTCGGGGGTCTATGCGGGCCTCTCGAGGGTCTGTGCTGGTCTGCCGGGGCCTGTACGGGCCTCTCGGGGGTCTATGTGGGCCTCTCGGGGGGCTGTGCGGGCCTGCCAGGGCCTGTACGGGCCTCTTGGGGGTCTGTGCGGGCCTGCCGGGGCCTGTACGGGCCTCTCGGGGGTCTATGCGGGCCTGCCGGGGGTCTGTGTGGGCTGCCGGGGGTCTGTGCGGGCCTGCCGGGGGTTGTGTGTGTGTACAGGCATCGTCTCATCGGGCGATGCCTGCTGCAATGACAGTGATTGACACATTAGCCAATGATGGAACAGTAGTAATCCCATCATCCGGCTAATGTGTTGAATGTAAAAAAACAAAAACATACATACTACATGCATACTACATACATGCTACACACATACTACATTCATACAACATACATACTATATACATACTTCATATATACTACATTCATACAACATACATACATACTACATACTACATACATACAACATATACTACATTCATACAACATACATACATACTATATACATACTTCATATATACTACATTCATACAGCATACATACATACATACTACATGCTACATACATACTACATATATACTACATTCATACAACATACATACATACTACATACATACTACATATATACTACATTCATACAACATACATACATACATACATACTACATACATACTACATATACTACATTCATACAACATACATACTACATACTACATGCATACTACATATATACTACATTCATACAACATACATACATACTACATGCATACAACATACATACAACATGCTACATACAACATACATACTACATACATACTACATACATACTACAGTTGTGGCCAAAAGTATTGACACCCCTGCAATTCTGTCAGATAATACTCAGTTTCTTCCTGAAAATGATTGCAAACACAAATTCTTTGGTATTATTATCTTCATTTAATTTGTCTTAAATGAAAAAACACAAAAAGAATTGTCCTAAAGCCAAATTGGATATAATTCCACACCAAACATAAAAAACAGGGTGGACAAAAGTATTGGCACTGTTAGAAAAATCATGTGATGCTTCTCTAATTTGTGTAATTAACAGCACCTGTAACTTACCTGTGGCACCTAACAGGTGTTGGCAATAACTAAATCACACTTGCAGCCAGTTGACATGGATTAAAGTTGACTCAACCTCTGTCCTGTGTCCTTGTGTGTACCACATTGAGCATGGAGAAAAGAAAGTAGACCAAAGAACTGTCTGAGGACTTGAGAAACCAAATTGTGAGAAAGCATGAGCAATCTCAAGGCTACAAGTCCATCTCCAAAGACCTGAATGTTCCTGTGTCTACCGTGCACAGTGTCATCAAGAAGTTTAAAGCCCATGGCACTGTGGTTAACCTCCCTAGATGTGGACGGAAAAGAAAAATTGACAAGAGATTTCAATGCAAGATTGTGCGGATGTTGGATAAAGAACCTCGACTAACATCCAAACAAGTTCAAGCTGCCCTGCAGTCCGAGGGTAGAACAGTGTCAACCCGTACTATCCGTCGGCATCTGAATGAAAAGGGACTGTATGGTAGGAGACCCAGGAAGACCCCACTTCTTACCCAGAGACATAAAAAAGCAAGGCTGGAGTTTGCCGAAACTTACCTGAAAAAGCCTAAAACGTTTTGGAAGAATGTTCTCTGGTCAGATGAGACAAAAGTAGAGCTTTTTGGGCAAAGGGATCAACATAGAGTTTACAGGAGAAAAAAAGATGCATTCAAAGAAAAGAACACGGTCCCTACAGTCAAACATGGCGGAGGTTCCCTGATGTTTTGGGGTTGCTTTGCTGCCTCTGGCACTGGACTGCTTGACCGTGTGCATGGCATTATGAGGTCAGAAGACTACCAACAAATTTTGAAGCATAATGTAGGGCCCAGTGTGAGAAAGCTGGGTCTCCCTCAGAGGTCATGGGTCTTCCAGCAGGACAATGACCCAAAACACACTTCAAAAAGCACTAGAAAATGGTTTGAGAGAAAGCACTGGAGACTTCTAAGATGGCCAGCAATGAGTCCAGACCTGAATCCCATAGAACACCTGTGGAGAGATCTAAAAATGGTAGTTTGGAGAAGGCACCCTTCAAATATCAGGGACCTTGAGCAGTTTGCCAAAGAAGAATGGTCTAAAATTGTAGCAGAGCATTGTAAGAAACTCATTGATAGTTACCGGAAGCGGTTGGTCGCAGTTATTTTGGCTAAAGGCTGTGCAACCAAGTATTAGGCTGAGGGTGCCAATACTTTTGTCTGGCCCATTTTTGGAGTTTTGTGTGAAATGATCAATGTTTTGCTTTTTGCTTCATTCTCTTTTATGTTTTTTCATTTAAGACAAATTAAATGAAGATAAAAATACCAAAGAATTTGTGTTTTCAATCATTTTCAGGAAGAAACTGAGTATTATCTGACAGAATTGCAGGGGTGTCAATACTTTTGGCCACAACTGTACATACAATACACTCATACATTCATACAATACATACATATAGACATACAGTACATATAACATAGAGTACATACTCACCATCACTTGTCACTTTGTTCCTCGAAGCCTGTGTCATCTTTAAAAAATATTAAAATAACAAACAAGCAATATACTCCCTGATCCGCAGAAATCCACGAGTGTCCCACGACGATCTCCCGTGGAGAACAGCAGCATCAGCTGATGCCACCGCTCTCTAGGGGCCCCAGGAATACAATGACGGGAGGTAGGTATCCTTCCGCACTGTATTCCTCCGCCACTGTAAAAAAAATGGTCCCTAGACTCACTTTATGGCAAAAGCTGCGTGGGAACTTTCTCACACAGCAATGGAGAACCTGGAGAACCTCCCGGACCCGAGAGACCACAAGATCCTGAGCCGGTATAGACTCAGTGCCCACAGTCTGGCCATCGAATCTGGTCGACACAGGCAGAGCTACAAGCCCAGGGAGGAAAGACTGTGCCAACACTGTGATGAGACCCACTTCCTGCTACACTGCCCCAAATACTCAGCAGTGAGGGACACTCACTTCAGGAGACTCTCACATCTCTTCCCGGATTTCATCACCATGAAGGAGGAAGAGAAAACATATATCCTGCAGGGGGAAGAAGAGAGAGCAGTGGAGATAGCAGCGCAATATGTGAGCGAATGTCATAGACTGCGAGAAAGAAAACTATGATATGCCATGGACTTCTATGGCCCCATCCTGGATCTGCCCCCATCCACCTTTCCTACAGCCCCTACCCAACATCCCTACAGTCCCTATCCCTATTCCCTTTTGTACACTTGCTTTGGCAAAACTAATGTGTATTTAGTCCTGCCAATAAAGCTTCTTTGAATTTGAATTTGAATTTGTATGTAGTATGTATGTAGTATGTATGTAGTATGTATGTTGTATGTATGTAGCAAGTTGTATGTATGTTGTATGAGTGTAGTATATATGTAGTATGTATGTAGTATGTATGTATGTTGTATGAATGTAGTATATATGTAGTATGTGGTATGTATGTATGTTGTATGAATGTAGTATATGTGTAGTATGTAGTATGTAGTATGTATGTATGTTGTATGAATGTAGTATATATGTAGTATGTATGTAGTATGTATGTATGAATGTATGTATGTTGTATGAATGTAGTATATATGTAGTATGTATGTAGTATGTATGTATGTTGTATGAATGTAGTATATATGTAGTATGTATGTATGTATGTATGTATGTATGTATGTTGTATGAATGTAGTATATATGTAGAATGTATGTATGTTGTATGTATGTTGTATGAATGTAGTATATATGTAGTATATATGTATGTATGCTGTATGAATGTAGTATATATGTAGTATGTATGTAGTATTTATGTAGTATGTATGTTGTATGAATAGAGAAAATCAAAAACAAAACACAAAACAAATATCCTGGAATAAAAAAGTAAAAAATATACTGCAAAAATTGCATGATGGTAGTAATAATAGTAATAATAAGGGTATTTAGTTAACATAATTTTGATCAAAATAATGTAGAAGCCATCCCGCCACGTAAAGGCAACCCTTGTGGGACAGTCCTAACTCTTGTATTAAAAAACCTTTCCACTTGTCAAGTGACGTAAATGTGAACAAGGACAGAGGGACTGAACCACCAGTAATAGTATAGGCCAGACAGGATGGATTTTCCAACTCAGAAACAGGGCAGTCACACCCATGTTGTATGAATGTAGTATATATGTAGTATGTATGTATGTTTTATGAATGTAGTATATATGTAGTATGTATGTAGTATGTGGTATGTATGTATGTTGTATGAATGTAGTATATATGTAGTATGTATGTAGTATGTATGTATGTATGTTGTATGAATGTAGTATATATGTAGTATGTATGTAGTATGTATGTATGTTGTATGAATGTAGTATATATGTTGTATGAATGTAGTATATATGTAGTATGTATGTAGTATGTTGTATGAATGTAGTATATATGTTGTATGTATGTTGTATGAAAGTAGTATGTATGTAGTATGTATGTTGTATGTAGTATGTATGTAGTATGTATTTTTTTAATTTTTTTTACATTCAATACATTAGCTGGATGATGGGACTACTACTGTCCCATCATTGGCTAATGTGTCAATCACTGTCATTGTAGCAGGCATCGCCCGATGGGACTTGTAGTCCCATCGGACGATGCCTGCACACACACACAACCCCCGGCAGGCCCGCACAGACCCCCGAGAGGCCCGCATAGACCCCCGAGAGGCCCGTACAGGCCCCGGCAGGCCCGCACAGACCCCCGGCAGGCCAACACAGACCCCACGAGAGGCCCGTACAGACCCTGCCCGCACACACAGACAAGCACAGCGTCCGCCCACGCACCGCCCACACTCTTCCCCCTCCCGAACTGGATGTGCAAGGAAAGAAAGAGTTTTTTTTAATTCCGATATTTCTGTCCCATAGACTTGCACGGGACTTCCGGTATCGGAATCGGCGATACCCGATACTTTTTGGGTATCGGTCCGATCCAATCCGATCCAATTTTTCTCAGTATCGCTCAACACTAGTCAGTACTCCTGGACTGATAAAAGAAAAACATGAAAAACATATAAACATGTAAACAGTAGGAAGGTTACAAGATTTAAGAAAAATGAAAAATTTACAAAAACCACATGCTCCAAAAATAGTCCTATGATGATAAGTCCAAGCATCAATGTCCATGGTCCATTCCTGGGCAAATGGTGAACTATTTACAAGTTGATTTTGAGCACACAAGTCCTGTGGTCCAATGTCCATCAAAACATGAAACAAGAACTTCAAAAAGGCTTCTTACAGATTATCTGTAGGCACAAAGCTTAAGAACAGTTACGTATATACACAATTTCAACATTCACATAAACTTAGCTATACACTATATCTGATGGGCGGTATACCTTGTGTAGTGCGGGTAGACCTGCGCAACTCTGGTGTGGGTAAACTAGGTAGTATTCTCCTACCGACTCTTAGTCTCACCAGGGGTATGACAAATTCACCACTGGCAGGGCGAGGGTTCTCTGGCTCCACTGCTTGTGTGGCATCTGCTACCTGAACCTCCCGATTTTCAGAGTTCTCATGAGTCACTTCTTCTTGTGCTACCAGTTGGGGAAATGTCAACACTGGCACCACTATGGCATCATTTACTTTAGTCCAATTGGCAGGGAATTCTCCAAGTATAGTGTTGACCTTTTCTTCTTCTATGTGTTGGATGTTATTTTGTTCTTCCAATCTTTCTTTTAACTGGTCAGGGCATAATTTCGAATGTTCTCTTGATATTGCTGTTGAGGTTTCTCATCCATCTTTACTAATAAGGCACACCTTGGTATTGTCAAAATTTGAGGGTAGAATGGTGTAGGGTTCAGCTTCCCATTGGTCATCCAATTTATGCAGTCTTCTTTTCCTCTTGAGGACTTGTTCTCCTGGTGACAAGGGGACTGCAGGCGCATGCTGATTATAGTTCCTCTCTTGTTTTTGTCTTGCCTGAGCTAGACTCTTTTCCACACACTCTTGTATTCTTCTGTACTGTTGCTGACTCTCTGTATCCCAGTCAGCATCTCGTGATGTTACTTCAGGTGTCAGGACTCCCATGTCCAAATCAATAGGCAGTTTACCAGGCCTCGCTCTCATTAGGTAGGCTGGAGTGCAATTGGTGGAATTCACAGGAATGTGGTTGTAGAGGTCTACCAGATCTGGCAACTTTTCTGGCCACAGATTCCTCTCTTCCAAGGGCAAGGTCTTCAGTAGGTCAATCACTACCTGGTTCATCTTTTCACACATGCCATTGGTCTGTGGATGGTACGGGGTTGTCCTGATCTTCTTGCAACCGTACAAGTTACAGAATTCCTGAAACACTTCTGCCTCGAAAGCTGGACCTTGATCTGTAAGCACTCTCTCAGGGTATCCATGTGGTCTACAGAAGTGCTGTTGGAACGCTCTGGCTGCTGTCCTGGCTGTTTGATCCTTGACAGGCGCAACTACCAGGAATCTTGAATAGTGGTCCACGATGGTAAGAGCATAGACGTAGCCTGAACAGCTTGGGACCAGCTTCACATGGTCTAGGGCGACCAACTCAAGTGACTGTTTGGTTATTATTGGCTGTAGAGGAGCTCTCTGGCTGTTTCAATCCTTTCTGCGCAGGTTACATTGTCCACACTCCCGGCATCACTTTTCAATGGCTTTCCTCATACCAGCCCAGTAGAACCTCTCCCGGAGCAATGCTTCCAACTTCTTCCATCAGAAGTGGCCAGCTCCATTGTGGTATGCTTCCAGGACCATTGATGCCTCTCTCTTTGGGACTACCACCTGCCAGACAAACTCATGAGTGTGGGCATTGATACTCCTCCGACACAGCTTTCCTTCATAAATTAACAGCCGGCCTCTATCCTTCCACAACTGCTGGGTTTCTTCAGGAGCATCCGACTCTGGGCGTGAGTCAGCTTGTGACAGTAGCTCCTTCACCAGGTGGACTGCGGGGTCGCTATCCTGCGTTTCTGCCCAGTCATGATGGGGCAATGGATTTAGAGTGACCTTTTTCAAGCCAGACCGCCTGTATCAGGATCCTGACAGTGCCGGCGTACAGCCTCCGCTGAGCAGGGACTCACCCGCACTGTAGGGACCCCTGGGGACCAGGATTGCTAGAAAGTATAGGTGCACAGGACCTTAGTGATGAAGTTTAGCAAGCCGGCACGGGACCTATGGTCATGTAACTGCAAGGGGGCGGGGCTTAGCGTCCTGCTTTCACAGAAGACAGCAAACTCAGAGTCAGACAAAACGGAGGTCATTCACAGTACGGACAGCGAGGTACAGAAGGGGTAAACAGATGGGAGGTCAGACAAAGCCAAAGGTCATACACAAGAGGGCGACACGGTACCAAGGGGACGAGCAGAGAGAAGTCGGGCCACAAGCAGAGAGTCATACACGAGAGATAGCGCAGTACAAGAGGGACAGGCAGAACTCCTAACAGGGACAGAACCGGATCAAAACCAAACAAGCAAGCATGATATCAGGCACAAGGCACACGTACGCACAATGTCAACTAACTCAGCCGAGGGCAGGAGTATAACTGACACCGGACCTAGGTCCAGTGACCACTAAATAGCCGCCCTCTGCCAGGGAGAGGCAGAATAATTAACCTCCAATCAGACCAGGACGGGCCAAAGCGAAACCCCGTCCTGGATCATGACAGCCTTTTTCTCACTCCTTGAGCATGTTGAGCCGCAATTGGCCTGTGGAAGGGAGGTAACTCTATTTCTTCAAGAGCCTCAGGGTCTTCTCCTGCATCTGGCAGATTAGGCATTCTGGACAGCGCATCAGCATTGGCATTCTTATGCCCTGCCCGGTACTTGATGGTAAACTTATGGTTAGACAGCCGAGCCATCCATCGGTGCTCCAGTGCACCTAGTTTTGCAGTTTCCAAGTGAGTCAACGGGTTGTTGTCCGTGAAGATGGTAAACTTGGCTGAAGCTAGGTAATGCTGGAATCTTTCAGTCACAGCCCAGACTATGGCGAGGAACTCCAGCTTGAAGGAACTGTAGTTGTCAGAGTTCCTTTCAGTGGGACAAAGCTTCCTACTGGCGTAGGAGATCACTCTTTCTTTGCCATTCTGTACTTGTGACTGTACTGCTCCAAGTCCCACATTGCTGGCATCAGTATACAACACAAAGGGTTGGTCATAGTCTGGGTAGGCCAGAACTTCATCTCCTGTGAGAGCCATCTTCAGTCGGGTGAAGGACCTCTCCAACTCCTCAGTCCATTCAAATGTGGAACTTTTCTGTTTGACTTTCTTGGACTGCCCCACCAGAAGATTTTGCATAGGAGTGGCTATTTCAGTGAAGCCATTGATGAACCTTCGGTAGTAGCCTACCAACCCAAGAAATTGGCGTACTTCATGGAGGTTGCTGGGCTTCAGCCAATCCCAGATGACTGTGACTTTGTCAGGATCTGGTGTCACACCTTCTGCACTCATTACATGACCGAGGTACTGAACCTTGGGCTTCAGGAGGTGGCATTTGGAAGGCTTCACCTTCAGGCCAAAGTTGGACAAGGCTTCAAACACCTCAGCCAGGTGCTTCAGATGGTCTTCAGCAGCGTAACACCTCTGCACGGAGGACCCCGGGCGGCGAACGCACTTACTATTATTTATTATTTAGTGCGTTCCACTGTCCCTAACAGTTACTAATGGTAATTTTTGAGATTGTAATCCCAGCTCACTTCAGATCATTAACCAGGTCCTCCCATGTAGTTATGGTTTGATCCCTGACCTTTCTCTGAATCATCCATTCCCCATGAGATGAGATCTTGCATGGAGCTCCAGACTGAGGAAGATAGGCAGTCATCTTGTGCTTCTTCCATTTTCTAATAATTGTGCCAACAGTTGTCTTCTAACCAAGCTGCTTGCCAATTGTTCTGTAGTACATCCCAGCCTTGTGCAGGTCTATAATTTTGTCCCTGGTGTCCATAGACAGCTTTTTGGTCTTGGCTATGGTGGAGTAATTGGAGTTTGATTGATTGAGTGTGGGGACAGGTATCTCTTGTATAGGTAATGAGTTTAAATAGGTGCATTTAATACAGGAAATGAGTGCAGAGTAGGAGGTCTTCTTAAAGAAAAACTAACAGGTCTATGAGAGACAGAATTCTTGCTGGCTGGTATGTGATCAAATACTTATTTCATGCTATAAAATGCAATTTAATGGTGTAAAAATCATACAATGTGATTTTCTGATTTTTATTTTTAGATTCTGTCTCTCACAGCTGCAGTATACCTATGATAAAATGACAGACTTCTTCATTCTTTGTAGTTGAGAAAACTTGTACAGTTGTAAGTGTATCCAATACTTATTTTCCCCACTGTATATAGTAAACATATATATATATGTATATATATATATAGTATATAGTAAATACATGTGTACAGTATATATAGTATATACATAGTAAACACATCTTTCTAGAGCACCTTCTTCTATGTTCCATGTAGGAGACACAGCTAGCATGTAGAAGAAGGTGCTGTAGCCAGATGAGACCAAAGTAGAACCTTTTGGGTTAAATGCAAAACTCTATGTGTGGCAAAATATTAAAACTGAACATCACTCTGAAAACATCAAATCCCACCTTCAGGCATGATGGTGGCAGCATCATGCTGTGAGGATGCTTTTTTAATTAAGGACAAGGAAGCTAGTCAGACCTGATGGAAAGATGGATGGAGCTAAATAAAGTGCAATGCTGAAAGAAAACTTGTTAGAGACTGCAAAAGAGTTGAAACTGGGATGTAGGTACCCCCTCCAGCGAGACACCGATTCTAAACATACTGGTAGAGCTTTAATTGTATGGCTTAGATCGAAGCATATTCATGTGTTTGAATGGCCCAGTCAAAGTCCAGATATAAATCACATTGAGAACCCTTGGCATGACTTGAAAATTGCTGTTCACAGATGCCTCCATCCAATCTCACTGAGCAAGTTTGGAAAGAAGAATGATCAAAAACTTCAGCCTCTAGATGTGCAAAACTGGTAGAGACACCCCCAAAGACTTGCAGCAGTAATTACAGCAAAAGGTGGTCCTACAAAGTATTGACTCAGAAGGGGGTGTAGAATACACATGCACACCACAATTTTCAGATATATATTTGTAGAATAGTTACAAGACGTTAGGCATTTCCTATTCACTTACCATACACTTGCAACTTTATGTTGGTTTATCACAAAAAAATCAGAACAAAATACATTTAAGTTTGTGGGTGTAATGAAAAAATTTGAAAAAATGTGGAAAAGTATAAATACTTTTTTAAGGCTCTGAAATGCATATATGTTTATGTGCATATCTTTTAAATGCTTAAATGCTTGTGTGCATGTGTGTAATATGCATGTATGTTCAATCTGTTATTGTATCTACATTTTGTTAACAAGTGCATATGTTACATATTTTGTGTATATGTGTGCATAATGAGGCTGCTTATTTTATTCTCCATGTCTATATTTCGGAGGGACATTATGGCTGGGGCCCCAAATGACAGTCTTCACAAGTTCTCTTTGCTGTCAGAGTCAACTCAAAACACAGTATAAGAAACACAAACTAGCTTAAAAGGAGATATCCGGGACTTTAAAATAAATATATGCCTTAGCACTAACAGGCATGTTGTTGCTATCAGTAGCAACTACCTGCCTGTTGTACCCGACGTCAGTCAGTGACCACTCCTGCCAGGGATTCAGCTGCTCCTTCTCAATGGGGCAGCAGTTTCTCTTCTTGTTGACAGGATGGGACTACTGGTGTCATGCTGATTGACAGCCAGCTTACCCCAATTATCCAGCGGTGAGCCAACTGTCAATCAGCATGTCACCAGTAGTCCCGTCCTGTCAACAGGAAAAGATGTGATGTCAGCTGAAGTCTGTATCTGCATTGCGCTGGCAGAGAATGGCGCCGGGCACAACAGGCAGGTACGGACGGTAGACAGCAACTACCTGTCTGTTAGTGCTTAGGCAAATTTTTTTAAAAGTACTCAGATATTCCTTTTAATAAACACAGATGAAAATAGTGCAGCCAAAACATTTGTGCTGTGCTATGTTGGCTCATAAATTACTTGAGTGGCACTTTTGTTAAGATAAGTGTGCTGGAACTTGAAATTTCTATTTCATTGTATACTACTAGAGTATATTTACAACTCCTAGATCCCATTAAAATCAATTAATTATTTATTTGTTACAGTATATTCAAATCCTCTTTTAATGCATTAAAATAAGTTTATCATGGATCCATCAACAGTGGAAAGCTTGCACTGTATGACCAGATGTAAGCATTTCTATCCTTCATTATTAATCCACTGTAATTGTTATTGCCGTTTAGGATTTCATTTTACTTGCCATTAATTTTTTAACAAACTGCTGAGAAAAACAATTTCATATGTTAAAAATACAGATGTTCAAATGTATTCAAGTGGACTTGAATCTTCCTTAAAATTAAAAAAAAAAATTGTTCTTTTCAAAATACAGCATTTTTCTATTTTGCTCCTTGTCTAACTGTCATTTTGCTGGCTGCAGATGACTGCCATTTGCTGAACTGTAGAGGGTCAGATAAATAGTTAAAAAACCTGTCTTCACCACTCATCACCACTAGTGTTGAGCGACTTTTGTTTTTTTAGGGTCGAGTTTCGTTTCATGAAACCCGACTTTTCCAAAAGTCGGGTGGAGCAAAATCGTCCGACTATAGGGAAAAGTCGGGATCGTTCCGAAACACGAAACCCAATGTAAGTCAATGGAGAATTAAAGTCGGCAGTGAGAGGAGGACAGGAAACACACCAACAGTGCCCATTTGAATGCCAAAAGCATAAATTCTTGTTACTGATGCTTGTCAACCTTAATTAACTTCATAATACTAGTTACGCACTGAAAAATGGGGGTTATTTGGCTACAGTTGTGGGGGGGAGGGCTGGCTCCAGGTTTTCGTGGGCCCAGGGCCAAAGAGCGCCCCTTTAACACATACCACAACTCATGATGCTTCGATACGGCAAAGAAATAGCAGTATAGTACAATGAAAAATACTTCACTTCTTACATCTCATGACTGATATCCATTTTAAATTCTCCAATACCTCCAAAAACGGACAGTATATAACTCCATACAGTATTATGGCCAGCGCTTAGTGCGCTATACAGAGTAATGAGGCCCATATATTTCTCCATACGGAATCATTATTCCCATATAATGTTTCAAACCGTATATGATGAGCTCCACATAATGCAACAGTATATGTTGGTCCCAATGGATGAAGCTCCATTGTCTTATGGGCCCAAATAATGCTCCATATATAATGGGCCCCATTTCTACTGCTCTAGTGTATAAGGAGCCCTGTAAATGCTGCTCCAGTGTCTGATGTCCACCTTTGGAATGCTCCAGTGTATGGTGGGCCCCATATATCATTCACCAGAGTATAGTGCTCCCCAAAAATTGCTGTCCCAACATTGAAAACAATTACATAAGTCTCCTTGCTAGGGAATCCCTGCACTACTCTGAACTCCTTGTCGTCCCCATCTTCCATCTCACTGCACTTGGCTGTTTAGGCCCTCCCACCGGCAGAAACACTTTTGCGTACTATGCGGTGCCCTGTGCCAGTGCCATCGCCCATGAGTATGCCCCCCCACCTGCTCAAGGAACCTGCACTTTCATCTGCACCTTCCTTTTTGTCACTGTGTAAGGTGGTATAGTATGCGGGAAGGGGAACCTGAGTTTCCTCTGGGTCAGATTCTGGCTGTGTAGAGTGCGAGGGGAATGTAGTGGTCTGGGTCAATGTACCAGCAGCATCATCCAGCAGTGGCTGAGCCTCAGTGCACTTGTGGCGTCCCCAAGAGTACGGTCGCCACTGTGGCATTGCCTTCCTCCTAGGGAGTGTGTTGTCAAGCTTGGGAGCAATGAAGGATCTCTCTAGCAGTGAAACCAACACACAACACATTTCCCACTCCAGGCCAGCAGGGAGACATCTGAACCTGACTGCTGAGGAGCTGCTCTCTGTGGTCGGGAGGAGGTAAGTTAGGGCACTCTGTGCAGGGAAGGGGAAGTGTGTGGACGTGAGAAGGGGAGCTGGAGGATGAGCAGAGTTAAGGCTCACTCCTAGCTGGAGCGCATGGTCCGGATTCCGGTCTCCGAGTTTGTAGGGACACTGACGTTCCTGCAGCAGAAACCGGGGGAAGTAGCAGCTATAAATACTCTGTACCCAACTAAGGCTCGGAGGCCCCAGCATCGACGTGTGCGAGGCAGAAGGAAAAGGCTACAGCTGTCTGCCATACAAGTAAAGTCTGAGGAACATCTGTTAGACAGGAGGCGTTTCAGTGAACCACGGTCCTGTGAGTGCTTCCCCCACAAGCGCTAGAAAGGAGACGTTCAGGAAGGTACATGTTGGCGGAGTGTTGGAAGGGAGCTTTCCATTCTGGTCCCGGAGGTTGGCAGAGGTCCTGACCCGGAGGACACAGCACCGAGGCAGGCATCTGTGTAACCTGCAAACTGTGAGTAAAGCTTTGGAACTGCACGCTCTGGTGTCCTACAGTTATTCCAGCACCGCTACATCTGGGTACCAGCACCTACACCGCCTGTGCCTTTCCCCCATCACTACATCCACACTTCCCTGGGACTCCAGCTCCACCTGTGGGGAGCTTCACCATCTTTGCTGCACAACACCATCAGTCCCAGAGGATCTGCATGCAGCGTCGGCCTAACATCTATGTTGCCGAACACCACAGGTGGCGTCAAACTATCTATATAAACTCTTTACCATTATACCACACCATTTATATGGGCGCCCAGGGCCACCGTCCGTGTCACCGCTGCTGTGACACATCCCACTGACACCGGCCCGGTACCGAGTACCCCACAGCCCTGGGAGGGCGACCCATATGCCGACTGCTGATCGGGCGGCGTTATTCCCACGAACCTCCAAACAGCGTCCCTGAAGGTAAAGTTTTTGGTTTCCGGGGACAGTATGATTGCAAAGCTGAACCTTAAAGGAATGTCCAAAAGGGCACCACCAGGAGTGGAGCCTGTGGCTTAATTGGACTGCACCCGGGAAACCACTACCATACAAGCTACAGAAAAGATGGACAGATTGCAAGCTTTGTCGATTCTGTGTGTGGTGTGGTATGTCCATTTGTAGTTGTGCTAGCGATTTCTCAGCTTTATTCCGTTAGCGACCGAGACTCCGGCATGGCCCCGCGGTACGCGTCAAGCTTACTAGAGGGATACGCGAGGCTGTGGCACGTGAAGTCGAGCAATAACAGGTCCAGCATTCCAGTACATGTCCGGGGCTGCATACACGCTACACTGAAAGGACCAGCTTTTGTCGCTTACAGGTGCAGATAACCTGCTGAACTCCATTAGTGATGGGGATCTGGGATTCAGATTATTCCCCGCGAACGATGATTTTCCAGTAAGTTCAGGTCAACCGCAATTCCGGAGTTAGGCCTAACCATCATTCCTGAAAAAATTACGTGTCCAAACCACAGGTGCTGTAGCTTGCTTAACAGCTCGGCAGCCGTTCTCAGGTCCAGTATGGATTCAACAACATTGTAGAAAGTTGATAAAGGGTTCAGTTTCACCGGATAACACGTATATATGTAGCCTAGTTTACAAATTAAAAATATATGTCTATAGATCAGGAGGCAGACTCAGATGTTCTCAGGCCCAGTATGGATTTGACCAGATTGTACAAAGTAGAGAAAGGGTACTTTATCACTGGATAGCAGGTATATATAGCATAGTTTAAACATGTAAAATCTCCGTGTTCTCAGTATGGATTACACAGCAATCTAAAAAGTGGAAAAAAGGAAATGCATTTGAGGCGTACACAACTATATACTTTTGGTGTTATTTTTAAATCTTCATATATATTTCTGTCTCAGTAATACAGTCCAGCCTCTCCGCAATAGGAAATGAGATGCATACAATTAGTGACATAAAGGCTATTGATTGCAGAAATCTAGGAATTATTATTCACGGGAAAAACTTCCATCACAATTCTCATAGGCGATGCTGACCCTCAATTAATTTGTGTGTTGAGACAGTGAAAACATTTTTTTGTGAATAAAGTCTTGCTGTATCGCACTTCCGTTGATTCCATCACTGTTACTCATCTCAATCCAATTTTTATCACAGGGAGCGATGTAAACATGGTGCTCACTGGCTATCATGATCTGTCACGTAACTTTGGAGTGCAAAAGACAGAAGCCACAGGCCGTAGGCGATTCTATTTGATTGGCATGAGAGGGCACATTTTGAAATGTGCGCCGGAATGTCACACGTTTGTGAGTAGGAAAACTGTGAAAGCTGATGAAAAACCACCACTGCATGTAATTGTGAGGCGACGTCCATAAGAAATGGAAGCCACTGATCATCTGGAGCTAGAGCCAGGCCAGCAGGACAGGGCATAGCTACATCTTAACCATCATCTTTCAGTTCAATCAATTTGTAGTGACAGTCCCAGTGAAGGATTTGACAGCCCAGATTACACAGCGGAGGAGCAGGGAGAGGTAAACATTGCAAATGCTGGGGCAATGCCCAAGCAAGGGGGGCACACTCGTGGGTGTCGGTACTGGCACTGGGCCCCTCATAGTACGGCGGTGTGTCTGACGGCAGGTGTGCACCACCACTGTCAGAGACACTTGATTGCACTATGAGGGACCCTATGCCAGTGCCCGCGCCCAAGAGTCGGCCTACCCACCTGTCCAGAGCAACGGCACTTGCACGGTTTTGTGCGCTAGATGGTGACCCAGGCCATGGGGGGGGCCGCCCACTTAGGGAGGTTTACAAAGTGGCATATGTAGATGTGGGTCATTCAGCTGCAGCAAAAGGCGACATAGGTCAAGTGCGCGGAATAGGAGGAGGACCAAAGCAAGCCATTTTTCTGGCAACCTATGTGTCATCAAGGGAAGGTGGGACAAAATCCTTGGAAACCCATGCATGGTTCATTTTAATGAAGGTTAGATCATCCACATTTTGGGTTGACAGACGGGTCCTTTTTTCTGTCAGGATTGATCCAGCTGCACTGAAGACTCTTTCCGATAGCACACTTGCAGCTGGGCAAGCGAGCTCCTGTAAGGCATATTGTGCCAATTCAGGCCAGGTGTCCAGTTTAGCGGCCCAATAGTCAAAGGGGAATGACCTGTGCTGGAGAACATTGATATGGGAGGAAAAGTAGTTGTCAACCATAGTTGACAACTGCTGTCTCCTGTCACTTTCCATCGATGCAGTATTACCAGTTGTGTGAGCGGTCCGTGAAAAATCAGTCCACAACATTGTCATGAAACCCCTGTCTCCAACTCCACTTCTGCTGTGTGCACCACGAACACCTCTGCCAAGCTGCCCCCGGCCCGTACGGCTCGTGTGAGAACCATCACCGCTGCTGTGTGCTGGGAATGAATCAACCAACGGTTAACCAGAGTTGCTTGTTTAGTAGCCAATATTAGGTCAAGGTTCTCCTGTGGCATGATGTTTTGTAATTTGCCTTTATAGCGTGGATCCAGGATGCTGGCCAACCAGTAGTCGTCATCGTTCATCATTTTGGCAATGCGTGGGTCCCTTTTTAGGATCTGGAAGGCATAATCTGACATGTGGGCCAATGTTCCCGGTGTCAATGATGCACTGCGAGTGCTGGGTGGAGGAGCACTTTCTGGCAAATCCACATCCCTCCAGTCACGCACAAACCCTGTACCAGACCTTGCCACGCCAACATTTTCACTTGCCCCACGAGATGCATCCTCCTCCCCTAAGTAATCATCCCCATCATCATCATCATCCTCCTCCTCCTCTTCTTCCTCCACCTCGTCCAGGAGAGGTCCCTGAGCAGACAATGGCTGAATGTCATCAAGGATTCCCTCCACCTCTTCCTCCTCGTCAACATTGGCTGCAGACGCCTGCTCCTTAAGGTGCGTCAAAGTTTGCATGAGCAGACGCATAAGTGGGATGCTAAATGCTTAGGATGGCGTCGTCTGCGCTTACCAGTCGTGTGCATTCCTCAAAACACTGAAGGACTTTACAGAGGTCTTTCAGCTTCGACCACTGCACACCTGTCAACTCCATGTCTGCTCTCAAAGTGCCAGGCCGTGTATCCTCCCACAAATGCATTATGGCCTGCCTCTGCTCGCACAGCCGCTCAACCATGTGCAGGGTGGAGTTCCACCTTGTTGCAATGTCGATAATGAGGCGGTGATTGGGAAGGTGGAGCAATCGCTGCAGCTTCTACATACGAATGGAGTGTACAGGCGACCGGCGGATGTGCGCGCACAGTCTTCGCACCTTCTGGAGCAGGGCTGTTAACTCTTGATAATTATTTAGGAAGTACTGAACCACCAGGTTCAAGGTGTGAGCCAAGCAAGGTATGTGGCTGAGTTTTGAAAGGGCTATGGCTGCCACAAAATTACGGCCGTTATCACTAACTACCTTGCCTGCCTCAAGATGTACAGTGCCCAGCCATGACTCAGTTTGTCGCTGAAAGTACTCGGCCAGTACCTCGGCGGTGTGTCTGTCGCCCAAACACATCATCTGCAACACAGCCTGCTGACGCTTTCCACTAGCTGCTCAATAGGGGGACACCTCGTGTGCAACAGTGGCAGCTGCAGATGGAGTGCTCGTACGACTGCGCTCTGTGGACAAGCTTTCGCCTCTGGAGGAGGAGGAGGGTCGAACGCCTACAGCCAACTGTTTCCTATACCGTGGGCTAGGCAGCACTGTCCCACCACCACTGTCCCCTGTGGACCCTGCATCCACCACTTTAACCCAGTGCGCAGTGATGGACACGTAACGGCCCTTGCCATGCCGACTGGATCATGCATCAGTTGTGAGGTGCACCTTTCCACTCACTGACTGCTTGAGTGCATGGCTTTGCGAGAGAAGAAGTGGCAACTGGGTAGGTCATAGCGTGGTACTGCATAGGCCATGAGTTCGCAGAAAGCTGCGCTTTCCACCAACCGATAGGACATCATCTCTAACGAGATTAGTTTGGCAATGTGGGCGTTCAAACCCAGTGTACACGGATGAGAGACTGAGTACTTTCTTGACCTACTCATAGTGTCTGGGAGGGTGAGCTGGACTTGAGAGCTGCATATGGTGGAAGAAGCGGTGGACAGGGCGGACTGAGAGAGGGTTGATGATGGTGATGGAGTTGGTGTTCTTTCTGATGGCCTAGATTCAGTCTTTCGTTGATAGGGGGATTCCCTGACTGCTATGGCCTTGCAACGACACCTCAACATTTGCTGCTGTGCTAACCGGTGGGCTTACAGTGGGGGAAACAATGTAGCATTGCTGACTACCTTCTTTGTGATCAGTTGCACATGTGGTACTTGAGGTTTGGTGTTGTGTCCACGCTTGCAAGTGCATGCTGGTTAAATGTCTAAGCATGCAACTGGTATTCAAATTCTTCAGATTTTTCCCTCGGCTAAAGGTCTTTGCGCACTTCTTACAGATAACCTTGGCCTGATCATGAGGATTTTGTTAAAAAAAGTGCCACATTGCACTCTTCCTGGTTTGGCAGACATTTTGAATTTCTGCACACACTTGTGGACACTGGACACTTTTGGATTGTGTGAGGCCCACTGAATATCACAGCGCTATGTCACAGGCTGGATGTCGCAGGTGTGAAAAATGTCACTAGAGGATAACGGAGATTTTGAATTTCTGCACACACTTGTGGACACTGGACACTTTTGGATTGTGTGAGGCCCATGAATATCACAGCGCTATGTCACAGGCTCGATGTTGCAGGTGTGAAAAACGTCACTAGAGGATAATGGAGATTTTGAATTTCTGTACACACTTGTGGACACTGGACACTTTTGGATTGTGTGAGGCCCACTGATTATCACAGCGCTATGTCACAGGCTTAATGTCGCAGGTGTGAAAAATGTGACTAGAGGATAACGGAGATTTTGAATTTCAGCACACACTTGTGGACACTTGGCTAGTGTATGACAAACTACAAGGTGTATATAGAATTGGGCAGAATAGGAATCTCCCTAGAGTGTAGGTCTGTAAGAACGGAACAAGTCCTCGACTTATCCTTACAAAGCGACACACAGATAGCTTCACTATGGCCATGATAACAGCCGTTACACGGTACTGAGAGAGGAGCGTGAATGTACACGGCTGTCTGGTGTACGTAAAATTGTCAAGCTCCGTGTTTTTTAAGTATACGGACTGACACCCACTGTCTCTCTATAGTTTTGAATGTGATCAAACAGCAAATATATTTAACTGTTTGAAAACTAGAGAAAACTAGAAGGTGCAGGTCTGTAAGAACGGAACATGTCCTCGAATTATCCTTACAGAGGGACACACAGATAGCTTCACTGTGGCCGTGATAACAGCCGTTACACGGTACTGAGAGAGGAGCGTGCACGTACACGGCTGTCCGGTGTACGTAAAATTGTCAAACTCCGTGTTTTTTAAGTATACAGACTGACACGCTGTCTCTCTATAGTTTTGAATGTGATTAAACAGCAAATATATTTAACTGTTTGAAAGCTAGACAAAACTAGAAGGTGCAGGTCTGTAAGAACGGAACATGTCCTCGACTTATCCTTACAGAGTGACACACAGATAGCTTCACTGTGGCTGTGACTGGTGTGTTGTACAGGCAAAATTGCTAGCAGCAGAAGCAGTTTTTGGTGTCTTCTTCCCTGCCTAACGCTCTCCCTACAAAATCATCAGCAGCAGCTCTCCCTATTCTGAGATCAGCATGAGTAACATGGCGGTCGGCGTGCACGCCCTTTTATACCCCCTGTGACGCCCACCAACGCAAGCCAATCACTTGCATACCCTTCTGAAAGATGGTGGTGACCCTTGCCTATGTCATCACGTTGCCCACAGTGTCCGTGTATCCTGATTGGCTGAAAAAGAGCGCAAAACAAACTTTTGAAACGCGACTTTGGCGCTTAAGTCAACGACCTCGTGGCCGACCTCACCCTAGGGTCGGGTTTCGTTTCATGAAACCCGACTTTGCCAAAAGTCGGCGACTTTTGAAATTTTTCGACCCGTTTCGCTCAACTCTAATCACCACTTTACAGTCTGGGTGTTTTGCTGAATTTGAAATTCAGCAGATCTTCTGATCGCAAGGAAAAATCATTGAATTAATCCCTCAACCTCCTGATTTTTGACCTCTAATGGCTATCAAAACATTTGAAATGGAAAAACGTGTTTTGCTTTCATATGATAGTGGTTACCTTTAGTTAATAATAAACACACAAAGTTTCAGTTTTTCCAAAACACTCAACTAGACTAAAGACTTATAGACAATGCAGCAGCAAGAAAATACAGAGGTAGAAAATTTCAATGGTGACTCTTTAAAAAATTGCTAAGCTTTGAATTTAAGAAGCACATAAATAATGGAAATAAAACCTCTACAAAGGTGTACAAATCTTTGAAGAAAGGACCAAATAAGTTGACAATATATTGCAATATACCTTTTTCCATTCTTTAAGAACAACCTTTTGGAACCTTGATACTAGTTAGATCTTGTCTCTTAAGAATTTCCCATAGGTGTTCTATTGGGTTCAGATCCAGGGACATGCTTGGCCACTGAATCACTTTCACCCTGCTCTTCTTCAAAAATGCAACAGATGTTTGTTTTGGATCATTGTCATGTTTGAAAACTGCATGTGTACTAAGGGCAAGGAGTGATGATAGCATTTTCTCTTTCAATATAGAGCAGTGCATCTGTGTATTCATGATATCGCCAAGGTAGATCACCGACACCTAGAGCATTCATAAAGCCCCACCTAAGACCACTGCTGCTATTATGTTTCACTGTAGTTACCATGTATTTAGAAAAATCAATTTAGAAAACGTAATGGTGTCTACAGTGAAACATGGTGGTGACAGCGTCCGTATGTGGGGCTGCATTAGTGCTGCTTGTGTCCCAGAGCTACATTTCATTGATGGTATCACAGATGTAGTGCTCTATATTGAAAGATAAGATGTTACCATCACTCTGTGCCCTTAGTAGACGTGTACTTTTTCAAAATGACAATGATTGAAATCACACATCTATAGTACTTCTTAAGAAGATATATGACCTGATGGAGACAGTCCTGATCCCCTAGGAAACACCCAAGGAAGAAACAATAAGCAAAATGAGCATCGGGGATCAGGACTGTCTCCATTAGGTCATTTATCTTCTTTCCTTATTCGCATACTTTACCTCTCTGCTGCTATCTTGCTGCAGCTATGCATTGTTTTGCTAGATATTGTGTGGGATACAGTCCCTGGGATTATAAGCACATTATTTATTTGTGAATTCTTATGGCTACTGTAGTCAGATGAGATTTGCAATAGGCACTTTATGTATTTGGGATAGACACTTTTATGTGTAAGCACCTAGCACCTTATGCTAATTTTAGTAATGCCGTGCATAATCCTTTGTTTTCATCTAGCAGCTTCTACTCATAGCACTGGCAAGAATTAACCTTGATTATATTGATATACCTTCTTATGCTGATTATCACCATATACCGTATATACTCGAGTATAAGCCAACCCGAGTAAAAGCCGACCCCCCTAATTTTGCCACAAAAAACTGACTCGAGTATAAGCCTAGGGTGGAAAAGATGCTCCATAGATTATGCCCCCATATGCTGCCCCCATAAGATGCTCCACAGATTATTCCCCCATATGCTGCCCCCATAAGATGCTCCATAGATTATGCCCTCATATGCTGCCCCATAAGATGCTCCATAGATTATTCCCCCATATGCTGCCCCCATAAGAAGCTCCATAGATTATGCTCTCATATGCTGCCCCCATAAGATGCTCCATAGATTATGCCCCCATGTGCTGCCCCCATAAGATGCTCCATAGATTATGGCCCCATGTGCTGCTGCCGCTGCTGCATTTAAAAATAAAAAAATGACATACTCACCTCTCCGTCACTAGGGCCAGGTGCCAGTGTTACTCCTGACACCTGAGATACTCACCTGTCCTGCGTCCATGGCTGCTTGCTGCTGTCTGGCACATCATCTGTCAGTGACGTTCAGACTGCAGGGGGCACGGCACGCACTACCAAGTTACCGCGCCCTCTGCTGTCTGAACGTCACTGACAGATGACATGCCAAACAGCAGCAAGCAGCCATGGACGCAGGACAGGTGAGTATCGCTATACTTACCCGTCCTGGCACTGTCTCTTCAGCCCCCAGCTTCTCTGCGATCTTCCTTCCTGCCTTCAGTGGTCACGTGGTACCGCTCATTAAAACTCATGAATATGAGTTTATTATGATTTAAAAAGAGAAAACACAGTAGTTTGACAATAAATGGCTTCACCCAACCACTAACCATGAGTGGAAAAAAAGGTTTTGTGTTATCATTCATATTCTCTGAAAAAAGGCCAAGAAAGCAAAAATTCTGCTGGGTATGTAGCTTTTGAGCACAACTGTATATATTAGTCAAAGGTATATGTCCCTGGAGACAGTTTTTTGCATTTGTGTCTCTATATTTACTTTATTTATTTCTAGAATTATCTGTGAATAAAGATTTGTATATTTTATTTTTACATATGCTTCCTTGTTCTGTTTTTGGTGTTTGATAAATTGGAAGTGCCATATACCTACCCATCCCCTTGTAGGTTATCTAGGTCATTAGGGGATAAGGACTACTTCTTAAGAAGTAGAGGTGATTCAGTGGCCAAGTATGCCTCTTGATCTGAACCCAATTGAAATCCTATGGGGAATTCTGAAGAGACAAGCTGAGCATCACTCTCCATCCATCATCCAGGCTCTATAAGAAGTCTTTCTTATAGAATGGAAAAAGATAAATCTTGCAATATGTCACCAACTTGTTAATTCCATGCAGGTGTGGATTAAGAGTGTAGAGGGCCTCGGGCAATTTAGAAGGCGTTTGCCCCACAGGTACCTTATGTATCACATGACATGTCTCATGATCACCCATGGTAGATCATGTGATAGAAAAAAAACCTTTCTAGAAATATTTGGGGTCTTACATGTAGCAGAAAACCAAAAGGAAACAAAAAAACCCTAAAAATTAACTTTTATGATTATATTAAAAGTACAAGCTATTAAAAAGGTTTAGGGTCGACCAGAAACCATCTAATCACCAATATTCATCAAAAAAATTAAAGTCCAATCACCAGAACTCAATTATTAATATGGTAGAGGCACTAATCTCACTCTATAAGGCCCTCACGGAAGCCCTACCTACCAGCAGAGGTTGGCATCCTAGTTGTTGAAGTAATGGTGCCCCTGCTCAACGTCGGTAGCCCTATACACCCTAAAACACCCTAAACATACCAAAGAGTGGGACACAAAAAAACAAAAATACACACACACACACACACACACAGATAAAGAGACCAAAATAATAATATACCCCTAATGGGGAGACATAATAGTATAATTAATATGAGGTAGAATAATAATATAATAATACATTTTATTTCTATAGCGCCAATATATTCCGCAGCACTTTACATTTCAGAGGGGATTTGTACAGACGATAGACATTACAGCATAACAACAATCACATAGATCATAACAGATACCAAGAGGAATGATGGCCCTGCTCGCAAGCTTAGAATCTATGAGGGAAAAGGTAGACACGAAAGGTGGGTGGTAACAGTTGCCCTGATTCTATGGACCAGCCATAATGTTAAGTGTGTAACAGTACAGACACAGAGGGCTTATACATGCATAAAGCATGTGGAAACATGATGAGGGGAACCTGGTTATGGTAAAACTTTTGACTGTGCCACACAGGGATAGATTAGGTTAATGTGTTGAGGCTGTAGGCCAATCTGAATAAATGCATTTTCAGGGCACGCTTAAAATTGTAGGGATTGAGGACTAATCGTTAGAGTTGAGCGAAACGGGTCGAAAAATTTCAAAAGTCGCCAACTTTTGGCAAAGTCGGGTTTTATGAAACGAAACCCGACCCTAGGATGAGGTCGGCCACGAGGTCGGCGACTTAAGCGCCAAAGTCGTGTTTCAAAAGTTTGTTTTGCGCTCTTTTTCAGCCATTCAGGATCCACGGACACTGTGGGCAACGTGATGACATAGGCAGGGGTCACCACCATCTTTCAGAAGGGCATGCAAGTGATTGGCTTGCTTTGGTGGGCGTCACAGGGGGTATAAAAGGGCGTGCACGCCGACCGCCATGTTACTCATGCTGATCTCAGAATAGGGAGAGCTGCTGCTGATGATGATTTTGTAGGGAGAGCGTTAGGCAGGGAAGAAGACACCAAAAACTGCTTCTGCTGCTAGCGATTTTGCCTGCACAACACACCAGTCACTGTGTGTGCAGTGCAAGTGGAGGCTATATTTTGCTGGATCAGCTGTGTTGGTTGTTAGGCTGCCTTATAAGGCTTCCTGATAGCTGCATTACTGTTTCCCACTGCTCTGCAAACTGCTTTTTTAAAAGCAATCCCAATTTTTTTTTTTTGTCCTGGTGAGGTACTGAGGGTGCATTTTTTCACACCATACAGCGGTGCACACTCCCCACACAGTACCGTGTAACGGCTGTTATCACAGCCACAGTGAAGCTATCTGTGTGTCACTCTGTAAGGATAAGTCGAGGACATGTTCCGTTCTTACAGACCTGCATCTTCTAGTTTTGTCTAGCTTTCAAACAGTTAAATATATTTGCTGTTTGATCACATTCAAAACTATAGAGAGACAGCATGTGTCAGTCCGTATACTTAAAAAACACGGAGTTTGACAATTTTACGTACACCGGACAGCCGTGTACATGCACGCTCCTCTCTCAGTACCGTGTAATGGCTGTTATCACGGCCACAGTGAAGCTATCTGTGTGTCGCTCTGTAAGGATAAGTCGAGGACATGCTCCGTTCTTACAGACCAGCACCTTCTAGTTTTGTCTAGTTTTCAAACAGTTAAATATATTTGCTGTTTGATCACATTCAAAACTATAGAGAGACAGCGTGTGTCAGTCCGTATACTTAAAAAACACGGAGCTTGACAATTTTACGTACACCGGACAGCCGTGTACGTGCACGCTCCTCTCTCAGTACCGTGTAACGGCTGTTATCACGGCCACAGTGAAGCTATCTGTGTGTTGCTCTGTAAGGATAAGTCGAGGACTTGTTCCGTTCTTACAGACCTACACTCTAGGGAGATTCCTATTCTGCCCAATTCTATATACACCTTGTAGTTTGTCATACACTAGCCAATTTCTGCCTGTGACATAGTGCTGTGATATTCACTAGGCCTCACACAATCCAAAAGTGTCCAGTGTCCACAAGTGTGTGCTGAAATTCAAAATCTCCGTTATCCTCTAGTCACATTTTTCACACCTGCGACATTAAGCCTGTGACATTGCGCTGTGATATTCAGTGGGCCTCACACAATCCAAAAGTGTCCAGTGTCCACAAGTGTGTGCAGAAATTCAAAATCTCCGTTATCCTCTAGTGACATTTTTCACACCTGCGACATCGAGCCTGTGACATAGCGTTGTGATATTCAGTGGGCCTCACACAATCCAAAAGTGTCCAGTGTCCACAAGTGTGTGCAGAAATTCAAAATCTCCATTATCCTCTAGTTACATTTTTCACACCTGTGACATTGAGCCTGTGACATAGCGCTGTGATATTCAGTGGGCCTCACACAATCCAAAAGTGTCCAGTGTCCACTAGTGTGTGCAGAAATTCAAAATCTCCGTTATCCTCTAGTGACATTTTTCACACCAGCGACATCGAGCCTGTGACATAGCGCTGTGATATTCAGTGGGCCTCACACAATCCAAAAGTGTCCAGTGTCCACAAGTGTGTGCAGAAATTCAAAATCTCCGTTATCCTCTAGTGACATTTTTCACACCTGCGACATCGAGCCTGTGACATAGCGCTGTGATATTCAGTGGGCCTCACACAATCCAAAAGTGTCCATTGTCCACAAGTGTGTGCAGAAATTCAAAATCTCTGTTATCCTCTAGTGACATTTTTCACACCTGCGACATCGAGCCTGTGACATAGCGCTGTGATATTCAGTGGGCCTCACACAATCCAAAAGTGTCCAGTGTCCACAAGTGTGTGCAGAAATTCAAAATCTCCGTTATCCTCTAGTGACATTTTTCACACCTGCGACATTGAGCCTGTGACATAGTGCTGTGATATTCAGTGGGCCTCACACAATCCAAAAGTGTCCAGTGTCCACAAGTGTGTGCAGAAATTCAAAATCTCTGTTATCCTCTAGTGACATTTTTCACACCTGCGACATCGAGCCTGTGACATAGCGCTGTGATATTCAGTGGGCCTCACACAATCCAAAAGTGTCCAGTGTCCACAAGTGTGTGCAGAAATTCAAAATCTCCCCTGTCCTATAGACACCTTGTACCTTGTTTTACATTACTATATAGTTTGTTGGATTTTGTCTACATTTCTACCAAAAATGAGGAAGGCTGGTGGAAGAGGCCGTGGAATTGGGAGGGGGTTGGCAGCTGGTAATGATGGTGTTGGTGGTGGATCTGATGGTAGTGGCAAAAGCAAAATAGGACCGAATGCAGGAGGTGTTGAGCCTGCGTCATCGTCTGGCTCCACAAGGCCTCGAAGGCTTAGTTTTCTAGTAGTTGGCAAACCGCTTTTAAAGCCAGAGCTTCAGGAAAAAGTTTTGTCTTACATTGCTGACTCAGCCTCCAGCTCTATCGCCTCCTCTTCTGAAGTTGTAAAAAATAAAAGCACTGAGTCGTCATTGGAGGCTCATGTTCATGAACCACACGTTTCCTTGTGTCCTTCACCCCAACCAAGATTGAAGGATGATGCAGGCAAAACTACTGATTACTCCATGGAGCTGTTTTCACATACCATGCCTGGATTATCAAGTGAAATGGTGAATTACCCAGGCCAAGATGAATCTGACATGGAGTGCACTGATGCACAGCCACTGATAGATGATACTGCTGGTACATTCACTCAGAGCACTACATTGTCCTCGCAGTGTACAGAGCCAGATTCTGACCCTGATGAGACTCAGGTGCCCCTTCCCGCACACTATACCACCATACACGGTGACACAGAGGAAGGTGCACATGACATTGAAGAGGAGGTGATGGATGACCCAGTTGTTGACCCAAATTGGCATCCATTGGGGGAAGAGGGTGCTGCTTCCAATAGCTCAGATGAGGAGGAGGAGCATCCACAGCAGACATTGACATCGCAACAGCTGTTATCTGGCAGGCCCGGAGCACTCTAAAGACAGGTTCCAAAAATCAAAAGAGTTGCTGGACAGCTTGTCCAGTGGGTCAAAATATCACAGCGTGCTAGGCCGCAAAATGTCTGCCAAAGTAGGAAGAGTGCAGTGTGGCACTTTTTTGAACAAAATCCTCATGATCAGGACAAGGTTATCTGTACGAAGTGCGCAAAGACCTTTAGCCGAGGGAAAAATCTGAAAAATTTGAATACCAGTTGCATGCTTAGACATTTAACCAGCATGCACTTGCAAGCGTGGACACAACACCAAACCTCAAGTGCCACATGTGCAACTGATCACAAAGAAGGTAGTCAGCAACGCTACATTGTTTCCCTCACTGTAAGCCCACCGATTAGCACAGCAGCAAATGTTGAGGTGTCGTTGCAAGGCCACAGCAGTCAGGGAATCTCACTGTTATATCAACGAAAGACTGAATCTAGGCCATCAGAAAGAACACCAACTCCATCACCATCATCAACCCTCTCTCAGTCCGCCCTGTCCACTGCTACTTCCACCATATAGACACAGAAAAAACGGAGCAGAGAACACCATCCAATAAAAAACATCAATTTATTAATTCAAATAATTGACAATACAAAAGTATACATACCAATAATGGCTTATATAGTAAAAAGGAAAAGGAGGGATACTAAGGCCAAAACAGAGGAACACATGGTAATCCTGTGAGCAAGGGTTATAAAGTGTATAAAGCGACAATAAGGTACAACATGGTAAGTCCCGGGCAGAGTACCCATACAAGGTGTAATGGATATTGTCTAGAGCATTAAGTACCCCTTTTGAGAAAGCATTCAATGCGAAACGCGCGTCAGGGGGTCACAGAGGGGCACATTGGCGCACTGGCGATCATGGGTAAGTGACATTATTTAGATACTGAAGGGCTTTTGATTTGCTTTTTACTATATAAGCCATTATTGGTATGTATACTTTTGTATTGTCAATTATTTGAATTAATAAATTGATGTTTTTTATTAGATGGTGTTCTCTGCTCCGTTTTTTCTGTGTCTATTCCTAATGGGAGCATTTCCATTTCCTATTGTTGTTAGGCCTTGGCCTTACTTTTTGGATTGAAGTTATTTTATTCAGCATTCATTATAGTTTATATTTGCTTATTTTTGACTATTTTTCGTTTTCATACTTCTACCATATGCAGCTCTCAAGTCTAGCTCACCCTCCCAGACACAATGAGTAGGTCAAGAAAGTACTCAGTCTCTCATCCGCGTACACTAGGTTTGAACGCCCACATTGCCAAACTAATCTCGTTAGAGATGATGCCGTATCGGTTGGTGGAAAGCGCAGCTTTCCGCGAACTCATGGCCTATGCAGTACCACGCTATGACCTACCCAGTCGCCACTTCTTCTCTCGCAAAGCCATCCCAGCCCTCCACCATCATGTGAAAGACCGCATTGTCCATGCACTCAAGCAGTCAGTGAGTGGAAAGGTGCACCTCACAACTGATGCATGGTCCAGTCGGCATGGCCAGGGCCGTTACGTGTCCATCACTGCGCACTGGGTTAATGTGGTGGATGCAGGGTCCACAGGGGACAGCGGTGGTGGGACAGTGCTGCCTAGCCCACGGTATAGGAAACAGTTGGCTGTAGGCATTCGACCCTCCTCCTCCTCCAGAAGTGAAAGCTCGTCCACAGAGCGCAGTCGTACGAGCACTCCATCTGCAGCTGCCACTGTTGCACACGAGGTGTCCCCCTATCGAGCAGCTAGTGGAAAGCGTCAGCAGGCTGTGTTGCAGATGATGTGTTTGGGCGACAGACACACCGCCGAGATGCTGGCCGAGTACTTTCAGCGACAAACTGAGTCATGGCTGGGCAGTGTACATCTTGAGGCAGGCAAGGTAGTTAGTGATAACGACCGTAATTTTGTGGCAGCCATAGCCCTTTCAACCTCAGCCACATACCTTGCTTGGCTCACACCTTGAACCTGGTGGTGCAGTGCTTCCTCAATAATTATCCGGAGTTAACAGCCCTGCTCCAGAAGGTGCGAAGACTGTGCGCGCACATCCGCCGGTCGCCTGTACACTCCATTCGTATGCAGAAGCTGCAGCGATTGCTCCACCTTCCCAACCACCGCCTCATTATCGACATTGCAACAAGGTGGAACTCCACCCTGCACATGGTTGAGCGGCTGTGCGAGCAGAGGCAGGCCATAATGCATTTGTGGGAGGATACACGGCCTGGCACTTTGAGAGCAGACATGGAGTTGACAGGTGTGCAGTGGTCGAAGCTGAAAGACCTCTGTAAAGTCCTTCAGTGTTTTGAGGAATGCACACGGCTGGTAAGCGCAGACGACGCCATCCTAAGCATGAGCATCCCACTTATGCGTCTGCTCATGCAAACTTTGACGCACCTTAAGGAGCAGGCGTCTGCAGCCAATGTTGATGAGGAGGAAGAGGAGGAGGGAATCCTTGATGACATTCAGCCATTGTCTGCTCAGGGACCTCTCCTGGACGAGGTGGAGGAAGAAGAGGAGGAGGAGGATGATGATGGGGATGATTACTTAGGGGAGGAGGATGCATCTCGTCGGGCAAGTGAAAATGTTGGCGTGGCAAGGTCTGGTACAGGGTTTGTGCGTGACTGGAGGGATGTGGATTTGCCAGAAAGTGCTCCTCCACCCAGCACTCGCAGTGCATCATTGACACCGGGAACATTGGCCCACATGTCAGATTATGCCTTGCAGATCCTAAAAAGGGACCCACGCATTGCCAAAATGATGAACAATGACGACTACTGGTTGGCCAGCATCCTGGATCCACGCTATAAAGGCAAATTATAAAACATCATGCCACTGGAGAACCTTGACCTAATATTGGCTACTAAACAAGCAACTCTGGTTTACCGGTTGGTTGAGGCATTCCCAGCACACAGCAGTGGTGATGGTTCTCACACGAACCGTACGGGCCAGGGCAGCTTGGCAGAGGTGTTCATGGTGCACACAGCAGAAGTGGCGTTGGAGACGGGTTTCATGACAATGTTGTGGACTGATTTTCCACGGACCGCTCACACAACTGGTAATTGTCGATGGCAAGTGACAGGAGACAGCAGTTGTCAACTATGGTTAACAACTACTTTTCCTCCCATATCGATGTTCTCCCGCACAGGTCATTCCCCTTTGACTATTGGGCCGCTAAACTGGACACCTGGCCTGAATTTTCACAATATGCCTTACAGGAGCTCGCTTGCCCAGCTGCAAGTGTGCTATCGGAAAGAGTCTTCAGTGCAGCTGGATCAATCCTGACAGAAAAAAGGACCCATCTGTCAACCCAAAATGTGGATGATCTAACCTTCATTAAAATGAACCATGCATGGGTTTCCAAGGATTTTGTCCCACTTTCCCTTGATGACACATAGGTTGCCAGAAAAATGGCCGGGCTCTAGCTCCAGATGATCAGTGGCTTCCATTTCTTATGGACGTCAACTCACAATTACATGCAGTGGTGGCTTATCATCAGCTTTCACAGTTTTCCTACTCACAAACGTGTGACATTCCGGTGCACATTTCAAAATGTGCCCTCTCATGCCAATCAAATAGAATCGCCTAAGCCTGTGGCTTCTGTCTTTTGCACTCCAAAGTTACGTGACAGATCATGATAGCCAGTGAGCACCATGTTTACATCGCTCCCTGTGATAAAAATTGGATTGAGATGAGTAACAGTGATGGAATCAACGGAAGTGCGATACAGCAAGACTTTATTCATAAAAAAATGTTTTCACTGTCTCAACACACAAATTAATTGAGGGTCAGCATCGCCTATGAGAATTGTGACGGAAGTTTTTCCCATGAATAACAATTCCTAGATTTCTGCAATCAATAGCCTTTATGTCACTAATTGTATGCATCTCATTTGCTATTGCGGAGAGGCTGGACTGTATTACTGAGACAGAAATATTTATGAAGATTTAAAAATAACACCAAAAGTATATAGTTGTGTACGCCTCAAATGCATTTCCTTTTTTCCACTTTTTAGATTGCTGTGTAATCCATACTGAGAACACGGAGATTTTTCATGTTTAAACTATGCTATATATACCTGCTATCCAGTGATAAAGTACCCTTTCTCTACTTTGTACAATCTGGTCAAATCCATACTGGTCCTGAGATCATCTGAGTCTGCCTCCTGATCTATAGACATATATTTTTAATGTGTAAACTAGGCTACATATATACATGTTATCCGGTGAAACTGTACCCTTCATCAACTTTCTACAATGTTGTTGAATCCATACTGGGCCTGAGAACGGCTGCCGAGCTGTTAAGGAAGCTACAGCACCTGTGGTTTGGACACGTAATTTTTTCAGGAATGACGGTTAGGCCTAACTCCGGAATTGCGGTTGACCTGAACTTACTGGAAAATCATCGTTCGTGGGGAATAATCTGAATCCCAGATCCCCATCACTAACGGAGTTCAGCAGGTTATCTGCACCTGTAAGCGACAAAAGCTGGTCCTTTCAGTGTAGCGTGTATGCAGCCCCGGACATGTACTGGAATGCTAGACCTGTTATTGCTCGATCTCACGTGCCACAGCCTCGCGTATCCCTCTAGTAAGCTTGACGCGTACCGCGGGGCCATGCCGGAGTCTTGGTCGTTAACGGAATAAAGCTGAGAAATCGCTAGCACAGCTACAAACGGACATACCACACCACACACAGAATCGACAAAGCTTGCAATCTGTCCATCTTTTCTGTAGCTTGTATGGTAGTGGTTTCCCGGGTGCAGTCCAATTAAGCCACAGGCTCCACTCCTGGTGGTGCCCTTTTGGACATTCCTTTAAGGTTCAGCTTTGCAATCATACTGCCCCCGGAAACCAAAAACTTTGCCTTCAGGGACGCTGTTTGGAGGTTCGTGGGAATAACGCCGCCCGATTAGCAGTCGGCATATGGGTCGCCCTCCCAGGGCTGTGGGGTACTCGGTACCGGGCCGGTGTCAGTGGGATGTGTCACAGCAGCGGTGACCCGGACGGTGGCCCTGGGCGCCCATGTAAATGGCGTGGTATAATGGTAAAGAGTTTATATAGATAGTTTGACGCCACCTGTGGTGTTCGGCAACATAGATGTTAGGCCGACGCTGCATGCAGATCCTCTGGGACTGATGGTGTTGTGCAGCAAAGATGGTGAAGCTCCCCACAGGTGGAGCTGGAGTCCCAGGGAAGTGTAGATGTAGTGATGGGGGAAAGGCACAGGCAGTGTAGGTGCTGGTACCCAGATGTAGCGGTGCTGGAATAACTGTAGGACACCAGAGCGTGCAGTTCAAAAGCTTTACTCACAGTTTGCAGGTTACACAGATGCCTGCCTCTGTGCTGTGTCCTCCAGGTCAGGACCTCTGCCAACCTCCGGGACCAGAATGGAAAGCTCCCTTCCAACACTCCGCCAACATGTACCTTCCTGAATGTCTCCTTTCTAGCGCTTGTGGGGGAAGCACTCACAGGACTGTGGTTCACTGAAACGCCTCCTGTCTAACAGGTGTTCCTCAGACTTTACTTGTGTGGCAGACAGCTGTAGCCTTTTCCTTCTGCCTCGCACACGTTGATGCTGGGGCCTCCGAGCCTTATTTGGGTACAGAGCATTTATAGCTGCTACTTCCCCCGGTTTCTGCTGCAGGAACGTCAGTGTCCCTACAAACTCGGAGACCGGAATCCGGACCATGCGCTCCAGCTAGGAGTGAGCCTTAACTCTGCTCATCCTCCAGCTCCCCTTCTCACGTCCACACACTTCCCCTTCCCTGCACAGAGTGCCCTAACTTACCTCCTCCCGACCACAGAGAGCAGCTCCTCAGCAGTCAGGTTCAGAGGTCTCCCTGCTGGCCTGGAGTGGGAAATGTGTTGTGTGTTGGTTTCACTGCTAGAGAGATCCTTCGTTGCTCCCAAGCTTGACAACACACTCCCTAGGAGGAAGGCAATGCCACAGTGGCGACCGTACTCTTGGGGATGCCACAAGTGCACTGAGGCCCAGCCACTGCTGGATGATGCTGCTGGTACATTGATACAGACCACTACATTCCCCTCGCACTCTACACAGCCAGAATCTGACCCAGAGGAAACTCAGGTTCCCCTTCCCGCATACTATACCACCTTACACGGTGACAAAGAGGAAGGTGCAGATGAAAGTGCAGGTTCCTTGAGCAGGTGGGGGGCATACTCATGGGCGATGGCACTGGCACAGGGCACCGCATAGTACGCAAAAGTGTCTCTGCCGGTGGGAGGGCCTAAACAGCCAAGTGCAGTGAGATGGAAGATGGGGATGACAAGGAGTTCAGAGTAGTGCAGGGATTCCCAAGCAAGGAGACTTATGTAATTGTTTTCAATGTTGGGACAGCAATTTTTGGGGAGCACTATACTCTGGTGAATGATATATGGGGCCCACCATACACTGGAGCATTCCAAAGGTGGACATCAGACACTGGAGCAGCATTTGCAGGGCCCATTATACACTAGAGCAGTAGAAATGGGGCCCATTATATATGGAGCATTATTTGGGCCCATAAGACAGTGGAGCTTCATCCATTGGGACCAACATATACTGTAGCATTATGTGGAGCTCATCATATACGGTTTGAAACATTATATGGGAATAATGATTCCGTATGGAGAAATATATGGGCCTCATTACTCTGTATAGCACACTAAGCGCTGGCCATAATACTGTATGGAGTTATATACTGTCCGTTTTTGGAGGTATTGGAGAATTTAAAATGGATATCAGTCATGAGATGTAAGAAGTGAAGTATTTTTCATTGTACTATACTGCTATTTCTCTGCCATATCGGAGCATCATGAGTTGTGGTATGTGTTAAAGGGGCGCTCTTTGGCCCTGGGCCCACGAAAACCTGGAGCCAGCCCTCCCCCACAACTGTAGCCAAATAACCCCCATTTTTCAGTGCGTAACTAGTATTATGAAGTTAATTAAGGTTGACAAGCTTCAGTAACAAGAATTTATGCTTTTGGCATTCAAATGGGCACTGTTGGTGTGTTTCCTGTCCTCCTCTCACTGCCGACTTTAATTCTCCTTTGACTTACATTGGGATTCGTAATTCGGGACAACCCCGACTTTTCCCTATAGTCGGACGATTTTGCTCTTCATGAAACGAAACTCGACCCTAAAAAAACAAAAGTCGCTCAACACTACTAATCGTATTGAATCAGAGTTCAACATATATAGAAAAATGTCAATCCTCCTGCTCACAAGAGATGCCTCAAAAAGACATGTATAGATCTATGCATATAGCAGGATAATATTGTGGACATACCTCAGCAGAAAAAGTGATATAGATAATAATAACCCTAATGGAGAGACCTAATAAATTATCTCGGAGTACTAAAGTTCTTATTGTGCTATGTGTAGCTGATTTGAGGCAGAGCCAGAGTCCACATAATATAGGGTAATATCATTCCCCTGTATTTCTCAAAAAGCCTCAAGAACCATATATGAATCTATACAAATAACAGGGTAATTAGCCCTCATACTGTGGACATACCTCAAAGGCACTCAAATCTGTCATTTAAAAATAGGTCACCAATGATAGCAGAATATATATGCACAAGAGGTCAAAACATAGCAGTAATCTCATATTTTATATAGCTGCTCATTTGCTGAAAACAATTTTTTACATATATTTGGAAGCTAATGAAACAATAAGCCTATGAACTTTCAGTGTGTGTATATATATATATATATATATATATATATACCATATATACTCGAGTATAAGCCGATCCGAGTATAAGCCGACCCCCTAATTTTGCCACAAAAAACTGGGAAAACTTATTGACTCGAGTATAAGCCTAGGGTGGGAAATGCTCCATAGATTATTCCCCCATATGGTGTCCCCAGAAGAAGCTCCATAGATTATTCCCCCATATGCTGCCCCCATAAGAAGCTCCATATTGTTCCCCCATATACTGCCCCCATATGAAGCTCCATAGATTATTCCCCCATATGCTGCCCCCATAAGAAGCTCCATATTGTTCCCCCATATGCTGCCCCCATAAGAAGCTCCATAGATTGTTCCCCCATATACTGCCCCCATAAGTAGCTCCTTAGATTATTCCCCCAAGTGCTGCCGCTGCTGCTGCTGCATGTAAAAATAAAAAAAAAATGACATACACACCTCTCCGTTGCTGTTTGTCAGATACTCACCTGTCCTGCGTCCATGGCTGCTCACCACTATCTGCCACGTCATCGGTCAGTGACGTTCAGACTGCAGGGGGCACGGCGAGCACTAATCACGTCACCGCGCCCTCTGCTGTCTGAAGTCACTGACCGATGACAGACAGCAGCAAGCAGCTATGGACGCAGGACAGGCGAGTATCGCTATACTTACCTGTCCTGACGCTGTCACTTGGAGCCCCCAGCTTCTCCGCGCTCGTTCAGCGGTCATGTGTTACTGCTCATTAAAACTCATGAATATGCGCATATTCATGAGTTTTAATGAGCGGTACCACGTGACCGCTGAAGGCAGGAAGAGAGAGCGCGGAGAAGCTGGGGGCTCAAGAGACAGCATCAGGACAGATAAGTATGACCTGGGCTATTGAAACAGGGGTACATATGCTGAAAATTGGCATGTATTTTGAATATCTAATAAAGATCATTGATAGAGTTGAGCGACTTTTGTTTTTTTAGGGTCGCGTTTCGTTTCGTGAAACCCGACTTTTCCAAAAGTCGGGTCGAGCAAGATCGTCCGATTATAGGGAAAAGTCGGGGTCATCCCGAAACACAAAACCCAATGTAAGTCAATGGGGAATAAAAGTCGGCAGTGAGAGGAGGACAGGAAACACACCTACAGTGCCCATTTGAATGCCAAAAGCATCAATTCTTCTTACTTAAGCTTGTCAACCTTAATTAACTTCATAATACAAGTTATGCACTGAAAAATGGGGGTTATTTGGCTAAATTTGTGGGGGGGGAGGGCTGGCTGCAGGTTTTCATGTGCCCTGGGCGAAAGAGCGCCCCTTTAACACATACCACAACTCATCATGCTCCGATACGGCAGAGAAATAGCGGTATAGTACAATGAAAAATACCTCACTTTTTACATCTCATGACGAGGCCCATCTATTTCTCCATACAAAATCATTGGTCCCATATAATGTTTGAAACAGTATATGATGAGCTCCACATAATGCTACAGTATATGTTGGTCCCCATGGATGAAGCTCCACTGTCTTATGGGCCCAAATAATGCTCCAAACATAATGGGCCCCATTTCTAATGCTCTAGTGTATAATGGGCCCTGTAAATGCTGCTCCAGTGTCTGATGTCCACCTTTGGAATGTTCCAGTGTATGGTGGGCCCCATCTATCATTCTCCAGAGTATAGTGCTCCCCAAAAATTGCTGTCCCAACATTGAAAACAATCAAATAAGTCTCCTCGCTAGGGAATCCCTGTACTTGTCTGGACAGGTGCTGTAGCTTGCTTAACAGCTCGCCAGCCGTTCTCACGCCCAGTATGGATTGCACGTGATTGCACAAAGGTTAGAAAGGGTACCGTATCCCTGGATAACATGTATGGATAGCGTGCACATTCAAAATATATGTCTATACAGCATGAGGCAGGCTCAGACGGTGTTAGGCCCAGTATGGATTGCACGTCATTGCACAAAGGTTAGAAAGGGTACCGTATCCCCGGATAACATGTATGGATAGCGTACACATTCAAAATATATGTCTATACAGCATGAGGCAGGCTCAGACGGTGTTAGGCCCAGTATGGATTGCACGTCATTGCACAAAGGTTAGAAAGGGTACCGTATCCCCGGATAACATGTATGGATAGCGTACACATTCAAAATATATGTCTATACAGCATGAGGCAGGCTCAGACGGTGTTAGGCCCAGTATGGATTGCACGTCATTGCACAAAGGTTAGAAAGGGTACCGTATCCCCGGATAACATGTATGGATAGCGTACACATTCAAAATATATGTCTATACAGCATGAGGCAGGCTCAGACGGTGTTAGGCCCAGTATGGATTGCACGTCATTGCACAAAGGTTAGAAGGGGTACCGTATCCCCGGATAACATGTATGGATAGCGTACACATTCAAAATATATGTCTATACAGCATGAGGCAGGCTCAGACGGTGTTAGGCCCAGTATGGATTGCACGTCATTGCACAAAGGTTAGAAAGGGTACCGTATCCCCGGATAACATGTATGGATAGCGTACACATTCAAAATATATGTCTATACAGCATGAGGCAGGCTCAGACGGTGTTAGGCCCAGTATGGATTGCACGTCATTGCACAAAGGTTAGAAAGGGTACCGTATCCCCGGATAACATGTATGGATAGCGTACACATTCAAAATATATGTCTATACAGCATGAGGCAGGCTCAGATGGTGTTAGGCCCAGTATGGATTGCACGTCATTGCACAAAGGTTAGAAGGGGTACCGTATCCCCGGATAACATGTATGGATAGCGTACACATTCAAAATATATGTCTATACAGCATGAGGCAGGCTCAGACGGTGTTAGGCCCAGTATGGATTGCACGTCATTGCACAAAGGTTAGAAAGGGTACCGTATCCCCGGATAACATGTATGGATAGCGTACACATTCAAAATATATGTCTATACAGCATGAGGCAGGCTCAGACGGTGTTAGGCCCAGTATGGATTGCACGTCATTGCACAAAGGTTAGAAGGGGTACCGTATCCCCGGATAACATGTATGGATAGCGTACACATTCAAAATATATGTCTATACAGCATGAGGCAGGCTCAGACGGTGTTAGGCCCAGTATGGATTGCACGTCATTGCACAAAGGTTAGAAGGGGTACCGTATCCCCGGATAACATGTATGGATAGCGTACACATTCAAAATATATGTCTATACAGCATGAGGCAGGCTCAGACGGTGTTAGGCCCAGTATGGATTGCACGTCATTGCACAAAGGTTAGAAAGTGTACCGTATCCCCGCATAACATGTATGGATAGCGTACACATTCAAAATATATGTCTATACAGCATGAGGCAGGCTCAGACGGTGTTAGGCCCAGTATGGATTGCACGTCATTGCACAAAGGTTAGAAAGGGTACCGTATCCCCGGATAACATGTATGGATAGCGTACACATTCAAAATATATGTCTATACAGCATGAGGCAGGCTCAGATGGTGTTAGGCCCAGTATGGATTGCACGTCATTGCACAAAGGTTAGAAAGGGTACCGTATCCCCGGATAACATGTATGGATAGCGTACACATTCAAAATATATGTCTATACAGCATGAGGCAGGCTCAGACGGTGTTAGGCCCAGTATGGATTGCACGTCATTGCACAAAGGTTAGAAAGGGTACCGTATCCCCGGATAACATGTATGGATAGCGTACACATTCAAAATATATGTCTATACAGCATGAGGCAGGCTCAGACGGTGTTAGGCCCAGTATGGATTGCACGTCATTGCACAAAGGTTAGAAAGGGTACCGTATCCCCGGATAACATGTATGGATAGCGTACACATTCAAAATATATGTCTATACAGCATGAGGCAGGCTCAGACGGTGTTAGGCCCAGTATGGATTGCACGTCATTGCACAAAGGTTAGAAAGGGTACCGTATCCCCGGATAACATGTATGGATAGCGTACACATTCAAAATATATGTCTATACAGCATGAGGCAGGCTCAGACGGTGTTAGGCCCAGTATGGATTGCACGTCATTGCACAAAGGTTAGAAGGGGTACCGTATCCCCGGATAACATGTATGGATAGCGTACACATTCAAAATATATGTCTATACAGCATGAGGCAGGCTCAGACGGTGTTAGGCCCAGTATGGATTGCACGTCATTGCACAAAGGTTAGAAAGGGTACCGTATCCCCGGATAACATGTATGGATAGCGTACACATTCAAAATATATGTCTATACAGCATGAGGCAGGCTCAGATGGTGTTAGGCCCAGTATGGATTGCACGTCATTGCACAAAGGTTAGAAGGGGTACCGTATCCCCGGATAACATGTATGGATAGCGTACACATTCAAAATATATGTATACAGCATGAGGCAGGCTCAGACGGTGTTAGGCCCAGTATGGATTGCACGTCATTGCACAAAGGTTAGAAAGGGTACCGTTTCCCTGGATAACATGTATGGATAGCGTACACATTCAAAATATATGTCTCAGGAGGCAGGCTTAGACGGTGTCAGGCACAGTATGGATTTGACGGCCCAGATTACACAGCGGAGGAGCAGGGAGAGGTAAAGATTGCAAATGCTGGGGCCCTGGCCAAGCAAGGGGGGCCCACTCGTGGGCGTCGGTACTGGCACTGGGCCCCTCATAGTACAGCGGTGTGTCTGACGGCGGGTGTGCACCACCACCATCAGAGACACTTGATTGCACTATGAGGGACCCTGTGCCAGTGCCAGCGCCCAACAGTCGGCCTTCCCACCTGTCCAGGGCAACGGCACTCGCACGGTGTCGTGCGGTAGGTGGTGACCCCGGCCATGGGGGGGAGGCAGCACAGTTATGGAGTTTTAGAAAGTGGCATATGTTGATGTTGGACATTCAGCTGATGCAAAAGGCGAAATAGGTGAAGTACCAGGAAGAGGTGGACCAAAGCAAGCCATTTTTCTGTCACCCATTGTGTCATCAGGGGAAAGTGGGACAAAATCCTTGGAAACCCATGCGTGGTTCATTTTAATGAAGGTTAGATCATCCACATTTTGGGTTGACAGACGGGTCCTTTTTTCTGTCAGGATTGATCCAGCTGCACTGAAGACTCTTTCCGATAGCACACTTGCAGCTGGGCAAGCGAGCTCCTGTAAGGCATATTGGGCCAATTCAGGCCAGGTGTCCAGTTTAGCGGCCCAATAGTCAAAGGGGAATGACCTGTGTGGGAGAACATCGATATGGGAGGAAAAGTAGTTTGTAACCATAGTTGACAACTGCTGTCTCCTGTCACTTTCCATCGATGCAGTATTACCAGTTGTGTGAGCGGTATTTGAAAAATCAGTCCACAACATTGTCATGAAACCCCTGTCTCCAACGCCACTTCTGCTGTGTGCACCACGAACACCTCTGCCAAGCTGCCCCCGGCCCGTACGGCTCTTGTGAGAACCATCACCGCTGCTGTGTGCTGGGAATGCCTCAAGCAACCGATTTACCAGAGTTGCTTGTTTATTAGCCAATATTAGGTCAAGGTTCTCCTGTGGCATGATGTTTTGTAATTTGCCTTTATAGCGTGGATCCAGGATGCTGGCCAACCAGTAGTCGTCATCGTTCATCATTTTGGCAATGCGGGGGTCCCTTTTTAGGATCCGCAAGGCATAATCTGACATGTGGGCCAATGTTCCCGGTGTCAATGATGCACTGCGAGTGCTGGGTGGAGGAGCACTTTCTGGCAAATCCACATCCCTCCAGTCACGCACAAACCCTGTACCAGACCTTGCCACGCCAACATTTTCACTTGCCCCACGAGATGCATCCTCCTCCCCTAAGTAATCATCCCCATCATCCTCCTCCTCCTCCTCCTCTTCTTCCTCCACCTCGTCCAGGAGAGGTCCCTGAGCAGACAATGGCTGAATGTCATCAAGGATTCCCTCCTCCTCTTCCTCCTCATCAACATTGGCTGCAGACGCCTGCTCCTTAAGGTGCGTCAAAGTTTGCATGAGCAGACGCATAAGTGGGATGCTCATGCTTAGGATGGCGTCGTCTGCGCTTACCAGCCGTGTGCATTCCTCAAAACAATGAAGGACTTTACAAAGGTCTTTCAGCTTCGACCACTGCACGCCTGTCAACTCCATGTCTGCTCTCAAAGTGCCTTGCCGTGTATCCTCCCACAAATGCATTATGGCCTGCCTCTGCTCGCACAGCCGCTCCACCATGTGCAGGGTGGAGTTCCACCTTGTTGCAATGTCGATAATGAGGCGGTGGTTGGGAAGGTGGAGCAATCGCTGCAGCTTCTGCATACGAACGGAGTGTACAGGCGACCGGCGGATGTGCGCGCACAGTCTTCGCACCTTCTGGAGCAGGGCTGTTAACTCCGGATAATTTTTGAGGAAGCACTGCACCACCAGGTTCAAGGTGTGAGCCAAGCAAGGTATGTGGCTGAGTTTTGAAAGGGCTATGGCTGCCACAAAATTACGGCCGTTATCACTAACTACCTTGCCTGCCTCAAGATGTACACTGCCCAGCCATGACTCAGTTTGTCGCTTCAAGTACTCGGCCAGCACCTCGGCGGTGTGTCTGTCGCCCAAACACATCATCTGCAACACAGCCTGCTGACGCTTTCCACTAGCTGCTCGATAGGGGGACACTTCGTGTGCAACAGTGGCAGCTGCAGATGGAGTGCTCGTACGACTGCGCTCTGTGGATGAGCTTTCGCTTCTGGAGGAGGAGGAGGAGGGTCGAACGCCTACAGCCAACTGTTTCCTATACCGTGGGCTAGGCAGCACTGTCCCACCACCGATGTCCCCTGTGGACCCTGCATCCACCACATTAACCCAGTGCGCAGTGATGGACACGTAACGGCCCTGGCCATGCCGACTGGACCATGCATCAGTTGTGAGGTGCACCTTTCCGCTCACTGACTGCTTGAGTGCATGGACAATGCGGTCTTTCACATGATGGTGGAGGGCTGGGATGGCTTTGCGAGAGAAGAAGTGGCGACTGGGTAGGTCATAGCGTGGTACTGCATAGGCCATGAGTTCGCGGAAAGCTGTGCTTTCCACCAACCGAAAGGGCATCATCTCAAACGAGATTAGTTTGGCAATGTGGGCGTTCAAACCCAGTGTACGCGGATGAGAGACTGAGTACTTTCTTGACCTACTCATAGTGTCTGGGAGGGTGAGCTGGACTTGAGAGCTGCATATGGTGGAAGTAGCGGTGGACAGGGCGGACTGAGAGAGGGTTGATGATGGTGATGGAGTTGGTGTTCTTTCTGATGGCCTAGAATCAGTCTTTCGTTGATATAACAGTGGGATTCCCTGACTGCTGTGGCCTTGCAACGACACCTCAACATTTGCTGCTGTGCTAACCGGTGGGCTTACAGTGGGGGAAAGAATGTAGCGTTGCTGACTACCTTCGTTGTGATCAGTTGCACATGTGGCACTTGAGGTTTGGTGTTGTGTCCACGCTTGCAAGTGCATGCTGGTTAAATGTCTAAGCATGCAACTGGTATTCAAATTTTTCAGATTTTTCCCTCGGCTAAAGGTCTTTGCGCACTTCTTACAGATAACCTTGGCCTGATCATGAGGATTTTGTTCAAAAAAGTGCCACACTGCACTCTTCCTACTTTGGCAGACATTTTGCGGCCTAGCACGCTGTGATCTTTTGACCCTCTGGACAAGCTGTCCAGCAACTCTTTTGATGTTTGGAACCTGTCTTTGGAGTGCTCCGGGCCTGCCAGGTAACAGCTGTTGCGATGTCGATGTCTGCTGTGGATGCTCCTCATCTGAGCTATTGGAAGCAGCACCCTCTTCCCCCAATGGATGCCAATCTGGGTCAACAACTGGGTCATCCATCACCTCCTCTTCTATGTCACGTGCACCTTCCTCTGTGTCACCGTGTATGGTGGTATAGTGTGCGGGAAGGGGCACCTGAGTCTCATCAGGGTCAGAATCTGGCTCTGTACACTGCGAGGACAATGTAGTGCTCTGAGTGAATGTACCAGCAGAATCATCCATCAGCGGCTGTGCATCAGTGCACTCCATGTCAGATTCATCTTGGCCTGGGTAATTCACCATTTCACTTGATAATCCAGGCATGGTATGTGAAAACAGCTCCATGGAGTAATCAGTAGTATGGCCTGCGTCATCCTTCAATCTTGGTTGGGGTGAAGGACACAAGGAAAGGTGTGGTTCATGAACATGAGCCTCCAATGACGACTCAGTGCTTTTACTTTTTACAACTTCAGAAGAGGAGGCGATAGAGCTGGAGGCTGAGTCAGCAATGTAAGACAAAACTTTTTCCTGATGCTCTGCCTTTAAAAGCGGTTTGCCAACTCCTAGAAAACTAAGCGTTCGAGGCCTTATGTAGCCAGACGATGACGCAGGGTCAGCACCTCCTGCATTCGGTCCTATTTTGCTCTTGCCACTACCATCAGATCCACCACCAACACCATCATTACCAGCTGCCAACCCCCACCCAATTCCACGGCCTCTTCCACCAGCCTTCCTCATTTTTGGTAGAAATGTAGACAAAATCCAACAAACTATATAGTAATGTAAAACAAGGTACAAGGTGTCTATAGGACAGGGGAGTTTTAGAATTTCTGCACACACTTGTGGACAGTGGACACTTGTGGATTGTGTGAGGCCCACTGATATCTGAGCGCTATGTGACACGCTCGATGGCACAGCTGCCTGTGACCAAAGTGACGAGAGGATAATGGAGATTTTGAATCTCTGCGTACACTTTTGGACACTGGACACTTGTGGATTGTGTGAGGCCCACTGATATCTGAGCGCTATGTGACACGCTCGATGGCACAGCTGCCTGTGACCAAAGTGACAAGAGGATAATGGAGATTTTGAATCTCTGCGTACACTTTTGGACACTGGACACTTGTGGATTGTGTGAGGCCCACTGATATCTGAGCGCTATGTGACACGCTCGATGGCACAGCTGCCTGTGACCAAAGTGACGAGAGGATAATGGAGATTTTGAATCTCTGCGTACACTTTTGGACACTGGACACTTGTGGATGGTGTGAGGCCCACTGATATCTGAGCGCTATGTGACACGCTCGATGGCACAGCTGCCTGTGACCAAAGTGACGAGAGGATAATGGAGATTTTGAATCTCTGCGTACACTTTTGGACACTGGACACTTGTGGATGGTGTGAGGCCCACTGATATCTGAGCGCTATGTGACACACTCGATGGCACAGCTGCCTGTGACCAAAGTGACGAGAGGATAATGGAGATTTTGAATCTCTGCGTACACTTTTGGACACTGGACACTTGTGGATGGTGTGAGGCCCACTGATATCTGAGCGCTATGTGACATGCTCGATGGCACAGCTGCCTGTGACCAAAGTGACGAGAGGATAATGGAGATTTTGAATCTCTGCGTACACTTTTGGACACTGGACACTTGTGGATGGTGTGAGGCCCACTGATATCTGAGCGCTATGTGACACGCTCGATGGCACAGCTGCCTGTGACCAAAGTGATGAGAGGATAATGGAGATTTTGAATCTCTGCGTACACTTTTGGACCATGGACACTTGTGGATGGTGTGAGGCCCACTGATATCTGAGCGCTATGTGACACGCTCGATGGCACAGCTGCCTGTGACCAAAGTGACGAGAGGATAATGGAGATTTTGAATCTCTGCGTACACTTTTGGACACTGGACACTTGTGGATTGTGTGAGGCCCACTGATATCTGAGCGCTATGTGACACGCTCGATGGCACAGCTGCCTGTGACCAAAGTGACGAGAGGATAATGGAGATTTTGAATCTCTGCGTACACTTTTGGACACTGGACACTTGTGGATTGTGTGAGGCCCACTGATATCTGAGCGCTATGTGACACGCTCGATGGCACAGCTGCCTGTGACCAAAGTGACGAGAGGATAATGGAGATTTTGAATCTCTGCATACACTTTTGGACACTGGACACTTGTGGATTGTGTGAGGCCCACTGATATCTGAGCGCTATGTGACACGCTCGATGGCACAGCTGCCTGTGACCAAAGTGACGAGAGGATAATGGAGATTTTGAATCTCTGCGTACACTTTTGGACACTGGACACTTGTGGATGGTGTGAGGCCCACTGATATCTGAGCGCTATGTGACACGCTCGATGGCACAGCTGCCTGTGACCAAAGTGACGAGAGGATAATGGAGATTTTGAATCTCTGCGTACACTTTTGGACACTGGACACTTGTGGATGGTGTGAGGCCCACTGATATCTGAGCGCTATGTGACACGCTCGATGGCACAGCTGCCTGTGACCAAAGTGACGAGAGGATAATGGAGATTTTGAATCTCTGCGTACACTTTTGGACACTGGACACTTGTGGATGGTGTGAGGCCCACTGATATCTGAGCGCTATGTGACACGCTCGATGGCACAGCTGCCTGTGACCAAAGTGACGAGAGGATAATGGAGATTTTGAATCTCTGCGTACACTTTTGGACACTGGACACTTGTGGATGGTGTGAGGCCCACTGATATCTGAGCGCTATGTGACACGCTCGATGGCACAGCTGCCTGTGACCAAAGTGACGAGAGGATAATGGAGATTTTGAATCTCTGCGTACACTTTTGGACACTGGACACTTGTGGATGGTGTGAGGCCCACTGATATCTGAGCGCTATGTGACACGCTCGATGGCACAGCTGCCTGTGACCAAAGTGACGAGAGGATAAGGGAGATTTTATTGCTTTTAAAAAAGCAGTTTGCGGAGCAGTGGGTAAACAGCAATGCCAGCGTGTCAGGAAGCCTTAAAAGGCAGCCCAACAACAAACACCACTGATACACCACAATATAGCCTCCCCTTGCACTGCACACACAGTGACTTGTGTGTTGTGCAGGCCAAATCGCTAGCAGCAGAAGCAGTTTTTTTGTCTTCTTCCCTGCCTAACGCACTCCCTACAGAATCAGCAGCAACCTCTCCCTATACTAAGATCGGCAGAAGTAAGATGGCGGTCGGCGTGCACGCCCTTTTATACCCCCTGTGACGCCCACCAAAGCAAGCCAATCACTTGCATGCCCTTCTGAAAGATGGTGGTGACCCGTGCCTATGTCATCACGTTGCCCACAGTGTCCGTGGATCCTGATTGGCTGAAAAAGAGCGCAAAACAAACTTTTGAAACGCGACTTTGGCGCGTAAGTCGCCGACCTCGTGGCCGACCTCATCCTAGGGTCGGGTTTCGTTTCATGAAACCCGACTTTGCTAAAAGTCGGCGACTTTTGAATTTTTTCGACCCGTTTCGCTCAACTCTACTCATTGAATATACTGAGAGTTCAATGATATTGAGGACAGGAGACTGAGATGGCCACTCCAGAACCTTCACTTTGTTCTGCTGTAGCCAATGACAGGTCGAATTGGCCTGGTGTTTTGAATTGTTGTCATGTTGGAACATCCAATACATTCCATGTGACGCTTACGGGTTGATGAGTGCAAATTTGCCTCCAGTATTTGCTGATAACGTGTTGCATTCATCTTTCCTTCAACTTTGACCAAGTTTCCTGTGCCTTTGTAGCTCACATCCCCAAAACATCAGCAATCCACCTCCGTACTTTACAGTAGGAATGATGTTCTTTTCATCATAGGTCTTGTTGACCTCTCTCCAAATGTAAAGTTTATGGCTGTGGCCAATAAGTTCAAGTTTGGTCTCATCGCTCCAAATTACATTGGTTCACACGTTTTCAGGCTTGTCTTTGTGCTGTTTTGCATATTGTAGGTGAGATACTTTGTGGCATTTGCGCACTAATGGCTTTCTTCTGACAACTAGACCATGCAGCCCATTTTTCTTCAAGTGACTCCTTATTGTGCATCTTGAAACAGCCACACTGCTAGTTTTCAGAGAATCATGTATTTCAGCTGATGTTATTTGTGGGTTTTTCTTGGCATCCCAAACAATTTTCCTGGCAGTTGTGGATGACACTTTTGTTGGTCTACCTAACCGTGGTTTTGTTTTTACAGAGCCTCTGATTTTCCATTTCACAGTTTGAATGCTGCTGACTGGCATTATCAATTCCTTGGATATCTTTTTGTATCCCTTTCCTGTTTAATACAGTTCAACTACCTTTTCCCGTAGATCTGTTGACAATTCTTTTGCTTTCCCCATGACTTACAAACCAGAAATGTCAGAGGCTGTATGAAAGATGAAAGAGTCTGTCTAGATCCCAGAAACTCACTCAGCTTTTATGCACACACATTGATTACAAGCAAAAAGGTCACAGGTGAGTATGTTACCTTTAGTAGCCATTCAAACCCATTTGTGTCAACTTCTGTGCATGTTATCAGGCCAAAATCACAAGGGTATGTGAACTTTTGATCAGAGTCATTTTGATATTTTGGGTTCTCATTATGCTTTAAAAAGAAAAAAGCACAGTAGTTTGATAATGAATGGCTTCACCCAACCATTAACCATGAGTGGAGAAAAAGTTTTGGTCATATCATTCATATTCTCTGAAAAAAGGCCAAGAAAGCAAAAAATTCTGCTGGGGTATGTAAACTTTTGGGCACATTTATATATATATATATATATATATATATATATACACAGTATATACCCTATATGGCCTGAACAATTGTGTACTTGGTGGCATCTTTTTTAAGCGCATTTCCCCCTTCTTTTGGCTATTCAGGGATTCACCAGGGATTCCTTCAATCAGGACAAGAAAAGAAGATCATAAGCTGTGCAGCAATGAGAATAACAGCTCACAGGCCCAGGCAAAATGTCCACTGTCCACACATAGCCCCTTCACACATTCATCTTCTGCACAGGCACACCGTGCCTGCACAGAAGATCGATGCAGACATTGCCCATAGGAGGGCGGACAGGGGTCTCGTAACCGTGCGTGCATAACACATTTGTGGGATTACAGCGCTGAACAGGTCAGTGTGATGCTAACTTAGTAAATCATGTTGATGAAAACAAGATGTAATATGGAAAGCACTGGGATCCAAAGTCCAAGGAATACCTACATCAATCAAGTAATGATGCCAATGGTGTGTATTGATCAGTGAGCATAATAACCTGGGTCAGCAATAAGTCCATGCATCTTACAGGGCAAAAGACACCCAACGCGTGTCACCACAAGCATGTGGCTTCTTCAGGGGTCCCTGCTCTTTCTTGCTGCACTTTACATATTACATCTTGCTTTTAGCATGCTTTATGGCTGCTTTTTTGGTATTTAACCTTCATCTTATAGCAGTTGTTATAGCTTTATTTATATTGTTTTTGGTTATTTCATTGCGCTATAGGGGATCCATAGAGCATTTTTATTCTGTTTAGTCAATATATCACTTGTTTGGTCTAATTTACCTGGGTCCTGTATATCATTTACTAAGATAGCATTATTCATCTACAGTCATATGTTAAAGTTTGGGCACCCCTATTAATGTTAACCTTTTTTCTTTATAACAATTTTGTTTTTTGCAACAGCTATTTCAGTTTCATATATCTAATAACTGATGGACTCAGTTATATTTCTGGATTCAAATGAGGTTTATTGTACTAACAGAAAATGTGCAATCTGCATTTTAACAAAATTTGACCTGTGCAAAAGTATGGGCACCTCAACATAAAAGTGACATTAATATTTTGTAGATCCTCCTTTTGCAAAAATAACAGCCTCTAGTCGCTTCCTGTAGCTATTAATGAGTTCCTGGATCCTGGATGAAGGTATTTGTAACCATTCCTGTTTACAAAACAATTCCAGTTCAGTTAAGTTTGGTGGTCGCCGAGCATGGACAGCCCGCTTCAAATCATCCCACAGATGTTCAATTCCAGAACATTGTAATTGTTCCTCTGCATGAATGCCTGAGTAGATTTGGAGCGGTGTTTTGGATCACTGACTTGCTGAAATATCCATCCCCTGCGTAACTTCAACTTCGTCACTGATTCTTGCACATTATTGTCAAGAATCTGCTGATACTGAGTTGAATCCATGCGACCCTCAACTTTAACAAGATTCCCGGTGCCGGCATTGGCCACACAGCCCGAAAGCATGATGGAACCTCCACCAAATTTTACTGTGGGTAGCAAGTGTTTTTCTTGGAATACTGTGTTTTTTAGCCTCCATGCATAATGCCTTTGTGTATTACCAAACAACTCAATCTTTGTTTCATCTGTCCACAGGACCTTCTTCCAAAATGTAACTGGCTTGTCCAAATGTGCTTTTGCATACCTCAGGCAACTCTGTTTGTGGCGTGCTTGCAGAAATGGCTTCTTTCTCATCACTCTCCCATACAGCTTCTCCTTGTGCAAAGTGCGCTGTATTGTTGACCGATGCACAGTGACACCATCTGCAGCAAGATGATGCTGCAGGTCTTTGGAGGTGGTCTGTGGATTGTCCTTGACTGTTCTCACCATTCTTCTTCTCTGCCTTTCTGATATTTTTCTTGGCCTGCCACTTCTGGGCTTAACAAGAACTGTACCTGTGTTCTTCCATTTCCTTTCTATGTTCCTCACAGTGGAAACTGACAGGTTAAATCTCTGAGACAACTTTTTGTATCCTTCCCCTGAAAAGCTATGTTGAATAATCTTTGTTTTCAGATCATTTGAGAGTTGTTTTGAGGAGCCCATGATGCCACTCTTCATAGGAGAATCAAATAGGAGAACTACTTGCAAGTGGCCACATTAAATATCTTTTCTCATGATTTGATACACCTGGCTATGAAGTTCAAAGCTCAATGAGGTTCCAAAACCACTTTAGTGCTTCAGGAAGTCAGTAAAAAGTAGTTAGGAGTGTTCAAATCAAGAAAATGATAAGGGTGCCCATACTTTTGCACCGGTCAAATTTTGTTTAAATGCAGATTGCACATTTTCTGTTAGTACAATAATCCTCATTTGAATCCAGAAATATAACTGAGTCCATCAGTTATTAGATATATGAAACTGAAATAGCTGTTGCAAAAACCAAAATTGCTATAAAGAAAAAAGGTTAACCTTAATAGGGGTGCCCAAACTTTAACATATGACTGTATTTGCCTGACGGGGTTGGTCTTCCTAATTGCGGTTGATCATGTCTTGTGTCATGTTTTTGACTTTTTAATTGTTTTTATTCATTGTTTTTGTGTAGTTGTTACTTACTAAAGGATTTTCTATTTTACTCTGTCTGGTGATCCCAATTTATATTGCTTGCCTTCGACTTGGTTTTTGTACTAGTATATATTTCTATAGGTGATCCCAGAATTATCTACAGTGGTGCCCTCCGTCTTTTCTCTTATGACAGGCAGACAAGCAATGCAGAAAATATGAGAAGACCCAACCAGGAAAATGAATATACACATGAACTGTAGGAATCTAGTCATTCCAGAAATGCAGCATACAAATAGTTAATGGCAGAGTAGTATGATATCAGAAGACAGATGGACAGTGGCAAAGATGCAGACAATTAGCAAACAAATGGTTAACCATAGGCAAGCTGGATACTTGCTACCAGAAAAATTGCACACTGTTACAGCAGAATTGCAGTATGAACAGCACTAGCATAGCATAGAAGAGATTGTTATGGTTACAGCAGACAATTGGTAAACCACACATCAACAATGATGAATAGGCAACTAAATATTTGATCATAGAAATTGCCACACACTGTTGCAGCAGTGCTGTCATGTAAACAGCAGTGGCATAGCACAGAAGAGTTTATTATGCTTACTGCAAAACCATGGTTAACCAAAAGTCTGAACAAGGAAGTAAATGTAGAAAAAGGATAAGCAAGCTGGCATTTGTTGAGGAGATGATTACACAGCTGAGAGAAAGAAATAAGACAAACTCTTGGAATACATGTGCGCTAAGTACAAAGCTTAGTGAATACTCAGATGACTCATCGCTGTCTGAGTCCACTTTAAAAGATTTTGTGAGATGATATCAAAGGAGTTTGGCGGGTTTCTCAGGAGATCCGGCATGGGCTACAGCAAAGGGAGGTGGCCATAGAAGAAGGGATCAGGGATCAGTGCTGGTGCCAGGACGGGTTTCTGATTAGTCGTAATAGATATATTGGTAGGATGTAAAATGGGAGGTGTCATGTGTGCACTGTTCACAGTCACCTTGGAGCTCCAAAATGGCTAGCAGTAATGGGCTTGGCACAAGCCACTCTGCTTCCCAGAACCCAGGGGTTGCCCTGGCCTTCACCCTTTAATCACTGTACAGGGATCTGGACTTAACAGAGATAAGAAGCAAGCATAGTATATCCACCGAGTGATAAAAAAATCGGTCCATGAAAGGGCAGTAATGGTAATAAATATCACTCATGGTGTAACTATGGACTATTAGGACCAACTGCAATAACTATAAAGCAAACAAACCACCACCAAGCAGTCATGAAGTCCAGGAGATATAAGAAAATGTCAAAAATTCTTTATTAAATATACCAGGACAAAGGGTAAAAGCAGGGGACAAAATGTGGAAAACTGACATCAACACCCATGCAAAGACTGGGGAACCATAATGGTAGGGATATTAATATACATATACAAAATAAACCTGCGCTGCTACTGTACAGGAAAAAATAAGACCCCTAAAGATAATGGTGCTGCATTGAAGCCACAGGTATAATTAAAGTTAGAGCCCATAAATTGTAGGTGTATAAAATACACATTATACCGGTTTGTATATATACCTTGCAGAGTGCAGCAGCAGTCACACGTGGTCCACCAGCCACCCCAACGCGCGTTTCCGAGCGTTTAGATATGGCCATCTAAACTATTGGCAAGGATAGTATAACATAAGGGCAGTACTCCATGTTTATTTGCAGTGTTAGTATGTTGTGCCATTTGACTTTATTTGTGGCTCTATTGTTCAGTTAATGATGTATATTTGTCCTATTGGGTTTTGTTGTTACCCTTGTGTATTTGTGCATCTATGCAGCACCATTATCTTTAGGGGTCTTATTTTTGCCTGTACAGTGTCAGTGCAGGTTTATTTTGTATATGTATATTAATGGGTCACCCTCCCACGGCTGTGGGGTACTCAGTACTGGGCCGGTGTCAAGGGGATGTGTCACAGCAGCGGTGACCCTGTCCGTGGCTCTGGGCGCCCAAGTAATGGGGAATGTAGTTAATGGAATAGTTCGTGATGCCATCTGTGGTGCTCGGCAAGTGAGATGTGAAGCCGATGCTGCATGCAGATCCTCTGGGGCTGGTGGTGTGTTGCAGCCTAGATGGTGTAGATCCCCACAGGTGAAGCTGTAGCCCCAGGGCAGTGTAGATGTGGTTGGCAATGGATGTATCAGTGCCGACAGGGTAGGAAGCAGACAAGACACAGCGGGGTGCAATTTCTGTACTTTTACTTGGTAACTGCAGTCCAGGATCCTAATTACAGATGGTAACGGAGCAGGCTAGCCTGGAAGCAACTCCAGAATTCTCTCTCACAGACGGGCTGTGCAGTCTCCTTCCTAGCGCCTTGTGGTGTGAAACACTTCAGTACTTAGTTACTCTAGAGTTCCTCCTGTCAGATGTTCTCAAGAACCTTACTTGCACGGCAGACAGCTGTAGCCTATCTCGGGGGCTCCTTTCTCCTGAGTCTCAGCTCTCTATTCAAGCTGCTGTTGTGCCTCAAGTCTTAGATGGGAGCAGGGCTTTTACAGCCTCCTACACCTCTGGTATCTGTTGCAGGACCGTTAGTATCCGTACAACCGTGGAGACCAGGCTCCAGTTCATGCGCTCTCAAGCTGAGGGAGCTCTCCTTCCTAGCTCAACCTCCAGCTTCTCTCTACATGTCTGCACACTTCACCCTCCGCAGACTAACTAACTGCTCCTTCCTCCTGGCCCCCAGAGAGCACTCCTCCCCTTAATCCTGGTTCAGAGTTCCCCCTGCTGGCCCGGAGTGGAACTGTGTTGAATGTATGGATTGACTGCGAGAGAGACCTATCATTGCCTCCAAGCCTGGCATTACCCTCCCCTGGAGGAAGGCAAAGCCAGTGTGGTGACCATACTCCTGGGGGCGCCACATTCCCCCCTAGTGAAAGTCAGCACTCCTGGGCTGAACAAAGAAAACTTGAGTAACACACAAATACTTAAACAACAATAATTTGTGCAAGATTCAAAAGGAAAAATTTACAAAAAACAAGTGCTCCCAAAAATGGTCCGATGATGGCAAGTCCAAGCATCAATGTCCATGGTCCATTCCTGGCAAATGGTAAGTTATATACAAATAAAGTTTTTGACCACACACAAGTCCTGTGGTTCAGTGTCCATAAAAATTCAAAGGGAACTCTTACAGGTTACCTGTAGGCACAAACTTGAAAAACAGTTACATATTTACACAAACAATTTTAGTATTTACATTTATTCTACTATATATGATATCTAAGGGGCGGTATCCCTTGTGTGATGCAGGTAGACCTGCGTAACTCTACTGGTGTAGTGTGTACTGTACTGGATACACTACCGGGTGGTAAACTGGGCAGCACTCTCCTATTGACTCTTAGACTCACTATGGGCACTACAGGTTCACCACTGGCAGGGCGAGGGTTCTCTGGCTCCACTGCTGGTGTGGCATCTGCTGCCTGATTTTCCTGATCCTCAGGATTCTCTTGAGTCACTTCTTCCTGGGCTACCACTTGAGGAAATATCAACACTGGCACCACTATTGCATCATTCACTTTAGTCCAGTTCGCAGGGAATTCTCCAAGTATTGTGCTGACCTTCTTTTCTTCCACTATGGGTTGGATGTTATCTGGCTCTTCTTATCTCTCTTTTAACTGGTCAGGGCACAACTTCAAATGATCTCTCGATACCGCTGCTGAGGTCTCTCCTCCAACCTTACTAACAAGGCATACCTTAGTATTATCAAAATTTGAAGGCATAACGGTATAAGGTTCAGCTTCCCACTGATCATCCAACTTGTGCAATCTTCTCTTTCTTTTCAAGACTTGCTCTCCGGGCGACAAAGGAACGGCAGGTGAATTCTGATTGTAAAGCCTCTCCTGCTTTTGTCTTGCCTGGGCTAGACTTTTCTCCACACATTCTTGAACTCTCCGGTACTGTTGCTGCCTCTCCGTATCCCAGTCAGCATCTGGTGACGTTACTTCGGGTGTCAGGACTCCCATGTCTAAGTCAATAGGCAGCTTACCAGGTCTTGCTCTCATTAAGTAGGCTGGGGTACAGTTGGTAGAGTTCACGGGAATATGGTTGTAGAAGTCCACCAGATCTGGCAACTTCTCTGGACACAGATTTCTCTCCTCCAAGGGCAAAGTCTTCAGGAGGTCCATCACCACCTGGTTCATCTTCTCACACATGCCGTTGGTCTGTGGGTGATACGGTGTTGTCCGGATCTTCTTACAACCATACAAGCTACAGAATTCATGGAACACTTCTGCCTCGAAAGCTGGACCTTGATCAGTAAGCACTCTCTCAGGATACCCATGTGGTCTACAAAAATGTTGTTGGAACGCTCTGGCTGCTGTCCTGACAGTTAGATCTTTGACAGGCATAACTACCAGGAATCTTGAGTAGTGGTCCACAATGGTAAGAGCGTAGATGTAGCCTGACCGGCTTGGAACCAGCTTCACATGGTCCAGGGATACCAACTCAAGCAGCTGTTTGGTGATGATTGGCTGTAGAGGAGCTCTCTGGCTGTCTCGATCCTTTCTGCGCAGGTTACACTGTCCACACTCCCGGCACCACCCCTCAATGGCCTTCCTCATACCAGCCCAGTAGAACCTCTCCCGAAGCAATACTTCCAACTTCTTCCATCCAAAGTGTCCAGCTCCATTGTGGTATGCTTCCAGGACCATTGATGCTTCTCGCTTCGGGATTACCACCTGCCAAACCAGCTCACGAGTACGGGCATTGATACTCCTCCGACACAGCTTTCCTTCATAGATAAACAGCTGGCCTCTCTCCTTCCACAACTGCTGAGATTCTTCAGGAGCATCTGACTCCGGGCGTGAGTCAACTCGCGACAATAGCTCCTTCACCAGGCGGACTGCAGGGTCACTATATTGTGTTTCTGCCCAATCATGATGGGGCAATGGATTCAGAGTGACCTCCTTCATGCCAGACCATCCGTTCCTCACTCCTTCAGCACATTGGGCCACCAGTGGCCTGTGGAAGGGAGGTAGCTCTATTTCTTCAAGAGCCTCAGGGTCTTTTCCAGCATCTGGTAGGTTAGGCATCCTGGACAGCGCATCAGTATTGGCATTCTTGTGCCCCGCTTGGTACTTGATAGTGAACTCATAATTAAACAGTCGAGCCATCCATCGCTGCTCCAGTGCACCTAGCTTGGCAGTGTCCAAGTGGGTCAACAGATTGTTGTCCGTGAAGATAGTAAACTTGGCAGAGGCTAAGTAATGCTTGAACCTTTCGGTGACAGCCCAGACTATGGCAAAGAACTCCAGCTTGAAAGAACTGTAGTTGTCAGGGTTCCTTTCAGTGGGGCGCAGCTTCCTGCTGGTGTAGGAGATCACTCTTTCTGTTCCATTCTGTACCTGCGACAGTACTGCTCCTAGTCCCAAATTGCTGGCATTGGTGTACAGCACAAAGGGTTTCAAATAGTCTGGGTAGGCCAGAATGTCGTCACCTGTGAGAGCCATCTTCAATCTGGTGAAGGACCTTTCCAACTCCTCAGTCCATTCAAAGGTGGAATTTTTCTGTTTGTTCTTCTTGGACTGCCCCACCAGAAGATTTTGCATAGGGGTGGCTATTTTAGTAAAGCCTTTGATGAATCTTCGGTAGTACCCTACCAGTCCAAGGAATTGGCGTACTTCATGGAGCTTGCTAGGCTTTGTCCAGTCCCGGATGACTGTGACCTTGTCGGGATCTGGTGCCACACCTTCTGCACTGACCACATGACCGAGGTACTGTACCTTGGGCTTCAGGAGGTGGCATTTGGAAGGCTTCACCTTCAGGCCAAAATTGGACAGAGCCTCAAACACTTCAGCCAGGTGTTCCAGATGATCTTCATAGGTCTTGGAGAAAACAATGACATCATCCAGGTACAACAGGACCATCTCAAAGTTCATGTGTCCCAGGCAGCACTCCATCAGCCGTTGAAATGTTCCTGGAGTAGTGCAGAGCCCAAACGGCATATAATTGAACTCACAGAGACCCATTGGAGTGGTAAATGCGGTTTTCTCCTTGTGTGCCTCTGCCACGGGAACCTGCCAATACCCACTAGTGAGATCCAAGGTGGAAAAGTAGTTAGCAGTTTTAAGTGCAGCTAAGGACTCTTTAATTCTAGGTAATGGGTAGGCATCTTTATGTGTAATACTGTTAATTTTCCTGTAATCAACACACATTCTCATGGTACCATCCTTTTTCTTTACAAACACTATAGGAGCCGCCCATGGGCTACAACTGTCTCTGATAACCCCTGCTTCCTTCATCTCTTTCAACATACTCTTAGCACATTGGTACTGTGTTGGGGGTATAGGTCTGTACCTCTCCTTTATGGGTGGATGGTCTCCAGTGGGGATATGATGTTGGACCCCTTTTGCCTGCCCGAAATCTAGTGGGTGTTTGCTGAATACCCGCTCATACTCTTGTGTCACTCTGTAAACCCCATTTCTCTGGTATGAAGGTGTAGAGTCAGTTCCCACCTGCAATTGCTGGCACCACTCCTCTGGCTGCTTCACAGAGCCATTGTCCTCCACCTGATTGGATGAGACCAAGGGCTCCGCTGCCTGCAAAGAGTTGTTATTAACAGTGAGCAGCTTGGCAACTGTGGCGTACCGAGGTATTGTGACCTCCTCCTCTCCACAATTCAAAAGACGTACAGGTACTCTCCCTTTTCTGACATCAACCACCCCCCTGGCTGTCAGGACAGTGGGCCTGCTATCAGAATATACTGGTTCTACCAATGCCTGGTAATCACTCCCTCTGAGACCTATAGCTGCCCGACACCATATCAACATTTCACATCTGGGTGGTATTGCAATGGGGAAGGGATCACTCACTCTGACACTGCCAATTTCTCCGCCAGAGAGTTCTACCTGCTGTCTTTGCATCAGGGCTCAGATCTCCTTCTGCAGGACTCGTTGTTCTCCGGAACCAGCAGTCTCAGCCTCCTGTTGCAACAAGACAATAACCTCGGACAGACAGTTTTCAATTACATTGGTACCAAGAGTCATCATGGGATTACATTCACGTCGATCAATATCAACAACTATCAGGCCCTGAGATTTCAGTTCTACCCAACCCACTTTAACAGTAACCTCTTTACATCCAATCTGCGGCAAAGTCTGACCGTTACTGGCAACTACTGTTAGCTCATCAGTTGGGCCACGGGTGAGTTCAGAATCAGCCCAATACCTCTTATACAAAATATACGGCATAGTGGTCACCTGGGAGCCAGTGTCCAGCAAAGAGTTCATGGGGATGCCGTCAATCACCACAAGAAGGATCAGTCCCCGTCCCACATACTTGGCTCGCCAGTTCCTTGGGCCTGCTGGTCCTACTTCTGAGGGTTGGCCCTCTGCCCCAGGGGTTGTTCGTTAAAGGACAGTACCTTGCAAAGTGACCTGCCTTGTAACAGCGATGACAGATGGGACGTCCGTCCTGGTCATAGCGATCGATGTTCCTTCCTCTAAGTGGCGGGGTTCTCCTCCTCCGGAGCCACGGGACATTCTCTGGACTGGAAGCAAGCTGGACCTATTCCTTGGAAGACACCTGCAGGGACTGCACGGTTTTAGTAAGTGCAGCCATTCCTTTGGTCAACTCCTGGACCTGAAGATGCAGCTCCTCAGTTGGATCTTTATCCAGAGTCTGGGCATCAGCCTCCACAGGGATGAAGGGAAAGACGTGGCTTCCTGGTGGTAGGTGATCGCTGGGCGCCTAGGGGGCGCTGGACGGCTGTCAGTGGATTCCTGCAGTACCCGAATAGCCCTGTCCTTAAATTCAGCAAAGTACAGATCAGTGTTTTGCAGGGTTATGATACGCAACTGTCCTCTGTGGGTACTGGACAGGAGTCCTTCAATGAACTGCTCCTTCAACAGTTTATCTTCTTCCTTTACGCTGTCAGGATCAACTTGCTTAATTGCTCGCAGCGCCTCCTGCAGGTTGAGAGCATAATCCCTGATACTGTCCTGTGCTCAATGCTTACAGCCAAAGAACCTCATCTTGATTTCAGCTGCAGTGCGGGTGTCAAAGGTGCTCTTCAGCTTGGCCAGGATCTTTGCAACAGTCTCTTTATCAGTGTCCTGCCAGACTTTCACTTCTCTCTGCGCTGCACCCGTTAGCTGTCCAATCAGGATATTCACTTTCTGGCTTTCAGACAGAGGGTAAACTTTAAACAAACTGCACAGTCTCTCTTTAAATTCAGTCAGGGTATGCGACTCACCCGAGTACTGCGGTAGCCAGGCCACTCCCGGTATGTAGGGCATGGACAGCGGCATAATGGCGACCGCTGCTGCAGGCGCTCCTCCTTGCGGTGCTGCGGGGTTGGCGGCGGCGTCCGCCGCTGCATCGTTACTAGGCACGGACATCCTCTTCCTCCCTAGTTAACTTTAGCCAGGGCCGGGGATTGTATGAGCTAACCGGCGGTCGCTTCACAGGCCCGATGCTCTGGGCTGTAAGCCTCAGCTCCTCCTCTTCTCGCGCGCTGTCCTCTCTTCCCGCGCGGCACTTCACTGCTTCGCGCTCTGTGACAGGCTCCGCCCACGAAGGCCACCCCTCTTTCTTCCCACGCGCGCCAAGCAGCGCGGCAATGGCGGCAATTGGCGCCAATTTCACACACAGTCTTTTTCACAAGCACAATCTATGGCACACAAGACCCGGGGGGTTCTGAGCTCCGTAATCCTGTTCGTGACACCAAGTTGGGTCGCCCTCCCAGGGCTGTGGGGTACTCGGTACCGGGCCGGTGTCAAGGGGATGTGTCACAGTAGCGGTGACCCAGTCCATGGCCCTGGGCGCCCAAGTAATGGGGAATGTAGTTAATGGAATAGTTTGTGACGCCACCTGTGGTGCTCGGCAAGTGAGATGTGAAGCCGACGCTGCATGCAGATCCTCTGGGGCTGGTGGTGTGTTGCAGCCTAGATGGTGTAGATCCCCACAGGTGAAGCTGTAGCCCCAGGGCAGTGTAGATGTGGTTGGCAATGGATGTAGCAGTGCCGACAGGGTAGGAAGCAGACAAGACACGGTGGGGTGAAATTTCTGTACCTTTACTTGGTAACTGCAGTCCAGGATCCTGATTACAGATGGTAATGGAGCAGGCTAGCCTGGAAGCAACTCTGGGATTCTCTGTCACAGACGGGCTTTGCAGTCTCCTTCCTAGCGCCTTGTGGTGTGAAGCACTCCAGTACTTAGTTACTCTAAAGTTCCTCCTGTCAGATGTTCTCAAGAACCTTACTTGCACGGCAGACAGCTGTAGCCTATCTCGGGGGCTCCTTTCTCCTGAGTCCCGGCTCTCTATTCAAGCTGCTGTTGTGCCTCAAGTCTTAGATGGGAGCAGGGCATTTACAGCCTCCTACACCTCTGGTATCTGTTGCAGGACCGTTAGTATCCGTACAACCGTGGAGACCAGGCTCCAGTTCATGCGCTCTCAAGCTGAGGGAGCTCTCCTTCCTAGCTCAACCTCCAGCTTCTCTCTACATGTCTGCACACTTCACCCTCTGCAGACTAACTAACTGCTCCTTCCTCCTGGCCCTCAGAGAGCACTCCTCCCCTTAATCCTGGTTCAGAGTTCCCCCTGCTGGCCCGGAGTGGAACTGTGTTGCATGTATGGATTGACTGCGAGAGAGACCCATCATTGCCTCCAAGCCTGGCATTACCCTCCCCTGGAGGAAGGCAAAGCCAGTGTGGCGACCATACTCCTGGGGGCGCCACATTAATATCCCTACAATTATGGTTCCCCGGCCTTTGCATGGGTGTTGATGTCTGTTTTCCACATTTTGTCCCTTGCTTTTACCCTTTGTCCTGGTATATGTAATAAAGAATTTTTGATATTTTCTTATATCTCCTGGACTTCATGACTGCTTGGTGGTGGTTTGTTTGCTTTATAGAGATCTGCACTTACACAGTGGTTCCTGGGCTAGGGTTACAGAGTCAGCCATTTAGTTGCACAAGCTGGCAAAAAAGGATAGTCAGGTAGTTGGGTCAGATCAATTTGGTTACATCAGGAAGAGAATAATAGACAAGCAGGTAATGAAATGTCAAGCTACGGTCAAATAATGTGAATAATCAGGAAAATACACAGGAGAACAACTCAGAGGTATATACCAGAACAGTAGAACTATTGACTGGAATTGAAGTTAGAGTTTCAGGGATCTAAATAGGTGATTGACCTGCCCAGGGCTCTCAAGAAGGAGTATTCAAAAGTTAGACAAAAATTAGCTCCATAGCTGCCTGTAAAACAAAAAACATCCCAGGGAAAACACAGGTCTGGCACTATCATGCGTCACAAAGCAACAAAGGCATGATGTTGCCCAGCAGTTAAAGAAGAAACAGATGAGGCACGAATAAGCACAGATGTTACAGGAGGAAGGCAAGTTTGCAGTATAGTATGATGTTCTGCTGAAATGTTGTGTTCTGGCATTTACTTTTGTTACTTAGACATGTAGCTAGATCTAAATAATGCTTTTTTGCCACCTGAAAACTGGAATTAGTAACCCTCCTGCTCTCCCGAAAAGTAAAATTTAATAAGAAAAAGCTCACAAAATTTGAAATATAAAAACTGCTCTTTTTGTAGCATAAATTTAACATCATCCCTTTGGGCTGTATGGATAATTATACACCATTAGTGAATAGACAGCATGTTCATATTTACTTATGGAGTAAAAAATTCATTTATTAAAGAATGTTATGACACCAAACATTTTTTAGGCATACATGCGTTGCATATATATATATATATATATATCTAATATATAAAGCTTAATGTGGGTATGTATGTATGCATGTGTGTATGTCCAGGATTGGCTTCCGCACCGTTGCAGCTACAGCCACAAAATTTGGCACAGTCACATGTCTGGACCCCGAGAGCGTCATAGGCTAAGTTGTGAGGTGAAATTTTAACCCCGCGCGTTCCAATTCACCAAACAATTTTACCCCTATCTACATAATGGGGAAAAAGTGTATGTATGTATTGACATCTGCACCGTCGTAGCTACAGCCACAAAATTTTGCACAGTCACATGTCTGAACCCCGAGAGCGTCATAGGCTATGTTGTGAGGCGAAATTTTAACCCCACGCATTCCAATTCACCAAACAATTTTGCCCCTATCTACATAATGGGGAAAAAGAGTATGTACTGTATGTATTGGCATCCGCACCGTTGTAGCTACAGCCACAAAATTTTGCACAGTCACATGTCTGGACCCCGAGAGCATCATAGGCTAAGTTGTGAGGTGATATTTTAACCCCGCGAGTTCCAATTCGCCAAACAATTTTGCCCCTATCTACATAATGGGGAAAAAGTGTATGTATGTATTGGCATCTGCACCGTCGTAGCTACAGTCACAAAATTTTGCAGAGTCACATGTCTGGACCCCAAGAGTGTCATAGGCTATGTTGTGAGGTGAAATTTTAACCCCGCGCATTCCAATTCACCAAACAATTTTGCCCCTATCTGCATAATGGAGAAAAAGTGAAAGGAAAAGTGTTGGAGGCGAATTGACAGCTGCCAGATGTGAACAAGTGGGACTTAAAGAATGAGAGCGATGGTAACAAAGAGTATATACCGTACAGTTGCTAAGGTGGGGCCCTGACACGGGATACTCACCACACATGGAGATATGAACACACACACAAAATGCGCCTGTTATGATTCCACCACACGGCGGGGAAGGAAGGTGCCACTGAGCTCCACCCCCCCGCTGACCCTACCTACTTGCCGGTCCCACCCTAGCCGGTGGGCGGCGGTCCCTTCCTCGGCGTAATTGCAGGGAGCTACAGTGAGGGTAAACCGAGGGTGGAATTAATGCTGGACAACCTAAGGGAGACAAGCAGCAGCAAGGAGGACTACAAGAGTGATACTAAAGAGAGAACGAACCTGAAGGGTTAATCCACGAAACCCAAAACTAACACACCAAACAGTACTAAACTTTCAGCGAAGACAAAGCGGAAAGTTAGAGTCCAGAGGTACTCAGACGAAAGAGAGACCGGGAGGCTGTCAGAGGTTGTACCGGGCAGCGCAGTGGAGAAGGCAGGAATCCGTACCACAAAAGAATCACCGGCAAGGAGTGAAAGCCCTGAGGAGTGCTAAATAGGAAGAAGGCGGGACATACGAACAGGAAACAGTGAAGCAGCCAATCACCAGAACGGGGAAGAATGATGGACGAAAAAGAACTAGTTGATCAGAAACTGAATATTCCGACTGGCTGTGTGGCACAGCCAGTAAGGCAGCGAAACTTGCTGTGGAACCCAGACTAGACCCCGGTACGAATTCTGACATTACCCCCTCCTTTATGAGGGGCCTCCGGACCCTCACCCGGGGAAGGCTTCTCAGGAAAATCAACATGGAACCTCCTACACAACCTGGGGGCATGAACCTCGGAATGAGACACCCACGACCTCTCCTCAGGGCCATACCCCTTCCAGTCCACCAGGTACTGCAGGACCCCACGAACTTTCCTGGAGTCCAAGATCTTTCTTACCTCAAACTCGGGGTGACCAAGTACAACAACAGGAGCAGGAGGTGTGTCAGCAGGACAAACGGGAGGTACATAAGGTTTTAGGAGAGAAACATGGAATACCCTATGCACTCTCATCGCCTGGGGGAGGTCCAATTTGACAGAAACAGAGTTGATTATCTGAGATATTTTAAAGGGCCCAATGTACCGGGGAGCCAGTTTACCAGAGGGGACTCTCAGTTTCAGATTTTTAGTAGAAAGCCACACTTTCTGCCCAACTTCAAAGGAAGGACTTCTCCTCCGCTTCCTATTAGCAAAGCGGCACTGTGACTCATGAGCCTTTTTGATGTTGCTTTGGACCTGCTCCCAAACCGACCGCAGATCAGAGGAAACAATCTCTACCTCAGGACTGTCCGAGGGGTCCTCAGAGAAAGAGCTGGATTTAGGGTGAAATCCCATGTTGCAGAAGAAGGGAGACATCCCTGTGGAAGAGTTCACCCTATTATTTATGGCAAACTCTGCCAAGGCAATAAAAGATGCCCAGGTCTCTTGCTTATCAGCCACATAGCAACGTAAGAATTGTTCAAGGGCTTGATTGGCTCGTTCTGTCTGCCCATTGGTCTCCGGGTGAAAGGCCGATGAGAAAGCAAGGGAAACGCCAATTTTACTACAGAAAGCTCTCCAGAATTTGGAGACAAATTGGGTACCCCTATCTGAGACAATATTAGAAGGAATTCCATGCAGCCGCACCACATGATTTAGAAACAAGGGGACCAATTGCTTGGCGGATGGTAATTTGGGTAAAGGAATAAAGTGCGCCATCTTACTAAAGCGATCTACCACAACCCACAAGGTAGTCATTCCCAGGTAGGGAGGTAAATCAGTAACAAAGTCCATGGACAGATGGGTCCATGGCTTGGAGGGAACAGGTAGAGGACATAGTTCTCCCAAAGGCCGTGAGCGGTTAACCTTAGACCGGGCACAAATGTCACACGCCTTGACATAGGCAGTGGCATCCCGGCGTAAAGTCGGCCACCAAAAATTTCTGGAGATTGACTCCATAGTACTCGAAATACCAGGGTGACCTGAAAGAGGAGAGTTGTGGTATTCATTCAGCAGTCTCAAACGCAAATGACAGGGAACGAACCATTTATTATCAGGAGAGCCGGACGGAGACAAATGTTGAAATTGTTTAACTTCAGCAAACAAATCAGAGGTATTAGCAGCCAAAAACACTTTCTCAGGTAAAATGGGAACAGGTGGGATGTTTGACGGTTGTTCAGGCAAGAAGCTTCTAGATAGCGCGTCTGCTCTGGCGTTTTTGCAGCCGGGTCTGAAAGAAATCACAAAATTAAAACGTGAAAAGAACAACGCCCACCTTGCCTGTCTCGGATTTAGCCATTTTGAGATATTCAAGATTCTTATGGTCGGTGAGGACAGTAACAGGATGTTTGGCCCCCTCCAGGAAATGCCGCCATTCCTCAAAGGCCAACTTTATAGCGAGCAGTTCCCTGTTCCCAATATCATAGTTTTTTTCCGCTGGGGAAAACTTCTTTGAGAAGAATGCACAGGGTTTCAAATGAGTCAAAGACAAAGTCCCCTGTGAAAGTACTGCCCCCACCCCCGCTTCCGAGGCGTCAACCTCAACAACAAAGGGTCTCTCCTGATCGGGCTGGGTAAGAACAGGAGCAGTGGCAAAGCTCTCCTTAAGAAACGTGAAGGCGTCCACTGCATCCTTACTCCAGTTTACCAAGTCGGAACCTTTCACAGTAAGATCTGTGAGAGGTTTCACCACAATAGAGAAGTTTTTTATAAACTTGCGGTAAAAGTTGGCAAACCCCAGAAATCTTTGAAGAGCTTTCAAAGATGCAGGATGAGCCCAATTAAGAACCGCTTTTACCTTCTCCGGCTCCATTGTGATGGCCTGGGGTGTCAAAATATGACCCAAAAAAGATAGACTTTGGACCCCGAAAATACACTTTTCTTGCTTGGCGAAAAGTTGGTTATTGCGGAGTACCTGGAGTACATCCCTTACATGATTCAAATGTGAGTCCCAGTCAGGAGAGAACACTAAAATATCATCCAGATAGACAATTACATAGCGGCCAATAGCATGTTGGAAAATATCATTGGTGAAATTTTGAAAAATCGCCGGAGCATTGCACAGCCCAAAGGGCATAACCAGACACTCGAAGTGGCCCTCGGGGGTATTGAAGGCGGTCTTCCACTCGTCACCAGCCTTTACACAAATGAGATTATACGCCCCTCTCAGGTCCAACTTCGAGAACCATCGAGCCCCCTGAACCTGGTTAAACAGGTCCGGAATCAACGGTAGTGGATATTGGTTACGGACAGTTATCTCATTAAGACCTCGGTAATCTACACACGGCCTGAGTCCTCCATCCTTTTTACTGACAAAAAAGAAACCTGCGGCCAGGGGTGAGGTGGACGGACGAATATGCCCCTTTCTCAGAGCCTCTTGTACATACTCACGTAAAGCTTCTCTTTGAGGAGGAGATAAATTGTATAAGCGTCCCTTAGGGAATTTACAATTGGGAACCATATTGATAGTACAGTCATAAGAGCAATGAGGTGGCAACCGCTCAGACTCCTTCATAGAAAAGACATCTGCGAATTGGCCCAAAAGACTCTGAAGAGAAGCTTGTACGGAGACGATACCACAAACGTGTGTTAACAGGCATTTCTGTGAACAATCTGCACCCCACTTCTCTAATTCACCAGAAACCCAGTTAATGTTGGGATTATGGAGCTGGAGCCATGGGAGCCCCAGTATGACACTAGTTGGGAGGTCATGCATAACCAAAAATGACAGTTGTTCCACATGCAGTACACCAACCTGAAATGATAGCAATGGAGTACAGAGACTAATCTCCCCATTAGCTAGTGGGGTGTTATCAATACCAACTAATTTAGTGGGGTGAGCGAGTGGAATTAAAGAAATACCCAAAGAGACAGCAAACTCATAACACATAAAATTAGCAGTAGCCCCTGAATCAATCATGGCCACTCCTTCTCCCTTAGAGGAGGAGAAAGCGATAGAAATTGGCACTAAGAGTCTCTTAGAACTTAAAGGAATTACCTGTCCACCCACAGGCCTAGGTGGTGTATTCCGAGAAGATTCTTGTGGAGTGCAAGGGCGCCGCGGGCAATCCTTTTTCCAGTGCCGAGGATCCCCGCAGTAAAAACAGGTTCCAAGTGCGTGGCATGGACGGCAAGGACTAGGTTCTGTGGTAGTTTGCATGGCTCCCACTTCCATGGGTTCGGCAGCTGGCAGACTCGGAACAGCCGGAGTGACCCTAGAGAAAACGGAAACCTGCGCTGCTGCCTGCTCCGATCTCCTCGCCCTTAACCTGCGATCAATTCTGACCATTAAGGCCATCAGCTCCTCTAGAGACTGGGGCAGGGTGTAATGTACCAGTTCATCCTTTAGGGCTGGAGAAAGGCCCCGCTGAAATTGATTCCGTAGGGCGGGATCATTCCAACGGGTAGCTAAGCTCCACCTACGAAACTGGGTGCAATAAATCTCTACCTCCTGATCACCCTGGAACAGGGAGGTGAGATTTGCCTCGGCCAGAGCTACTTGGTCAGGCTCATCATAAATATTCCCTAAGGCTTGAAAGAAGTCGTCTACTGAAACACGGAGATTTGAATCTGGCAGCAGAGAGAAGGCCCACTCTTGGGGCCCCTCCCGTAAGCGAGAGATTATGATACGGACTCTTTGAGCTGGAGGACCAGAAGAAAGAGGTCGTAATTGAAAATATAATTTACAATTTTCTCTAAAAGAAACAAATTGGCTTCTATCTCCGAAAAATGGCTCGGGTAAGTTAACTCTAGGCTCAGAACTAGTTGTCCCTGCCACGGCAGCTGCTTGAATTAGCTCCTGACGCTGGACCTGCGCAGCAAGATCTTGCACCAGCTGAGTAAGACCCTGCATCTGATTGACTAAGGAGGTCATAGCGTCCATTTGGGTGGCCGGTGATTATGTTATGATTCCACCACACGGCGGGGAAGGAAGGTGCCACTGAGCTCCACCCCCCCGCTGACCCTACCTACTTGCCGGTCCCACCCTAGCCGGTGGGCGACAACTGGGCAGCGGTCCCTTCCTCGGCGTAAGTGCAGGGAGCTACAGTGAGGGTAAACCAAGGGTGGAATTAATGCTGGACAACCTAAGGGAGACAAGCAGCAGCAAGGAGGACTACAAGAGTGATACTAAAGAGAGAACGAACCTGAAGGGTTAATCCACGAAACCCAAAACTAACACACCAAACAGTACTAAACTTTCAGCGAAGACAAAGCGGAAAGCTAGAGTCCAGAGGTACTCAGACGAAAGAGAGACCGGGAGGCTGTCAGAGGTTGTACCGGGCAGCGCAGTGGAGAAGGCAAGAATCCGTACCACAAAAGAATCACCGGCAAGGAGTGAAAGCCCTGAGGAGTGCTATATAGGAAGAAGGCGGGACATACGAACAGGAAACAGTGAAGCAGCCAATCACCAGAACGGGGAAGAATGATGGACGAAAAAGAACTAGTTGATCAGAAACTTAATATTTCGACTGGCTGTGTGGCACAGCCAGTAAGGCAGCGAAACTTGCTGTGGAACCCAGACTAGACCCCGGTACGAATCCTGACAGCGCCACACACTAGCACGTGCTTCAACACATATACCACCCTCAGCAGACATTTCACCACACATACACCAACCTCGCCACACAAAAGTCGCCACTCAAAACTCGCCACGCTGTCCCAGAGCTGTTTAAAAGATGAAAAATGAGCTGTGATTGGTTGCTATCAGCAACAGTTTTCTTTGTAGACAGTTGCAGTAACTGAGACCTATTATTCTTATCATTTCTATGGTGTTATTGTCCTTCTGTAAAGCTGGAAATAACATAATTTATTACCGTGCCAACACAGACCACCCTCTGACACAGACTGCAGGGGGAGCCCAGTATCACACAGGATAGTATTAGATACACGGCTCAGCAGTCAGTATCACACAGGATAGGATTAGATACACAGCTCAGCAGTCAGTATCACACAGGAGAGGATTAGACACATGGCTCTGCAGTCAGTATCACACAGGATAGGATTAGATACACAGGTCAGCAGTCAGTATCACACAGGATAGGACTAAATACACAGCTCAGCAGTCTGCATCACACAGGATAGGATTAGATACACAGCTCAGCAGTCAGTATCACACAGGATAGTATTAGATACACGGCTCAGCAGTCAGTATCACACAGGATAGGATTAGATACACAGGTCAGCAGTCAGTATCACACAGGATAGGACTAAATACACAGCTCAGCAGTCTGCATCACACAGGATAGGATTAGATACACAGCTCAGCAGTCAGTATCACACAGGATAGGAATAGATACACGGCTCAGCACACAGTATCACACAGGATAGGATTAGATACACAGCTCAGCACACAGTATCACATAGAATAGTATTAGATACATGGCTCAGCAGACAGTAGCACACATAATAGGATTAGATACACGGCTCAGCAGTCAGTATCACACAGGATAGGATTCGATACACGGCTGAGCAGTCAGTAACACACATGATAGGATTAGGTACACGGCTCAGCAGTCAGTATCACACAGGATAGGGTTAGATACACGGCTCAGCAGACAGTATCACATAGGATAGGATTAAATACACTGCTCATCAGTCAGTATGACACAGGATAGGATTAGATAAATGGCTCAGCAGTCAGTATCACACAGGATAGGATTAGATACACAGCTCAGCAGTCAGTATCACACAGGATAGGATTAGATACACAGCTCAGCAGTCAGTATCACACAGGATAGGAATAGATACATGGCTCAGCAGACAGTATCACACAGGATAGGATTAGGTATACAGCTCAGCAGTCAGTATCACACAGGACAGGGTTAGATACACGGCTCAGCAGTCAGTATCACACAGGATATAATTAGATACACTGCTCAGCAGTCAGTATCACACAGGATAGGAAGAGATACACGGCTGAGCACACAGTATCACACGATAGGATTAGATACACAGCTCAGCATAAAGTATCACACAGGAGAGGATTAGGTACACAGCTCAGCAGACATTATCACACAGGATAGGGTTAGATACACAGATACACATGTTGTTTATCAAAAGGCTCTTGAATGATTTGAAAATAAAATACTATCAACACTTGGGTAATCGTTTAGTTAATTTGTGTTGCAAATCTGTAGTGTTGAATATATGATGTGAAATGTTTTTATGTGCAAATAACCACAGTTGGTTACTATGCCCAGGCAACGCCCGGCTCTTCAGCTAGTATATATATCTATATACAGTACAGACCAAAAGTTTGGACACACCTTCTCATTCAAAGAGTTTTCTTTATTTTCATGACTATGAAAATTGTAGATTCACTCTGTAGGCATCAAAACTATGAATTAATATGTGGAATTATATAATTAACAAAAAAGTATGAAACAACTGAAAATATGTCTTATATTCTAGGTTCTTCAAAGTAGCCACCTTTTGCTTTGATTACTGCTTTGCACACTCTTGGCATTCTCTTGATGAGCTTCAAGAGGTAGTCACCGGAAATGGTTTTCACTTCACAGGTTTGCCCTGTCAGGTTTAGTAAGTGGGATTTCTTGCCTTATAAATGGGATTGGGACCATCAGTTGTGTTGTGCAGAAGTCTAGTGGATACACAGCTGATAGTCCTACTGAATAGACTGTTAGAATTTGTATTATGGCAAGAAAAAAGCAGCTAAGTAAAGAAAAACAAGTGGCCATCATTACTTTAAGAAATGAAGGTCAGTCAATTTGAAAAATTGGGAAAACTTTGAAAGTGCAGTGGCAAAAACCATCAAGCGCTACAAAAAAATTGGCTCACATGAGGACCGCCCCAGGAAAGGAAGACCAAGAGTCACCTCTGCTGCGGAGGATAAGTTCATCCAAGTCACCAGCCTCAGAAATCGCAGGTTAACAGCAACCAGCTCTGATTAGAGACCAGATCAATGCCACACAGAGTTCTAGCAGCAGACACATCTCTACAACAACTGTTAAGAGGAGACTTTGTGCAGCAGGCCTTCATGGTAAAATAGCTGCTAGGAAACCACTGCTAAGGACAGGCAGCAAGCAGAAGAGACTTATTTGGGCTAAAGAACACAAGGAATGGACATTAGACCAGTGGAAATCTGTGCTTTGGTCTGATGAGTGCAAATTTGAGAACTTTGATTCCAACCACCGTGTCTTTGTGCGATGCAGAAAGGGTGAACGGATGGACTCTACATGCCTAGTTCCCACCGTGAAGCATGGAGGAGGAGGTGTGATGGTGTGGGGGTGCTTTGCTGGTGACACTGTTGGGGATTTATTCAAAATTGAAGTCATACTGAACCATCATGGCTACCACAGTATCTTGCAGCAGCATGCTATTCCATCCAGTTTGCGTTTAGTTGGACCATCATTTATTTTTCAACAGGACAATGACCCCAAACACACCTCCAGGCTGTGCAAGGGCTATTTGACCAAGAAGGAGAGTGATGGGGTGCTACGCCAGATGACCTGGCTTCCACAGTCACCAGACCTGAACCCAATCGAGATGGTTTGGGGTGAGCTTGACCGCAGAGTGAAGGCAAAAGGGCCAACAAGTGCTAAGCATCTCTGGGAACTCATTCAAGACTGTTGGAAGACCATTTCCAGTGACTACCTCTTGAAGCTCATCAAAAGAATGCCAAGACTGTGCAAAGCAGTAATCACAGCAAAAGTTGGCTACTTTAAAGAACTTAGAATATAAGACATATTTTCAGTTTCACACTTTTTTGTTAATTATATAATTCCACATGTGTTAATTCATAGCTTTTATGCCTTCAGAGTGAATCTACAATTTTCATAGTCATGAAAATAAAGAAAACTCTTTGAATGAGAAGGTGTGTCCAAAACTTTTGGTCTGTACTGTATATATATATATATATATATATATATATATATACACACAATGCATAGGTATATGCATTGCACCTAAAACATGCACAGACACACACACGCGCACAAATATACAAATGCATTGCACATAGGTCACATATATATGCATATACCATATAGACAGCATAATGGATCTATTGGTCACATGACACTCTCTCCTCCATCACTGCTTTCTTTTCAACTGTATCAGTGTCTATGATGCCGATAAATTTAATCAGTGATGGGGGGCGGGCCCCTCAGCGTCTGTGTGGTGTGTAGCTATTAGCTGCATGCCACTGGCTCAGCTGAGGGCTCCTGGAAGAGCGGAGGCCCTAGGAAGCTGCCTGGTCTGCCTGCCCCTAACGCCGGCCCTGCCTAACATCCTGCATTGTGCCACCTGAGGCGAGATGATCAACCTTCCTCATGGCAGATATAGCCCTAATTATACCATCTACCTAAACATTGCTACAGATCAAATGCACCCATTTATAAAAATAGTATATCCTAATGGTTGTGGCTAATTCTACAACATCTAAGAGTGGCTGAGAAACATGAAAAAGAGTTCAGGGTATTTACTTCAAATTTAGGTAAAAATTCCAAGATTTCCAATCCAGTTGAGCATGTTTATGATGTGCTAGAAAATTACCTAAAAACTAGACAACCACACAGAAAAAAAACTAACCATGTCACCTATTGTGGCCCTATTCTGGGGCCCTGATAATAACTGCCTAACAGTGGAGGTTAACACCCTAAACACAATTGAGATTGGCACCCCTGCTCAACGATGGCTGAACCCTGGTGCTCCTAAATGACCCTGGACTGGTGCAGCATTTAACAAGGAAAGGAGTGTAAAGGTATTGCCAATATAGGTAGTTAAATAGGTAACAATAGAAAAGGTGCAAAAAACGTGCTGTAAACACACGGCATAAAGTGACATGTGCAAACAAATGAGTACCTGACTATACTATTCCCTGTGACTGGACACCTTCCTGTCAGCAGAGGTTGGCACCCTACTGGTCAGCGGAATGGCGCCCCGGCTCCACGATGGCTATCCCTTAAGTCCCTGATGTGATTAATAAATCAAACAAGGGTAGCAGAATAATAGATTAACAGAGCACACAGCATCTGACTATCTGCCTCCTGATGATCCGGTTAGGAGAAACGCGTTGAGATTTTTCTTCATCAACTTCTAACCTTGAGTACCTTTTAATTTACTGTTATCAACATGATCTATATGCTTTTTTCCATATGGGTTACAAATGGACCATTGAGATAAAATATGCCTTCTGTTAAGGATCCCTTTTCTGGGAGTAGGTAAACTGCTTTTAAAGCCGGAGCATCAGGAACTGGTTTTGCCTTACATTGCCGAAAAAGCCTCCAGCTCTATCGCCTCCTCTTCTGAAGTTTAAAAAAATGCAAGCACTGAGTCGTCAGTGCAGGTTTCTGCTCAGGAACCACCCCTTTCCTTGTCTCCTTCACCCCTACTAAAAGTGGATGTGGCAGCCCACACTTCAGATTACTCCATGGAGCTCTTTTCACAGGCTATGCCTGTGTTATCAAGTGAAATTCTGAATTCCCCAATCCAACATGAATTGGAGATGGAGTGCACTGATGCACAGCCACTGCTAGATGATTCTGCTGGTACATTGACCCACAGCACTATATTCCCCACGCACTCTACAGAGCCAGAATGTGAAACTCAGGTGCCCCATCCCGCATACTATACCACCTTACACGGTGACACAGAGGAAGGTGCAGATGAAAGTGCCGGTCCACTGAGCAGGTGGGGGGGTCCTACTCGTGGGCGACGGCAGTGGCACAGGGTCCCTCATAGTACGCAAAAGTGTCTCTGCTGGTGGGAGGGCCCACTCGCCGTCAGACATACCGTCGTACTATGAGGGGCCCTGTGCCACTGCTGTCGCCCATGAGTGGGCCCCCCATGCTTGCTCAGGGCCACAGCACTTACAATACTTACCTCTCCCTGCTCCACCACCGTGACGTCTTCCGCCTTTCCTGACAATGACATTCAGGTTACAGAGCACGATGACATCATGTCTGTATGCCCTCTACCGAAACAGTACAAGTGCAGAGAGCTTTAAAATGGCAATGCTGAGGAGTCCAGAGTAGAGCAGTGCCCAGCGAGTAGAGGTATTTAGTTTTTTTAAATGTTGGGAGCATTTTTGGGGGAGCAATATACACTGGAGAATGATATATGGGGCCCATCACACACTGGAGCATTATCCATTTGGCCCATCATATACTGGAGCATTCCAAATGGGGGACATCAGACACCGGAGCAGCAGTTACGGGGCCCATTATACACTGGAGCATTAAAAATGGGACCCATTATATATGGAGCATTATTTGGGCCCATAAGACAGTGGAGCATCATCCATGGGGACCAACATACACTGTAGCATTATATGGAGCTTATCATATACTGTATGGAACATTATATGGGACCAATTATTCTGTATGGAGAAATATATGGGGCTCATTATTCTGTATGGCGCACTAGGTTTTGGCCATAATACTGTATGGTGTAATATACTGTCCGTTTTTTGAGCTATTGTAGAATTTAAAATAGATATCAGTCATGTCATGTAAGCAGTGAAGTATTTTTCATTGTACTATACCTATATTTCTGTGCCGTATCGGAGCACTATGAATTGTGGTATGTGTTAAAAGGGCGCACTGACACTCTTTGGCCCAGGGCACATGAAAACCTGGCGCCAGCCCTACCCCCCCACAACTTTAGCCAAATAACCCCCAGTTTTCAATGCATAACTATTTATATAAAGTAAATTAAGGTTGCCAAGCTTAAGTAATAAGAATTGATGCCGTTGGCATTGAAATGGGCACTGTAGGTGTGTTTACTGTCCTCCGCTCCCTGCCGACTTTGCCTCCCCATTGACTTGCATTGGGTTTCGTGCTTCAGTCGGACCCCGACTTTTCGCTATAGTCGGCCGATTTCGTTCAACCCGACTTTTTAGAAAGTCGGGTTTCATGAAACCCGACTCGACCCAAAAAAAGGAAAAGTTGCTCATCTCTACTTGCAGTCAATTCTCCTTCACTCTGTGTGATTTTCTATGTGATTTTTTATTTGAACATTGAGAAATGTAATTGTTTTGGGAAAAAACGCACTTTTCTGACATTTGATAATAATCTTTTGGAACCATGCCTTGTGTAACGTCCACCATCTTGCAATGTACGATTTTTGCCTACAGTTTCACAGAATGCTTTTATTTGCCATCAGAAGACAATTTCAGTGAAGCCACATTATTTTCTTTATCTGTACTAACATTTGAAAAAAAAACAAAACAAAGATCTTCAAGTGTTTCTGGTCAGAAAAAGAACACTTTGCATGGAGGTGTAATTAATTTTTTTGGTGTGCAAATGCCATTTACTTTGATATGTTGAAAATCTTGCACCGAAGCCCCATTATTCATCACTTGGGTAGATTAACTTAGACCTTTTTTGTCTATCACTGGCGACTTCTGGATGTACCAAATAAATATTGTGAAGGTGATTTTCATGGGCCCATCCAGTATTTGGTTCAAAGGCGTAATGGGGTGCATATTACTTTGCAGCAGGGCAGACATTGCTGTCAATGTTTTAAAAAAAAAAGAGTACGGGAGTACAAAAGGAATTTGGTGACGTGGATTTTAAGGGGGCCCATCCAGAAAGTGGGTTCCAAGGTGTAATAGGGTGCAAATGACTATGCAGCAGAGATGACTTTGCTGCCAATGTGTAAAACAAAGAGTACAGGAGTACCCATCCAGTATGTGGGTTCCAAGGTGTAATGGGGTGCATATGACTTTGCAGCAGGGCAGACATTGCGGTTAATGTTTAAAAAAAGAGTATGGGAGTACCAAATGAATATGGTGAAGTGGATTTTCCTGGGCCCATCCAGTATGTGGGTTCCAAGGTGAAATGGGGTGCATATGACTATGCAGTAAGGCTGGCCTTGCTGCCAATGTGTAAAGCAAAGAGTACAGGAGCACCAAATGAATATGGTGAAGTGGATTTTCCTGGGCCCATCCAGTATGTGGGTTCCAAGGCGTAATGGGGTGCATATGACTATGCAGCAAGGCTGGCCTTGCTGTCAATGTTTAAAAACAAGAGTACGGGAGTACCAAATGAATATGTTGAAGTGGATTTTCCTGGGCCCATCCAGTATGTGGGTTCCAAGGTGAAATGGGGTGCATATGACTATGCAGCAGAGATGGCCTTGCTGCCAATGTGTAAAACAAAGAGTACAGGAATACCAAATGAATATGGAGAAGTGGCTTTTCCTAGGTCCATCCAATATGTGGGTACCAAGGTGTAATGGGGTGTATATGACTTTGCAGCAGAGCAGACATTGCTGTCAATGTGTAAAACAAAGAGTACGGAAGTACCAAATGAATATAGTGAAGTGGATTTTCCTGGGCCCATCCAGTATGTGGGTTCCAAGGCATAATGGGGTGCATATGACTTTGCAGAAGGGCAGACATTGCTGTCAATGTTTTAAAAAAAGAGTACGGGTGTAGCAAATGAATATGGTGAAGTGGATTTTCCTGGGCCCATCCAGTATGTGGGTTCCAATGTGAAATAGGGTGCATATGACTATGCAGAAAGGCTGGCTTTGCTGCCAATGTGTAAAACAGAGAGTATGGGAGTACAAAATGAATATGGTGAAGTGGATTTTCATGGGCCCATACTGTATGTGGTTTCAAAGGTGTAATGGGGTGCATATGACTATGCAGCAGAGATGGCTTTGCTGCCAATGTGTGAAACAAAGAGTACAGGAATACCGAATGAATATGGAGAAGTGACTTTTCCTAGGCCCATCCAGTATGTGGGTACCAAGGTCTAATGGGGTGCATATGAATTGGTAGCAGGGCAGGCCTTGCATTCAATGCTACCTTTTTATGGAGGCCCTCCTGGACATCTTATGAAAGGGGTATTGGGGTGCGCCGTAATTCTTGGCAGCCCATCCACTTACAGCTTAGGCTACAACAGTTTAGGAGACCCACTGTTTAATAATGCCCCTTTAAGAAGATTAATGGTGCCTGAAGAACCAGTAAAAATAGGCCCTGTGACTTTAAAAGTTCCTCCTTCATAAATGAAATAAGATGGGTCTGCTTATGTGTCACACACCACATGGCCAGCTAGGGTTGTTAAATGTTACAATGACATTTCCCAGTGAATGCATTTGTAGTGGATTAAAGCAAAGTTAAAGTTGAAAAATGCTTAAGGACGCTGCATCTGAACTAATCCCAAGTGGGGGAGGAACATTTTGGTCTGGGGTTAATTATTTTGCCTTACAGGCAAGTCATTAACCTGCAAAGGATGTACCTTAACATATTTCCCAGGAAAATCCGTTTTCATTTTGTATTGGTGTGTTTTATGCTGCACCGGGAAAAATGGCATGAATCTCGGAAAAAATTGTTTAAAGCTGTGAACTAGAAGTCAGGAATGCTTCCAGGGGCAATCCCCATGATGTCCCCTTGTCATTTGAGCAGTGTTTCCATCTTTTTTCAGACATTTCTAGACATTTAAAAACCCCCGGGGGGATCACTGAAAAAATGCTTGGGTCTCCCATAGACTTACATTGGGCTCGGTGTTCTGTCCGAGTACCCGAATATTACAATTTGCTCGACCCGAACAACGAGCACCTGATCATTTTAGTGCTCGCTCATCACTATTCACTGCCCAATGGTATAAAAGTTTGTAACACACCTGTGGTGTCAATATAATCATTGTATCCTTAGATAAATTCATTGAGAAGTTTAGTTGGTAAAAAGGGGGGGTTCTGCTGTTCTGGCACCTCAGGGGCTCTGCCAATGTAACATGGCACCCTCAAACAGGTACAGCAAAATCTGCACTGCAATATGGCGCTACTTCCCTTCTGAGCTTTGCAGTGTGCCTCAAAAGTAGTTTTCTAACACGTATGGGGTATCGGTGAACTCAGGAGAAATTGCAAAACAATCATAGGAGTACATTTTCCCCTTTTTCCCTTGTGAAAATACAAAATTTGTAGCTAAAAATATTTTTGTGGGAAAAATGTGATTTTTTTTATTTTCACTGCTTAATGTTATAAACTTCTGTAAAACACCTGAGGGCTCAAGGTGCTCAATACACATCTAGATAAGGTCCCAAAGTGGTCTAGTTTCCAAAATGGTGTCACTTTTGAGGGGTTTCCAGTGTTTAGGCAAATCAGGGACTCTTCAAACAAGACATGGCGTCTGCTAATTATTCCATCAAATTTTGCATTCTAAAAGCCAAATGGTGCTCCTTCCTTTTCAGCCCTGCCATGCACGCAAACAGTAGAATTCCCCCATATATCAGGTGTCGGCGTACTCAGGAGAAATTGCACAACAAATTGTATCAAGCAATTTATCCTGTTACTCTTATGAAAATGGAAAATATGGAGCTAAAAACGATTTATTTGGGAAAAATGTGATTTTTTTTATTTCAACGGCTCTACGCTATAAACGTCTGTGAAGCACCTGTAGTTTCATGGTGCGCAATACACATGTAGATAAGTTCCATAAGTGGTCTAATTTCCAAAATGGTAGCAAATGTGGGAGGTTTCCACTGTTTAGGCACATCAGGGGTTCTTCAAACGCGACATGGCGTTCCCTAATTATTTCATCAAATTTTGCATTCCAAAAGTCAAATGGCGCGCCTTCCTTTCCAGCCCTGTGTGCCCCAAACAGTAGTATTCCCCCACATATGGGGTATCGGTGTACTTAGAGAAATTGCACAATAAATTGAATAAAGCAATTTATCCTGTTACCCTTAGGAAAATGCAAAATGTGGAGCTAAAAAAGATTTGTGAAAAAATGTGATTTTTTATTTCCTTAGCTCTACACTATAAACTTATGTGAAGCACCAGTGGGTTCAAGGTGCTCAATACACATCTAGATAAGTTCTATAAAAGGTCTATTTTCCAAAATGGTGACACTTGTCAGGGGGTTTCCACTGTTTAGGCACATCAGGGGCTCTTCAAACGCAACATGGCACCAGCTAATTACTCCATCAAATTTTGCATTCTAAAAGTCAAATGGCATTCTTTCCCTTCCAAGCCCTGCCATGTGCACAAACAGTTGTTTTCCTCAACATATTTGGTATCAGCATACTCAAGAGAAATTGCACAACAAATTGTATGAAGCAATTTATCCTATTACCCTTATGAAAATGCAAAATGTGGAGCTAAAAAAAATTATTTGGGAAAAAATGTGATTTTGTATTTCCATAGCTCTACGCTATAAACTTATGTGAAGCACCAGTGGGTTCAAGGTGCTCAATACACATCTAGATAAGTTCCATAAAAGGTCTAGTTTCCAAAATGGTAACACTAGTCAGGGGGTTTCCAATGTTTAAGCACATCAGGGGCTCTTCAAACGCGACACGGCATCTGCTAATTACTCCATCAAATTTTGCATTCCAAAAGTCACATAGCGTTCCTTCCCTTCCAAGCCCTGCATGCGCCCAAACAGTTGTTTTCCTCAACATATTCGGTATTGGCGTACTCAGGAGAAATTGCACATCAAATTGTATGGCATAATTTCTCCTTTTGTCTTTAGGTATATGGCAAATTTGGAGCTAAAAAAGATTTGGGGAAAATTAGATTTTTTTATTTCCACAGCTGTGCGTTATAAACGTCTGTGAAGCACGTGTGGGATCAAGCTGCTCAAGACACATCTAGATAAGTTCCATAAGGGGTCTAGTTTTATAAAATAGTGTCACTTATTGGGGGTTTCCACTGTTTGGCACATCAGGGGCTCTCCAAACGCGACATGGCGCCCGCCATTGATTCCAGCCAATTTTGCGTTTAAAAATGTCAAACAGTGCTCCCTCTTTTCTGAGCCCTGCCATGCACTCAAACAGTGGCTTTCCCCACATATGGGGTATTGGTTTACTCAGGAGAAATTGCACAATAATTTGTATGGTTCATTCTCTCCTGATACCCTTTTGAATATAAAAAAGTTTTGTTACAAAGTCATTTTTTTGTGAAAAAAGTAAAATGTTAATTTTTTTCCTTCCACGTTGCTCTAGTTCTCGTGAAGCACCTAAGGGATTAATAAACTTCTTTAATGTGGTTTTGAGTACCCTGAGGGGTGCAGTTTTTAGAATGGTGTCTGTTATGAATGGGTCACCAAGGAGGATAGCAGGACCAGGCTAAGCCACCAGAAAACCAGAGAGGTTGGTAACTAAGTGGATTGCAGACCCCTGATCCTATCCACACAACTAGTAGTAGCCATGGAGCGTTCCTACGATGCCCTAGATGCCTTGGCACAGCTGGAGAGCTAACTCAGCCTAAAGCAAGAAAAGCTGAAATCTAAACTGCCCCGGAGCAGACCCCAAAGGAATAGATAGCCCCCAAACATATATTGTCGGTGAGACAAGATGAAAACACAAACGCAGGCAGAAAAAAAGACTGAGCAAATGATGGGGCCCAGAATGACTAGACAGGACAGGAAAGGAAAGACACTCTCTGTAATCATGCAAAAAACCCTGAAAAATCCAACACGTCTGATGCTCAAAAAACACTGAAGTCAAAATGTCAGCACTCTGTTATATACTGAAAGCAAAGCAAAAAGAGACCAATATAACAGGGGACAGAACAAACTGACACAAGCAGTAACATATGGGCGGTGATTCAGCGCAGCCCCAGCAGGAGCAAGCTTACCCACACAAAGCAGAGAAAGACAAAACCAGATCAAATGCAAAAAGATTAGCAAATGAACCACTTAGCTGATCCATGCAGGAACAGAGCAGGAGACATCAGACCTCTGAAGGCACAGGAAGAAAATAACCAGCAGGGAAGGGATTGAAGGAAGTCAGCTGTCTTAAATACTCCACTCAGAAAACCCAGACCTCCAATCGTCATTATCATTATCATGTGGCAAGCCTCTGTCAGTCTGACCAGCTCCACTACCTTCAGTAACCACCAGAGGGAGCCCAGAACGAGAATTCACAACAGTACCCCCCTTGAGGAGGGGTTACCGAACCCTCATCCACACCACCAGGCCGGTCAAGATGGGCCCGGTGAAAAGCACAAACCAGTCTCTCGGCATGAATGTCAGAAGCAGAGACCCAAGAATTATCCTCCTGGCCATAAACCTTCCACTTGACCAAGTACTGGAGTCTCCGTCTAGCCAAACGAGAATCCAATATATTCTCTACCTCATATTCCAAAATACCTTTAACCAATACAGGGTCAGGAGGCGCTGCCATGGGAACTACTGGCTCCACAAACCTCTTCAACAAAGATTTATGAAAAACATTATGAATCTTAAATGTAACTGGAAGAGCCAAACAGAAAGAAACGGGGTTAAGGATTCCCAAAATCTTATAAGGTCCAATGAATCTTGGCTTGAATTTTGGAGACACAACCTTCATAGGAATATTTTTTGAAGACAACCAAACCATATCAGCCACTTTAAACCGGGGACCAATGGTCCTATGCCGGTTGGAAAACCGTTGGGCCTTTTCCTGAGAGTGGGAAAACTTGTCCACTACTTGGTCCCAAATCTGCTGCATTCTCTCTACCACAGAATCCACACTTGGACAGGCCATAGATTCCACCTGCCATGAAGAAAATCGAGGATGAAACCCAAAGTTACAGAAAAAAGGCGACATCAAAGTGGCAGAACTAGCTCTATTGTTTAGCGCAAATTCGGCCAAGGGCAAAAATGAGACCCAGTCATCCTGAAACACAGATATGAAACATCTCAAATAGGATTCCAAAGTCTGGTTTGTTCTCTCAGTCTGCCCATTGGTCTGAGGATGAAATGCAGAGGAGAAAGATAACTGAATTCCCAGTTTGGAGCAAAAAGCTCTCCAAAATCTGGAAAAAAACTGGACTCCTCTGTCCGACACAATGTTCTCAGGAATCCCGTGCAAACGAACCACCTGTTGTAAAAACAAGGGCACCAACTCAGAAGAAGATGGCAACTTTGGGAGTGGTACAAGATTGACCGTCTTAGAAAATCTATCAGAGATCACCCAGATAACAGTCATTCTCTGAGAGACAGGAAGATCAGAAATAAAATCCTTTGAGATATGGTTCCGTGGCCTCCTGGGCACAGGCAGGGGCAACAACAACCCACTAGAATGAGAATAGGGCTTGGACTGAGAACAAGTCCCACAGGACTGTACAAAATTCCAGACATCACAAGATAAGGCAGGCCACCAAAACAACCGACTCACCAAATCTCTGGTACCAAAAATACGTGGATGACCAGCCAACGCGGAGCAATGATTTTCAGACATTACTCTTTTCCTTCACTGGTCAGGGACATACATCTTTCCCATAGGGCAACGTTTAGGTTTGTACTCCTGAAATTCCTCCAGGGCACGTTTCAAATCGGGTGAGATGGTGGAAGGAACTACACCCTCATTTAGAATGGTAGTAGGTTCAGTCACATCAAGAGAATCCACAAAGAAACTCCTAGAAAGGGCATCCGCCTTAACATTCTTAGTGCCCGGAAGAAAAGAGACCACAAAATTAAAACGTGTGAAAAACAAGGCCCACCTAGCCTGTCTAGGATTCAAGCGTTTGACTGATTCAAGATAAATCAAATTCTTGTGGTCGGTGAGGACCACAACTTGATGTCTAGCTCCCTCCAACCAATGTCTCCACTCTTCAAATGCCCATTTAATAGCCAACAATTCCCGATTCCCCACGTCATAGTTACATTCAGATGGGGAAAATTTTCGAGAAAAGAAGGCACAGGGATTCATCTTAGAAGTCACCTGATCTCTTTGGGACAAAACGGCTCCTGTACCAATCTCAGAAGCATCTACCTCCACCTGAAATGGGAGTGAGACATCAGTTTGCCGTAGAACCGGAGCAGAAGTGAATCTCCGCTTAAGCTCCTGAAATGCCAAGACTGCTTCTGGAGACCAATTCACCACATCAGCGCCTTTTTAGTCAAATCAGTCAGTGGTTTAACAATAACAGAAAAATTACTTATAAATTTACGGTAGAAATTAGCAAAACCCAAAAACTTCTGGAGAGCCTTCAAAGAAGTGGGATGAACCCAATCATAAATGGCCTGTACCTTGGCCGGGTCCATTTCAATAGCAGACGAGGACAAAATGAATCCCAAAAATGAAATCCTCTGTACACCAAATAGACACTTCGATCCCTTAACATACAGAGAATTTTTCCTCAAAATCCGGAACACAGTCCGGACATGTTCCACATGAGAATCCCAATCACTGGAAAAGATCAAAATATCATCCAGATAAATTATCAAAAACTTATCCACAAAGTCCTGGAAAATATTGTTCATAAAAGATTGGAAGACAGAAGGGGCATTAGTGAGCCCCAAAGGCATCACCAGGTACGCAAAATGTCCCTCCGGGGTATTAAACGCCATCTTCCATTCATCCCCATGCCTGATGCGAATAAGATTATACGCTCCCTGAGGTCAAGTTTGGTAAGCCAACAGGCACTTTTAACTCTGGAAAATAAATCAGAAATCAGGGGTAACGGGTACTGATATTTAACAGTGATTTTGTTAAGGAAACGATAGTCAATACATGGCCTTAATGAGCCTTCTTTCTTGGCCACAAAAAATCCCCAGCACCTAAAGGTGAAGAGGATGGTTTAATATGACCCTTCTCCAATGACTCCTTGATATAAGATCGCATAGCATCATGTTCGGGTACCGATAAGTTGAAAAGCCGACCCTTGGGAAATTTACACCCGGGCATTAACTCAATTGCACAGTCATAACTCCTATGAGGAGGCAAAGACGCAGACGTACTCTCACTAAATACATCAGAAAAATCAGCCAAATAGTCAGGAATATCATGAGACTGGGGAGAGGTGGAGAAAACAGGAGTGTCACTAAGAACACATTGACAACCCCAACTCACCACAGACACAGATTTCCAGTCCAAAACAGGATTATGAGTTTGCAACCAAGGAAAACCCAGAACAATAGTATCATGCAAATTGTGCAACACCCAAAATTTACAATTCTCTTGGTGGTCCGGGGCGACCCACATTATCGCCTTGGTCCAAAACTGGGGTTTATTCTCCGCCAAAGGAGTAGCATCAATACCCCTCAAAGGGATAGGAGTCCACAGGGGTATCATGGGAAAACCACAACGTTTGGCAAAGTCAAAATCCTTCAGATTCAAAGCTGCTCCTGAATCAACAAAAGCCTTAGCAGAAAATGTAGACAAGGAGCAGATCAAGGTAATCACCAAAAGGAACTTAGGCTGTACACTGCCCACCGCAAATGCGTGAGCAAAATGCTTTTCTCGTGTAGGGCAGACAGAAACAGTATGAGAGGTGTCCCCACAGAAAAAACACAAGTTATTACGCCTTCTAAACTCCTGACGTTGCACCCTAGACAAAACCCTATCGCATTGCATGGGTCCAGAAGTACATTCGAAAGGTGGCAATGCCTCTCGTGTAGTTTTACGTTCACGTAAACGCTGATCAATTTGAATGGCCAATGACATAGAGTCGTCAAGCCCAGAGGGGACAGGAAATCCCACCATAACATATTTTATGGTTTCTGCCAAACCCTTCCGAAAGAGAGCTACTAGGGCTTCGTCATTCCATTTAGTAAGGACCGCCCACTTTCAGAATTTTTGACAATATAACTCTGCAGATTCCTGACCCTGGTTCAATGCCAATAAGATTTTCTCAGCTTGATCAATAGCATTAGGTTCATCATACAACATCCTCAGGGCTTGAAAAAATGTGTCCAAATTAGCCAGAATAGGATCTCCGGGTGTCAAAGAAAAGGCCCAATCCTTTTGGATTTAGAATTGGTTTAGAATTATTCTTAAAATTCAAAAATTTAGACCGATCCCCAGAAAACACATCAGGAGTAGCGATTTTTGGTTCAACAGCAGATGATTGAGCGAGATAGGCAGAAATTCCCCGCACTTCAGCAGCGAGCTGCTCAACATGATCAGATAATTGCTTAGTCTCTATTTAGACAAAAAAACATGCTCCTACAGCCCCAGAAAAAAAAGAGGAAAAAATATACAAAAAAAAAATTCTGACACTTTTTTTTTTAAATTCTTTCCTTCTTTAGAGTACCCTAGAGTCTACAGTAAGGCTGGTGATTCTGTTATGAATGGGTCACCGAGGAGGCTAGCAAGACAAGGCTAAGCCACCAGAAAACCAGAGAGGTTGGTAACTAAGTGGATTTCAGTCTCTTGATCCTATCCACACAACTAGCAGTAGCCGTGAAGCATACCTACGATGCCCTAGACGCCTAGGCACAGCCGGAGAGCTAACTCAGCCTAAAGCAAGAAAAGGTGAAATCTAAACTGCGCCGGAGCAGACCCCAAAGGAATAGATAGCCCCCAAACATATATTGTCGGTGAGACAAGATGAAAACACAAACGCAGGCAGAAAAAAAGACTGAGCAAATGATGGGGCCCAGACTGACTATACAGGACAGGAAAGGAAAGACACTGTCTGCAATCACACAAAAAACCCTGAAAAATCCAACACGTCTGATGCTCAAAAAACACTGAAGTCACACGACTTCGCCCCATTATATCAGCACTCTGGTATATACTGAAAGCAAAGCAAAAAGAGACCAATATAACAGGGGACAGAACAAACTGACACAAGCAGTAACATATGGGCGGTGAGCCAGCACAGCCCCAGCAGGAGCAAGCTGACCCGCACAAAGCAGAGATAGACAAATCCAGATCAAATGCAAAAAGAATAGCAAATGAACCACTTAGCTGAACCATGCAGGAACAGCAGGATGCATCAGACCTCAGAAGGCACAGGAAGAAAATCACCAGCAGGGATTGAAGGAAGTCAGCTGTCTTAAATACTTCAGTCAGAAACCCCACATCTCCAATCGTCATTATCATTATCAGGTGGCAAGCCTCTGTCAGTCTGACCAGCTCCTGTTATGAGCTCATTTTCTGCTCCACCAGTTGAGAGTTCTCCTTCCGCTCCCTCTGGTGGTGACAGGAGGTAGTGAGGTTGGTTTTATTGTTAGTGATCTGCCACCTGATGAGGAAGATAATGATTGGATCTCTGGAGTATCAGACTGGATATAAGACAGCCGACGCCCTATCCTGTTGCTGGTGATTCAGTCTGCTTCTCAGGTCTTGGACTCAGCTCTGTTCCAGTCTTCTCAAGTTAAGTTTGTTTTTGCTAATGTTCACACTTGCTCTTGTGGGTCAATTCAGTTTTTTGTGTGGTCAGCCAGCCCGGCCGGGCTGTGCTGAATTTCCACTCTTATTTATCTGTATTTGCCAATTTGCCTTTTTTGGTCCCCTATTAGATTGGTCTCAGAATATTTCAGAGTGCTGATATAGTGGGAGAAGTCTAGTGACTTCAAGGTTAATTTTGCTATCAGTTGTGTTGGACATTATTTTTGGCAGGGTTTTTGGCAGATTGCAGACAGTGGCTTTCCTTTCCTGTCCTTTCTAGTTAGTCGGGCCCCATCGTTTGCTCAGCCTATTTTCCTGCCTTTGTGTATGTTTTCATCTTGTTTCACCGTCAATACATTTGGGAGGCTGTCTTTCCTTTGGGGTCTGCTCTGGGGCAGTTAGTTTTCCTCTTTTCCTGCTTTACGCTTATGTAGCTCTCCGGTTGTGACAAGGTGTCTAGGACCAATGTAGGAACGCTCCACGACTGCTACTAGTTGTGTAGTTAGAATCAGGGATCTGCAGTCTGCATAGTTACCAACTTTCTCCGGTTTTCTGAGACTTGACTTGTGTTGTTTTTATTTTCCTCGGTGACCCATTCATAACAGAATCACCAGCCATACCGCAGATTCTAGGGTACTCAAAAGCAGGAAAAAATTGTTTTAAAAAAAAAAAAAAGAAAAAAAGGAAAGAAAGTGTCAGAATTTTTTTTTTTTCCTCTTTTTTTTCTGGGGCCGTAGGAGGATTTTTTTTCTCCTAATGGAGATTAAGCAATTGTTTGATCGTGTGGAGCAACTTGCTTCTGAAGTGCAGGGAATTTCCACCTACCTCATTCAGTCACATGCTGCTGAACCTAAGATCCCTACTCCTGATGTGTTTTCTGGGGATCGGTCTAAATTTCTGAATTTTAAGAATAATTATAAATTATTTCTTGCCTTGAAGCCTAACTCATCGGGAAGCTCTGTGCAGCAGGTTAAAATTGTCATCTCCTTGCTGCGCGGCGATCCCCAGGATTGGGCGTTTTCTCTGACACCTGAAAATCCTATTCTGGCTAATGTGGATGCATTTTTTCAGGCCTTGGGGTTGTTGTATGATGAACCTAATGCCGTTGATCAAGCTGAGAGAACCCTGTTGGCATTAAACCAGGGTCAGGATCCTGCAGAGTTATACTGTCAAAAATTCCGAAAGTGGGCGGTCCTTACTACATGGAATGATAGTGCATTGGCAGCCCTCTTTCGGAAAGGTTTATCAGAGACCGTAAAAGATGTTATGGTGGGATTTCCTGTTCCCTCTGGTCTGGATGGCTCTATGTCATTAGCCATTCAAGTTGATCGGCGGTTACGGGAACGTAAAACTACACGGGAGGTGCTGCCACCGTTTGAACAAATGTCTGAACCTATGCAATGTGATGGGGATTTGTCTAGGGTGCAACATCAGGAGCTTAGAAGGCGTAATAAGCTGTGTTTTTTCTTTCTCTTGAGACGCCTCTCATACTCTGCCCTAAATGAGAGAAACGTTTTTCACACACATTTGCTGTGGGCAGTGTACAACCTAAGTTCCTTTTGGCAATTACTCTGATCTGCTCCTTGTCCACGTTTTCCACTAAGGCTTTTGTGGATTCAGGAGCAGCTCTGAATCTGATGGATTTGGACTTTGCTAAACGTTGTGGGTTGTCCATGACCCCTCTGCAGATGCCTATTCCTTTGAGGGGTATTGATGCCACTCCGTTGGTGGAGAATAAACCTCAGTTTTGGACCCAGGTGATAATGTGAGTTGCCCCAGACCACCAAGAAAATTGTAAATTTTTAGTGCTGCATAATTTGCATGATACTATTGTTCTGGGTTTCCCCTGGTTGCAAACTCATAACCCAGTTTTGGATTGGAGATCTGTGTCTGTGGTGAGTTGGGGTTGTCAGTGTGTTCTTAGGGACGCTCCTGTGTTCTCCACCTCTCCTCAGTCTCATGATATTACTGATTATCTGGCTGATTTCTCTGATGTATTTAGTGAGAGTAAGTCTGCATCTTTGCCCCCTCATAGGAGTTATGACTGTGCAATTGAGTTGATGCCTGGGTGTAAATTTCCCAAGGGTCGGCTTTTCAACTTATCTGTACCCGAACATGATGCTATGCTTAGCTTGACCTCAGGGGGGTGTATAATCTTATTCGCATCAAGCACGGGGATGAATGTAAGATGGCGTTTAATACTCCGGAGGGACATTTTGAGTACCTGGTGATGCCTTTTGGGCTCTCTAATGCCCCTTCTGTCTTCCAGTCCTTTATGAATGATATTTTCTGAGACTTTGTGGATAAGTTTTTGATCATCTATCTGGATGATATTTTGATCTTTTCTAGTGATTGGGATTCCCATGTGGAACATATCCGGACTGTGTTCCGGATTTTGAGGGAGAATTCCCTGTTTGTTAAGGGATCAAAATGTCTCTTTGGTGTACAGAGGATTTCATTTTTGGGATTTATCTTATCTCCATCAACTATTGAAATGGACCCGGCCAAGGTACAGGCCATTTATGATTGGGTTCAGCCTAATTCTTTGAAGGCTCTTCAGAAGTTTTTGGGTTTTGCTAATTTCTATCTTAAATTTATAGGTAATTTTTCTAGTATTGTCAAACCACTGACTGATCTGACCAAGAAGGGAGCTGATGTGCTGCATTGGTCTCCTGAGGCTGTCTCAGCATTTCAGGAGCTTAAGTGGAGATTTACTTGAGCTCCAGTTTTACGGCAACCTGATGTCTCACTTCCATTTCAAGTGGAGGTAGACGCTTCTGAGATTGGTGCAGGAGCTGTTTTGTCCCCAAAAGACCCTGTGACTTCTAAGATTAATCCCTGTGCCTTCTTTTCTCGAAAGTTCTCCCCATCTGAATGCAACTATGACATGGGGAATCGGAATTGTTGGCCATGAAATGGGCATTTGAGGAGTGGAGACATTGGTTGGAGGGAGCTAGACATCAATTTGTGGTCCTCACCGATCACAAGAATCTGACTTATCTGGAGTCAGCCAAATGCTTGAATCCTAGACAGGCTAGATGGGCCTTGTTTTTCACGCGTTTTAATTTTGTGGTCTCTTTTCTTCCGGCCACTAAGAATGTTAAGGCAGACGCCCTTTCTAGGAGTTTCTTTGCTGATTCTCTTAATGTGACCGAGCCTACTACTATCCTAGGTGAGGGGGTAGTTCTTTCTGCCATTTCGCCTGATTTGAGACACGCCCTGGAGGAATTTCAGGAGGATAAACCTGAGCGTTGCCCTATGGGAAGATTGTATGTTCCTGACCAGTGGAGAAAGAGAGTGATGTCTGAAGTCCATTGCTCCGCATTGGCTGGTCATCCAGGTATTTTTGGTACTAGAGATTTGGTGAGTCGGTCATTTTGGTGGCATGCCTTATCTCGTGATGTCAGGAATTTTGTACAGTCCTGTGGGACTTGTTCTCGGTCTAAACCCTATTCTCGTTCTAGTGGGTTGCTGATGCCCCTGCCGGTGCCCAAGAGGCCATGGACCCATATCTCAATGGATTTTATTTCTGATCTTCCTGTCTCTCAGAGAATGACTGTTATCTGGGTAATTTGTGATAGATTTTTGAAGATGGTCCATCTTGTACCACCCCCAAAGTTGCCATCTTCCGCTGAGTTGGTACCCTTGTTTTTCCAACAGGTGGTTCGGTTACACGGGATTCCTGAGAACATTGTGTCCGATAGAGGGTCCAGTTTGTTTCCAGATTTTGGAAAGCCTTTTGTTCCAATCTGGGAATTCATTTATCCTTCTCCTCCGCGCTTCATCCCCAGACCAATGGGCAGACTGAGAGAACAAACCAGAACCTGGAGTCTTATTTAAGATGTTTTATATCTGCTCATCAAGACGATTGGGTCTCATTTTTGCCCTTGGTGGAATTTGCGCTGAGCAATAGAGCTAGTTCTGCCACTTTGATGTCACCCTTTTTCTGTAATTTTGGGTTTCATCCTCGATTCTCTTCAGGGCAAGTGGAATCTTCATCATGCCCAGGTGTGGACACTGTGGTTGTGAGAATGCAGCAGATATGGGACCAAGTGGTGGATAAATTGTCACTCTCTCAGGAAAAGGCCCAGCGTTTTTCCAACCGGCATAGAACCAGTGGTCCCCGGTTTAAAGTGGGTGATATGGTTTGGTTGTCGTCTAAGAATATTCCTATGAAGGTTGCATCTCCAAAATTTAAGCCAAGATTTATTGGACCTTATAGGATTTTGGAGATTCTTAATCCTGTTTCTTTTCGATTGGCTCTTCCAGTTACGTTCAAAATCGATAACGTATTTCACAAATCACTGTTGAAGAGGTTTGTTGAGCCAGTATTTCCTGTGGCGTCACCTCCTGACCCTGTATTGGTTAAAGGCAATGTGGAATATGAGGTAGAGAAAATATTGGATTCTTGTTTGGTTAGATGGAGACTCCAGTATTTGGTAAAATGGAAGGGTTATGGCCAGGAGTATAATTCTTGGGTGTCTGCCTCTGATATTCATGCCAATAAATTGGTTCATGCTTTTCACCGGGCCCATCCTGATCGGCCTGGTGGCATGGATGAGGGTTCGGTAACCCCTCCTCAAGGGGGGGTATTGTTATGAGCTCATTTTCTGCTCCACCAGTTGAGAGTTCTCCTTCCGTTCTCCCTCTGGTGGTGACAGGAGGTAGTGAGGTTGGTTTAATTGGCAGTGATCTGCTTTTCCTGCTTTAGGCTTATGTAGCTCTCCGGTTGTGATGAGGCGTCTAGGACCAATGTAGGAACGCTCCACGACTGCTACTAGTTGTGTGGTTAGAATCAGGGATCTGCAGTCTGCATAGTTACCAACTTCTCTGGTTTTCTGAGACTTGGCTTTTGTTGTTTTTTTTTTTCCTCGGTGACCCATTCATAACAGAATCACCAGCCATACCGCAGATTCTAGGGTACTCAAAAGCAGGAAAAAATTGTTTTAAAAAAAAAAAAAGAAAAAAAGGAAAGAAAGTGAGAAGAGAAATCGCTGGTCAACCTTTAACCCTTTTAATTTCCTAACAAAAAAAATTATGTTTCTAAAATTGCATTGATGTAAACTATACATGTGGGAAATGTTATTTCTTTACTATTTTGTGCAATGTGACTCTCTGATTTAAGGGCATAAAAATTAAAAGTTTGATAATTGCGAAATTTTCAAATTTTTCACAAAATTTCTGTTTTTTTCACAAATAAATGCAAGTCTTATCAAAGAAATGTTATCACTATCATAAAGTACAATATGTCTCGAGAAAAGATTCTCAGATCACCGGGATTAGTTAAAGCGTTCTAGAGTTATTACTTCAAAGGGCTCATACTCACTTGCGAGAGACTCGAACAATTCTCGTGCGAGTCTCTCACATGAAAACCTGGCACAGTAGCCACACGCGCCATTCTGAGTGCCGGTGGTAGTGCCAGGTTTTCATGTGAGAGACTCGCACGAGAATTGTGCGAGTCTCTCGAAAGTGAGTATGAGCCATAAAGTGACAGTGGTCAGAATTGTAAAAATTGGCCCTGTCACTAAGTTAAAAACGGGCTTCGGGGCTAGAGGGTTAAACATTGTTTCTTTTTCTTGCAAAAACTATGATGAGGTAAGGAAAGGAACAGGAATTTGGTTCCTATTTCTGCAGTATAACATAAACATCTTTGGAGTCTTCCCAAAGTATTCATTTTTGTCTAGGCTAATATAGTAAATGATTTCAAGGATAATAGTAAATGATGTTTAAGACCAAATAAGAATTGTATTTAAACATGTCTGCCTAAATGTGACAGATATTGCATGTTCAAAGATGTTATAGAAAATAATTCCATGCACGTACAATATATTAATTCAGTATAAATACTGTTTATCTTTTACTTTTTAGGTCACTTGATTTTAATACACAAAATATAATACATAGAGACGAAAACCTCAAATAACCTAATCCCAACAATGTGAACCCAGAAGTGGCAGCACTATAAAGAGTTTATATAAATTATCAACATTTTGGGAAATGTATAAAGATATGTTTTATGTAACTAGGGGACTGCAATTCATCACTTCTAGTCAAACCTCTTGGCAGCTAAGGACTTTACATATAAAATTAGGACTTCAAACGCTGGATTTAATTATGCACTAAGTGGATTAATGGATTTCCTAAATTCAAGTCTTCTTGCATCTTACTGGTTTTGAATATGAATTTGTCTGTGGTGCTAGCGTGATAATAATGCATGTTTAAGTCTTGCTTTTATTATTAGAATAGAGGGATATTGTAGGACACTAGTAGTCAGGTGTTGGTTCACCGCAGATAAGTTCAGCTTGAAATAAAGTAAAAACAACTCCTGTAGCATAAATGTAATTAAGAAATAAAACTTAACAAACACCAGCCAAGTGGAAACAAGTGAATCGATTCTAAACTAATCTAATTCATTTACAACCTCTTAAAGTTAATGGATTCAGACAAATTTGAATTTCCAGGAAAATGGTAGCCATCATTTTGCTAGAAAAGATTTTGCTGTATTCTACATGGCTGGGAAGGCGTTTATACATATAGCGGAAGACAAACTGCAGTGTGTCTTCAAGAAAATGGCTCCAGAAAGCGAGGACAGCGCAGGCGCCGATTTCCCTGGCATCGGTGCCTGCCCAGTCCGCACTTTACGGCGCCATTTTGTGGAATACACACTACAGTGTCTTCAAGAAAATGGCGCCGGAAAGTGATGACTGCACAGGCCCCGATTTCGCGGGAATAATCCCGCCCTCTCCTGATCTCATGGCACAACAACTTACCGATCCGATATTGCCACGGGGTCTCACCGTGAGGTCAGGAGAGGGCGGGTTGTGGTGCTGGAATCGGGCGCTGATTTCAGCAGCACAATCCCGCCCTCTCCTGACCTCACGGCGAGACCCCGTGGCAATTCCAGGATAGGGGGTGAGGGGTACCATGCATACCAGGATTGGGGGGTGAGGGGACCATGCATACCAGGATAGGGGGTGAGAGGACCATGCATACCAGGATTAGGGAGTGAGAGGACCATGCATTCCAGGATTGGGGGGTGAGGGGGCCATGCATAACAGGATAGGGAGATGAGGGAACCATGCATACCAGGATTGGGGATGAGGGGTACCATGTATACCAGGATTGGGGATGAGGGGTATCATGCATACCAGGATTGGGGGTGAGGGGACCATGCATACTAGGTTTGGGGATGAGGGGACTTTGCATACCAGAATTGGGAGGTAAGTGGTGCCATGTAAACCAGGATTGGCGGGTGAGGGAGTACCATACATCCTATGATAGGGATGAGGGGGGACCATGCATAACAGGATTGGGGATGAGAGGTACCATGCATACCAGTATAGGGGGAGAGGGGACCATGCATACCAGGATTGGTGATGAGGGGACTTTGCATACCAGAATTGGGAGGTAAGGGGTGCCATGTATACCATGATTGGGGATTAGGGGACCATGCATACCAGGATTGGCGGGTGAGGGAGTACCATACATCCTAGGATAGGAATGAGAAGGGACCATGCATATCAGGATTGGGGGGTGAGGTTACCATGCATTCCAGGATTGGGGGGTGAGAGGACCATGCATTCCAGGATTTGGGAGGTGAGGGGACCATGCATATCAGGATTGGGGGGTGAGGGGACCATGCATACCAGGATTGGGGGGTGAGGGGGCCAGGAGGTACCATACATACCAGGATTGGGGAGTGAGGGGACCATACATACTAGGATAGGGATGAGGGAGTACCATGCATACCAGGATAGGGATCAGGGGGTACCATGCATACCTGGATTGGGGGTGAGGGGACCATGAATATCAGGATGAGGAATGGGGTGCCATACATACCAGGATTGGGGGGGACCATACATACCAGAATAGGGATGATGGGGCCATGCATCACAGGATAGGGATGAGGGGTACCATACACACCAGGATAGGGATGAGGGGTACCATGCATACCAGGATAGGGATGAGGGGTGCCATGCATACCAGGATAGGAGGGGGCAGCACATACCAGGATGGGAGACCTTATACCAATAAAAATGATCGCCACAAGGGCATACAATGGGCTCATAGCTAGTATATATATATGCAAATTTGTCGCATATAAAAAAGGTCACTAATTGAGAGGTGTTCACACCAAAAAACTGGCATAAATGCATAGTGAATCAGACCCACAATATCAGCACTGTATGGATTGCCTTTTCATGCTGCATTAAATGTTTATTTTTTCACCTGTCACAGGAGCTGGAGGCATATTGTGCTTTTAATCAGAAAATTTCCTTGCGTACATATACCAAAGTAAATGTGTAACCAACACAGTCGTTAACTCAGATTGTAGAGGTTGCTCCCGGCGGGAACATTATGCCATGGAATCACTTTGGATGAAATCCAGGCAATAAGTAGATTGAGCATTTTCTCCTTCAGTGCTCTTGTCTTGGGTTAAATCAATTACTGCCTAAAATCAAGGAGAGTGTTCCGATCTCACATTATTCTTAATAAACCAAACTTGGTTTAAAATCAATCTAAGTAATGAAGAGTGTTCAGTGTGTGAAATTAATTCTGGCAGGTGGGTATCAATGTAGTTTTCTTTGATTGTTCCATTGTGTATTATTACAATCTTGAAGGTAAATTGCTTTCTTTGTCAATTTTTCCATGTAGCACAGAAGATTTATAAATAACTAAAGTTGTGGTGTGCTTTTTATCTTGACTGCTTGTTCAATTTATTATAAATATTCTTTGTGTCTATATTGTATATTAGTATAATTTTGTAGCTTCTGGCCGCAGGAGTTTGCTAGGTTATTGGTCTTTATACACATTGAATCAAAGTTGGCCAAACCCACAAGTATCGGTAGGTTCAGCTAACCCTATAGTATGTATGGGTGCCTCAGCCTTTTTGTTCTTTTTTAATTAAAACTGCTTCCAGAGGTTTCTAGTAGCAGCTTAAAGTCCTTTCACTATACGTCCAAGCATTCATCTGTATGGGGAAAATGAACACTGACCACAAGGTAAAACTGGTTTTAGCACACATAAATGCCTACATATCCAAGAATTGAGGGTTGGATACAAATGCTGGGGCTTTCCCACAAACAAAGTGCTTTTTAATGAATACATCGTACAATAAAAATAAATTTCACAATTGGATGTGTTTAAATAATGTTCCTGTGCAGAGATAATCTTATAAATGTGTCCCTGCTATGTACTGTGCAATGGCTGTGCCTGACAGTGCAGAAACATGATCTGATCATACCACATCTCCTGGGCAGAAGAGGACGTAAAAGAAAAGAAATAAAAAATAAAGTATAGGATCACAGCTGATTCTTTCTATGAGCTAAAACACGTTTTTAAACAAGCAGTAACATTTTTTACGTCATAGAAATCAATAGCTGAGAACCCATGTTATCCTGTCTGTAAACTCTTTTGCTTCCTCCATGGCCAGGAGATGTGGTATGATTAGACCTGGTGCCGGCATGGTAAGACATGGCCATTACACAAAATTCTCTCAGTACAGGAACTTTTTTTTAACACATCCAATTGTGAAACGTATTTTTCTTAAAGTATCTATTGATTAAAGTGTATTTTGTTGGTGGGACAATCCGTTTAAGGTGAATTTAAATAAATAAAGTAAATAACAATAAATTAGTTTACACTGAAAACACTTATTTTCCAAAAATCTTTCAATGCAAACAGGCTGCTGATCACCGAAAGAAGTAGCAAGACACTTGTTCATTGGTTGAAATTATCCTTTACACTTAACCCTGCTGTTCTGTTCGTTTCCACTATACACTTGTACTGTTCCGGTCATTATTGACCGGACCTATTAAAATGCTGTTTTAGCTACTTAAAAAAAAATTTTTTGAATACCTGTTGCATTATTATACTGTATGTGAACATGGTTGGTCATTATAAAAAAAAAAATACGTAAAAAAAACTCAATTTTTTTTATTTATTTTGTGTTTATAAAGGTTTCAAGGGCTTATTGAATTCTGCACAGAAATTACAAATTTGAGCTTAACTAACTAGCTAAAACAACTACTACTATAACAACTATAACTAGCTATAACTATAACTAAAATTAACTATAGTATAAAATGCGTGCAAACATTTTGAAAAAATATATAAAGTGCTCTCAGTGAGAGAAACAAAATAGGAATCTTGTGGGTATGATACCTTTTCATGGCTAACAAATAATAGTGAATGATGTTACAAAGCAAACTTTGGGGACTGCTTATGTCCCTTCATCAGGCTGATATGACAAAATATTTGAAGAAACCTTATTTATATACAGTTTAAAGCACAACATTTCATTAAACAAACAATGAGCTTGGAGAGAGAATCCTTAATTAGGTAAGATTAGATAGGTAGTGTGAAAAGTTCTGAAGATCAAAGGGCTACTTGGAGGAGATAGCTCAGATATGGTAATGGGTCATAAAACCTTCTGACAAATTGAGTTCTGTGTGAATAGAATCAAAGATTGCAATGAATTTGTGCTCCCACACTCTCTGATGTGTCTGTGATTTAAAATTGCCATTTAAAATGACAACTTTCATATTGCCTATGTTGTGTCCTGGACCACAGAAATGTTTAGCCACAGGTAACTGGGTTTTTTTGTCTGTAATTGTATGACGATGAGACCTCATCCTTGCTCTCAGTCTCTGTCCTGTTTCTCCAACATAGAGGCCACCCACAGGACATATATTGCATATAATTAAATACACCACATTGTAAGAGGAACATGTGAATGTCCCTGGGATCTTATAGTCCTGCTGTGTGTTGGGAATTTGGATTTTGTCTTTGGTCTCTATATGAATGCAGGTTTTGCATCTTCTCCCATTGCAAGGATATGTTCCTCTTGGTGAATCAGAGGGCATTGAACTTCTGATAATGATGTTTCTTAGATTGGGAGGTTGTCTGTAACATAGCAAGGGGAGGTCTTTGAATAGTATTTTTAACTGGTCATCCTTGTGTAGGATATGGGGAAGTTTCTTAGCCATTTTTCTGAGTATTTCAAGCTGTGGGTTGTAGGTCACAACCAGAGGTACACGATTATTTTCCTCTTTTTTTCTGTATTGAAGTACTTGACTTCTAGGGATCCTTATGGCCCTAACGATCTGATCATCAATGGAGGTGGGATGGTAACATTGATTTAAAAATGACATTTTAAGCTGGGTTAGGTGTTCATCCCTGTCCTTGGGACTGGAACAGATACGGTTATATCTGAGGGCCTGGCTGTAGACAATGGATTTCTTAATGTGTTTAGGATGGAAGCTGGATTGAAAACATCCTCAAGCCGCTGGTAAGGAAGACAGCCAGCTATATACAGGACACTACAGACCTGCTTAATAAGCTATCCACGATAGGTCCCCTCCCCGACAGCACCATCTTAGCCACCATGGACGTCAAATCCTTATATTCCAACATCCCACACGAAGATGGACTAGCCGCCTGCCAATTTAGTGCTTCAGGAAGTCAGTAGTAGGAGTGTTCAAATCAAGAAAATGATAAGGGTGCCCATACTTTTGCACCGGTCAAATTTTGTTTAAATGCAGATTGCACATTTTCTGTTAGTATAATAAACCTCATTTGAATCCAGAAATATAACTGAGTCCATCAGTTATTAGATATATGAAACTGAAATAGCTGTTGCAAAAACCAAAATTGTTATAAAGAAAAAAGGTTAACATTAATAGGGGTGCCCAAATTTCTATATATGACTGTATAACCGTATCTGTTCCAGTCCCAAGGACAGGGATGAACAACTAACCCAGCTTAAAATGTCATTTTTAAATCAAGGTTACCATCCCACCTCCATTGATGATCAGATCGTTAGGGCCACAAGGATCCCTAGAAGTCAAGTACTTCAATACAGAAAAAAAGAGGAAAATCATCGTGTACCTCTGGTAGTGACCTACAACCCACAGCTTGAAATACTCAGAAAAATGGCTAAGAAACTTCACCATATCCTACACAAGGATGACCGGTTAAAAATACTATTCAAAACCCCCCCTTGATATGTTACAGACAACCTCCCAATCTAAGAAACATCATTATCAGAAGTTCAATGCCCTCTGATTCACCAAGAGGAACATATCCTTGCAATGGGAGAAGATGCAAAACCTGCATTCATATAGAGACCAAAGACAAAATCCAAATTCCCAACACACAGCAGGACTATAAGATCCCAGGGACATTCACATGTTCCTCTTACAATGGGGTGTATTTAATTCTATGCAATATATGTCCTGTGGGTGGCCTCTATGTTGGAGAAACAGGACAGAGACTGAGAGCAAGGATGAGGTCTCATCGTCGTACAATTACAGACAAAAAAAAACATTTACCTGTGGCTAAACATTTCTGTGGTCCAGGACACAACATAGGCAATATGAAAGTTGTCATTTTAAAAGGCAATTTTAAATCACGGACACATCGGAGAGTGTGGGAGTACAAATTCATTGCAATCTTTGATTCTATTCACACAGGACTCAATTTGTCAGAAGGTTTTATGACCCATTACCATATCTGAGCTATCTCCTCCAAGTAGCCCTTTGATCTTCAGAACTTTTCACACTACCTATCTAATCTTACCTAATTAAGGATTCTCTCTCCAAGCTCATTGTTTGTTTATTGAAATGTTGTGCTTTTAATTGTATATAAATAAGGTTTCTTCAAATATTTTGTCATATCAGCCTGATGAAGGGACGTAAGCAGTCCCGAAAGCTTGCTTTGTTACAACATTCACTATTATTTATTAGCCATTAAAAGGTATACCCACAAGATTCCTATTTTGTTTCTCTCACTGAGAGCACTTTATATATTTTTTTCTACTGGCTAACACGGTACCAAACCACTTTTTTAGTTTTACTAACATTTTGAAAAAAATAGTAAAAATAAAAAAAAAATAATAAAAAAAATCCGTTTTTTTCAGTAAATCAGGGTAAAAAAGCAGGGTAAATAACATACAGAGAAAAAAAATTGCACAGAACTGTACTGAAAACCAATGCGTATGGTTTGTACTGAAAGCATGTGTAAGACTGGATTCACACTAACCAGCGCAAAATACGGTCCGTAGTTTACATGCGTAATACGGATGAATGACCCCTAAATAGTGCTCCGTAGGTCATCCGTAAGCCAGGTGCAGTCGCGTATTTTGCGCATGTCAGCATCCGTATGTAATCCGTAAGGCATCCGTATGCAATCCGTGTGGCGAGATTTTTTCGCAACCTTGCAAAATGGACATTTAACGGTTTTGAGGCCTACTAACTATTTAAAACATTAGGCTGCACTGTATTTCTTGGCTCAGGAATAGGTGGCAGCCTCCATTCTGTCCATTTGTCACCTTGCCTTCACTAGGTGTGTTGCTGTGGTATGTGCAGCATGTCAGACAGTCTGACTTTCACCACAACTGAGCAGGTTCTCTTCAACTGGCTTTTGTCATGGTGCTTTGGCCAACCATACCCAGTGATAGTGGATCCACGGAGGAGGAGACACATGTGGGTACATCCACTTTTGAGGCAAAGAATCACAAGAGGTCATTTTCACCGCCTCTATTATTCTCTGTGGGAGCATCCTGTCAAATTCTACCAATACCGTCGCATGAGCCTTGCAACATTTGCTACACTCTTGTAGACACTGCGCCCTTGGATAACCTTTCAGGATACAAGGATGCGCAAAGCTATATCTGCAGAGGAGCGACTTGTACTCACAATACGGTATGTACTACACAACCACATTCTCTATGTTCATGATGTGTTGGGCAAACTTTGAATTTTTGCCTTCATGGAGTAAATTTTAGGCCCTCATATTAGTCCACATATGTTTCAACTTACAGACACGAATGTTGGGTGGAATATGGACTGAATATCACTTACTCATTGTGCAAAGCAAGATGTGTGTGTTCTGGCATAGTCAGGTCAATATGTATTGAAATATGGACAAGACTATATCAAGTCGTCATCCCCGAGGTCAGGATGGAAGACTGGTTGAGGATATCAAGGGACTTTGAGGTAGAATGCCAGTTTCCAAATGGTATTGGGGCCCTTGATGGCAAACATATCCAGGGGCGTAATCCGCCGAACTCTGGCTCCCAATTCTTCAATTCTAAACAATACTTTTCTGTTGTACTGTTGGCTCTGGCCGACCCTCAATACAAGTTTATAATTGTTGACATTGTGGCCTATGGAAGGACGGGAGACTCTAGAGTCTTCAATACTTCCATTATTGCTCGGCGGCTACGCACCAACCATTTGGATCTACCACCACCACGACAGCTACCAGGCTCCACTCAAGAATCTGTCCCTTATGTTCTTGTAGCAGATGATGCCTTTCAGTTAACGCGCAATGTCATGAGGCCATATCCCCGGCGCAACCTTCACCACAGGCGCAGGATATGTAACTTGCGCCTATCACGTGCTTGGCGACTGGTGGAGTTTTCCTTTGGCATTCTTTGTGCTAAATGGCGGCTACTCCAGTCTGCCATTCAGCTGAGTGAACCAAATGTTAATGAAGTAGTGAAAGCCTGTGTGGTACTTCATAACTTCACCAGGATACATGATTGTTCCTCCTCTGCTGGTGTTGTGCGTAGGCCAGACAATGTGTGTAGGGTGAGACCACCTATCAACCATCAACGTAGACCGATCTCTGGCCTCAATGTGCGTGATCATTTCACTAATTACTTTATGGCACCTCAGGGGGAACCTTCTTGGCAAGAGCATGCTGGATCTATGCTGGCAATGTTGCTTTGATGTGTGTCAAAATTTATATATTTCTACCCCTTGTGAATCTCTGACTGTTGCTTTGATTTGTTACGCGTATTTTGATATGGGTTTGGACAATTAAGACAGAGACGTAAAGTGTAGCTGGCCAATTTTTACTTTTGCCTTTTTTGTGGTTTTTTTTTAAGTTTGTAAGGCAAACATATCCTTGCCCTATGAAAAACTTGGGCAATGGCCCAAATTGGGCTTTTGGCATATTTCAACATTGTTGTGAAAAACAAAATTACTAACATATCCTACAACATACATAGTGCAATAACAACATTGCAACTGTACACATTTGGAATACAAAGTAAAAAAGAGGAGTTATCCATCATCAAAATGAGCTACACAAGATAATACTAACATTTATTATGAATGTTTTCAAACCAGATTAATAAGCCACCATGACAGGCAAGGCTAGCTTTCGCGTTTCTGACACATATTACATGTCTGTAATAAACACAATATTTCACCGCACTATACTGGGAAAGTCAAAGGATCAAAATAGAAGACTGACTTGATAATACATAGAGAGAGCGTGATGGTCTTGAGGCTGTTTGCCTTGATTTTGGAATATAGTTAGCTGGCCTAAACTGGACTAAGAGAATATGGTCAGCACGCCTTTTCTATGCATTTTCAAGTGAGTACTCTATTTTGATCCTTTGACTTTGCCAGTATAGCCCCGTTAAATATTGTATTTTTGACAGACATGTAATATGTATCAGAAAAACATAAGGTAGCCTTGCCTGTCATGGTGTCTTAATCATATGAATTGAAGACAGTCATAAGAAATGTTATTAGTATCTGTTTTAGCTCATGTTGCTGCTGGCTAAAACCTCTTTTGGACTTTGCCTTGGGATTTTAAACACCAGTTCAAACACACTGGACATCTCCTCCCATCAAAACAATTAACAACACTCATATACAGTATGGGTTTACTAAGTCACTTATAAATTGTGGAATGTTGGGGAAGGAGAAGGCGGAGGAGCAGCCTGTGCTTGCTGCTGACTACTTTGAGCAACATCGCCCTGTGTGGCTGCATACTGTTGCCCATGCTGTTGGTAGTGACCTTCCTCCTGTGATTGTTGGGGGTAGTGGCCATAGTAATACTGCTGAGGGGCATCTTGTTGGGGCCGGTAGGCCCGTGGCTCATACCCACCAAAATAGCCATGTAGGCCCCAACCACGTTGGGACCAGCCTCCAACACTGGGTGGGACTAAGTGGCCATATTGGTGGGGTTGGCTAGAGCCAGAAATCTGTTGCTGGTGTTGGGAAGGTTGGGTAGGGGGAGGAAGGGGGTGAGGTGTAGGCCCACGTATTAGAGGATGTTCGGACCCTGCTTGAGCAAGCATCTGTGTGGATGGTCTCATGCGCATTAGATTTCTGGGGGAAAGCTGCCACCTCTCCAGATATTCAAAAAGCTCATGTGGGGTATTGGGGGGGGTGCTTGCATCAAGCAGGATCTGAAAACATCCCCTAATACGGAGCCTGACCTCACGGGTAAGGGCACGGAGATAAAGGGTGAGGCTACGTGAGTAGGCCTCCTCCCCATCATCTGTAGTTACTCTTGACAATAATTTAGCACCCCTGTGTCCACATTGGTCCTGCTCTCTTGAGCAGTGACCTGGCGCCTTCTTCGTGTTTGCCGGGATGTAACAGCAGCCTGTGGGGATCCCCTGATATGGCCAGTTGGGCTGCTGCTCAAGTTGCCCGGCTCTTCCAGGATGGGTGATGGGGCAGCAGCAGACCGTCCTGGTGGTGTTGTGTGTTGGGAAGCCAATGGGTTCTCCTGTGATGCCTCATCTTCTGCCATCCTTCTTGTAGGGGGAGAAGATGAGCCAGCCACCTCATCCCCTACAGGATCTATTATGGGCTCTGTCTCTGAGGCCGTTCCTCGATCCGTAAGGTTGGATTGAGTTCTGTTATGAAATAGAACAGAGGCAAAAATACATCAATATTTTTGGCCCTGTAAAGTATTTGTGTAATGTGGTGTGAGGTATCTACTTACGGTCTCAGATCCAGAATTGGGGCGAGGAAGGAGAGCCGGTCGTAATAAATATATTTCCTTTTGACGTATCCTGCATCCCCACTCCTGGACCGCTGCTGGCGTTCCCGGCGGTACTGGTCCCGGATGCTTCGCCAGCGTTTCATCACATCTTCCACTGCAATGTGACAGGAAATATTGTCAAATTCACATATTTGATAGGTCACATTTGCTACCAGTAGTCTAGGCATGGGACCTTCTGGGGTGTGCTTTCTACCCATGGTGGCATATCTAATTGGGCAGATACACAGGGTCTCTTTAGCTACACTTAATAATTGGTATGTCTAGGAGGATGAGGAGCTTGTGGCCTAAACCCAAATTATGGCTGTGTGAATCCACGTGTCACATCCAAATCTAACGGCCTCATGTTGTGCGCTAAGGTTACTCATGTTTTGGCTTGTACTTACGAATTTTATGCTGCTCCTCACCAAAGTCATGGTACATCTGGCGACAGATGCGCCTCCATGACGCCTCCTTTCTTGCCCGGTTTGCATAATTGGCAGCACGTTGGTCCCAGATTTCGGGACGCTCCTGCACCAGGACAATGAGCATCTCCACATTTATGTAAGTGGACGCCATGCTGCTGCTGTACTCCATGGAGGCGTACTTCCAGGATGTCTGGAGTGCTTTTTGAGCTCATTTGCATGTCTAGGCTTCCTGATGATGGATTGGCCCATTTCCTGTCACCAGCCAAAAGACCTGCGTATTGCTCGCAGGTCACACGTCTGGTCCGTGTGTAATCCATATTTTTTGCGCACCCATAGACTTGCATTGGCGTATTACGGGCGTAGTACGCTGACAATCGCAGCATGCTGCGATTGGCACGGAGAAATATACGCCTGGTGCGAGTGACCCCATAGAGAATCATTTGTCCGTGTCTAATGCATGCTTTTAGCGCCTCTCACTCGGCCGTATTCCTCGCCAGTGTGACCCCGGCCTAAATCTGCACCTAAAGCAACTGTTTACTTCATAAACAATAGTAGATGCAATAAGTAGTCTCAAAAGAAATTATAACTCATTTGTTTTACTCAAAAAATGGCTGAAATTAGCATAAAATGCTATTCGGTCATTTTTGACAGAAATGTACAAGTGTAAAAAAAAATGTGGCGCAAAAACTAAACCAAAAAAAAAAGGTACCCTTAGAAAGAACCCCTCAAATTAGGAAAATAGAAGTAACCACAAGTTTCAGAAACACATAATGAATTTTTTTAAAAATATCAAAGTTCAACAACGGTCATTTTTGACTGAACATAACAGCAGGGTTTACAAAAGATCATTTTTCTTGGCAGAGCATCAGGACTTGCTCTGGTGAGAACTATAGCAGCCGCTGTACACTGAATGAGCTATTGCAGATGATTCAGCGCTCATCATTTACAGTGGACTGCCGGTTAGTGATGGGTAAGCACTAAAATGCTTGGGTGCTCGTTGCTCGGGTCGAGCAAATTGGAATACTCAGGAACTCAGACAGAACAATGAGCCCAATGTAAGTCTATGGGAGACCCGAGCATTTTTACCACAATCCCACCAGGGGGTCCCTTTAAGGTCTAAAAACATCTGAAAATGATGGAAACACTGCTCAAATGACACGGGGACATCATGAGGATCGCCCTAGGAAGCATTTCTGACTCCTAGTTCACTGCTTTAACCCCTTTCTGCCATATGACGTACTATCCCGTCCATGTGCCCTGGGACTTACTGTAATTCCCAGGGACGGGATAGTACGTCATAGCGATCAGTGGCGCTCACGTGGTGAGCGCTGCTGATGGCGTCCGGGTGTCAGCTGATTATCACAGCTGACACCTGGCACTATGTGTCAGGGGCGGTCACTGACACATTAACCCCTGGCACACTGCTATCAAACACGATCGCAGTGTACCAGGGGTTTAGCGAAGCATCACTGCTGTGGGGGCCTCCTTCCCTGCAAAGCGCAGGCACAAGGAAGCCTTCTGCACTGCATGTGACAGATCGCTGATCTGTCACAGCGATCTGTGATGTGACAGATCAGCGATCTGTCACATGACAGTGATGTTCCCCCTGGGACAATGTAATAAAGTAAGAAAAAGGTGTAAAAATAATTTATAAAAAATCGCTAAATAAATAAAAAAAAATATTCCCTAATAAATTCATCTTTTGGTAACAAAAAAAAACAATAAAAGTACACATATTTGGTATCACCGCATCTGTAAAGACCCACCCTATAAAACTGTCCCATTAGTTAACCCCCTTAGCAAACCCCTTAAAAAAATAAAAAAACAAAGCAAAAAATAATGCTTTATTATCATACTGCCGAACAAAAAGTGCAATAACGTGCGATCAAAAAGATGGATATAAATAACCATAGTACCGCTGAAAACGTCATCTTGTCCCGCAAAAATGAGCCACCATACAGCATCATCAGCAAAAAAATGAAAAAGTTATAGCTCGCAGAATAAAGCGATGCAAAAATAATTACTTTTTATATAAAATTGTTTTCATTGCAGAAAAGCACCAAAACATAAAAAAAGACATAAATGAGGTATTCTTGAAATGCTGTTTTTTGTTCATTCTGCGTCCCAAAAATCGGAATAAAAAGCGATCAAAAAATGTCACATGCCCATAAATGGTACCAATAAAAACATCAACTCGTCCTGCAAAAAATAAGACCTCACATGACTCGGTGGGTCAAAATACGGAAAAATTATAGCCCTCAAAATGTGGTGATGCAAAAACTATTTTTACATTAGAAAGCGTCTTTTAGCGTGTGACAGCTGCCAAAAAGAAAACCCCGCCATAAATAGCAAATCAAACCCCTCTTTATCACCCCGTTAGTTAGGGAAAAATAATAACATTAAAAAAATGTATTTATTTCCATTTTCCCAATAGGGTTAGGGCTAGGTTTAGGGCTAGGGTTAGGGCTAGGGTTAGAGTTAGGGTTAGGGTTAGGGCTAGGGTTAGGGTTAGGGCTAGGGTTAGGGCTGAGATTAGGGTTAGGGGTGTGTTCAGGTTAGGGTTGGAGTTAGAATTGGGGGGTTTTCCACTGTTTGGGCACATCAGGTGCCCTCCAAACGCAACATGGCCTCTGATCTCAATTCCAGCCAATTCTGCATTGAAAAAGTCAAGTCGTGCTCCTTCCCTTCCAAGCTCTGCCATGTGCCCAAACAGTTTTGTGACCCCCACATATAGGGCATCACTCTACTCAGGACAAATTGCAAAACAACTTTTGTGGTCCAATTTCTCCTGTTACCCTTAGGAAAATAAAAAATTGGGGCAAAAACATCATTTTTATGGAAAAAAATATGATTTTTTTATTTTCACGCCTGGGCGTTATAAACTTTTGTGAGGCACTTGGGGGTTCAAAGTGCTCACCACACATCTAGATAAGTTCCGTGGGGGTTCTAGTTTCCAAAATGGGGTCACTTGTGGGGAGTTTCAACAGTTTAGGCACATCAGAGGCTCTCCAAACGCGACATGACACCCGCAGACCATTCCATCAAAGTCTGCATTCCAAAACGTCACTACTTCCCTTCCAAGCCCCGACGTGTGACCATACAGTAGTTTTCTCCCACATATGGGGTATCAGCGTACTCAAGACAAATTGGTCAACAACTTTTGGGGTCCAATTTCTCCTGTTACCCTTGGGAAAATAAAAAAATTGGGGACTAAAAGATCATGTTTGTGTAAAAAATATGATTTTTTTATTTTCACGTCCAGGCGTTATAAACTTCTGTGAAACACTCGGGGGTTCAAAGTGCTCACCACAAATCTATATAAGTTCCTTAGGGGGTCTAGTTTCCAAAATGGGGTCACTTGTGGGGGGTTTCCACTGTTTAGGCACATCAGGGGCTTTCCAAACGCGGCATGGCGTCCAATCCCAATTCCAGCCAAAAGTGTCAAATGGCGCTGCTTCCCTTCCGAGCTCTGCCATGCGCCCAAACAGTGGTTTACCCCCAGATATGGGGTATCATCGTACTCAGGACAGATTGCACAATAACTTTTGGGGTCCTGTTACCCTTGGAAAAATAAAAATTGAGGGTGAAAAGATCATTTTTGTGGAAAAAATATGATTTTTTAATTGTACGGCTGTACATTATAAACTTCTGTGAAGCCCTTGTGGGTTCAAAGTTCTCACCACATATCTAGATAAGTTCCTTGGGGGGTCTAGCTTCCAAAATGGGGTCACTTGTGGGAGTTTCCTCTTTTTAGGCACATCAGGCACTCTCCAAGCATGACATTGTGTCCGATCTGAATTCCAGCCAATTTTGCATTGAGAAAGTCAAACGGCGCTCCTTCCCTTCTGAGCTCTGTCATGCACCGAAACAGCGGTTCCCCCCCACATATCAGGTATCAGCGTACTCAGGACAAATTGCACAGCAACTTTTGAGGTCCACTTTCTCCTGGTACACTAGGCAAAATAAAAAAAAGGGACCTGAGGTAATTTTTTTGTGAAAAAAAGTTAAATGTTCATTTTTTTAAAAACATTCAAAAAATTCCTGTGAAGCACCTGAAGGGTTAATAAACTCCTTGAATGTGGTTTTGAGCACCTTGAGGGGTGCAGTTTTTAGAATGGTGTCACTTTTGGGTATTTTCTATCATATAGACCCCTCAAAGTGACTTCAAATGTGATGTGGTCCATAAAAATAAAAAGGTGTTGCAAAAATGAGAAATCGCTGTTCAACTTTTAACCCTTATAACTTCCTAACAAAAAAAAATTTTGGTTACAAAATTGTGCTGATGTAAAGTAAACATATGTGAAATTTTATTTATTAAGTTTTTGTGTGCCATATCTCTGTGATTTAAGGGCATAAAAATTCAAAGTTGAAAAATTGCAAAATTTTCACCAAATTTTGTTTTTTTTCACAAATAAACGCAAGTTATTTGAGTGAAATTTTACCACTAACATGAAGTACAATATGTCACGAGAAAACATTGTCAGAATCAGTGGGATCCATGGAAATGTTTCAGAGTTATTACCTCACAAAGGGACAGTGGTCAGAATTGTAAAAATTGGCCCGGTCATGAACGTGCAAACCACCCTTGGGGGTTAAGGGATTAAACAATGTTGTCAAAGTTTCATGCCATTTTTACCGGTGCATCAAAAAACATATCAAAACCAAACCAAAATGGATTTTGCTGGGAAATCTGTTAAGGTACATCATGCGGGAAGACGTGTGATTTTGGTCAGTAAGGAGGTGATGTCAGGTACAGAAAGGTAAATCTGCGTGTCATCGGCGTTGTGATGATATCGCAAAATGTGCCATTACATCAGCTGGCCCAGGCTGAAGGTGTAGATGGAGAAGAGTAGGGGTCCTAGAACAGAGCCTTGGGGAACAACAAAAGACAGGTGTCGAGGTGAGGAGGTGGTGTGGTAGAGGGAGACAATGAATGTCCCCCTACCAGTCTTCTTGTTTTTAAAGACTCTGCTAATAGCCCCAAAAAGGACATGTGCACCACCGGCCATGGCCACATCTGCAGGGGTAGTAAAACTACCTTCCTTACCACCAACAGCATTATCAGGCACATGGCAGAAAAGTAACAGACTTTGTTGGTTGAACACCAGGCTCCACGAACAGTGTCTGCAGGTGATACCACTGCTTCTTCTGCTGTTCTGCGTGCAAGCCAATCCTCTGTCCACGGTGCATGTGAAGATGCCTCCTGCCCTGCACCTGTCATTGACCACAGTCAAATTGCACCATAATCAAGCACGTACACGTCCTTGTCCCAGCCCAGCCTTCAGTTGTCCATACCCTAGTTATTGGACTGTAGGCGGAAAGACGCAGCCAACGGCCAACAGGCCACAGTGCTAAATTCACAAATTTGTCGTCTGCTTGCGATCAAAATGTTAGGGATAATATTGAAGAGAAATAGCGCAATAGTGCATTATCCAGTGTAGGTGTTAGGAACGGCGGAACGCACTAAATAAAAATAAATAATAAAGTGCGTTCACCGCTCGGGGTCCACCGTGCAGAAGATGTTACATCGCTGCTAGGTAATGACAGACGAGCAATATGGCGGTATAATGCTCACGGGTTAGACTTCACCCGAAGTGCACAAAGCGGGCTCTGTTCACACACAGAGGCGCTGCAACATAAACAAACAAAAACACTGAGCCTGTTAGTGTCACAGACCACAGGGAAATGCACACATGGTATCTGGTCACAGGAGCAGGACCCAAGGCAGAGGAGCTGCGTCCGTCTAGACCTACCGTGTGTGCAGCGTCGCTACTGCGGACGCCAAAGAGGGCTGCAACTGCAGCGCGGCATAGGGCACGGCCGCTAGTCGACAAAGCTAGGAAGCAGGCGCAATATCGGACGCTAGAGTAGAGGTGCGGTGTGCACAGTGGCCTAAGGCCTCCCACTGACTGGCGCTGACTGCTGCACTAATTCCCTATCCACATGCGTAATATCAGAGGGAAGGGGTTTCAAATGAGTCAGTCACCAGAGTCATACATCCGTCTCCATTCACACATTAGCTTGAAAAGTCTATACTAGCGCATGGCCGAACGGTCATGCATGCTTTTTATAGCCTTGCGGGACCTTCCAGATCTCCGAGGTGGACCAATGAGATCTGGAGCAGGACCTGGGCACATGACTCCAGATCTCCAATGGGAGATCGCATCGTGAGCATGCCCAGTAGGAGCACAGAGGAACTTAGTCTCTGGAGCGGTCTTCTGCAAAGTAATCTTCTCTGCAGTTGATAGACAGCAGGAGACTGCAGAATGTGAGGCTCTAGATTCCTGCAGAGCAGACGCAGAACACAGACGCCTAACAGTAGGTATATCAATTTAAAAAGAATACACTCACCAGATGTAGCTTGTAATAAGCATGGAGGATTCGCTGCTGCAGAGACCACAGATCCACGAGGGACCGACGTAGAAGATGCAGGATAGGAAAAAAAGTGGTCAGGCAATCCGCGCTGCAAAACACTATAAACGATTATTATTACAGTGGTCTTTATTCAACGCATTTTGAAGTTTCACAGAACTCCTTCCTCAGTTATCTGATAACTTGTAAATGTGGGAAACAGTATGTAGGGAGACCCACGCAGGCTCTCCACCTCAGATTGAATTCACACTGCTATAACATTAAAAGGGGTTTTTTACTTCACGGTTTATCTAAACATTTTTTGTAGCGCACAATAAAAATTATAATGAACTTAATATATGTCCTATAGAACATATACCGAGTAATGTCACAAATAGGACCCAAAAACCGCTAAGAAATATACTGGATCTACCGGCTGAGTACACTAAAACCGCATGGTTTAAATGAAGTCACTGAGGTGTTTATTTGAAGCAATTATGTTCTGTTTTTAAAATATTTTTCTTTATTTAATATTTCACTTTTTCTGAAAAAAAATCCAAAGAAGCGCTAAATCGAAATACCGCTGTAAATTGTGACAAAAAAGATTACCACTTTTTTTAACAGAAAAAGTGAAATATTAAATAAAGAAAAATATTTTAAAAACAGAACATACAGTTAGGTCCATATATATTTGGACAGAGACAACATTTTTCTAATTTTGGTTCTAGACATTACCACAATGAATTTTAAACAAAACAATTCAGATGCAGTTAAAGTTCAGACTTTCAGCTTTCATTTGAGGGTATCCACATTAAAACTGGATGAAGGGTTTAGCAGTTTCAGCTCCTTAACATGTGCCACCCAGTTTTTAAAGGGCCCAAAAGTAATTGGACAGATTAAATAATTGTAAATCAAATGTTCATTTCTAGTACTTGGTTGAAAACCCTTTGTTGGCAATGACTGCCTGAAAATCTTGAACTGAGGCCTGTTTCACACTTGCTTTTTTTTGCAGCGCGTTTTTCCCGCAAAAAAACGCATTGAAAAAACGCATACAAAAGCATACAACTGCTGCGTCTTTTTCAAGCATTTTTCTGAGCATGCATGAAAAAACCGCAGCGTTTTTATGCGTTTGTATGCGTTTTTAGTGCGTTTTTACCGCGTTTGCGTTTTTTCCAAACATTAGGTGGCCCCTCACACTAACCCAAACCATAACTTTACTAACCCTAACCCTAACCCTGACCCTAACCCTAACCCTAACCCTGACCCTAACCCTAACCCTAACCCTGACCCTAACCCTAACCCTAACCCTGACCCTAACCCTAACCCTAACCCTGACCCTGACCCTAACCCTAACCCTGACCCTAACCCTAACCCTGACCCTAACCCTAACCCTAACCCTGACCCTGACCCTAACCCTAACCCTAACCCTGACCCTAACCCTAACCCTGACCCTAACCCTTAACCAAACCATACTTAACCCTAACCCAAACCCTAAACCCTAACTAACCCTAACCCTGACCCTAACCCTAACCCTAACCCTGACCCTAACCCTAACCCTAACCCTGACCCTAAACCCCCTTAACTAACCCTAACTCTAACCCAAACCCCTAAATTCCATGGTTAACAAAAAAAAGCATGTGCAAAAAAACGCATACATAAGCATGCCAATGCGCACATATGCGCACCCATAGACTTATAATGGGTGTCTTGCTGTAAAAAAACGCATTGCGCGCGCATGCGTTTTTTTGAGGCAAGTCGGACGCCCAAAAAATGCAACAGGATGCATTTTGTGCGCCCGAGCGCATACTGCAAAAAAACGCATGCGCGCAAAAACGCATACAAACGCGTGTGTATGCGCACATAAGCGCATCCCATGCAAAGTATAGGAAAAAAAAACGCATGCGTTTTTTAGCGCTAAAACGCAAGTGTGAAACCAGCCTTATGGACATCACCAGACGCTGTGTTTCCTCCTTTTTGATGCTCTGCCAGGCCTTCACTGAGGTGGTTTTCAGTTGCTGTTTGTTTGTGGGCCTTTCTGTCTGAAGTTTAGTCTTTAACAAGTGAAATGCATGCTCAATTGGGTTGAGATCAGGTGACCGACTTGGCCATTCAAGAATATTCCACTTCTTTGCTCTAATAAACTCATGAGTTGCTTTGGCTTTATGTTTTGGGTCATTGTCCATCTGTAGTATGAAACGACGACCAATCAGTTTGGCTGCATTTGGCTGGATCTGAGCACACAGTATGGCTCTGAATACCTCAGAATTCATTCGGCTGCTTCTGTCCAGTGTCACATCATCAATAAACACTAGTGACCTAGTGCCACTGGCAGCCATGAATGCCCAAGCCATCACACTGCCTCCACCGTGTTTTACAGATGATGTGGTATGCTTTGGGTCATGGGCTATACCATGCCTTCACCACACTTTTCTCTTTCCATCATTCTGGTAGAGGTTGATCTTGGTTTCATCTGTCCAAAGAATGTTCTTCCAGAACTGTGCTGGCTTTTTTAGATTTTTTTAGCTAAATCCAGTCTAGCCTTTTTATTCTTGATGCTTATGAGTGGCTTGCACCGTGCAGTGAACCCTCTGTATTTACTTTCATGCAGTCTTCCCTTTATGGTAGATTTGGATATTGATACGCCTACCTTCTGGAGAGTGTTGTTCACTTGGTTGGCTGTTGTGAAGGGGTTTCTCTTCACCATGGAGACTATTCTGCGATCATCCACCACTGTTGTCTTCCGTGGGCGCCCAGGTCTTTTTGCGTTGATGAGTTCACCAGTGCTTTCTTTCTTTCTCTGAATGTACCAAACTGTATATTTTGCCACTCCTAATGTTGTAGCCATTTCTCGGATGGGTTTTTTCTGTTTTTGCAGCTTAAGGATGGCTTGTTTCACCTGCATGGAAAGCTCCTTTGACCACATGTTTCCTTCACAGCAAAACCTTCCAAATGCAAGCACCACACCTCAAATCAACTACAGGTCTTTTATCTGCTTAATTGAGAATGACATAACGATTGCCCACTCCTGTCCCTGAAATAGCCTTGGAGTCAATTGTCCAATTACTTTTGGTCCCTTTAAAAACAGGGTGGCACATGTTAAGGAGCTGAAACTCCTAAACCCTTCATCCAATTTTAATGTGGTTACCTTCAAATGAAAGCTGAAAGTCTGAACTTCAACTGCATCTGAATTGTTTTGTTTAAAATTCATTGTGGTAATGTCTAGAACCAAAATTAGAAAAATGTTGTCTCTGTCCAAATATATATGGACTTAACTGTAATTACTACAAATAAACACCTCAGTGACTTCATTTAAACCATGCGGTTTTAGTGTACTCAGCTGGTAGATCCAGTATATTTCTTTGCGGTTGAGTTTTTGAGTCCTATTTGTAATATTACTCGGTATATGTTCTATAGGACATATATTAAGTTCATTGTGCGCTAGAAAAAATGTTTAGATAAACCGTGAAGTAAAAAAAACCCTTTTAATGTTATAGCGGTGTGAATTCAATCTGAGGTGGAGAGCCTGCGGGGTCCTCCCTACATACTGTTTCCTACATTTACAAGTTATCAGATAACTGAGGAAGGAGCTCTGTGAAACTTCGAAATGCTTCAATTAAAGACCACTGTAATAATAATCGTTTATAGTATTTTGCAGTGCGGATTGTCTGACCACTTTTTTCCTATCCTGCATCTTCTGCGATCAAAATGTTGCATTCTAGGCTCTTGGGAAACAGACGCTTTCCGCAACCTGATGGCGGTGACCATAACAAGGTACTCAGTCCCCACCCGGCACAATCTCTCCCGGTACGATATTAGACAAGCAAGCACATGTCCCACAACATTACCCGTGCCATCAACAATGCTGGTACAGGGAAAGTGTACCTAACCACAGACACGTGGACAAGTGCTTGTGGGCAGAGACAGTACATCTTGCTGACGGCACAGTGTTTGTGTAATAATAATAATAATAAATTTTATTTTTATAGCGCCGACATATTCCGCAGCACTTTACATTTCAGAGGGGATTTGTACAGACACTAGACATTACAGCATAACAATAATCAAATACAGTAGATTATAACAATTACCAAGAGGAAAGAGGGCCCTGCTCGCAAGCTTACAGTCTATGAGGAAAGAGGTAGACATGAAAGGTGGGTGGTAACAGTTGCCCTGATTGTATGGACCAGCCATAATGTTAAGTGTGTAACAGTACAAACACAGAGGGCTAAAGGATGCATAAAGCATGTGGGAACATGATGCGGGAAATCTGGTTATGGTAAAACTTTTGGCTGTGCCACACAGGGATAGATTAGGTTAATGTGTTGAGGCGATAGGCCAGTCTGAATAAATGCGTTTTCAGGGCACGCTTAAAATTGTGGGGATTGTGGACTAATCGTATTGACCTAGGAAGTGCATTCCAAAGAATTGGCGCGGCACGTGTAAAGTCTTGGAGACGGGAGTGGGAGGTTCTGACTATTGAGGATGTTAACCTCAGGTCATCAGCAGAACGAAAGGCGCGGGTAGGGTGGTATACTGAAACAAGGGAAGAGATGTTAGGTGGTGCTGAGCTATGGAGGGCTTTGTGGGTGAGGGTAAAAAGTTTATACTGAATTCTGGAGTGGATGGGTAGCCAGTGTAATGACTGGCACAAGGTAGAGGCATCGGTGTAACGATTGGTGAGGAATATGATCCTGGCTGCAGCATTCAAGACAGATTGGAGAGGGGAGAGTTTGGTAAGAGGGAGACCGATTAGAAGAGAGTTACAATAGTCGAGACGAGAATGAATAAGAGAAACAGTAAGAGTTTTTGCAGAGTCAAAAGTAAGAAAAGGTCGAAATCTAGAAATGTTTTTGAGGTGCAGATGACAAGAGCGAGCCAGTGATCGAATGTGGGGGGCAAAGGAAAGCTCGGAATCAAGTATGACCCCAAGACAGCGGGCCTGTTGCTGGGGAGTAATAGTGGAACCACTACAACCACTGTGTAGACAAAGTCATGACCCAGTCGGACATTGGGAGACCATGTCACAGATGTATGGAGGAGACAGTTTGGGGAAAGCTTTGTATGTCATATTTAGGGATTTGAACTGTAGCCTATGGGCAATAGGAAGGCAGTGAAGGGCATGGCAGAGAGGAGAGGCTGTGGAATAACGGAGCGACAGTTGGATTACTCTGGCAGCAGAGTCTTGGATAGATTTGAGTGGTGCAACAGTGCTAGATAGGAGGGCACAGAGTTTAAGGTTGCAATATTCGAGGCGGGAGATTATGAGGGTGTGCCCAAACATTTTTTAAGTTTCTTGTAATGTACGGATCCAGGAAATATTTTTGAGTTGTAATGGACAGAAGAAGGCAAGGGCTTTGATATGTTTTTTGAAAGGCAGAGTCGAGGATCACTCCGAGGCCACATACATGGAGGAGTGTTTGTCCCGGTGCGCTTTCCCAACATTACACAGGCACGTGTCCCACAACATTACCCATGCCCTCCACAATGCTGTTACTTGGAAAGTCCACCTAACCACAAACACGTGGACAAGTGCTTGTGGTCAGGGATGGTACATCTCACTGAGGGTACACTGGGTTAACAAAGTGGATGCCGGGACCCAGTCCGACCTTGGTATGGTGTCCATCCTCCCAAACACCAAGTATTACATGCCCTACATCAATCTGGGTTGCCCCCACAGTGTACAGCTCCTGCATCTCCTCCTCTTCATTTGCCTCCTCTTCATCCTTCAGCTACAAAAGGTAGCACATCAGTCACAAGCTGAAAGAACTGCAGCACTGCCAAATCAAAGTGGGAACAGACTGTGCTGAAGCTAATATGCTTCTGTGACAAATGCCACAATGCTGAAGAGTTGTGGACAGCTCTGAAATAGCAGACAGATCGGTGGCTGAGACTGCTGAAAACACAGCCAGGCATGATTGTGTGTGACAATGGCTGGAACCTGGTGGCTGCTCTGTGGCAAGGCGAGCTCACACACGTGCCATGCCTGGCTCGTGCGCTTAACCTAATTGGTCAATGTTTTTTGAAAAGCGACAGGGAGCTGGCAGATCTGCTCGGAAAAGTACAACGCTCTAAATACCCATTTTAGAAAGTCAGCTACAGCTTCATCCACCCTTGCCGTGATTCAGCAGCACTTGCAACTTCTGGCTCACCGACTGGTGTGTGATGCCCCCAGGCCTTGGAACTCTACACTGCAGATATTGGAAAGGATTTGTGGGCAGAAGAGGGCAGTTGGTGACTAGTCTACCAGCATCAGCAAGGTTGTCGGTCTTCAGTTTTGTCTTTACACATAACATCTGAGGAGTGGACATGGATGTCTGACATATGTATCATCCTCCAAAACTTGGACGAATCCACAAAGAGGGTGAGCATCAGTGACACCATAATTAACGTCCCCATCCTGCTTATCTGTGTTCTAATTTGAAGATTGAGAGTTATAATAGAGCGAAAACATATTTACAGTTTAACAGTTTCAAACACACAAGTCCTAAGTAACAACGATAACAATAATCCAATAATTAAATCAAAATAAAACTACCCTGCTGATGACAGCTTACAATCTACTCTAAGCAACAACGATAACAATAATTAAATCCAAACAAAACAATCCTGCTCGTGACAACTTACAATCTAAAATGAGGTTGGGGAGATAAAAAATACAGGGGTGTATTTACACAAAGATATTTACAATTATGTTTGTACAATAATATTCCTGAGGTTAGTTCTAAGTGTTGGAGGCCTGAGGAGATGTACATTAATCTCCTTTTAAAACAGTATACTTCATTCAAATCTTTTGTAAAAATCACCTAACCCAGTGTAGAAAGGTAAATATATAAACCATGAGATACAAAAACAATGAATGACCAAACAGAGCCTGCCTGCCACAACCCTACAATAACCTAATCTTTCTCCTTCCTTGCTGTGGAGGCTGGCACTCTAAGAAATGATTTTTTGGCTCCCCCACTCAACGTGGACTATCCCTCTCTCCCCTGATTTACCCTATCAATATAGGTGGGAAAACAATATAGTAAAGAAAGGAATGAATGGAAAAGATCCTTATAAAATACTAATACATATAATACATAGGTTGCTCTTATTGGTTAGGCAGCACAGGCACACAAAACAAAAATTAACCAACAGACATACAAAAAATCTGCCCGCTCAATGGCTATCTGGCAAATCTTAAAAAAGTCCTATGCAAAAAGCACTACAGTATCAATAAGAGAGCATAATGAAATGGAATTTAAACATAGATTGTGGATATTCCACCACCATCCCTTTGCAATAGTCCTCACATACCAGCTCTATCCAATAACATCATAGTACAGACAAAAATATTAGAGCAAGTACTTTTTTTGGACCCAAAATCAGACAAAATGACTCCTTAGAAGGTCCTATACATAAGACACTGTAGCACCAACATTAGCTCAAAGTACAATGGAGCTAAACATAAGGATATTCCACAAAATTCACTTAAAATCCTCACATACCAAACTCTATATAAGGGCATCATAGCACAGATGATAATATAAGAGCAAATTCAAATAGGACTTAGCATGAGTTGACGCCTCTACGCGTTTCCCCGTTGACACGGTTCATCAGGAGGACCAGATAATGTAGATACCGTATGCCATGTTGATGCTTGGCATAACTGGCGGTCAGAAAGGGTGGATTTAAATAACCCCCATTTGATTGTCCACGCCATCATAGACACCGCCCACTCAATGGCCGGCGGTACTACTCCCAGGTCATATCATTAGGAATACATGCCCCCTCCTACCTGCAGTGGCGCCGGGCGTACATTCCATACCTGACCCCGTGCATTCCAATAATCTGCAAAGTGCGCTCCGGTCATGTGACTAGTCTCACTTCCCGTCTTAGGAGTCTTGCACTCTAACAGTTTGTGTTCAAGCTGCTCATGCACAGTACAGCGATCTAACTCCATGTCTCTGCTTATTTGTGACTTCCAGATTCCCGATATACTGCCTCTTAGAATCAAAATAACTAACATATACAAATCATGTCTATTTAGGAGAAACCGGGCATAAAAAACGGGACTAATGCCAACAACATCACATAAATGCCATTTATAGATGAATTTTCTTTTGGGGAGTAGAGCATGCTTAGCTATATTTACAATTGTTCATATATTTCTAAATTAAAAATGCAATAGCAATATATTTCATCAATCTGGGGCATGTTAAAGACATGCATAGGTATGTAGCTTCACAGCACAAAACATCAAAAAGAGGGTATTAGCCAAAATAGGAATTAAACACCAGAACAGACAGATGGTTTAGTCAAATAAAGCAAGCATAGGACAGGCATTCATTTAAGCCCTTAGGGGTGAGGGACTGTAGTCTATAAATCCACTCCACCTCTTGTCTCTGTATAAACCTGCCCAAATCCCCTCCTCTAATCTTTGGCCTGACCAATTCGATCATGCTGAAGGAGATATAACTTATACGTCCTCCATGTACCTCATTCATATGATGGGCTACGGGTGTGTCACGTTTATTATTGATATCGCAGAAATGTTCACCCACCCTCACCCTCAGTTCTCTTATGGTCTTCCCAACGTAATCCATGGGACAAGTGCAGGTCGCTTTGTACACAAGCCCCATGGATCTGCAATTGCCAAAATCCCTGACAGTGAAAACTCTCCCATTTGCTGAACTGCAAAAGGTTTTTCCCTGCGACATTGTCCCGCATCTTGAACAATTCCCACATTTAAAAAAACAAGTGGTTTCCTGTCTAACCATGTTCCTGTTTTTTAGGTCTTTGATACAAGCTATGGACCAATTGGTCCCCAATGGACCTCCTTCTCCTATAAGTCACACTCGGTTTTGGGGACACAAATTTTCTGAGGTTCAGGTCTGCCAACAAAACCCCCCAATGGTTCTTTAGGACTGGATATACTATGTCAGATTGTCCATCATACGTCCCAATTAATCTAACCAAGTTGTTATCTTGGTCTTTCCTGTCTTTTTTCCTTAAGAGGGATTGTCTATCGGCAAAGAGTGCCTCATTCAGGTTAGTTCTAAGTGAGGTTAGTTCTAAGTGTTGGAGGCCTGAGGAGAAGGAGAAGGAGGAGAGCATGGTCAGTCATCCTCTTGGTGAGGACATCGAATTATTGACTGTTAGCAGTCTTGCACGCATGGCTGAGTTTATGTAACGCTGCCTTTCCCTTTACCAACTCTAAGCCAGCAAAGGCAGTGGAACACTGGCAAAGTTTGGGGAGAGTTTTCTCAGACCCTCCTATTGCCCTGTCCCTGAGGCACAGGGGACTCTCAAAAGGAGTGCAAAGTTTTGGAAAATGCTGAGGGAGTACCTTGCTCACCATACCAACATCCTCTGTCATTCCTCTGTGCCTTATAATTATTGGTTATCCACGCTGAAAACGTGGCAAGAACTGGCTCTCTCTACTGCGCATGTGGCGCCCCTGAGGGTCTGGTCGCCACAGAGGTACTGCACCTCATCCAGAGATGTGGTATCCCACACTCAGGTAAGGAGGGAACACCACACAGGACTCCTATCACTTGCACCCAATACATGCCAGACTGGCCAGGAAAGGGTGTTGGGAGGCAGGTGGGAATGGTAGGTAGAGTGGGAGGAGCTTAACAGTAGAGTGATAGCTAGGCATCCAATCAGACTGAGGAAGGTGACAGTTGGTGAGAGGAGTTAGCTCTGAGGTAAATAGATCCTTCCAGAGAGTAGTCAGTCGGTGTCAGGATGCGGAGGAGCAGGACTGACGCAGTGAGAGTCTCAGTCAGTGAGAGAAACATCCAGAGGGTAGCTCCTGAGAAAAGAGAAGGGGTCCTTGGGGCACGGATCGTGCGTTAAGCTAACTGTGGGATCCGTATCCTGAAAGGGAGGACCAGGTCGCAGTGAGGAAGCCGGCCCCTCAAACTAGTGGAGTACTACAAGGCTCGGCTAGAAAGCCGGAGGCTGAGGTGACTTTATGTACCTCGGCCACAACCGTACACATTCCTAGCAAAGGTGGCTGTAGAGGATCCCGGGGCCTGACCCCTTTCACCCGGTGAGATCCGTGGCTGCTGGCTTGGGGACGCTGTGTGCGAAGGCGGAGGGCAGGAGAGAGAGGAGTGAACAGCGCAGGGAGATGGCCTAGAAAGGTTAACACAAGGAGGAGTCCTGAAAAGGTGAACTAAATCTACCTGGGAGTTGGCTGGACCCCTCACCCGGAGGACACAGTACCAAGCGGGTCATCAAGTAACAAGAAACTGGTGAGTAAAAATCCAGAAACTGCGCCCAACTGTGTCCTTTGCCTTTTTACATCTCTCCTGCCATACACCACACTCACCATCACCAGCCCAATTGCCCTGGGACACAGCTCTACCTGTGGAGAGCTTTACCATCCCCACTGCCCTAACACCATCTCAGAGGATCTGCAGAGCAGCGTCGGCTTAACACCCGCATGGCCAAATACCACGGGTGGCGTCATGAATCCCCTTTTCCTTATTCATTTTCCTACCATCTTCCCCCTACATCTGAACTTCCATCATTGACATTGGACCACCAGGGCCCGGACCGGGTCACCCCTTTGAAAGAGCCTGAAAGACCCGGTACCGAGTAACCCCCGGCCCCGCTGGGCGCTCCACGCACTTCCGCTGTACTCATGGTCAAGGAGTGCACGGCGGGTCGCTCTCTTGCGATAACTGGGCAAACAGCGCCTTTCTAAATGGCAGTACAACTTTTAGTGGTGGGAGACAATGGAACAGTCCTTTGCAGCACCACTGCTCTATGCACGGACCACGCTGCTCAGCTTCATATGCGTGGCTTGTCCACACCAAAAATCTTTGCTGTATTGCCCGCTTTCTCTTAAGCTGGTCCCATGCCTTTAGGTCACCAGGTCTGTCTATCTGCTGCATTTTGCCGCAGCGCCGGCATTTCAGGTGCATAGTGCACTGCCCCCCTTGCTGCTCACACGGTCACAGCTGGGGACTCCCTCCTGCTTTGCTTTTTTTCCCCTCAACTTCCAGCCAGGTTCCCTGCCTAAACACGACTCCTCTTTCTGTGTAATGGGGCCTGTCCGTTACCCTATTCCTTCCGCCGGGAAACAGGGGACGCAGCCTTGACAGTTTTCCGGACACGACACAGCACAGGTACCCGCAGCCCGGTCATACTGACTCCGTACATATCTGGCAAATCAGTTCTTTAGTGCAAGCAGCATAGAAGGCATGTACTTCCAATTTTCTAGAGAAAATTGTACAGTAGATCGAGAACAGTTTCAATTTGAAGGACTTTGTAGTTCATATCATTCCACTAGATGACACTAGTATCATACTTAAAATTTTTGGTGGAAAATAGTTTCCCCACTGTTAGCTTGTGTATGTTTAGAATTATGTAACTTAATTTGTGTGATTAATTATTCATACCTATTTGCTTCACAATATATTCATCTTTTTCTTCATGGCTTTGGAATATAATGTTGTAAGAGTTAAAGCAACTTGTTGAAGTGTGTGTTACCTCAAATGTGAAACTACTTGTCAATTGTCATCTTTAATATTTCTCCATTCTGTGTGTGGCTAACACCTCATTGATGTTATTGAGTTTCTTTGTCAAGAAAACTACAGCTACACCAATACCATGTGCTTTTTCCTATTAATTCATCATGCTGCTGAAGTAGAGGTGAGATTAGGGACCTACATAACATCTAGGGAGTGTGCCAACACCCACTGGGGTATAGCTACCAAGTTGACATAGTTTGTGCACAGCTGATCACAGTTGTCAGAAAAAAAATTCCTTCAATAACATGTTTGATGGATTGTCTAGCGGAAACACCCATATAGTATTATTATTATTATTTAGTTATTTATATAGCACCATTAATTCCATGGTGCTGTACATGACAAAAGGTTACATTTAAAGTAATAGATATCATTTACAAAAGAAAAATTACAATGACGGACTGTTACAGAGAGGAGAGGACCTTGTCCTTGCGGACTTTCATTCTACGGGAGAATGGGAAAGATACAGAAGGTGGGGGTGTGGCAACTCAGGTGGTGGAGAGGTGGCAGCTCGTGTGGTAGTGTAGAATTTACATCTCCGACCACCACGCTGTCCAATTGACATCTCTTGAAATGCAGCCAAAATGTCAAAATCTCTAGCTTCAGTTATAGAAAATGCATGGGCTCCTTTTAAACGTCATCGTCCAACCAGTTCAGTATTAGTAGGTGAGGGCTTGTCAGAATCCTGCCCAGGAACACCAGGCTTCAGAAATTGCAAGTCCTATCCCTATGATCTTCAACGTTATCTTGCTATGGCTCTTCCAGGCATGATTTCATCACAAAGATTTAGCCTTCGTAATACAGAGACAGAGTACAAGTCAGAGTACAACACTGCCTAAGCATTCACCCTCTGCTACTCAGACTTTCTATCTGCGCAGTGGCTGCCTGTAGGCTGAAGATGATGAAGGTGGTAGTAGTTGGAGCATTTAACTCCTTAACCCCCAAGGGTGGTTTGCACGTTCATGACCGGGCCAATTTTTACAATTCTGACCACATTCCCTTTATGAGGTAATAACTCTGAAACACTTCCATGGATCCTGGTGATTCTGACATTGTTTTCTCATGACATATTGTACTTCATGTTAGTGGTAACATTTCATTCAAATAACTTGTGTTTATTTGTGAAAAAAATGGAAATTTGGCGAAAATTTTTAAAATTTTGTAATTTTCCAAATTTGAATTTTTATGCCCTTAAATCACAGAGATACGGCACACAAAAAACTTAATAAGTGACATTTAACACATGTTTACTTTATATCAGCACAATTTTGGAACCAAAATTTTTTTTTGTTAGGAAGTTATAAGGGTTAAAAGTTGACCAGCGATTTCTCATTTTTGCAACACCATTTTATTTTTACGGACCACATCACATTTGAAGCCACTTTGAGGGGTGTATATGATAGAAAATACCCAAAAGTGACACCATTTTAAAAACTGCACCCCTTAAGGTGCTCAAAACCACATTCAGGAAGTTTATTAACCCTTCAGGTGCGTCACGGGAATTTTTTGAATATTTAAAAAAAAAAATGAACATTTAACTTTTTTTCACAAAAAAAATACTTCAGGTTCAATTTTTTTTATTTTACCAAGGGTAACAAGAGAAATTGGACTGCAAAAGTTATTGTGCAATTTGTTCTGAGTACGCTGATACCTGATATGTGGGGGGAAACCACTGTTTCAGTGCATGGCAGAGCTCAGAAGGGAAGGAGCGTTGTTTGACTTTTTCAATGCAAAATTGGCTGGAATTCAGATCGGACGCCATGTCACGTTTGGAGAGCCCCTGATGTACCTAAACAGTGGAAACCCCCACAAGTGACCCCATTTTGGAAACTAGACCCCCCCAAGGAACTTAGCTAGATATGTGGTGAGAACTTTGAACCCACAAAGGCTTCACAGAAGTTTATAACGTACAGCGGTACAATTAAAAAATCATATTTTTTCCACAAAAATGATCTTTTCACCCCCAATTTTTATTTTTCCAAGGGTAACAGGACCCTAAAAGTTATTGTGCAATTTGTCCTGAGTATGCTGATACCCCATATGTGGGTGTAAATGACTATTTGGAAAGCCCCTGACATACCAAAACAGTGAAAACTCCCAACAAATGACACCATTTTGGAAACTAGACCCCTAAGGAACTTATCTAGATGTGTGGTGAGCACTTTGAACCCTCCCCAGTGCTTCACAGAAGTTTATAACGGCATGAAAATAAAAAAATCGTATTTTTTCAACAAACATGATCATTTAATCCCCAATTTTTTTATTTTCCCAAGGGTACCAGGAGAAAATGGACCACAAAAGTTGTTGTCCAATTTGTCCTGAGTTCACCGATACCCCATATGTGGGAGAAAACTACTGTTTGGGCACACGTCGGGGCTCGGAAGGGAAGTAGTGATGTTTTGGAATGCAGACGTTGATGGAATGCTCTGCGGGTGACATGTTGCCTTTGGAGAGCCCCAAATGTACCTAAACAGTGGAAACCCCCCACAAATGACACCATTTTGGAAACTAGACCCCCTAAGTAACTTATCTAGATGTGTGGTGAGCACTTTGAACCCCCAAGGGCTTAACAGAAGTTTATAATGCCCGGGCATGAAAATAAAAAAAATTTATTTTTTCCACAAACATGATCATTTCGTCCCCAATTTTTTTATTTTCCCAAGGGTAACAGGAGAAATTGGACCCCAAAAGTTGTTGTACAATTTGTCCTGAGTACGCTGATACCCCATATGTGGGAGAAAACTACCGTATGGGCACACGTCGGGGCTCAGAAGGGAAGTAGTGATGCTTTGGAATGCAGACTTTGATGGAATGGTCTGCGGGTGTCATGTGCGTATGGAGAGCCCCTGATGTACCTAAACTATTGAAACTCCCCACAAGTGACCCCATTTTGGAAACTAGACCCCCCACGGAACTTATCTAGATGTGCGGTGAGCACTTTGAACCCCCAAGTGCTTCACAGAAGTTTATAACGCCTGGGCGTGAAAATAAAAAAATCATTTTCCACAAAAATGATATTTTTGCCTCCATTTTTTATTTTCCTAAGGGTAACAGGAGAAATTGGACCCCAAAAGTTGTTTTGCAATTTGTCCTGAGTATGCTGATACCCTATATGTGGGGGTAAAACACTGTTTGGGTGCATGGCAGAGCTTGGAAGAGATGGAGCACCATTTGACTTTTTCAACGCAGAATTGGCTCGAATTGAGATCAGACGCCATGTTGCATTTGGAGAGCCCCTGATGTGCCCAAACAGTGGAAACCCCCCCAATTATAACTCCAACCCTAACCCCAACACACCCCTAATCCTAATCTCAGCCCTAACCCTAGCCCTAACCCTAGTCCTAACCCTAGCCCTAACCCTTGCCCTAACCCTAATCCTAATGGGAAAATGGAAATAAATACATTTTTTTATTTTATTATTTTTCCCTAACTAAGGGGGTGATAACGGGGGGTTTGATTTACTATTTATGGCGGTTTTTATGTTTGGCAGCTGTCACGCTAAAAGACTTTTTATTGTAAAAATAGTTTTTGCATCACCACATATTGAGAGCTATAATTTTTCCGTATTTTGACCCACTGAGTCATGTGAGGTCTTATCCTTTGCGGGACGAGTTGACGTTTTTTATTGGTACCATTTTCGGGCACGTGACATTTTTTGATCGCTTTTTATTTCGATTTTTGGGACGCAGAATGAACAAAAACCAGCTTTTCATGAATTTCTTTTGGGGGGGTGCGTTTACACCGTTCCACGGGCGGTAAAATTGATAAAGCGGTTTTATTCTTCGGGTCAGTATGGTTACAGCGATACCTCATTTAGGTTTTTTTTATGTTTTGGCGCTTTTATGCAATGAAAACTATTTTACATAAAAAATAATTATTTTTGAATCGCTTTACTCTGCGAGCTATAACTTTTTTACTTTTTTGCGGATGACACTGTATGGCAGCTCGTTTTTTGTGGGACAAGCTGATGTTTTCAGCGGTACCATGGATATTTATATGCATCTTTTTGATCGCGCGTTATTGCACTTTTTGTTCGGTGGTATGATAATAAATCATTATTTTTTGCTTCGTTTTTTATTTTTATTTTTTAAGGGGTTCGCTAAAGGGGATAACTAATGGGACAGTTTTATAGGGCGGGTCGTTATGGACGCGGCGATACCAAATATGTGTACTTTTATTGTTTTTTTTATTATTTTCAAAAAATGAATTTATTGGGGAATATATATATTTTTTTTTACTAATTTATTTAGCGATTTTTTTTAAAATTATTTTTACACTTTTTCTTTTTTTAACTTTATTACATTGTCCCAGGTGGGACATCACTGTCCTGTGACAGATTGCTGATCTGTCACATCACAGATCACTGTGACAGATCAGCGATCTGTCACAGGCATTGCTGCAGACTTCCTCATGCCTGCGCTTTGCAGGCAGTGAGGAAGTCAGCTCCCTACAGGCCCCCGAAGGTCCCCGTCACCATCTTGGATCCGGAGGCCTGTAGGGAAAGAGCCCCCCGCAGCAGCGCTGCACATTGCGCTGCTGTGGGGGGCTCAGGGAAGCACGGAGGGAGCCCCCGCCCTGACGATGCTTCCCTTTAATCCCCGGTACACCGCGATCGTGTTTGATCATGGTGTACAAGGGGTTAACATGTCGGGGGGCAGTCTGTGACCGCCCCTGACACATTGTGCCGGGTGTCAGCTGTGATAATCAGCTGACACCCGGCCGCGATCAGCGGCGCCCACCACATGGGCGCCGCTGATCGCTATGATGTACTATCCCGTCCCTGGGAATTAAGTCCCAGGGCACATGGATGGGATAGTACGTCTCATGGCAGAAAGGGGTTAAGTGGTTAATATATTGAGAACTCCCCAAAAGTGATAGCATCTTAAAAATTGCATACCTCAAATAATTCAAAACTGATGTCAGGAATTTTTTTTAACTGTTAAGGTGCTACACAGGAATTAATGCAAAGTGGAATGAAAAAAGTTTTTCGTTTTTCCACAAAAATGTTGCTGTAGCTACAATTCTTTCATTTTTACAAGGAAAAGCACAAGAAAACGGACCCAAAATGTGTTAACCAGATTCTTCTAAGCGCACAGATACCTGACATGTGACCAGAAAACTCTATGTGGACAAATGGCAGAGCTCGGAAGAGGAGGAGTACCATTTGAATTTTGGAACACAAATATGGCTGAAACAGAGTGTCCTTAAGATGACTAACCAAAATGTGTCCAAAGTAAATTAATTAATGGCACTTCAACTAATATTATAAACACCAATTCCAGTATGAAAATAGTCATGAAATAAAGAAGAGACCCATCAAAATTAAAATGCAATAATTTTTTATTAGAAAACTTCTTTAAAAAATATTTAAATATCACAGAGTGCCTAGTCAGTGGAACCCTACTAAATCCAGGAGCAAATGACAATATGACATACAAAAATAATTTGTTATACCAGCTACCTGTGAAATGTGTAATCCAAAAGGGTGTAGCAAATATATGGTATATAGTATGAAATCAAAAGTTATGGTGACCAATAGATGTAACTTAAAGTAACCTTTCCTTCATATATATAGTCTACCTGGATTTAACCATAGCTTTAGTATACTGAGAAGTATAGGGTGCAGAGCTGACAACACAACCACTGATTTAAAACACCATAAATGTTATAATACCTCATGTGTTTCAGCAGGTGAAAGCATGAGCCATGAGCCTGGATTGAGCAGTGTCTCCCTCACCCCAATGCGCGTTTCACCTTTTGCTTCTTCCAGAGGCCATGCTGCATTTACAGGGTCCCTATGATGACTATATAGCAGAAAACCCCAACAAGTGACCTCATTTGTAAAACTACATCCCTCAAAGATTTTTTCCAGGGGTATAGTGAGTTTTTTGAACCCGCAGATATTACACAGAATCTGATAACATTAGGCAATCATACCATACTGAAAATTTTCATAGTTTTTTTCTCGAAAATGTTGCTTTATTCCCAAATTTTTCAATATTGCAAGAGGAGACCTGAAAAAGTAGTGCACACAGTTTTTTTTACTATTTTTCTTCTGAGCACGGTGATACCCCACATGTATTCAAAAAGTACTGTTTTCATAAACGTCAGGGTTGGAAAGTAAAAAGTGACATTTGGTTTTTGGTATGTAAATTTGGCTGGAATAGAGTGCAGGCACCATGTCTCATTTGCAGAGCTCCACAGGTACTAAACCTGCAGAAATCCCCACAAGTTACCCAATTTTGGAACGCTAACCCACAAAGTAATTCACCTAGGGCTGCGTTGGGCATATTGAACCCTTAAGTACTTCACAACAGTTTTCAAAATGTAGATGTGAAAATGAAAATTACATCTTTTCCGCTAAAAAGTTTTGTTTGCCCCAAATTTGTAGTTTTCACACTGGATAATAGGAGAAAATGGACCCATAATCTGTTACTAAATTTCTTCCGGAAGTGATACTACCCCATATGTAATCAGAAGCTGCGGTTTGGGCACATGACAAGACTCAAAAACGCTATTTGATTTTTGGATGTTAAATTTGTCTGGAATAGATTGTGGATTCCATATTGCATTTTCAGAGCCCCTGATATGCCAAAACACCAGAAACGTTCCCAAAAGTGACCCCATTTTAGAAACTAGACTACTCAGTGAATTCACCTAGTGGTGTACTGAACATTTTTAATCTACAGATGATTCACCAAACTTTATAACATTTAGATGTGAAAACAAAAAAAATATTTATTTCCACTAAAATACTGTTTTAGCACCAAATTTATAGTTGGACCCAAAAATATTGCTTTGAAATTTTTACCAAACGTTGCAGTATCCCATATGTGGTTGCACACTACTGTATGAGTGTATGAATAAGTGGCAAGGAGCTGATAGGAAGGAGCTCTGCTTGGATTTTAGAACACAGATTTTTCTCCATTATCCAAGCCCCTGATGTGCTAAAACAGGAGAAACCCCCCACAACTGACCCCATTTTGGTAACTTCTTTGATAATGCAGATTCTGTTTGAACAGATTGTGGCTCCATTAGCCGTGCCCCTGAAATGCCAAAAACAGTAGAAACCCCCCAAAAGTGACCATAGTAACTGCATTGCTTAAAGAACTTATCTGGGGGTGAGGTGAGTATTTTGAACCTACAGGTGCCTCACAGAACTAAATAACATGGAAATAAAACATTTTAGTGATAAAGATGTATTTTTTTATTTGCTGCAAATTTGTCAGTTACACAAGACTTTATAATTGATCCGAAAAAGAGCACATATGAACCCAGGAAAAGAGTAAAAATATAAACCTTTATTAAATAGTCAAAAGACATATATGACATACAGAATTAAAAAGTGGGAAACCCAAAATGAGACACCATTACACACATTTACACAGAGGCTGCACATGTCTAGTTTATCCAATGTTGTGTCCACTATTTAGCAAGGGGCTATACAATATTCCTTATGTGAATCAGCGTTAGAAATGCCTCATACTTTGGCTTCAACACCTCTGTTAAATACAAGAGTTAATAAGTGAAACTGTACCTCCCAATTGATTGCACAATTTCTCCCGAGCATGGTGATGCCCCATATATTGTCAGAAATTAATGTTTAGCCTCATGACAGGGCTGAGAAGGAAAGAGCGCTATTTGGCTTTTGGAATACAAATTTTGCTAGAATAGTTTGTGAGCAACATTTGCAGAGCCAGTAAGGTGTCAGAATAGCAGAATAAAAAACAAATTAATCTCATTGTAAAAACTGCACCTCTCAACTAATTCATCTACAGATGCAGTATAATGTTCACGCCATGTTATATTCTGGAAAATTGTAAATATGCCAGTTTAGTGCCCACACATTGTTCCCCCATACAGTGTAGTGACTCCATATATTGCAGAGCCCCCATACATTGTGCCCAGCTTGTGCTTCTGGCAACATGCACCCTGTAAAATTGTTAATTGGGCTCTCTCCACTACAATAATGCCAAAAATATGGCCGTGTGCCTACATTTGGGCTCAATAGAAGGGGAGAATTTGGATTTAGGAGCCCAGAATTTACTAGATTTTATTTGAGGGGGTGGGAGCCATATCACTTTTTCAAAGTCTTTGTTCTAGCAGTAACACAGAAACTATATTTCCAGTGACAGATGACGGGTATGAGTGGGGGCTGCTTTTGTGCAGGTTGAGTTGCGTTTTTTATTGGTAACACCCACAGATAACAGTATTTTAGACACTGTTTGGCGTCTGTTCCAGTGGTATCTATCTTTTTAGACGTTCACAGAACTGGGGTCATCCATGAAAAAGACACCTCAAACAAAAAAATAAAATTTTTATCGCATGATAGTCATGTGTATTTGAATTCCTATAGTGAATTTGAATTTATTTTGTGACCTTATCATAATTCAGTTGTTAGAATTGATCATATTTGGGCTTATCAGGTTAGGTCCTTATTTAACTAATATTATCTGTGTTGGTACCCTATAATATAATATCATATACATAGACAGTGGAGATCTTGTTTCATTCTAACTTGATCCTCTTTATATACTACAGTCTATTGTGCTTTTTAAATGTTTTTACATTTTTTACTTTTAGCTTGTTTATTTTCAATAAATGTGTAATATTTAATATTTGTTTGTGTATCCCTGAATTTGCTAAATTCTTTTTCTTTTTAATGTGCTATTGACTGGTTTTCAATAGGGTGATTCCAATATTTAAGTGGTGCCCTCTAACATTTCTTTTGCTCTTGGGATACTCAAATGAGACATCATCAGGAGGCAGAGACTGCAGTCATTGCCGCAGCCTCTGTTTCCCTCCCTGAAAAGAAGCATAATCTATGACATCCCTTTCTGGAGCTGGGCTAGAGCCTGCTCTATTGAGCATGTGTTGTTTGTCAATTTCAGTGTATACTCAGTATGAGCTCCCTTGTAACAATGTGTTATTACTTTCAATGCACAGTGACAATGCGCTTGTTGGCTCTATTGAGCTGTGATGAGTCTGTAAGAGAGTGCACTGTCAGTGAGCATTTTTCTTCAAATGCCTCCTTATTGTGGATCTTGAAACAGCCACACAGATAGTTTTCAGAGAGTTCAGTATTTCAGCTGATGTTATTTGTGGGTTTTTCTCTGCATCCCGAACAATTTTTCTTGCATTTGTCAAAGGGCACAAGTGAGTATGTTAGCCATTCAAGCACATTTGTGTTAACTTCTGTGCATATTATCAGGCTGAAATCACCAGGGTATGTAAACTTTTGATCATGGTCATTTGGATGTTTTGGGTTGTCATTATGATTGAAAAAGAGAAAACACAGTAGTCTGACAATAAATGGCTTCACCCCACCACTAATCATGAATGGAGAAAATGTTTTGGTGTTATTATTCATATTGTCTGAAAAAAGGCCAAGAAAGCAAACATTTTGCAGGGGTATGTAAACTTTTGAGCTCAACTGTAGGTCCATCTCTTGAACAAACCCTTAGTAAAATAAAAAAAAATATACAACATCCACATTTTTTGCATTGTCACTGTGCCTAGGAAAGTGAAGCTAACATACTTTTCTGGTGCTGCTGAATAACACACACGGGCCAGGTGGATGGCATAGGCACAGTCTTTTGGCATCTGAGTAATGAGGCCACACACATTGTGTTAAGTGTAACGATGAAGTGCATACACTTCTTAAATGACATCAGGCTCTTTACTAAAAATGAATCTATTGTTAATCTCTAGAAATCACTATAATATGCATGTGAACATGGCACGATTAATAACAAGCCAGCTCATTAGTAACATTGGTGTAATAGAAATGCTTACATTAAAAGCTTATTATGAGTCATATTTTTCAGATTAGGGCTTTTCATATCAGCAAAGAAAAGAAATATGCTTCATGGAGAGGCAGAAAAAAGAGTAAACAGCAGGGCACTCATATAAACACTCTGCAGCAGACATTTCATTCTTTGAAATCAAAATCAGCTATGAAAGCAAAACACAATTGTTGCAGACAGCTACATTTACTCTTTTCTCTAAATAGCACTTTCTATTTTTACCTGGTATATTTTACAATAGTTTTACAATACAGTATTTTAAACTGTAAATTTTTGCATAGCATGTATAAGCAAGATAAATACTACCCTTCATGTGTTTGTTCCTCTCATAGTACATGCCGCACTGTTCCAAGGTAAAAGGCTTACTCCCATCTCCAAGATCATATCCCAATATGTAGTAGGTGTAATAATAATAATAATAGTAATAATAATATTATCGAATACCCCCAATTAGAAATGTAGCATAGCTCTTCTGATTTGCTATGTCGCTTACCCCATGTGCAGGCATTGCAGTAGCTTAAGTAGTCATGGTCACGACTATAGATTAGCCAACTTGTTTGGAAAACATTTGCCACTCTCAAAATCAGCACAAATGTTGCACATTTGGATTTGTGTTAGGATTCCCAAGCCTTCTCCCTAAAAATCGACAAGTTGGACAAGGTTTGGTAAATGAGTGAGTTCAGTAAGGGCTCTTTTACACGTTAGTGTTTCCTGTAGCACCACGGGCCACAAAGCGTCCCGCACATGTGCACACTGATGGCAAATGGATTACATCCGTATGTCATCAGTGTGACATTTACAGACACCTAGGAATCCAGTGCCGGATGGTGAAGTGAAGACAGCTTACACCACTTCAGTTGTATTCAATAGAGTTGAGCGACTTTTGTTTTTTTATGGTCGAGTTTCGTTTCGTGAAACCCGACTTTTCCAAAAGTCGGGTCGAGCAAGATCGGCCGATTATAGGGAAAAGTCGGGGTCGTCCCGAAACACGAAACCCAATGTAAGTCAATGGGGAATAAAAGTCGGCAGTGAGAGGAGGACAGGAAACACACCTACAGTGCTCATTTGAATGCCAAAAGCATCAATTCTTCTTACTTAAGCTGGTCAACCTTAATTAACTTCATAATACAAGTTACGCACTGAAAAATGGGGGTTATTTGGCTAAAGTTGTGGGGGGTAGGGCTGGCTCCAGGTTTTCATGTGCCCTGGGCGAAAGAGCGCCCCTTTAACACATAATACCACAACTCATCATGCTCCGATACGGCCAAGAAATAGCGGTATAGTACAATGAAAAATACTTCACTTTTTACATCTCATGACGAGGCCCATCTATTTCTCCATACAGAATCATTGGTCCCATATAATGTTTGAAACAGTATATGATGAGCTGCACATAATGCTACAGTATATGTTGGTCCCCATGGATGAAGCTCCACTGTCTTATGGGCCCAAATAATGCTCCAAACATAATGGGCCCCATTTCTAATGCTCTAGTGTATAATGGGCCCTGTAAATGCTGCTCCAGTGTCTGATGTCCACCTTTGGAATGTTCCAGTGTATGGTGGGCCCCATCTATCATTCTCCAGAGTATAGTGCTCCCCAAAAATTGCTGTCCCAACATTGAAAACAATGAAATAAGTCTCCTCGCTAGGGAATCCCTGTACTAGTCTGGACTCCTCGTCGTCCCCATCTTCCATCTCACTGCACAGTATTTCAACCTTGCAAGTGCTGTGATCCTGAGCAAGCAGGGGGGGCCCACTCATTGGCGACGGCACTGGCACAGGGCCCCTGATAGTACGGTGGTGTGTCTGATGGCGGGTGGGCCGAACCTGCACTTTCATCTGCAGCTTCCTCTTTGTCACCGTGTAAGATGGAACTGTATATGGGAAGGGTAACCTGAGTTTCATCAGGGTCAGATTCAGGCCGTGTAGCGTGCGAGGGGAATGTAGTGGTCTGGGTCAATGTACCAGCAGATTCATCGAGCAGTGGCTGGGCATCAGTGCACTTGTGTCGCCCCCAGGGGTACGGTCGCCACAGTGGCATTACCTTCCTCCTAGGGAGTGTGATGTCATGCTTGGGAGCAATGAAGGATCTCTCTAGCAGGTTAACTGATTGGGCGGCGTTATTCCCACGAGTCATGACCCTCCAAACAGCGTTCATGAAGGCAAAGTGTTTGTTTTACGTGGGCAGTATGGTTGCAAAGCTGAACCTTAAAGGAATGTCCAGAAGGGCACCACCAGGAGTGGAGGCTACGGCGTAATTTGACTCAACACGGGCAACCTCAACCATGCCAGCTACAGAACAGATGCACACATTGCAAGCTTAATTCCGTTAACGAACGAGACTGCGTCATGCCCCGCGGTCCGAGTCTGGCTTACTAGAGGGACACGTGAGGCTCTGGCACATGATATTGGCCAATAACTGGTGTGTCATGCCCTTACATGTCCGTGGCTGCATGTGCGCTACACTGAAAAGGCCAGCGTTTGTCGCTTACAGGTGCAGATAACCCTCTGAACAACGTTAGTGATGGGGATCACTGATTACAATTATTACTCGCGAACGATGATTTCCCAGTAAGTGCAGGTCAACCGCAGTTCCGGAATTAGGCCTAACCGTCATTCCTGAAAAAAATGAAAAACTTACATGTGCAAACCACAGGTGCTGTAGCTTGCTTAACAGCTCGCCAGCCGTTCTCACGCCCAGTATGGGTTACACGTGATTGCACAAAGGTGAGAAAGGGTACCGTATCCCCGGATAACATGTATGGATAGCGTACACATTCAAAAGATATGTCTATACATCAGGAGGCAGGCTCAGACAGTGTTAGGCCCAGTATGGCTTGCACGTGATTGCACAAAGGTGAGAAAGGGTACCGTATCCCCGGATAACATGTATGGATAGCGTACACATTCAAAAGATATGTCTATACATCAGGAGGCAGGCTCAGACGGTGTAAGGCCCAGTATGGCTTGCAAGTGATTGCACAAAGGTGAGAAAGTGTACCGTATCCCCGGATAACATGTATGGATAGCGTACACATTCAAAAGATATGTCTATACATCAGGAGGCAGGCTCAGACGGTGTAAGGCCCAGTATGGCTTGCAAGTGATTGCACAAAGGTGAGAAAGGGTACCGTATCCCCGGATAACATGTATGGATAGCGTACACATTCAAAAGATTTGTCTATACATCAGGAGGCAGGCTCAGACGGTGTAAGGCCCAGTATGGCTTGCAAGTGATTGTACAAAGGTGAGAAAGGGTACCGTATCCCCGGATAACATGTATGGATAGCGTACACATTCAAAAGATATGTCTATACATCAGGAGGCAGGCTCAGACGGTGTAAGGCCCAGTATGGCTTGCAAGTGATTGCACAAAGGTGAGAAAGGGTACCGTATCCCCGGATAACATGTATGGATAGCGTACACATTCAAAAGATATGTCTATACATCAGGAGGCAGGCTCAGACGGTGTAAGGCCCAGTATGGCTTGCACGTGATTGCACAATGGTGAGAAAGGGTACCGTATCCCCGGATAACATGTATGGATAGCGTACACATTCAAAAGATATGTCTATACATCAGGAGGCAGACTCAGACGGTGTAAGGCCCAGTATGGCTTGCAAGTGATTGCACAAAGGTGAGAAAGGGTACCGTATCCCCGGATAACATGTATGGATAGCGTACACATTCAAAAGATATGTCTATACATCAGGAGGCAGGCTCAGACGGTGTAAGGCCCAGTATGGCTTGCAAGTGATTGCACAAAGGTGAGAAAGGGTACCGTATCCCCGGATAACATGTATGGATAGCGTACACATTCAAAAGATATGTCTATACATCAGGAGGCAGGCTCAGACGGTGTAAGGCCCAGTATGGCTTGCACGTGATTGCACAATGGTGAGAAAGGGTACCGTATCCCCGAATAACATGTATGGATAGCGTACACATTCAAAAGATATGTCTATACATCAGGAGGCAGGCTCAGACGGTGTAAGGCCCAGTATAGCTTGCAAGTGATTGCACAAAGGTGAGAAAGGGTACCGTATCCCCGGATAACATGTATGGATAGCGTACACATTCAAAAGATATGTCTATACATCAGGAGGCAGGCTCAGACGGTGTAAGGCCCAGTATGGCTTGCAAGTGATTGCACAAAGGTGAGAAAGGGTACCGTATCCCCGGATAACATGTATGGATAGCGTACACATTCAAAAGATATGTCTATACATCAGGAGGCAGGCTCAGACGGTGTTAGGCCCAGTATGGCTTGCACGTGATTGCACAAAGGTGAGAAAGGGTACCGTATCCCCGAATAACATGTATGGATAGCGTACACATTCAAAAGATATGTCTATACATCAGGAGGCAGGCTCAGACGGTGTAAGGCCCAGTATGGCTTGCACGTGATTGCACAAAGGTGAGAAAGGGTACCGTATCCCCGGATAACATGTATGGATAGCGTACACATTCAAAAGATATGTCTATACATCAGGAGGCAGGCTCAGATGGTGTAAGGCCCAGTATGGCTTGCAAGTGATTGTACAAAGGTGAGAAAGGGTACTGTATCGCCAGATAACATGTATGGATAGCGTACACATTCAAAAGATATGTCTATACATCAGGAGGCAGGCTCAGACAGTGTAAGGCCCAGTATGGCTTGCAAGTGATTGCACAAAGGTGAGAAAGGGTACTGTATCCCTGGATAACATGTATGGATAGCGTACACATTCAAAAGATATGTCTATACATCAGGAGGCAGGATTTAGACGGTGTTAGGCCCAGTATGGCTTGCAAGTGATTGCACAAAGGTGAGAAAGGGTACCGTATCCCCGGATAACATGTATGGATAGCGTACACATTCAAAAGATATGTCTATACATCAGGAGGCAGGCTCAGACGGTGTCAGGCACAGTATGGATTTGACGGCCCAGACTACACAGCGGAGGAGCAGGGAGAGGTAAAGATTGCAAATGCTGGGGCCCTGCCCAAGCAAGGGGGGCCCACTCGTGGGCGTCAGTACTGGCACTGGGCCCCTCATAGTACGGCGGTGTGTCTGACGGCGGGTGTGCACCACCACCGTCAGAGACACTTGATTGCACTATGAGGGACCCTGTGCCAGTGCCCGCGCCCAAGAGTCGGCCTAACCATCTGTCCAGGGCAACGGCACTCACACGATGTCGTGCGCTAGGTGGTGACCCCGGCCATGGGGGGGAGGCAGCACAGTTAGGGAGTTTTAGAAAGTGGCATATGTTGATGTTGGACATTCAGCTGATGCAAAAGGCGAAATAGGTGAAGTCCCAGGAAGAGGTGGACCAAAGCAAGCCATTTTTCTGTCACCCTATGTGTCATCAGGGGAAGGTGGGACAAAATCCTTGGAAACCCATGCATGGTTCATTTTAATGAAGGTTAGATCATCCACATTTTGGGTTGACAGACGGGTCCTTTTTTCTGTCAGGATTGATCCAGCTGCACTGAAGACTCTTTCCGATAGCACACTTGCAGCTGGGCAAGCGAGCTCCTGTAAGGCATATTGTGCCAATTCAGGCCAGGTGTCCAGTTTAGCGGCCCAATAGTCAAAGGGGAATGACCTGTGTGGGAGAACATCGATATGGGAGGAAAAGTAGTTTGTAACCATAGTTGACAACTGCTGTCTCCTGTCACTTTCCATCGATGCTGTATTACCAGTTGTGTGAGCGGTACTTGAAAAATCAGTCCACAACATTGTCATGAAACCCCTGTCTCCAACGCCACTTCTGCTGTGTGCACCATGAACACCTCTGCCAAGCTGCCCCCGGCCCGTACGGCTCGTGTGAGAACCATCACCGCTGCTGTGTGCTGGGAATGCCTCAAGCAACCGATTTACCAGAGTTGCTTGTTTAATAGCCAATATTAGGTCAAGGTTCTCCTGTGGCATGATGTTTTGTAATTTGCATTTATAGCGTGAATCCAGGATGCTGGCCAACCAGTAGTCGTCATCGTTTATCATTTTGGCAATGCGGGGGTCCCTTTTTAGGATCCGCAAGGCAGAATCTGACATGTGGGCCAATGTTCCCGATGTCAATGATGCACTGCGAGTGCTGGTTGGAGGAGCACTTTCTGGCAATTCCACATCCCTCCAGTCACGCACAAACCCTGTACCAGACCTTGCCACGCCAACATTTTCACTTGCCCCACGAGATGCATCCTCCTCCCCTAAGTAATCATCCCCATCATCATCCTCCTCCTCCTCTTCTTCCTCCAACTCGTCCAGGAGAGGTCCCTGAGACAATGGCTGAATGTCATCAAGGATTCCCTCCACCTCTTCCTCCTTGTCAACATTGGCTGCAGACGCCTGCTCCTTAAGGTGCGTCAAAGTTTGTATGAGCAGACTCATAAGTGGGATGCTCATGCTTAGGATGGCGTCGTCTGCGCTTACCAGCCGTGTGCATTCCTCAAAATACTGAAGGACTTTACAGAGGTCTTTCAGCTTCGACCACTGCACACCTGTCAACTCCATGTCTGCTCTCAAAGTGCCTGGCCGTGTATCCTCCCACAAATGCATTATGGCCTGCCTCTGCTCGCACAGCCGCTCCACCATGTGCAGGGTGGAGTTCCACCTTGTTGCAATGTCGATAATGAGGCGGTGGTTGGGAAGGTGGAGCAATCGCTGCAGCTTCTGCATACGAACGGAGTGTACAGGCGACCGGCGGATGTGCGCGCACAGTCTTCGCACCTTATGGAGCAGGGCTGTTAACTCCGGATAATTTTTGAGGAAGCACTGCACCACCAGGTTCAAGGTGTGAGCCAAGCAAGGTATGTGGCTGAGTTTTGAAAGGGTTATGGCTGCCACAAAATTACGGCCGTTATCACTAACTACCTTGCCTGCCTCAAGATGTACACTGCCCAGCCATGACTCAGTTTGTCGCTTCAAGTACTCGGCCAGCACCTCGGCGGTGTGTCTGTCGCCCAAACACATCATCTGCAACACAGCCTGCTGATGCTTTCCACTAGCTGCTTGATAGGGGGACACCTCGTGTGCAACAGTGGCAGCTGCAGATGGAGTGCTCGTACGACTGCGCTCTGTGGACGAGCTTTCGCTTCTGGAGGAGGAGGAGGAGGAGGAGGGTGGAACGCCTACAGCCAACTGTTTCCTATACCGTGGGCTAGGCAGCACTGTCCCACCACCGCTGTCCCCTGTGGACCCTGCATCCACCACATTAACCCAGTGCGCAGTGATGGACACGTAACGTCCCTGGCCATGCCGATTGGACCATGCATCAGTTGTGAGGTGCACCTTTCCACTCACTGACTGCTTGAGTGCATGGACAATGCGGTCTTTCACATGATGGTGGAGGGCTGGGATGGCTTTGCGAGAGAAGAAGTGGCGACTGGGTAGGTCATAGCGTGGTACTGCATAGGCCATGAGTTCGCGGAAAGCTGCGCTTTCCACCAACCGATAGGGCATCATCTCAAACGAGATTAGTTTGGCAATGTGGGCGTTCAAACCCAGTGTACGCGGATGAGAGACTGAGTACTTTCTTGACCTACTCATAGTGTCTGGGAGGGTGAGCTGGACTTGAGAGCTGCATATGGTGGAAGTAGCGGTGGACAGGGCGGACTGAGAGAGGGTTGATGATGGTGATGGAGTTGGTGTTCTTTCTGATGGCCTAGATTCAGTATTTCGTTGATATAACAGTGGGATTCCCTGACTGCTGTGGCCTTGCAACGACACCTCAACATTTGCTGCTGTGCTAATCGGTGGGCTTACAGTGGGGGAAACAATGTAGCGTTGCTGACTACCTTCTTTGTGATCAGTTGCACATGTGGCACTTGAGGTTTGGTGTTGTGTCCACGCTTGCAAGTGCATGCTGGTTAAATGTCTAAGCATGCAACTGGTATTCAAATTTTTCAGATTTTTCCCTCGGCTAAAGGTCTTTGCACACTTCTTACAGATAACCTTGGCCTGATCATGAGGATTTTGTTCAAAAAAGTGCCACACTGCACTCTTCCTACTTTGGCAGACATTTTGCGGCCTAGCACGCTGTGATGTTTTGACCCTCTGGACAAGCTGTCCAGCAACTCTTTTGATTTTTGGAACCTGTCTTTTGAGTGCTCCGGGCCTGCCAGATAACAGCTGTTGCGATGTTGATGTCTGCTGTGGATGCTCCTCATCTGAGCTATTGGAAGCAGCACCCTCTTCCCCAAATGGATGCCAATCTGGGTCAACAACTGGGTCATCCATCACCTCCTCTTCAATGTCATGTGCACCTTCCTCTGTGTCACCGTGTATGGTGGTATAGTGTGCGGGAAGGGGCACCTGAGTCTCATCAGGGTCAGAATCTGGCTCTGTACACTGCGAGGACAATGTAGTGCTCTGAGTGAATGTACCAGCAGAATCATCTATCAGCAGCTGTGCATCAGTGCACTCCATGTCAGATTCAGCTTTGGCCTGGGTAATTCACCATTTCACTTGATAATCCAGGCATGGTATGTGAAAACAGCTCCATGGAGTAATCAGTAGTATGGCCTGCATCATCCTTCAATCTTGGTTGTGGTGAAGGACACAAGGAAAGGTGTGGTTCATGAACATGAGCCTCCAATGACGACTCAGTGCTTTTACTTTTTACAACTTCAGAAGAGGAGGCGATAGAGCTGGAGGCTGAGTCAGCAATGTAAGACAAAACTTTTCCCTGATGCTCTGGCGTTAAAAGCGGTTTGCCAACCCCTAGAAAACTAAGCCTTCGAAGCCTTATGGAGCCAGACGATGACGCAGGCTCAACACCTCCTGCATTCGGTCCTATTTTGCTTTTGCCACTACCATCAGATCCACCACCAACACCATCATTACCAGCTGCCAACCCCCGCCCAATTCCACGGCCTCTTCCACCAGCCTTCCTCATTTTTGGTAGAAATGTAGACAAAATCCTACAAACTATATAGTAATGTAAAACAAGGTACAAGGTGTCTATAGGACAGGGGAGATTTAGATTTTCTGCAGACACTTGTGGACACTGGACACTTGGATTGTGTGAGGCCCACTGAATATCACAGCGCTATGTCACAGGCTCGATGGCACAGGTGTGAAAAAAGTGACTACAGGATAAGGGAGATTTTGAATTTCTGCAGACACTTGTGGACACTGGACACTTTTGGATTGTGTGAGGCCCAATGAATATCAGAGCGCTATGTCACAGGCTCGATGCAGCAGGTGTGAAAAAAGTGACTACAGGATAAGGGAGATTTTGAATTTCTGCAGACACTGGACACTTGGATTGTGTGAGGCCCAATGAATATCAGAGCGCTATGTCACAGGCTCGATGCAGCAGGTGTGAAAAAAGTGACTACAGGATAAGGGAGATTTTGAATTTCTGCAGACACTTGTGGACACTGGACACTTTTGGATTGTGTGAGGCCCACTGAATATCAGAGCGCTATGTCACAGGCTTGATGGCACAGGTGTGAAAAAAGTGAATTGTAGAATTGGGCAGAATAGGAATCTCCCTAGAGTGTAGGTCTGTAAGAACGGAACAAGTCCTCCACTTATCCTTCCACAGTGACACACAGATAGCTTCACTGTGGCTGTGATAACAGCCGTTACACGGTACTGTGTGAGGAGCGTACACCGCTGTATGGTGTGAATAAATGCACGCTCAGTACCTTAGCAGGACAAAAAAAAATTGGGATTGCTTTTAAAAAAGCAGTTTGCAGAGCAGTGGGGAAACAGCAATGCAGCTGTCAGGAAGCCTTAGAAGGCAGCCTAACAACCAACACCGCTGATCCACCACAATATAGCCTCCCCTTGCACTGCACACACAGTGACTGGTGTGTTGCACAGGCAAAATCGCTAGCAGCAGAAGCAGTTTTTTTGTCTTCTTCCCTGCCTAACGCTCTCCCTACAGAATCAGCAACCTCTCCCTATGCTAAGATCGGCAGAAGTAAGATGGCGGTCGGCATGCACACCCTTTTATAACCCCTGTGACGCCCACCAAAGCAAGCCAATCACTTGCATGCCCTTCTGAAAGATGGTGGCGACCCCTGCCTATGTCATCACGTTGCCCACAGTGTCCGTGGATCCTGATTGGCTGAAAAAGAGCTCTAAACAAACTTTTGAAACGCAACTATGGCGCGTAAGTCGCCGACCTCGTGGCCGACCTCATCCTAGGGTTGGGTTTCGTTTCATGAAACCCGACTTTGCCAAAAGTCGGCGACTTTTGAAATTGCTTGACCCGTCTCGCTCAACTCTAGTATTCAACTATTAACAACTAGAGCAAGCGGCAGCTGATGGGAGTATTCAGCAACCACTGCCAGCACTACAGATAAATAAAATGATGTGGGTTCCTGTGTATTTTTGATAACCAGCCAGGCAAAACTGACAGCTGCAGGATGCAACCCTCAGCTGTCAGCTTCAGCAAAGCTGATTATCAAGAATAGAGGGGTCACCATGAATATTAACATCAGTCCCCAGCCGTTAGCTTTCCCTCAGCTGTTTATGAAAATTACGGTGACCCTACTCAGTTTTTTTCGTTAATATTTTTTATCTATTTACAAGTACAATAAAATACAACCACAAGGTAACCTTAGTACATACCCTTCAGGTGTTCCAGCAGCTGGAAACTTCAGGAACCTTAAAATGTCTTTCAAAGGTTCATATGAGGTTTCCGGACTTCGCAGCTGCTGGGAGACCCAGTGGCTGTGAAATCAGTTAACTTGAAAGTTTACCTGAGTTCAAGTCACTGGGTCTCATGGTAGCGCCAGTGCCAGACTATTGCATGCCAGAGCGCCGAGTGTAAGACTCGCAGGCATTCATCAGACTGGCATTGGCACTTGCAAAGCAAGAGGAAGAGCTGCTATGAACTCAAGTGACCTTACTGTTCTTGTAGACAATTAAAAAAATAATTGAAAAATAATGCATGAGGGTCCCCCGTAATTTTTATAATTAGCAGATGAAAAGCCAACGGCTGATGGCTGATGTTAATATTCTGGGAAAAAGACAATATTCATAAAGGTTTACAGTCTATTAATATCAGGTCACAGCTATATACTTAGCCTTTCCTAGTTTTAAAAATTGGAGACTCCCCCCAAAAAACTATGTAGGGTTCTCCTGTATTTAATAGTTACCAAAAGCTAGGCAGACAGCTGCGTGCTAATATGAATATCCAAGGAAGGGGGCCATGGATATTGTCCCCTTCCCAGACTAAAAACATCAGCTCCCAGTTGACCAAAAAATGGTGCATCCATAAGATGTGCCAAATCTGGCACTTATCGTCGCTCTTCCCACCCACCCTGGTGCAGTAGCAAGTGGGGTAATAGTTGGGGGGTTGATGTCTCCTTTGTATTGTCAGGTGACATAAATCCCAGAGGTTAGCAAAGGAGGGGCATGTTTAAGATGCCCCCACTAGTAACCCCATAGTCATATTACATAAAAAACACACACCTAGAATAAAGTCCTTTAATTGAAAAAATGACACAGACTCCTTTAATTAATATAAATTAAACTATACTCACGTCATCACACAGTCCACAGAAGACAATGTCACCTGTAACAGGATTAAAAAAAAAGCAACAATATTCCCCACCTGTCCACAAAGAAGATAATAATCCATTTGTCCCATGACTGGTCTAGCTCTGCTTAAATCCAGATGGCAGGCTGAATTGCTGCATGATTCGACTATACAGCCCACCATCCAGCAAAGACATTGAGCAGCGTGAGCTAGCGCGACTCAGTGTCTCGCGGTGGACTCCTATGACCTGACTGACGTCACCGCGAGTGTGAGAATGCAACAGTGCAGTCTGCCATCTAGATGTAGCAAAGCTAGACCTGGGCTGAGATAATTTTAAAATATGCCCACTGCTGTGTACTGCGTAATCGCTGTGTCTCACCACTTAAGAGCATAGCTGGCACATATCACAGCTACTAGCCAGGAGAAGAAGCAAGGAAGAGCATACAGACAGGACAGCATGGAATCACAGCTCCTTCTTTCTGTTAGTTAAAAATGCTGATTAAATAGGCAGAGAAATGTTTACCTCACAGAAAGCAGTATACAGCAGGGTCACATTTATATGTCACATTGTTCCAAGCTTAAAGGCATACTCCCACCTCCAAGATCATATCCCAATATGTAGTAGGTATAATAATAATAATAATAATAGCCAATACACCCAATTAGAAATGTAACATTGCTATGTCTCTTACCCCATGTGCAGGCATTGCAGTAGCTTAAGTAGCCATGGTCATGACTAGAGATGAGCCACTCTCAAATTTGGCACAAATGTTTCACATTCGTACTCATATTCAAATTCCCAAGCATTCTGCCTAAAAATCAACAAAAGGCAGCCAAAATTTGGTAAATTATCGAATTCACTATGGGGTCTCCCACATTTTTGACAACCAGCCAAGCTAAAGCAGGCAGATCATTTTAAAATATGCCCCCTGCTGTGTACTGCGTAATGGCTGTGTCTCACCACTCAGAACTAGCCAGGAGAAGAAGCAAAGGAGAGCATACAGACAGGACAGCTTGGAATCAACAGCTGCTTCTTTCTGTGAGTTAACAAATACTGATAAAATAGGCAGAGAAATGTTTACCTCACAGAAAGCAGCTGTTTGTATACTATCTTTTGCTTCCACCCCTGGCTATCAGCTGTGATACTGTATGTGCAAACTATGTTCCTATGAGGTGAGACACAGCCAATATGCAGTACACAGCAGAGTCAAATTTATAAAGTTATCTTAGCACAGGAACATATTTTTAGCACATCTATTTGTGGAAATTATTTTTGTCAAGATCTATTGATTAAAATGCACTATGTTTGTGAGGCACTTTAAATTTGGCACAAAAGTGACATTATTTATATCTGGATTTCCCTCAAAAATTGATGAAAAGACAGAAATAACACTGGTCTGAGAGGCTGGCAATAGACCTACAGCAACATTAAAGCAGTTGCAGGAATTTCTGACAAGTAGTAGTTGTGTACTGCTTGTAACCACCATCTCTGTATTCTTCATATCTATGGCCTGTAGGAAAAGGTGGCAAGATGGAGTTTGTTTCTGTACAAAGAAAAATATTCAAGCTCAACTATGTTTTGCTAAAACCTATATCAAGTCTGCCAAAAATATGTAGGAAAACATGTTATGGTCTGATGGTTAAACTTTTTGGCCATGATTCCAAAAAGGCTGGCCACAAAGCCAATACTGCACATAAACAAAAAAACACCATACCAACAGTGAAGCAAGAGGAGGCAGCATTATGCTTTGAGGCTGTGTTTCAACAGCTGGAATTGGGGCTTTACACAAAGTCGAGGGAATCATGAACAGTTCCAAATTTCATTCAATTTTGCATTAAAACCTTAAGGCTTATGCTAAAAAGCTGAAAATGAAGAGGAATTTCAGTTTTTCAATTAAACTGTATAGAACATGGGTGTCATTAAAGGTGAAAAAAGTTCTGAAATGGTTCTCCTGGTATGATTTTTTTTACATGACAAAACCCTGGAATTTTAACAGATGTGTGTATACTTTGTATATCCACTGCACACACTCCTCAACATTGAAATTGCCACACCAATAAGGAAATGCAATTATGGAAATCACAGGCTCATTAGACATGATAAGGATCTGCAACTGATCAAATGGAAACATACTATTTTCAAAACATAAAAAATAAGCAAGAAAAAAGGAGCATATATACCAAAAATAGACAATAAATTTTATGTTTCAAATATCATAAATATGCTGTATATTAAAAGCAATTTATAGCCAAAGAAAACAGAGGCAATGAACAAAACAATATAGGGAGATCTTCAAGTATAGTGTATCATGTACTTATATATTACAATTTTCTGGCCATGATTTATTAAGGATTTAGGATTATGATGTTTTAGTATTATATTTATTTATGGAGCTTAAGTCATTAATTGTAAAAAATTTTTACATTTGTGCATTTTTTGTGTGTGAGCCAATATATACTTGAAGATCTCCCTATATTGTTTTTTTCATTGCCTCTGTTTTCTTTGGCTATAAATTGTTTTTAATATACAACATATTTATAATATTTGAAAAATAAAATTTATTGTCTATTTTTGGTATCCATGCTCCTTTTTTCTTGCTTATTTAATTATCCTTGAGCTTATTACCTTTGTACTGTGGGAATTTTTGTTTTAATAGTATTTTCAAAACATCTAAATTTGTTCATTATTGAGTATAATTGCCAGGCACAGAAATATACACACTGAAAAGTTCTGTCACGCTGAATGCACGCACCAAGCCATGGAGGCATGTTTAAGACATGCAGGCTGCTCACATTAGCATAACCCACAAATGGATGGGTGTTGCTGAAAAATGACTCCTGGGACATGTTGGAGAAATTGATGTACATAAGGGTCCATGACCAAATCAATATACCACTAAGTAGTTATTGCTCCTGGAATAAAGACCCCTATACAAATGTACGATATAACACAGAACAGTATAAACCTTAATTCCCGCTTCCATTGCTCTGCTTGTTCTGTATAATGGTAGCCTGGGTGGGGGGGGGGAGTTCTGAAAATTAGAATTTCAATAGATCTGCTTATTCTGATGCCAAGACATGTAAGGCTGGTTTCACATTTGCGTTTTTTTGCGCTGGAAAAAAACGCATACGTGCGCATGCGTTTTTTCCCCTATATTTAACATGGGTGCGCATACCTGCGCTCTGGTAAGCGCATGTATGCGATTTTCATGCGCTGCGTTTTTTTGGGGTGTGCGTTTGTATTTTCCAGACGCAGCATGTTGCATTTTTTGGCCCTGCAAAAAAGCGCATGCGCACATATGCGCACGTTTTGCGCTAAAAATGGCCATTATAGCCTATGGATGCGCATACATGCGCACTGGCATGCTCATGTATGCGTTTTTTTGCACATGCGTTTTTTTTGTTAACCATGGAATTTAGGGGTTTGGGTTAGAGTTAGGGTTAGTTAAGGGGGTTTAGGGTTAGGGTTAGGGTCAGGGTCAGGGTTAGGGTTGGGGTTAGGGTCAGGGTTAGGGTTAAGTATGGTTTGGTTAAGGGTTAGGGTCAGGGTTAGGGTTAGGGTCAGGGTTAGGGTTAAGTATGGTTTGGTTAAGGGTTAGGGTCAGGGTTAGGGTTAGGGTTAGGGTTAAGGTTAGGGTTAAGGTTAGTTAGGGTTTGGGTTATGGTTAAGTATGGTTTGGTTAAGGGTTAGGGTCAGGGTTAGGGTTAGGGTTAGGGTTAGGGTCAGGGTTAGGGTTAAGTATGGTTTGGTTAAGGGTTAGGGTCAGGGTTAGGGTTAGGGTCAGGGTTAGGGTTAAGTATGGTTTGGTTAAGGGTTAGGGTCAGGGTTAGGGTTAGGGTTAAGGTTAGTTAGGGTTTGGGTTAGGGTTAAGTATGGTTTGGTTAAGGGTTAGGGTCAGGGTTAGGGTTAGGGTTAGGGTTAGGGTCAGGGTTAGGGTTAGTTAGGGTTTAGGGTTTGGGTTAGGGTTAAGTATGGTTTGGTTAAGGGTTAGGGTCAGGGTTAGGGTTAGGGTTAGGGTCAGGGTTAGGGTTAGGGTTAGGGTTAGGGTTAGTTAGGGTTTAGGGTTTGGGTTAGGGTTAAGTATGGTTTGGTTAAGGGTTAAGGTCAGGGTTAGGGTTAGGGTTAGGGTCAGGGTTAGGGTTAGGGTTAGGGTCAGGGTTAGGGTTAGTAAAGTCATGGTTTGGGTTAGTGTGAGGGGCCACCTAATGTTGGAAAAAAACGCAAACGCGGTAAAAACGCACTAAAAACGCATACAAACGCATAAAAACGCAGCGTTTTTTTCATGCATGCTCATAAAAATGCTTGAAAAAAATGCAGCAGTTGTATGCTTTTGTATGCGTTTTTTCAATGCGTTTTTTTGCGGGAAAAACGCGCTGCAAAAAAAAGCAAGTGTGAAACTAGCCTAAGTGGTTTTATTTCCATGAGTGGTATTCATACCTCATATTGAATAAATTGCAATGTTGTGACAAATTTGTTTCCATTTTTCCATCATTTTTATATCATTAACATGTCTACTGTGCGATTCCCATAATTCCAGAATATACAGTATATATATATGTATATGTTCTGGAATTATGGGAATTATATATATATATATATATATATAGATATATTGCGGTGTAATGACCACTGTGTCCGCTAGGGGGCGCTGTGTGGATGTCCCAAGAGAGAGGATGAGCAGAATGTGGAAGGACCATTATGTATCTCAAGGTGGGTGGCCTTGAGATGGAGACTTATGTATGTGTGTGGATCAGCAATGACATTGCTGAGGTGTTGCTTCAATGTGTCAGGGAGAAGTCTCCAGGTAACTAGAGAGCTGGGCTGGCCTGGTTACCTACAAACCAACCCAGGGGGTGTGTTTAAAGCACACTGTTGTAAAGAGTGCGAGTGGTTGAAGGACCTGTGATGAGGTCATAGTCATGTGACCCGGTGGGCATGGCTATGGACCATATAATGTGGCCAGGGTGAGTCACATGGGGTGAATGCTGGGACCTGGTTGATCCAGTGTGGAAGGTCCCGTCTGAGTGAGATGGGGCTGCCTTCTGACAGCAAGTGAACGCTGTGTTAATGGCTGCACGTGCCTGGGAGTTCCCTGGAGGGAATGGATGTCTGCCGCATGATGGTAAAGAAACCATGAGTGACCCTGACGTGGGTGAGATAACACGGAGGCTGACGAGCCTGTGTAATGGACATTTGCTTGACCTGTGTGATATAAGGATAACCAGAGTGAAGCTATAATGGACGCTATGCTGTTATACAGAGTTTATGTTGCTTCTGTGGGTTTATGCTGCTAAAAAAACCGCATGGACTGTTATGTTTTTATGGAAAACCTGTGCCAGATCTGCTTTTGTGGCTGCTGAGCGAGTATCCCTTACTTGAATGACAGTGCTACCTCACTATATATATATATATATATATATATATATATATATATATCTACACACACACACAGTATATACTCATGTATAAGCCGACCCGAGTATAAGCCGACCCCCCTAATTTTGCCACAAAAAACAGGGCAAACTTATTGACTTACTTATAAGCCTAAGGTGGAAAATGCAGCAGCTACTGGTAAATTTCAAAAATAAAAATAGATACCAATAAAAGTAAAATTAATTGAGACATCAGTAGGTTAATTGTTTTTGAATATCCATACTGAATCAGGAGACCCATATAATGCTCCATACAGTTCATGATGGGCCTCATAAGATGCTCCATAGAATAATATGCCCCATATGCTGCCCTATAAAATGATCTATAGATTATGCCCCATAAGATGCTCCATAGATTATGCCCCCATAAGATGCTCCATAAGATGTGCTCCATACATTATGCCCCCATAAGATGCTCCATACATTATGCCCCCATGAGATGCTCCATACATTATGCCCCCACAAGATGCTCCATACATTATGCTCCCATAAGATGCTCCATATATTATGCCCCCATAAGATGCTCCATAGAATAGGCCTGATATGTTGCTGCTGCAAACAAAAAAATGACATACTCACCTCTTGTCACTGGGGGCCAGGTGCCAGTGTCCTGAGCAGGCGGAGACACAGGTGCGCTATGGGGGACAGGTGCCGGTGTCACCGCTGGCTCCGGACCCCTGCACTGGCGATATTCACCTGTCCCCAGTCCATCACTGTGCACTGCTCTGTCTTCCGGGTCCCTCTGTCAGTGACTGTTCAGGCAGAGGGCACGCACTAACTACATCACCACGCCCTCTGACCTGATCATCACAGAGGACAGAGCGGCCACAGCGGTGGACCGGAGACAGGTGAATATCGCATATATACTCATTCCCTCCTGGCGCGGTCTCTGCAGCCCATCCTGGCGCAGTTTCCGGCAGCTCTTCCTTCCTTCAATGGTCACGCGGTACCGCTCATTAAAGTCATGAATATGCGCATATTCATGACTTTAATGAGCGGTACCATGTGACCGCTGAAGGAGGGTACCTGAAACTGTGGGAGAAGCAGGGGGACTGCAGAGATCACGCCAGGGGGGGTCAGTATGATCTTAGCTTATACGCGAGTACATACAGTATATAATATATATACATACACAGAAAGGGAAAGAGATTCTGAAGGGAAAGGAAGCTAAAAGTGTTCTGACAAATCTGTTAGGGTGTACTCTTATATGCTCAGCACTGTACACATTGATGGTAACACTATATATATATATATATATAGAATCATAGAATCGTAGAGTTGGAAGGGACCTCCCGGGCCATCTGGTCCAACCCCCTGCTCAAAGCAGGATTCGCTAAATCATCCCAGTCAGATGTCTGTCCAGCCTCTGTTTGAAGACTTCCATTGAAGGAGAACTCACCACTTCTCGTGGCAGCTTGTTCCACTCATTGATCACTCTAACTGTCAAAAAGTTTTTTCTAATATCTAATCTGTGTCTCCTCCCATTCAGTTTCATCCCATTGCTTCTAGTCTTTCCTTGTGCAAATGAGAATAAAGTTGATCCTTCTACAATGTGACAGCCCTTTAGATATTTGTAGACAGCTATTAAGTCTCCTCTCAGTCTTCTCTTTTGCAAACTAAACATTCCCAAATCCTGCAAACTTTCCTCATAAGACAGGGTTTGCAGACCGGTCACCATTCTGGTCGCTCTTTTCTGAACTTGCTCCAGTTTGTTGATGTCTTTTTTAAAATGTGGTGCCCAAAACTGGACACAATATTCCAGATGAGGTCTGACCAAAGAGGAGTAGAGGGAAATAATGACTTCACGTGATCTAGACTGTATGCTTCTGTTAATACATCCTAGAATTGCATTTGCCTTTTTTGCTGCTGCATCACACTGTTGACTCATATTCAGTCTGTGAACTATTAGTATACCCAAGTCTTTTTCACATGTGCTGTTGCTTAGACCTATTCCTCCCATTCTGTATATGCTTTTTTCATTTTTATTGCCCAGATGTAGTACTTTGCATTTTTCCCTGTTAAAAACCATTAGTTGCTGCCCACTTCTCCAGTTTATTTATATCTTTTTGAATCCTCTCTCTCTTCTCTAGTATTAGCTATCCCTCCTAGCTTTGTGTCATCAGCAAATTTAATCAGTTTATCCGCAATTCCTTCATCTAAATCATTGATAAAGATGTTGAACAATACAGGGCCCAGGACAGAGCCCTGTGGTACCCCACTTGAGACATTCTTCCAACTGGATGTGCAGCCTTTTACGACCACTCTTTGGGTCCGATCACTAAGCCAGTTATGAATCCACCTAACAGTTGCCTTGTCCATTCCATACTTAGTCATTTTTTCAATAAGGATTGTATGAGATACTTTGTCAAATGCTTTGCTGAAGTCAAGATATACTATATCTACAGCATTTCCTTGATCCACCCAATCAGTGATTCCGTCATAGAAGGAAATTAAGTTAGTCTGACATGACTTATTAGTTACAAACCCATGCTGACTCTGTTTAATCACTTCATTCTTATCCAGGTACTGACATACATGTTGTTTAATAATTTGTTCAAAGATCTTTCCTGGTATAGAAGTCAGACTCACCGGCCTATAGTTGCTTGGGTCCACCTTCTTCCCCTTTTTGAAGATAGGAACAACATTTGCTCTTCTCCAGTCTTCTGGGACTTCTCCTGTTCTCCAAGAATTTTCAAAGATTATGGAGAGGGGTTCAAAAATTTCTTCTGCTATCTCCTTCAGTACTCTGGGGTGTAATTCATCTGGACTTGGAGACTTGAATTAATTTAGGTTAGCTAAGTGTTTCCTCACTATCTTTCTGTTTATAGATATCCTGGATTCTTCTATACCCTTAATAGGACAGTGAAGAACAGTTGATGTTACGTTTCCTGTCTGAGAGAAAACAGATGCAAAAAAAGGAATTTAAAAGTTCGGCCTTCTCAACGTCCTGTCTTACCATTTCATCATTTTCATCCTGTAAAAATCCTATAGCATCTTTGACTTTTCTTTTACTTTTGACATATCCCCAAAATCCTTTATTATTGCTTTTGACATCTCTTGCAAGCCTCAATTCATTTTCAGCTTTAGATAATCTGATTTGTGCCCTGCAGGTTCTGCAGACAGCATTATATTCTTCTTTAGATATGCCTCCCTCTTTCCATTTTATAAACATTTTTTTCTTCCTTTTTAGCATGTGCTTAAGTTCTGTGTTTATCCATCCTGGTTTCCTTAAATGCTTCCTATTCTTCCCTCTTTTCGGAATTGTTAACAATTGTGCTTTGAGAATTTCATTTTTCAAGATTTCCCATCCTTCCTGGACATTTTTGTCTTTAAGGATATCCAGCCATTGGATCCCTCCAATTCTCTTTCTGAATCCCTTAAAATCTGCCTTTCTGAAATCTAACCTTGACGTCTGAGTCTTCACAGGTCTTCCTCCTCTAGTTATCCAAAAGTCTAAAATAGCATGGTTGCTACCTCCTAGGGTCCCAGCCACTTTTACCTCCTCAACCATTCCCTCCTTGTTTATAAGGATTAGATCCAAGGTAGCAGTTCCCCTTGTTTTCTCCCCTACCTTTTGGAAGATAAAGTTGTCAGCAAGAGAGGATAAGAATTTCCTTGACCTGTTAGTTTTGCCTGAGAAAGATTCCCAACAAATGTCTGGATAGTTGAAATCTCCCATGACAAGTATGTCATATTTTTTGGAGAACTTGGCCATTTGATGCATAAAGAGTTCATCCATATCTTCAGCTTGCACAGGCGGCCTGTAGTAAATGCCTACAATGGTGTCATTTCCATTGTTCTGTCCTTGTATTCTTACCCAAACAGTTTCCACAGAACTCCCAGTCTCTGAAGCTTCAATCTCTGTGCAGATATACGCGTTTCTAACATACAATGCGACACCTCCTCCTCGTTTATCAAGTCTGTTTCTTGCAAATAAGTTGTATCCTTCTAGTCTTGTATTCCAATCATGTGTATTGTCCCACCAAGTTTCAGTGATTCCAATGACATCATTTCTTTTCCTGTGTTAGTAGTTCCAATTCTCCTTGTTTGTTGCCCATGCTTTGTGCATTAGTATAGAAACATTTTAGTTTGTGATTGGTTTCTCTTTCTCCAATTCTTTTATTAATTAGATTCTTTTGTCTTTGTTCTTCCTTTCCACTTCTAATAGCAGAGTTCTCAATAGCATTTGTCAGGTGTATGGCTTTTTCTGGTCTTTTGCTTCCCTTCCCACGTTGTTGTAGTTTAAAGCTCTCCTTACAAGTGTAGCAAGGCGACTTCCAAATACATGTTTTCCAGCCTTCATAAGGTGCACCCCATCTCTAGCAAGCAGTCCATCGTAAAGGTAATTCACTCCGTGATCCATGAATCCAAATATTTATATATATATATATTGCTCCGCATAAATGAGTACACCTCAACTGGTTTTTCAGAAAGCTTTTAATTCCCTTTCAACATTTGTTATGGGAAACCATACTACAAAATACTCCTATAAATCTGAATAAACATTGATTGCTAACAAGATTTGTCATTTTGAACACCTAGAAAACGAATTTTCCAAACAAATTTAATACCATGTTGCAAGACAGAGTGCACCCCATTGAAAATCTAAGGAGCAAAGGCAAAGTTCAGACTACAAAATTATAATTAACAAGAATTTAATCACAGATAAGTTATTTATTTACTAAACAGGTATACAGCAGACATAGAATATAGCAGACAATAGAATTACCTAACAAAGAGAACCCCTTCTCATTTCATGCTGTTGGCAATGGCACCACATGGAAGAAAAATGTCATAAAACTTGAGAAAGAAAATAACTTCTTTACACAAGAAAGGTGTAGGCTGCAAGAACAACAAAAAAGCTTTACTGATAAGTCAGAAAACTAGAAAAAATTATGTAATAATTTAACAAAGATGCAACTGCAACCATTTTCACAGAGACGTTTAAGCTGACCACCTAGGTTATTATTATTATTTATTTATTTACAAAGCACCATTGGTTCCATGGTGCTGCTCATGAGAAGGGGTTACATACGAATCACAGATATCACTTACAGTAAACAAACTAACAATCACAGACTGATATAGAGGGGAAAGAGGATCCTGCCCTTTCGGGCTTACATGCTACAGGATGGTGGGGAAGGAGACAGTAGGTTGTGGGGTTGCAGCAGCTCCAGTGATTATGAGGCGGTAGCTCCAGTAGTGGTGAGGAGGCAGCGGGGATCATTGCAGGCTGTAGGCTTTCCTGAAGAGGTGGGTTTTCAGGTTCCATCTGAAGGATCCGAGTGTGGATGATAGTCGGACTTGTTGGGGCAGGGAATTCCAGAGGATGAGGGCTATTTGGGAGACATCTTGGAGGCGGTTGGGTGAGGAGCGAATAAGTGTGGAGGAGAGAAGGAGGTTTTGGGAGGACCGGAGATTACATGAGGGAAGGTATCGGGAGATTAGTTCAGAGATGTATGGAGGAGACAGGTTGTAGATGGCCTTGTAGGTCAGTATGAGTAATTTGAATTGGATACTCTGAGGGAATGGGAGCTAGTGAAGAGATTTGCAGAGGGGAGAAGCGGAGGAGTAGCGAGGAGAGAGATGAATTAGTCGGGCAGCAGAGTTGAGGATGGACTGGAGAGGTGCAAGAGTGTTAGCATGGAGGCCACAGAAAAGGATGTTGCAGTAGTCGAGGCGGGAGATGATGAGGGCATGCACAAGTAGTTTAGTAGATTGAGGGTTGAGGAAGGGACGGATTACATAGTAACATAGTAACATAGTTTTGAAGGCTGAAGGAAGACCTTGTGTCCATCTAGTTCAGCCTATTTTTAGTGCAGTTGTTCTACATTGTTGATCCTGGGGAAGGAAAAAAAAACCCACAGAGTAGAAGCCAATTTTCTTCATAGGGAAAAAAAACTTCTTCCCCTAAGCTGGGTCAACCATCTACCTATAATATTATGTTATTCGGAACCTTCTATACTGTTACTCACAAGAAAAGCATCCATTCCTTTCTTAAATTTATTCAGTGAGTTGGCCATCACCACTTCCTCAGGAAGAGAATTCCAGAGCCTCACTGCTCTTACCGTGAAGAACCCTCTTCTATGCTGGTGCAGAAATTGTCTTTCCTCCAAACGAAGAGAATGTCCCCTTGCTCTTGTCACAGTCCTTGGTACAAACAGCTCATTGGAGAGATCTCTGTATTGCCCTCTGATATACTTGTACATATATATTAGGTCTCCCCTAAGTCTTCTCTTTTCTATAGTAAATAGACCTAATTTTGATAACCTTTCTGGGTATTGTAGTGAACCAACTCCATTTATCCTTTTAGTAGCCCGCCTTTGAACCCTTTCAAGTTCAATAATGTCTTTCTTGAGCACCGGCATCCAAAATTGCACACAATACTCCAAGTGTGGTCTGACGAGTGATTTGTACAGAGGGAGAATTATGTTTTCATCTCGTGTCCCCAGACCTCTTCTAATGCATCCCATGACCCTATTTGCTTTGGTGGCAGCTGCCTGACACTGGGCACTCCAATTTAGCTTCTTATTGACTAAGATACCTAAGTCTTTTTCCATGTCTGATTTCCCCAGCAGTTTCCCATTTAGTAAGTAATTGTAGCATCTGTTTCTCCTTCCCATGTGCATAACCTTACACTTATCTGTGTTAAACCTCATTTGCCATTTTTCAGCCCAATTCTCCAATTTACTCAAATCTGTCTGTAGTTGCAAACTGTCCTCCTTTGTGTTAACTACCATACATAGTTTTGTATCATCTGCAAATACAGATATTTTACTGTGTAAGCCATCCACTAGATCATTAATAAATATATGAAATAGTAGGGGGCCCAATACAGAACCCTGTGGTACCCAACTAGTAACCCTGGCCCAATCTGAGTATGCACCATTAATAACCACTCTTTGTTTTCTATCACTAAGCCAGCTACCTACCCATCTACACACATTTTCCCCTAGCCCAAGCTTTCTCATCTTACTTACCAATCTTTTATGTGGGACACTGTCAAATGCTTTAGAGAAGTCGAGATAAATGACATCCAATGATTCTCCTTGGTCCTTTTGAGAGCTTACATCCTCATAGAAGCTGATTAGGTTAGTTTGACAGGAGCGATCCTTCATAAATCCATGTTGATAAGGAGTTAAACATTTATTAACATTGAGATATTCCATAATGGTATCCCTTAGAAGCCCTTCAAAAATTTTACCCACAACAGATGTTAAGCTTACTGGCCTATAGTTTCCAGGTTCCCTTTTACACCCCTTTTTGAATATTGGTACCAAATTTGCTTGCCGCCAATCAAAAGGAACAGACCCTGTTTCTATAGAGTCTTTAAATATAAGGAATAGAGGCCTGTCTATCACATTACTTAACTCCCTTAATACCAGAGGGTGAATGCCATCAGGTGATTTGTCAATTTTAATCTTACTAAGGCGGTTCTGCACTTCTTCCTGGGTTAGGCAGGTAATACTTAATGGGGAGTTTACATTTTCACTCTGCATTTCCCCTGGCAAATCCTTTTCCTGTGTGAACACTGTTGAGAAAAAAGTATTTAAAACATTTGCTTTTCCCACATCGCTCTCTATGATTTCACCCTCATTGTTCTTTAAAGGGCCGACACCATCAATTTTAAACATTTTACTGTTTATATAATTAAAGAATAGTTTGGGGTTTGTTTTACTTTCCTTAGCAATGAGTCTCTCAGTTTCCACTTTTGCTAAATGTATTTGTTTTTTACACATTTTATTTTTTTCTCTATAACTTTTTAATGCTTCTTCATTGCCTTCTTGTTTTAGCTTCCTAAATGCCTTGTTCTTGTTATTTATTGCGCTTTTTACATCCTTATTTAGCCACATTGGTGTTCTCCTGTTCCTAGCCCTTTTATTTCTGTACGGTATGGCTAGCTCGCAGTGGGTGTGTAAAACTGATTTAAATATTTCCCATTTATTTTCTGTGCTCCTCTTTTTGATGACATTGTCCCAATCAATTCGGCGAAGGTCCTCTCTAAGCTGATCAAACTTTGCTTTCTTGAAATTCAGCGTTTTTGTATCCCCCTTCCAGGGCACCTTGCTGAAGGACAAGTGGAATTGTATTATATTGTGGTCACTGTTCCCTAGGTGCCCATCGACTCGTACGTCTGTTATTCTATCTGGCCTGTTGCTTAAAATTAAGTCCTGAAGGGCTGTCCCTCTAGTTGGGCCCTGCACAAGTTGTGACAGATAATTATCCTTGGTCACTGATAGAAATTGATTTCCTTTCTGAGATACGCAGGTTTCAGTTTCCCAGTCAATGTCGGGGTAGTTGAAGTCCCCCATAATAATTACCTCATTGTGATTTGCTGCTTTGTCTATTTGTTTCAGTAATACATTTTCAGTGGTTTCTGTTATATTTGGTGGCTTATAACAAACCCCTATGAGGATTTTATTACTTTTCCCTCCTTGTATCTCCACCCATAGAGACTCCACCTCTTCATTTCCCTCTTCTATATCTTCTCTTAGTGTGGGCTTTAAAGTGGACTTTATATATAGACAGACTCCACCCCCTTTCCTTTTTGTACGATTCCTCATAAACAAATCATATCCTTGCAAGTTAGCCGCCCAGTCATAGCTGTCGTCTAACCATGTCTCAGCTATTCCTACTATGTCATATTTTTCCTCATACATTACCAACTCCAGATCTTCAATCTTATTGGTCAGGCTTCTTGCGTTGGATTCTGGAAATATTTTTGAGCTGGAGGTGACAGGAGGTGGAGAGAGCTTTGATATGCGGTTTGAAGGACAGGGCAGAGTCAAGGGTTACTCTGAGACAGAGTACCTCTGCTACGGGGGAAAGTGTGATGTTGTCAATTGTTATAGAAAGGTCAGGTAAGGAAGATCTGTGAGATGGGGGAAAGATGATTAGTTCAGATTTGTCCACATTGAGTTTGAGGAAGTGAGAGGAGAAGAAGAAGGATATGGCTGATAGACACTCTGGGATTCTGGAGAGCAGAGAGGTGACAACTGGGCCAGAGAGGTCGAGCTGAGTATTATCGGCATAAAGGTGATACTGGAATCCATGGGACTTTATGAGTTGCCCCAGGCCAAGTGTATAGATTGAGAAGAGTAGGGGTCCTAGAACAGAGCCTTGGGGGACTCCAACAGAGAGAGGGTGGGATGAGGAGGTAGAGTGGGAGATACTGAATGTGCAGTTGGAAAGGTATGAGGAGATCCAGGATAGGGCGAGGACTATGATGCCAAAGGAGGAGAGGATCTGTAGTAAGAGGCAGTGGTCAACTGTGTCGAAAGCAGAGGACAGATCTAGAAGGAGGAGTATAGAGTATTGTCCGCTAGATTTGGCTGTAAGTAGGTCGTTGGTAATTTTGATCAGGGCTGTCTCAGTGGAATGATGGGGGCGGAAGCCAGATTGTAGATTGTCAAAGAGCAAGTTAGATGAGAGGTGGGAGGAAAGTTCAGCGTGGACGTGCTGTTCCAGGAGTTTAGAAGCGAATGGGAGCAGCAATATTGGGCGATAGCTGGACGTGGCTGTTGTATCGAGGGTTGGCTTTTTAAGGATAGGCGTGATTGTGGCATGTTTGAAAGCAGAAGGGAAGGTACCAGAAGTTAGTGATCGGTTGAAGAGGTGGGTTAGGGATGGGATAAGAGTGGTGGTGATGTTGGGGATGTTGGAGAGGAGGTGAGATGGGATCTGGTCAAGTGCACAAGTGGTGAGGTGTGATTTGGAGAGAGGATGAGCAAGCTCCCCTTCAGTGATGCTAGATAAGGAGGTTATGGGCATTGGTCTGGTATGCAAAGGGGTTGTGGTGGTTGAGCATTAAAGACTTGCTCTGTTTGGTCTATCTTGTTTTTGAAGTGTGCGGCAAAGTCCTCGGCAGAGATTAGGTTAGTCGGAGGGGGCAGTGGTGGGCGGTGGAGGGAGTTAAAAGTATTGGTATTGAACAACTGTTTGGGGTTGTGGGATAAGGAAGATACAAGGGATGTAAAGTAGGCCTGTTTAGCAGAGGTGAGGGCAGATTTGAATGCAAGTGTTGCTTGTTTGAGTGCAGTGAAGCCATCTTGCAAATGCGTTTTCTTCCAGCGCCGTTCTGCAATTCTGGATGCTTGCCGAAGCTTTTTAGTGATGCTATTGTGCCAGGTTTGTCTATTGATTCATCTCACTCTGTTATGCATGACAGGGGCAACCGAGTCGATGGCTGATGCAAGAGTGGCATTGTAGAAAGTAGTGGCAGTGTCAGTGTCATGGAGTGAAGATATGGAAGACAGTGGTAGTGTCACGGTCACGTGTCTCTGGGCACACAGCGGTTACCGCAAGGTGAACCCATAACACACGTGACCCTGGATACACCGCCTCCAGTGGGGCGCATTTAAATAATAAATGTGCAGGTGGATACGCCGCCTCCACCAGGCGAATTTAGGTATTACACGTTATACAATAATCAAATAATAAAGGGGGAACCTGGGTAACTTTAACAATGGTGGGCCCTGCGATAGGGAATGGGGGACGTGGAGACCTCCTAAGCTCCCCTGAGCCAGTGTCCCTGCACTCCTTACATTCCCTATACAGGCTCCGCACCTGTCGCCGCACGCGTACCTTAAAACCCTTGCTCACCCTGACCCTAAACCCTCACTAGGGAATAGGTCGGTGCGGAGACTAATCCCACCACTGCACTAACAACACACATGAGGAAAGAAGACAATACAGGGGAAACACCACTTAGCTTTGCTCTGTTGCGTACGCTCCTAGCAACAGAGCCCACCACCTGTGTGCATCTTCTCCTCCACCCGGACCATAACCGGATCCTTCACCTTAGTGCAGCCTTGGAGCAGAGTCCACCACCAGTTGCTGCTGCTTAGTAACAGAGTCCCAAGGATGAGTTCAGCTTCTGACACGAAGTCAAGCATGCTTGAGTCCAGCTCAGCAGCCAAGTCCCACATGGTGAGTGCCACTCTCCATAGTCGCCACTCCACCAGTCCATGCAGACACTTCCCGCCAACACCATCACTGCGACCCCACCACGCCATGCCAGCCCTTCGTCCAGACACCATAGCTGACACACGTCCCCCCTGGCTAAGCTGCGCAGGACTCCTCTCCAGCTCCATCCTTCGACCAGGCTCTCAAACTCAGAGTGAACACAATCTCACAATATCACAGGCAGTGATTGCACACCCCTAGCACACCTTTATAGGGTGTCACACCTGATCCATAATTACGTGCACAAAAAACCTAAAGTGCGATACCACTAACCACCACCGGGGACAGTCAAGACACCTTGGAACTTTCCAAAGTAAAAAAAGTTCACCCAGTGCAATTTAAAACTGTCAGATCATGACAGTACCCCCTCCTTAATGAGGGGCCTCTGGACCCTCAAGACCACCCCTCATTAGGGAAACACCTACAGCGGGGACGCCCAGACCCTGAGTTCACCCCACCATTACCTGACACTCCAGGTTTATGACAAACACGCTGCTGGTATTGGCAATAAAGTTCGTTTTGGAGGCACCACTCCTCTCCACAGCGCCGACCTGGGGAACGAGTTTATGTATGTGTATGTTTGCTAAGAGCTGATCAGACTCCACAACACATTTCCACAAGATGTTTTTTGGTGGCTCCCATACACGCTCGTTCACACGCAGGTCCGGACCTGAACGTTTATTGCACACATTCGTTTGTCATAAATTTGGTGAACTCATTCTGGACTCGACAACAGAGGCGTCCCCCTGTGTCACCACACTCACACCCCCGCTATTCACCAAGGGACACCACCCTCCAACCCTTTCACCATGAGGTCTGCGCCTCCAGGGTTGGTTAATGGCGAGGGTTGAGATTTGTCCCTACTCCCCCGCAGCACACCTGCTGCACACACCAGGAGGAGAAGGGGACAGGAATATGGAGGAAATATACACTCGCTGGTCGCCTCCAAACGACCAGGAGGGCGGCTTCTTCGGTGGTATTGAAGATTTGGCGTAAACCCCGCGGACTATCACACCAGTCAGCTCACCACAGGGGCGTACCCCTTCACCTCGGGGAATACCAGGCAGCTCCGTGGGGCACCATTCCTCCCACCTGCCTGGGAGCGCCCGCATGCATGAACCAGTCCCGCTCCCCAGCAGCGACTCTAAGGGGCTTTTAGCCAGACCGCAGCCGCCATTTTTTTTTTGATTTTCTGGTTAACTGAGCAGAGGCCCCAGACCCTGATAACTGCTGCTGCAGCGGCACTAACACACCTTGCCGCTCCCCACATCTCAGTGAGGCCCGGCAGCAAATACCATAGGTCTCCACATGGCCAAGGCTCACCAGAAAAAAAAAAACTGTATGGCCTGTGATAAAGTCATGGTCACGTGTCTCTGGGCACACAGCGGTTACCACAAGGTGAACCCATAACACACGTGACCCTGGATACACCGCCTCCAGTGGGGCGCATTTAAATAATAAATGTGCAGGTGGATACGCCGCCTCCACCAGGCGAATTTAGGTATTACACGTTATACAATAATCAAATAATAAAGGGGGAACCTGGGTAACTTTAACAATGGTGGGCCCTGCGATAGGGAATGGGGGACGTGGAGACCTCCTAAGCTCCCCTGAGCCAGTGTCCCTGCACTCCTTACATTCCCTAAACAGGCTCCTCATCTGTCGCCGCACGCGTACCTTAAAACCCTTGCTCACCCTGACCCTAAACCCTCACTAGGGAATAGGTCGGTGCGGAGACTAATCCCACCACTGCACTAACAACACACATGAGGAAAGAAGACAATACAGGGGAAACACCACTTAGCTTTGCTCTGTTGCGTACGCTCCTAGCAACAGAGCCCACCACCTGTGTGCATCTTCTCCTCCACCCGGATCCATCACCATAACCGGATCCTTCACCTTAGTGCAGCCTTGGAGCAGAGTCCACCACCAGTTGCTGCTGCTTAGTAACAGAGTCCCAAGGATGAGTTCAGCTTCTGACACGAAGTCAAGCATGCTTGAGTCCAGCTCAGCAGCCAAGTCCCACATGGTGAGTGCCACTCTCCATAGTCGCCACTCCACCAGTCCATGCAGACACTTCCCGCCGACACCATCACTGCGACCCCACCACGCCATGCCAGCCCTTCGTCCAGACACCATAGCTGACACACGTCCCCCCTGGCTAAGCTGCGCAGGACTCCTCTCCAGCTCCATCCTTCGACCAGGCTCTCAAACTCAGAGTGAACACAATCTCACAATATCACAGGCAGTGATTGCACACCCCTAGCACACCTTTATAGGGTGTCACACCTGATCCATAATTACGTGCACAAAAAACCTAAAGTGCGATACCACTAACCACCACCGGGGACAGTCAAGACACCTTGGAACTTTCCAAAGTAAAAAAAGTTCACCCAGTGCAATTTAAAACTGTCAGATCATGACAGGTAGAATAGAGTCAGAGAGTGTGTGAGTCTAGATATGCGAGGTTTCTGCGTTGGTGCGCATGCTGCTGGACATGGGTGACAGGTGAGGAGGACAGGGATGAGAATTTGAGTAGATGGTGGTCAGATAGAGGAAGAGGGGAGGTGGTGAAGTTAGAAAGAGAGCAGAGGTTAACAACTTAGGTTAACAACTTTAGGTTAACAACTAAACAAGAGCGTCTTATGAAGAGAAGGGTTGAAGAAAATGAACATGCAAATTCACTGAGGATAGTTACCCTTTCACAACATGGGCCAAATATATACAGCGTTACGTGAGCTGCGTTCCCACGAACCGCCATATATATACTCTGTGGTGATGAGCACCGCCCCTATCAAATGCAGGTGTCAGCTCTATATGAGAGCTGACACCCTGAAACAACACTTGTGATCATTGCTTACACCAATAGCGGGAGTTTAACCCCTCTGATGTAGTTGTCAATAGTGACAGTGACATCGAGAGGCATCACAGAGGGAGGAAGCTCCTTCTCTGCTCTCATTAATACAAAGCAATCGGGATCGCGTTTTGATGATGGTCTCCATAGTGACCTCGAGTCAAAAGATGACCATGGGGTCACCCATGGACAGTGGCCTGTAAGCTCCTGCTCAGAGCAGGAGCTGACATGCCTTCGCCCTGTGTGGGAGATGCTGATCCATTGCCCTGCAATGCAAAAGTATTGCAGAATATTGGAATAGAAAAGTACACATATTTGGCATTTCCAGGTCTAGAGCAACTTGGCTTATTAAACTGTCACACTAGCTAACCCCTTCAGTGAACACCGTAAAAAAAAAATAAAAAAGGCAAAACACTATGCTTTATCATTCTACTGCCGAACAAGAAGCGTTCAAAAAGACAAATGTAAATAAAAATGGTATATTTGAAATATCATTAAATCCCGCAAAAACAAGCTGCCATACAGCTTGTTCATCAGAAAAATAAAAAAGTTATCTCAGTTAGCTCTCAAAATAAAGAGATGCAAAAATGTTTTTTGTTATAAAAAAGTTAGTGTTAAAGTGCCAAAACATAAAAAAAACTATGTAATCGCTGTAATTGTTCTGTCTCGAAGAATAAAGCTGCCTTATAAATGGTACCACACACAGAATGGCATGAAAAAAAATTGAAAAAAATTCCTGAATTGCAGTTTTTTGTTCATTCTGCCTTCCAAAAATCTGATTCATCATTTGTAGATTTAGGTGGAAACCCCAATATGTAAAAAAAACTAATCTGGCACTCAAAAGATCAATGCTAATAATGAATATTTTATTTTATTTCAGAGGGCACAATCCAGAAAAACATGACTTTTCGGTCTATTCATTGACCTTCATCAGACTGTTTAAGATTGAAGCCCATTAGAAGAGAGAAATCATGCGAGAATCATGAATAGGTCATAGGAGACAATCTGATGCAGAAGCGCTGTGCAGTAACGGGTGGGAGCCGATGAAAAATGCGCATGTTTTTTGGATTATGCCCTCTGAAATAAAATAAAATATTCATTATTAGCATTGATCTTTTGAGTGCCAGATTAATTTTTTACATTGATTAAGGATTGGTTACCCTTATCCGGGCACCACCATAATTTGAGGAGTGACGTGTCATTATATTTTGTATATTGAAACCCCAATATGAGCGCTCATCGTAGAACACAGTATACAGTTGTGGCCAAAAGTATTGACACCCCTGCCATTCTGTCAGATAATACTCTGTTTCTTCCTGAAAATGATTGCAAACACAAATTCTTTGGTATTATTATCTTCATTTAATTTGTCTTAAATGAAGAAACACAAAAGAGAGTGAAGCAAAAAGCAAAACATTGATCATTTCACACAAAACTCCAAAAATGGGCCAGACAAAAAGTATTGGCACCCTCAGCCTAATACTTGGTTGCACAACCTTTAGCCAAAATAACTGCGACCAACAGCTTCCGGTAACCATCAATGAGTTTCTTACAATGCTCTGCTGGAATTTTAGACCATTCTTCTTTGGCAAACTGCTCCAGGTCCCTGACATTTGAAGGGTGCCTTCTCCAAACTGCCATTTTTAGATCTCTCCACAGGTGTTCTATGGGATTCAGGTCTGGACTCATTGCTGGCCACCTTAGAAGTCTCCAGTGCTTTCTCTCAAACCATTTTCTAGTGCTTTTTGAAGTGTGTTTTGGGTCATTGTCCTGCTGGAAGACCCATGACCCCAGTGGGAGACCCAGCTTTCTCACACTGGGCCGTACATTATGCTGCAAAATTTGTTGGTAGTCTTCAGACTTCATAATGCCATGCACACGGTCAAGCAGTCCAGTGCCAGAGGCAGCAAAACAACCCCAAAACATCAGGGAACTTCTGCCATGTTTGACTGTAGGGACCGTGTTCTTTTCTTTGAATGCCTCTTTTTTTCTCCTGTAAACTCTATGTTGATGCCTTTGCCCAAAAAGCTCTACTTTTGTCTCATCTGACCAGTAAACATTCTTCCAAAACGTTTTAGGCTTTTTCAGGTAAGCTTTGGCAAACTCCAGCCTGGCTTTTTTATGTCTCGGGGTAAGAAGTGGGGTCTTCCTGGGTCTCCTACCATACAGTCCCTTTTCATTCAGACGCCGACGGATAGTATGGGTTGACACTGTTGTACCCTCGGACTGCAGGGCAGCTTGAACTTGTTTGGATGTTAGTCGAGGTTCTTTATCCAACATCCGCACAATCTTGCGTTGAAATCTCTTGTCAATTTTTCTTTTCCGTGCACATCTAGGGAGGTTAGCCACAGTGCCATGGGCTTTAAACTTCTTGATGACACTGCGCACGGTAGACACAGGAACATTCAGGTCTTTGGAGATGGACTTGTAGCCTTGAGATTGCTCATGCTTCCTCACAAATTTGGTTTCTCAAGTCCTCAGACAGTTCTTTGGTCTTCTTTCTTTTCTCCATGCTCAATGTGGTACACACAAGGACACAGGACAGAGGTTGAGTCAACTTTAATCCATGTCAACTGGCTGCAAGTGTGATTTAGTTATTGCCAACACCTGTTAGGTGCCACAGATAAGTTACAGGTGCTGTTAATTACACAAATTAGAGAAGCATCACATGATTTTTCGAACAGTGCCAATACTTTTGTCCACTCTCTTTTTTATGTTTAGTGCGGAATTATATCCAATTTAGCTTTAGGACAATTCTTTTTGTGTTTTTTCATTTAAGACAAATTAAATGAAGATAATAATACCAGAGAATTTGTGTTTGCAATCATTTTCGGGAAGAAACTGAGTATTATCTGACAGAATTGCAGGGGTGTCAATACTTTTGGCCACAACTGTAAATGTGATCCCAAAAGTTAAGTAAAATGTTCCCAATAAAAGCTCCCACTCAATCAAGAAAAAAACAAATCCCCATTCAGGTCTGTCATCTGTTAACAGTAATATACTGGGCTTCCATGTTATTGGTAGTACAAAGGCTCTGGAAAAGAGCTATAGCTATTCGCCTCACAGTGTGCCTAAGCCACATTTAACGTCCTCATGTTTGGCATTTATGTAGTGATGACAGCCCTACTAATTTGTGAGTGTGTGTCTCCAGAAGCATAAGCTGGGCACCGTAATGTACTGTTGACTACAACTTACTGGGTACTACAATGGCAGTTTGCAATTTTCAGTCTTCAACATCCACTGCTGCCTGTTTCTGGAAAACAGCCACGGAGTCAAAATTGTCACTACACCTGTAGATAAATTCCCAAAGGGGTATAATTTACAAAATGGAGTTACTTGTGTGGGGATTTTGCTATTCTGGTACTTAGCGCTCTGTATATGGCGTTCGCAAACTATTCTAGGAGAATCTGCGCTCCAGGAGGCAAATAGCGTTTTGTCCTTCTGAAGTCTCGTCATGTAGCTAAGCAGCACTGTACAGCCACATATGGAGTATTTCTACATTTAGCAGAAATTTTGGGACAAATTTTGGTGTAATTTTTACCCATTTCCCAGTGTGAAAATATAAAATATGGGGCTGGATGAATTCATTGAGAAGTGTAGTTTTTAAAATGGGGTTACTTATGGGGGAGTTTGCTGTTCTGGCACCTCAGGGGCTCTATCAATGTGACATAATATCCAATAACCAGTCCAGGAAAATCTGAACTCCAATATGGTGCTTCTTCCCTCCTGACCTTTGCAACAAAACTTGGGGGGTCATTTTCTCCTGCTAATATTTTTTTGTGGGAAAAATATATTTTACTTCATTTTCAAAGATCAATGTTCCCTACTGCATCTGTGGGGCTCAGCTACAGTGATATTGGTGTTCTTCTTCACCTCTCTCACTAAGGCTCTGCTCAGTTTGGCTGGACAGCCAGGTCTAGGAAGACTTCTTGTGTTCCCAAATTTCTTCTATTTAAGGATTTTGGATGCCACTTTGCTCTTAGGAAATTTGAGTACTGCAGAAATTAATTTGTAACCTTGGCCAGATCTGTGCCTAGCCACAATTCTGTCTCTGAGCTCCTTGGCCAGTTCCTTTGACTTTATGATTCTCATTTGGTCTGACATGCACTGTGAGCTGTGAGGTCTTACATAGACAGGTGTTTGCCTTTACAAATCAAGTCCTATCAGTTTAATTAAACACAGCTGGACTCCAATGAAGGAGTAGAACCATCTCAAGGAAGATCACAAGGAAATGGACAGCATGTGACTTAAATATGAGTGTCTGAGCAAAGGGTCTGAATACTTAAGACCATGTGATATTTAATTTTTTCTTTTTAATAAATTTGCAAAACTTTCTACATTTCCAGTTTTTTAATGAGAAAAATGAACTTTTTTAAATTTACTAAATGGCTGCAATGAAATAAAGAGTGAAAAATTTAAAGGGGTCTGAATACTTTCCATACTCACTGTAACTCTTTGAATTAAGGCATAGAAATTAAAAATTTGAAATTTTTTAAAATTTTCTCCACATTTCTGATATTTTCGCAAATGAACGTAAGTCGTACTATCACGAAGTACAATATCTCATGAGGAAACATTCTCAGAATCACTAGGATCTGTTGAAGTATTCCCGAGTTACTACCTCATAAAATGACACTGGACAGAATAGAAAAAAAAATGGTCTGATCAGGAAGGTGAAAACAGGCTTCAGGGTGAGGTGGCGAATGAAATAGAAAGCCAAATCGAGGTGAGTGCTTCCCGTGGTACAATATGGCGTATACTGCAGCGGAATGACAAGCATAGGTGTCATCCACAAAAGAAGCCTCTTCTAAGGACCAAAAGAGCTGTCTTATAATTTGCAATGGCTCTGCTGAAAAATTTGAAGACTACTTGGACTTTATACTCTGTAGTGATGAGACTATGATAAATGATTACTTCAAAAGTGTATGGCATTGCAAAGGTGAGGAATAAAAAGAAAAATGCATAGAACCTACAGTGAAACATTGAGGTGGCAGTGTCCATATGTTGGGCTGCATTAGTGCTGCTGGTGTCGGGGAGTCACATATCATTGATGGTATCATGAGTTCACAAATGTACTGCTGTACATTGATAGAGAAGATGCTACAGTTACTCGAATAAATGAAAGATGTTACAATTAAGATGACAACTTGTTCATTCCACGCCTAGAAGATTGGTATTTTCTTTAAAAATCATGGAAATCATACAAAATACTAGATGTTCTAGCTTTTGATGTAGGGTATATACATTTTTGCATCAAGTATATTGAGTAAAACTAAAGATTTTACAATGAAAGATATATTATTTTCATGTTAAGCGTTAAAAAAATTCTATGAAAACTTGGTCATTTTTGAAAATTGCTCTGTGTTTAGTTAGATATTAAATAAAATTTAACTTTTCAAAATAGTGTAAATATTTTTGTGGAGCATTGTATATTTATATATATTTTATGCGATTTCTAATAAGTATTGAACATGTCACCAATTTTCAAAGTAAATATATTTCTAAAAGTGCTATTGACATGAAATTGTCACCAGATGTAACAACCCATTCGGTCCACACAGGCAAAGAAATCAAACCATAGATGTCTGTAAATTAAGCTACGTGTAATAATGAGAAATAACATAGGGAAAAAGTATTGAAAACGCTTACTGAAATTTATTCAAAACTTCATACAAAAGCCTTTGTTAGTGATAACAGCTTTAAGACGCATGCATTGTTCAGGTGTGATTTTGACCCATTCTTCCATACAAACACTCTTGAAGGTTTATTTTTTTTCTCTGTAACCAATTGAGAGTTTTCTTTGCTGTTTTTTTGGGATCATTGACTTGCTTAAATATCCACCCTCATTTCATCATCATCCTGCTAGATGGAAGCATCGGTACTTGTGCCAAAATCAGAATCTCCTATGAGCATCAGCCACAGGCTGGTTTTCACAAGAATACCATGATGACAGACATAGGGGTCTTCTGCAGTCTTTTTGCTGTCATGACAACCCATCATGGTACGCTGTCGTGACACGCCGATGAGCAGTTAAAACAGCTTTGCCCCCTACCAATTTTAAATGCTTCTACCTTTTCTTGACAGCGTTTAACAGGTTAAAACCATGGATCACCACCTCTTTAGTCGCAGCTGTTATAGGCAGATGATGGCTGAATAAATCTGCCATTAAGTGCTAAGAAAAAAGTGGGTCGGCTTGCGAGCTCACATCAACGGCAGGGAGAGCTTATGACAGACATAGTACGTCATAAGTCGTTAAAGAGTTAAAACTATAAAAGGTCAAATACAGTTTCCTAGGTTTATAACAAAAATGCATTTTTAAATGGTTGGATCCATTTTTTTTATGCACCCATAGATTTGAGTGAGTGAGTCTCATTCAAGAATTGGACTAAAGTAGTGCATGCTGTGATTTTTTTTCTTAAAGAAAATTGCACCGAGAAAAAATTGTTCATCTGAACAACTCTATTGAATTATTTAGGTCAGTGTGCTGTCCATGTCCTGTCCGATCAGAAATCAGATAGCATACATTGTCAAGGAGAACACTGGAGAGATTCCACCATTGCCAACAATTTGTTAGGGAAAGACTGCCTCCAATCATCGGGACAGTTGCGCAATTGACAGACGGTTGATGGATAAGGCTGCAGTTCTTTTCTACTACTAAGCCAGTTATTGAGGAACTCACAGTGAGCATACGGTACATACTTCGATTCCAATACATGGAATATACAGTATATATGTCTGATACAATCATTGCCAGCTCCACAATGACTAAAGGAACTACTAGCTGGCACCACCAATCATTTATACAGGCTGATTGGACACCCTATACAGGTAGCATATGGCTTCAGGGGGGCAGTTTACAAAGCAACAGGAGCAAAGCTATTAAATTGTAGAGATGGGCGGACCCCTGGATTTTTGGGTCATGCTGGTTCGGCCTAACAGTTAAAGAAAAATTGGAGTTCGGGCAATAGAACAGTACCCGAACACCATTCACTTGAAAGGGGGGTTCGAACATTCAGTGTTTGCCATGCTGCAAACACTGATTCTGATCAGCAATAAAATCATTACCATCGGTCAGATGGCCGTGGCTCCCATGCTATCAAATGACAATGTGAGCCCATATCTCTGATCAGAGGTATAAAGTTTTCCTCTGGTCACTAGCATGGGCTGATGGGACTAGTGTTCCCATCAGCTTACACCTGCTGCCGCTAATGACAACTAGAGCAGTAGCAGCAGATGGGAGTATTCATCAGCCGGCACCTACTCTCAAAATAAATAATTATAAAAAATACTGTGCGAGTTCCGCTGTAGTTTTGATAGCCAGCCAGAGAAAACTGACAGCTGGGGGCTGCATGCAATCCTCAACTGTCAGCGATAGCAAGGTTGGTAACCAAGAATAGTGGGGTCCCCACGTTGTTTTTTTTAATTATTTTAAAAATAATTTTAAAAAATGATGTAGGGAACCCCCTAAAGCACACAGCTGGGGGCTGGTATTCTCAGGCTGGTAAGGGGCCATTGATATTGCCTCTCTCAGCCTAAAAACAACAGCCTGCATTTGCCCAGAAAAGGCACATCTATTAGATGTGCCACTTCTGAAACTTTGCCTGGCTCTTCACACTTGCCCTGTAGTGGTGGCAAGTGGGGTTCATATTTCTGGGGTTGATGTCACCATTGTATTGTCAGGTAACATCAAGCCCACGGCTTAGTAATGGAGAGGTGTCTATAAGACACCTCTCCATTACTAATCCTATAGTTATATTGTAAATAAACAAACAGCCAGAATAAAGTCTTTTAATTGAAAGAATAACCCAGGCTCCTTTAATGATTCTAAATTAAACCATACTCATGTCATCGCCCATTCCATTGAAGCCATCGTCTCCTGTTATAAAACAAAAATACAAAACAGCCATATCCCTCACCTGTCCGTCGTTCTGTCCCACACCGTAATCCATATCTGGGGATAAACATATTTCAACCTGGACAGTGCCAAGGTCCACGGATGAATGAGCCGCTGCGAGTGCAGCATCAGTGAGCAGCTGTGACATCATCGTTAGCAAAGTGAGAAAAAGCCTCATTGTGCAGCAGTGAGTTCACCGCAGTTCACCAGGAGAAATTTCTCACAGTAAATTTCTGTGAACTCTCTGAGCTCAGCACTGTATCGGGAGACTTTCTCACTATAGGCCCAGCTCAGAACGCAGCTTCAGTGACAAGTCGCTACCTCAATGCCATCACCGCTAGTTACTGATGCTGCGCTTGCAGCAGCTCATTCTCCCAGTGGTTCTCAGCCTGAATGGTCACATCTCGGCACCGTCCAGGCTGCAAATTGTTTATCCCCAGACATGGATTACTGTGTGGGACAGAAATATGGACAGGTGAGTGATATTGTTGTTTTTTATTTTGATTTATTAAAGGAGACAATGGCTTCAATGGAATGTGCGATGACATGAGTATATTTTAATTTTGAATCAGTAAAGGAGTCTGTGTCATTCTTTCAATTATAAGCTTTTTTTCTGGCTGTGTGTTTCTTTACAATATAACTATAGAATTAGCAATGGAGAGGTGTCTTATAAACACCTCTCCATTGCCATTACCATTACCAAGCTGTTGACTTGATCTCACCAGATAATACAAAGGTAACATGAACCCCACAAATATAGACCTCACTTGCAACCTCTACAGGGCAAGTGGGAAGAGTCAGGCAAAGCACTAGAATTTCTGGGTGGCTGTGGGCTGCTGTTTTTAGGCTGGGGGTCAATATCAATGGCCCCTTACCAGCCTAAGAATGCCAGCCCTCAGCTGTCTGTATTAGCAAGGCTGGTTGTCAAAAATGGGCTGACTCCACGTCGATGTTTTAAATGATTTATTTAAATAATTAAAAAAACAGTGTGGGGATGCCTCTATTCTAGATAACCAACCTTGCTAACGCTGAAAGCTGAGGGCTACAGCCCCCAGCTGTCAGTTTTGCTTAGCTAATTATCAAAAATACAGGGGAACCCACTCTGTATTTTTTAATGATATATTTAGAGCGCAGACGGTGGCTGATGAATACTCTCATCAGCTGCTCCTTCTCTTGCTGTTTTTAGCAGCAGGTGCAGGTTGATGGTAGCAGTAGTCCTATCAGCCCACGCCAGTGATCGGAGGTAAACTTTATACCTCTGATCACAGTTGCGGGCTCAAACTGTCATTTGACAGCATGGCAACCACAGTTGTCTGACCAGCGGAAATGATTTTACCAATCATCAGAAGTAGTGTTTGCTGCGTTTTCATGCACAAGACAGCGCAACAAACACTCGGTGTACGGGGTGCCTATCCTAAACAGTAACATGGACTTCTACGTGAAGTCCGTGTTCAGTGTCCGTACTCAAACAGTAGGTGTTCGGTATGGATGCCAAACTTTACTGTTCAGCTTTGCCCAGCTCTATCAAATTGTATAAATTTAACCTGGAAAGGTAGGCAGTGTTTATTAAAAAAATATACAAAGATGTTACACAATGAGAATAAAAAAATATGGTATGTACAATCGCATAGAATAAAAAGGGTAACAATAGAAAAAGTACTAAACCTATGTCACGGAAATGGCTCAGAGCTTAGTGGAGAAGGTACTCTTTTTTAGGAAAACGGACAGAAGCAGAGAAAGCTCTACCTTCCAGGGTAAAATGAAAGAAACACAAACTATGATATTTATTAGATCAAGATTACGCCCACATACCTCCCTTGTTGAGCTAATAAGTGGGGCTGGGGGGAGATGTGCTTGGTCTTTTAGAAGTTTGAAATCCTCAACTTTCAGTATCTCTTCACCCGTGGAGTCCCAGGCAGGGAGATTTTGTTGTAATGTTTCCTGTTACGATTTTACCTTTCTATAGGGATAAAAAATGGCATGGATAGCATCATCTATCTTACCAATATTAATTTGGAGATGTTCAGTCAGCCTTACGGTGATTTGAGGGAATGCATTATATTTGTCCCTTCGCTACAATGATCAAAATATATCTCCCATAAATATTGCATTGATGCAAACCCCAATATTCATCACTAACTTCAGTCTCCAGAGAGTCTGAGATAATTCCTTTGAACAGAGGAAGTCCCTGTACTTCTCTACCTTTGAGTATTTGAATCCTAGTCTTGTTGGCTGGTACTCATCAGATCCTCTGTGGTAATTATCTGTCAATGGAGGTTGAAGTGAGAGATCTTTTTCACTTTCACAGTTATAATTAATCCCATATGTTCAAATGTGAGCATGCTATGTCCCTTCTCTGGAGATTTTTTTTGGATTTTACCGATACCATCCAACTTTTAAAGAACTTTGCATGCCATGGCAATTTTGGCAACACCTCAGACCAAATACTAATCTATGTCCATTTATCATTTCTTTCTACATTTGCAGGAGGAGAAGTCAGAGGGCAGGTGCAGTGAGAGAAATTTAGATGCCGGAGACTGCAGGACGTAGACCCCAATCCAGGACTGTCCTCTGTATCTGGGACAGATGGGACTAGAGATGATCGGATCAATTCACGGATCTCTGGTCCAGCATGTAAATCAGTGGTACCTGATGGCTGGACAGGAGGCCTGCAAGTCTCTTGCTGTCCCCCTTTGGATTAGCCAGGACTGGTGTAACATTATTTGTGCATTCCGCTCATCTCTAGTTGGGACCTATGGATTTAGTTCTTATTCATTCACTCACAGTGGTAGCAACTAAAACTTTCTCATCGCTATGTAGCTTCACTATATGAAATCTGGCTTTTTGGTCTCTGTAAGGCCATGTTCACACATGGCATAAATACTCTGCTTTTCTTTAACTGCAGGTATCCGCCCCAAGCTCTGCAATAATAATCTTCTCCAATTATTGCATTTCTACTGCATTTTTAGGCCTTTTCCCCCTTATTTTATGCATTTTTAGTGCAGATGTAAAGTCACTTTCCTTCCAAGTGCTTTTTATAGTACAGAAAAGCTTTGATTCTGCACTTAAAAAGTAAATGCAGGTTTTACATGCATTCTTTTTTAGGCTCCACATAGAAGCCTCTTGAGAACAAAAAGCACCAAAACCACACACTTCAGCAGTATGTTTAGATGCACATCAGGTGCAGTTTTCATGAAATCACATCCACTTTGCTTGGACTGTTAAACACAGTAGAATTGCTGTGCAAAAAATGCAGCATTTACGCTACATTTGAGCATGGATTAGGTGCATCTAAAGATGCTGCTGTACTCTACAGTTTTGGTGTTTTTTTTCTCTATAGGCTTCTATGTGGAGACTGAAAAAGCACAAGGAAAAAAAATGCTGCTGCATTTTTAAGTGCAAAATCAAAGCTTTTCTGTACTATTGAAAAAGCACTAAAAACACAGATTCACATCTGCACCAAAAATACATCAAATATAGGGAAACATGCATGAAAAGAAACACAGCAAACACAATGATCAGAAAAATTGTTATTGCATCATGTGATGTGAACACCTGCAGAATGCTTGCAGGAAGAAAAGCAGTAGAAAAATGCAGCATTTACATTATATGTGAACATGGCCTCACTGTTACATTTTTATTACATTGATTACACTATGTAACACAAGTTTTGTTCCTGGCTTCCAAGTGTAATATTTCAACTACTTATGTTAAACGACTATGGAAAAACGACTACATTCAGCACAAACTTTGATTTTATGACAACAGGCCAGAAAAATTTTGTATTTATTGTGACATAAAAAGGAAATTATTATATCTTAGTTCATGCGGTCTGATAAAAAAACAACAAATGCATTGTAAATAGACAAAGACAGTCAAAAATCACTCAAAAAGGTTCAGAAATGAGTAGTTTTTCTAGATTTGAGAGTGTACTGCAAATCGCTTTCTCAAAGAAGCCATCAAATGTAGTCCCCCTTCATGTTTTCGTTATACTGTCCTTGGTAACAACGTTCAAAGTCCAATATATCTTGATGAAAGCGCTCGCCTTACTCCTCTGAGTAAGCTCCTATGTTCTCCTTGAACTTGTCAAGATGAGCGTCAAGGATATGGACTTTGAGAGACATTCTGCATCTCATTATGGTGTAATTCTTTATGAGAGTCTGAACCAACTGCACATAGTTTTCAGCTTTGTGATTACCCAGGAAACCATGAACCACTGCAATGAAACTATTCCAAGTCGCTTTCTCCGTCCTGTTCAGCAGCTTGGCGAACTCGTCCTATTCTATGATCTTCTTGATTTGGGGTCTGACAAAGATACCAGCCTTGACCTTTGCCTCTGACAGCTGTGGAAAGAAATCTTGGAGGTACTTGAAAGCTGCTAACTCCTTGTCAAGAGCCGTGACAAATTGCTTGATGAGGCCTAATTTGATATGCAGTGGTGGCATCAGCACCTTCAGAGGTTTTTCCGTCAATATGGCCGTGTGAAGGCTTATTTTTTTTGGGACGCGTTGCACTTTTGAACGACACCATTGTTTTTACCATGTTGTGTACTTGAAAACAGGAAAAACATTCCAAGTGCGGTGAAGTTGCAAAAAAAGTGCAACCCCACACTTGTTTTTTGTTTGGCTTTTTTGCTAGGTTCACTAAATGCTAAAACTGACCTGCCACTGTGATTCTCCAGGTGATTATGAGTTCATAGACACCAAACATTGTAAGTTCTCTTTTATCTAAGTGGTGAAAAAAAAATTCAAAACTTTTCTAAAAAAAAAAATGAACCATTTTCCGAGACCCATAGCGTCTCCATTTTTCGGGATCTCGGGTCAGGTGAGAGCTTATTTTTTGCTTGCTGAGCTGACGTTTTTAATGATACTACTTTTGTGCAGATACGTTCTTTTGATTGCCCATTATTGCAATTTAATACAATGTCGCCGCCACCAATAAATCGTAATTCTGGCGTTTTGATTTTTTTTGTCGCTACGCCATTTAGAGATCAGGTTAATTCTTTTTTTATTGATAGATTGGGCGATTCTGAATGCGGAGATACCAAATATGTGTATATTTAATTTTTTTTATTATTTTATTTTGAATGGGGCGAAAGAGGGGTGATTTGAGCTTATTTTTTTTATTTTTTTCATATTTTTAAAAACTTTTTTTTTAACCTTTGAAATGCTTCAATAGTCTTCAATGGAAGGCTAAAAACTGCCATAGCTCGATCGCCTCTGCTATATATGTAGCTGAATTACTGCATTGCTGTTAGCGCTGACCACAGGATGGTGGTTATAGCAATCCGGTATCAACAACCTCTGGTTGTTATGACAGTGCACCAATGACCCCCTATCACGTGATGGGGGTCAGCGGTGTGCGTTTTTCCGGTCCTGTGTCCAGAAGCGCTTGTTAAATGCTGCTGTCAGTGTTCAAAACAGCTCACATGTCCTGGCTTTGATGCAGGTTGACCACTGGAGCCCTCACCAAAGCGGGGGACACTGGCCGCGGACATACTATTATGCCCACGGCTAGAGTTGAGCGACTTTGGTCAGATCGGGTTTCGTGAAATTCATCTACTCAATGCCAACTTTTATTCTCCATTGACTTGCATTGGGGTCGGGTTTCAGACAAAACTCCGACTTTTTTTGCCCTAGTCGGACCAGTTTCATCCGACTCAAATTTTGTTTCATTCAGGTTTCACGAAACCCGATCCGACCAAAGTCGCTCAACTCTACCCATGGCCAGTAAGGGGTTAAACTGTACTAGATCTAAATCATTGAAATTCTACAAAATAAAGCACTGCCCTCTAAATGAGCAGCAATTGTTCATCTTACCTTCAAGAGTTTTCTTGCAATATTTGCATGTGAAATGAAGTGCCCAGGACTTGTCTTGATCCCCGACAGGCATGCCGAAATATGACATGTAGGCCTCGGACATCATACGACATGCTTTCATGGAATACGTTCTCGCTCTTGTCTTTATAAATTGTTCACACACCTAGCAAAATCATCTGCTAGGCGCAAACAATCTCTTGATGCCATCTAAAACAAATAATTGCTCTTTAACTATGATTCGTTATTCTCTTACTCAGCAATAACATAAATCGAAATGTTGGTTCAAGTCACCTGTGTTTTATACTTGTATGACTACTATTGAACATTCCGAGAACGGTCTAGAAAGTTCTAAGTTTCTAGAAACTTCTAGATAATTCTGTAAAATTGTAGAAACTTCTGCACAATTCTATCAGTTCATCAACATTCTAGAAGACTACTCAGTATTGAATACGAATCGAGAATTTTCCCGAAAACAGACAAACTTAAAAATGTTGTTGTCCTGATCACAAAAGCAAAGTTTTTGTGGCACAGCAAAGTATTTTCTATTTGTTTTAGGCATAACGGGTTAGGAAAACACACTTTGGACTCAAGAACAGAAAATAAATACAAATTTGTTGCATAGTGTTATGGGCTAAAGAAAAAATATCAATTGCGACATTTTTTAACGCCATTTACTGATTCTCGTAAATAATCTAATCGCTGTGTTTTGTGGATTTTTTGCGATTACAGGGATGTCGAATATGTCTGTTGTGACAAAATCACTGGCAAAGAGCTGGAAGGAAGATATGTCTCACTGAGGGTATTAGCTTCAGTGATGTGAAACCTAGAAGTTTGCTCCAGCACACTATGTGTTGAGAGGGGTTATTCGACCATTTTAAGGGCTGGTTTTTGAGGATAAATAATAAACCAGTGAAGATCTTAAAGAGACAGTGCTCCCGTATCTACCTCCATGTACGGCAGAGTGAGCAGATCTACCACACTGTATTAATTGCTGATTTGTAATGTTTAATTTTATTTTTTAAAAAAAGCAAATTAAAACTGACATTATTGTATTTGTTTTTCATCATTTTTAATAACATTCTAGGAAGAAAACAATCTATTATTCTTCCTCTAGAATACAGAGACATACAAAAACATAATGTATGTATGTATCTCTATGTAATCTGCCTGTGGAGTCAGAGCCTGCAATACACATCAAGTATACAAAATTCCACCAATGATGTCACCAGTGCCTGTGGCTCAGCAGCTTAACCCCTTCACCTCTTTGAATTTTTCCATTTTTGAGTTTCTGTTCTTTGCTTCTCATCTTTCCAGAGTCATAACTTTTTTTTTACTTTTTTGTCAATATGGCTATGTGAGGGCTTGATTTTTGTGGGATGAGTTGTACTTTTTAGCAACACCATTGGTTTTACTATATATAGTACTGGAAAAGGGGGAAAAATTCATAGCGCGGTGAAATTGCAAAAAAAAGTGCAATTCTACAATTGTTTTTTTTCCCATGTTCATTAAATGCTAAAACTGACCTGCCATTGTGATTCGAGTTTGTAGATACCAAACATCTATGAGTTCTTTTTTATGTAAGTGGTGAAAAAAACGCCCAGATTAGTAATGGAGAGGTGTCAATAATACACCTATCCATTACTAATCCTATAATAATTAAAAGGTTAAATAAACACACACAATAAGAATGAAGTATTTTAATGAAAGAATACAACACACACATTGTTTAAATCTTTATTACACTGGTGATTAATTTGCGATGCCCTCCTTCTCCTGGAAAAAAGATGAACATAATAAGACAAATATATACATAACCTGTCCAGTGCTCAGTCATGTCCCACGGCGTAAATCCATCTCGGGGGTTAATACGTTTACAGGCGGATCGCTGCTAACACAGCTGCTCCCAACTGTAAATGACTGAGGAATGAATGGAAGCAGCCAGCGCATGCTCAGTAACTAGTGGTGACATCACCGCTCATCACTGAGTCTTCGCTCTGCTTCCATTCTTATTGACACCACTCCATTACTAATCCGGGTTTAATGACACCTTATAATATTTAAATAATTAAAAAAACAGCGTGGGAACCCCTCTATTCTTGAGAACCACCCTTGCTGAAGCTCACAGCTGAGGGCTGCAGTCCACAGCTGTAAGTTTCGTCTGGTTGGTTCATAAAATGAGGGTGACCCCACGTCGGGTTTTCATTCATTCTTCTTTCCTGCCGGCAGAGCAGGAGAGAAGAATCACAGCCGAGGTCAGCACCAGCCGCTGGGAACAGCGCTTACAGTAGCCTCTTCTTCCCGGCGGCCGTCAGTGAGCATGGAGGACAGTGTGAACAGTTCTCCATTTGCATGTGTGCAGCACGTGTTGCGGGCTGTGTGTCTGTGTTAAAATGTACATGTCAGCGTATTTTGTACATGGACACACGGTCCATGAAAGCACGCTGACATGTGCACAGACACATTCATTTGAATGGGTCTAAGTGAGTCAGTGTCTCCGGTACGTGAGAAAACTGTCACTACACGTACCAGAGCCACTGACGTGTGAAAGAAGCCTTAGATATAGTTATTTCCCTTATAATTTTCCTTGTAATTATGTGTTTGCATTTTGTACTATTCATAAGATAAATATAAAGCAGTATTTCTCAAAGATTAATGCATTTAATAGTGGAAAATTTATTTCCTATTTTTATCAAATACAACATAAATATGAATTGATGGTTATCTCCATTTTAAAGATCTATCAACTTTAGTAATCTAAAAAAAAATCAGTGACTAACGTACAATTGATAGATTCTGCTCCCCCATACTCTTGTGAACTGAAGAAAAACGCTGTTTTATATCCCAGTTTTTGATTAGAATAAAATGTGACTGGAAATAAAGCTGACAGCTGAGCAGTTAGGTTACAAATTCAATTGTGATGGCAGGGCACAGAGCAGGTATAGCACCAGTCCTGCTGTCAGGGCCAGGTAAGAGCCACAGGCTGATAAATGGTCTGCCTACGATGCACTGAGCCTTGAACAGTATTACTCAGCAGCATACGCAGCTAAGCTTCATTCCATGATTTCCCATTATTTGCATGCAGCTTGCTTTTTTTGCATTGGACTGATCTCAAGCTCGTCTGCTAGAATTAATAACATTTGCGCGTTCACTCTCCCTCTTTATGTTCTGATCAATACAGCGCTCCAGAGCAGTTCACAGCATCTATTACTTTACATTTATATTTCTGCTACAGCCAACAGATGTGCTGTAGAATATCAGCAAAAGAAAATTAGTTTGCTTGAGGCATAATGCTCTTAAAGGCAGGATCAATGCTTTAAATGGCTCATAAATTCTCATGCAGAATTTCAATGGTTTAATGATTTTTAACATGTAACAACTAATAGCTAGTGATTACTCCATATACTAAACAATCATTATGGGAACCGATAAGTTAACATTTTTTTGTAAAGTCTTTATTTATATCACATTTAGACATTACTATGGCCATAAGATCCATTCATACTGCAGTTTTAGCAGCCCTAGGAACATTTCTGAATTTGCAAATAGCATCATTATGCAATGTTTAAATAATACCATTATATGAAGCTATGACAAGAGTTTAAGAGGTTTTCCAGTTTCTGAAATCTTATACAGACAGCTGATAGCTATATACATTTAAATCTGTTAAAGGACACCTGTACGTCTGTAGTGACAAGACAACAATAACATCAAAACCAACCATGAATAGAAACTTTACCATCAATACCAATAAAACTAAATATACCAACAATACTGACAATACCATGTATACCACCAATAACAGTATTTAGAGTACAATGCTAACTATACAGACAGTACTGCCAATACCAACTATACTTACATTAGCAAGTTTATTAAATTTACCTCCAATACCAAGATTATTGGCAACATCAACTATGTCACCAATACTGACAGTACTGCCAATACCAATGATTCCAGCAATGTCAACTATACTAACAATACCAACAGTTCCACCAAATCAACATCACCAGTATCAGCAATACCTACAGTACAAATAACTGTATATCAAAAATACTAACAATACTAACAATTCTGACAGTACTGACTAATATCAACTATACCAAATAATGTAGGTGAACAAAAATGCACAAGATCTTTGGGTGATACCCTTTTAGCTGCAAAGGAAAGTAAAAGGAAGGTGCTCAACTGAGCTGGTTGTGGGCAGGCAAAACTTCTATGAACACCGGAACATATCAGCTGCATCTGCCTCATGGCTGGGGGATGATATGGAGTCCATTATACTGTATGTAGCACTATGTTTACCCATTATACTGTATGGAGGACCTTATGGGACCCATTATACTGTACAAAGCAATATAGGGGACCTATCATTATGTATGGAGCAATATAGGGGGCCCATTATTCTGAACAGAGAAATATAGGTGTCTTATTCTGTATGGAGCAATATATGGGGCCCATTATAATTTATGGAGCAATATATGGGACTCATTATACTTTATAGTGCAATATATGAAGCCCATTATACTATATGGCAAAATATATGGGGCCCATTATACTGTATGCAGCAATATATGGGGTCATTATTCTGTAAGTAGCACTATGTGGGACCATTATACAGGGTGGGCCATTTATATGGATACACCTAAATAAAACGGGAATGGTTGGTAATATCAACTTCCTGTTTGGGGCACATTAGTATATGGGAGGGGGGAAACATTTCAAGATGGTGGTGAACATTGTGGCCATTTAGAAGTCAGTCATTTTGGATCCAACTTTATTTATTTCATTGGGAAGAGGGTCATGTGACACATCAATCTTATTGAAAATTTCACAAGAAAAACAGTGGTGTGCTTGGTTTTAACACGTTATTCTTTCATGAGTTATTTACAAGTTTATGAACACTTATAAAATGTGTTCAAAGTGCTGCCCATTGGGTTGGATTGACAATGCAACCCTCTTCTCCCACTCTTGACACACTGATAGCAACACCATAGAAGAAATGCTAGCACAGGCTTCAAGTATCCGTTGTTTCAGATGCTGCACATCTCAAATCTTCACAGCATAGACAATTGCCTTCAGATGACCCCAAAGATAAAAGTCTAAGGGGGTCAGATTGGGAGACCTTGGTGGCCATTCAACTGGCTCATGATGACCAATCCACTTTCCAGGAAACTGTTCACGGAGGAGTGCTCGGACCTGACAACGATAAATGATGATATGGTGTGGTATATAGGGTACAAAGATAGTGGGGCCATTCTTCATCAATGGAAACCTCAATGCCACTGGATATCTGAAATTGCTACATGATGATGTTTTGCCCTCTTTATGCACTGAAGATGGCACGTTCCCTGAGTTTTTCAGCAAGATGGTGCACCACCACATCATGGGTTTCAGGTCCGAGCATTCCTACAAGGAATCTGACCCCCTTAGACTAGCATTTCTTCTGCGGTGTTGCTATCAGTGTGTCAAGAGTGGGAGAAGAGGGTTGCATTGACAATCCAACACAATGGGCAGCACTTTGAACACATTTTATAAGTGGTCATAAACTTGTAAATAACTCATGAAAGTTACATTAAAACCAAGCACACCATTATTTTTCTTGTGAAATTCTCAATAAGTTTGATCTGTCACATGACACTCTTCCCATTGGAAAAAAAGAAGTTGTATCCAAAATGGATGACTTCAAAATGGCCTCCATGTTCACCACCCATCTTGAAAAGTTTCCCCCCTCCTATATACTAATGTGCCACAAACAGGAAGTTGATATCACCAGACATTACCATTTTATTTAGGTGTATCCATATAAATGTCCCACCCTGTACTATATGGGGCAATATATGGGGCCCATTATACTGTATGGAGCAATATATGGGCTCGTTATACTGTATGGTGTAATATATGGGTCCCATTATACTGTATTGAGCAATATATGGGGCCTATTATACTCTATGGAGGACTATGTGGAGACATTATACTGTATGGAGTAATACATGGGCCCATTATACTGTATGGAGGACTATATGGTGCCCATAATACTGCATAAAGGACTGTGGTGCCCATAATACTGTATGGAGGACTATGTGGTGTCCATAATACTGTATGGAGGACTATATGCTGCCCTAATACTGTACAAAGAACTAAGTGGAGCCCATAATACTGTATGGAGGACTATACTGTTGGGTCTAAAATGTTAATTCTGCAGTAACTCTATGTGACTGCAGACTTTTGAATCCCCCCAGCGTAGTGGATTTTGACCTGTGTTTAGGATCATTATCTACACACGTGGTCAAAATTGTTGGTACCCTTCGTTTAATGACAGAAAAACCCACAATGGTTACAAAAATAAGTTACCGTATACACTTGCGTGTAAGCCAACCCAAGTATAAGCCGACCTCCCTAATTTCCCACAAAAAACTGGGAAAATGTATTGACTCGTGTATAAGTCTAGGATGAAAAATGCAGCAGCTACTGGTAAATTTCAAAAATAAAAATAGATACCAATAAAAGTAAAATTAATTGAGACATCAGTAGGTTAAATGTTTTTGAATATCCATATTGAATCAGGAGCACCATATAATGTTCCATACAGTTCATGATGGCACAATAAGATGCTCCATACACCCCATATAATGCTGCACAAAGGTTAATAATGGCCACATAGGAAAATATGCCCCATATGCTGCTCCATAAAGGTTATGGCCCCATAACAGGTTCCATAGATTATGCTCCCATAAGATGCTCCATAATATGCTCCATAGATTATGCCCAAATAAAATGCTCCACAGTTTATGCCCCCATAAAATGCCTGATAGGTTATGCCCCATATGCTGCTCCATAGATTATGCTCCATAAAATGCTCCTTAGATTATGCCCCCATAAAATGCTCCATAGATTATGCCCCATAAGATGCTCCATAGATTATGCCCCCATAAAATGCTCCATAGATTATGCCCCCATAAAATGCTCCATAGAGTATGCTCCATAAGATGCTCCTTAGAGTATGCCCCCATAAAATGCTCCATAGATTATGCCCCCATAAAATGCTCCATATATTATGCCCCATAAAATGCTCCATAGATAATGCCCCATAAGATGCTCCATAGATTATGCCCCCATAAAATGCTCCATAGATTATGCCCCCATAAGATGCTCCATAGATTATGCTCCGTAAGATGCTCCATAGATTATGCCCCATAAGATGCTCCATAGATTATGCCCCCCCCGTAAAATGCTCCATAGATTATGCCCCCATAAAATGCTCCATAGATTATGCCCCATAAAATGCTCCATAGATTATGCCCCATAAGATGCTCCATAGATTATGCCTCCATAAAATGCTCCATAGATTATGCCCCCATAAGATGCTCCATAGATTGTGCCCCATAAGATGCTACATAGATTATGCCCCATAAAATGATGAATAGATTATGCCCCCATAAGATGCTCCATAGATTATGCCCCATGAGATGCTCCATAGATTATGCCCCCATAAGATTCTCCATAGATTATGCCCCATATACTCACCTCTCATCGCTGGGGGCCAGGTGCCGGTGTGATGAGCAGGCGGGGACACCGGTGCGCTATGGGGGACAGGTGCCAATGTTGCCGCTGGCTCAGGGCCCCAGCACCTCAGATATTCACCTGTCCCCGGTCCTTCGCTGCCGCTCTGTCTGCCGGGTCCTCTGTCAGTGACGTTCAGGCAGCAGAGGGCACGGTGCGCTCTAACTACGTCACCGTGCTCTCTGACCTGAACATCACAGCCAGAGGATGTGGAGGACAGAATGCCGTGCAGTGGTGGACTGGGGACAGGTGAATATCGCATATTCTTACCCCCCTCGTGGCACGGTCTCTGCAGCCCCCCTGCTTCTCCTAGGGTCTCAGGCTCCTTCGTTCAACAGTCATGTGGTACCACTCATTAAAGTCATGAATATGACTTTATTTATGAATATGTGCATATTCATGACTTTGAGCAGTACCACGTGACCGCTGAAGGAAGGAGCCTGAGATCGTAGGAGAAGCAGGGGGGCTGCAGAGACCGCACCAGGAGGGAGTAAGTATGATCTGAAACCCTATCTCCCCCTCTCCCGCCGACCCCCTGGCGTATATGACTCGCATATGAGCCGAGAGTGGGACTTTCAGCCCAAAAAATGCTAATTAGTGGACACACTTTGATTTAATCCCTTTTGTAACTTTTTTTTCATGGGTACCATAATTTCTGTCCAGGCCTATTTCATGAATTTTATTTTGTAGAAAAATTTGTGGAAGCATGGTAGAAAAAAATGTCTGACTTTCCCTTGTTCATTTTCATAGATTTTTTATTTATTATTACTTTTGTCAGATTCAAGTTATTTCTGTGACCAGTGTGGGTTTTTTGTCATTAAACGAGGGGTACCAACAATTTTGACCACATGTGTATTTCTAGAATCCATCCTCTTTTCAGCTTCAGCTTTTTTAATTTCCCACAAAAAACAGGGCAAACTTATTGTCTCGTGTATAAGCCTAGGATGTAAAATGCAGCAGCTACTGGTAAATTTCAAAAATAAAAATAGATACCAATAAAAGTAAAATTAATTGAGACATCAGTAGGTTAAATGTTTTTGAATATCCATATTGAATCAGGAGCCCCATATAATGTTCCATACAGTTCATGATGGCCCAATAAGATGCTCCATACAAAATACTCCCATATAATGCTGCACAAAAGTTAATAATGGCCCGATAAGATGCTCCATAGTATAATATGCCCCATATGCTGCTCCATAAAGGTTATGGCCCCATAAGATGTTCCATAGATTATGCTCCCATAAGATGCTCCATTATATGCTCCATAGACTATGCCCCCATAAAATGCTCCATAGTTTATGGCCCCATAAAATGCTCCATAGATTATGCCCCATATGCTGCTCCATAGATTATGCTCCATAAGACGCTCCTTAGATTTTGTCCCCATAAAATGCTCCATAGATTATGCCCCGATAAGATGCTCCATAGATTATGCCCCATAAAATGCTCCATAGATTATGCCCCATGTGCTGCTCCATAGATTATGCCCCATAAGATGCTCCATAGATTATGCCCCCCATAAAATGCTCCATAGATTATGCCCCATAAAATGCTCCATAGATTATGCCCCATAAAATGCTCCATAGATTATGCCCTATAAGATGCTCCATAGATTATGCCCCCATAAAATGCTCCATAGATTATGCCCCCATAAGATGCTCCACAGATTATGCCCCATAAGATGCTGCATAGATTATGCCCCATAAAATGCTCCACAGATTATGCCCCCATAAGATGCTCCAGAGATTATGCCCCATAAAATGCCCCATAGATTATGCCCCCATAAGATGCTCCATAGGTTATGCCCCCATAAAATGCCCAATAAGGTGCTCCACAGATTATGCCCCCATAAGATTCTCCATAGATTATGCTGGCCCCATATACTCACCTCTCATCACTGGGGGCCAGGTGCCGGTGTGCTGAGCAGGTGGGGACACCAGTGTGCTATGGGGACAGGTGCCAATGTTGCTGCTGGCTCAAGGCCCCGGCACCTCAGATATTCACCTGTCCCTGGTCCATTGCTGCCGCTGTGTCTGCCGGGTCCTCTGTCAGTGACGTTCAGGCAGCAGAGGGCACGGCGCGCTCTAACTACATCACTGTGCCCTCTGACCTGAACATCACAGCCAGAGGATGTGGAGGACAGAGCACCGTGCAGCGGTGGACTGGGGACAGGTGAATATTGCATATTCTTACCCCCTTCTGGTGCGGTCTCTGCAGCCTCCCTGCCTCTCCTAGGGTCTCAGGCTCCTTCCTTCGACGGTCATGTGGTACCGCTCATTAAAGTCATGAATATGCGCATATTCATGACTTTGCGCGGTACCACATGACAGCTGAAGGAAGGAGCCTGAGACCGTCGAAGAAGCAGGGGGGCTGCAGAGACCGCACCAGGAGGGGGTAAGTATGATCTGAAACCCTATCTCCCCCCGCCGACTCCCTGGCATATATGACTCGCACATGAGCCGAGAGTGGGACTTTCAGCCCAAAAAATGCTAATAAGTGGACACACTTTGATTCAACATATCCCTTTTGTCACATTTTTTTCATGGGTACCATAATTTCTGTCCAGGCCTATTTCATGAATTTTAGTTTTAAAAAAAATTTGTGGAAGCATGGTTGAAAAAAAATGTCTGCCTTTCCTTTGTTAATTTTCATAGATTTTTTATTTATTATTACTTTTTGTCAGATTCAAGTTATTTCTGTGACCATTGTGGGTTTTTTGTCATTAAACGAGGGGTACCAACAATTTTGTGTATTTCTAGAAGCCATCCTCTTTTCAACTTCAGCTTTTTTACAGATGGTGCTATGATTTACCGAACTTAGGCCGACTTCTACAGATTTTTTTAGGGAAAAAGCTAAGGAATCAAAACACGAATATGAATATGCAACGTTCGTGCCAAATTTGACATTGGCAAGCGTTTTCCGAACAAGTTCACTCATATCTATTCATGATATCAGCTCTGCAGCTTGTTAACAATCACCAGGAGCCTCGGTGGAGAGGCATCTCTGGAGCAGATGAAGTGTGAATATAGCACAGTTTGTTATCTCATACAACTGCAAGCTGTTAACTTTAAAAATGTTGTAAAACATTTTCATAGGGTGATGCATGCAGAAAATACACATTCAAAGGTATAAAAATTTACAGTAATGGGGAAAAGTGTTACCCAAAGAGAAAATTAGATTCACCAAACCTCACCCACAAAGCTCTCCACAGTGCGGCACCCCCTTACATCTCCTCCCTCATTTCTGTCTATCGGCCTAACCGACCGCTGCGCTCTGCAAATGACTTTCGACTAACCTCTGCCCTAATCCGTACCTCCCACTCCCGACTCCAAGACTTCTCCCGTGCTGCGCCAATCCTCTGGAATGCTCTACCCCAAAATATTAGGACCATCCACAATTTGCATAGTTTTAGGCGCTCGCTCAAAACACATTTGTTCAGAGCGGCCTATCACATTCAGTAATCAAAGTCATGTTTGTGTGTGTGTAGCCCATTCACTATCTCCATCTAACCCCCACCCCCTGAAGATGGCTGGACCGTCATTGTAAATACATCATTGTAAATACAAACCTGTGCTTTGTATCCCCCCCACCTCATTGTAGATTGTAAGCTCCACGAGCAGGGTCGTCTTATTTCGCTTTAATTATTGTATTGTTAACGTTGTTACTTATGACTGTTGTGTTTGAAACTGTTCAACTGTAAAGCGCTGCGGAATATGTTGGCGCTATATAAATAAAGATTATTATTATTATTATTATTAAATAAAAGTGCATGTGCAGAGTCCATACATATAACTTAGGCTTTTGTCTACATTTTATGTAATACATATAAAATCATAAGAACATTGAGAGACAAATAACCTGCTTTTATGATATCAATGGATGCCTACACTATCAATGTGTACACTATCAATGACTGTCTACTAGGATAGTATTCTTTCACTTTTCCTTTTCTTCTTCATTTGGAAGATTACTGATAGCTAAGGCTTGTCTTTGGTTCTTTTAAGTGATAATATAGATGTATAGCTCTGGGACAAATGAGGTATAATTAATGTGAATTATTTTTTTTTTACTTAGAAGCAGGAAACCAGCTGTCAAATAAAAGCTGTTTGCGCTCTAGCTCTAATAATGGTGAAAAACCTTTGATCAATATCTATAGTGTCCCAGATGTTAAAAATACAAGTTTTTAAATTAAATACCTTCAATTGTGGAAGCACTGTACATTTATATTATATAACCCAAATATAATCATTGATTTTAATGACAGTTGATATGCTTAATTGAAACAATGTTAAAAGAAGAAGCCTGTCAACATACTCTGCTGCCGCTTTGCTAATAAAAGCTCAGCTCGGAAAGAATACAGTTATACGTCCACCGCTCCTCCAAGTGTTGAGCACTTCCCAGACCTCTTGGGACTGAATGGTTGTCTATCTGCTTGTTTACATGCTGCATGTCATCTACAAAGGAGGAAATCAGAGGAACACTTCACTCATGAACAGCTGACATTTTTTTGTGCAAATTAAACAGCAGAAAAAAAGGCAACACCGCTATTACTGTAGTCACGCCTCTACTTTTTAGTTAGGTGGGCTGGCCAGCACACTCTCAATGCATCCCAGTGGAAACACCCCTCATACAAGACCAAACGTGTTTGGGCTTGGCTGCACCCCAAAAAATATAGTGCACAAAATATACAAAAATAGTGAGGTATTGGTCGATATTTTGGCCAAAATACATAAGCTCGCAACCCACGTCACGGGTCCTCACATTTGCGAGTCCTAACACTAAACTATTAGCAAAGCCACAAAAGAAGTCTAAAAGCCTGCAAAAATTCAAATTAAACAACAGAAAAAAGGTAGCACCGCTTACCTCCCCAGATCTTGGAACAAATGCACTACAGGGTGCAGCCAGCCCATTTAACAAGATGTTAGCAACACAGGTGCAAAATACTAGTTCAACAGCCACTCTCTACCTACCCATTCCTGGAGGGGGTGACTGTCCAGTATACACTTGCACAATAAAGGCACGCATAGGGAGCTGTTCACATAAGGGCACTGCATAGTGTCTGGTTCACAGCCTATTAAGGGCCTGTCACAATAAGCGATATCGCTAGCAATATCGCTATAACGTCACTGGTTTTGTGACGTTATAACGATATCGCTAGCGATATCGCTATGTCTGATACTTACCTCTGACCGGCTCCCCCGCTGTTCATCGCTGATCGCGCAAGAACGGCCTGGGCCATTTCTCGCCGTCAGCTTCCTGCTGGGCTTCCTGTGGCGCCGACGAGCGACGCGTGGACGCGGGCGGGAGCAGCGGTCTGACAGGTAAGTAGCGACCCCCGACCGCTGCTATGTCGCTGGTGAGATCTGCCTGTGTGATCGCTCACTAGCGACCACTTAGCGATGCACCAGAGATCCATATCATTGTCGGGATCGCTGGTGCATCGCTTAGTGTGACAGTACCCTTAGTCACGCTCCTAGTTTTCGATTAGGTGGGCTGGCCAGCACACTCTCAATGCATCCCAGTGTGAACACCCCTCATAGAATCATAGAATCATAGAATCATAGAATTGCAGAGTTGGAAGGGACCTCCTGGGCCATCTGGTCCAACCCCCTGCTCAAAGCAGGATTCGCTAAATCATCCCAGTCAGATGTTTGTCCAGCCTCTGTTTGAAGACTTCCATTGAAGGAGAACTCACCACTTCTCGTGGCAGCCTGTTCCACTCATTGATCACTCTAACTGTCAAAAAGTTTTTTCTAATATCTAATCTGTGTCTCCTCCCATTCAGTTTCATCCCATTGCTTCTAGTCTTTCCTTGTGCAAATGAGAATAAAGTTGATCCTTCTACAATGTGACAGCCCTTTAGATATTTGTAGACAGCTATTAAGTCTCCTCTCAGTCTTCTCTTTTGCAAACTAAACATTCCCAAATCCTGCAACCTTTCCTCATAAGACAGGGTTTGCAGACCGGTCACCATTCTGGTCGCTCTTTTCTGAACTTGCTCCAGTTTGTTGATGTCTTTTTTAAAATGTGGTGCCCAAAACTGGACACAATATTCCAGATGAGGTCTGACCAAAGAGGAGTAGAGGGAAATAATGACTTCACGTGATCTAGACTGTATGCTTCTGTTAATACATCCTAGAATTGCATTTGCCTTTTTTGCTGCTGCATCACACTGTTGACTCATATTCAGTCTGTGATCTATTAGTATACCCAAGTCTTTTTCACATGTGCTGTCACTTAGCCCTATTCCTCCCATTCTATATATGCTTTTTTCATTTTTATTGCCCAGATGTAGTACTTTGCATTTCTCCCTGTTAAAAACCATTCTGTTAGTTGCTGCCCACTTCTCCAGTTTATTTAAATCTTTTTGAATCCTCTCTCTCTCTTCTCTAGTATTAGCTATCCCTCCTAGCTTTGTGTCATCAGCAAATTTAATCAGTTTACCCTCAATTCCTTCATCTAAATCGTTGATAAAGATGTTGAACAATACAGGGCCCAGGACAGAGCCCTGTGGTACCCCACTTGAGACATTCTTCCAACTGGATGTGCAGCCTTTTACGACCACTCTTTGGGTCCGATCACTAAGCCAGTTATGAATCCACCTAACAGTTGCCTTGTCCATTCCATACTTAGTCATTTTTTCAATAAGGATTGTATGAGAGACTTTGTCAAATGCTTTGCTGAAGTCAAGATATACTATATCTACAGCATTTCCTTGATCCACCCAATCAGTGATACCGTCATAGAAGGAAATTAAGTTAGTCTGACATGACTTATTAGTTACAAACCCATGCTGACTCTGTTTAATCACTTCATTCTTATCCAGGTATTGACATACATGTTTTTTAATAATTTGTTCAAAGATCTTTCCTGGTATAGAAGTCAGACTCACCGGCCTATAGTTGCCTGGGTCCACCTTCTTCCCCTTTTTGAAGATAGGAACAACATTTGCTCTTCTCCAGTCATCTGGCACTTCTCCTGTTCTCCAAGAATTTTCAAAGATTATGGAGAGGGGTTCAAAAATTTCTTCTGCTATCTCCTTCAGTACTCTGGGGTGAAATTCATCTGGACCTGGAGACTTGAATTCATTTAGGTTAGCTAAGTGTTTCCTCACTATCTTTCTGTTTATAGATATCCTGGATTCTTCTATTCCCTTAATAGGACAGTGAATAACAGTTGATGTTACATTTCCTTTCTGAGAGAAAACAGATGCAAAATAGGAATTTAAAAGTTCAGCCTTCTCAACATCCTGTCTTACCATTTCATCATTTTCATCCTGTAAAAATCCTATAGCATCTTTGACTTTCCTTTTACTTTTGACATATCCCCAAAATCCTTTATTATTGCTTTTGACCTCATATGAGACCAAACATGTTTGGGCTTGGCTGCACTCCAAAAATATAGTGCACAAAATACACAAAAATAGTGAGGTATTGGTCGATGTTTTGGCCAAAATACGCAAGCTCTCAACCCACGTCACAGGTCCTCACACTTGCGAGTCATAACACTAAACTATTAGCAAAGGCAAAAAAGAAGACTAAAAGCCTCCAAAAATTCAAATTAAACAGCAGAAAAAAAGGCTGCACCGCTTACCTGCCCAGATCTTGGAACAAATGCACTACAGGGTGCAGCCAGCCCATATAGCAAGATGTTTTATATTATTACTGCCAGTAAAGCAGATGGTTTATATGCTGACAGATATACTCTAACTGGTATGTGCGCCTTTTCAACCTCTAAAGCCCCTTTGCAAAAAGCGCTATTTAAAAATCTATCACTTTGTGCCTACAGCAATATTGTCTTTCTTTTTATCATTATTTTATTTATTTTATATTATTATTGTGTTGATAAGTCACAGGAGACATGAAAAACGATTTAAAACATTACAGAGTAATGCATAGTTCTACAATTAAAAAAAGGAATGAGAGCCCTGCTCGCAAGCTTACCATCTATGAGGACATAGGGGAGACACAAAAGGTAAATGATATCTGTAGAAATGGAATACCTAGTGTAGAAAAGTGAAGTGATAGGCTAGACTAAACCAAATGCATTTTTAGAGGACAATTTAACTGTGCAGCACATGTGAAGCATAGGAGATGGAAGTGGCAGGTTCAGATTAGTCTTAGGTCAAACATATTTGGAACAGAGATCACAGGTAGGGTGTTAAACAAACTTGGGGGAGGAGATGTAGGGTGGTGCAGAACTGTGGATCACTTTATGGGTTAGAATGTTGAGAAAATATTGGACTCTATGGCAAATGGTCAACTACTGCAATGACTGACACAGGATGGAGACATCCATGTAGTAGTTAGACAGAAATATGACCCTGGCTGCTGCACTCAGGATGGTTTGAAGAGGGAAGAGTTTAGCAAGAGTCAAATTGATTAGTAGAGAGTTGCAGAAGTCTGGAATAGAATAAATCAGAACAATAGTAAGTGTTTTTGCAGAGTGAAAAGTAAGAAAAGGTTCAATTCTTAAGATGTTTTTGAGATGCAAGTGACATAAGATCGGATGTAGGGAGTGAAGGAAACATCTGAGTAAAATATGAACCCCAAGACAGCGGGTGTGCTGCTGGGGAGTAATGGTAGAACCACATGTCATGATCCAGTCCTGGGTTTGAGCCCTGTCTGCCCTTTCCCGATCTGATCATGGCAAGGGTTAACTCTGCCTGGCCTCGTTTGGGCTTCAGATCTGCTATTTCTTCCTGCTGCATCCTGTAGGCAATGTCAGTTATATTTTCTTCCTATGGCGTGAGTATCTGACTCTGGTAAGTACCCTGATTTGTCCCTGCTACGCTTTCTGACCTTGCCCGTGTCCATTCCTCCCTCTCTGCTCGTCCCATCTTCATTTTTCCTGATTGCTTTTGGATTTCGGACTCGGCTTTGACTCTGATTTGACATTGCCTCTGGTCCATGGTACTTCTGCCTTTTGTCTGGTATTGACCATTTGGCTCTCCACTGACTTTGTGCTTGTTTTTTCCCTTTGTACTGCGTGACAGTCTAAGTTTTAACTCAGCTTGTTTAACTATTCTGCAGCACTGCAGGTCTGCTCTTGCTGACTTGTTACCATCTTTCCACTCTATTGCCATCTAGTGGAGACTTCAGTTACCTGCATAGCTGCAGCGTGACACAACACACGGAAATGGTAATATCAGGGATAGGTAGATTAGTAGAGAGAGGAAACACAAGGAGTTCAGTTTTAGAAAGATTCAATTTATAAACAGTTATAGATACAAGACATGATGTTAGTGACAGAGACAGATAAAAATTGGTATTTTCTATTAATGCAGGGGTAATGTCACTAGAAGAGTGTGTAATTGGGTGTCATCAGCATAGAGATGGTGCAGTATGTACAAAGAAGAGGAGGGGACCCAGAACTAAACTATGTGCTGAATAACGGAAAGAGGAGAGGAAGAAAAGCCAGTAAATGATACACTGAAGGAGCAGAGAGCAATGATGAGAACCCAAATAGAACGGTATCCTTGAGACTGACGGAGCTAAGCATAGTGAAAAGTTGGTGATTCATAGCGTTAAATGCTGTCGAGTGTACACAGATGTAGGAAAATGAGAAGGCCATAGTCATCATAAGATTTAGCTGTTAGTAGATTGTTAGAGACATTGGTAAGGGCTGTTTCTGTGGACTGTAACAAGTGGTAGTTTTTAAATGATCAAAATGAAGTTATCTGAAGGATAGTGGTTTAGATTGGAATAGACAAAGCATTCTAAAGTGGCATTTACACTGTAAGTCATTCATGTGGAATGCAGGTGCTTGGATGCAACAAACAGAGATCACGAGGCAGGAAACAGCCAGCAATTGATATAATTCTATTTAAATACAGCAGTAACTTTAAACAATTAGTGTTAGTATCTATGCAAATCAACAGTAGAAAGAATAACAATAAGTTTAGAATAACCAAGAAAGTCTTTCACTATTTAACCTTCAGGTTCTTTTCACAAAAACTGGTGTGCCCAGTCATGGTAGACACTGCATAAGTTCTCTCTGAAGCTCTGGCCCTAGCGGGGGTCAAAGAATTTTCCTACTAGGCCACAAGTCTCTTTGTGATGTAGTCTATCAAAGCCCCGTGTAACAACCTTGCTGGCGTCACTGCATGGCCTTCCATCCCCCGCACACCAACTTACTTTCTGCTTCAAGCCATGCTGTGAAATCTGTCTGTTGCCAGCCCTGAGCACAATGTGCTATGCCTCTTGTTCTCCTGCTTGCTCTCCATGTTTCCTGACTGTGTGTATAGGGGGGCGGCACCTGAACTCTCTGGTTCTTATGCAGTCTGGGTGCACCTGGGTAATCTGTCCCTGACCAATCACCTGGAGCCCTTGACTATTTAGTTTCACCACTCCAACTGAAACATTGCCTGTGCAATGTATAAACTCAGTTAGCTCCTTGCTGCTGAACTAGCCAGGCCCTGTTCTGTGTATCGCCTTCTCTGTAGGAATACTCTGTCTCGCTTTGTACCTTGTCCGCCTGCCAGGAGGCAGAATATCCTGGCCCTTGAGTCTTGTTCCCTGTACCTTGTCCGTGCGCTGTCTCAGAATATCCTGGTCCTTGTGTCTTTGCCCCTGTGTCTCTGTCTGAACTCAGTCTTACCTCTGTCTGTCAGTCTCCTTGTTTGTGGTTCCTTCTCTGCCGTGTCTTTCCTTGTGTCCTCCCTGTGTGTGCATCTGCACCCTCGCAGCTTTATCTGTGTTCCGCACTCCCGCGGCTCTGCCTGCTCCGCACTCCCGCGGCTCTGCCTTCTCCGCACTCCTGCGGATCTGCCTACCTACATCTCCTGTGTGAACAGGTCCAAACCTGTTCTCTCATATACCACTCCTTCCTGCCTATATCCATACCTGCATCTCCTGTGTGAACAGGTCCAAACCTGTTCTCTCATATACCACACCTTCCTGCCTATATCCATACCTGCATCTCCTGTGTGAACAGGTCCAAACCTGTTCTCTCATATACCACTCCTGCTTGCCCAGTGTCTCCAAGCCGTGCCCGCTTGCCCAGTGTCTCCAAGCCGTGCCCGCTTGCCCAGTGTCTCCAAGCCGTGCCCCCTTGCCCAGTGTCTCCAAGCCGTGCCCGCTTGCCCAGTGTCTCCAAGCCGTGCCCGCTTGCCCAGTGTCTCCAAGCCATGCCTGCTTGCCCAGTGTCTCCAAGCCGTGCCCGCTTGCCCAGTGTCTCCAAGCCGTGTCTCCAAGCCATGCCTGCCTGCCAGTGTACCAAGCCGTGCCTGCTTTCCCAGTGTCTCAGCCTGCTTGTCACTCGCACCTGTCCAGGTGTCCTGTTCCCGAGTGGGATCAGCAGCCACAGCCAGACACCACCCTGGAGTGGCACCCGGCAGCTACCTGCCGCACAAGCCTGACCTCACCATCAGAGGCTCCAGTGAAGACCAAGGTAGCTGTCGCAGTCACGCCCCTTCCAGGGTAGTCTGGTCTGTGGCACAGTGGGGCCACAACGCCCGGCTCGCGCCATTCAGCCAGGGCGCGAGCATGACAGTTTGCACAGGCCATGGTCCCCGCTGAGTCCCATGTCCTTCCGCTCGCAGAGCGTCATGAAGTCTCTCCCTGCCAGTGTGAGCCACCGGAAGAGTTTGTTCCGCCTTGTGTGATTCCAATTGTGGAGACTTCTGAACCACTCATAGTCTCCAAGGCCATCTATGAGCAGCTCCTGGCCTACGAAGAGCACGACCCAGCAGATCCGCCTAGGTTCTATGGGGACCCCAAAGAGTGCCAAGGGTTCCTGAAAAAGTGCCTGCACTACATCCTGCAGAATGCAGTTTGTTTCCCCTCTGACCGGGTCAAGGTGGCATATATCATGTCCTACCTAGCTGGTGATGCCTTGATATGGATCTGTCCCCTTTGGGAAGCAGGGGATCCTGTCGTCTTGAGCCTGGGGGCATTCCTGGTGGCCTTCCGTAAAGTGTTCGACATGCCTCGTCCAGCTGTTCTTGAAAAGTCTTCCCCTCCAAGCTTCCAGAGACAAGAGGAACCTGTGGATGAATCGTCTCCACCACCTATGACAGTCCAGCCATCACCTGTTCCACAGTCTGCCGATGCGGCCTCCGGTGCAAGATCCAAGAGGTCTAAAAAGAAGAAGCGGGCCAAGTTGCAGCCGGAATCTGGCCTCTGTCCTGTGAAGCCTGTACTCCAGAACCCAGGGCCAGTAGAAGAGGCTGTCCCTGGCGAGAGTACTCCCTCTCCATTAAACTCATTAGCTGTTTCTCTGCCTTCAGGGAACTTTGGTGTATTTAAGTCGCCAGTCTTACAGAGTCAGTGTGTGGTCTCTGTCATACAGCTCCCGAAGCCGGCGTGGGCGTTGTCTCGAGGTGGCCGAGCCCTATTGAAGAACAGTCTAGTCCTGCAAGGACAACTACAGCTCCAGGTCGGAGCTTTGTATACGAAGAAGTTCGTCTTCCATTTGCTGTCTGGTATGCCCATGGGTCATTCTGAACCAGAGATCCTGATGCCCATTTATGTTTGGAGACCCAGCAAGGAACCACACTTGAAACAACCAAGTGACGAGAGGTGTCTGGTTCCCTTGTGTCGCATTCAGTCAGCAAAGTCGTCTTCTTCGCCTGGTTTGCTAGTCGCCGAGTCAAGGTGTGAGGATGCCTCTGAAGAGGGGGAGGCGGTCTCAGTCTCCTCACATGTCCCCAGCAACTATACCAGTGTCCTGCTCCCAAGAGCACCCCTGCCTCTTGATTGTCTTCCCCAGGATAGAGGGCTGAAGATGGATCCTGAGTGTATGCCTTCAGCTCCCCTGTGGCCCAGGGGTGAAGGTCCCAAGACAGAGCTTCACCCATTATCTAACCAGGAAGATGTGGTCCAGTTTTTTCAGGGTAACAGGCTGAAGTGGCTCCCTGTATGTATGCCTCCAGCTTCCATTTGGCAGGTGGGTGAAGATGTTGGAGCAGTGACCTACCTATCTCCATTTCTCACCAACCGGGAGGAGGAGGTCCAATTTTTCTGGCACATCGGGCGGAAGTCGGACTCGGTGATGGTGTCTTCTGTTTCTAGCTGGCCGGCTGATGTAGGGGTCAAGTCTGAAGCTTCCAGGTCCCTGCCTTCTGCCAATCAGGAGGAAGAAGTCTTTGTACCCTCTGTGTTGGAAACTGACTCCCTTGGGCACCAAGAAACCGGGCAATCTGGGATCCCTGATGGCACACATACTCCACCCTACCTAAAGGATGTCATGTCAACCTGGACTGTGTGTGGTCCCATACTCCTTCTTCAGGCCATTCTAGCAGGCTTAAAGAAGAGGGGCCATAAAGGGGGGGTACTGTAACAACCTTGCTGGCGTCACTGCATGGCCTCCCATCCCCCGCACACCAACTTACTTTCTGCTTCAAGCCATGCTGTGAAATCTGTCTGTTGCCAGCCCTGAGCTCCATGTGCTATGCCTCTTGTTCTCCTGCTTGCTCTCCATGTTTCCTGACTGTGTGTATAGGGGGGCGGCGCCTGAACTCTCTGGTTCTTATGCAGTCTGGGTGCACCTGGGTAATCTTGTCCCTGACCAATCACCTGGAGCCCTTGACTATTTAGTTTCACCACTCCCACTGAAACATTGCCTGTGCAATGTATAAACTCAGTTAGCTCCTTGCTGCTGAACTAGCCAGGCCCTGTTCTGTGTATCGCCTTCTCTGTAGGAATACTCTGTCTCGCTTTGTACCTTGTCCGCCTGCCAGGAGGCAGAATATCCTGGCCCTTGAGTCTTGTTCCCTGTACCTTGTCCGTGCTCTGTCTCAGAATATCCTGGTCCTTGTGTCTTTGCCCCTGTGTCTCTGTCTGAACTCAGTCTTACCTCTGTCTGTCAGTCTCCTTGTTTGCGGTTCCTTCTCTGCCGTGTCTTTCCTTGTGTCCTCCCTGTGTGTGCATCTGCACCCTCGCAGCTTTATCTGTGTTCCGCACTCCCGCGGCTCTGCCTGCTCCGCACTCCCGCGGCTCTGCCTGCTCCGCACTCCTGCGGATCTGCCTACCTACATCTCCTGTGTGAACAGGTCCAAACCTGTTCTCTCATATACCACTCCTTCCTGCCTATATCCATTCCTGCATCTCCTGTGTGAACAGGTCCAAACCTGTTCTCTCATATACCACACCTTCCTGCCTATATCCATACCTGCATCTCCTGTGTGAACAGGTCCAAACCTGTTCTCTCATATACCACTCCTGCTTGCCCAGTGTCTCCAAGCCGTGCCCACTTGCCCAGTGTCTCCAAGCCGTGCCCGCTTGCCCAGTGTCTCCAAGCCGTGCCCGCTTGCCCAGTGTCTCCAAGCCGTGCCCGCTTGCCCAGTGTCTCCAAGTCGTGCCCGCTTGCCCAGTGTCTCCAAGCCGTGTCTCCAAGCCGTGCCTGCCTGCCAGTGTACCAAGCCGTGCCTGCTTGCCCAGTGTCTCAGCCTGCTTGTCACTCGCACCTATCCAGGTGTCCTGTTCCCGAGTGGGATCAGCAGCCACAGCCAGACACCACCCTGGAGTGGCACCCAGCAGCTACCTGCCGCACAAGCCTGACCTCACCATCAGAGGCTCCAGTGAAGACCAAGGTAGCTGTCGCAGTCACGCCCCTTCCAGGGTAGTCTGGTCTGTGGCACAGTGGGGCCACAACCCCCGGCTCGCGCCATTCAGCCAGGGCGCGAGCGTGACACCCGGAGAGTCTGTCATGCACCTGTCGGCCCCATCCCAACCTATAATCCTAATCCCTTTTGACCATGGTACCATAGATGATAGCTGGAAGCGATGGCACTGTTTCTCTGCAATCGCCAGTGGGCCTCGCCTATCGCAGTCCCCTTATGGATCTTCTCAACTTGACCATCAGTGGAGGTCTCTTATGCTTGGGTGAAGATGACTAGGCCTTGCGTCTTGACAGGCAATGTCGGGCCTCAGAGGCTTGACCAGAGCAGGGCACAGATCCTGGCTCTGACTAGGATAGGGAGTACTTGAAATTCTCCTTCCGAGAATCCGGACCTTGCCAGGAAGCAACCGGCACATGGGTGGAGCAGACTTCTCGCTGAGGCCTGTCACGCTGGTCTCAGGAGTGTCTTTAGAGCCTGTTTGTTCTGCTCTGTTCCCTGGCATCAGATCTCCACGTGGTCTGACATGCAGGTCTTTTTACATCAAGGAAGTCCTTCCTGTGGTTCACCTGATCCAATCCAGCACTCCAGGTTGCTCCCCCTGCAAATCTTCTAGCACAACTTGGTTCTGCTTGATTTTGGCTAGTCAGTATATGGCAATCTCTCCTCATTAATGGCATATCCTGCAAGAGTTTCACAGAGATATCACTGCTTCTTATTATACATGCCTATGGGCCTTTGTTAAAAATACTCATTTCATGATTATTTTACCAATTAAAATGCTTGTGCATCTGGTGTAGTGATCTTTTGTACTACAGAAAAGATCATAGTTTGTGCATCATCCTGCTGTAGGACTCACTCACTGTGGCAACATATGAACATAGAGCAATCTAGTATACAATACTCAATGCACATCGTTTACTTTGGACTGTCTGTATAAGCAAGCATTGAAGTCAGTGTAGCCGGGGGTAGCCTCAAGGTACTAAAGTAGAGGCAGAATATCAGAGAAGTGGAGAAGAGTTCCTACAGCAGCAGCCGTGGAAGAAGTCAGCTTGAGTTTGAGAGCTGTTGAGTCAGGGATGAGAATAGTGGAGTCCCTGTGGAAAGGACAGCCGGAGTCCGGAAGCTGTTAAGGCAGGGTGTACAGAGAGTCCCTGTGTAGAGAACAGCAAGTGTGTGGAGCAGAAGTGACACTAAAGCCAGTCTGTTAAACCAGCCCATGTCTGGAGGCGGTCATGCCAGGGAGGTCAGTGAGTAAGTCCCTGTGGAAGTGACAGCTAAAGTATGGGAGCTGTTCCAAGAGTCAAGTGAGCTACTAACATAGTACATGTACAGGTGCAACAGTGCCGTAAAGGGGTGAACTATAACGGAGTAGACAGGTACCTTCGTGGGCTGAAGTCGGTCGCAGGAAGAGGGGTCGAAGTGCCGTGTTCCGTTTTGTGTGTTCGGTGGCTTGTGTGGTCCACTCGTGCGTAACTGAAGAAGAAGTAGTGTGCTGCTGTAGAAGACGATGTACTGATAGTATCATGTAAAGAGTCCTGATGGCATTTGGGATGTGCTGTGCCCTGAAGAGAATAAAATTGAACTGTTTAAGTTGTTTCCAGCCTCTGCCTGCAGTCATTTGAACCTCAAGGGTGAGCAGCATACCAGGGATGGAATAGCCTCCAGCACAGTGAGTACTGGGTCTGCTGAGGAGGCTACCCCCGGCAGTCATGGTATTACAGTATCATGCTGTCAGTCTGTCCATGTAAAACAATTAAATAACCATCGTTGGACTTAAATAATTGGAATATCACAATAATTCTAACTTCAGGACTAACCTCTTGTGTTACTTCATTAACCATCGCTGGACCTAAATAATTGGAGTATCACAATAATTCTTGTTAAACACAACTTTAGGTATACTATTTAGCCCTCAGGGCTTTTTTTGGCGTCTTTGTTTTGGCGTCTTTATCTGAGGAGTTTTTTTATTTAATTTTATTTTAATAAGTTTAATATTTTACTTTCAACATGAATTATGTCAATTCCAGGCCTGAGTCCTCTAGGATTGAAAGGATTGCACAGGTTTTAGGGACACGATCTGGGCTTATGCCCCATACCCCGATAAAACCCTGATTAGAGGATGAGGATAGAAAAAAACCTTATCAAACTACTCTCTGCCTTTGAGAATTCTAGTAAGGTGGAAATCACCAACCATGTTGATGTGCTCTTTTTACAGCAATACATTTCAGAGAACCTGGTCCCTAAAGGGTTAGTGATTGCCCAGCAATCATCCTTTTTAAATGACCCAGAGTTTACTAACTCTTGGGACAACATACGCTTAAAATGTTCCATTGCATTAATGGAATTATTAATTTCTAAGCGGAAATCTTTAGCACACATTGCACTATCTGAACTAGACACCCTTAAACATAATTTGCAGCATTATTCCACGTCTAAGGATTTTCAGGATTTAGCTGATAAATTGTATAATAAATTAATGAAATTTGAAGATTTGATTAAAAAAAAGATTGGTAAACTTTTGAGAGATAGGGCAGCCATTTTGGTTGACAAATTGGCCGTAATTGCAGACCCTACGGAGTTGGCCAACAATTCCCCTACACACACCCGCAATAACATGAGGGCCCCCATTAAAACAAACAAAGAAGTTATTTTAGAAATAAACAACAGAACCTACACTCACTGGCCACTTTATTAGGTACACCATGCTAGTAACGGGTTGGACCCCCTTTTGCCTTCAGAACTGCCTCAATTCTTCGTGGCAGAGATTCAACAAGGTGCTGGAAGCATTCCTCAGAGATTTTGGACCATATTGACATGATGGCATCACACAGTTGGCGCAGATTTGTCGGCTGCACATCCCTGATGCGAATCTCCCGTTCCACCACATCCCAAAGATGCTCTATTGGATTGAGATCTGGTGACTGAGGAGGCCATTTGAGTACAGTGAACTCATTGTCATGTTCAAGAAACCAATCTGAGATGATTCGAGCTTTATGACATGGCGCATTATCCTGCTGAAAGTAGCCATCAGATGTTGGGTACATTGTGGTCATAAAGGGATGGACATGGTCAGCAACAATACTCAGGTAGGCTGTTGCGTTGCAACGATGCTCAATTGGTACCAAGGGGCCCAAAGAGTGCCAAGAAAAAATTCCCCACACCATGACACCACCACCACCAGCCTGAACCGTTGATACAAGGCAGGATGGATCCATGCTTTCATGTTGTTTACGCCAAATTCTGACCCTACCATCCGAATGTCGCAGCAGAAATCGAGACTCATCAGACCAGGCAACGTTTTTCCAATCTTCTACTGTCCAATTTCGATGAGCTTGTGCAAATTGTAGCCTCAGTTTCCTGTTCTTAGCTGAGAGGAGTGGTACCCAGTGTGGTCTTCTGCTGCTGTAGCCCATCTGCCTCAAAGTTCGACGCACTGTGCGTTCAGAGATGCTCTTCTGCCTACCTTGGTTGTAACGGGTGGCAATTTGAGTCACTGTTGCCTTTCTATCAGCTCGAACCTGTATGCCCATTCTCCTCTGACCTCTGGCATCAACAAGGCATTTCCGGCCACAGAACTGCCGCTCACTGGATTTTTTTTCTTTTTCGGACCATTCTCTGTAAACCCTAGAGATGGTTGTGCGTGAAAATCCCAGTAGATCAGCAGTTTCTGAAATACTCAGACCAGCCCTTCTGGCACCAACAATCATGCCACGTTCAAAGGCACTCAAATCACCTTTCTTCCCCATACTGATGCTCGGTTTGAACTGCAGGAGATTGTCTTGACCATGCCTACATGCCTAAATGCACTGAGTTGCCGCCATGTGATTGGCTGATTAGAAATTAAGTCTTAACACACAGTTGGACAGGTGTACCTAATAAAGTGGCCAGTGAGTGTATATTATCAACAGCATTAAGACTCCCTAAAGGGGTGTACTAACTCTGCAGGGCCTAATTTAAGTAAAGCCTCCATTTTCAATCCAAATCCTTTGACTCCCACTGTTGTCATAGCACCTTCAGTGGTGAACAGACCGGGCAGAGCACCGGAGGACCCCCGTATCGTTGAATCCATTCTAGTTTCCTTCTTAAATATGGACCCTCCTGAATTATTTCATGGGTTGTGCAACCCTGACCAGGGTACTTTGATTGATGATCTGGGGAGAATCTCTCAGTTCACCATTCATGATGACCTCCCCTCCTCTCAATCGTCCACAAATTCTGTGTCCTTTTTTGCCCTTCCATCTACTCTAAGTACAACCATTCCCCCATTACCAATTATCGAGACAGTGGAAGCCACAGGTTTACTGATTAACAATCTGGGGGATTCATCGTGTACTAATAATACCTCCCTTCCCTTGAAATCCCCCCGACCCACCCAGGTCCCTTCCACCTCCCTGGCCACCTTGGTAAATAACAAAAATAAGGTCACTATTATATGGTATGATCGAACCATGTTCCTGTACGGTCAGACACATCCATTACATAGTACACAGCAGGGACATATTTATAAGATTATCTCAGCACAGGAACATTTTACTTAATTAACACATTCAGTTGCGGAAATTATTATCATTCCAAGATCTATTGATTAATTCTTACATGCCCCTCATTAAGACTGGCATACAAAGTGCCAGTCTTAAAGAATGGATGATTTTTATACCGAAGTTTATGATAAATCTAAATATAATACTTAAATCAACTTTGAGAACTTAATTTCAGCTGGATACATTTCTTCTTTTGCTTTGCCTTTATGATGAGTCACAAAACAATAATAAAACTGAAAGCATTCGGTACATGAACAATTTATTTTCACTAACCTCTGTGCAATGGGAATTCTCAACAGTCAACATGACAAACTTTCCAAGGAAACCAGGAGAATTTCTTTCTCTGAAGACAACACAAAGAAGAGAAACACTGCAGAAACCTCACGTGTAGCAATGTAAACAGCTAAATTTGTATTCGATTTGTATTATAATAGAAACATCAAAAGGCAACTACAGGTTTTAAAACTAAGCTTATGCAAGCTTATGCAAGCTTTGGGAGATCCCCGCCTCTCTCTTGTGGGACATACACATAAGGAGCCATTTTGCCCAGTGTGCCCATACCATGCAGCGCCTTTCTGAATCCTGCTCATGTAGGTATTGTTCACATGATCAGGTTTTAAATACATTAGATAGGACTGCTCCGTGAAGGGTTACTGTGACGTGGTGGAGTAGCTTAGTATAAATTTTTTGCAAAAAACGTATCAACTAAATACCCTGTGTTTGTTATCATCTTTTACTAGCACTTGCTGCTTACTGTTACACATATTTTGCAACAGAAGTATTCATGCACGTTTGAAAAAACACACAGCATGACAAACGTGCATGAATACTTCTGTGTTTTTTCTGTGTCTTAGCTCTCAGAATACAGTGGTGCAAAAACAATATTTACAGTGGCATGTAAAAGTTTGGGCACTAGAGTTGAGCGAAACGGGTAGGTCAAATTCAGAAGTCGCTGACTTTAGCTAAAGTCGGGTTTCGCCAATCAAAACCAGACCATAGTGTGAGATCGGCCATGAGGTAGCCGACCCGAGCGCCAAAGTCGCGTTTCAAATAATGCTTCCAGCGCCTTTTCTCAGCCAATGATGAAGGATGCACACTGTGGGCAACGCGATGACATGGGCAGCGGCCACTACCATCTTAGAGAAGGGCATTGAAGTGATTGGCTGGCTTTGTGTGGCGTCACAGTGGCTATAAAAGGCCGTGACCGCCGACCGCCATCTTACTTCTGCCAATCTTAGAATAGGGAGAGGTGCTGCTGCTGATTCTGAATAAGGGAGAGCGTTAGGCAGGGAAGAAGAACAAAAAAATTGCTTCTGCTGATAGCGCTTTTCACTGTACAACTGTACTAGTACACTGTACACTGTACACTGTACTAGTGTGCAGTGAAAGGGGAGGATTTTTGTTGTGTGCACCAGTGCTGGTGGTGATTAGGCTGCCTTTTAAGGCTACCTGATATCTGCATTGCTGTGTGCACACTGCTGTTCAAACTGCTTTTTTCAAAGCTCTCCAACTTTTATTATTTTGTTCTGGTCAGTTACCGAACGATCATTTTTTTCACACACCGTATAGCGGTGTATGCTCCTCAAACACTACCGTGTACCGGCTGGTATCACGGACAAATACAAGCTATCTGTGTGTGACTCTGGAAAAACAAACCGAGGAGATTTTCCATTTTTCTAGACCTACACCATATAGAGCTGTCCACTTTTCAAACTGTTTCGTATATCTGCTGTATGATTATGGTCAAAACTATACAGAGACAGCGTGTGTCACTCCGTATAAAAATAGACAGAGATTTAAAATTTCCATACAGACACCGTATAGCGGTGTACGCTCCTCACACACTACCGTGTACCGGCTGGTATCACGGACAAATACAAGCTATCTGTGTGTGACTCTGGAAAAACAAACCGAGGAGATTTTCCATTTTTCCAGACCTACACCGTATAGAACTGTCCGCTTTTTAAACAGTTTCGTATATCTGCTGTTTGATTACGGTCAAAACTATACAGAGACAGCGTGTGTCACTCCATATAAAAATAGACGGAGATTTACAATTTTCCATACAGACACCGCATAGAGCTGTCCAATTCTCAAACAGTATTGTATATCTGCCATTCGCATTACGGTCACATCTATACAGAGCCAGCGTGTGTGTGTGACACTCCGTAAATACATATACGGACATTTCCATTTCTCCATACACCGTATTGAGCTGTCCGATTCTCAAACAGTATTGTATATCCGCTGTTCGCATTACAGTCACATCTATACAGAGTCAGCATGTGTGTTTGACACTCCGTAAATACATATACGGAGATTGTTAGTTACACAAAAAACGTATACAGCTGTACACTTCTGATACAGTACCATATATCTGCTTGTTGGATTACGGTCAAATACATACTGGGAGAGCGTCTATGACTAGCAAAATATATACGCAGATTTAATTTTTGAAATACACCTTACACAGCTGGACGCTCCTCCTACAGTACCATCTCTCTGCTGGTATTTTTGGTACATTTTCCCAAACATGAGGAAGTATGGTGGAAGAGGCCGCGGATGTGGGCAGGGGGGCGCAGCTGGTACTGATGGTGGTGGTGCATCGGCTGGTTCCGGCAAAAGCACAATAGCAGCTAAGGCAGGAGGTGTTGAGCCTGAGTCATCGTCTGGCCCAAGAAGGCCTGTAAGGTTCCCTTTTCTTGGAGTAGGAAAACCGCTTTTAAAGTCGGAGCATCAGGAACAAGTTTTGGCGTACATTGCCGAAACAGCCACCAGCTCTATTGCCTCCTCTTCTGAACGTTCAAAACCTGCAAGCACGGAGTCATCAGTGCAGGGTTCTGGTCAGGAAAAACACCTTTCCTTGTGTCCTTCACCCCCACCAAAAGTTAAGGATGCGGCAGCCCACACTTCAGATTACTCTATGGAGCTCTTTTCACATACCATGTCTGGGTTATCCAGTCAAATCCTGAATTCCCCAGTCCAAGATGAATCTGACATGGAGTGCACTGATGCACAGCCACTGCTAGATGATTCTGCTGGTACATTGACCCAGAGCACTACATTGCCCTCGCAGTCTACTGAGCCCGAATCAGATCCTGATGAAACTCAGTTGCCCCTTCCCGCATACTATACCACCTTACACGGTGACTCAGAGGAAGGTAAAGAGGAAGGTGCAGATGACTTTGAAGAGGAGGTGATGGATGACCCAGTTCTTGACCCGGATTGGCATCCATTGGGGGAGGAGGGTGGCGCTGGCAATAATTCAGATAAGGAGAAGGATCCGCAGCAGGCATTGACATTGCAGCAGCGATTATCTGGCAGGCCCGTAGCTGTCCAATAACGTGGACCATAAACTAAAAGAGTTGCAGGACAGCATGGCCAAACGGTCAGCTTAGCACAGCGTGCAAGGCCAGAAAATGTATACCATAGTAAGAAGAGTGCAGTGAGGCACTTCTTTGTCCAAAATCCTACTGATGAGGCAAAGGTTACCTGTAAGAAGTACGGAAGGACCTTTAGCTGAGGTAAACAACTCAGAAATTTCAATACCAGTTGCATGCTTAGACATTTAACCAACATGCACTTGCAAGCGTGGACGGACTACAAAACCTCAGGTAGCACATGTGCACCTGCTCCGACTGAAGGTAGTCAGCAACGCTCCATCGCTTCCCCCACTGTAAGACCACCGCCACCGTTAAGCACACCACCAGCACTAAATGTTGAGGTGTCGTCGCAAGGCCAAAGCACTCAGGGAATCACAATGGTTTTGAAACACAACAATAAATCTAGGCCATCACCACTAATACCATCACCAACCCCCTCTCACTCCGTCTGGTCCACCGCTACGTCCCCCATATGCAGCTCTCCAGTCCAGCTCACCCTACCAGACACTCTGAGCAGGACAAGAAAGTACTCATCCTCTCATCCGTGTACACTGTGTTTGAACGCCTACATTGCCAAACTAATCTCATTAGAGATGATGCCCTACCGTTTGGTTGAAAGCGAAGCTTTCCGCGAGCTCATGCCTACACAATTCCACGCTATGACCTACCCAGTCGGCACTTCTTTTCTCGAAAAGATATCCCAGCCCTCCACCTGCATGTGAAAGACTGCATTGTCCATGCACTCAAGCAATCAGTGAGTGGAAAGGTGTACCTCCCAACAGATGCATGGTCCAGTAGGCATGGCCAGGGCCTTTATGTGTCCATCACTGCACACTGGGTTAATGTGGTGGATGCAGGCTCCACAGGGGACAGCAGCGGTGGAACAGTGCTGCCTAGCCCGCGGTATAGGATACAGTTGGCTGTAGGCTTTCGACCCTCCTCCTCCATAAGCGAAAGCTCGTCCACAGAGTGCAGTCTCACAAGCACTCCATCCGCAGCTGGCAGTGTTGCACACGAGATGTCCCACTATCGAACAGCTAGTGGTAAGCGTCAGCAGGCTGTGTTAAAGATGATGTCTTTGGGTGACAACAGAAACACCGTGGAGGTACTGGCCGACTACTTGCAGCGACAAACTGAGTCATGGCTGGGCAGTCTACATCTTGAGCCAGGCAAGGTAGTCAGTGATAACTGCCGTAATTTTGTGGCAGCCATAGCCCTTGAAAAACTCACACACATACCTTGCCTGGCTCACACTTGGAACCTGGTGATGCAGTGCTTCCTTAATAATTATTCGGAGTTAACATCCCTGCTCCATAAGATGCGAAGACTGTGCTCGCACATCCGTCACTCGGCCGTACACTCCAGTCGTATGTAGAAGCTGCAGCCATTGCTCTACTTCCCCAAGCACCACCTAATCATAGACATTGCAACAAGGTGGAACTCCACCCTGCACATGGTTGAGAGGCCATGCAAACAGAGGCAGGCTATAATGCATTTGTGGGAGGATACACAGGCAGGCAGTTTGAGGGAAGACATGGAATTGTCGGGTGTGCAGTGGTCAAAGCTGAAAGTCCTTCAGTGTTTTGAGGAATGCACAGATGCTGGTAAGTGCAGACGACGCTATCATAAGCATGAGCATCCCACTTATGCATCTGCTCATGCAAAGTTTGACGCACATTAAGGATCTGGCCTCTGCAGCAGAGGAGGAGGAACAGGAGGAGGAGGAGGGAAGCCTTGCTGACAGTCAGCCATTGTCTGGTCAGGGAACTGTCCTGGATGAGGTGAAGGAAGAAGAAGAAGAGGAGGAGGATGAGGGGGATGATTATTTTGGGCAGGGGGATGCTTCTCAGGGGGCAAGAGAAAATGTTGGCGTCCCAAGGTCAGGTACAGGGTTTGTGCGTGACTGTAGGGATGTGGATTTGCCAGAAAGTGCTCCTCCACCCAGCAGTGGCAGTGCATTATTGACACCTGTAACATTGGCCCACATGTGCGATTATGCCTTGCAGATCCTAAACAGGGACCCCGGCTTTGCCAAAATGATGAAGGATGACAACTACTGGTTGGCCAGCATCCTCAGTCCACGCTACAAAGGTAAATTACACAACATCATGCCACAGGAGAACCTAGAGATAATATTGGCTAACAAACAAGCAACTCTGGTAAACTGTTTGTTTGAGGCTTTCCCTGCACACAGCAGGTGCTGGTTCTCCCACAAGCTGTAGTGGGCACAATGGAAGAGGTGTTCGTGGTGCACACAGCCAAAGTGGCGTTGGAGACAGGGGTTTCATGACCATGTTGTGGACTGATTTCTCAAGTACCGCTCACATGACTGCTAATACTGCATCGATTAAAAGTGACAGGAGACAGCAGTTGTCAACTATGGTTACAAACTACTTCTCCCATATCGATGTTCTCCCTCACAGGTCATTCCCCTTTGACTATTGGGCCTCTAAACTGGACACCCGGCCTGAATTGGCACAATATGCCTTACAGGAGCTCGCTTGCCCTGCTGCTAGTGTGTTATCTGAAAGAGTCTTCAGTGCTTCTGGATCAATCCTGACAGAAAAAAGGACCCGTCTGTTGACCCAAAATGTTGATGATCTAATCTTCATTAAAATGAAAATGAACCATGCATTGGTTTCAAAGGATTTTGCCCCACCTTCCCCTGATGACACATAGGTTGCCAGAAAACTGCCTCGCTTTTGTCCTCCTCTTCCTTGGACTTGCCCAATTCCGCCATTTGCAGCTGCTGAATGTCCAGCCTACACATCAACATATGCCATTTTTTAAACCTCCCTAACTGGGCTGAAAGGGCTGGGGTCAACACCTGGCGCTCCCAGGCAAGTGCCGTTGCTCTGAACAGGTGGATGGGCCCACTGATGGCCGACGGCACTGGCACAAGGCCTCTCATAGTACAATACAGTGTCTCTGACGGTGGGGGGGCCCACTCACCGTCAGACACACCAGCGTACTATGAGGGGCCCTGTGCCAGTACTGTCACCCACGAGTGTACCCCCCTGCTTGGTCATGGCCACAGCACTTGCAAGCTGCAATACTTACCTCTCCCTGCTCCACCGCTGTGTAGTTTGGGCAGTTAAATCCTTCACAGGGACGTCCACTAGAAATTTGATGTATTAATTGATGATGGTTAAGATGTAGCTATGGCCTGTCCTGCTGGCCTCAACCTTCAGATGATCAATAGCTACCATTTGTAATGGACGTCAACTTACAAGCGGATGCAGTGGTGCTTTATGATCACCTTTCACAGTTGTGATAGTCACAGACGTGTGACATTCTTGCCACCATTTTTCAATGTCTCCTCTCATGCCAATCCAATAGAATCGCCTACAGCCTGTGGCTTCTGTCTTTTGCACTCCAAAATGACCAGACACATCATGATAGGCATAGAAGACTATGTCTACATCTCTCCCTGTGATCAGAATTTGATGGAGACGAGTAAGGGTCATGTGATCCACGCTACTGCGATAAAGCAATCCTTTCTTCACAAAGAACCGTTTTTGCTGTCTCCACAGACACAGTACTTGAGGGTCTGCATCGCCTTTGCAACATCTACTGGGAGGTTTTCCCGTGATAAGTAATTCCCTAATTTCTGCAAACACTCGACTTTCCATCTGTACTTGTATCCATGTAGTTTTCAGTAGCGGAGAGTCTGGACTGGCTTACTGAGACTGAAATATATATGAAGATTTAAAAGTACCACAACACTGTATACTGGTGTACGCTTCGAATACCTTTCCCTTTTTCTACTTTTTAAATTCTGGTGTAATACATACTGAGCCTGTGAGTGTCTGTGTCTGACTCTGGAGGTATAGATGGAAATTTACAATTACCCCTAGACTGGATACACCTGGTATGTGCTGATACAGTACCTTTGTTCAAAATGTTTTATTACGGTATCATCCATAGTGAGTGAGCATGTGTGGTTAACGCCTTCTATATATATATACGGTGAATTGGAGATACCAATTTTTACCCTATACTCGATACAGCTTGTATCTTGTTGTACAGTACCTTTGTTCAACATTTAGTATTACGGTCAAATCCATACTGAGTAAGCATCTGAGAGTGACTACGGGACTATGTATACGGAGATTTCAATTGTAACCTATAATATATATACTTGCTATCTTGTTATCCAATACCTTTTTTACAACATTTTTTATTATGGTCAAACCCAGACTGAGTGAGTGTCTGAGGGTGACTCCGGAAATATATACCGAGATTTCAAATTTGGCCAACACTGTATACAGCTCTACATTTCAGATACAGTAACCTTTTTTGCTATTTAGATTCTGGTGGAATCCATAATGAGCATGTGAACGTCTGTCTGTTACTCCGGAAATATATTTGGAGATGTAAGATTACCCCAACACTGTATACAGCTGTACGCTTGTGTTACATTACCCATTTACAGCTTTTCATATTCTTGTGTAATCCATACTGGGCCTGAGAGCATTTGTGTCTGCCTCCTGAAATATATACGGAGATTCAGAATGTTTACACTATACTATATATACCTTGTAACTGGTGATACTGTACCCTTTTTCAACTTTTTATTTTATTGTGTAATCCATACTGAGCCTGTGAGCGTCTGTGTATGACTCATGAAATATATATGGAGATTTACTGTTATCCCTAGACTGTATAGAGCTGTACACTTCTGATACAGTACCATATATCTGCTGGTATTTTGGGTCCATTTTCCAAAACATGAGGAAGTATGGTGGAAGAGGATGCGGACGTGGGCATGGGGGGCCACCTGGTACTGATTGTGGTGGTTGTGCATCTGCTGGCAGTGCCAAAAACAAAATAGCAGCTAAGGCAGGAGGTGTTGAGCCTGCATCATGGTCTAGCTCCGGAAGGCCTGTAAGGCTCCCTTTTCTGGGAGTAGGTAGACTGCTTTTAAAGCCGGAGCATCAGGAACTGTTTTTGCCTTACATTGCTGAAACAGCCTCCAGCTCTATCGCCTCCTCTTCTGAGGTTTCAAAAAAATGCAAGCACTGAGTCGTCAGTGCAGGCTTCTGGTCAGGAGCAACCCCTTTCCTTGTGTCCTTCACCCACACCAAAAGTGAAGGATGCAGCAGCACACACTTCAGATTACTCCATGGAGCTCTTTTCACATACCATGCCTGGGTTCATTAAAAATGGGGCCCATCATATACTGGAGCGTTCCAAATGGGGGACATCAGACACTGGAGCAGCATTTATGGGGCCCATTATACACTGGAGCATTAGAAATGGAGCCCATTATATATGGAGCATTATTAGGGCCCATCATACACTGGAGCATCATCCATGAGACCCATCATCTACTGGAGCATTCCAAATGGGGGACATCAGACACTGGAGCAGCATTTACAGGGCCCATTATACACTGGAGAATTAGAAATGGAGCCCATTGTATATGAAGCATTATTAGGGCCCATCATACACTGGGGCATCATCCATGAGGCCCATCATATACTGGAGCATTCCAAATGGGGGACATCAGACATTGGAGCAGCATTTATGAGGCTCATTATACACTGGAGCATTAGAAATGGAGCTCATTATATATGGAGCATTATTTGGGCCCATAATATACTGGAGCATCATCCATGGGGCCCATCATATACTGGAGCATTATAAATGGGGCAGATCAGACACTGGTGCAGCATCTATGGGGCACATTATACACTGGAGCATTAGAAATGAGGCCCATTATATATGGAGCATTATTTGGGCCCATAATACACTGGAGCATTGTCCATATGGACCATCATATACTGTAGCATTATATGGAGCTCATCATATACTGTATGGAACATTATATGTGACCAATTATTTTGTATGGAGAAATATATGGGGCTCATTATTCTGTATGGCGCACAATGTGGTGGCCATAGTACTGCATGGAGTAATATACTGTCCTTTTTTTGAGCTATTGTACAATTTAAAATAGATCAGTTATGTCATGTAACCACTGACGTATTTGTCATTGTACTATACCTATATTTCTGTGCTGTATCGGAGCATCATGAGTTGTGGTATGTGTTAGGCTAGTTTCACATTAGCGTTTTTGAGCGCAGCGACGGCCTGCGCACGGCCGCCGCTAAGCCCCGCCCCCTGCCGTGCCTCCGCCGGTAGCTCCGCCTACCGGCGCATGACGCTGCATGCGCCCTGCGTCCCCTATCTTTATCACTGGGGGCGCAGGCCGTGCGCAGTATGCGTTTGGCGGCGCATGCGTCCTTTTGACGGTGCGCTGACCTGCGCCAAACGCAACCTGCTGCAGTTTGGTTGCGCCGGCGCACCGTCAAAAAGGCGCATGCGCCGCCAAACGCATACTGCGCACGGCCTGCACCCCAGTGATAAAGATAGGGGACGCAGGGCGCATGCAGCGTCATGCGCCGGTAGGCGGAGCTACCGGCGGAGGCGCGGCAGGGGGCGGGGCTTAGCGGCGGCGGCGGTGCGCAGGCCGTCACTGCGCTCAAAAATGCTAGTGTGAAACTAGCTTTAAAGGGGCGCACTGACACTCTTTGGCCCAGGGCACACGAAAACCTGGAGCCAGCCCTACCCCCCCACAACTTTAGCCAAATAACCCCCAGTTTTCAATGCATAGCTATTATTATGAAGTAAATTAAGGTTGACAAGCTTCAGTAATAAGAACTGATGTTTTTGGCATAGAAATGGGCACTGTAGGTGTGTTTACTGTCCTCCACTCCCTACCGACTTTGCTTCCCCATTGACTTGCCTCGGGGTTCGTGTTTCAGTCGGCCTCCGACTTTTCCCTATCGTCGGCCGATTTCATTCGACCCGACTTTTGCGAAAGTCGGGTTTCATGAAACCCGACTCGACCCTAAAAAAGGCAATGTCGTTCATCTCTATTGGGCACCCCTGGTCAAAATTACTGTTATTTTGAACAGTTAAGCAAGTTGAAATGATCTCTAAAAGGGCTGCGTTCTGCAAACGACTTTCGACCAGCCTCTCCATTAATCCGTACCTCCCACTCCCGACTCCAAGACTTCTCCCGCACTGCGCCAATCCTCTGTAATGCTCTGCCCCAAGAAATTAGGACTATCCACAATTTGCACAGTTTTAGGCGCTCCCTCAAAACACATTCCTTCAGAGCAGCCTATTGTTAGGAATCTGTGTCCTGCCATACTTATGCAGAGATCCAGATCCTCACATTTGTCTCCTTTCAGCCAGCTTCTGAGCATGCTCCTGGAATGACCTCCCATTGGAGTTCAGGAGTCAGGTGCTCAGGTCCTGCTCCTGATTCCATTGGCTTAGCTCAGGGCTCTGGAGATTTCGGGCAGGTCCCGTACGCTATAAAAAGTGCGCATGGCCGCTATGCCATGCGCTAGTATTTTCATACTGCTGCTGTATGTATGGTGACGGATGCTTGGACTGGTGACTGACTTATTAAGAAACCCCTTCCCTCTGATAATACGATTGTGTGAGTGATTGGGCAGCCACCAGTAGCAGCGCCAGCATGCTCCAGCTATTCCTGTCTCAGCAGCTAGCGTCCTGCATCACGCCAGCGATATCGCGGTGTCTCTGCTTAGGCTCCGTTCACACCTCTCTGCGATTGCAGTTCCTCAAGCGTTCGCAGTTGCGACGTCTCGCACCTCTTTTTCACAGTAGGTCTTGTCTGAGTAGTTCCGACATTTAAGACTGCTCCTGTGACCCTTTATTACCGTGTCGCTGTTGTTCTGTGGCTTAAACAAACACAGCGTTTTTGTGTGCTTTAAGGTTGCGGCTCTGTGTCTTTAACAGAGCTTGCTTCAGTGCACTCCGGGTGCAGTTAGCCCAGTGCACATTAATACCATAATGCTCTTCCTCTCTAGCAGCGGTCATATCACCTTCCGCACGGTGGACCCCGAGTGGCGAAGGCACTTTAATTATTTTTTTTTTTTAGTGCCTTCCGCCACTCCTAACACCTATCACATTCACTAATCAAAGTCATTTTATGTGTAAGTATGCTTGTGTAGCCCATTCACTATTCCCATCTATCCCCCACTCCCTCAAGATGGCTGGATCATCATTGTAAATATACACCTGTACTTTGTATCTCCCCCACTTCATTGTAGATTGTAAGTGCTCACGGGCAGGGTTGTCCAATTTTGCTTTAATTATTGTATTCTTAACATTGTTACTTATGACTTGTGTTTTGAAACTGTTAAACTGTAAAGTGCTGCGGAATATGTTGGCGCTATATAAATAAAGATGATTATTATTAAGTTAAAGATGACACATTTCATTTGTATTTTGGGCAAAAAAAATATGCTGCACTACAATGACATATTTGCATTTTCACTGGAAAACAGCCATGGAGTAAAAATCATAACTAGAGCCATAGATGACTTTCCAGAGGAGTGTTTTCCAAACTGGGGTTGATTGAATACCACTTCCTTCCCTCCCAGGTCTTGCCAAACAGTACAGTGTAGCCACATTTGGGATAGTGCCATGTTTAGCAGAAACTGTATAACAAATTATGTGGTCATTTTTACCTAGTTCCCCTTGCGAAAATGTAAAATCTGGGGCTAAAGCATCATTTTACTGGTAAATATGTAATTTTTTTTCTTCACCACTCAATTTTAAAAAATTTAGTGAAACATGTGTTGTCAATATGCTCACTGCACCCATAGATGATTTCATTAAGAGTTGTAGTTTGTACAGTGGGGTCACTTAGGGAGATCCTGCTGTCCTGACACCTCATGGGCTCTGCCAATTTGACATGGTACCAACAAACACGGCATTGAAGGCAAATCTGTTCTCCAATATGGCATTCCTTCCCTAAAGAGCTTTTCACTGTGCCTAAAAAGTAGTTTTTGACCACACATGGAGCATTGCTGTAGTCTGAAGACTTTGTGTAACAAAGCTTATGGTCCCTTTGCTTCTATTGTGGTCCAATTGTTTCTATCTAAGCCAGCAGCCGAGAACTGTGCAACTTCTTTTAAGACATTCATGTCCAGGTTAACGATGGATCTGCCTCCAGACTGCTTTACCAGCACTATTCCTTTTTGGCCTACATCTTTTCCGCACACTTGTACAAACTACCACACTACTCCTGCCACTGGGATAGGCAGTGGGTTGGCCCCCACCAGTTCGATGGTGTGTTCCTTTCTGGAGCTGGCAACATTGGGAAAGTGAATCCGAAATTACTCTTCAGGCAGCATAGTGTTCACCTGGGACCCCATGTCCATCAAGCAGTGAATGCGTTGCTCATTGAATTCAGCCCAGGTAATGGGTCTCTCGGAGACAATATCTTCAGAGTCTCTTCTCTTCCCTCTGATGTTTGTAACCCACAGTAAGTTCCTCGACAGTGGGACACGTTAGTTTAAAGGGCACTCCAGTCTCCTCCTTTCCCGACTTCAACAGTCCCTCAAGATATGTCCCCTTCCACCGCAAGAACAACACTTTAACATGCATTCCATTGATGGGCTGTGGACACGGCGTGGCGAGGCTCTTGGGAAATTAATTTTCCTCTCCGTCTTCCTTCACTTTGGGCTGTGAGACCAGGCAGGGGAACGCCAGCAGAGGTTCCCTTCTGAATGCACAGCTCACCTTGGGTAGCCCATATTTTCTGACGCATCTCCCAGGCCCAGATGGGCTCTGTGTGTATCGACCCAGGGGCAAACAATTCATGGCTCCGGATTATGCCTTTTAGGACAGGGGCTTCACTTTCTAAGGCCCTAGCTTTGGCTTCAACCTCAAGAAAGCCCAGATCTGGATTCCCACACAGGCACTCCTTTAAGACATGTCTCAAGTAGGGGTCACTCAGTCAAGCAACAAGTTAATTATGCAGCACTTCATCCAATGAACGCAGCCCTCTGTGCCAGTTTTGCATCTTCTTGGTGATATGGGCTGTCATCTCCTGCAATGCATTAACATACTGAGCTACTTTCTCACTTTCCACTTGGACACACTGAAACAACTGCTTGCGGAGGTGCCCTAAATCCGTAGTGCCACCGTGCATGTCCTGTAAGATTTTTATAACTTTATGCATGGTGTCATGGTCCCTGGGCAGGTGGTACGTGACAATCTGTCAATCCTCACTGTCAAGGGTCAGCAAGGAAAAGTCTGCCTGAAAGAAGGGGGTCAGGGGATACATGTGCAGCATGCTCTTCAGTCTCTCTACCCAATCACACATTGACACTCTGCTTCCCGTGAACTTGGCAAAATTGCTGAGCATAGCCCCCAAGAATATATTTCTCTTGAATGACTCGGTCACGGACTAGTTCGCCAATGTTGCATCCTACCTTCTAAGCCAAATGTAATGTTATTTGAGTCACCTGATCAGGTCTTGCATAAGAACTAGCTCCCAAGCTATTATTCTGGTACAAATTGGTTCCTCTTGGTTTCGCCCAGCCAGTAGTGATGAGCTTATATCCGTGTATTCGTACCGAATAACGAATCCAATGCAAGTCAAAGGGAAAGCCGAATATTTTTCTGCTGGACCCAACAAAAGGTCTGTGGGCAGAGGAAAAAAGCTGAAATGAATGGCAAAGAGCTAAAACTAAATGGGAACAGCATGGAGAAGATGCCTGCACACCTTTCTGACCACATATGGTATCTGGGAATAATGTTAGACATCAGACTATTGCACCGATTTTATGGATTTATAAGAAGACGTACCAAAGCAAATCAAAAACTGTTTTTTAAAGGGAAAAAATGCTAAGAAACATTTTTTCCTTCATAATTACATATATATAATGCAAAATATAAATCCCCCCCCCAAAAAAAAAATATACTGTATATATACCTCCCCTTTAGCATATGTTCACACGGAGAGTTTTGGCTTTAGTTTTTCCTTTGACATTTGTGAGGGCTCTCACTCCTATATTTGGAAGGTCCTCCCTCATGCCAAATAGTTTTCAAAATAGTGAAATACATATTCCCCATTCCTTTACAATGTAATTTCAAACTTGCCCATTTGAAGTTTGGGCTTCGCCCGCCACCCCCACCATGTCCACTGCCATGTCATTATGCAGCCCTCGTTTACAATTTTCAGAGTGCCAGCAGGTGTCGTGAAACTTGAGTTTGGTAAGGGCCCTCAGGTGGCCTGTATAATACATTTGGGAGATCTTACGCTCCTACATTTGGGAGATCACTCCCTCATGCCAAATAGTTAGAAAAATAGTTAAATACATATTCCCCATCCCTTTACAATGTAATTTCAAACATGCCGATTTGAATTTTGGACTTCACCCACCACCATGTCCACCGCCATGTCATTATGCACTCCTCACTTACAATTTGCAGAGTGCCAGCAGGTGCTGTGAAATCTGAGTTTGGTAAGGGCCCTCAGGTGGTCCTGTATCATACATTTGGGAGAGCTCTCACTCCTACATTTGGGAGGTTCCTTCTTCATGCCAAATAGTTAGCAAGATAGTGGAATACATAATCACTATCCCTTTACAATGCCATTTCAGGCATAGAGAGATCAAGTTTCACCACTGCACAATGTGCAAAGGTTTAAAAAAAAATTACCCAAGGGGTCTTTCTCAGACCAGCTGAAAGACCCCGTGATGAGGACATCACAATACACTTTGCATTTGTTACAAGAGGTAGCGATAGAGAGTACAAGTTTCCCAGTTTCACGATGTGCAACAGTTTAACAAAAATACCCAAGGGGTCTCTCTCAGACCAGCTGAATGATGCTGTGATGGGAACATCACAATACACTGCAGTTATTACAAGAGGTAGAGATAGTACACGTTTCACCATTGCACAATGTGGAAAGGTTTCAAAAAGTACCAAGCATTTCCCATGTGGGGTATATATAGATGAACACTTAACACTTGTTGCAGGAGAAGGAGATGGAGGAGGAGGTGATTGATTTCCTGAACAAAATGGTTTTGGATGGTAAGGGATGGACGCTAAGACAACTTCCAAAACAAAATTTGGCCTGCATTTACATAACGCTGCTGTCATCCGTAGAGTTTGCAAAGTCGGAGGAAATTTATCCCGTGTTCAATTTTAGAAGAGTCAGCCTGTCTGCATTTTCCATTGACAGGCATGAGCACCTACCCATTATGATTGCACCTGCTGAACCAAAAATCTGCTCACGCAACACACTCATGGCAGGGCATGGCAGCACCTCCAAGTCGTACAAGGAGAGGTCGGGCCAAGTGTGCAGCTTGGCCCACCAATAGTTAAAGGGCACTGAAGAATCAAGAAGGACACTGGTATGGTCACTTAAGTAGTCCTTCACCATCTTAGTCAACTTCTTACTCCTCTTCATAGCTACACCAACAGTTAGCCCTTGCTCATGTGACGGTCTCATGAAAATGGCCTAGTGGGCGGACATTTCCCACCCTCCTGAGTTTCACCTGGAGTTCATGGCAATCCCCTGTAATCCTTGTGGGTGAAATGAGCTGGTACCTCTGCCAACAGCGTTGTCTGAGGGTAATCTTTTCAGCAAGTCTTCTGCTACGGCCCTCTGGCAGGCATGCACTGAAAATGGCAAGTGTGCCTCTGACATTAGAGAAGCAAATTTATCCTTGTACCGTGGGTCTTGGGAAAGTCTTCTGAACATGAACTCTGCCATGTGTGGCAGACTAAAAAGAGTCAAATGTTCAGTGTCCTCACCAGGAAGAACACGAACCATCCTCTCCTTCTCACGATACATAGTATTCTCCTCCTCCTCTTCAGGCCATCCATGCTGGACAGGCATGAAGCTCGGATTGGGAGTCCCCTCTGTAGCGCAGAGCAAAAACTCCTGTTCCTCCTCATCCTCCTGCTCCTCCTCCTGTTCTTCGTCATCACCCAATGCGGCCTGAGAATATTGTGTGAGGCTGGGCTGTGTGTTATCAGCCACTGCAGAATCTTGCTCCATAGCCACCTGGTAGGCATTCAAAGCTTCCTGTTTAAGATTCTGCAGTGAAATTTTTAATAGGTCAGCGATCCACACCCACTCGGCAGTTGTTATGTGTGGGGTCTGAGTGTTACTGTGATGGGCACTGAGAAGCTGGAACTCAGAGACTGCCCTTTGCTGTCCACTAAGCCTTGCCATTATGGAAGGCTGAATTGCAGCATGTGGGCAGGTCACAAATCAGTGGGTGATGAGGCAAATTAAAGTGCTGCTGCAGTGAAGCTAGACCGGCGAAAGCCTCAGATGACTTTTGGAAATGTGCGCTGACACAGCGTTCCTTGGCAAGTAGGTCAGGCAAGTCAGAGTATGTTTTTAAAAACTGCTGTACAACCAAGTTCAGCATGTGGACCATTCATGGAATGTGTACCAGCTTGATGAGCTTTAAAGCCGCCACCAAGTTACGCTCATTATCGCACACAACTAGTCATGGTTGGAGTTTTAACGGGGAGGACCACCGAATGGTCTGTTCTTTTATCCTTTTCTACAGCTCGGCTACGTTGTAAGCTTTATCACCTAAACAGATGAGCTTCAGCAAAGCATACTGCCATTTTACCAAGGCAGTGCTGCAGATTTCCCAGCTGGTGAGTGATGGGGACACTATTTCCACTGAGGATGAGGAGGAAGAGAAGGAGAGATAGGAACTGGAATACGAGGAGACTTGAACCCTGATGGAAGTTGGGCCCGCAATTCATGGTGTGGTTAAGATGTGTGGTGTCCCAGCCTCTGACTCTGTCCCAGACTCTACCAGGTTAACCCAATGTGCAATCAGGGAAATGTATCGTCCCTGTCCACAAGAACTTGTCTACGTGTCTGTGGTTAGGTGAACCTTCCCTGTGACGGCGTTGGCCAAAGCACGGCTGATATTGTGTAACACGTGCTTAAGTAATGCGTGGCTGGCACACCAGAAAAAATAGTGATGGCTGGGATTCAGTTCCCACAAGTTGAAACGGCAACATTTCCAGGGCTAGCAATCTGGCCATGTGGGTTTTTAGTGTTTGGGCCTGTGGGTCGGTGGTTGGATATTTCTACTTTCTGGTAAATGTCTGGGGCAGGGAAAACTGAACTCTGCGTCAGGACAACAAACTGGATCTTGTTGCTGACTGTGGTGTGTGTGCAACCGCTGGTTGTGGACAGGAGGCAACAGTACCTGTTTCATGGTCAGTAGATTGGAAAGGCCGTAACACAGGGGAAGGGGCAGTGGTTTGACCCTCAGACACAGATTTTGTACCCAGGCATTCCGCCCACCTACTAGGGTGCTTGGCTGCCAGGTTTGCCGTGTTCTTGCCTCTTCTTAGCTTGGTTTGGCAGATGCTGCCAATTACAGTTGTTTTATCTGAAAGAACAACACCCCCTTGGCCTGTTAACTAGCCGAGTGGGGGGGCTCTGTGGAACAGTTGACCAAGTTCTCCCTCTGGTCAAACTATTACCTCTTCAACAGAGGATAGAGAGAAAGAATATAGAGTGAAAAGGAATAAAGAATAGGAATAACGGAAGAAAAAGAAGAAGACATATATATGTTTTGAATATTAACTCTTTTTCCTGCATATCCAACCATTATACATGCTTTGTGGTTGTTTATATAAACACTATGCTTTTTATTTCAATAGCACTTTTTTTCACATATTTTATATATTTGTGCAATTTTTGCATATAACTGTTGTCACTTATGTTTCTTTTGTGATATATTTATATATCTTTTTGTGGCATAATTTATCTTATATTGATGTTATTATTGCCATACTAATGATTATTTGCACTTTTTTATTATCCTTATTTTTTGTTTTACTGCACTTAAATTTCCCCTTCTTTTTGTATTTTCTCCTTCCCCTTAATCTTTATTATGTATTTATTTTTGTTATGTGGCTTTTGAACAATATTACTATTGATACCCACACTTTTTCCCTGGCATAACATGGCCGCTGGATACTGTGCGCTTGGTGTGTTCTCCTCGCATGCGCCCACCCGGTCACGTGTCCCGCCTGTGACGTCACGATGCATGCGACCGCACCCCTTAGTGACGTTGCCACGAGGCTCGTGACAGGCGGCGTGCGTGCTGCGACAACGCATGAAACGCCGCTTGCTATCTGGCCACATGTATTATTTCATGCACCGCTGATTAGGGGACACCTGAATGGGTGCAATGCCATTGATGCACGGATGATTATCGCCCTGATTAGGAGACACCTGTATGGGTATACTTCCATTGGTGTATGGATAATCATTACCCTATATAAACCCCTTACTATCCCTCTGTATCCCGTTTTTCTATCACTCCCTGAGGAAGCAACGTGTGAAACGCGCGTTGGAGTGTGGGGTGGCAGTAACGACACATATATGATGAATACTGGTTAGTACTTGAAACTTTTTCCTTATGTTTAATTAGATTGTGGGATTTACTATTTACCTTATGCACTTTACTGGCTAATTGTCAGGACTCTAATGTCAGGACCCTGTCAGCGTAGGCAAACTGCCACGCAGAGCAGGGTGACTTACCCACACTATGGGAGAGCCCGGGGTCCAATACTGTAGTGATGGTTGAAGCAGACAAGACCTGCAGCACTGAGAATAGTAAGGCGTCCCAGGACCTACGATCATATAGATCGTAGGTCAGGACCACCAGGGATTGGAGAAGCAGGAAGCTCATCTGCATATTTCCGGTGCATTCTGGGAAGAGGAGAAGAGTCGCCTTAAGCTGATCGATCGCTGGGACTTGCCGGGTCTCGCTGTTTGAGTTTCCACCCATCATAGCCTACATCAGCAATATGGAAGAGAAGAAAATCCACATGGTCACCTGCAACACATGCTACATGTTTACGGATCTTCCGGCCCAAAAACTCAACTTTACCTGTCAGAAATGCAAACTTGTTGCCCTCTTAGAGGAAAAGGTGCAGGGACTGGAAGAAAGAATAGCAACATTGAAGGTAATTGAAGAACATGAGGACTTCTTGGATGAAGCAGAAGCAACCATTCAGGATTTGGAAAGTGAGAAAAGCTTCAGAGCACATACAGAGGCTGAAAAGTGGAGCCATGTGACGAAAAGAAGCAAACGGATCAAGTGGTCATCACCACCCACACAGCTTAGCAACCAATATGAAGCTCAAAAACACTCACGAGCAACAAGCAGTGCGTCTGGAAAGAAAAGAAGAGTGGTAGCTGTGGGTGACTCACTACTAAGAGGCACGGAGGCAACTATCTGCAGGCGGGACATAACCGCACGAGAAGTATGCTGCCTCCCAGGAGCAAAAATCAAGGATGTGGCCAACAGGATACCAACTATCCTCAAATCCAAGGACGACTACCCTTTCCTACTGATAGATGTAGGCACAAACGACACGGCAAGAAATGACCTACCAACTATCTGCGAAGACATTGAAATTCTGGGGAAGAAAATAAAGGAACGGAATGTACAGGTTGTTTTCTCATCAATCTTCCCAGTCGATGGCCATGGCATCAGAAGATGGAATAGGATACTAGAGGTGAACAACTGGCTATGACGGTGGTGCAGGCAGCAAGGATTTGGATTCTTGGACCATGGCATGAATTACCTCTACGATGGACTTCTCCCAAGAGATGGGATACACCTCACAAAACCTGGGAAACACATTTGCCAGAAGACTTGCCACACTCATCAGGAGGGCTTTAAACTAGAAGAAGAGGAGATGGGAGGAAAAACAGCAGACAAGAACATGCAGCAGAAGGACAAACTAATCAAGGATTCTAGATGTGGTAAAGAGGACCCAAGACAGGGTACTTAGAAGGAAGCTAAGAACAATGAAGCAAAATCTCTTTCCTGCATGCTGACCAACGCAAGAAGTCTGACCAATAAGATTGAAGATCTGGAGTTGGAAATGTATTAGGAAAAATACGACATAGTAGGAATAACTGAGACATGGTTAGACGACAGCTATGACTGGGCGGCTAACTTTGAAAGATATGATTTGTTTAGAGGGATCGTAAAAAAAGGAAAGGGGGTGGAGTCTGTCTATACATAAAGTCCACTTTAAAGCCCACACTAAGAGAAGATATACAAGAGGGAAATGAAGAGGTGGAGTCTCTATGGGTGGAGATACAAGGAGAGAAAAGTAATAAAATCCTCATAGGGGTTTGTTATAAGCCACCAAATATAACAGAAACCACTGAAAATGTATTATTGAAACAAATAGACAAAGCAGCAAATCACAATGAGGTGATTATTATGGTGGACTTCAACTACCCCGACATAGACTGGGAAACTGAAACCTGCGTATCTCAGAAAGGAAGCCAATTTCTGTCAGTAACCAAGGATAATTATCTGTCACAACTTGTGCAGGGCCCAACTAGAGGGACAGCCCTTCTGGACTTAATTTTAAGCAACAGGCCAGATAGAATAATAGAAGTATGAGTCGATGGGCACCTAGGGAACAGTGACCACAATATAATACAATTCCACTTGTCCTTCAGTAAGGTGCCCTGGAAGGGGGTTACGAAAACGCTGAATTTCAGGAAAGCAAAGTTTGATCAGCTTAGAGAGGACCTTCACCGAATTGATTGGGACAATATCCTCAAAAATAGGAGCACAGAAAATAAATGGGAAATATTTAAATCAGTTTTACACACCCACTGCGAGCTAGCCATACCGCACAGAAATAAAAGGGCTAGGAACAGGAGAACACCAATGTGGCTAAATAAGGATATAAAAAGGGCAATAAATAACAAGAACAAGGCATTTAGGAAGCTAAAACAAGAAGGCAATGAAGAAGCATTAAAAAGTTATAGAGAAAAAAATAAAACGTGTAAAAAACAAATACATTTAGCAAAAGTGGAAACTGAGAGACTCATTGCTTAGGAAAGTAAAACAAACCCCAAACTATTCTTTAATTATATAAACAGTAAAAAGATTAAAATTGATGGTGTCGGCCCTTTAAAGAACAATGAGGGTGAAATCATAGAGAGCGATGTGGGAAAAGAAAATGTTTTAAATACTTTTTTCTCAACAGTGTTCACACAGGAAAAGGATTTGCCAGGGGAAATGCAGAGTGATAATGTAAACTCCCCATTAAGTATTACCTGCCTAACCCAGGAAGAAGTGCAGAACCGCCTTAGTAAGATTAAAATTGACAAATCACCAGGCCCTGATGGCATTCACCCTCGGGTATTAAGGGAGTTAAGTAATGTGATAGACAGGCCTCTATTCCTTATATTTAAAGACTCTATAGAAACAGGGTCTGTTCCCTTTGATTGGCGGCAAGCAAATGTGGTACCAATATTCAAAAAGGGGTGTAAAAGGGAACCTGCAAACTATAGGCCGGTAAGCTTAACATCTGTTGTGGGTAAAATTTTTGAAGGGTTTCTAAGGGATACCATTATGGAATATCTCAATGTTAATAAATGTTTAACTCCATATCAACATGGATTTATGAAGGATCGCTCCTGTCAAACTAACCTGATCAGCTTCTATGAGGATGTAAGCTCTCAAATGGACCAAGGAGAATCATTGGATGTCATTTATCTCGACTTCTCTAAAGCATTTGACACTGTCCCACATAAAAGATTGGTAAGTAAGATGAGAAAGCTTGGGCTAGGGGAAAATGTGTGTAGATGGGTAGGTAGCTGGCTTAGTGATAGAAAACAAAGAGTGGTTGTTAATAGTGCATACTCAGATTGTGCCAGGGTTACTAGTGGGATACCACAGGGTTCTGTATTGGGCCCCCTGCTATTTAATATATTTATTAATGATCTAGTGGATGGCTTACACAGTAAAATATCAGTATTTGCAGATGATACAAAACTATGTAAGGTAGTTAACACAAAGGAGGACAGTTTGCTACTACAGACAGATTTGAGTAAATTGGAGAATTGGGCTGAAAAATGGCAAATGAGGTTTAACACAGTAAGGTTATGCACATGGGAAGGAGAAACAGATGCTATAATTACTTACTAAATGGGAAACTGCTGAGGAAATCAGACATGGAAAAAGACTTAGGCATCTTAGTCAATAAGAAGCTAAATTGGAGTGCCCAGTGTCAGGCAGCTGCCACCAAAGCAAATAGGGTCATGGGATGCATTAGAAGAGGTCTGGGGACACGAGATGAAAACATAATTCTCGCTCTGTACAAATCACTCGTCAGACCACATTTGGAGTATTGTGTGCAATTTTGGACGCCGGTGTTAAAGAAAGACATTACTGAACTTGAAAGGGTTCAAAGGTGGACTACTAAAATGATAAATGGAGTTGGTTCACTACAATACCCAGAAAGGTTATCAAAATTAGGTCTATTTACTACAGAAAAGAGAAGACTTAATGGAGACTTAATATATATGTACAAGTATATCAGAGGGCAATACAGAGATCTCTCCAATGAACGGTTTGTACCAAGGACTGTGACAAGAACAAGGGGGCATTCTCTTCGTTTGGAGGAAAGACAATTTCTGCACCAGCATAGAAGAGGGTTCTTCATGGTAAGAGCAGTGAGGCTCTGGAATTCTCTTCCTGAGGAAGTGGTGATGGCCAACTCACTGAATGAATTTAAGAAAGGAATGGATGCTTTTCTTGTGAGTAACAGTATAGAAGGTTACAATTAACAGAATATTCTAAGTATATTATAGGTAGATGGTTGACCCAGCTTAGGGGAAGGAATTTTTTTCCCTATGGAGAAAATTGGCTTCTACTCTGTTGGTTTTTTGCCTTCCCCAGGATCAACAATGCAGAACAGCTGCACTAAAAATAGGCTGAACTAGATGGACATAAGGTCTTCCTTCAGCCTTCAAAACTATATTACTATGTGACTGCAGGGGGCGGGGCTTAGCGTCCTACTGCTGCAGATGATGTAATGTACCTACTGCAGGGAAACTGTAGTAGAGGAGAGGAAAATGCAGGTCAGACAAGCGAGGGTTCGTACACAGAGAGGGCTGTGCGGTACCAGAGGGATGAGCAGAGAAAAGTCAAGTAACAGGCAGAGGGTCATACACAGAGAGGTAGCGCAGTACAAGAGGAACAGGCAGAACTTGTAACAGAGACAGAACCGGATCAAAACCAAACAAGCAAGCAAGTTATCAGGCACAAGGCACACGTACGCACGAGGTCAACTAACTCAGCCGAGGGCAGGAGTATAACTGACACCGGACCTAGGTCAAGTGAGCATTAAATAGCCGCCCTCTGCCAGAGAGAGGCAGAAACAATTAACCCCTGTCTGACCAGGATGGGCCAAAGACAAACCCCATCCTGGATCATGACACTAATAACTATTTCATATGTGCACTGCCAATATTTCTATATATAATATATTGGATTGTATCAACACTATATTTCAATATAAAGTATGTGTGCTGGCTCACTCCCCCTGTATTTTGCTTTTTTACTATGTGTTGTCTTATATTGTGTTTTTAATGTGTCCTATGGTGTCCTTAATAAAACTGAATATATTGATTCTAACTTTCTTATAGTGTCTTTAATTTTTGGATATGTGGCCCTTTTTTGGTTTATATTACCTCTTCTTGCCTGTTTTCTTGCTACGGATCCATCCCTCTCTGCACTGCTGTGCCAGGTTGCATCAGTGGCCTCATTATCGACCATGTCATCTTCCAATTCCTCAATCTGATCCTTCTTCTGAGTTGCAATTTGAGGCTGACCTAATGGCAATTGTGTGTCATGACTATCCTCCACCTCTTCAGACACGAATTAACCTTCCCCAACATGGCTTTCTACTGGCCATGGGTGCTCAAATATTTGGGCATCACTGCACTCCACCTCGTCATGACCTTCTTTAATGGTGCACATTGAGAGGTCTGACAAATTACAAGGGAACGTAAACACTTCCTCAGAATGGCCAGAGTTGGGGTCATATGTCTTCTGGGACTCCTGATGGAGGATTTAGAGGCCCAGTCACTTGGCTACTGAAACTGGATCATGTGGAAGACTTCATGTTGCTGCTTGTCAACACACTGGAGCCTTTGGATGCTATTCAACCCACAACATCCTTGCACTTGTCTGGGTTCATTAGTGGTGTAGCGCACTGACCAAATTTTTACAGGAATCATGAACGAAATATAGTCACCTTCAGATCTGTCACACAGTAATGAAGATTATTACCACTGTTAAATTGTTACGTAAAATTATCTATACCCAGACTGTGCCAGTCACATAACTGCTAGATAAAGATACGTTATTTATTAAACCAATAGAAAATTATGATTTATTTTTTAGATCACCTTGCTGAAACACTCCAATAGCGGACTAATGAAAATTATTTCCACTGCTAAATTGTGACATTTGATTATCTCTACATGGAATGTAGCAGTCACACAATTGATAGATAAAGATATGTTATTTTTTTTAACAAATATAATTGTGGGGGGATTTTTTTATATTGGTTTTATGAGACATGCCAACAGCAGACTCAAGGAAATTAATGGCAAATAGTGAAGTTTCCGTAGCTCAAGAGGTTTTGCACCAGTCGCACAACTGCTAGACAAATATTAGGTATTTAAGCAATAGACGAGGAATATTATTTAGCAATTTGATTTTAAAATGGTTCTTACTATATGCTGCCACTGAGGACTATTATTTTGTGGTAAAAAAAAAATTATAGGCTGCTACACGGGAATATTATATAGCTCCGAAAAAATGGTTTTGTATATGCTGGTACTACCTAATATTATTTGCCTCTACAAATAGCTGATTTTTATATTTTGGCATTGGATGAAACCCTCTCTATTTCACCCTAATCCCACAGTCTGTTCCTAATAGTAACTACTATACAACAGAGTGGAAAATAGCAGAGATCTGCAGCATGTACTTGCAATGATGAGAACACCCAGTTGCTTGCCTTTCACTCTCCCTTCTATTAAATTTCTGCCTATGCTATCCCCACCTAACAAACAACTAATCGACACAATCTTCAGCTCTTAAAAGAGCTTTTTGGAATGAATAACGCTCACTATAAGTTCCTATCACTCTCCTTACCCTCAAACTACGCTCTCCCTATGCAATGTGCGCAAGATGGCGCCGGCAGCCATTAACTATCCCCTATGATGCTGGAAGGCCAGCCAATCACAGTAATACAACACCAAAGATGGCGCCGGCATTACTGTGATTGGAAAGCCAGCGCAGCATGTTCATGGTCTGCAAATAAAGCGCCAAACATGCTGGGCGGGTCTCTCAAATATACAGAGGCAAATACCTACAAATACCGACTAGCCCGAATATCGTACTATTTGTGCAAGTAATGAATAGTGCTGATTGTGCTTGCTTATCTCTACCAGCCAGCAAATGGCAGTCTTTACTCACTAATGTCACATCACGCAAGGGCTCTTCAGGAGTATCACTGCTTGCTCTTATACTGCAAAATAAATTCATTTTGGAGCTAAACACCTCCCTGATGCTATTGCATGTTCACTGAGTCTGTCTAGGATTACATGAAAAGACAGAAGGATTTGTAAAATTTGACATTCCATAGAAGAAACAAGATGTTTGGAACAACCTCAAAAACAGTACTTTTTAGCACAGGAAAGATGTATATCTTTGTACCGTGTTAGCCAGTGTATAGAAAAATATTCAGGATTGAGAGTCCTCAGTAGTTGATACCTTTTAATGGCTAACTGAAAAGATGGTAACACATTGCAAGCTTTCGAGACTACTCAGGTCTCTTCATCAGGCTAGACTAAAGGGCATGTCACACTAAGAGATATCGCTAGCAATATCGCTATAACTAATGACGTTATAGCGATATTGCTAGCGATATCGCTATGTGTGATACTTACCTACGACCGGCTCCCCCGCTGGTTATCGCTGATTGCGCGAGAACGTTCAGGACTGTTTCTCGTCGTCTGCTTCCTGCGGCGCTTCCTGTGGAGAGACGAGCGACGAGCGTGGAGCCGGGCGGGAGGAAGCAGGATCGCCTGGTGTGACAGGTAAGTAGCGACCCCCGTCCCCTGCGATGTCGCTGGTGAGATCTGCCTGTGTGGCAGCTCAATAGCGACCACTTAGCGATGTACCAGCGATCCTGACCGCGTCATATCGCTGGTCGGGATCGCTGGTACATCGCTAAGTGTGACAGTACCTTAATACAAAATCTGAAGTCACATATTTATGCACAATACAGCCTAGAAAAAATGCAATAGATAAGACAAGTGACATGAAGCAGAACTATCAATATGGGAGAGGGAGAAACATAAATATAAACATTGGACCAGTTCATAGATAAGGAGTCCGGATGTTTTATGGTCCTCTGATTGGGGTCTAGTTCTGTGTTGTGATGCCCCCACACGGTTTTAAAAGGAAATTCCTTAATTGATGTAAAAAGACATAAATCCATGCGACACATTCATTCCAGCACTGAGAGTGTCAAAGTTCGTCATAAATTTGTACTCCCAAACTCGTCTCTCTCTCTGAGAATTGAAGTTACCTTTCAATACCAGTAATTTCATATCCACGCTGCTGTGATCAGGGATACAGAACTGTTTTGCCACAGGTAGATCCATTCTTTTTTCTCTTATTGTGTGACGATGAGCATTCATCCTTGTTCTAAGCTTTTGCCCTGTCTCCCCCACATACAGACCCCCAGTTGGACATTTAGTACAAATAATTAAGTACACCACATTAGATGTAATGCAGCTGAAAGTACCTGCGATCTTGTAGTCCTGATATGAGTTGGGGATCTTTATCTTGTCCGTGGTCATTATAAATGGACAGGTTTTACATTTTTTCTGGTTGCAAGGAAAGGTTCCTGCAGCTGTTGGAGAGGACAGGGAGCTTCTGACAATGATGCTTCTTAACCCCTTCACCCCCAAGGGTGGTTTGCACGTTCATGACTGGGCCAATTTTTACAATTCTGACCACTGTACCTTTATGAGGTCATAACTCTGGAACGCTTCCATGGATTCTGGTGATTCTGACATTATTTTCTCGTGACATATTGTACTTCATGTTAGTGGTAAAATTTAATTCAAATAACTTGCGTTTATTTGTGAGAAAAACGGAAATTTGGCGAAAATTTTGAAAATTTTGCAATTTTCCAACTTTGAATTTTTATGTCCTTAAATCACAGAGATATGGCACCCAAAAAACTTGATAAATAACATTTCCCACATGTTTACTTTACATCAGCACAATTTTGGAAACAAAATTTTTTTTTTGTTAGGAAGTTATAAGGGTTAAAAGTTGACCAGCGATTTCTCATTTTTACAACACCATTTTATTTTTACGAACCACATCACATTTGAAGCCACTTTGAGGGGTCTATATGATAGAAAATACCCAAAAGTGACACCATTCTAAAAACTGCACCCCTTAAGGTGCTCAAAACCACATTCAAGAAGTTTATTAACCCTTTAGGTGCGTCACAGGAATTTTTTTGAATATTTAAAAAAAAATGACATCTAACTTTTATTCACAAAAAAAGTACTTCAGGTTCAATTTTTTTTATTTTACCAAGGGTAACAGGAGAAATTGGACTGCAAAAGTGATTGTGCAATTTGTCCTGAGTACGCTGATACCTGATATGTGGGGGGGAACGATTGTTTCGGCGCATGGCAGAGCTCAGAATGGAAGGAGCGCCGTTTGACTTTTTCAATGCAAAATTGGCTGGAATTCAGATCGGACGCCATGTCACGTTTGGAGAGTCCCTGATGTACCTAAACAGTGGAAACCCCCTACAAGTGACCCCATTTTGGAAACTAGACCCCCCAAGGAACTTATCTAGATATGTGGTCAGAACTTTGAACCCACAAGGGCTTTACAGAAGTTTATAACGTACAGCAGTACAATTAAAAAATCATATTTTTTCCACAAAAATGATCTTTTCACCCCAATTTTTATTTTCCCAAGGGTAACAGGACCCTAAAAGTTATTGTGCAATTTGTCCTGAGTACGCTGATACCCCACATGTGGGGGTAAACCACTATTTGGGCGCATGGCAGAGCTCGGAAGGGAAGCAGCGCCATTTGACGTTTTTGGCTGGAATTGAGATCGGACGTCATGTTGCGATTGGAAAACCCCTGATGTACCAAAACAGTGGAAACCCCCCCCACAAATGACACCATTTTGGAAACTAGACCCCCTAAGGAACTTATCTAGATGTGTGGTGAGAACTTTGAACCCCCAAGGGCTTCACAGAAGTTTATAACATAAAGCCGTACAATTAAAAAATCATATTTTTTCCACAAAAATGATCGTTTCACCCTCAATTCTTATTTTTCCAAGGGTAACAGGACCCTAAAAGTTATTGTGCAATTTTTCCTGAGTACGCTGATACCCCACATGTGGGGGTAAACTACTATTTGGGCGCATGGCAGAGCTCGGAAGGGAAGCAGCGCCATTTGACGTTTTTGGCTGGAATTGAGATCGGACACCATGTCGCGATTGGAAAACCCCTGATGTACCAAAACAGTGGAAACCCCCCACAAATGACACCATTTTGGAAACTAGACCCCCTAAGGAGCTTATCTAGATGTGTGGTGAGAACTTTGAACCCCCAAGGGCTTCACAGAAGTTTATAACATAAAGCCGTACAATTAAAAAATCAAATTTTTTCCACAAAAATTATCTTTTCACCCTCAATTCTTATTTTTCCAAGGGGAACAGGACCCTAAAAGTTATTGTGCAATTTGTCCTGAGTACGCTGATACCCCACATGTGGGGGTAAACCACTATTTGGGCGCATGGCAGAGCTCGGAAGGGAAGCAGCGCCATTTGACGTTTTTGGCTGGAATTGAGATCGGACACCATGTCGCGATTGGAAAACCCCTGATGTACCTAAACAGTGGAAACCCCCCACAAATGACACCATTTTGTAAACTAGACCCCCCATGGAAGTTATCTAGATGTGTGGTGAGAACTTTGAACCCCCCAGTGCTTCACAGAAGTTTATAACGCCTGGGCGTGAAAATAAAAAATTCATATTTTTTCCACAAACATGATCTTTTAGTCACCATTTTTTTATTTTCCCAAGGGTACCAGGAGAAATTGGACCCCAAAAGTTGTTGTCCAATTTGTCCTGAGTATGCTGATACCCCATATGTGGGAGAAAACTACTGTATGGGCACACGTCGGGGCTCGGAAGGGAAGTAGTGACGTTTTGGAATGCAGACTTTGATGGAATGGTCTGCGGGTGTCATGTTGCCTTTGGAGAGCCCCTAATGTACCTAAACAGTGGAAACCCCCCACAAATGACCCCATTTTGAAAACTAGACCCCCTAAGAAACTTATCTAGATGTGAGGTGAGCACTTTGAACCCCCAAGGGCTTCACAGAAGTTTATAATGCCCGGGCATGAAAATAAAAAAATCGTATTTTTTCCACAAACATGATCAATTAGTCCCCAATTTTTTTATTTTTCCAAGGGTAACAGGAGAAATTGAACCCCAAAAGTTGTTGTCCAATTTGTCCTGAGTACGCTGACACCCCATATGTGGGAGAAAACTACTGTATGGACACACATCGGGGCTCGGAAGGGAAGTAGTGACGTTTTGGAATGCAGACTTTGATGGAATGGTCTGCGGGTGTCTTGTTGCCTTTGGAGAGCCCCTAATGTACCTAAACAGTGGAAACCCCCCACAAATGACCCCATTTTGGAAACGAGACCCCCTAAGGAACTTATCTAGATGTGTGGTGAGCACTTTGAACCCCCAAGGGCTTCACAGAAGTTTATAATGCCCGGGCATGAAAATAAAAATCGTATTTTTTCCACAAACGTGATCAATTAGTCCCCAATTTTTTCATTTTCCCAAGGGTAACAGGAGAAATTGGACCCCAAAAGTTGTTGTCCAATTTGTCATGAGTATGCTGACACCCCATATGTGGGAGAAAACTACTGTATGGACACACGTCGGGGCTCGGAAGGGAAGTAGTGACGTTTTGGAATGCAGACTTTGATGGAATGGTCTGCGGGTGTCATGTGCGTTTGGAGAGCCCCTGATGTACCTAAGCTATTGAAACTCCCCACAAGTGACCCCATTTTGGACACTAGACCCCCCACGGAACTTATCTAGATGTGTGGTGAGCACTTTGAACCCCCAAGGGCTTCACAGAAGTTTATAATGCCCGGGCATGAAAATAAAAATCGTATTTTTTCCACAAACGTGATCAATTAGTCCCCAATTTTTTCATTTTCCCAAGGGTAACAGGAGAAATTGAACCCCAAAAGTTGTTGTCCAATTTGTCCTGAGTACGCTGACACCCCATATGTGGGAGAAAACTACTGTATGGACACACATCGGGGCTCGGAAGGGAAGTAGTGACGTTTTGGAATGCAGACTTTGATGGAATGGTCTGCGGGTGTCTTGTTGCCTTTGGAGAGCCCCTAATGTACCTAAACAGTGGAAACCCCCCACAAATGACCCCATTTTGGAAACGAGACCCCCTAAGGAACTTATCTAGATGTGTGGTGAGCACTTTGAACCCCCAAGGGCTTCACAGAAGTTTATAATGCCCGGGCATGAAAATAAAAATCGTATTTTTTCCACAAACGTGATCAATTAGTCCCCAATTTTTTCATTTTCCCAAGGGTAACAGGAGAAATTGGACCCCAAAAGTTGTTGTCCAATTTGTCATGAGTATGCTGACACCCCATATGTGGGAGAAAACTACTGTATGGACACACGTCGGGGCTCGGAAGGGAAGTAGTGACGTTTTGGAATGCAGACTTTGATGGAATGGTCTGCGGGTGTCATGTGCGTTTGGAGAGCCCCTGATGTACCTAAGCTATTGAAACTCCCCACAAGTGACCCCATTTTGGACACTAGACCCCCCACGGAACTTATCTAGATGTGTGGTGAGCACTTTGAACCCCCAAGTGCTTCACAGAATTTTATAATGCTCGGACGTGAAAATAAAAAAATCATTTTTTTCCACAAAAATGATATTTTTGCCCCTAATTTTTTATTTTCCTAAGGGTAACAGGAGAAATTGGACCCCAAAAATTGTTTTGCAATTTGTCCTGAGTAGACTGATACCCTACATGTGGGGGTAAAACACTGTTTGGGTGCATGTCAGAGCTTGGAAGGGAAGGAGCACCATTTGACTTTTTCAACTCAGAATTGGCTGGAATTGAAATCAGACGCCATGTTGCATTTGGAGAGCCCCTGATGTGCCCAAACAGTGGAAACCCCCAATTCTAACTCCAACCCGAACCCCAACACACCCCTAACCCTAATCTCAGCCCTAACCCTAACCCTAGCCCTAACCCTAGCCCTAACCCTAGCCCTAACCCTAACCCTACCCTAACCCTAACCCTAACCGTAATGGAAAAATGGAAATAAATACATTTTTTTTATTTTATTATTTTTCCCTAACTAAGGGGGTGATAACAGGGGGTTTGATTTACTATTTATGGCGGTTTTTATGTTTGGCGGCTGTCGCACGCTAAAAGATGCTTTTTATTGTAAAAATAGTTTTTGCATCACCACATATTGAGAGCTATATTTCCGTATTTTGATCCACCGAGTCATGTGAGGTCTTATTTTTTGCGGGACGAGTTGACATTTTTATTGGTACCATTTTCGGGCATGTGACATTTTTTGATCGCTTTTTATTCCTATTTTTGGGACGCAGAATGAACAAAAACCAGCGTTTCATGAATTTCTTTTGGGGGGGTGCGTTTACACCGTTCCGCGTGCGGTAAAATTGATAAAGCAGTTTTATTCTTTGGGTCAGTACGGTTACAGCGATACCTCATTTAGGTCGTTTTTTTATGTTTTGTCGGTTTTATGCAATGAAAACTATTTTATATAAAAAATAATTATTTTTGCATCGCTTTATTCTGCGAGCTATAACTTTTTTATTTTTTCGCTGATGATGCTGTGTGGCAGCTCCTTTTTTGCGGGACAAGATGACATTTTCAGCGGTACCATGGATATTTATATACGTTTTTTTGATCGCGTGTTATTACACTTTTTGCTTTGCAGTATGATAATAAATCATTATTTTTTGCTTCGTTTTTTATTTTTTAAGGGGTTCATTAAAGGGGTTAACTAATGGGACAGTTTTATAGGGCGGGTCGTTATGGACGCGGCGATACCTAATATGTGTACTTTTATTGTTTGTTTGTTTTTTTATTTTCAAAAAATAGATTTATTTGGGGGAATATTTTTTTTTTTTTGTAATTTATTTGGCGATTTTTTTAAAATTATTTTAACACTTTATTTTTATTTTTTTTTTACCTTATTAAATAGTCCCAGGTGGGACATCACTGTTCTGTGACAGATCGCTGATCTGTCACAGGCAGTGCACAAGGCTTCCTCATGCCTGCGCTTTGCAGGCACTGAGGAAGCCAGCTTCCTGCAGGCCCCCGAAGGCCCCCGTCGCCATCTTGGATTCGGGGGCCTGCAGGAAAGGAACCCCCGGCAGCAGCGCTGCACATTGCGCTGCCGTGGGGGGCTCAGGGAAGCACGGAGGGAGCCCCCTCCCTGCCGATGCTTCCCTTTAACCCCCGGTACACCGCGATCATGTTTGATCGCGGCGTGCAAGGGCTTAACGTGTCGGGGGCGGTCCGTGACCACCCCTGACACATTGTGCCGGGTGTCAGCTGTGATAATCAGCTGACACCCGGCCGCGATCAGTGGCGCTCACCACGTGGGCGCCGCTGATCGCGGTAGACGTACTATCCCGTCCATGGGCATAGGGGCCCGGGTGCCATGGACGGGATAGTACAACAGATGTCAGGAAGGGGTTAAATTTGGGGGCTGCCTAAAACACAGCAGTGGGGGGTCTGGAAAAATGGATTTCAATCGGGCATCTTTTTGTAGTAAAGGTTGTAATTTCCATGCAGCTCCCCTTAGCACCTCCAGATTTGGGTTGTAGGTGACTACTAGAGGCACTCGGTTATTTTCTTCTTTAGCTTTGTAATTTAGCAGGTGATTCCTTGACAATCTGGTGGCTCTTGTAATTTGGTTTTCAATTGTTCTTGGATGGTAACCCTGATTCAAAAAGGTCTTTTTGAGGCGACCAAGGTGTTTGTCTCTATCCATGGGGTTGGAACATATACGATTGTATCTGATGGCTTGGCTATAGATAATAGAGTTCTTTATGTGTTTTGGATGGAAACTGTCCCATTTAAGGTATGTTGGACGGTCGATTGGCTTCTGATACAGGGATGTCTCTATTTCATTGTTTTTTAGCTTAATGATGGTGTCCAAAAAATTAATCTCAGTACTGGAGTAGTTGAGTGTTAAATTGATGGTGGGATGAAATTGATTAAACTGTTCGTGGAACGTCTTTAGCTGTTGCTCAGACTCCGTCTAGATGATTAAAGTATCATCAATGAAGCGGTAGTAGGCCAGGGGCCTGATGGGGCATGAGGACAAAAAGTCACTTTCAAGCTTTGCCATGAAAAGATTTGCATACTGTGGAGCCATTTTACTTCCTATAGCTGTGCCAGTCTCCTGTAGATAGATCCTGTTGTCAAATTCAAAGTAATTGTGGGTGAGGATGAATTTTATAAGTTTCACCACAGCATCAGCATCAGTCCCTGTGTTTTTCATGAAGAATTTGCAGGCATTTAAACCATCTTGGTGTGGGATATTAGCGTACAAAGATTCCACATCCATGGTGGCCAGGATGGTTCCTTCTGTTAGAGGACCTATTGCTGCTAGTTTATTCAATAGGTCAGTTGTGTCCTGAATGTAGCTGGATGTATCCTTCACCAGTGGTTTAAGAATACCCTCTACCCATCCAGATACCTGCTCAGTGAGGGTGCCCACACTTGAAATAATTGGTCTTCCTGGATTTCCAGATTTGTGGATTTTGGGAAGCATGTAGAATGTCCCTATTCTTGGAGTCTCTGGTATCAGGTCATCGCCAGCTCTTATGGACTGGTCAGGCAGACAAGAAACCAACTTGTTTAGTTCCTTGTAATAGTCCTGTGTAGGATCCGACTCCAATTTTCTATAGTAGCGTGTGTCCATAAGTTGCCTGTTTGCTTCCTTCATGTAGTCTGACGTATTCATCATGACTATTGCACCTCCCTTGTCAGCAGGTTTAATGATGATTTCTTTGTTGGTTTTTAAAGACTGTATGGCCTTTCTCTCCTGGGCACTGATGTTGGATGCTTGTCTCCTGTTAGTGTCTATGATTGTGGATTTTATCAAATGTCTGAAGGAGTCTATATATTTATCCAAATGAGGGTTGTGTCCAGGTGGAGGTGTCCAGTCTGACCTTTTCCTAGTTGTTACGATCCCTTTTCCTTCGGTCTGAGTGTTTTCTGAATCTTCTGTATCATTGAAATATTCCCTCAGGCGCAGTCTCCTGAAATACTGTTCCATATCACTGCAGAGTTCAGTTTTATCTAGGGCCTTAGTGGGACAAAATGAGAGTCCTCTAGAAAGCACGGCCAGTTCCACTTTGTTGGGTTTATAATCTGAGAGATTGATGACACAGTTAGATGCTTTTGTGCCTGGAGTGGAGTGGTTGTCAACTTGTCAGGTTTTGGATTTGTTTTGTATCTGTTTGTATAGAGTCCTGAATTGAGACGCAGTCTGTGCAGTTTCTTTTCCTTGTTATGAACCAGAAAGGTCCGTAGTTTGTTGTAGTATTGTTGTAATTTTTGCTCCGTGTGGGGGCATCACAACACAGAACTAGACCCCAATCAGAGGACCATAAAACATCCGGACTCCTTATCTATGAACTGGTCCAATGTTTATATTTATGTTTCTCCCTCTCCCATATTGATAGTTCTGCTTCACGTCACTTGTCTTATCTATTGCATTTTTTCTAGGCTGTATTGTGCATAAATATGTGACTTCAGATTTTGTATTAGTCTTGCCTGATGAAGAGACCTGAGTAGTCTCGAAAGCTTGTAATGTGTTACCATCTTTTCAGTTAGCCATTAAAAGGTATCAACTACTGAGGACTCTCAATCCTGAATATTTTACTTTTTAGCATTGTTTTCACACCTGCCTAAAACTTTTGCACAGGACTTTTGCAATGTTTCAATTGCTCATTTTGATTTCAGTTCCTGGAGTGAGTTTAGTGGCTTCGGGAACATTTCTTTCTGTGGGAAACATAATTTACAAGTGTTAGTAGCATTAGTTTTTTAGTGCATGATAGATGATTGGCTTCTCTTCAAACTCTTGGATGTTAATGTCTGCTTTAATCGGTACTATTAACCACAATCCTTTGACACTAAATTTGCATATAAACATGCCTACATATGGTGAATACACATTGTGATGGCATTACAAACATATGGATAGCACCAACATGCCTCATGGGTACATTTTAAATGATTGATTTGTGCTGCTTTGCTTCATTTTGTTCTGTAATAGTTCTTAAATTTCCAATCTGATGTTGCTTATCTACATGTAAATGATACATACTAGCAGGGCCGGCTCCCGGATTTTGAGGGCCCCGGGCGAAATAGTCTCAGTGGGCCCCCCCTTGAACACATACCACGATTCATGATGCACAGATACAGCAGAGAAATATAGGTATAGTACAATGCCAGATTTCACTTCTTACATGAGTGATAGCTATTGTAAATTCTATTGTGTAGGGACTAGTAGAGCACTATGGTTCCAGCCTTTGGGGAGTGGGGGCAATAGTAGCGTATTTTACGGCGCCAGCCTCTGTGGTAAGGCAGGGCTTTTCAGGGACAGAACTGGGTAACAAACATCGTCATTTTCCTGCTGTCCCTTACTTTGGTTGCACATTTTGAATTTGTGTTGGAACTCCGGTGAGTTTCCCTAGTGTGGACTTTTAATGTCTTTGTCATTTTCTTACATTTTTTTTTTTTAATATACTCAATAAAGATTATTTTTCGAAAGTGCATTTTTTTTGGTTTATGGACTCTTAAAAACGGATGGTGTGCGACTACTCCTTACAACTTGGAGATGGGAATGGGAAGAAGCCGTTGTACCATCAAGTCTGCAGTTTCTCGCTATTGCACCATTCTAGAAACATGAAGACAAACTGCAGACAAGTCGCCCCCTCCCTGCATTGGAGTCTGAACTGTAGAGTGGGACTTGTGGAAAGGTGTAAATTCCTGGATCATCACTAGCTTGGTCCTGGAGAATGATGGTTGAGGCCGGGCCGGGGTCTGTAGTTTGGAGACATTGGAGGTTGTTGGTGTGCTAGGTCTGTTAGGTGGTCAGCCTACGTGGGTCGCTAGTGCCCAGAATCAGGTTACACCATTTTACGTGCACCGTACACAACATGTAAAGCCTTGCTTGCCCTATTTGCAGCACTAAAAGCCACGAGAAAAAGGGTGCATAACCAAAATACCAAACACCTCACCGTAAAATGGCCTTTATGGCCTGGGGGGCATTTATTATAGGGATGCCAAGGCTCCTTACTGATTGATCCACCTTACCCTATATCATCCTCCACCCCCCCTAAAGCCAGAACTCACCATTGTTGTGGTTTGAGATCAGAACTTGAGATGAGAAGCCGGTTGCCGAGAGATGTGTCAGCCAGTGTCTGGTGCGGACTGCGGTGGTGACAACTGCTGCAGTCGGAGCGAGGAGCCACAGCAAGCGCCGGGGCCAGGAGCCGGGAGATCAGCCGCCAGTGTCCAGTGCGGCGGTCAGTGGAAGCTGCTGCAGCAGGAGCCGCCGAAGCGAGGAACCTCACTGAGCTCCGGGGCCCGGGTGCCACTGCCAGCTGGAGCTGCCGCAGCAGGAGCCGCCGGCGCCACCACTCACTGTCATGGAGCAAAGACCGAGGAGCCTCACTCAGCGAGCCACAGCACCAGCTACTCACTAGGTGTCAGGACTCAGGAGATGTGTGCCGCCTGTCGCCGGTGTCCGGTCGCTGCCCGGTCCCTCTGTGTCCAGAGAGAGGCGCGCAGCGCACTTCACAAGCTCCTGCTTCCTCCTTCCGCCCCGTCCTGTCTCCGCCTTGTCACTTCCTCCCTGCGTCGCACACGTGACAAGAGACAGGGGAGGGGAGCTCTCCACCAATCAAAGGACACTCCTGGGCTGCTGCTGGACTGCGATTGGCTAACGGCGCGCGTCTCCTGCCGGCGCCACTGAATCAGATTTATGGTTGCATTCCCCAGTAGCCAGACAGTGTGTCACCGCGTGTGGGCCCTTCCGTCGCGCCAGGGCCCCGGCACTTGCCCGCGTACGCCGGGTGCTGACGCCGGGCCTGCATACTAGATATGAGTGAATTGATTGGAGGTGAATAGTATTTGTCTTAAATTTTATGAAATTAGCAGGCTTTGGAGATTTAAAGCAATTTGGAATCCGATTCACACGAGTTGTCAAAAAAATTCTCGCTAACATTGAGCACATTGCAAAAAAAAGGCTGACATGACCTCAGGCTTGTGCTTCTTGCTGCTATCATATTACATTGTATTACATTGTATAGCACAGACAAAAAGGAGGGAGCACCGTAGCCTATCTAAGGCTGGAGTCAGATGCAACGGTCCATTTTTTACGGACGAGAATCACAGAAATGCCCCCTGAACAATGATCCATATGTCATCCGTGTGCAATGCGAAGATGCAATTTTCTCGCATCTAAACATCCATGTGACATCCGTATAGCGAGATTTTCTCGCCGGCTTGCAAAATGTACATATAATGAATAGCGGCCCTAAAAATCATGAATAAATAATGGGGAAGCCTATTTATTGGCTCCACAAGTTCCGTCCTCCCAATGAAAAAAATTGTGTGGGCTTCTGCACAATTTTCTCCACCAGAGATGGAAAGCCAGTGACTGAGGGCAGATATTAATAGCCTAGAAAGGGACCATTGTTATTGCCTCCCCTGGCAAAAAAACATCTGCCCCCAGCCACCCAAAGAAAAGGCGCATCTGTAAGATGCGCCAATTCTGGCACTTAGCCTCTCTCTTTCCATTGCCGTGCAGCAGTGGCATATGGAGTAATAAGGAGTTAATATAACCTTGCTTTTTTAAGCTGACATTAAGCCCGGTTAATAATAGAGAGGTGTCAATAAGACACCTATCCATTATTAACCTTATAGTATGAAAGGGTTAATAAAACACACACAGTATTTTAATGAAATAATGAAACACACATTTTTGCCATCTTTATTAAACTCCCAATCCAATCTAAGCCCTTGTTCTCCTGTAAAAAATCAAAAATTAACAGTATCACATACCTATCCGCCGTACAGTCAGGTCCCATGCTTCAATACATCTCAAGGGGTTAAATAGTTTACAACCGGGAGCGGTGCTAATGCTACCACCCCGGCTGTAAACCACTGCGCAGCTTCCCAGCCTGACCGGAGATAAACTCAGTAGCATGGGAAAGTTTCTGAACATATTACCACTCTACCGAGTTCATCGCGGGTCAGGCGGGGAGTCTGCGCAGCCTCAGTAACTACCGTTGACCTCTCCACTATTAACCGGGCTTATTGTTACCTTACAATAGCAAGGTAATATTAACCCCTTATTACCCCATATGCCACCGCTACACGCCAATGGGAAGAGAGAGGCTAAGTGCCAAAATTGGCGCATCTTACAGATACGTCTTTTCTGGGGTGGCTGGGGGCAGATGTTTTTAGCAGGGGGAGGGCAATAACAATGGTCACTTTCTAGGCTATTAATATCTGCCCTCAGTCACTGGCTTTCCCTCTCTGGCAGGGAAAATTGCGCGGGAGCCCACACAATTTTTTCTGTGAATTAATTCTTTAATTTAACACCTACAGCTCCAATATTTTACACACACACACACACACACACACACTAATAACGTTATTAGTTAGGGACATATATAAATCTATCTGCTATGCAATGGTTAACTGTATGTAAACTGTTATGAATGGGTAACCGAGGACAAAAAAAGCAACACACACTAAGTCTCAGAAAACCAGAGAGGTTGGTAACTATGCAAATTGCAGATCCCTGATCTTAACGCACAACTAGCAGCAGTCGTGGAGTGTGCCTATGATGGTCCTGGACGCCTCATCACAACCGGAGAGCTAAATAAACCTAAAGTAAGAAAAGAGGAAAACTAACTCCTCCAGAGCAGACCCCAAAGGAAAGACAGCCCCCCACATGTATTGACGGTGAAGCAAGATGAAAACACAAACAAAGGCAGAAAAATAGGCTGAGCAAACGATGGGGCCAAACTAACTTGAAAGGACAGGAAAGGAAAGATACTGTCTGCAATCTGCCAAAAAACCCTACCCAAAATAATGTCCAACACTTCTGATAACAAGATTAACCCTGAAGTCACTAGACTTCTCCCACTATATCAGCACTCTGAAATATTCTGAGACAGAGTAAAAAAGAGGCCAATCTAATAAAGGACAAAAAGGCAAATTGGCAAATACAGATAAATAAGAGTGGAAGTTCAGCACAGCCCAGGCGGGCTGGCTGACCACAAAAAAACTGAGTCGACCAACAAAAGCAAGTGTGAACATTAGCAAAAACAAACTTAACTTGAGAAGACTGGAGCAGAGCTGAAGTCCAAGACCTTAGAAGCAGACTGAATCACCAGTAAATGGATAGGGCGTCTGCTGTCTTATATCCAGTCTGATACTCCAGAGACCCAATCATTATCCTCCTCGTCAGGTGGCAGACCATTACCAATTAAACCAACCTCACTACCTCCTGTTACCACCAGAGGGAGGACGGAAGGAGAACTCCCAGCTGGTGAAGCAGAAAATGAGCTCATAACAGTAAACCATGTCTCAAATCCTGTTGGCTTCTGCAATGATTTTACAGAAGCAGACAATTGAACTATCACCTATCTATATAGCTATCTATATGTCTAAGAAATATAAATCTCTATATATAAAATTGAATGTGTGTGTGTCACCAAACAATCACGAAGCATCTTTCATTTCACCAGAGATGTTTAAAAGAAGCTGAGCTGTGATTGTTTGCTATGAGCAACAGTTTTCCCACTCCAGAAAACACCTCAGCAGACACTGACTGGGTGGGAGAAATCTAGCATCCCTGGGAACATAAGCTCCCGGCCATTGTCTGCCCCCCAGAAAGGAGCAGAGAGCACATGACAGGAATGAATCACCCCCTCCCATGCCCATATACCCATCACACATCCTCCATCCGATAGGCACATCTTCCCTCTTAAAAGGATCTCCGGCATGGAAGTTAGGGCAAATCCATCCACACTTTGGTTTTGACCCCAGGGTCTCTTAAAGGGATCATTGGTATGGAAGTCAGGGCAATTCCACTAAGTGCTCTGGTTCTGACCCCAGGCCTCTCTTAAAGGGATCCCTGGTATGGAAGTTAGGACCGTTCCACTCAGCATTGTGGTGCTGACCACAGGGTCTCTTAAAGAGATCATTGGTATGGAAGTTAGGGCAATTCCACTAAGCGCTCTGGTTCTGACCCCAGGGTCTTTTAAAGGGATCCCCGGTGCGGAAGTGAGGGCAAATCCACTCTGCGCTTTGGTACTGACCTTAAGCCTCTCTTAAAGGGATCTCGAGTATGGAAGTTAGGGAAAATCCCTCAGCGCTCTGATTCTGACCCCAGGCTTCTATTAAAGGGATCATTAGTATGGAAGTCAGGGCAAATCCATCCAGAGCTTTGGTTCTAACCCCAGGCCTCTCTTAAATGGATCCCCGGTGTGGAATTAGGGCAATTCCACTCAACATTCTTGTTCTGACCCCAGGCTCTCTTAAAGGTATCCCCAGTATGGAGGTCAGGGCAATTGCCTTCAAATGCTCTGGTACTGACCCCAGGCTCTCTTAAAGGGATTTCCTGTATGGAAGTTAGGGCAAATCCCTCAGCGCTCTGAATCTAACCCCAGGATTCTATTAAAAGGATCATTGGTATGCAAGTCAGGGCAAATCCACTCAGCACTCTGGTTCTGATCCCAGGCTCTCTTAAAGGGATTCCCGGTATAGAAGTTATGGCAATTCCACTCAGCACTCTGGTTCTGACCCCAAGCCCCTCTTAAAGGGATCCTCAGTATGGAAGTGAGGGCAAATCCACTCTGTACTTTGGTACTGACCCCAGGCTCTCTAAAAAGGAATTTCCTGTATGGAAGTTAGGGTAGATCCCTCAGCACACTGATTCTCACCCCAGGCTTCTATTAAAGGGATTATTGGTATGGAAGTCAGGACAAATCCACTCAGCGCTCTGGTTCTGATGCCAGGCCTCTCTTAAAGGGATCCCCGGTATGGAAGTTAGGGCCATTCCACTCAGTGCTCTGGTTCTGACCCCAGGCTGATGGGATGATGTGGGATATTAGGGGTAGTAGTCTGGTGGCTCTGGCTGATGGGATAATGTGGGATATTACGGGGAGTTGTCCAGTGGCTCTGGCTGACTGGATGATGTGGGATATTAGGGGTAGTAGTCCAACAGCTGTGACGAGATGATGTGGGATATTAGTGGTAGTTGTCCGGTGGCTATGGCTGACGGGATGATGTGGGATATTAAGGGTAGTAGTCCGGTGGCTTTGACAAGATGATGTGGGATATTAGTAGTCCGGTGGCTCTGGCTGACAGGACGATGTGGGATATTATAGTGAATGTGGCCATGCAGAGTGGGCAGGGCTATAAACCCAGCTTTATATATATGTATATATATATATATATATATAATCATTATAATTTGTTATAACTAACCATAGTTAGTTACTATGCCCGGACAGCACCGGGCTCTTCAGCTAGTGTATGTATATATATATATATATATATATATATATATAAATATATATATATACACACAGTATATATGTGTGTGTGTCAATGACATATATATATATATGTGTGTTTGAGTGATTTTACAGTATAGCGTACTGAATTGCTGGCTTTTCTAAAAGGACACCGGTGCGCATTTCTCACAAGTCACACGCATGGTCTGTGTGTAATCCGTTTTTTTCTCGTACCCATAGACTTGCATTGGCAAGTCTCGGCCGAGATTCGGTGCAAATCGCAGCATGTTGCGATTTCACACGAACGTATAAAACAGGCGAGAAAAAAAACAGATGATGGGAGCTTCCCCATAGATTAACAGCGGTCCAAGTGCTATGCGATTTTTTTTCGCATAGCACTCGTCCATATTCTACTGTGTGACTCCGGCCTAAAAGCCTAAGCAGGGAAAGCAGCAGCCATTTTAGGGTTATTTTAGGCTATTGAAAATACATCAGAGCTAACTGTTAAACAATGAACATATGAACAGAAAGTCCTAAAATATTAGACAAATATTCCAGGCAGTAATGTGTTTTACAACTGCAGCACTGAAATAGAAGAAGAGTGCAGTAGTCTGCGAATAATACAGAGCTTCAGTTCATAGGGGGATAGAGAGATGAGAGAAATGCCAGTATTAGACGTTACAGACCTAGTGTGATTGATCAGTGCCATAGTGCAGCTGGAATTTGTTTTGCTTTATTATTTGAAATATACATTTTTTTCTTTATTCTCAAAGTACTAAAAAGCAGCAATCAAGTATTAAATTTTTACAGAAATTAAAATCTGAAATCAGTATCATAGTCTGTTTTTTTTTTATTTCTTGCGTAATCTTTTTGTGAGCAGGGGAATAATTGTTTTTTTTTTTTAAATTAAAAGTAACACAATCCAGACATTTAATTGTAACTATCAACCTCACAAAGTGTGTGTTGTAAAAAGTTTTTTTTTGCACACCTCTTTTATTAGTCAAATTTTACATCCATACATGCCACACTAATACAGGGCCCCTTTTAGGTGCTAACATTTTTGGATGTGTTCCTACCTAGCATTACTTGTTATGGCCAACTTGGGAAGGGGGGGTTGAATTTTGGTAAAAACTTGTGTTTTTAATGAAGACATTTAACTGTACATATCTGTTTTTGCACACTTATTTTCCTAGTACAATTTGACAACTGCACATACCTTACTCATACTCTGCCTGCTGCCATATTTCACTTTCTGAAAATGGGTCCACTAACATAGCTTTTCTTTTTATTTCCTTTTTGAAAAGTGTGGCTACATTTACTTAGAAAAATAGAAATAAAAATGTGTTGCTGATGAATATGTGGATTGGTTTAGTACTTCCTTTAGTAGCATTTTGTCTGTTATAACTAGCTGAAGCTACTGACACAGTTTCAAACCTATTTTTTTTTATAAATGTTGGAATATATTTGGTGCAACAACTCCATTCCTGTCAAAGTGTTTAGTTGCTAGATTTGTATGCTGTTTATAAAGTTTTATGAAGAGGTAAGTTCCGGACTGGACCAAGGGAATGCAGTGGACGTGGTGTACATGGACTTTTCAAAAGCTTTTGATACGGTGCCACACAAAAGGTTGATACATAAAATGAGAACAATGGGGATAGGGGAAAATATGTGTAGGTGGGTTAAGAGCTGGCTCAGGGATAGGAAACAAAGGGTGGTTATTAATGGAGCACACTCAGACTGGGTCACGGTTAGCAGTGGGGTACCACAGGGGTCAGTTTTGGGCCCGCTTCTTTTTAACATATTTATGAATGACCTTGTAGGGGGCATAGAGAGTAGAATTTCAATATTTGCAGATGACACTAAACTCTGCAGGGTAATCAATACAGAGGAGGACAATTTTATATTACAGGAGGATTTATGTAAACAAGAAGCTTGGGCTGATAAATGGCAAATGAGCTTTAATGGGGATAAATTTAAGGTCATGCACTTGGGTAGAACGAACAAGATGTATAATTATGTGCTTAATTGTAAAACACTGGGCAAAACAGTCACTGAAAAAGACCTGGGTGTATGGGTGGACGACAAACTCACATTTAGCGGCCAGTGTCAGGCAGCTGCTGCAAAGGCAAATAAAATAATGGGATGCATTAAAAGAGGCATAGATGCTCATGAGGAGAACATAATTTTACCTCTATATAAGTCACTAGTGCGACCACACTTAGAATACTGTGTACAGTTCTGGTCTCCGGTGTATAAGAAAGACATAGCTGAACTGGAGCGGGTGCAGAGAAGAGCGACCAAGGTTATTAGGGAACTAGGGGGTCTGCAATACCAAGACAGGTTATTACACCTGGGGTTATTTAGTTTGGAGAATCGAAGGCTTAGGGGTGATCTTATTACAATGTATAAATATATGCGGGGACAATACCAAGACCTTTCTAATGATCTTTTTACTCTTAGACCTGTGACGGGGACAAGGGGGCATCCTCTACGTCTGGAGGAAAGAAGGTTTAAGCATACTCACAGATGCGGATTCTTTACTGTAAGAGCAGTGAGACTATGGAACTCTCTGCCATATGATGTTGTAATGAGTGATTCCCTACTAAAATTTAAGAAGGGACTGGATGCCTTTCTTGAAAAGTATAATATTACAGGGTATATACACTAGTTTCCTTAATATTGCGTTGATCCAGGGAGCTAGTCTGATTGCCGTATGTGGAGTCGGGAAGGAATTTTTTTCCCCAATATGAAGCTTACTGTTTGCCACATGGGGTTTTTCTACCTTCCTCTGGATCAACATTTTAGGGCAAGTTAGGATAGGATATGGGTTGAACTAGATGGACTTAAAGTCTCCCTTCAACCTTAATAACTATGTTACTATGTAAAAAAAAACTCCCTGAGGCTCACACAGGGAGAGCATGTGACTGTATTTCCTGTTTTCCTGTGTCTGTGTATAAGAGAAGCAGCCTGCTGTAGATGCTGCACAGAGTGAGACACACAAATGATTTATTCCTGATCTATTAAGCTTATCATATATTGTTCCTGATTGTTCCTGAATAAAGAAGCTCTTTTGTCACATGCTTGGAGAGTATCCTTAGTAATCTGCTGCCATAAATGAGTTATTTACCTAATTAGAAATGAGAGGAGTTCAATATTCTTAGGTGCTTATATTAGATCAGAGGACTCAGTTTGAGCCTCAGGCCACGTGCACATGGTTAGTATTTGCTGAGTTTTTTATCTCAGTATTTGTAAGGTAAAGCAAGGAGTGAAACAGTCAGAGGAAAAGATGGATTGGAAGTGATTGTAAGTAGCAGACTGGAATCTAAGGAGTGTTGTTTCTGCTTGTGGAGAATGACAAACCAGGCCTATGAGGAGACTTATACATTATGCAATCTCCTCAAAATTAAATATGCAAATTGCCTCTTCAGAGAGAAAGAAGACTTAAACTCTAATTGGAAGTAGCAATCCTAAAAATCTATATCAACCCTTTAACGAGCCTTGCCATATGACTTAGGATAAAAGCCAAACCAGAATATCAATTTTCAGACAAGGTGACAAGGCCTAGCTTGTCACTCTCCACAAGGAGAAGCATTATCCCATTCTTAAGCCTAGCCACATCAGATCTCATACTTTGCAAATTGAGATTATGGTTTGGCTTTTATCCTAAGTCATATGGAAAGGCTCATTAAAGAGTTGATATTGACCTTTAAGATTGCTACTTCCAAAATATGGCACTAGAGCTTAAGTTCCCTTCCTCTCTGAAGAGGCAATTTGTATATATTATTTAACCCCTTAAAGTCCATAGACGGGCATAGCCCGTCATGGCAGGATGTCAGTTCTCGCATCATGATGGGCTATGCCCGTCATGCCTTTGAACTACCACTGCATGTAAGCACGAAGTGGTAGTTCAGTGCCGACAGCTGTCATAGACAGCTGACAGGCATGGCAAGGGGTGCAGGGATCCTTGCAGTCGGTCCCCGCACCCAGAACACCGTGATCGATCAGTCAATCTGACTGACCGATCACAGCATGATCGGGCAGGAGATGCTGAAATTTCAGCATCTCCTGCCCAGTCAGTGCAGGAGCTCAACGCTGCCAGTGGCTGAGCTCCTGCACTTACAGCCAGGAGCGGCATCCGTGCCACCCCTGGCTGTTAACCCCCTGATTGCTGTGATCGAGCGCGATCGCAGCATTCAGGGGGGAGGCAGAGGATCGAGGGCTTCCTCTGCCTACAGATCGGCATCCCCGAGATATAATCTCAGGCCTGATCTCAGCCATGATGACCCAGGGTTGTCATGACAACCCTTGGGTCATCCAGCTACGGAAAGCCTCTGAGACCATGCTTACAGCATGGTCTCAGCAGCTTTCTCCATAGTGATAATGCATTGCAATGCTGGAGCATTGCAATGTATTATACCTGCAAATCAAAGTGAAAGTCCCATAAATCGACAAGGTAAAAAATAACATTTTGTAAAAAAAAGTATTAAAAAATAATAAAAATAAATTGAAAAATCTCTAAAAAAATACACATTTTTATGTAAAAAAGAAAAAAAAATACACTTTTGATATCGCCGCGTCCGTAAAAATCCCATCTATAAAAGTGTCACCCTACTTAACCCCTTCAGTGAACGCCGTGAAAAAAGAACTAAAAAAAGTAGCAAATTGTACTATGATGATACCGCTTGGAAAAAGTGTAATAAAACACGATAAAAATGTGATAATGGCAGGTACGCGGGATGCAGTGACGAGACGCGAGACGGATTGAACTTTAGGCAGTAACTTTTATAGATAGATGCCAGTAGGGCTATCCTAAGCAACCAAACAAGATAACAGAAATTGTCCTTGCAGGGACACGTCTACTCCGGCAAAGGCTGGTCACTAGAGGGCCAAGGTATGGCCGACTATGGGTCCTTAATTATGATGTGTCATTTATCCGTCCTGCCGTACCTCGGTGTCCTGTTCGATGGTGCTTCGGCGTCGCAGCCGCTGGGCCCAACCGCTAAGAACGTAGTTTTTGGACGTTCCGATGCCAAGGCGAAGCAGGGGCACAAGAGGCCCTAGAAGAGTTCTTTGGCAGAGTGTCCCCCAGCAGAGGCAGCGGGATACCGCCTGGGAGTGGGAGAGTGGAGGCCGCAGCCCCCGGACAGGGGCGGGCAGTAGCGGTACTGAGTGGCGGTTGGTAGGCCACTGGCGCAGCCAGCGGCTGCACTAGGGGACCCGTGGTGCGGCAACGGCCGTGGGCTGGAGTGAAGCGGCGGTCTTCTGTCGGTCGGCTCGGTGCCGTCTCCCTGTGGTCCACCAAGAGTCTCCCTCCTGTCGCTGTCCTCTTCTCTGGTTGCTGCTAGTTGTTCTGGCTCCCTGGCGCTCCCACGGTCTTCTGCTCCTTCTCTCTCATTCTGCTGACTCACTCTGACTGGTGCTCCCTGCCCCTTTAATAGAGGCTCCTCCCCCAATTATCCTGGAAGTCTCAGCGGTCCGTCCCCTAACTCTGTTCCCCGGAAACAAACCTCCTAGGAACCTAGATGATGGTCCCCTTTGTTCTGGCCCGGACACTCTGCGGGGACCCCTCCTCCTACAAAAAAACGAATGGTAATAAATATAGTATCACTGAATGCGCCATCTTGTCCAGCAAAAAACAAGCTGCCATACAGCTCCATCAGCGGAAAAATAAAAAAGTTATAGCTCTCAGAATAAAGTGATGCAAAAATAATTATTTTTTCTATAAAGGTTTTTATTGTGTAAAAAATTCCAAAGCATAAAAAAATATAAATGAGGTATCGTTGTAATCGTAGTGACCTGAAGAATAAAGCTGCCTTACCAATTTTACCACACTCGGAATGGAGAAAAAAAAAACATTTCCTGAATTGCTGGTTTTTGTTCATTCTAGAAAGCTATCAAAAAACGATATGTGCCCAAAAATGGTACCAATAAAAACAACAGCTTGTCCCGCAAAAAACAAGCCCACACATGACACTGTCGTCCGAAATATGGAAAAATTATAGCTCTTAAAATACGGCAATGCAAAAAATTCTTCCAAAAAAAGCACCTTTTAGTGTGTGACAGAAGCTAATCATGAAAAAAGGGTATAAATCTGGTATCTTTAATCGCACCTACCCGAAGAATAAAGTCGCCATATCACTAATACCGCACGAGGAAAGGCGTAAAAAATAAAACTAATTCTTCACCTTTTGTGGATTTGTTCATTCTGCCTCCCAAAGATTGCAGTAAGGCGATCACAGTGGTTCCCCCCCACACATGGGGTATCAGCGTACTTAGGACAAATTGTACAACTTTTGGGGGTCCAATTTCTCCTGTTACCCTTGTGAAAATAAAAATTTTGGGGTAAAAAGATCATTTTTGTGGAAAAAAAAGGATTTTTTAATTTTCACAGCTCTACATTATAAACTTCTGTGAAGCACTTGGGGGGTTTCAAAGTGCTCACTACACATCTTTTTGGGGAAAAAAGTTAAATGTTCATTTTTTCCTTCCACATTGCTTCAATTCTTGTGAAGTACCTAAAGGGTTAATAAACTTCTTGAATGTGGTTTTGAACAACTTGAGGGGTGCAGGTTTTAGAATGGTGTCACTTTTTTGTATTTTCTGTTATATTGACCCCCCAAACTCACTTCAAATGTGAGGTGGTCCTTAAAAAAAATGGTTTTGTAAATATTGTTGGAAAAATGAGAACTCGCTGGTCAACTTTTAACCCTCATAACTTCCTAAAAAAAAAATTGTTTCCAAAATTGTGCTGATGTAAAGTAGACATGTGGGAAATGTTATTTAGTAACTATTTTGTGTGACATCACACTCTGATTTAAGGGTACAAAAATTAAAAGTTTGGGAATTGCAAAATTTTCAAAATTTTTGACAAATTTCTGTTATTTTCATAAATAAACACAAGTCATATTGAAGAAATTTTACCAATGACATGAAGTACAATATGTCACTAAAAAATATTCTCAGAATCAGCGGGATCCATTGAATCGTTCCAGAGTTATTACCTCATAATTAAGGCCTGGTCATTAACCTACAAAGTGGCTTGGTCCTTAAGGGGTTAATTGTGCGTGTCTGTTTTGAACACCTATACTGCAGCCTGCTGCTACATTTTGCATTCTGTATGGGTACCTATCTAGCATTTTTTTCAGTCATTTTTGGCAAGGATTAATGAAATAGGATTGAAAAGATTTGTCCAAAGTAAATTTTTATGTTGTACAAAACGTATGTGAAAATAAGGGGCAATGGATAGAGGGCTACGAAAGAAAAAAATCATAACAAAGCTAAGAATGTAGGAGCAGCAAGCAGATGCAGCACCACCACTGGCACCAGCTGTCCGGGCAGTAGTACTACCAAATTCTGGTAACAGTTGGTCATTTTTGCCCCCTTGCAAGATTAATGATTAATCAGAAGCATGGGGGCGTTATGGATAAAGAGGAGCATTTGCAATATTCGCTGAACATAGCTGAACGCCATTGGAGTCAATGGGAGTACAGAGGAGCGAATATGTTTGGAAACGATCATCAAACATACGAAAATGGTACAAATATGGCACATTCGGATTTAGCAATCATCTTCTGAACATATTCACTCATATCTAGTTATGGAATATATTTCACATCACTTGTCTCAGTCACAAGCATATGATATTACCTCTGTCAATGACAAATTGAATCAGTGTTCTAAACAATCGTTTCTGCCACCTTTGTAACAATTATTCTTTCACACTGCAGACTTTCAGTTTCAGCAGTGAAATCACTGTCTGTTCTGCCTTTGTTCCCTAGGATACAGCACTTTGGGGATTAAGGTAGATATTTCAAAACAACAACTTCTTCCTGTTGATTTACTGGATGAGATGAACGTTCCGCAATGGTACTCGTATAACATGTTGATAAAGAAAAAGGAAGATGGAGCACCCACCATGGCCGCGGGGTGGCTCGGTACTGGGCCGTTTTTTAAAGGGGCAGTGTCATAGCGGTGGTGACCCGGTCCGTAGCCCTGTGCATCCAGTAAAAGGGGAATATTTACAGGGGATGAAAATAAAGAGTTTTTGTAATGAGTGTTTGTAAAGCCACCTGTGGTTTCTGGTCAGAAGTGACCGGCGCAGCAGTGCATATCCTCTGGAACTGATGGTGGGATGCAGCAGGGTTGGAATAGCTCTCCACAGGCAGAGCTGTCGTCCCAGGGCAGTTGTATGCAAATAAAGATGTTATGTTTGCTGATGGTAGATGTAGCAGTGTTGAGCAAGTGTTGAGGCAAGAATTCAGAGGACACAGTGAGGTGCAGTTCCAAAACTTTACTCACAGTTCTGGTGCACACAGATGCCTGCTTGGTGCTGAGTCCTTCAGGTGAGGGGCTCAGTCAACTCCCAGACAGATGGAGAACACCTTTCCAGCACTCCCTTCACTCTATGCCTTTCCTGGCTGTCTCACTGTGTTGTCTTCTAGCCTCTTCCTACACAACACGTCACAATCAGTGTCCCAGGCCAGCAGACCTTGTCGGATAACATTCACAGTTCGTTTCCTTGCTTCTTTCTGGCTGCCTTTCTGGCAAAGATAACTGTGGTTAGTGTCTGTGGCCACTAAAGTAGCCACAGCTGTCGGCTTGCTAGCTGAGTCTTGTTTGTCCACTCCACTTGGCTAGGGGCCGAGACCCTTCTGCGACCTGATCCCTCCACCTGATGGCCATCAGCTTCGAATGAGCATCATGGATGGCCTTTGCTCTGCCCGTGCCTCTGGGATCCCTTTCCTCTACAGGGAGCTTCCTTCAGTCTCTTACTCCATCCAGCAGCTCCTCCCAACTAGGAGCTGCTCTATGTCCTTCCACTTCTCCCCCTAGGCGAGAACTGCTCCTGACTTCCTTTCAGTTCTCCGGTTCTGAACCCTAAAGCTCCACCGACCTCCCAACACCCTTTACTATCCTTCAGGGATGAGATCATCCTCCCTTAGGGTCCATTCAGAGTGGCCTGCTGCTATAAGTGAGTGTTGGGTACAGGTGTAAGAGTGCAGTCTGGTGCCTCCACCTTACCCAGGAAGTGGGATTTCAGACCTCTGGCTGAGGTGCAGTACCTATGTGGCGACTGAACCCTCAGGGGCACCACAAAGATGCTATTCAAACAGCTAATTGGTGATAGGGGCTCTGGCAGTGGCAATGTAGGTGGTACTGGTTCTTCGATTCAGGGCAAATCTAGAGGTAGCAATCAGGCAGGGGAGCCAGAAAGTCAGGACATTTCCTTTACTGAAGTAAATGTCAGACGAGTCAGGGATGATAATAACAATCATGCATGGTAGGCAAGACCTGGGAACCAGATCAGGGTGAAGAACTTTTGATATCATCACAGGAGGAGGCTGTTGTTACTGGCAATTAATCAGGGGGCTGAAGTACGGCGAAATTAAATTCTAAGTGTAGATTTGGTTGCTCTGTGTTCAGCTTGAAAGCAGGTGATGCCACACGTGCTGTTGGTAGAGGAGACTACATAGCAACTGAAAGCTCTGGTAGTAGAGGTTGTGGTGAGTCATAACTGTAAGCATCTTGAATGTGAGAGGTCTTTTCCATTGCCAACCAACAAATCTTTTGCAGTTTGCATGATCTTCAATAGGAAAATAAGCCATGGACATCAGAGCTCTAATAGACTATGAACTATGGCTTTCCATCAGCGCATGAAGCAAGATCATCTGCTGATTTGGGAAAAGCAATCTAGCCTGCAATATGAGCAAGGCTCAAGTTGCCCTCATACCCCTTCTCCTCTCCTATGTCTTGCTAGTTAATAGATAGCATTCTCAAGTAGTGCCAATGTAAGGGACACAAAGAGTGTCCATAAGTGTACAGATATACACGTGTGTGTGTGTATATATATATATATATATTTAATGTCGGATGTTATGTACCCTTTCCCTTTAACGTTATTTGTATTTATTGTACATGCCATTTAAATGTCTATTTATTGTATCTGTTATATGTATTTAACATTGGACACTGTTATATAGATAGGGAAAGTGTAGTACCCTAGTTTGCCCACTAGATAGGGTTAGAGATGCTCAGCTTGTAAATAGTTAAAGTAGGAGGGGCTAACAGTTGTTAAGCCAGGGAGCATCTCGAATTTGAATCAGTTGGGCAGGAGCGCCCTGACAGGGCTGTTGGCTCCGCAACGTTAAAGTCAAGAGCCCATTTATATAGAATTCGGGCCAGTATCTCATCGGGTAATAACACCAGGAGAAGTGCTGACAGTGCAGAATTAGTGGATCTGCAGTTGCCAGAAGAAGACTAAGCAGTACGGGCAGGTCACTCACAATGTGGCGGCTTATTTCATCTGTGGATATTCTTGAGATCGGGGCTAAATGGTTACGAGGGTCCCCTACTAGAGTAAGACTGAGCAGAGTTGATGCTGAAAGACCGGAGAGCACGGTCTGTCCCAGAAGCGAGCTTAGTGGGAGAGAGGGAAAGACAGGCACAGAGGAGAAAATGTCTATTGCCAACCCTGATCCTGATGTTGGAGTGAATATGTATGCGCTGTGTAAAGGAAACAGTAAAGTTGATTGTTCAAGTATTGAACTGGACTGTGATTCTGTTTGCTCCACATCATCTGAGGAGAATGTGTAGCGCAGCGCATAACAGAAGGCCCTGAGGGGGAGCTGGAGAAAGCAACAGGTATGCTGACAGAAAACTGTCATGTCTATGTGAAGGGAGGCCAGGACTTCGTTGCCCCGGAGTCCTCGGCCATGACGACAGTCCTGGCTGAACCTTACACCTGTTCAGAATTATTATCACCATCATCATCACAACTCCTGTTTGCTGGAAACTGAATTATTATGATAAGCTATATTCCCTGCTTAGAAAAACTTTTGTCGAGCAGCTACTAAAGCCACACATATGGCTATTAGGCCCCTCTTTCCCCCTCCCTGAAGAGCCAATGCTCCTTCACCTTTGTCTGTACTAGACAGCAGCAAGAAAGCAGCTGCAAAGATACCAAATATTTGGATATTTGATTTTTTTGATTGTGTTATTTTATTTTGAACTAGCTGAAGAGCCCAGCGTTGCCTGGGCATAGTAACCAACTGTGGTTAGTTATAACAAATTATAATGATTATATTGCACATAAAAACATTTCACATCATATATTCAACACTACAGATTTGCAACACAAATTAACTAAATGATTACCCAAGTATTGATAGTATTTTATTTTCAACTCATTCAAGAGCCTTTTGATAAACAACATTTTTGTTTTTTCTTTTCGGTGCAAAGATGAGCAGATTTTTGGCAGTTCCAACTCTTGAACAGATCAAGTAAAGTTGACCATGAGAAAAGCATGGACATTGCAAATCGATCCCTACTATTTTCAAGGACTGTCCCTGAGCATTGTTAATGGACATTGCAAATAGCAGTTGAACTGGAAACTGGAGGCGTTTAAAATCAAAAAACAAATCAGAGGGAATGAGTGGAATTCTTGGAATGAAAATGTCCTTTGTGTGATACTGACTGCTGAGCCGTGTATCTAATCCTATCCTGTGTGATACTGGGCTCCCCCTGCAGTCTGTGTCAGAGGCTGATCTGTGTTGACACAGTAATAAATTGTGTTATTTCCAGGTTTACAGAAGGACGATAACACCACAGAAATAAGAATAATAGGCCTCAGTTACCACAACTGTCTACAAAGAAAACTGTTGCTGATAGCAACCAATCACAGCTCATTTTTCATCTTTTAAACAGCTCTGGGACAGCATGGCGAGTTTTGAGTGGCGACTTTTGTGTTTTGACTTTTATGTGGCAAGGTTGGTGTATGTGTGGTGAAATGTGTGCTGAGGGTGGTATATGTGTTGAAGCACGAGGTAGTGTGTGGCGCATTTTGTGTGTGTGTTCATATCCCCGTGTGTGGTGAGTATCCCATGTCAGGGCCCCACCTTAGCAACTTTTTTGATTTTGACCGCTTCTGCTACACGCAGGCGATGATCATATCGCCTGTGTGTAGCAGAAATACTCACTTGCTATGAGCGCCGACCACGGGGCGGTGCTCATAGCAATCTGGCAATGGCAACCATAGAGGTCTGTTGCAGACGTCTGGTTGTCATGCCGACCCATCGGTGACCCATGATTATGTGACGGGGTCACCAATGGGTGAGATTAATGACACGCTTCCGATAAGCACAAGTTAAATGCCGCTGTCAGAGATTGACAGCGCCATTTAACTAGTTAACATCCATCGGTGGATCACGATTTCACCGGTGGCTGTTGTGGGCACATGTCAGCTCTATAGATCTGCTGTCATGTTCCTGGAAAGATGCGGCGCTAAGCAAACAGGGAGTCTGACGTGTGCATACTATTATGCCCAATGTCGGAAAATGGTTAAAGGGGTTATTTAAAAATGTACGTGTGAATGGATCAGCAGTACACATTATTGAACACTGATCCATTCGAAGGTGAAGCCGAAACGCGCATCAGGGTGAGTGCCACTTGGACTCAGGAGCCCGTTTTCTATGTAAGTTTATTGTCTCTAATATATTTTATATTTGTTTCACCTCTACCACTTTGGCATAAGCACTATTGGTGTTATGTACATATACTGCCTTCCATGAATTGCTACCGATACCTGTTTGTACACAAATAATGGTGATTCCTCCTTTTTAGCCATTACACTGCACTTTAATAGTGAATCATGCTATTATGATAGTATGACATAAATATGGTAATATATAATTGATTTTTTTGCACTTTGCACTTTATATTATTATTTACACTATTGTGTTAATATGGCAGTACCATAGTATATATAATTAATTGAAAATATAGTTGCACTTTGCATTGTTTATTATTATTTACACTATTGTGTTTCATATGGCAGTATTATAATCATGTATAATTATTTTTCTTGTGCACTGCACTTTATCTTATTGTTTACATTATTAGGCTTATATGGCAATATTTTGCTTATGTAATATTATCTTTATACGACTTCCTTTTTATTACCCTATATCTTGATGTGCGTCCTTGTCTATGTTTTTATTATAATAATTTTTTTACCCAGATGTTACCATTTACTATTATGTGTATATAAATAAGGATTACATTGTTGTCAATACATTGTGATGTTTTATTGGTTGATCCCTCCCCCCTATTTTTTTTGTCTATGAACTCGTAATGTGAAAAATGAGGATGAATGAACTCATGGAGATCCATCCACAGACAGCTGTTTCGGGGTATTGCCCCTCATCAGTGTGGAGTAGGAAACTGGCCAGTAGGAGCAATGCCTAGTAGACGACTAAGGATGAATGAACTCATGGAGATCAACATCCAACACTGCGGAGACACCATCACATGTTTCTCAACGCAGTGATTCTAGAGCAATGCCCCCATCCCTTATGGGAAATATGTAAAAACATGCAAAACACAAGCCGCGGAGACACCATCACATGTTTCTCAACGCAAGCAATGACTAGCCAGGTCTTTCCCCGGGAAGGAACAACCACGGGAAGGGCAGTCTCCAATGAAGGAAACCACCTATGCCAAAACATGGCATCCATCCACAGACAACTGTTTTGGGGTATCGCCCCTCATCAGTGTGGAGTAGGAAACTGGCCAGTAGGAGCAATGCCTAGTAGAAGACTGTGAAAAATGAGGATGAATAAACTCATGGAGATCAACATCCAACACTGCGGAGACACCATCACATGTTTCTCAACGCAGTGATTCTAGAGCAATGTCCCCATCCCTTTTGGGGAATATGTAAAAACATGCAAAATACAAGCCGAGGAGACACCATCACATGTTTCTCAACGCAAACAATGACTAGCCAGGTCTTTCCCCGGGAAGGAACAACCACGGGAAGGGCAGTCTCCAATGAAGGAAACCACCTATGCCAAAACATGATATCCATCCACAGACAGCTGTTTCAGGGTATTGCCCCTCATCAGTGTGGAGTAGGAAACTGGCCAGTAGGAGCAATGCCTAGTGATATAGTTAGGGTTAGGGTTACTGTTAGGGTTAGGATTACTGTTAGGGTTAGTGCTATAGTTAGGGTTACTATTAGGGTTAGAGTTACTGTTAGGGTTAGGATTACTGTTAGGGTTAGGGTTAGTGCTATAGTTAGGGTTACTGTTAGGGTTAGGGTTACTGTTAGGGATAATGCTATAGTTAGTATTAGGGTTAGTGCTATAGTTAGGGTTAAGGTTAGTGCTATAATTAGAGCTACTGTTAGGGTTAGCGCTATAGTTAAGGTTACTATGAGGGTTAGTGCTATAGTTAGGGTTAGTGTTAGTGCTATAGTTAGGGTTAAGGTTAGTGCTATAGGTAGGGTTACTGTTAGGGATAGTGCTATAGTTAGGGTTACTGTTAGGGTCAGGGTTACTATGAGGGTTAGTGCTATAGTTAGGGTTAGGGTTAGCACTATAGTTAGGGTAAGGGTTAGTGCTATAGTTTGGGTTACTGTTAGGGTTAGTGCTATAGTTAGGGTTACTGTTAGGGTTAGTGCTATAGTTAGGGCTACGGTTAGGGTTAGTGTTGTGAACTCCCTTGCTCGGATTTCTGAGCCGAAGCTCCCTCTGCTCCCTCTGGTGGTTACTGAGCGTAGTGGAGCTGGCCAGGTGGATGGAGGTTCTCCACCTTACGATGATAATTGGAAATCTGGGATTGCTGACTGGGAGCATATAATAGAACTGGCTGCTCTTGAAGGTTGCTGATGATTTTTTCTCAGTGTGCATTTGGAGCTCTTTTGTCCCCTGTCTGATCTGCATGTTCAGCTAAGTAATTATTTTGCTAATCCTTTACATCTAATCTGGTTGTGTCTTTTTTTTGCTTTCTGTTTTGCTGCTAGGGTTTAGCGTGCTCCCTGCTGGGCCCTGCTTCATATGTTGCAGCTTGTTCAGTCCCCTGTTATGTTAGTGTCTTTTTGCTTTGCTGACAGTTTATACAAGAGTGCTGATCTAGCGGGGGTGAGATTGTGTGCTCTCAGGTTTTTTGTATATCAGAAGTGTTGGTCTTTTTCAGGGTTTTGTGCATGATTGCAGACAGTATCTTTTCTGTCTTGTCCTGTCTAGACAGCTTGGGTCCCACCGTTTGCTCAGTCTGTTCTCTGCCTGTGTTTGTGTCTCATCTTGTCTCACCGACAATATATGTTTGGGGGCTGTCTCTTCCTTTGGGGATCTGCTCTGGGGCAGTTTAGATTTCATCTTTCTGTCTTTAGGCTTAGTTAGTCCTCTGGCTGTGACAAACCGTCTAGGGCATCATAGGAATGCTCCACAGCTACTGTTAGTTGTGTGGAAAGGATCAGTGGTCTGCAATCCGCTTAGTTACCAACCTCTCTGGTCTTCTGGTGGCTTAGCCTGTTCCGGCCATCCTCCTCTGTGACCCATTCATAACAGAATCATCAGCCAAATAGTCAGGAACATCTTGAGACTGGAGAGAGGTGGAGAAAACAGGAGTGTCACTAAGAACACACTGACAACCCCAACTCACCACAGACAGAGATTTCCAATCTAAAATAGGATTATGGGTTTGTAACCAAGGAAAAACCAGTACAATAGTATCATGTAAATTGTGCAACACCAAAAATTTACAAATCTCTTGATGGTCCGGGGCGACCCGCATTACCACCTGGGTCCAAAACTGGGGTTTATTCTCCATCAAAGGGGTAGCATCAATCCCCCTCAAGGGAATAGGGGTTCTCAGGGGCACCATGGGGAAACCACAAGGCTTGGCAAAGTCAAGATCCATCAGGTTCAAAGCTGCTCCTGAATCAACAAAGGCCTTAACAGAAAAAGTAGACAAGGAGCAGATCAAGGTAACTGCCAACAGGAATTTAGGCTGTACACTGACCACCGCAAGTGCGTGACCAAAACGTTTTTCTCATTTAGGGCAGACAGAAATAACATGAGAGGCGTCCCCACAAAAGAAGCATAATTTATTACGCCTTCTAAACTCTTGACGTTGCTTCCTAGACAAAACCCTATCACATTGCATGAGTTCAGAAGTTTGTTCAAAAGGCAGCACCGCCTCTTGCGTACTTTTACGCTCATGTAAACGTCGATCAATTTGAATGGCTAATGACATGGAGTCGTTAAGACCAGAGGGGGCAGGAAATCCCACCATAACATCTTTTACGGTTTCTGCCAGACCTTTCCGAAAGAGAGCTGTTAGGGCATCATCATTCCATTTAGTAAGAACCGCCCACTTTTAGAACTTCTGGCAGTATAACTCCGCAGCATCCTGACCCTGGTTCAATGCCAATAAGGTCTTCTCAGCTTGATCAATAGTATTAGGTTCATCATACAACAACCCCAGAGCCTGAAAAAACGCATCCACATTAGTCAGAATAGGATCTCCAGGTGACAGAGAAAAAGTCCAATCCTGGGGATCCCCGCGCAGCAGGAAGATGACAATTTTAACCTGCTGCACTGAGCTCCCTAATGAATTAGGCTTCAAGGCAAGAAATAGTTTACAGTTATTCTTGAAATTCAAAAATTTAGACCGATCCCCAGAAAACACATCAGGAGTAGGGATCTTTGGTTCTACTGCAGATGATTGAGCGAGATAGGCAGAAATTCCCCGCACTTCAGCAGCGAGCTGCTCAACACGATCGGATAATTGCTTAGTCTCCATTAATGAAAAAATCCTCCTACGAGTGCCCCCTGACCCTGTGGTGGTTAAGGGTAATTTGGAGTATGAGGTAGAGAAGGTATTGAATTATCGTCTGGCTAGACGGAGACTTCAGTACTTGGTCAAGTGGAAGGGTTATGGCCAGGAGGATAATTCTTGGGTCTCTGCTTCTGACATCCATGCCAAGAGATTGATTCGTGCCTTCATCGGGCCCATCCTGATCAGCCTGGTGGCGTGGATGAGGGTACGGTGACCCCTCCTCAAGGGGGGTACTGTTGTGAACTCCCTTGCTTGGATTTCTAAGCTGAAGCTCCCTCTGCTCCATCTGGTGGCTACTGAAAGTAGTGGAGCTGGCCAGGTGGATGGAGGTTCTCCACCTGACGATGATAATTGGGAATCTGGGATTGCTGGCTGGGAGCATATAATGGAGCTGGCTGCTCTTGAAGGTTGCTGGTGATTTTTCCTCAGTGTGCATTTGGAGCTCTTTTGTCCCCTGCCTGATCTGCATGTTCAGCTAAGTGATTCTTTTGCTAACCTTTGCTTCTAATCTGGTTGTGTCTTTTTTTTGCTTTCTGTTTTGCTGCTAGAGTTCAGCATTCTCCCTGCTGGGGGCAACGCTGGGCCCTGCTTCATATGTTGCAGCTTGTTCAGTCCCCTGTTATGTTAGTATCTTTTTGCTTTGCTGCCAGTTTATACCAGAGTGCTGATCTAGCGGGGGTGAGATCGTGTGACCTCAGGTTTTTTGTATATCAGAAGTGTTGGACTTTTACAGGGTTTTCTGCGTGATTGCAGACAGTATATTTTCTGTCTTGTCCTGTCTAGAAAGCTTGGGCCCCACCATTTGCTCAGTCTGTTCTCTGTCTGTGTTTGTGTCTCATCTTGTCTCACCGACATTATATGTTTGGGGGCTGTCTGTTATGAATGGGTCACTGAGAAGGATAGCAGGACCAGGCTAAGCAGCAGAAAAGCAGAGAGGTTGGTAACTAAGAGGATTGCAGACCCCTGATCCTATCCACACAACTAGCAGTAGCCGTGGAGCGTACCTACGATGCTCTAGACGCCTCAGCATGGCCGGAGAGCTAACGCAGCCTAAAAAAAGAAAGGTGAAATCTAAACTGCCCCGGAGCAGACCCCAAAGGAATAGATAGCCCCCAAACATATATTGTCGGTGAGACAAGATGAAAACACAAACTCAGGCAGAAAAATAGACTGAGCAAATGATGGGGCCCAAACTGACTAGACAGGACAGGAAAGGAAAGACACTGTCTGCAATCATGCAAAAAACCCTGAAAAACCAACATGTCTGATGCACAAAAAACACTGAAGTCACATGACTTCGCCCCCACTATATCAGCACTCTGGTATATACTGAAAGCAAAGCAAATAGAAACCAATATAACAGGGGACAGAACAAACTGACACAAGCAGTAACATATGGGCGGTGATCCAGCACAGCCCCAGCAGGAGCAAGCTGACCCGCGCAAAGCAGAGATAGACAAAACCAGATCAAAAGCAAAAAGATTAGCAAATGAACACTTAGCTGACACCAAAGGAATAGATAGCCCCCAAACATATCTTGTCGGTGATGAAAACACAAACGCAGTGTCGCGCTCGCGCCTTGGCTGAATGGCGCAAGCCGGGGGGTTGTGGCCCCACTGGGCCACAAACCAGACTACCCTGGAAGGGGCGTAACTACGGCAGCTACCTTGGTCTTCACTGGAGCCTCTGATGGTGAGGTCAGGCTTGTGCGGCAGGTAGCTGCCAGGTGCCACTCCAGGGTGGTGTCTGGCTGTGGCTGCTGATCCCACTCGAGAACAGGACACCTGGACAGGTGCGAGTGACAAGCAGGCTGAGACACTGGGCAAGCCGGCACGGCTTGGAGACACAGGACAGGCGGGCACGGATTGGAGACACAGGACAGGCGGGCACGGCTTGGAAACACAGGACAGGCGGGCACGGCTTGGAGACACAGGACAGGCGGGCATGGCTTGGAGACACAGGACAGGCGGGCACGGCTTGAGAAGGGGCAGGTAGGGACCTGTTCACACAGCAGGTGTAGGCAGGAGGGAGTGGTGTATGATGGAACAGGATTTGGACCTGTTCACACAGGAGGTGCAGGTATGGATATAGGCAGGAGTGTGGAGGAGGCTGGGCGGCAAGAGAGCCGGGCAGGCAGAGCGGCTAAGGAGCCGTGCAGGCAGAGCGGCTAAGGAGCCGAGCAGGCAGAGCGGCTAAGGAGCCGAGCAGGCAGAGCGGCTAGGGAGCCGTGAAGGCAGAGCGGCTAGGGAGCCGTGCAGGCAGAGCGGCTAGAGAGCCGTGCAGGCAGAGCGGCTAGGGAGCCGTGCAGGCAGAGCGGCTAAGGAGCCGTGCAGGCAGAGCGGCTAAGGTGCCATGCAGACAGAGCGGCTAAGGAGCCGAGCAGGCAGAGCGGCTAAGCAGCCGAGCAGGCAGAGCGGCTAAGGAGCCGTGTAGGCAGAGCGGCTAGGGAGCCGTGAAGGCAGAGCGGCTAGGGAGCCGTGCAGGCAGAGCGGCTAGGGAGCCATGCAGGCAGAGCAGCTAGAGAGCCGTGCAGGCAGAGCGGCTAGGGAGCCGTGCAGGCAGAGCGGCTAAGGAGCCGAGCAGGCAGAGCGGCTAAGGAGCCGATCAGGCAGAGCGGCTAAGGAGCCGTGCAGGCAGAGCGGCTAGGGAGCCGTGAAGGCAGAGAGGCTAGGGAGCCGTGCAGGCAGAGCGGCTAGGGAGCCGTGCAGGCAGAGCGGCTAGAGAGCCGTGCAGGCAGAGCGGCTAGGGAGCCGTGCAGGCAGAGCGGCTAAGGAGCGGTGCAGGCAGAGCGGCTAAGGAGCCGTGCAGGCAGAGCGGCTAAGGAGCCGCGCAGGCAGAGCGGCTAAGGAGCCGCGCAGGCAGAGCGGCTAAGGAGCCGCGCAGGCAGAGCGGCTAAGGAGCCAAGCGGCTAGGGAGCCGCGCAGACAGAGCGGCTAGGGAGCCGCGCAGACAGAGCGGCAAGGGAGCTGTGCAGACAGAGCGGCTAGGGAGCCGTGCAGACAGAGCGGCTAGGGAGCCGTGCAGACAGAGCGGCTAGAGAGCTGTGCAGACACACAGATAGGAAGGACACAAGGAGAGACACAGCAGAGAAGGAACCACAGACAAGGAGACAGACAGACAGAGGTAAGACTGAGTTCAGACAGAGACACAGGGACAAAGACACAAGGACCAGAATATTCTGCCTCCTGGCAGGCGGACAGAGAACAGACAAGGCACTGGGAACAAGACTCAAGGGCCAGGATATTCTGCCTCCTGGCAGGCGAACAGGGAAATGCTAGACCAGGTACCAAGAGACAGGAATACGGGTTAAGAGCCTTCAGAGAAGGCAAGACATAGGACAGGGCCTGGCTAGCTCAGCAGCAAGGCGCTAACTGAGTTTAGACATTGCACAGGCAATGTTTCAGTGGGAGTGGCGAAACTAAATAGTCAAGGGCTCTAGGTGATTGGTAAGGGACATATTACACAGGTGCACCCTGACTGCATAAGAACCAGAGAGTTCAGGCGCCGCCCCCCTATACACACAGTCTGGAAACATGGAGAGCAAAGGCACAGAGCTGGCAACAGACAGAATTCACAGCATGGCTTGAAGCAGAAAGTAAGTTGGTGTGCGGGGGATGGGAGGCCATGCAGTGATGCCAGCAGGATTGTTACACGCAGGCAGAAAAATAGACTGAGCAAATGATGGGGCCCAAACTGACTAGACAGGACAGGAAAGGAAAGACACTGTCTGCAATCACGCAAAAAACCCTCAAAAAACCAACATGTCTGATGTACAAAAAGCACTGAAGTCACACGACTTCGCCACTACTATATCAGCACTCTGGTATATACTGAAAGCAAAGCAAAAGAGACCAATATAACAGGGGACAGAACAAACTAACACAAGCAGTAACATATGGGCGGTGATCCAGCATAGCCCCAGCAGGAGCAAGCTGACCCGCTCAAAGCAGAGATAGACAAAACCAGATCAAATGCAAAAAGATTAGCAAATGAACACTTAGCTGAACCATGCAGGAGCAAAGCAGGAGACATCAGACCTCAGAAGGCACAGGAAAAAAATCACCAGCAGGGATTGAAGGAAGTCAGCTGTCTTAAATACTCCAGTCAGAAACCCCAGATCTCCAATTGTCATCATCATTATCAGGTGGCAAGCCTCTGTCAATCTGACCAGCTCCATTACCTCCAGTAACCACCGGAGGGAGCCCAGAAAGAGAATTCACAACAGCTGTCTATTCCTTTGGGGATCTGCTCCGTGGCAGTTTAGATTTCATCTTTCTGTCTTTAGGCTTAGTTAGTCCTCTGGCAGTGATGAAGCGTCTAGGGCATCGTAGGAATGCTCCATGGCTACACCTAGCTGTGTGGATAGGATCAGGGGTCTGCAAAATGCTTAGTTACCAACCTCTCTGGTCTTCTGGTGGCTTAGCCTGTTCCTGCCATCCTCCTCGGTGACCCATTCATAACAGGTTAGGCTAAAGTTACGGTTACTGTTAGGGTTGGGGTTACTGTTAGGCTAAAGTTAGGGTTACGGTTAGGCTAAAGTTAGGGTTACTGTTAGAGTTAGTTTTACTGTTAGGCTAAAGTTAGGGTTACTGTTAGGGTTAGGGTTACTGTTAGGCTAAAGTTAGGGTTAAGCTAAAGTTAGGGTTAGGGTTAGGCTAAAGTTAGGGTTAGGGTTGGGGCTAAAGCTTGGGTTAGGATTGAGGCTAAAATTAGGGTTAGGGTTGGGGCTAGGGTTAGGGTTGGGATTAGGGTTAGGGGTGTGTTGGTGCTAGGTTTATGGTTAAGGTTATGGTTAGAGTTGGGATTAGGGTTATAGATGTGTTGGGGTTAGGGATGAAATTAGAATTGGGGGGTTCCACTGTTTAGGCACATCAGAGGCTCTGCAAGTGCAACATGACACCCGCAGACCATTCCATCAAAGTCTGCATTCCAAAACATCACTACTTCCCTTCCAAGCCCCACCGTGAGCCCAAACAATGGTTCCCCCCACATATCAGCATACTCAGGACAAATTGAACAACAACTTTTGGGTCCAATTTCTCCTCTTACCCTTGCGAAAATGAAAAAAAATGATTTTTTTATTTTCACGGCTCTACATTATAAACTTTAGTGAAACACTTGGGGGGGTTTAAAGTGATCACCACACATCTTGATAAGTTCCTTGGGTGGTCTAGTTTCTAAAATGGGGTCACTTATGGGAGGTTTATACTGTTTAGGCACATCAGGGGCTCTGCAAATGCAACATGACGCCCGCAGACCATTCCATCAAAGTCAGCATTTCAGAACATCACTACTTGCCCCACCGTGTACCCAAACAGTAGTTTTCTCCCACATATGAGGTACCAGCGTACTCAGAACAAACTGGACAACAACTTTTGGGGTCCAATTTCTCCTGTTACCATTGTGAAAATAAAAAATTGGGGGCTAAAAGATTATTTTTGTGAAAAAAAAATGATTCCTTCTTTACCAGGAAGGGTTAATTTCTTGATGTGGGATTTGAAATTGACCTTCCACCTGATGCACTCTATGGTAGAGTATATAACTTAGATGACTTCGTGTAAGTGTATACCATGATTAAGGCTTAATTGCTGAAACGCGTTGGTCATATTTCTGCCTCTTGTGTTACCTACATTGTTTTTTTCATGGTTTTAAAAAGCAAATAAAAAACTGTTTTTAATACATCAGTGGATTGTTTCATCGCTGGAGCACATGTCTTTTTTTTTTCTGCTGATTGCTGACGCCCTGCACTGGGGTGGCTCCATGCAGGGGACTTCCACTATTACAGACCAGCATGCTGTGGTGAGCTGACTTTCCTTTTCCCCTACCCTATGCTTTGATATAGTTTAGATAAAGGGGCTGTTTAGTGTAGACAATATATTGCATATACAGAAGATAAGCAATAACTTATGGATTAGTGGAGGTCCAACCGCTGAAACCTACACTGATCAACGTAATAGAGAACTTTTACTGCTGATCCATTCATTCTCTATGATGCTGCTGTAGAAAGGCTTGCATATTGCTCAGCAATTCCCCATGGAATAAATGAGCTTGTGCACCACCACTCCATTCTAACTGCTACAAAAGTGTCCCTTTCAGTGTGAGTCTCAACAGTCGGACCATCACCAATCAATACATTATTACTAGTGATGGGTGAGCTCTAAAATGCTCGGGTGCTCATTGCTCGGTTTGAGCAAACTGGAATACTCGGGTACTCAGACAGAACAACGAGCCCAATGTGAGTCTATGGGAGACCCGGACATTTTTACCGCGATCCCCCCCGGGGGTCCATTTAAGGTCTAAAAACATCTGAAAATGATGGAAACACTGCTCAAATAACACGGGGACATCATGGGGATCGCCCCAGGAGTCATTCCTGACTCCTAGTTCACAGCTTTAAAAAATGTTGTCAGAGTTTCATGCCATTTTTACCGGTGCACCAAAAAACATACCAAAATGAAACCAAAACGGATTTTACTGGGAAATATGTAAACGTACATCATTTCCAGGTTAATAACTTGTATATAAGGCAAAATAATTAACCCCAGACTAAAATATTCCTCCCCCACTTGGGCTATGTTCAGACGCAGCGTTTTTTAAGCTTTTTTTAACTTTAACATTACTTTCAACCAATACAAATACATTTACTTGGAAATATCATTGTAACATTTAACAACCCTAGCTGGCCATGTGGTGTGTGACACATAAGCAGACACATCTTGCTTCATTTATGAAGGACGGACTCTTAAAGTGACAGAGCCTCTATTACTGGGGCATCAGGCGGCATTAATCTTCTTAAAGGGCCATTATTAAACAGTGGGTCTCCTAAACTGTTACTGCCTATGCAGTGAGAGGAAGGGCTACAAAGAATTACGATGCAACACAAAACCCCTTTCATGAGAGGTACAGGAGGGCTTCCAGAAAAAATGTTGCATTGAATGCAAGGCCTGGCTTGCCCCAAAGTTACATGCACCCCAATAAGCTTATTCAAGCCACGTACTGGATGGCCACAGGAAAAAACACTTCACATTATTCATTTTGTACTACCATTCTGTTTTCTTATGCATTGACTTCAAGACCTGCCCTGCTGCCAAATCACATGCACCCCAATAAGCCTTTGAACCCACATACTGGATGGGCACAGGAAAATCCACTTCATATTATTCATTTTGTACTCCCATTCTGTTTCCTTATGCATTGACTGCAAAGTCTGCCCTGGTACCAAGTCATATGCACCCCAATAACGCCAATCCCCCCTTGGAAGAAAAATGTAGGAGGGCCTCTTAACAAAAAATGTTCCATTAACCCCTTCATGACCCAGCCTATTTTGACCTTAACCCCTTACCTACAATGGACGTAATATTCCGTCCATGTGACCCTGGACCTAATTACCATGGACGGAATATTACGTCCCAGCGATCAGCGGCGCCCACGTGGTGAGCGCCGCTGATCGCGGCTGGGTGTCAGCTGATTATCACAGCTGACACCCGGCACAATGTGTCAGGGGCGGTCACGGACCGCCCCCGACACGTTAACCCCTTGTACACCGCGATCAAATGCGATTGCGGTGTACCGGGGGTTAAAGGGAAGCATCGGCAGGGAGGGGGCTCCCTCCGTGCTTCCCTGAGCCCCCCACAGCAGCGCAATGTCCAGCGCTGCTGCGGGGGTCTCTTTCCCTACAGGCCCCCGGATCCAAGATGGCGACGGGGGCCTTCGGGGGCCTGTAGGGAGTTGACTTCCTCACTGCCTGCAAAGCGCAGGCATGAGGAAGTCTGCAGAACTGCCTGTGACAGATTGCTGATCTGTCACAGTGATGTGACAGATCAGTGATCTGTCACAGGACAGTGATGTCCCACCTGGGACAAGGTAATAAAGTAAAAAAAAAAAAAAGTGTTAAAAATAATTTTAAAAAAAAATCGCTAAATAAATTAGTAAAAAAAAAAAAATATTCCCCAATAAATCCATTTTTTCAAAATAAAAAAAAAAATAAATAAAAGTACACATATTTGGTATCGCCACGTCCGTAGCGACCCGCCCTATAAAACTGTCCCATTAGTTAACCGCTTTAGTGAACCCCTTAAAAAATAAAAATAAAAAACGAAGCAAAAAATAATGATTTATTATCATACCACCGAACAAAAAGTGCAATAACGCGCGATCAAAAAGACGCATATAAATATCCATGGTACCGCTGAAAACGTCATCTTGTCCCGCAAAAAACGAGCTGCCATACAGCATCATCCGCAAAAAAATAAAAAAGTTATAGCTCGCAGAATAAAGCGATACAAAAATAATTATTTTTTATATAAAATTGTTTTCATTGCAAAAAACCGACAAAACATAAAAAAGACCTAAATGAGGTATCGCTGTAACCGTACTGACCCGAAGAATAAAACCGCTTTATCAATTTTACCGCACGCGGAACGGTGTAAACGCACCCCCCAAAAGAAATTCATGAAATGCTGGTTTTTGTTCATTCTGCGTCCCAAAAATCGGAATAAAAAGCGATCAAAAAATGTCACATGCCCGAAAATGGTACCAATGAAAACGTCAACCCGTCCCGCAAAAAATAAGACCTCACATGACTCGGTGGTTCAAAATACTGAAAAATTAGAGCTCACAATATGTGGTGATGCAAAAACTATTTTTACAATAAAAAGCGTCTTTCAGCGTCTGACAGCCGCCAAACATAAAAACCGCCATAAATAGTAAATCAAACCCCCCGTTATCACCCCCTTAATTAGAGAAAAATAATAAAACTAAAAGAAAATGTATTTATTTCCATTTTCCCATTAGGGTTAGGGTTAGGGCTAGGGTTAGGGTTAGGGCTAGGTTTAGGGCTAGGGTTAGGGCTAGGGTTAGGGCTAGGGCTCAGATTAGGGTTAGGGGTGTGTTGGGGTTAGGGTTGGAGTTATAATTGGGGGGTTTCCACTGTTTGGGCACATCAGGTGCTCTCCAAAGGCAACATGGCGTCTGATCTCAATTCCAGCCAATTCTGCGTTGAAAAAGTCAAATGGTGCTCCTTCCCTTCCAAGCTCTGCCATGCACCCAGTGTTTTACCCCCACATATGGGGTATCAGCCTACTCAGGACAAATTACAAAACAACTTTTGGGGTCCAATTTCTCCTGTTACCCTTAGGAAAATAAAAAATTGGGGGCAAAAATATCATTTTTGCGGAAAAAAATGATTTTTTTATTTTCACGCCCAGGCGTTATAAACTTCTGTGAAGCACTTGGGGGTTCAAAGTGCTCACCACACATCTAGATAAGTTCCGTGGAGGGTCTAGTTTCCAAAATGGGGTCACTTGTGGGGAGTTTCAATAGTTTAGGTACATCAGGGGCTCTCCAAACGCACATGACACCCGCAGACCAATCCATCAAAGTCTGCATTCCAAAACGTCACTACTTCCCTTCCGAGCCCCGACGTGTGCCCATACAGTAGTTTTCTCCCACATATGAGGTATCAGCGCACTCAGGACAAATTGGACAACAACTTTTGGGGTCCAATTTCTCCTTTTACCCTTGGGATAATAAATAAAATGGGGACTAAAAGATGATGTTTGTTGAAAAAATACGATATTTTTATTTTCACGCCCGGTCGTTATAAACTTCTGTGAAGCACTGGGGGGTTCAAAGTGCTCACCACACATCTAGATAAGTTCATTAGGGGGTCTAGTTTCCAAAATGGGGTCACTTGTGGGGGTTTACACTGTTTAGGTACATCAGGGGCTCTCCAAAAGCAACATGACACCCGCAGACCATGCCATCAAAGTCTGCATTCCAAAACGTCACTACTTCCCTTCCGAGCCCTGACGTGTCCCCATACAGTAGTTTTCTCCCACATATGGGGTGTCAGCGTACTCAGGACAAATTGGACAACAACTTTTGGGGTCCAATTTCTCCTGTTACCCTTGGGAAAATAAAAAAAATGGGGACTAAAAGATGATGTTTGTGGAAAAAATACGATTTTTTTATTTTCACGCCCGGGCGTTATAAACTTCAGTGAAGAACTGGGGGGTTCAAAGTGCTCACCACACATCTAGATAAGTTCCTTGGGGGGTCTAGTTTCCAAAATGGTGTCATTTGTGGGGGGTTTCTACTGTTTTGGTACATCTAGGGGCTTTCCAAACGTGACATGGTGTCCGATCTCAATTCCAGCCAAAAACGTCAAATGGTGCTGCTTCCCTTCCGAGCTCTGCCATGCGCCCAAATAGTGGTTTACCCCCACATGTGGGGTATCAGCACACTCAGGACAAATTGCACAATAACTTTTAGGGTCCTGTTACCCTTGGAAAAATAAAAATTGGGGGTGAAAAGATCATTTTTGTGGAAAAAATATGATTTTTTAATTGTACCGCTGTATGTTATAAACTTCTGTGAAGCCCTTGTGGGTTCAAAGTTCTCACCACATATCTAGATAAGTTCCTTGGGGGGTCTAGTTTCCAAAATGGGGTCACTTGGGGGGTTTCCACTGTTTAAGTACATCAGGGGCTCTCCAAACGCGACATGGCGTCCGATCTGAATTTCAGCCAATTTTGCATTGAAAAAGTCAAATGGCGCTCCTTCCCTACTGAGGTCTGCCATGCACCGAAACAGTGGTTCCCCCCCACATATCAGGTATCAGCGTACTCAGGACAAATTGCACAATAACTTTTGCAGTCCAATTTTTCCTGTTACCCTTGGTAAAATAAAGAAAATTGAACCTGAAGTATTTTTTTTGTGAAAAAAAGTTAAATGTTCATTTTTTTTTTTAAATATTCAAAAAATTCCTGTGACGCACCTAAAGGGTTAATAAACTTCTTGAATGTGGTTTTAAGCACCTTAAGGGGTGCAGTTTTTAGAATGGTGTCACTTTTGGGTGTTTTCTATCATATAGACCCCTCAAAGTGGCTTCAAATGTGATGTGGTCCCTAAAAATAAAATGGTGTTGCAAAAATGAGAAATCGCTGGTCAATTTTTAACCCTTATAACTTCCTAACAAAAAAAAATTTTGGTTCCAAAATTGTGCTGATGTAAAGTAAACATGTGGGAAATGTTATTTATTAAGTTTTTTGTGTGCCGTATCGCTGTGATTTAAGGGCATAAAAATTCAAAGTTGGAAAATTGCGAAATTTTCGCCAAATTTCCGTTTTTTTCACAAATAAACGCAAGTTATTTGAATGCAATTTTACCACTAACATGAATTACAATATGTCATGAGAAAACAGTGTCAGAATCGCCGGGATCCATGGAAGCGTTTCAGAGTTATGACCTCATAAAGGGACAGTGGTCAGAATTGTAAAAATTGGCCCGGGAGTTAACGTGCAAGCCACCCTTGGTAGTGAAGGGGTTAATGACCTGGCCATTTTTTGCAATTCTGACCAGTGTCCCTTTATGAGGTAATAACTCAGGAACGCTTCAACGCATCCTAGCGATTCTGAGATTGTTTTTTCGTGACATATTGGGCTTCATGTTTATGGTAAATTTAGGTCGATAATTTTTGCATTTATTTGTGAAAAAAATGGAAATTTGGCGAAAATTTCGCAATTTTCAAATTTTGAATTTCTTTTCTGTTAAACCAGAGAGGTGTATGACACAAAATAGTTACTAAATGACATTTCCCACATGTCTACTTTACATCAGCACAATTTTGGAAACAAATTTATTTTTTGTTCGGGAGTTATAAGGGTTAAAAGTTGACCAGCTATTTCTCATTTTTACAACAAAATTTACAAAGCCATTGTTTTTAGAGACCACCTCACATTTGAAGTCACTTTGAGGGGTCTATATGGCAGAAAATACCCAAAAGTGACACCATTCTAAAAACTGCACCCCTCAAACTACTCAAAACTACATTCAAGAAGATTATTAACCCTTCAGGTGCTTCACAGAAACTAAAGCAACGTGGAAGGAAAAAATGGACATTTTAATTTTTCCAACAAAAATTTTCTTTTAACCTCAGTTTTTTCATTTTCACATGGGCAACTGGATAAAATGGATCCTAAAATTTGTTGGGCAATTTCTTCTGAGTGCACCGATACCTCATATGTGGCCATAAACCACTGTTTGGGCGCACGGCAGGGCTCAGAAGAGAAGGAGCGCCATTTGACTTTTTGAATGGAAAATATGCTGGAATACAGTCATATGTTAAAGTTTGGGCACCCCTATTAATGTTAACCTTTTTTCTTTATAACAATTTTGGCTTTCGCAACAGCTATTTCAGTTTCATATATCTAATAACTGATGGATTCAGTTATATTTCTGGATTCAAATGAGGTTTATTGTACTAACAGAAAATGTGCAATCTGCATTTAAACAAAATTTGACCGGTGCAAAAGTATGGGCACCCTTATCATTTTCTTGATTTGAACACTCATACTACTGACTTCCTGAAGCACTAAATTGGCAGGCGGCTAGTCCATCTTCGTGTGGGATGTTGGAATATAAGGATTTGACGTCCATGGTGGCTAAGATGGTGTTGTCGGGGAGGGGACCTATCGTGGATAGCTTATTAAGCAGGTCTGTAGTGTCCTGTATATAGCTGGCTGTCTTCCTTACCAGCGGCTTGAGGATGTTTTCAATCCAGCTTCCATCCTAAACACATTAAGAAATCCATTGTCTACAGCCAGGCCCTCAGATATAACCGTATCTGTTCCAGTCCCAAGGACAGGGATGAACACCTAACCCAGCTTAAAATGTCATTTTTAAATCAATGTTACCATCCCACCTCCATTGATGATCAGATCGTTAGGGCCATAAGGATCCCTAGAAGTCAAGTACTTCAATACAGAAAAAAAGAGGAAAATAATCGTGTACCTCTGGTAGTGACCTACAACCCACAGCTTGAAATACTCAGAAAAATGGCTAAGAAACTTCACCATATCCTACACAAGGATGACCGGTTAAAAATACTATTCAAAACCCCCCCTTGATATGTTACAGACAACCTCCCAATCTAAGAAACATCATTATCCGAAGTTCAATGCCCTCTGATTCACCAAGAGGAACATATCCTTGCAATGGGAGAAGATGCAAAACCTGCATTCATATAGAGACCAAAGACAAAATCCAAATTCCCAACACACAGCAGGACTATAAGATCCCAGGGACATTCACATGTTCCTCTTCCAATGGGGTGTATTTAATTCTATGCAATATATGTCCTGTGGGTGGCCTCTATGTTGGAGAAACAGGACAGAGACTGAGAGCAAGGATGAGGTCTCATCATCATACAATTACAGACAAAAAAAAAAGCTACCTGTGGCTAAACATTTCTGTGGTCCAGGACACAACATAGGCAATATGAAAGTTGTCATTTTAAAAGGCAATTTTAAATCACAGACACATCGGAGAGTGTGGGAGCACAAATTCATTGCAATCTTTGATTCTATTCACACAGGATTCAATTTGTCAGAAGGTTTTATGACCTATTACCATATCTGAGCTATCTCCTCCAAGTAGCCCTTTGATCTTCAGAACTTTTCACACTACCTATCCAGTGGCGGATTATAATGAGGTCAATTTGGGCAGTTGCCCCGGGCCCAGTGGGGTTAAGGGGCCCACAGCCCAGGCCAGTAAATTGCCCCATTAAAGTCCGCCACCGCGCAGGGCCGGATTATAGGCAGGGCAGGCGGGGCTTCAGCCCCGGGGCCCCCACCACAAGAGCTTCTAAGGGGGCCCCCACCACATTCCTGCTGGCTGCTGCAATGGCACTCCATCTTCTCCCCACCTAAAAGTGAGTGACCGTGGGGGCGGCATTATGTGCTCTGCTACCAGCAGCATCTACAAGTAGCGTGAACGCTGATGCTGCTGGTAGCGTGCAAAGGCTTGTGATGAGATCACAGGAGGTAAGGTATCAGGGCCCCCGATCATGTGACCCCTGTCTCCTCCCCTCCTGTGACCTCATCACAGGTCCTGTGCGCACAGAGCACTGAGAGCAGCCATATATGTGGAGTGCGGCTCTGCGGGTGGAGGTCGGTGCTGGAGGCTCCATTATTCTCTATGTGGAGTGGCGGCTCTGCGGGTGGAGGTCGGTGCTGGAGGCTCCATTATTCTCTATGTGGAGTGCGGCTCTGCGGGTGGAGGTCGGTGCTGGAGGCTCCATTATTCTCTATGTGGAGTGGCGGCTCTGCGGGTGGAGGTCGGTGCTGGAGGCTCCATTATTCTCTATGTGGAGTGCGGCTCTGCGGGTGGAGGTCGGTGCCGGAGGCTCCATTATTCTCTATGTGGAGTGCGGCTCTGCGGGTGGAGGTCAGTGCTGGAGGCTCCATTATTCTCTATGTGGATTGTGGCTCTGCGGGTGGAGGTCGGTGCTGGAGGCTCCATTATTCTCTATGTGGAGTGCGGCTCTGCGGGTGGAGGTCGGTGCTGGAGGCTCCATTATTCTCTATGTGGAGTGCGGCTCTGCGGGTGGAGGTCGGTGCCGGAGGCTCCATTATTCTCTATGTGGAGTGCGGGTGGAGGTCGGTGCCGGAGGCTCCATTATTCTCTATGTAGAGTGGGGCTCTGCGGGTGGAGGTCGGTGCTGGAGGCCCCATTATTCTCTATGTAGAGTGTGGCTCTACGATTCGTGACCCCCGTCACGTGACGAGGGGGGCCCACAGAGTCTGAACTGCCCCGGGCCCTGGCTACCCTTAATCCACCCCTGTACCTATCTAAACTTACCTAATTAAGGATTCTCTCTCCAAGCTCATTGTTTGTTTAATGAAATGTTGTGCTTTAAACTGTATATATATAAGGTTTCTTCAAATATTTTGTCATATCAGCCTGATGAAGGGACATAAGCAGTCCCGAAAGCTTGCTTTGTAACATCATTCACTATTATTTGTTAGCCATTGAAAGGTATCATACCCACAAGATTCCTATTTTGTTTCTCTCACTGAGAGCACTTTATATATTTTTTTCAAAATGTTTGCACGCATTTTATACTATAGTTAATTTTAGTTATAGTTATAGCTAGTTATAGTTGTTATAGTAGTAGTTGTTTTAGTTAGTTAAGCTCAAATTTGTAATTTCTGTGCAGAATTCAATAAGCCCTTGAAACCTTTATAAACACAAAATAAATAAAAGAAATTGAGTTTTCTTACGTATTTTTTTTTATAATGACCAACCATGTTCACATACAGTATAATAATGCAACAGGTATTCAAAAATTTTTTTTTTAAGTAGCTAAAACAGCATTTTAATAGGTCCGGTCAAAAATGACCGGAGCAGTACAAGTGTATAGTGGAAATGAACAGAACAGCAGGGTTAAGTGTAAAGGATAATTTCAACCAATGAACAAGTGTTTTGCTACTTCTTTCGGTGATCAGCAGCCTGCTTGCATTGAAAGATTTTTGGAAAATAAGTGTTTTCAGTGTAAATTAATTTATTGTTATTTACTTTATTTATTTAAATTCACCTTAAACGGATTGTCCCACCAACAAAATACACTTTAATCAATAGATACTTTAAGAAAAATAAGTTTCACAATTGGATGTGTTAAAAAAAAGTTCCTGTACTGAGAGAATCTTGTGTAATGGCCGTGTCTTACCATGCCGGCACCAGAAAATGTGCAATCTGCATTTAAACAAAATTTGACCGGTACAATAGTATCCAGAAATATAAGTGAGTCCATCAGTTATTAGATATATGAAACTGAAATAGGTGTTGCAAAAACCAAAATTGTTATAAAGAAAAAAGGTTAACATTAATAGGGGTGCCCAAACTTTAACATATGACTGTATTTAGCAGTTGTCATGTCGCATTTGGAGAGCCCCTGTGTGCCTAAACATTGGAGCTCCCCCACAAATGACCCCATTTTGGAAACTAGACCCTCCAAGGAACATATCTAGATGCATAATGAGCAATTTGAACCCCCAGGTGCTTCACAAATTGATCCGTAAAAAAAAAGTACTTCTTTTCACAAAAATGTTCTTTTAGCCTCAGTTTTTTCATTTTCACATGGGCAACAGGATAAAATGGATCCTAAAATTTGTTGGTCCATTTCTCCTAAGTGCACCGATACCTCATATGTGGTCATTAACCACTGTTTGAGCGCACGGCATGGCCTGGAAGGGAAGGAGCTCCATTTGACTTTTTGAATGGAAAATTAGCTCCAATCGTAAGCGGACACCATGTCGTGTTTGGAGAGCCCCTGTGTGCCTAAACTTTGGAGCTCCCCCACAAATGACCCCATTTTGGAAACTAGACCCCCTAAGGAGCTTATCTAGATGTGTGGTGAGCACTCTGAGCCCCCAAGTGTTTCACAGAAGTTTATAACGCAGAACTGTGAAAATAAAAAATATTTTTTTCCCTCAAAAAATGATTTTTAGCTCACTATTTTTTATTTTCCTAAGGGTAATAATATAAATTGGACCCCAAAAGTTGTTGTCCAGTTTGTCCTGAGTACGCTGGTACCCCATAAGTGGGGGGGACCACTGTTTGGGCACACGTTGGGGCTCGGAAGAGAAGTAGTGACGTTTTGAAATGTCAACTTGATGGAATGGTCTGCGGGCATCATGTTACGTTTGCAGAGCCCCTGATGTACCTAAACAGTGGAAACTCCCCACAAGTGACCCCATTTTGGAAACTAGACCACCCAAGGAACTAATCTAGATGTGTGGTGAGCAAGTTGAACCCCTAAGTGCTTCACAGAAGCTTATAACGCAGAGCTGTGAAAATAAAAAATATTTTTTTCTCCACAAAAATTATTGTTTTAGCCCCCAATTTTTAATTTTCCCAAGGGTAACAGGAGAAATTAGACCACCAAACTTCTTGTGCAATTTTCCCTGAGTACACTGATACCCCATATGTGGGGGTAAACCAATGTTTGGGCACAAGTCGGGGCTCGGAATGGAGGCAGCACTGTTCGACTTTTTGAACGCAAAATTGGCTTGAATAAATGATGGTGCAATGTCGTGTTTGGAGACCCCCTGATGTGCCTAAACAGTGGAAACACCTCAATTCTATCTCCAACCCTAGCCCCAACACACCCCTAACCCTAATCCCAACCCTAATCATATCCCCAACACACCCCTAACCCTAATCCCAACTCTAACCCCGAATCACAAACCTAACCCTAATCCCAACCCCCAACCCACCCCTAACCCTAGCCCTAACCCTAGCCCTAACCCTAGCCCTAACCCTAGCCCTAGCCCTAACCCTAACCCTATTTCTAACCCTAATTGAAAAATAAAAATATTTTATTATTTGTCCCTATGGGGGGTGATAAAGGGGGCGGTGATTTACTTTTTTTATTTTGATCACTGTGAGAGTTTATCACAGTGATCAAAATAAAAAAAATGAATCTGCTGCCAGGAAATGCCGGCGGGTGCACTGCGCCTTCGCTCGCCATTTTCCAAGATGGCGGCACCCATGGACCGGGACGGCGGGACGGTGGGACACTGGGACGGCCAGAGGGGGTTAGTGAGTATCGTGGGGGGGATCGGAAGGTGGAGGGGAGCGAAGGGAAGGGGGAGGGGCAGATTGTGTCAGTCGGCAGGGGGCGTTAACATAGTGTCTCCAGCCATGTCTGATGCTATTTCAGCATCGGCCATGGCTGGATTGTAATATTTCATCAATTTTCATTGATGAAATATTATTATCGCTCTGATTGGCTGTTAAAAGTGAAACAGGCAATCAGAGCGATCGTAGCCACGTGGGGACGAAGCCACACCCCCTGTGGTGAAGAACAAAGTCCCCTGTATCTGCGGGTCGGGTGACCTTTCATTGACCCCGGTCACCCGACCTGCAGGGGGGCTTTGAAGTCATGACACTGGGTATGCGTCATGGGTCGGATTGGCACTGACTTTCATGACGCATACGCTGTGTCACAGGTCGTGAAGGGGTTAAAAAGGAGCAGGTCTCCTACACTTGTAATGGCCATTCACTAAGTGTATTGGGCTGACAAACATTTTCCCCTGTGGGGTACATCTCAACCTTTTCCATAACAAGTATTAAAACCCCGCAAAAAAACCCACCCTTGTTAGGATTTTGATACTGGCTGTAGCAGCATGGAACATGTTAATACTGGTGATCTAGTGGCGGCGGAAGTTGAGACGTGGAGGAAAGCCTGATTAAGAACTATGGCAAATTTAAAGGCGTGGGTCACCTAGACTTGGAATGCCCATACACTTAGTGTATGGGCTGTCAAACATTTTCCCCTGTGGGGTACACCTCAACTGTTTTCAGAACAAGTATTCTACGCACAGCATAACCACTCACCCTTGTTAATAATTTGACACTGGCTGTAGCTGCACGGAACACATAAACACTTTTGATCTCGTGGCGGTGGATGATGAGACTTCGAGGAAGGACTGTTTAAAAAATAGGCCCAATTTCTAGGAGCGGGTCTCATAGACTTGTAATGCCTAGACACTAAGTGTGTTGGCTGTCAAACATTTGCCCCTGGGGGTAGATATTAACATAGTGTGGCCTTTTTTTGGGGGGGGCATGATAAGCACCTTGCAAAACTGTTATGTGGTTTCATACACAGTTGCTGCTGGGAAGGTGCAGGTTTTAAGTAAAAATATGGTGGACGACTCATTGGATGAAGTAATCTGGAAAAGGGGCATGGTGATGACAGGAATGGGAAAGTACATGATTAATAACAGCAGTGGCTGTGGGAGGTATGAGATCCAGGATACAGCCAACAATGATTCGTCGTTTAGCCACCATCAATTACCATCATCGGTTTCATGCCCGTCATAAGATCTGTGTACCAGATGTTTGTGTGAGACTCGCCCTAATAAATGCCCGTCCAAAATATGTTGCCAAACACATGCGTGTCTGTATAAAGGGCAAAGTGCAACATGTTATTCAAATGTTGAAATATAGAAAGCAGATCAGTGTAGGAGAAAAAACAAGCAATCTGATGGATGCTCATTAAAAACAAAGTTTAAAGAGGAGTGCACCGACCATAACTATAAACACACCCGTGCAACAAGCTTCTTCATCTTCCCCCATACATATTACCAATAATATACAAAGGTCACAGTCTAAAATTAATTGTCCAAGTGTAACCAACACTGTTAAAGGAATGCCACAAATCATAATTAACCATGACCCTTTGAAAAACCTCATTTCCTCTTTACAACATATGGACGATGATGGTATTGATGACGACTTAGAAATTTTCCACATCAAGAAGATGAAGATCACAGCTGCAAAAAAGTTCCAAAAAGGCAGTGAATGTCTTGAAAATCATTTTCTCTAGGTCAAAATTTACCTCTTGCTAAAGTGGTACCAAATGAGGCATACACAGCTCTCTGGTGTACTCAGCGTGAGATGCTTGACAGATGATGTATTCTGATTTGTCCATGTCCACTTTTATAAAGCGAGCAGAAAAGAAGGATGATTATGGTGAAGACATGTGATTTTGGTCAGTAAGGAGGTGAAGTCAGGTATAGATAGGTAGATATGCGTGTCATTGGCGTTGTGATGATATTGCAAACTGTGCCACGACATCAGCTGGCCCAGGCCGAAGGTGTAGATGGAAAAGAGTAGGGGTCCTAGAACAGAGCCTTGGGGAACAATGAAAGACAAGTGTCAAGGTGAGGAGGTGGTGTGGTAAAAGGAGACAATGAATGTCCACCTACCAGTCTTCTTGTTTTTTTAAAGACTCTGCCAATAACCCCAAAAGGACATTTGCACCACCGGCCATGGCCGCATCTTCAGGGGTAGTAAAACTACCAGGTGCCTTACCACCATCAGCATTATCAGGCACATGGCAGCAAAGTAACAGAATTTGTTGGTTGAACACCATGCTCCATGAACAGTGTCTGCAGGTGATACCACTGCTTCCGCTGTTGTGCGTGCAAGCCAATCCCTTGTCCATGGTGCATGTGAAGATGCCTCCTGTCATGCACCTGTCATTGTCCACAGTCAAATTGCACCATAATCAAGCACGTACACGTCCTTGTCCCAGCGCAGCCTTAAGTTGTCCATACCCTAGTCATTGGAACATAAGCGGAAAGACGCAGCCAACGGCCCACAGGACAAAGTACTAAATTCACAAATTTGTCATCTGCTTGAGCTAGAAATGTTGCAGTCTAGGCTCTTGGGAAACAGACACTTTCCGCAACCTGATGGCATTGACCGTAACAAGGTACTTGATCCCCACCCGGCACTATTTCTCCCGGTCTGTTGTTATGATATTAGACAAGCCAGAACGTGTCCCACAACATTACCAGTGCCATCAACAATGCTGGAACAGGGAAAGTGCACCCAACCACAGACACGTGGACAAGTGCTTGTGGGCAGGGACGGTACATCTTGCTGATGAGAGACTGTGTTTACGTAGAAAAAGTCATGACACAGTCAGACATTGGGAGTCCATGTCACAGATCTATGGAGGAGACAGTTTGCGGAAGGCTTTGTATGTCACATTGAGGGTTTTAAACTGTAGCCTATGGGCAATAGGAAGGCAGTGAAGGGCATGGCAGAGAGGAGAGGCTGTGGAATTGAGGGGAGGAGGATTCCCATAGAGTGACTGGGCCGGAACCAAGGGGACCGCCATCAGGGTTCCTGAAGGAACAACACCGGGGGGCAACGAAGGGAAGGAGACTACTGAAGTTGTCCGGGCAACTGGAGGCGGGGCAAGGATAAAAGGAAAAGGTGGCGCGCTCGGGAGTCAGTTAGCAGAGAGGTTGACAGGAGAGGAGAGTCCGTGTGATCTAGAGAGGGACGGTGTAACGGTCGTGGAGGAGTTGAGAGACGATCAGGAGTCTGTGAGGGGTAAGCGACTTACTCACAGACAATCTACGTTTGCCCGTCCCCTACCTGGGGCCGCCTGCCGTCCACGTAAAGCCACAGCTGTGCCCGCTGTTCCGCGCTCCCTCACATCAGCGATCCCTACGCGGCCACGTCTGTGATCCTGAAAAGACGCCTGGAAGGATAAGTTGACTATAGGAAATAAGGACCCATAGTTTTGGCCGTACTTGGCCTATGACACCCGGCCTAGCCGGATTAGTCGCCTTTGTGATAAGAAAAGTCTTGTTAATGTTGTTGAGTCCCTGCGTGGACAGATTGTTGTTATCCCCTTTGTTTGCTCAGCATAGCCCCAGTGGCTTCAATTTATAAACGTTGATTTCATAAATCACACTCTGTCTCGTGTCTCGTTACTGCATCCTAAGAACCTGCTTAACCCTACACTTGGCGTAGTCGACAGGATGCAATCTCCGAGCACGGACAGTGGTGCCCCAGACAGGGCAGGGCTGTAAACTCCACAAATAATGAGGGTCCCCGTTCCAGCATTTTATTGGGGGCTATGCTGAACAACCTACCTAGATTTTCCAATACTATGCTATGGAGCTGGATAGAGCGAATGCGGGGGCTCTTTCGGATGCACCCAATGACCCCTGATCTGGAAGCCGAAGTGGCTCACATGGCACTAGATGGGGAGGTGCAGAGATCAGTGATGTTGAAACCCCCGAGGCATCGCAACACTTTTGAAAAAGTTTTAAAGATAGTAGAACAGACCCATGGGGACCCAACTAATGTGGGAGAGCTAAGGACCCATTTGTTTAGTCGGATGTAGGGAGAGGGGGAGACAATCACTCAGTATATGAATGTCCTCCAAGAATTGCATACGGCCATTGAGAGAATGGACGGGGTAGGGGTAGGACCTGTTGACATTACCCTACGCGACCTACTGGAGACTGGTCTGCGAGATCCATTAATAAAACAGGCATTACGGGAGCAGATCAGAATGAATCCCCGAATAGACTTTTCAGAGGTGGGAAGCCAGGCCCGGGCTCGAGAGCAAGAGCAGGGGATGGTGGTCCCCGTGGGAAAGTTCAGAGGTGTGGAGGTCCCAGCGAACACAGTTGAAGAGCCTCAGTGGGTGGAGCAGATGAAACAAGAGTTGAAGAATATAAAGGGCGAGTTGGCCGAAGAAAAGAGAAGAACCAAGACCGGGACTGGAAGACCTAGCTTTAACCCCGGCCCCTGGGGATTACAATTCCTGCGGGGTGGTCAGTCTGCACAGGCCCGGTGTTATGAGTGTGGAGAACCATGTCACTTCGCCCGAGAGTGTCCACGGCGTGGGAGATACCCACCCCGGCGGCCATTAAACTAGAGGGCTCCAGGCTGGGGGGGATGCCGCTCAGAGCCGAAAACCACAACTAGGGGTGGTGGAAGTCCCAAAGATTTGGTAGCAAAATGTCCGGTGGTTTGGGCAGAAGTGGAGGGCTGGGCCGTCCGATGCCTGGTGGATACGGGGTCACAAGTGACCACTATGCCCGCAATGTACTTTCAACAAAACTTCCAGGAGGCAGCAAGACCTCAGTGGGGGCCCATGATCAGACTAATAGACGCCAACCAATTGCCGGTCCCGGTTGACGCGGGGGTGTGGGTATAGGTGACATTGTGCGGTAAATCCCTTGGTCACAGAGGGGTGGTGCTGACTCAAGGAGAAACTGATAAACAGCACCCCAGGCATGAATATTTTAAGAGAGTTCGGCAATCTACTGCTAAATGATCCTACACAGAAGATTCTGAAGCAGTGGGGTTCTCGCACGGGTCAGGGACAGGTGTTCCAGCAGCTGGTGCGGGGAGCGCGGGTACATCAGGATTGTCAGGAGGGTGAGGCTCTGGGCAAGGTCATCGTGCCAGCGGCTCCCCTGCTTGTGCTACCTCCTGGGCAGACTGTGGTGGCCTTGTCAATTCGAGCCTCGATACCCTTGGAGGGCATGGAGGTGCAGGTGGAGCCGTGTCACTCGGAGCGCTTACCTCCTGGCATACTGGTGGCCCATTCCCTGGCTACCGTGCAAAGGGGGACCGCTGGTGCGCTGCGTCAACCTTGAAGATCGAGACACCGTTCTGAAAGCACGGACTGAACTGGCCAAATTAGTAAGGCCTCTAGAGGAAGTACTGCCAGCTCCTGCGGTTCAATTGCGAGTACACTCCGAGGATCCTTGGGAAGTCACGATTCGAGCCGTACAGGCCACAGAAGTCTCAGCTCATGAGAAGGGTCGAAATATTCTAGAACAAATGCTGGCTGAGCTTTCCGGGTTGACTTCAGCCCAACTCTCACAAATAAAAACATTGCTTGGACAGTACCTGTTACGGTTAGAGGAAAAGATGTACTAGAAAGTGGACCCTCTGGGTCACGGCTCCAGAGCCCCCGGGGGCGAGTGCCCAGGTGAGGACCACCCCCTATACAGGGAGTGTGAGGGACAGGCCGCCAGGGGATAGAGCCGCGACAGCCGGAACCAAAGGGGCGACTGAGGCAAAAAGAAGGAAGGCGCTGACGTGGACGATAAGTGAGGCACTGGGCAATGCAGGGGCCCAGTGGGGTACAGGACTGGAGAGCCAGGGGAGCACCGGACCGGAGGCTGAAAGGTATGGAGCACAGATAAATAAGGAGAGGGGCAGCAGGCAACAGAAACGGGGAGGAGCATGCAGGGAGCAGGACAGAGGGAAGAAAGCCTCAGGGAGACTGAGAGGGCAGAGCACTGGAAAGGGAGACCGGAAAGGCAGGCGGCGGACAAGGAAAGGCTAGGGCACTAACATACGCAGATAGGGAACGAGAGGGGGCCTGAGACAGTGATCACCGCAGCAGACAGCATCACCGTATGTGATAATCAGGCGTCTTACCTGCGCCGGCGCCGGGCATATGTAGCGGTGGGCGCCGCCATCTTGGGGGCGGAGCTAGTGCGTCACGTGACTCAGGAGGCCGCGCGCTGTGTGCTGGTACCCGTCGCCGGGGGAGCCGGAGGCCAGGCGCGGGGGCGCGCTGAAGAGCAGGAGCGCGCCAGATGGAGCGCGCAGCAAGGCAAGCAGGAGCAGGGGCTGGCGCCGTGACAATACCATGAAGTATTCGCTAGTCATGAGGAAGATTTTGGGTGTACCACCGCCATCACTCATGAAATTCCCACAGCAAGAGCGGCCCCTATCCGGGAACGATATCAACAGATCCCTCCACAACTCTACCAAGAGGTGAAAACTTTGCTGGCCCAGATCCTACGGAAAGGGGTGATACGGGAAAACCAAAGCCCCTGGGAGGCTCCAATCGTGTTGGTTCGGAAAAAAGGTGTTACATTACAATTCTGTGTGGACTATCTGAAACTGAATGCTTGTACTGGGCAGCGGGGTACTCGGTACCGGGCCGGTGTCAAGGCAGGAACGTGTCACAGCAGCAATGACCCGGTCTGTGGCCCTGGGCGCCCAATATCAATGGCGGTGATGTTAATGGTGTTAGAGTTTATATGAATAGTTCGTGACGCCACCTGTAGTGTTTGGCAAGTAAGATGGTAAGCCAACGCTGCATACAGATCCGCTGGGACTGATGGTGTGGTGCAGCAGAGATGGTATAGCTCCCCACAGGTGGAGCTGTAGTCCCAGGGCAGTGTAGGTGCAATGGATGAGGAGAGGCGCAGAATGGTATGGAGGCTGGTACCCAGGTGTAGTGGTGCTGGTAAGTGGAGGACACCAGAGTATGCGGTTCCAAAGCTTTACTCACTGTTTGTAGTTCACACTACTGCCTGCCTCCGTACTGTGTTCTCGAGGTCAGGGCTCCAGCCAACCTCCAGGCAGGATAGGATTCTCCCTTCCACACTCCGCCAACATGTACCTTACTGAACGACTCCTCCAATGCGCCTTTAGGTGCGAAGCACTCCAGTACTTAGTTACCCTGGAATGCCTCTCTCTAGGTGTTCCTAGTCTTTACTTGTATGACAGACAGCTGTAGCCTGCTTTGGGGACTCCTCACTGCGTCCTGGCTCTCTATTCAGTTGCTGTTGTGTCCCAAGTCTATGATGGGAGCAAGGCGTTAGCGGCTCACTACTCCTCCGGTGTCTGTTGCCAGACATAAAGATCCAATCAACCTCGGGGACCGGTCCCCGGCCTTTGCGCTCTCTGGACTGGAAGGGTTCTCTCTCTTTCTCAACCTGCTTCCCACCGTCCTTCTATTCTCCTTCGTTCTGTTCTATCTCTCTTATGGAATCTGTAGTCTTCAGTCTACGCCTCTTTCTCCTTCTCTTCCTTCCCTGAGGAGCTCGTTCCACTAAGACCAGTCCTTAGCCTCTCCTGACTGACTGCCTTCCTCCGCCTTGAGCTCCTCACAGGCTGACCTGCTGTCAGCCTGCTCTCTCTCTGGGACTCACCCCAGACTGACTTTCTGTCAGACTGACTTGAAATCCTACACCTTGCCACTCTTTTATATCTAACTCCACCCGCCTCCCCAGCACCTCTCGTGTTACGAAGCCAGGGACCACAAAAGGCACCCTATGACCTTTCCAGCATAAAGCATGGATGGGTCCCTGCTGAACTATCCTGTGTGTGGGGTGCAGGTGTTGGAATGCGGAAAGGAGTTCCCAGCCTACCTGGATGGTGGGGCACTACACGTTAGGAGAAGGTGCAGTACCTCTGTGGCGACTGAAGCCTCAGGGGCGCCACAGTACTATCAAGGACTCATACCCACTGCCCCGCATAGAAGAATCCCTCTCTGCCTTGGGGAAGGCAACATATTTTTCGACCCTGGACTTGGCCAGTGGGTATTGGCAGGTGCCCATGTCGGAAGAAGATAGAGCCAAGATGGCGTTCATATTGCCTATAGGACTATTTGAGTTCAATCGAATGCCATTTGGGCTGGCCAATGCTCCCGGGACCTTTCAGCGGTTGATGGAGCGGTGTCTAGGAGATCTCAATTTTGAGGCCACATTGATCTACCTGGATGATATCGTCTATGCCGCCACATTCGAGGACCACCTAAAGCGGTTGGGACAGGTACTCAGCCGGTTGCAAAAGTACGGGTTGAAGGTAAAGCCTCAGAAATGCCACGTATTTCGTTCCCAGATTGAGTATCTGGGTCATGTCATTTCGGCAGAAGGGGTGAGGCCATCCCGGGAGAAGGTTGCTATTATCCAGGAATTGCCTACCCCTGAGACGGTAAAAGATGTGCGGGCTTTTCTGGGGTTGACCTGATATTACCGTCGTTTCGTAAAGAATTTTGCAAGTCGAGCTCAAGCCCTGCACGACCTGCTAAAGGGGGCTCCTGCTGGGGCCAATGCACGAAGAATCCAGTGGCAACGCCCTAAGGAAGAGGCCTTCCGAGACCTCAAGGCTGTGCTCTTGGATGCCCCAGTTTTGGCTTATGTGGATTTCTCTCAACCGTTCATCCTGCACACTGACGGGAGTCTTCACGGGTTAGGGGCTGTGTTGTCACAAGTTCAAGACGGCCGGGAGAGGGTGATCGCATATGAAAGCTGCTCACTCCATGAATCCGAGCATAACCCTGACAATTACAGCTCCTTCAAACTCGAGCTCCTCGCAGTGGTTTGGGCCATGACGGAGAGATTCGCAGAGTACCTAGCGAGCTCCGAGGTGGTGGTGCGGACCGACAATAACCCGCTGGCCCATTTAGAAAACACCAAGTTGGGGGCTCTGGAACAGCGGTGGGTGGCCCGGATGACGAAGTTCAATTATAAGATCTTTTACAAAAGAGGGGCCGAGAATGTCCATGCTGATGCCCTCTCCAGGATCCGACATACGACTCCAGGGAAGAATCGAAATGAAGAATTAGAAGGAGAGGAAATACCGTTCGCCCTCACTGCTGCCGTACTCACAACTGCCAATCAAAAAGTACCTTCCCCTGAGACCCCAAGGGGCATACTGGAACAATCACGGGATAAGTGGATACAACAGCAACAAGAAGACGAAGAAGTTGGAATCCTCCGGATGTGAGTCAACCCGCGGGTCAATTACTCACTGACTCCCAACGACAAACTTTGACTTCAGACATGTCGCTGATGTTGCGACAATGGGAGAGGTTGGTTATATGAAAGGGACTATTGTACCATAAGGTAACATCGCAGACAACCTCAATGACGGTTTGGCAAGTGATTATGCCCGGAACCCAAATCCATGACCTGGCTCGAGAGGCCCACGAAAAGGGGGCCCACTTCGGAGCTAAAAAGACCTTACAATGGTTGCAACAGAAAATTTACCACCCACGCTTGCCGGCTGTAGTGGACGAAATTTGCCGGGCCTGCTGCTTATGCAAATTAGCCAAACAGCCCGCTCAGTGAGCCTCAACACAGACAATTGTGACCTCAGCGCCCCTTGAGCTCTTGACGGTGGATTACCTGACCATTGGCCCCGCATTCCAGGGATACGAACACTGTCTCGTCATGGTGGATCATTTCACCAAGTTCGCTGTGGTCACCCCCACTCGAGATCAGACCGCGGAGTCGGCTGCCTCCACAATTTGCAGAAACTTCATACAAGTATACGGCTGTCCACAACGAATACATTCTGATCAGGGAGCATGCTTTTTAGGAAAAGTTATGGAGGAACTACATCACCTCTATGGGATTAACAAATCTCTGACTACACCGTATCATCCGCAAGGGAATGGAGCTTGTGAACGATTTAATCGGACATTGATTCAAATGTTGCGTACTCTGGAGAGTGACAAGAAGGCCCGTTGGCCCGAATATGTTTCTGAGATAGTATGGATCTATAACAACCGGGTGCATCGAGTTACCGGCTATACCCCTTACTCCCTGTTGTTCGGATGAGAGGGTAAAGGGATCACGGAGGTGGAATTGGACCCCGAAGAGCCTCAGCCCTGGACCGGAGTGTCGTCCTGGGTCCAGAATCATCGTCACCGGCTACAAACTCTTCACTGGATCGTACAAACAAAGCTCCGAGATTGGGAACACCCAGGAAAGAACACAACTCCACCTCTCCATCTCCAAAGCGGGGACCGTGTGCTTGTACTAGATCAACGCCCCCAGAACAAACTGGAGCCGCGTTGGGAATAGAGTCCTTATCGGGTTCTACACGGTATCCACCCGGAAGGACCTATGTATGAAATACGGCCTGAGGAGGATGAAACACTGCCCACCCGCATTATGCATCATAATATGTTACGCCCATGTATTTCCACCGACCCGAAACAACCAGAGCCTGCTCCTCCAGCTTCTGAACTGTCGCCCATGCTTTGGGAACCGGACGACGACAAAGACTTTTCTCCAGATCCCCGAGGCCCTCCACTCGATAATGAGCCTGCTGACACAATTGGCCCGTCTGCACCAATCGGCCCACCACTGTCCACCACCCCAAAAGACCCCACTCCAGTCGAACTGAGATGCTCAGAGCGGTCAACAGCTGGCAAACCCCCCGAACGATATGAACAGGACCAGTTCATATGGCAACGAACATTGATACCCCTACAGGCTAAACCCAATAGACTGAGACCCTCACCCGAGGACTGGCGAGCTTACAGGGTGGAGGAGTGTGGGGAGGAGGACTCCCATAGAGTGACTGGGCTGGAACCAAGGGGACTGCCATCAGGGTTCCTGAAGGAACAACACAGGGGGGGCAACGAAGGGAAGGAGACTACTGAAGTTGTCTGGGCAACTGGGGGCAGGGCAAGGATAAAAGGAGCAGGGGGCACGCTCAGGAGTCATTTAGCAGAGAGGCTGACAGGAGAGGAGAGTCCGTGTGATCTAGAGAGGGACGGTGTAACGGGCGTGGAGGAGTTGAGAGATGATCAGGAGTCTGTGAGGGGTAAGCGACTTACTCACAATCTACGTGTGCCCATCCCCTACCGGGAGCCGCCCGCCGTCCACTTACAGCCACAGCCTTGCCTGCTGTTTTGCGCTCCCTCACGGCTGGTCCGCAACCCTCAGCGACTGCTGCCGCTGTGTTTCCACACGTTGCAGCGACCTGGACACTGCCTCCCCATCTCCGCCCACGGCTGCGGCCTTCCACCACCAATTTAAGTGGACGCCATCTCGCCATAGGCGTCAGCAGTGGCCTGCGTCCCGTCTGCAGAGGGACCCTGGGAGAGACCGGCCAACCATCATCTGAGGTACTGCATCATAACGGCGCTCCGGGGGCGGGAGCGACACAGATCCTTCAGGGCCTGTTGAGCCCCAGCAGCACAGATCCTTCCGGGCCTGTTGAGCCCCACTGTCACAGATCCTTCAGGGCCTGTTGCGCCCCAACAGCACAGCTCTTTCTGGGCCTAATGTGCCCCCAGCTTCAAGGTTTCTCCAGGGCCCGTAGTGCCCCCACCAGCAAGGATCCTTCAGGGCCTGTCGGGTCCAATCATCCCTGGATATCGGGGTGCCAGAGCAGCCGCATCAGCGATCCCTACGCGCCCACGCCTGTGCTCCTGAAAAGACGCCTGGAAGGATAAGTTGACTGTAGGAAATAAGGACCCATAGTTTTGGCCATACTTGGCCTATGACACCCGGCCTAGCCGGATTAGTCGCCTTTGCGATAAGAAAAGTCTTGTTAATGTTGTTGAGCCCCTGCGTGGACAGATTGTTGTTATCCCCTTTGTTTGCTCAGCATAGCCCCAGTGGCTTCAATTTATAAACGTTGATTTCATAAATCACACTCTGTCTCGTGTCTCGTTACTGCATCCAAAGAACCTGCTTAACCCTACAGAATAATGGAGGGACAGCTGGATTACTCTGACAGCACAGTTTTGGATAGATTTGAGTGGTGCAACAGTGCTAGATAGGAGGGTACAGAGTATAAGATTGCAATACTCGAGACGGGAGATCATGAGGGTGTGCACAAACATTTTCAAGCTTCTTGTAATGTACGTATCCAGGAAATGTTTTTTGTTGTAATGGAAAGGAGGAGGCAAGGGCTTTGATGTGTAGTTTGAAAGAGAGGGCAGAGTCAAGGATCACCCAGAGGCCACGAATATGCGGGAATATTTGTCCTGGTATGCCGTAGCACACTGGGGAAACCAAGACTATATCCGGCGGCTTGCAAGCCCAGTCCCAAAGTATTTGAGGCATCAGGTCATCTCTCACAGGCTCCCGGCCTGCTGATGTCATCAGGACCGCCCCCAGGACCAGACCCGATGATGATGCACCAATCCCTTCATGACTGACAGAGGAGCGGAGTCTGCGTCCACTAGACATCTGCGCAGAAGCCCTTTCACTGTTGCCGCGATCACTCGGGCGTGAACCACGGCGCCTCCCAGTGACCGAGGCAGGAACAGCAGGCCCCGAGTTCGACGACGATGTGTCAGTCCGGCGCCTCTTGGTGGCCGAGGCCCGGACAGCATGCCCCGAGCCCGAGGGCGGCGTGACAGTCCGTCGCCTCCTAGTGGCTGAGGGCAGAACAGCAGGCCCCGCATCTGACGGTGACATGACAGTACCCACCTCTCCAGGAGGGGCCTCCGGACCCTCAAAACCCAGTTTGTCAGGGTGAAGGAGATGAAATTTCCTAATTAATGCCTTGGCATGGATGTTCCCCGCAGGGACCCAGGACCTTTCCTCCGGGCAGTAGCCCTTCCAGTGTACAAGATACTGTACCGAGCCCCTGACAAGGCGGGAGTCAAGGATACCCTGGACTTCATACTCCAAGCTACCCCCGACCGAAACAGGAGGAGGAGGGGACAGGACAGGGTGAACTGGGGAGCGATACAGCTTGAGGAGAGACTTGTGGAACACGTTAGGCAATTTGAATGACTGCGGAAGTTTTAAACGGAAGGCTACCGGATTAACCACCTCTATGATTTCATATGGGCCGATAAACCTGGGACCCAGTTTGGCAGACGGTACCTTAAGCTTAATGTTTTTAGTAGAGAGCCAAACCTTGTCCCCAACTCCCAGGAGCGGCCCCTTAGTTCGTCGTCTGTTTGCAGCCGAAGCCTAACCTGTCTAACCTGAGCTCCTTTCAAATTCGAATTTACCTCAGACCAAATTGTTTTCAGGCAATGTATATTTTCCTCTACCCCAGGGAGCTCCGACATCCTGGCCGAGAATGTCCCAAAGCGCTGATGCAGTCCATAGTTACAGATAAAGGGGGTAGTCTTAATGGAATCCTGGTGTTGATTATTTAGCGCAAACTCAGCCAATGGCAGATGTTCCACCCAATCGGACTGATGTCCTGACACATAACAGCGGAGGTATTGCTCCAAAGCCTGGTTAGTACCTTCGGTTTGACCATTGGTTTCGGGGTGGTAGGCCGAGGAGGACAACTCAACATCAATGCGTTTACAGAACGCCCTCCAGAATTTTGAGACGAACTGGGTAACCCTGTCAGACACAATATTTTCCGGAACGCCATGAAGACGTACAATATGCACAACAAACAATTTACTCAGGGTTTCGGAGTTAGGTAACCCTGACAGGGGAATAAAATGGCACTGTTTGCTGAACCTGTCTACTACCACCCACATACACGTTTTTCCATCTGAGGGCGGCAGGTCTGTAATGAAGTCCATGGAGATGTGGGTCCATGGACTCTCAGGGGTGGGCAAGGACTGAAGCCAGCCGGCAGGGCGATTATTGGGGGACTTGGCGCGGGCACAGACCTCACACGCTGAAACATAGTCCTTACAGTCCTTGACCACCGTCGGCCACCAAAAGTTCCTAGTTACCAGCCTGGTAGTATTATTGAGACCAGGATGGCCTGCCAAAGCAGAGTCATGTGATTCTTTAAGAACTTGTAGACGAAAGGTAGCCGGAACGAACAATTTTTGGGAGGGGCGTAGTGTCAGGAGCTTGTTCTGGAGACCTACGGATCTCCTCCAGAAGGTCCAAGGACACTGCTGACATGACAATCCCATTGGCCAATATCGGGACTGGTTCACAGTCCTCGGTTTGTGTGGGACAAAAACTGCGAGAGAGGGCATCGGCCCTCACATTTTTAGTACCAGGGCGAAAGGTGATTAAAAAATCAAACCTAGAGAAGAACAAAGCCCACCTGGCCTGCCTGGAATTTAGTCTTTTCGCTGACTCCAGGTAGGTCAGGTTCTTGTGGTCTGTAATGACAGTGACCTTGTGTTTGGCGCCTTCGAGGAAATGGCACCATTCCTAGAAGGCCCATTTAATTGCCAATAATTCCCGATTACCAATATCATAGTTTTTCTCCGTGGCAGAGAATTTGCAGGAAAAAATAAGCACACGGGCGAAGCTGAGTGAGGGATGCAGTGCCTTGCGATAGCACTGCTCCCACTCCGACTTCTGAGGCATCCACTTCTACAATAAATGGGCGGTTTAAGTCAGGTTGAACCAAAACCGGGTTGGCCACAAAGCACTCCTTTAGTGTAGAAAATGCCTGAATTGCCTCAGGATTCCAATTGGCCACGTCCGCCCCTTTCCGGGTCAGATCCGTGAGTGGCTTGGCAATCTCCGAGAAACCCCTGATAAACTTGCGATAGTAATTCGCAAACCCCAAAAATCGCTGCAGCGCTTTCAGCGATTTGGGTTGCACCCAAGCCTTAGTGGGTTGGATCTTGGCAGGATCCATGTGGGACCCTCTGCCTGAGACCATGTACCCTAAAAACTGAACCTCCTCAGCAAAAAAAATACACATTTCTCCAGTTTAGCAAGCAAAGAGTTTTCTCGCAGTCTCTGGAGTACCGAACGGACGTGTCGAGCGTGTGTCACAGGGTCAGCAGAGTAAATCAAAATGTCATCCAAATACACGACGACATACACCCCACAAATGTCTCTGAAAATATCATGGACCAAGTGCTGAAACAATGCAGGTGCATTACTGAGTCCAAACGGCATTACAAGGTACTCAAAATGGCCAAGAGGTGTATTAAAGGCTGTTTTCCACTCACCCCATCTCTTATGCGTACTAGATTGTATGCCCCCCGGAGGTCGAGTTTAGTAAACCAACTGGCTCCCGTTAGCTGATTAAAAAGATCAGGGATGAGTGGAAGTGGATACTGGTTCTTTATAGTGATTGCATTTAATTCCCGGTAGTCAATGCAGGGTCTGAGACCACCATCTTTCTTCTCTACAAAGAAGAACCCAGCCCCAACTGGTCAAATAGATGGTCTAATAAACCCTTGTTTTAGGCTGTCTGTTATATAGTCGTTCATGGCCTGACGCTCTGGACCAGAGAGATTAAATATTCTCCCTTTTGGAAGATGGGCATCCGGAATCAGATCTATAGGGCAATCATACTCTCTGTGGGGGGGTAACTTCTCAGACTCTATAACAGAAAATACATCTTCATAGCCCCAGAGAGCAAACAGTATGAAGGGGGTTTTAACCTTAACTTGGTTTGCTGCTAAGGATATGAAATTTTCTTGACACTGTGAACTCCACCGTACAACGTCACCCAAGTGCCAGTCGATGATAGGATTGTGCTGGCGTAACCACGGCATACCCAGTATAACTGCAGAGGATAAATTATCCATCACAAAAAAATGACACAAGCTCAGTATGTAATGCTCCCACAGACATAGCAACTTTAGCAGTAACAAATTTAACCCCCTCCTGAATAATAGATGTGCCATTAATAGCCGTGGTTTTAATAGGGGCATTAAGTTTTAGTAGTGGTACACCTAGATCCCTAGCAGTCAAAGAATCCATAAAATTTCCTTCAGATCCACTATCCACATAGGCTTTTAAACACAGAGTTTTCTGACCAAATGAAAATGAGATAGGTAATAAAATTTTAGCTGCATCTGCGGGCAATACCAGTGCCCCTGGGTAACCATAGCCAGAGTTGCCCAGAGGCCGATGTCTCAGCAGTATGGATCTCTGACGTTCCGCTTTCTCCCTGAAGGCTCAAGACTGCAGCATGCTGGTGCAGGAAGATGAAAGTGATCCTCCAGGCTGTGCACTGAAGCAAGTAACAGGTGTTTAGGCCAAAAATCAGCTCAGGCAGGAGAAGAGAAAAAAAAAGTTCAGGGAAACTGCTTTTATATATGTTGGGTATATATACAAGAAGCAGTTTTATTTGGGCCGGATATAATGTAACATCCGTCTGCAAGTCTGGGCTGCAGTAAGACAGCACCCCGAGAACCCCGATACCCTTTACCCCTATACAGGGATCTGGATTTACAGCAGAGCCCAGGGGGCGCTGTCTGAATATGAGCAGCGGCCAGAGCAGGACGGTCGCCAGAGAGGGGTTAAAAAACGGGACCAAAAGCGTAGTCGGGAATCCGAGTCTTAACCAGGCGGACAGCAAAGGTACAAAAAACGGCAGGCAATAACAGAGTCAAATTCAGGCCAAGGTCAGAGTCATAAACCAGGAGGACGGCAGAGGTACATAATCGTTAGGCAGTAGCAGAGTCAGAATCAAGGCAAAAGTCAGAATCATAAACCAGGAGGACGGCAAAGGTACAGAATCGTTAGGCAGTAGCAGAGTCAGAATCAAGGCAAAAATCAGAATCATAAACTAGGAGGACGGCAAAGGTACAGAATCGTTAGGCAGTAGCAGAGTCAGAATCAAGGCAGAGGTCAGAATCAAAGATAGCAAATAACAACTAGCACACTGGGGAAACTAAGACTATATCAGGCGGCTTGCAAGCCCAGTCCCAAAGTATTTGAGGGATCAGGTCATTTCTCACAGGCTCCCGGACCACCTCAGGACCAGACCCGATGATGATGCACCAATCTCTTCATGACTGACAGAGGAGCGGAGTCTGTATCCACTAGATGTCTGCGCAGAAGCCCTTTCACTGTTGCCGCCATCACTCGGGCGTGAACCACGGCACCTCCCAGTGACCGAGGCAGGAACAGCAGACCCCGAATTTGATGGCGATGTGTCAGCCCGGCGCCTCCTGGTGGCCGAGGCCCGGACAGCATGTCCCGAGCCCGAGGGCGGCGTGACAGTCCGTCGCCTCCTAGTGGCTGAGGGAGGAACAGCAGGCCCCGCGTCTGACGGTGACGTGACAAGAGGCAGCAGAGCAATGACAAAGTTCTTTTAGAGTTTTAACAGACCCTCTCATCACCCTGACACAGAGGTGCAGGGTACTGTCACAAGGAATGCAATGTTTTTGAAGATGCTGAGGGAGAACTTTGCTGACTGTACCAATGTCCTCTGTCATTCCTCTGTGCCTTATAAATATTGGTTATCCAAGCTGGACATGTGGCATGTACTGGCTCTCTCTACTATGCACGTGTGCTGTACTCACGGTCAAGGAGCGCACGGCGCCTCGCTCTCTGGCGGTTACTGGGCAAACAGCACCTTGCTAGATGGCAGTACTGCTTTTAGTGGCAGGAGACTATGGGAACAGTCTTTTGCAGCGCCACTGCTCTAAGGACGGTGCACGCTACTCAGCCTCCTATGCGCTGCTTGTCCATGCCAAAAATCATTGCTGTCTTGCCCGCTTTCTCTTAAGCTGGCCCCCTGCCTCTAGGTTACCAGGTCTGTCTGTCTGCTGCATTTTGCCGCAGCATCGGCGCTTCGGGTGCATATTGCACTGCCCCCCTTGCTGCTCACATGGTCACAGCTGGGGACTCACTCCTTCTCTTTTTTTTCCCTCAGCTTCCGGGCTTGTTCCCTGTCTAAACATAACCCCTCATTCTGTGTAATGGAGCCTGTCCATTCTCCTATTCCTTCCGCCGGTAAACAGGGAATGCAGCCAAAACAGGTCCAGAATCGGCACAGTACAGGTACCCATGGACCGGTCATCCTGACTCAGTACATATCTGGCAAATCAGTTCTTTAATGCAAGCAGCATAAAGTGCATGTACTTCCAAATTTCAATAGAAAATTCTACAGCACATCCACAGCAGTTTCAATTTGAATGGATTTGTGGCTCATATCATTCCACAAGATGACACTAGTCTGATACTTTAAATTTTTGGTGGAAAAAAATTTCACCACTGCTAGGTTGTGTATGTTTAGAATTATGTAACATCATTGGTTTGATTAATTATTCATACCTGTTAGCTTCATAATATATTCATTTTTTTCTTCAAGGCTTTTGAATATAATGTGTTGTAAGAGTTAAAGGAATTTGTTGAATTGTGTTTTACCTCAAATGTGAAACTGCTTGTCAATTGTCATCTTTACTATTTCTCTATTCCGTGTGCGGCTAACCACCTAATTGATGTTATTGAGTTTCTTTGGCAAGAAAACAACAGCTACACCAATACCACATGCTTTTCCAATTAATTCATCATGCTGCTGAAGTAGAGGTGAGATTAGGGACCTACATAACATCTGGGGACTGTAGTCAACATGACACTGCCAACACCCAATGGGGTATAGCTACCAATTTGACATAGTTTGTGCCCAGCTGAACAGAGTTGTCATAAAAAAAATCCTTCAATAACATGTATGATGGATTGTCTCTAGGAAATGTAAGAGAAAAATGTACAAACTTTCCAGGACCACAATTCAGGAGCCTGCAAACAAATAAGGCTGTTGAAATGTAAGAGAAGTTGTAGCTACATACTCACTGAACCACCTAATGAGCAAAAACCCTGAAAGCCAGCTCAATATTGCCAGATGATGTGCTGGGGGATGGCCAGGCACCCATGAAGTCTGTGGATAGCCAAGGGAATAATGCCCATAGGCATCCAAAATAAAGCTAACACAGGGCTGAAGACATGGAGCAGGGGTGTGAGGACATTGGGCTGGTATATAGGAATCAATTTGGAGACTACATATGTCTCAGAAAAAACTCTGCCCACATGGGGTATTGTGATGGCTTTTCATTGTCTGTACTCTTAATGATACAAAAAGGGCTCTATACCTATTATGGCTGTATGTGATTATTATATGCAGGGGTGTTACATGGACTTCCTTTGTCCTTTTTAATTGTTTTTAACATGTGTGTTGTGTTTTCCAATAAAGCATTTTTCTACGGTTATTATGTGTTATCAGATTTAATTGGTGTGCAGGCCATTCTTTGCTTAGTCTTTTTTTCTCTTATATTTCATGGTTCTCTCCATGCAAGGCTTTTGCACCCTCATATATAGAACCCATTGATTGTTTGGTGCACCCCACACCTTTTTATACAACGGATTGTCTCTAGGAAGCACTCATATAGCATTATTATTAGTATTATTATTTAGTTTTTTATATAGCGCCATTCATTTCATGGTGCTGTTCATGACAAGGGGTTACATATAAAGGAATAAATATCGTTTAAACCCAAAAAAAATTATAATGACAGACTGTTTCAGAGGGGAGAGGACCTTGTCCTTGTGGACTTTTATTCTGCGGGAGAATGAGAAAGAGACACAAGGTGGGGGGTGCCGCAAAACGGGTGGTGGAGAGGCGGCAGCTCTCGTGTGGTGGTGTAGAAGTCACATCTCCGACCACCATGCTCTCCAATTGACATCTCTTGAAATGCAGCCGAAACGTCAAAATCTCTATCTTCAGTTCTATGGGCTCCTTTTAAATGTCACCGGCCAACCAATTAAGTATTAGTAGATGAGGGCTTGTCAGAATCCTGTCCAGGAACATCAGGCTTCAGTTGTTGTGAGTCCTGTCCCCGTGAACTTCCATATAATCTTGCGCTGGCTCTTCCAGGCATGATTTCATCACGAAGATTTAGCCTTCGTAATACAGAAACAGAGTACAACAGCGCCTAAGCGTTCACCCTCTGCTACTCAGACTTTCTATCTGCACAGTGACTGCCTCTAGGCAGAAGATGATGACGGTGGTAGTAGTTGGAGCATTTAATACAGTCATGAAGCTGCCATAACAACTTTAAACCAAATTCTTTTTACCTACATCCCCCACTGTAAAATGTGCCCTGTTTTTTTGAAAAAAGCAACAGAGTGCTGTATATAACTAGAGCAACAGACAGGAAAACACTGGAATACCGGCCTAAAATCCCCAAATTTTAATCACACAGATGTATGAGGCGTGTCTGAGATATACCACACTGTAAATTATTTTTTTTTTTATTGGATGCAAAAGAGTGCTGGATATAACGAGAGTGACAGTCTGGCAAAAAAAGGGAATTTAGGCCAAAAATGCCTCAATTTTTGAGACATAGATGTATGAGGCATGTCACAGATATACACCACTGAAAATGTGGGCTGTTTTTTAAAATAATGCAACATAGTGCTATATCTACAGTTGTGGCCAAAAGTATTGACACCCCTGCAATTCTGTCAGATAATACTCAGTTTCTTCCTGAAAATGATTGCAAACACAAATTCTTTGGTATTATTATCTTCATTTAATTTGTCTTAACATAGTAACATAGTTTTGAAGGCTGAAGGAAGATCTTATGTCCATCTAGTTCAGCCTATTTTTAGTGCAGCTGTTCTGCATTGTTGATCCTGGGGAAGGCAAAAAACCCACAGAGTAGAAGCCAATTTTCTCCATAGGGAAAAAAATTCCTTCCCCTAAGCTGGGTCAACCATCTACCTATAATATTCTGTTATTCGTAACCTTCTATACTGTTACTCACAAGAAAAGCATCCATTCCTTTCTTAAATTCATTCAGTGAGTTGGCCATCACCACTTCCTCAGGAAGAGAATTCCAGAGCCTCACTGCTCTTACCGTGAAGAACCCTCTTCTATGCTGGTGCAGAAATTGTCTTTCCTCCAAACGAAGAGGATGCCCTCTTGTTCTTGTCACAGTCCTTGGTACAAACAGTTCTTAAATGAAAAAACACAAAAAGAATTGTCCTGAAGCCAAATTGGATATAATTCCACACCAAACATAAAAAAGAGGGTGGACAAAAGTATTGGCACTGTTCGAAAAATCATGTGATGCTTCTCTAATTTGTGTAATTAATAGCACCTGCAACTTACCTGTGGCACCTAACAGGTGTTGGCAATAACTAAATCACACTTGCAGCCAGTTGACATGGATTAAAGTTGACTCAACCTCTGTCCTGTGTCCTTGTGTGTACCACATTGAGCATGGAGAAAAGAAAGAAGACCAACGAACTGTCTGAGGACTTGAGAAACCAAATTGTGAGGAAGCATGAGCAATCTCAAGGCTACAAGTCCATCTCCAAAGACCTGAATGTTCCTGTGTCTACTGTGCGCAGTGTCATCAAGTAGTTTAAAGCCCATGGCACTGTGGCTAACCTCTCTAGATGTGGATGGAAAAGAAAAATTGACAGATTTCAACGCAAGATTGTGCGGATGTTGGATAAAGAACCTCGACTAACATCCAAACAAGTTCAGGCTGCCCTGGAGTCCGAGGGTACAACAGTGTCAACCCGTACTATCCGTCGGCGTCTGAATGAAAAGGGACTGTATGGTAGGAGACCCAGGAAGACCCCACTTCTTACCCCGAGACATAAAAAAGCCAGGCTGGAGTTTGGCAAAACTTACCTGAAAAAGTCTAAAACGTTTTGGAAGAATGTTCTCTGGTCAGATGAGACAAAAGTAGAGCTTTTTGGGCAAAGGCATCAACATAGAGTTTACAGGAGAAAAAGAGAGGCATTCAAAGAAAAAAACACGGTCCCTACAGTCAAACATGGCGGAGGTTCCCTGATGTTTTGAGGTTGCTTTGCTGCCTCTGGCACTGGACTGCTTGACTATGTGCATGGCATTATGAAGTCTGAAGACTACCAACAAATTTTGCAGCATAATGTAGGGCCCAGTGTGAGAAAGCTGGGTCTCCCTCAGAGGTCATGGGTCTTCCAGCAGGACAATGACCCAAAACACACGTCAAAAAGCACTAGAAAATGGTTTGAGAGAAAGCACTGGAGACTTCTAAGGTGGCCAGCAATGAGTCCAGACCTGAATCCCATAGAACACCTGTGGAGAGATCTAAAAATGGCAGTTTGGAGAAGGCACCCATCAAATATCAGGGACCTGGAGCAGTTTGCCAAAGAAAAATGGTCTAAAATTCCAGCAGAGCATTGTAAGAAACTCATTGATGGTCACTGGAAGTGGTTGGTCGCAGTTATTTTGGCTAAAGGTTGTGCAACCAAGTATTAGGCTGAGGGTGCTAATACTTTTGTCTGGCCCATTTTTGGAGTTTTGTGTGAAATGATCAATGTTTTGCTTTTTGCTTCATTCTCTTTTGTGTTTTTTCATTTAAGACAAATTAAATGAAGATAATAATACCAAAGAATTTGTGTTTGCAATCATTTTCAGGAAGAAACTGAGTATTATCTGACAGAATTTCAGGGGTGTCAATACTTTTGGCCACAACTGTATGTTCAGTGACACCCAGGACCAAAAAGAAAACAGCTGTGAACTGGCCAAACTGAGCACACACAGATATGAGCTGGCATGCAGATACCACTACGACAATTTTTTTTTGGGGGGGGGGATAAATACTGCTGTATATAAGTCCAGTGACATCCCCGGACAAAAAAATAAATCATCCGTAAACTGGCCAAACTTTGAGCACACACAGATATGAGCTGGCATGCAGATACCAAGCCGAAAAATGTGTGGCCTGTTTTTTTTTAATTTTTTTGGCTAAATCGTGCTGTATATAAGTACAGTGCCAGACAGCAAAAAAATGAATTTATGGCTAAAAAGACCAAAATTTTTAGCAGTTGAATGGATGAGGCATGTCACAGATATAACACACTGTAAAATATGTGGTCTGTCTGTATTTTTTGGGAGGCTTAGCAAAATAGTATCAAGAAATTGTGAAGGACACTCAAAAAAAAACTACTCAACCGTACCACATAAAAAATAAATATTTCTCTGTACATTCAAAAGAGATGTTTGGGACCCCTTTAAAATTGCTGGATTTTCACGCTGTGCTAGGAAAAGGATCTGGCTGTATTGTGCAGTGTCAAAAAGCAAATGGAAAAAAAAAAAGGGTTGTGGATTGCTTTGCAATAAAAAAAGCTCTATTAGCCCTGGCCCAAAAAATTTACAAAGCCAATTACACCTGGGGTTAGGTATATGCAGCCAATATATCCCACAGGTAGCAGCAGCAGCACTAGAACACAGGACCCTCTTGATATATGCAATGATATGTATATAGACACATACAGTGCCCGCAGGCCTTGCACTGATGTGTATACAGTGACGTACACTACCCTGCCTGCCTAACACTGGAACCTATATACTCTGGAATTAGTCCTTAGAAGTAGTGTTGGTTTAGCTGGATTTGAGTTGTTTAGGATGGTAGACCCCACACTCACTAATATAGCCCCAATTCTGATCTTATCAAGGCAGCATCTCTCCCTACACTATCTCAATCCAGAGCTGAATGTGGCGAGCAGGGTGGCGTCCGGTCTCTTATACTCCTGATGATGCTGTGCGGCCAGCCAATCACTGCACGGCCACAACAAAGATGGCTGCTGCATTTCATTGCCTGGCAGACAATCCCTGCATGGTGATTGGTTCTGTAAAGTCTGCCAAAAAAGCTGGGTGGAGACCCGAGTTCCCACCGAGTAATCCCGGAAATGCTCGGTGCTCGCCGAGTATACCAAGTACAGTGATACTCGGGCGAGTACCAAGTAGTGGCAAACACGTTCGCTCATCACTAATTATTACCTATCCTATGGATAACTTATCTTCATTTGACCGCTTTAATATACTGAGTCAGACAACCTCTCCATCACATCACTTACACACCTAGATGGAGTAGAAGCTATACTGGAAAGTCATAGCTTACACAGGAGAAGCTATATTTTCAGGAACCATACCAAGACATATTTAAATCAGCCCATACAAAACAGTTTAGAAACTAAAAGTAAATAGTAAGTTTATTTTGCATTTGAAATATATTTTGCAACTAAAGTATGGCTATATATTGTCATTGGACAACCCTTGCAACTGGTGGTAGTCAACCCATTGTGGAGATGCCAGCTGTAGCCAATTACTCTATGTGAACACTACGCATAGCATTTACTGTCTCTGTCCCCGTTTGCAACAGACAGATGGGAATTGTCCAAATAATGGAAATGTCCAAATGCAAGGTTGTAGCTTTAGGGCAAATTTTGCGGCTGCTTTTGCCTCCCTACCAAAAAATTACAGCTATGTGTGGTAAAAAAAAGGTTACCGCTACAACACCTAGTACGGTCATAGCTTCCTAACCCCAATATAGTTTTAGCCATAAAACTCCAATAAAAAATATCTGCTAAATGTCACACTGCCAGTCACTTCTCAAGTTCAGCTAAATGTTCTCCAAATGGTTAATTCAGTGTCATTTCCAGCCATATCCGCTGATATAAAATGAAACCATGTGGGCTCCCGAAAAATGCATATATACTGTATATAGTGACATTTATCACTAAGTGTAGGTATACTGAATACTCCCAAAACAGAGTTCAGATTATCTTTCCATATAGGGTGGAATCATGTCCATTTCATATGCAGTGCAGAGAATTTTCCGATATCAATATGCTTCCTCTTCTCCTATGTACTTACCTTTCCTGTGCTATCACCTGGCAGCTAAGTCATTATGTCTCCTCTACAACAAGAGACATGATTGATAAAATTTGCTGAGTTGAGCACTCAAAGGGATGAGAGAGAAAATCTCACAATTCCCAAAGACTTGACTGGATAAAAAGTTGCCTTTTTATTACCTAGTTTACCAAGAAAATGAAAAATTGTATTTATTCTGAAATGTGAAGCCTTCCTCATCTTCATCTTTATAGCAAAGTCCTGAAGGTTTTGTAGCACAATTGACTGATACAGGGAACTGTTCATAAATCCCTCCTCCTTTACTAAAGTCCAAATTACAGATGCCGGAAACCAGCTACAAAGCATATTAATAGCTCCACAATGCTTCACTGTGGGTATGCTGTTCTTTTGATAATGTGCAGTGTTGACTTCATGCCAATATACCTTTTAGAATATCAGCCATAACTTCAAGATTGAGCTAATCTGAACATAACATGTTTTCCCACAAGTTTTTGGCGGACATGATGTAGGTTTTGGCAAAACATAGCTGGGCCCTGTTTTGCCCATGGGTCAGACTTATGAGGAATTCAACAGATTGTTGTCACATGTAGTACACAACCAGTACTTGCCAGAAATTCCTGAAGCCCTTTTAATGTTGTTATAGGCCTCTTGGCAGTTTCCTGGACGGACTTTATCCTTTTCTTATCATCAATATTTGAGGGACATACAGTTCTAGGAAAATTTTACTATTTCACCAAATTTAAGCCACTTCTTGATGATCATCTTCACAGTGTTCCATGGTACTGTACATCTAATGCTTTTAAACTTTTTTGGACCCTTTTCTTGACTGATCACTTTAAACAATGGAATCCCTTAGATGTGTTGTAAAATGTTTACGGAACAATCAGGAAAATTTCAAGAAAATCCTATTAGAACAGAAAAAACTGTATATGGGATTAATCAGAATCACTTTAAACGATAGCAACTGTGTACTGACTACCATGTAACATGAGGTTAAATGTGGTTGCTAATTCTGAACACAACCACAACACCAATTATAAGAGTGTTCACACTTATAAAATCACATTATTTTAGATTTCTTATGTTTATGAGTTGTGATTTTCTTGGCCTCCTACTAATGTCAGTCTTTTGTTCATTCTACAGATTATAGCATCACAGGGCAAAGGTGAAGCCTGCACAAAATATTCAAAAGTAAGTCATTTAATGTAAACTAAAACTAACATTTTACACAAATGTAAACATGAAAAATAAGTAACAAACTAAACTGTGTTATAAAATGTTTCACTTTTACATTTTAATAATGTCACTTTTTGGACAATAGGACGCAGTTCCATTTTTCAACTCTGGCATGCTTTATGGCAATAACTTTGGAATATTTCTCTTCATTAACCCCTCCTTGACATTTGTTGCACATGAATGGTACAGTGCACAATGAGTTACAGAAAAAAAGGTCCATGCACAGCGTAATGATGTAGCTGACTCAAAAGCAAAGCTTGAGCCAACAGCTAATGGTGTAACTGGCGCCTTACTGCAACAGCTAAAATTGAGAGAGGGAAGGGGCTCTTTCACTTCATCATTCCTGTCACTCCTCCTGCCCGCAATCTGATTGCAGGATTCTGATGACTGCTAAGGCCAACCAATTGCTTCCTAGTCAACCAGAGTAAAGTGTGGATGGACCAAACGTTTGTAATCTATTGGCTGTCCAGAAACAGTTAAAAACAGTTCACTATTTCAATTGCACTTTATTCTGCAGGTCAACATGATAATGAAAAAACCCAATTTGTATAGATTTTCTTTGTCATGATCCAGGACGGGGTTGTTCCTTTTCCGTCCTGGTCAGGTCACGGTTAATTTAATTCGCCTGTCTGGCCCAGGGGTGGCTATTTAGTGATTGTTCTTTCTGGATTCGGTGTCGGTGATACTTCCGTTCACTCGGCTAGAACAGCTGACCCAGGCTACTCTTCTATAATCATTGTTCCTTTGTATGTGTGAGCTTTACTATGTATGACCCGGTTTGTTCCCTGACTTGTGCTTGCATCTTCTGTTTTGGTACCATTCAGTCCTCTCTGGTTGTCTGACCCCTCGGCTCGCCCCTGACTATGTTATGGAAATTTGATTGGGATAAATCTATCCCTGTGTGTGCTGTGGCCGCTCCCAATTAAACTGAGTATTTTGAGCGCTCAATGAAATGACACACTGTACAAGCATGGTGGTTACAGGATAGCATTCCCTCAATACTCTGAAGGTTTATTGCACATACATGGTTTTTTAAATTCGTATAGAAAGGAGTGGTTAGTTAATTAACATAAGGTTGGGCTTCAATGCTATTGGCTGTCTGAGTATATGGAATATATCGTGATCAATGCATGGCAAAAGGCTTGATAGTTATCTAAAGTGTAACTCTGTAACTCTTGAAATCAGGACAAAGTTGAGACATCTACTCATCACTTTTGCACATCTGTTGTACTTCCTCTTTTCTTATATTGAAAAAAAAACTAAAAGCTGTCTGGTTTGTGGCAGCTAGAGTTGAGCGAAACGAGTCGAAAAAATTCAAAAGTCGCCGACTTTTGGCAAAGTCGGGTTTCATGAAACGAAACCCGACCCTAGGATGAGGTCGGCCACGAGGTCGGCGACTTACGCGCCAAAGTCGCGTTTCAAAAGTTTGTTTTGCGCTCTTTTTCAGCCAATCAGGATCCACGGACACTGTGGGCAACGTGATGACATAGGCACGGGTCACCACCATCTTTCAGAAGGGCATGCAAGTGATTGGCTTGCTTTGGTGGGCGTCACAGGGGGTATAAAAGGGCGTGCACACCGACCGCCATCTTACTTCTGCCGATCTTAGTATAGGGAGAGGTTGCTGCTGATTCTGTAGGGAGAGTGTTAGGCAGGGAAGAAGACAAAAAAACTGCTTCTGCTGCTAGCGATTTGGCCTGCACAACACACCAGTCATTGTGTGTGCAGTGCAAGGGGAGGCTATATAGTGGTGTATCAGTGGTGTTGGTTGTTGGGCTGCCTTCTAAGGCTTCCTGACATTCCTGCATTGCTGTTTACCCACTGCTCCGCAAACTGCTTTTTTAAAAGCAATCCCAATTTTTTTTTTTTGTCCTGCTGAGAAGACAAAAAAACTGCTTCTGCTGCTAGCAATTTGGCCTGCACAACACACCAGTCACTGTGTGTGCAGTGCAAGGGGAGGCTATATAGTGGTGTATCAGTGGTGTTGGTTGTTGGGCTGCCTTCTAAGGCTTCCTGACATTCCTGCATTGCTGTTTACCCACTGCTCCGCAAACTGCTTTTTTAAAAGCAATCCAATCTCCCTTATCCTCTAGTCACTTTTGTCACAGCTGTGCCATCGAGCCTGTCACATAGCGCTCAGATATTCATTGGGCCTCACACAATCCAAAAGTGTCCAGTGTCCAAAAGTGTGTGCAGAGATTCAAAATCTCCCTTATCCTCTAGTCACTTTGGTCACAGCTGTGCCATCGAGCCTGTCACATAGCGCTCAGATATCAGTGGGCCTCACACAATCCAAAAGTGTCCATCCAGTGTCCAAAAGTGTGTGCAGAGATTCAAAATCTCCCTTATCCTCTAGTCACTTTGGTCACAGCTGTGCCATCGAGCCTGTCACATAGCGCTCAGATATCAATGGGCCTCACACAATCCAAAAGTGTCCATCCAGTGTCCAAAAGTGTGTGCAGAGATTCAAAATCTCCCTTATCCTCTAGTCACTTTGGTCACAGCTGTGCCATCGAGCCTGTCACATAGCGCTCAGATATCAGTGGGCCTCACACAATCCAAAAGTGTCCATCCAGTGTCCAAAAGTGTGTGCAGAGATTCAAAATCTCCCTTATCCTCTAGTCACTTTGGTCACAGCTGTGCCATCGAGCCTGTCACATAGCGCTCAGATATCAGTGGGCCTCACACAATCCAAAAGTGTCCAGTGTCCAAAAGTGTGTGCAGAGATTCAAAATCTCCCTTATCCTCTAGTCACTTTGGTCACAGCTGTGTCATCGAGCCTGTCACATAGCGCTCAGATATCAGTGGGCCTCACACAATCCAAAAGTGTCCATCCAGTGTCCAAAAGTGTGTGCAGAGATTCAAAATCTCCCTTATCCTCTAGTCACTTTGGTCACAGCTGTGCCATCGAGCCTGTCACATAGCGCTCAGATATTTATTGGGCCTCACACAATCCAAAAGTGTCCAGTGTCCAAAAGTGTGTGCAGAGATTCAAAATCTCCCTTATCCTCTAGTCACTTTGGTCACAGCTGTGCCATTGAGCCTGTCACATAGCGCTCAGATATCAGTGGGCCTCACACAATCCAAAAGTGTCCATCCAGTGTCCAAAAGTGTGTGCAGAGATTCAAAATCTCCCTTATCCTCTAGTCACTTTGGTCACAGCTGTGCCATCGAGCCTGTCACATAGCGCTCAGATATCAGTGGGCCTCACACAATCCAAAAGTGTCCATCCAGTGTCCAAAAGTGTGTGCAGAGATTCAAAATCTCCCTTATCCTCTAGTCACTTTGGTCACAGCTGTGCCATCGAGCCTGTCACATAGCGCTCAGATATCAGTGGGCCTCACACAATCCAAAAGTGTCCATCCAGTGTCCAAAAGTGTGTGCAGAGATTCAAAATCTCCCTTATCCTCTAGTCACTTTGGTCACAGCTGTGCCATCGAGCCTGTCACATAGCGCTCAGATATCAGTGGGCCTCACACAATCCAAAAGTGTCCAGTGTCCAAAAGTGTGTGCAGAGATTCAAAATCTCCCTTATCCTCTAGTCACTTTGGTCACAGCTGTGCCATCGAGCCTGTCACATAGCGCTCAGATATCAGTGGGCCTCACACAATCCAAAAGTGTCCATCCAGTGTCCAAAAGTGTGTGCAGAGATTCAAAATCTCCCTTATCCTCTAGTCACTTTTGTCACAGCTGTGCCATCGAGCCTGTCACATAGCGCTCAGATATTCATTGGGCCTCACACAATCCAAAAGTGTCCAGTGTCCAAAAGTGTGTGCAGAGATTCAAAATCTCCCTTATCCTCTAGTCACTTTGGTCACAGCTGTGCCATCGAGCCTGTCACATAGCGCTCAGATATCAGTGGGCCTCACACAATCCAAAAGTGTCCAGTGTCCAAAAGTGTGTGCAGAGATTCAAAATCTCCCTTATCCTCTAGTCACTTTGGTCACAGCTGTGCCATCGAGCCTGTCACATAGCGCTCAGATATCAGTGGGCCTCACACAATCCAAAAGTGTCCATCCAGTGTCCAAAAGTGTGTGCAGAGATTCAAAATCTCCCTTATCCTCTAGTCACTTTGGTCACAGCTGTGCCATCGAGCCTGTCACATAGCGCTCAGATATCAGTGGGCCTCACACAATCCAAAAGTGTCCAGTGTCCACAAGTGTCTGCAGAATTTCAAAATCTCCCCTGTCCTATAGACACCTTGTACCTTGTTTTACATTACTATATAGTTTGTTGGATTTTGTCTACATTTCTACCAAAAATGAGGAAGGCTGGTGGAAGAGGCCGTGGAATTGGGCGGGGGTTGGCAGCTGGTAATGATGGTGTTGGTGGTGGATCTGATGGTAGTGGCAAGAGCAAAATAGGACCGAATGCAGGAGGTGCTGGCCCTGCGTCATCGTCTGGCTACATAAGGCCTCGAACGCTTAGTTTTCTAGGAGTTGGCAAACCGCTTTTAAAGCCAGAGCATCAGGAAAAAGTTTTGTCTTACATTGCTGACTCAGCCTCCAGCTCTATCGCCTCCTCTTCTTCAGTTGTAAAAAATAAAAGTACTGAGTCATCATTGGAGGCTCATGTTCATGAACCACACCTTTCCTTGTGTCCTTCACCCCAACCAAGATTGAAGGATGACGCAGGCCATACTACTGATTACTCCATGGAGCTGTTTTCACATACCATGCCTGGATTATCAAGTGAAATGGTGAATTACCCAGGCCAAGATGAATCTGGCATGGAGTGCACTGATGCACAGCCGCTGATGGATGATTCTGCTGGTACATTCACTCAGAGCACTACATTGTCCTCGCAGTGTACAGAGCCAGATTCTGACCCTGATGAGACTCAGGTGCCCCTTCCCGCACACTCTACCACCATACACGGTGACAGAGGAAGGTGCACATGACATAGAAGAGGAGGTGATGGATGACCCAGTTGTTGACCCAGATTGGCATCCATTGGGGGAAGAGGGTGCTGCTTCCAATAGCTCAGATGAGGAGCATCCACAGCAGACATCGACATCGCAACAGCTGTTATCTGGCAGGCCCGGAGCACTCCAAAGACAGGTTCCAAACATCAAAAGAGTTGCTGGACAGCTTGTCCAGAGGGTCAAAAGATCACAGCGTGCTAGGCCGCAAAATGTCTGCCAAAGTAGGAAGAGTGCAGTGTGGCACTTTTTTGAACAAAATCCTCATGATCAGGCCAAGGTTATCTGTAAGAAGTGCGCAAAGACCTTTAGCCGAGGGAAAAATCTGAAAAATTTGAATACCAGTTGCATGCTTAGACATTTAACCAGCATGCACTTGCAAGCGTGGACACAACACCAAACCTCAAGTGCCACATGTGCAACTGATCACAACGAAGGTAGTCAGCAACGCTACATTGTTTCCCCCACTGTAAGCCCACCGGTTAGCACAGCAGCAAATGTTGAGGTGTCGTTGCAAGACCACAGCAGTCAGGGAATCCCACTGTTATATCAACGAAAGACTGATTCTAGGCCATCAGAAAGAACACCAACTCCATCACCATCATCAATCCTCTCTCAGTCCGCCCTGTCCACCGCTACTTCCACCATATGCAGCTCTCAAGTCCAGCTCACCCTCCCAGACACTATGAGTAGGTCAAGAAAGTACTCAGTCTCTCATCCGCGTACACTGGGTTTGAACGCCCACATTGCCAAACTAATCTCGTTTGAGATGATGCCCTTTCGGTTGGTGGAAAGCACAGCTTTCCACGAACTCATGGCCTATGCAGTACCACGCTATGACCTACCCAGTCGCCACTTCTTCTCTCGCAAAGCCATCCCAGCCCTCCACCATCATGTGAAAGACCGCATTGTCCATGCACTCAAGCAGTCAGTGAGCGGAAAGGTGCACCTCACAACTGATGCATGGTCCAGTCGGCATGGCCAGGGCCATTACGTGTCCATCACTGCGCACTGGGTTAATGTGGTGGATGCAGGGTCCATAGGGGACAGTGGTGGTGGGACAGTGCTGCCTAGCCCACGGTATAGGAAACAGTTGGCTGTAGGCGTTCGACCCTCCTCCTCCTCCTCCTCCTCCAGAAGCGAAAGCTCGTCCACAGAGCGCAGTCGTACGAGCACTCCATCTGCAGCTGCCACTGTTGCACACGATGTGTCCCCCTATCGAGCAGCTAGTGGAAAGCGTCAGCAGGCTGTGTTGCAGATGATGTGTTTGGGCGACAGACACACCGCCGAGGTGCTGGCCGAGTACTTGAAGCGACAAACTGAGTCATGGCTGGGCAGTGTACATCTTGAAGCAGGCAAGGTAGTTAGTGATAACGGCCGTAATTTTGTGGCAGCCATAGCCCTTTCAAAACTCAGCCACATACCTTGCTTGGCTCACACCTTGAACCTGGTGGTGCAGTGCTTCCTCAAAAATTATCCGGAGTTAACAGCCCTGCTCCAGAAGGTGCGAAGACTGTGCGCGCACATCCGCCGGTCGCCTGTACACTCCGTTCGTATGCAGAAGCTGCAGCGATTGCTCCACCTTCCCAACCACCGCCTCATTATCAACATTGCAACAAGGTGGAACTCCACCCTGCACATGGTGGAGCAGCTGTGCGAGCAGAGGCAGGCCATAATGCATTTGTGGGAGGATACACGGCCAAGCACTTTGAGAGCAGACATGGAGTTGACAGGTGTGCAGTGGTCGAAGCTGAAAGACCTTTGTAAAGTCCTTCAGTGTTTTGAGGAATGCACACGGCTGGTAAGCGCAGACGACGCCATCCTAAGCATGAGCATCCCACTTATGCGTCTGCTCATGCAAACTTTGATGCACCTTAAGGAGCAGGCGTCTGCAGCCAATGTTGATGAGGAGGAAGAGGAGGAGGGAATCCTTGATGACATTCAGCCATTGTCTGCTCAGGGACCTCTCCTGGACGAGGTGGAGGAAGAAGAGGAGGAGGAGGATGATGATGGGGATGATTACTTAGGGGAGGAGGATGCATCTCGTGGGGCAAGTGAAAATGTTGGCGTGGCAAGGTCTGGTACAGGGTTTGTGCGTGACTGGAGGGATGTGGATTTGCCAGAAAGTGCTCCTCCACCCAGCACTCGCAGTGCATCATTGACACCGGGAACATTGGCCCACATGTCAGATTATGCCTTGCGGATCCTAAAAAGGGACCCCCGCATTGCCAAAATGATGAACGATGACGACTACTGGTTGGCCAGCATCCTGGATCCACGCTATAAAGGCAAATTACAAAACATCATGCCACAGGAGAACCTTGACCTAATATTGGCTAATAAACAAGCAACTCTGGTAAATCGGTTGCTTGAGGCATTCCCATCACACAGCAGCGGTGATGGTTCTCACACGAGCCGTACGGGCCGGGGGCAGCTTGGCAGAGGTGTTCGTGGTGCACACAGCAGAAGTGGCGTTGGAGACAGGGGTTTCATGACAATGTTGTGGACTGATTTTTCAAATACCGCTCACACAACTGGTAATACTGCATCGATGGAAAGTGACAGGAGACAGCAGTTGTCAACTATGGTTACAAACTACTTTTCCTCCCATATCGATGTTCTCCCACACAGGTCATTCCCCTTTGACTATTGGGCCGCTAAACTGGACACCTGGCCTGAATTGGCCCAATATGCCTTACAGGAGCTCGCTTGCCCAGCTGCAAGTGTGCTATCGGAAAGAATCTTCAGTGCAGCTGGATCAATCCTGACAGAAAAAAGGACCCGTCTGTCAACCCAAAATGTGGATGATCTAACCTTCATTAAAATGAACCACGCATGGGTTTCCAAGGATTTTGTCCCACCTTCCCCTGATGACACATAGGGTGACAGAAAAATGGCTTGCTTTGGTCCACCTCTTCCTGGTACTTCACCTATTTCGCCTTTTGCATCAGCTGAATGTCCAACATCAACATATGCCACTTTCTAAAACTCCCTAACTGTGCTGCCTCCCCCCCCATGGCCGGGGTCACCACCTAGCGCACGACACCGTGTGAGTGCCGTTGCCCTGGACAGGTGGGTAGGCCGACTCTTGGGCGCGGGCACTGGCACAGGGTCCCTCATAGTGCAATCAAGTGTCTCTGACGGTGGTGGTGCACACCCGCCGTCAGACACACCGCTGTACTATGAGGGGCCCAGTGCCAGTACCGACGCCCACGAGTGGGCCCCCCTTGCTTGGGCAGGGAACCAGCATTTGCAATCTTTACCTCTCCATGCTCCTCCGCTGTGTAATCTGGGCCGTCAAATCCATACTGTGCCTGACACCGTCTGAGCCTGCCTCCTGATGTATAGACATATATTTTGAATGTGTACGCTATCCATACATGTTATCCGGGGATACGGTACCCTTTCTAACCTTTGTGCAATCACGTGCAATCCATACTGGGCCTAACACCGTCTGAGCCTGCCTCCTGAGACATATATTTTGAATGTGTACGTTATCCATACATGTTATCCGGGGATACGGTACCCTTTCTAACCTTTGTGCAATCATGTGCAATCCATACTGGGCCTAACACCGTCTGAGCCTTCCTCCTGAGACATATATTTTGAATGTGTACGCTATCCATACATGTTATTCGGGGAAACGGTACCCTTTCTAACCTTTGTGCAATCACGTGCAATCCATACTGGGCCTAACACCATCTGAGCCTGCCTCCTGATGTATAGACATATATTTTGAATGTGTACGCTATCCATACATGTTATCTGGGGATACGGTACCCTTTCTAACCTTTGTGCAATCACGTGCAATCCATACTGGGCCTAACACCGTCTGAGCCTGCCTCCTGAGACATATATTTTGAATGTGTACGCTATCCATACATGTTATCCGGGAATACGGGACCCTTTCTAACCTTTGTCCAATCACGTGCAATCCATACTGGGCCTAACACCGTCTGAGCCTGCCTCCTGATGTATAGACATATATTTTGAATGTGTACGCTATCCATACATGTTATCTGGGGATACGGTACCCTTTCTAACCTTTGTGCAATCACGTGCAATCCATACTGGGCCTAACACCGTCTGAGCCTGCCTCCTGAGACATATATTTTGAATGTGTACGCTATCCATACATGTTATCCGTGGATACGGTACCCTTTCTAACCTTTGTGCAATCACGTGCAATCCATACTGGGCCTAACACCGTCTGAGCCTGCCTCCTGAGACATATATTTTGAATGTGTACGCTAACCATACATGTTATCCGGGGAAACGGTACCCTTTCTAACCTTTGTGCAATCACGTGCAATCCATACTGGGCCTAACACCGTCTGAGCCTGCCTCCTGATGTATAGACATATATTTTGAATGTGTACGCTATCCATACATGTTATCCGGGGATACGGTACCCTTTCTAACCTTTGTGCAATCACGTGCAATCCATACTGGGCCTAACACCGTCTGAGCCTGCCTCCTGAGACATATATTTTGAATGTGTACGCTATCCATACATGTTATCCGGGGAAACGGTACCCTTTCTAACCTTTGTGCAATCACGTGCAATCCATACTGGGCCTAACACCGTCTGAGCCTGCCTCCTGATGTATAGACATATATTTTGAATGTGTACGCTATCCATACATGTTATCTGGGGATACGGTACCCTTTCTAACCTTTGTGCAGTCACGTGCAATCCATACTGGGCCTAACACCGTCTGAGCCTGCCTCCTGAGACATATATTTTGAATGTGTACGCTATCCATACATGTTATCCGGGGATACGGTACCCTTTCTAACCTTTGTGCAATCACGTGCAATCCATACTGGGCCTAACACCGTCTGAGCCTGCCTCCTGATGTATAGACATATATTTTGAATGTGTACGCTGTCCATACATGTTATCTGGGGATACGGTACCCTTTCTAACCTTTGTGCAATCACGTGCAATCCATACTGGGCCTAACACCGTCTGAGCCTGCCTCCTGAGACATATATTTTGAATGTGTACGCTATCCATACATGTTATCTGGGGATACGGTACCCTTTCTAACCTTTGTGCAATCACGTGCAATCCATACTGGGCCTAACACCGTATGAGCCTGCCTCCTGAGACATATATTTTGAATGTGTACGCTATCCATACATGTTATCCGGGGATACGGTACCCTTTCTAACCTTTGTGCAATCACGTGCAATCCATACTGGGCCTAACACCGTCTGAGCCTGCCTCCTGATGTATAGACATATATTTTGAATGTGTACGCTATCCATACATGTTATCTGGGGATACGGTACCCTTTCTAACCTTTGTGCAATCACGTGCAATCCATACTGGGCCTAACACCGTCTGAGCCTGCCTCCTGAGACATATATTTTGAATGTGTACGCTATCCATACATGTTATCCGGGAATACGGTACCCTTTCTAACCTTTGTCCAATCACGTGCAATCCATACTGGGCCTAACACCGTCTGAGCCTGCCTCCTGATGTATAGACATATATTTTGAATGTGTACGCTATCCATACATGTTATCTGGGGATACGGTACCCTTTCTAACCTTTGTGCAATCACGTGCAATCCATACTGGGCCTAACACCGTCTGAGCCTGCCTCCTGAGACATATATTTTGAATGTGTACGCTATCCATACATGTTATCCGGGGATACGGTACCCTTTCTAACCTTTGTGCAATCACGTGCAATCCATACTGGGCCTAACACCGTCTGAGCCTGCCTCCTGAGACATATATTTTGAATGTGTACGCTATCCATAGATGTTATCCGGGGAAACGGTACCCTTTCTAACCTTTGTGCAATCACGTGCAATCCATACTGGGCCTAACACCGTCTGAGCCTGCCTCCTGATGTATAGACATATATTTTGAATGTGTACGCTATCCATACATGTTATCCGGGGATACGGTACCCTTTCTAACCTTTGTGCAATCACGTGCAATCCATACTGGGCCTAACACCGTCTGAGCCTGCCTCCTGAGACATATATTTTGAATGTGTACGCTATCCATACATGTTATCCGGGGAAACGGTACCCTTTCTAACCTTTGTGCAATCACGTGCAATCCATACTGGGCCTAACACTGTCTGAGCCTGCCTCCTGATGTATAGACATATATTTTGAATGTGTACGCTGTCCATACATGTTATCTGGGGATACGGTACCCTTTCTAACCTTTGTGCAGTCACGTGCAATCCATACTGGGCCTAACACCGTCTGAGCCTGCCTCCTGAGACATATATTTTGAATGTGTACGCTATCCATACATGTTATCCGGGGATACGGTACCCTTTCTAACCTTTGTGCAATCACGTGCAATCCATACTGGGCCTAACACCGTCTGAGCCTGCCTCCTGATGTATAGACATATATTTTGAATGTGTACGCTATCCATACATGTTATCCGGGGATACGGTACCCTTTCTAACCTTTGTGCAATCACATGCAATCCATACTGGGCCTAACACCGTCTGAGCCTGCCTCCTGAGACATATATTTTGAATGTGTACGCTATCCATACATGTTATCTGGGGATACGGTACCCTTTCTAACCTTTGTGCAATCACATGCAATCCATACTAGGGCCTAACACCGTCTGAGCCTGCCTCCTGAGACATATATTTTGAATGTGTACGCTATCCATACATGTTATCTGGGGATACGGTACCCTTTCTAACCTTTGTGCAATCACGTGCAATCCATACTGGGCCTAACACCGTCTGAGCCTGCCTCCTGAGACATATATTTTGAATGTGTACGCTATCCATACATGTTATCCGGGGATACGGTACCCTTTCTAACCTTTGTGCAATCACGTGCAATCCATACTGGGCCTAACACCGTCTGAGCCTGCCTCCTGATGTATAGACATATATTTTGAATGTGTACGCTATCCATACATGTTATCTGGGGATACGGTACCCTTTCTAACCTTTGTGCAATCACGTGCAATCCATACTGGGCCTAACACCGTATGAGCCTGCCTCCTGAGACATATATTTTGAATGTGTACGCTATCCATACATGTTATCCGGGAATACGGTACCCTTTCTAACCTTTGTCCAATCACGTGCAATCCATACTGGGCCTAACACCGTCTGAGCCTGCCTTCTGATGTATAGACATATATTTTGAATGTGTACGCTATCCATACATGTTATCTGGGGATACGGTACCCTTTCTAACCTTTGTGCAATCACGTGCAATCCATACTGGGCCTAACACCGTCTGAGCCTGCCTCCTGAGACATATATTTTGAATGTGTACGCTATCCATACATGTTATCCGGGGATACGGTACCCTTTCTAACCTTTGTGCAATCACGTGCAATCCATACTGGGCCTAACACCGTCTGAGCCTGCCTCCTGAGACATATATTTCGAATGTGTACGCTATCCATACATGTTATCCGGGGAAACGGTACCCTTTCTAACCTTTGTGCAATCACGTGCAATCCATACTGGGCCTAACACCGTCTGAGCCTGCCTCCTGATGTATAGACATATATTTTGAATGTGTACGCTATCCATACATGTTATCTGGGGATACGGTACCCTTTCTAACCTTTGTGCAGTCACGTGCAATCCATACTGGGCCTAACACCGTCTGAGCCTGCCTCCTGATGTATAGACATATATTTTGAATGTGTACGCTATCCATACATGTTATCCGGGGATACGGTACCCTTTCTAACCTTTGTGCAATCACGTGCAATCCATACTGGGCCTAACACCGTCTGAGCCTGCCTCCTGAGACCTATATTTTGAATGTGTACACTATCCATACATGTTATCCGGGGAAACGGTACCCTTTCTAACCTTTGTGCAATCACGTGCAATCCATACTGGGCCTAACACCGTCTGAGCCTGCCTCCTGATGTATAGACATATATTTTGAATGTGTACGCTATCCATACATGTTATCTGGGGATACGGTACCCTTTCTAACCTTTGTGCAGTCACGTGCAATCCATACTGGGCCTAACACCGTCTGAGCCTGCCTCCTGAGACATATATTTTGAATGTGTACGCTATCCATACATGTTATCCGGGGATACGGTACCCTTTCTAACCTTTGTGCAATCACGTGCAATCCATACTGGGCCTAACACCGTCTGAGCCTGCCTCCTGATGTATAGACATATATTTTGAATGTGTACGCTATCCATACATGTTATCTGGGGATACGGTACCCTTTCTAACCTTTGTGCAATCACGTGCAATCCATACTGGGCCTAACACCGTCTGAGCCTGCCTCCTGAGACATATATTTTGAATGTGTACGCTATCCATACATGTTATCTGGGGATACGGTACCCTTTCTAACCTTTGTGCAATCACGTGCAATCCATACTTGGCCTAACACCGTCTGAGCCTGCCTCCTGAGACATATATTTTGAATGTGTACGCTATCCATACATGTTATCCGGGGATACGGTACCCTTTCTAACCTTTGTGCAATCACGTGCAATCCATACTGGGCCTAACACCGTCTGAGCCTGCCTCCTGATGTATAGACATATATTTTGAATGTGTACGCTATCCATACATGTTATCTGGGGATACGGTACCCTTTCTAACCTTTGTGCAATCACGTGCAATCCATACTGGGCCTAACACCGTCTGAGCCTGCCTCCTGAGACATATATTTTGAATGTGTACGCTATCCATACATGTTATCTGGGGATACGGTACCCTTTCTAACCTTTGTGCAATCACGTGCAATCCATACTGGGCCTAACACCGTCTGAGCCTGCCTCCTGAGACATATATTTTGAATGTGTACGCTATCCATACATGTTATCTGGGGATACGGTACCCTTTCTAACCTTTGTGCAATCACGTACAATCCATACTGGGCCTAACACCGTCTGAGCCTGCCTCCTGATGTATAGACATATATTTTGAATGTGTATGCTATACATACATGTTATCTGGGGATACGGTACCCTTTCTAACCTTTGTGCAATCACGTGCAATCCATACTGGGCCTAACATCGTCTGAGCCTGCCTCCTGAGACATATATTTTGAATGTGTACGCTATCCATACATGTTATCTGGGGATACGGTACCCTTTCTAACCTTTGTGCAATCACGTGCAATCCATACTGGGCCTAACACCGTCTGAGCCTGCCTCCTGAGACATATATTTTGATTGTGTACGCTATCCATACATGTTATCTGGGGATACGGTACCCTTTCTAACCTTTGTGCAATCACGTGCAATCCATACTGGGCCTAACACCGTCTGAGCCTGCCTCCTGAGACATATATTTTGAATGTGTACGCTATCCATACATGTTATCTGGGGATACGGTACCCTTTCTAACCTTTGTGCAATCACGTGCAATCCATACTGGGCCTAACACCGTCTGAGCCTGCCTCCTGAGACATATATTTTGAATGTGTATGCTATCCATACATGTTATCCGGGGATATGGTACCCTTTCTAACCTTTGTGCAATCACGTGCCATCCATGCTGGGCCTAACACCATCTGAGCCTGCCTCCTGAGACATATATTTTGAATGTGTACGCTATCCATACATGTTATCTGGGGATACGGTACCCTTTCTAACCTTTGTGCAATCACGTGCAATCCATACTGGGCCTAACACCGTCTGAGAATGATAGATAGGGCCCACCATACACTGGAACATTCCAAAGGTGGACATCAGACACTGGAGCAGCATTTACAGGGCCCATTATACACTAGAGCATTAGAAATGGGGCCCATTATGTTTGGAGCATTATTTGGACCCATAAGACAGTAGAGCTTCATCCATGGGGACCAACATATACTGTAGCATTATGTGGAGCTCATCATATACTGTTTCAAACATTATATGGGACCAATGATTCTGTATGGAGAAATAGATGGGCCTCGTCATGAGATGTAAAAAGTGAGGTATTTTTCATTGTACTATACCGCTATTTCTCTGCCGTATCGGAGCATGATGAGTTGTGGTATGTGTTAAAGGGGCGCTCTTTCGCCCAGGGCACATGAAAACCTGGAGCCAGCCCTCCCCCCCACAGTCTGTAGCCAAATAACCCCCATTTTTCAGTGCGTAACTTGTATTATGAAGTTAATTAAGGTTGACAAGCTTAAGTAAGAAGAATTGATGCTTTTGGCATTCAAATGGGCACTGTTGGTGTGTTTCCTGTCCTCCTCTCACTGCCGACTTTTATTCCCCATTGACTTACATTGGGTTTCGTGTTTCGGGACGACCCCGACTTTTCCCTATAATCGGACGATCTTGCTCGACCCGACTTTTGGAAAAGTCGGGTTTCACGAAACGAAACGCGACCCTAAAAAACCAAAAGTCGCTCAACTCTAGTGGCAGCCATTTTAAAGCAGTGGGTTATAATATATATATTAGCTGTGATTATATATGTGTATATAGGAGTATACATGCAAGTGAGATCTCTTTGAAATGTATATATTTCCATCACAACTATGCTCCCGTTTTGTCCTCTGGTTCTTACGCTCCCGTCTAGCCTCTGACCCCGGCTCACCTTGTTTGACCCTCTGCCTCGTCTCTGACAGCATCCCAGCCGGTTTCCATCCTCCTGGTTGCTTGCTGGCTCCACCTCCATCATCTCTCCTGACACCGCGCTCCCAGCTAGGCCTTGGGTCTTGCTCACATTTTACGTTGTGGCGTCTGCTGGAACTTCCTGCTGGTCTGCATCCTTTATCTGCCCTGCAGTGCCCCCTAGGCAAAACCCCCTATGACTCCAGCTGCATGTCATCACAGTCTTGGGTTTTACTAATTTCACACAACAAATATACAGCTCTGGCAAAAATTAAGAGACCACCACATCAAAACCCTGTCATGGACAGCCCATTCTCCACACCTGAACCCAATTGAAAACCTCAGGAAAGTAATCAAGAGGATGATGGATAGTCACAAGCCATCAAACAAAAAACTACTTAAATTTTTGCCCCAGAAGCAGTGTGAAAGACTGGTGGAAAGAATACCCAGACACATGAAAGCTGTTTTTAAAAATCATGGTTATTCCTCAAACTATTGATTTCAGAACTCTTCCTGAGTTAAAACATTAATATTGTGGTTTCTAAATGATTATGACCTTGTTTTCTTTGCATTAGTTGAGGTCTGAAAGCACTGTTGTTTTTTTTTTAATTTTGACCATTTTTCTTTGTCAGAAAAAAATACAAAGTTTATTGCTTAGAAATTCAGAGACATATTGTCAGAAGTTTATAGACTAAAAGAACAATTTACATTTTACTCAAAAATATACCTATAAAGAGAAAAATCAGACAAACTGAACATTTGAAAGTGGTCTCTTAATTTTTGCCAGTGCTGTATATATTATACCATATTTTGGGGTGATTTGCCATATTCTGAGATGCATAACTTTTTTTTATTGTTATGTAAAAAGAGTTGTGTGACAGCTTTTTTATGCCGGACAAACTGTAGTTATCACTGGTGTCCTACTTGGGTACAAAGTGTTATTTGATCACTTTTTATTTAATTTTTATTAGGGAGATAAGCAAAATCCAGCAATTCTGGTAATTGGTTTCTAGATTTTTTTTAATAGTTTTCTAGTACTAGTCAATACAACTACAGTGATATCCAATTTATATGCATTTTTTACATTTTACTACTTTTGCACAAGGAAATTACTAATTAACAGAAATGATATATTTTTTGCATGATGTTCTGAAGCTATGACCTTTTGAGTGTTTCACTTATGTAGCTGTATAAGGACTTGTTTCTGAGTAAAAAGCTGCTTCCTCCTTCATGGGTCCACCGATGGATGGGTTCTCCTTCACAGATGTACTCTGCCCCCTACCCCCTCAGATATGATATATGATATATTTCACAGATGATATGAAACTTGTCTGGAAGATAATACCTCACAGGATGTCCAGGATGTCGCTCATTAGAGTAGGTAGCCACCATATGCTCCCACTAGATTACACTCTGCATTACCATAGTATAGGGGGTGTGTGAGAAGTCAGAGGTGGATGTCATGTGTGGCGCCCCTGAGGCTCAGTCGCCACAGAGGTACTGCACCTCCTCCTGAGGTGTTGTGCCCCACCATCCAGGTAAGGTGGAAACACCTGACCACACTCCAACACCTGCACCCCACACCACAAAGTAGTGTAGCAAAGCACCTTCGGCGGCTCCCTGCTTGGAGTGTAGCATAGCTCCCCTTGGTGGTTCCCTGCTTGGAACACGAAACGTGCTGGGAGGTGGGTGGAGTTTAGTTCACATAAAAGAGCGGGACGAGTTGAGTCAGTCAGTCTGTCTTCATTCAGTCAGTGAGTGAGGATGTAGAAGGACAGAGAGTGAGAAAGAGAAGATCCCCGGGAGAGGGATGGAAGAAGGAAGTGCTGCAGCAGGCCACAGTGATCTGGGTCTGCTGGCACAGGAAAGAGACAGAGAAAGGAAGCTTGATTCTCCATTGGGAAGAAGGATTAGCATGAAACGTGAGGAGAATAAGAGGACAAGGACTAGGGTTAGAAGAGAACCCTTTTCAAGTTCTAAGCGCAAGGCCGGGGTCCGGTCCCCGAGGTTGTACGGATACTAATGGTCCTGCAGCAGACACCGGAGAAATAGAAGTAGTGACCACTTTATTTCCACACAAGACTTGGGGGCACAACAGCAACATATTAGTGAGCCGCGACTTAATAGCAAGGAGTCCCCGAAGCAGGCTACAGCTGTCTACCATACAAGTAGAGTTCATAGGAACATCTGACAGGAGGAACTCCAGTGTAACTAAGTACTAGGAGTACTTCACTTAAAGGCGCTATAAGAGGAGACGTTCAGAAAAGGCACATATGTTGGCGGAGTGTTGGAAAGGAGTATTCCATCTGGCCTGGAGGTTGACTGAGTCCCTAACCCGGAGAACACGGCATGGAAGCAGGCACCTGTTTGCACAACAGACTGTGAGTAAAGCTTTGGAACTACATGCCCTGGTGTCCTCCACTTATTCCTGCGCCAACCTGCCCAGCACTGCTGCATCCCTTGCGCCTGACACTACACCATCTAAGTGTCACTTCACCTACACTGCCCTGGGACGACAGCCCTGCCTGTGGAGGGCTATAACATCACTGCTGCACCACACCATCTGTCCCAGAGGATCTGTCTGCAGCGTCGGCTTACATCTCTATTGCCGAATACCACAGGTGGCATCACGAATCACTTATAAACTTTCACTACCATAAGCACACTGAACATTCTCCTTTTACAATGGGCGCCCAGGGCCACGGGCCTGGTCCTAGCTGCCATGATATCTCCCATTAAAGCTCATCGGGCCCGGTACCGAGTACCCCCACAGCCATGGGTGTGAGGGCGACCCACATGTGCTCATTGTGTCACATAAACAGGATGAGGGATACATTTATATTTCACAGGGATCATAGACATTCAGGAGTCAGTGGAAGATATGGGAACTTAGACATGACTACCATATTTTATGCAATACATACAAATTACAATGGCCTATCTTCACTACATTCGCCATGCAGCATAAATTATACTATAGTGTTATCGTACATGTTGTTAAAGTTGCAGCAATACCCAATATGAATTTTTTTTAGCTGCATTTACATTTTTCCAGATTTAACCATTTCTTTTAATGAGAAAACCTAGATTTTGGGAGAAGTGTTTTACTCTTTTTTTATATGCGATCTTATAATTGCATTAGTAATATGCAGCACCATCTTTGCAGTGCTTTTTATTACATTATCCTGTTAGTGGTTAACTGACAGGCAGCCGATCAGGCCCTGGCTCCAGCAGGATCTGATTTGCTATGGTGTATGATAGACTCAGAGACTCTTGTTGCTTTCCCTCTGACACACTCCACAAGTGCTGCTGTCACTAATGACACATGTGGATTGGGGTTGGCAAGGAAGGCTGTATGTATTAGTCAGGCTCCAGCAGCTGGTCACACCAGTACAGAAGCTGTACCATGCAATCTGCATGATGTACATATCCATTGTGGAGCACAATGTAACATGCTCATGACTTGTCTATACATCAATCCAGAACCCTTGTAAACTTATGGCATTTAAAGCTTCTTTTGCTAGCTACATAGTGCTCAATGAGAGCTACAGTTTGGTCCCAGAAATATTTGGCCAGTGACACAAGTTTTGGGATTTTAGTCATTTACCAAAGCATATTCAAGATGCAGTTATGTAATCCATATGGGTTTAAAGTGCAGATTCTCAGCTTTAATTTGAAGATATTTGTCAGGGGACAGCCAGGGGATCACACGGAGATCACACAGAGATCTCACCACTGCCACCAATTTGTCACAAACCAGCACTCCACTGCCTCCCATCATCAGGATAATTATGCAATTCACTGATGATTGATGGATGAGGCCTCAGCTGCTTTCGCTATTACAGGGTCCATTTTAGGACATGATCATATATCAAAGTCAAACATCAAAAATACTCTGTCTGATACCTGATTCTAATGTCTGACTTTGATACCTGAGTCTGATACCTGATTTGAGTCTGATACCTGACTCTGATACCTGACTCTGATACTTGAGTCTGATACCTGACTTTGATACCTGACTCTGATACTTGACTCTGATACTTGACTCTGATACCTGACCCTGATACCTGACTCTGATACTTGAGTCTGATACTTGACTTTGATACTTGAGTCTGATACCTGACTTTGATACCTGAGTATAATACCTGAGTCTGATGCCTGACTTTGATACCTGACTTTGATACCTGACTCTGATACATGATTCTGATACCTGAGTCTGATACTTGATTTTGATACATGAAACATTCAAACATCAAAATCAAAAGGTTTTTATGATACCCTTAATACGTTACTTGAAAGGATCATCTCATAAGCGAAGAAAAGATAAGCATTTACCGCCAGTTGAGCTAATGGCTGAGTGGTTAAATGCTTGGCTTATGGATTAGCAAATGTGAGTTCAAGCCCAGTTGAAATTAAACTTTGTTTTTTTCAACTTATGCACACAAACTCCAGAGATGTTTCACTTTGATGAGTTAAGAAAGTCACATATCGTATGTCAAAATGAAAATCCAAATGATTTTTCAACTCAGTGAGAGTTTGGAAAGCAGATTTCATTGCCAAAAAAACTAGAGCTTGGTATCACTTGAGCTTGTAGTACGATGGTAATGCTGCTGTGCTGTCTCTAAAGTATAACTTTTTCTGGGTTCATATCGCATGTTAGAATTTTTTTTTTTTAGGTTACGCAGGTTGCCACACAAGCTCCCAATCCTGTTCCACTTTTAATATCTGACATTCTTATTATCTTTCTAACTTGTAATAAAATAATCTATAGCCTAAGGGTGAAACATCTGCATTCCACTTTTAATATCTGACAGTCTTATTACCCTCCTGTCTTCTAATAAAATAATCTATAGCCTAAGGGTGAAGCATCTGCATCACACATAGTTTTGGTTTAAAATAATAAGAAAAATAATTATAAAAAAAAGTAAGAGCCATTGCTGAGTTTTGAACTCAAACCCCTTTGTTAATAATCCAACACACATTACATTACCACAGCACTATCCTGGCAACTGTGTGCTTTTGAGGAATGAGTCTGATACTTGACTTCATTCAAACATCAAACTCAAACTGTTTTGGTCTGAGACCTGATACTTGACTTCATTCAAATACCAAAAATCAAAAAGTTTTCATCTGATACCTGATACCCGACACTTGATTGCTATCAAACATCAAACATCAAAATGTTTTTCATATACAGTACTTGAATGGTTCATCTCATAAGGGAAGACAGAGGATCTTTTCACTATCAGTTGAGTTGATGGCTGAGTGGTTAAGTTTATGGAGTAGAAAATGTGAGTTCAAACCCTGTGAAGGTAAACTTTTTTTTTTTAACGTAACATATGATATGTGACTTTCTTCACTCATCAAAGAAATGTTTCACTTTGATGATTGGAGAAAGTCACATATCATATGTCATTATGAAAATCAAATGATTTTTCAAGTCATTGACAGTGTGCATAGATTTCATAGGCAAAGAAAATCAAATCAAAGTATCACTTGAAATAAACAAAAAATCACACAAGCGCTTACCCAAAAATTAAACACTAATAATTCCCAAGCTGCTAGGTCAAATGCGGGTCGGTGTCAGCCCGCAATTAAAAAACAATGGTAAAACAATCAGGGAGACCTGCGCTGAAGGCCTAAACAGAGGCTGCCAAATGGACAATTCTAGGTCATAAGCACTACTTAAATAAATGAAATGCCTTTACAGCAATAATGCAAAGATAAATACAACGTACTAATGCACATAAAAAAATGACAATAGCATAAAATAATCCTGAATCAGACAGGAAAGCACTCACCAAAAGAAACGATGATGACGTGAGTTGCAGAGGATGATTAGCATGAACGTGGTGCCAGTGCTGGCCTGGAAGTGCAGAGCTGCAAGGAGAAATGAGCTGAGCATGCTCTGTGATAAGCAGGGGTGCAAGCTGCAGCAGCTGTAGCAGTTACATACCAACAGTGGTAACCTAGGCACAATGAAGAGCGGTATTGCCGTGAAAGATCCGTGCACAATGGGTGTCCTTCCAGATACGGAACGTGTGCGCAAGGCACAGGGGAGGACAGGAGGTGAGGGAAGTGGGAAAGGGAAAGCTCCGACTGGTAGCGTCCCTAGAAACCCGTCCTGTCTTAAGCAACAGTGAGACTCTACATCTAAGTCCTTCAGGTGCTCATCCAGGAAAAGACAATTTTGAAGCCAACATACATAGGAAGATGAATGGCACTCACCAGTCAGGATTTGGAACTTTATTGAGAAATCTTCAACCGGAGAATGGGAACAGGGGTGCAGGAAAGACGACGGCCGTTTCGAGCAAAGACGCGCTTCTACGGGTCAAATATTTTGCGCAAAAGCATTTGTTGTGATGATGTTTCAGACACTTACTGTATGGAGAAACTAGTATCACGCATTGCTCAGGTATGATTTTGGCCAATTCTTCCACATAAGCACTCTTCACATCGTGAAGCTGTGGGTTCTTTCTATGAACTTTGAGCTTTAGTTCCCTCCATACGTTTTCTATTGGATTCAGGTTAGGTGATTGGCTGGGCCATTTTAGTAGCTTTACTTTCTTATGAAACCATTTGAGAGTTTTCATGGCTGTGTGTTCTGGATCATTGTCTTGCAGAAATGTCAGCAATGTTATTAATGAGGGTATCTGGCTGACACATACATGTAGTATATACATATATATATAATGTATAAGTATATATTATATATATATATACTGTATATTACATTCACTTATATTTGTTTTGTGTGTAAACATTATATTTGAACATGGTATGTAATGATATTATGGTCTTCAATGGAGAATGTAAAAGAAGAGGTTGGACAAGGAAATGACATGACAATTCTTTTTTTTTTGCTAAATAATATATCTTTATTTAGCTTGCAAATCCACATAGACATATCAGCAGAGAAAACCACATGAAAATCTGCATCAAATCCGCTCGAATTTTCAACTGCGTTTTCTGCCAATTGAGGAAGAATCTGCGCAGAATTTTACAACAGCAAATCCGCATCATGCACACATACCCTAGTGTTGTTGAGTAAACTTTAAATGTACTTGGGCATCCTTTTTGCTCAGCAATGGCATTTTGCGTGGTAAGTATGCATACAAACTGTGGAGGTTGAGTGCTTACTTTTTGTTTTCTTTGAAACAATTGCACTTGCTGATTCCAGGTCTTTTTGTAACTCTTCACAGGTGATCATTGGCTCTTGGGACAATTCTTCTGATAAATTTTTTCTACTCCTCTGTCTGAAATCTTGTGGGAAGCACCTGGTAGTGTCCGGTATATGGTGAAATGATGTTCTTTCCAATTCCACTTTATGGCCCGAAAAGTGCTCACTGGATCCATCAGTAGTTTAGAATATCTTCTGTCAATGCCATCAGTATATTTTGCAACAATAAGGCTGCGAACCTCTTAAGATAGTTTACTGGTTTTGCCTATCATGTGATTTTTCTTGTGTGGCACCTTGGTAATGAGACACCTTTTTATAGGCCATCAGGTGAACCAGCTGATATTATTTTTCACTAAGGGTACCGTTACACTACGCGACGCACCAGCGATCCCGACAATGATACTACCAGGTAAGGATCGCTGGTACACGCTAAATGGTCACTAGTAAGCTGTCAAACAGTCAGATCTACTCAGCCATGCAGCAACGATCCGGCGATCCGTATAATGACCTCGGCGGCCGTTGGGACCTTGTCACACAGCAGCTATTCTGACAACTCCTGCCTGCGTCCCTGAGTTCTGAGTTGCCAACGAGATCGCTCGTTGGCATCAAACACAAAAATGCATGCTGGCCAGCGGGACACCAGCGATCAAAAAATGGCCCAGGACATTTGAGCACGATCAGCGAGATCGCAGCGGGGGCCCGGTTGCCACTAGGCGTCACATGTAGCGAGATCGCTGGCGAGGTCGCTGTTGCATCACAAAATCTGTGACGTTTCAGCAATCTCGCTAACGATCTCACTATGTGAGATGGGGCCTTAAGTGGCAGGATAGTTTTCCAATTACTGATAGATTTCAGCTGGATTATGACTAGAGATTAACAAATTTGTTCGGATTTGGTTCCGAAAACGATCGGAATCGAATATTGTTTTTGCAATATTCTTCAAACACAGCTGAACGTCATTAGAGTCAATGAGAGTAGAAATTATAGAATATGTTTGGCACGAATATTGTTCGATTATGGCTTGAATATGTCAAAATCAGATTCAAGGACAAAATATGTGATGTTTCAGCAATCTCTCTAACGATCTCGCTATATGAGACAGGGCATTAAGTGGCAGGATAGTTTTCCAATTACTGATAGATTTCAGCTGGATTATGACTAGAGATTAACAAATTTGTTCGGATTTGGCTCCGAAAACGATCGGAATCGAATATTGTTTTTGCAATATTCTTCAAACACAGCTGAACGTCATTAGAGTCAATGGGAGTAGAAATTATCAAATATGTTCGGCACGAATATTGTTCGATTATGGCTTGAATATGTCAAAATCAGATTCGAGGACAAAATCCGAACAAATTAGCTCATCTCTAATTATGACTTTCCATGGCTTTTTGCAGCTCTCTTTTCCCTGTGTAATATCTCAGTATTACACAACTTAATTTGTGGACATCTATGGTTTGATTTCTTTGCCTTTCGTGTCTCCCCTTTTTCCTCATAGATTGTAAACTTGCGCACAGGGTCCTCATTTCTCTTGGTGTTTGTTTTGATCTGTGTTTATTGTTATGCTGCAATGTCTATTGTCTGTCCAAGTCCCCTCTATAATGCAAAGTGTTGCGGAATATGTTGGTGCTATATAAATAAAATTATTATTATTATTATTTGTGGATTGGATTGGTTGCTGCTGACGTCTGGTGAGAATTTTATGTCAGCAGCACCTTTATAATATACACTGCTCAAAAAAATAAAGGGAACACTTAAACAACAGAATATAACTCAAAGTAAAACAAACTTCTGTGAAATCAAACTGTCCACTTAGGAAGCAACACTGATTGACAATCAATTTCACATGTTGTTGTGCAAATGGAATAGACAACAGTTGGAAATTATTGGCAATTATCAAGACACACTCAATAAAGGAGTGGTTCTGCAGGTGGGGACCCAAGACCACATCTCAGTACCAATGTTTTCTGGCTGATGTTTTGGTCATTTTTTAATGCCGTTTGTGCTTTCACACTCGTGATAGCATGAGTCGGACTCTATAACCCACAAAAATGGCTCAGGTAATGCAGCTCACCCAGGATGCCACATCAATGCGAGCTGTGGCAAGAAGGTTTGCTGTGTCTGTCAGCGTAGTGTCCAGAGGCTGGAGGTGCTACCAGTAGACAGGCTAGTACACCAGGAGACGTAGAGGGGGCAGTAGGAAGGCAACAACCCAGCAGCAGTACCGCTACCTCAGCCTTTTTGCAAGGAGGAACAGGAGGAGCACTGCCAGAGCCCTGCAAAATGACCTCCAGCAGGCCACAAATGTGCATGTGTTTGCACAAATGGTTAGTAACTAACTCAATGAGGATGGTCTGAGGGCCCAAGCTCCACAGATGGGGGTTGTGCTCACAGCCCAACACCGTGCAGGACGCTTGACATTTGCCACAGAACACCAGGATTGGCAAATTCACCACTGGCGCCCTGTGCTCTTCACAGATGAAAGCAGGTTCACACTGAGCACATGTGACAGACGTGACAGAGTCTGGAGATGCAGTGGAGAGCGATCTGCTGCCTGCAACATCCTTCAGAATGACCAGTTTGGCAGCGGGTCAGTAATGGTGTGGGGTGGCATTTCTTTGGAGGACCGCACAGCCCTCCATGTGCTTGCCAGAGGTAGCCTGACAACCATTAGGTACCGAGATGAGACCCTCAGACCCCTTGTGAGACCATATGCTGGTGCGGTTGGCCATAGGTTCCTCCTAATGCAGGACAAAGTCAGACCTCATGTCGCTGGAGTGTGTCAGCAGTTCCTGCAAGATGAAGGCATTGAAGCTATGGACTGGACCGCTTGTTCCCCAGACCTGAATCCGATTGAGCACATCTGTGACATCATGTCTCTCTCCATCCATTAACGTCACGTTGCACCACAGACTGTCCAGGATTTGGCGGATGCTTTAGTCCAGGTCTGGGAGGAGATCCCTCAGGAGACCATCCGCCACCTCATCAGGAGCATGCCCAGGCGTTGTACAGTAGGAAGGTCATACAGGCACGTGGAGGCCACACACAATACTGGGCCTCATTTTGACTTGTTTTAAGGACATTACATTCCACTTTAATTTTGTGTGTGACTCCAAATCCAGGCCTCCATTGGTTAATAAATTTGATTTCCATTGATGATTTTTGTGTGATTTTTTTGTCAGTACATTCAACTTTGTACAGAACAAAGTATTCAATGAGAATATTTCATTCATTCAGATCTAGGATGTGTTATTTGAGTGTTCCCTTTACTTTTTGAGCAGCGTATTAACTTAGAATATTGATGACACATTCAATACTCATTGTGCCTGATAAATATATATATATATATATATATATGTGTGTGTGTATATACACTGCTCAATAAAATAAAGGGAACACTTAAACAACAGAATATAAATCCAAGTAAATCAAACTTCTGTGAAATCAAACTGTCCACTTAGGAAGCAACACTGACAATCAATTTCACATGCTGTTGTGCAAATGGAATAGACAACAGATGGAAATTATTGGCAATTATCAAGACACTCTCAATAAAGGAGTGGATCTGCAGGTGGGGACCACAGACCACATCTCAGTACCAATGCTTTCTGGCTGATGTTTTGGTCACTTTTGAATGTTGGTTGTGCTTTCACACTCATGGTAGCATGAGACGGACTCTACAACCCACACAAGTGGCTCAGGTAGTGCAGCTCATCCAGGATGGCACATCAATGCAAGCTGTGGCAAGAAGGTTTGCTGTGTCTGTCAGCGTAGTGTCCAGAGGCTGGAAGCGCTACCAGGAGACAGGCCAGTACACCAGGAGACGTGGAGGGGGCCGTAGGAGGGCATCAACCCAGCAAAAGGACCGCTACCTCAGCCTTTTTGCAAGGAGGATCAGGAGGAGCACTGCCAGAGCCCTGCAAAATGACCTCCAGCAGGCCACAAATGTGCATGTGTCTGCATAAATGGCTAGAAACCGACTACATAAGGATGGTCTGAGTGACCGACATCCACGGTGCCTATGTATATGTCTTCATCATTGGATGGTTTGCATCTACACTACATAGCTATAGCATATTTAAGATTTTGATTATTTGTATATGGGTTTGACACATTACATGTTTTTCCAGTCCAGGGGGGCACCCCAAATGGGGGTATGTGTCTTAGTTTTTAAATGTCTTTAGTAATTCTTGTGGTGTGTTTTTTGAATACTTTTGAATAAATATTGTTATTGTTTGCTAAATTTTGGTGGTCCCTGGTGCATAGTATATTTCTTTCCTTATCTATATACAGTTGCTTCTGACATACTCCAGGTTGATACCCCATCGTGTGTCTATATTATTGGATGGTGCCCTCCATCCCCGTGTTCTACTTTGATAGTTGTAGGGTGGCACTAGTTCTGTTTCTGGAGTGTAACACATCAAATATATTGCATAGATATTTTTGTGTGTGTTATTTGTATATTAGTTTAGCATGGATCTTTCTTCTAGAGAGACAGCGTGGAGCAATAGGGCTTTGGGTCTTTTTGATAATACCACCAGCACTATTCTGGGGGGAACAAACAAAGAGTCTGATTTTCAAATGCTCTCCTCCAAAATTATCCATAAATCCCTAACAAAAATATGGTGGAACATCAGAAGTCTCGAAGAATATAAGAAAGCGGGTCTTGTACCCCGTGGTCTTCGTATTGAAATTTTTCCAGCCTGGGAGGCCACCTCTGGATTCCAAAAGACTTGGGAAACTGGATTGGCTAAATGTTCCACCATATTATTTGATATGCTCATTTAACATGACCAGATGTTACTAATCAAAATTAAAGATGAGATTAAGGCTTGTGAGAACAAGCTTGCTGATTTTGACAAGGAGACTTTGGTCAATCCTTTTCAACTTAAATTGAAGAACCTGAATGATACATTTGAAAAGGAAATCATTACCTACAAAAGGAACAAGTTCTACAGGGATAAGTCGGACTTTAATAGTGGGAGAGCCTATGGATGGGTTCGTCGTGGCAATAAACCCCCTCTTTTGGAGGGATCAAGAAGCACCGATGAACCCCTGCCCAGACAGGAAATGTCTTCTGGCAATTTTTTATCTAATATTTAAGGCGCCGTTGGAGGTGCCGGAGAAAAAACAGACTACAACAGAAAGAAAGGCAGAAGCTACAAGAATTGGTCACCAACATACAGGAGAGAGACACGGTTCAACAGGAGACGCTAAACAACGCAACAGAACATATTAACTTGGAAGGTAACCTGCAGATTGTTAATCTTTCCACATATAATCTATCAGACCTGAAAATAAATGTCGTGTCCAAAGGGTTATCTTTTTCTCCCAGGAATCAACAGCCCAGAGATATAGGGAGAAAAATAAGACTCTTTCATCAGTAGCAAGTCATTTTTTGGACCATCACCATGGCAGGACTTTCAGTTTTAAAATTATGGGAAAGTGTTCGTTCTAATATCAGAGTGAGTGACATTGTAAATTGCTTTGTCACGTCGCCGTCGGACTCGGGGGCTGGTGTTCCTGCCTCGGCCACTGGGAGGCGCCGGACTCCTTCGACTGGTGGTGCCGGCTATAGGATGGCTATGTCCTCATGTGGGTCCTCTCCTTTGACGCACGCCTCTGTCGTTGGGCATCGCCGTGTTTCTCCTGTGGGTGATGGTGGTGACAGAGAAGGGGCTCCTCTGCAGGCATTTGGGGGGCTCAGGTATCGCTCTTCTGTCAGAGGTGAAGGGGTTGGTGCATCACCATCTGGTCTGGTTCTGGGGGCGGTCCAGATGAGGTCATCAGACTGTGAGCCTGTGAGGGATTGCCTTATCCTTCAATTACTTTGGAGCCTGTCCTGAAGGCCGCCAGATATAGTCTTGGTTTCCCCAGTGTGCTAGTGTTTTATCTGCTATTCTTTACTCTGACCTTAGCCTGGATTTCTGACCCTTCTGTATCTTTGCCTCCTCATAGGAGTTATGACTGTGCAATTGAGTTAATGCCCGGGTGTAAATTTCCCAAGGGTCGGCTTTTCAACTTATTGGTACCTGAACATGATGCTATGCGATCTTATATCAAGGAGTCATTGGAGAAGGGTCATATTAGACCATCCTCTTCACCTTTAGGTGCTGGGTTTTTTTTGTGGCCAAGAAAGATGGTTCATTAAGGCCTTGTATTGACTATCGTTCCCTTAACAAAATCACTGTTAAATATCAGTACCGGTTACCCCTGATTTCTGATTTATTTTCCAGAGTTAAAAGTGCCTGCTGGTTTACCAAGCTTGACCTCAGGGGGGCGTATAATCTTATTCGCATCAAACATGGGGATGAATGGAAGACAGCGTTTAAGGGTACCGTTACACTTAGCGATGCATCAGCTATCCCAACAGCGATATGGATCGCTGGTACATCGTTAAGTGGTCGCTAGTGAGCTGCCACACAGGCAGATCTCACCAGCGACACAGCAGGGGTCGGGGGTCACTACTTACCTGTCAGACGCAGCGATCCTGACGTCCTTCCTCCCGCGTCCATGCATCGCTTGTCGGCGCCACAGGAAGCCCAGTAGGAAGTGGCCGACGAGAAATGATCCAGGACCTTCTCGCGCGACCAGCGATAACCAGCGGGGGAGCCGGTCAGAGGTAAGTATCAGACATAGCGATATCGCTAGTAATATCGCTGCTACGTCACAAAATCGGTGACGTTACAGCGATATTGCTAGCAATATCGCTATGTGTAACGGGGGCTTAATACTCCGGAGGGACATTTTGAGTACCTGGTGATGCCTTTTGGGCTCACTAATGCCCCTTCTGTCTTCCAATCTTTTATGAACGATATTTTCCGGGACTTTGTGGATAAGTTTTTGATCATTTATCTGGATGATATTTTGATCTTTTCTAGTGATTGGGCTTCTCATGTGGAACATGTCCGGACTGTGTTCCGAATTTTGAGGGAAAATTCCCTGTAAGTTAAGGGATCGAAGAGCCTCTTTGGTGTACAGAGGATTTCATTTTTGGGATTTATTTTGTCATCGTCGGCTATTGAAATGGACCTGGCCAAGGTACAGGCCATTTATGATTGGGTTCAGCACACTTCTTTGAAGGCTCTCCAGAAGTTTTTGGGCTTTGCTAATTTCTATTGTAAATTTATAGGTAATTTTTCTTGCATTGTCAAACCACTGACGGATCTGACCAAAAAGGGCGCTGATGTGGTGAATTGGTCTCCAGAGGCAGTCTCGGCATTTCAGAAGCTTAAGCGGAGATTCACTTCTGCTCCGGTTCTACGGCAACCTGATGTCTCACTCCCATTTCAGGTGGAGGTAGATGCTTCTGAGATTGGTGCAGAAGCCGTTTTGTCCCAAAAAGATCCGGTGACTTCTAAAATGAATCCCTGTGCCTTCTTTTCTCGAAAATTCTCCCCATCTGAACGTAACTATGACGTGGGGAATCGGAAATTGTTGGCCATGAAATGGGCATTTGAAGAGTGGAGACATTGGTTGGAGGGAGCTAGACATCAAGTTGTGGTCCTCACCGACCACAAGAATTTGATTTATCTTGAATCAGCCAAATGCTTGAATCCTAGGCAGGCTAGGTGGGCTTTGTTTTTCACGCATTTTAATTTTATAGTCGCTTTTCTTCCCGGCACTATGAATGTCAAGGCGGACACCCTTTCTAGGAGTTTCTTTGCGGATTCTATTATTGTGACCGAGCCTACTACCATTCTAAATGAGGGGGTAGTTCTTTCCGCCATCTCACCCGATTTGAGACGTGCACTGGAGGAATTTCAGGAGGACAAATCTGAACGTTGCCCTATGGGAAAATTGTATGTTCCTGATCAGTGGAGGAAGAGAGTAATGTCTGAAATTCATTACTCTGCGTTGGCTGGTCATCCAGGTATTTTTGGTACCAGAGATTTGGTGAATCTGTCTTTTTGGTGGCCTGCCTTATCTCGTGATGTCAGGAATTTTGTGCAGTCTTGTGGGACTTGTTCTCGGTTTAAACCCTGTTCTCGTTCTAGGGGGTTGTTGATGCCCCTGCCGGTGCCCAAGAGGCCATGGACCCATATCTCAATGGATTTTATTTCTGATCTTCCTGTCTCTCAGAGAATGACTGTTATCTGGGTGATTTGTAATAGATTTTCTAAGGTGATCCATCTTGTACCACTCCCAAAGTTGCCATCTTCTTCAGAGTTGGTGCACTTGTTTTTACAACAGGTGGTTCGGTTGCATGGGATTCCTGAGAACATTGTGTCGGACAGAGGAGTCCAGTTTGTTTCCAGATTTTGGAGAGCTTTTTGTTCCAAACTGGGAATTCAGTTATCTTTCTCCTCTGCATTTCATCCTCAGACCAATGGGCAGACTGAGAGAACAAACCAGACTTTGGAGTCCTATTTGAGATGTTTTATATCTGCTGATCAGGATGACTGGGTCTCATTTTTGCCCTTGGCAGAATTCGCGCTAAACAATAGAGCTAGTTCTGCCACTTTGATGTTGCCCTTTTTCTGTAACTTTTTGTTTCATCCTCGACTTTCTTCAGGGCAAGTGGAATCTTCAACCTGCCCAAGTGTGGACACTGTGGTAGAGAGAATGCAGCAGATTTGGGATGAAGTGGTGGATAAGTTGTCCCTCTCTCAGGAAAAGGCCCAACGGTTTTCCAACCAGCATAGGACCATTGGTCCCTAGTTTAAAGTGGGTGATATGGTTTGGTTGTCACCAAAGAATATTCCTATGAAGGTTGCGTCTCCAAAGTTCAAGCCCAGATTCATTGGACCTTATAAGATTTTGGAGAGTCTTAATCCTGCTTCTTTTTGATTGGCTCTTCGAGTTACGTTTAAGATCCATAACGTGTTTCATAAATCCCTGTTGAAGAGGTTTGTGGAGCCAGTTGTTCCTATGGCGGCGCCTCCTGACCCTGTATTGGTTAATGGCAATGTGGAATATGAGGTAGAGAAAATATTGGATTCTCGTTTGGCTAGACGGAGACTCCAGTACTTGGTCAAATGGAAGGGTTATGGCCAGGAGGACAATTCTTGGGTCTCTGCTTCTGACATTCATGCCGACAGATTGGTTCATGCTTTTCACCGGGCCCATCCTGATCAGCCTGGTGGCGTGGATGAGGGTCTGGTGACCCCTCCTCAAGGGGGGGTACTGTTGTGAATTTGCTTTCTGGCCTACCTCTGGTTACTAGTGAAGGTAGTGGAGCTGGTTGTATTGACAGAGGGGTCACGAGTTCTCTTTCCGGGCTCCCTCTGGTGGTTACCGGAGGTAATGGAGCTGATCTAATTAACAGAGGCCTGCCACCTGATAATGAGGAGGATGACTGGAGATCTGGAGTTTCTGACTGGATTTAAGACAGCCGACTCCCTCTATCCCTGCTGGTGATTTTTTCCTGCCTCCTGAGGTCTTAGTTTCCAGCTCAGTCCCTGCATGTTCAGCTAAGTGTTCTTTTGCTATTGTTTACATTTGATCTGGTTTTGTCTATTTCAGTTTTGTGTGTTCAGCCAGCTCCGGCTGGGGGTGTGCTGAATTTCCATTCTTAAGTTACTGCTTGTGCCAGTTTGTTTTTGTCCCTTATTAGATTGGCCTCTTTTAGCTCTGCTTTCAGAATATACCAGAGTGCTGATATAGTGGACGAAGTCTAGTGACTTCAGTATTTTTCTATCAGACGTGTTGGGCATTTTTTGAACCAGGGTTTTTTGCGTGATTGCAGACAGAGTCTTTTCTTTCCTGTCCTGTCTAGTTAGTGTGGGCCCCATCGTTTGCTCAGTCTATTTTCCTACCTGCGTCTGTGTTTTCATCTTGTCTCACTGACAATATATGTTGGGGGCTATCTATTCCTTTGGGGTCTGCTCTGGGGCAGTTTAGATTTCCCCTTTCTTGCTTTAGGCTTATTTAGCTCTCCGGCTGTGTTGAGGCATCTAGGATCATCGTAGACATGCTCCACGGCTACTGCTAGTTGTGTGAATAGGATCAGGGGTCTGCAATCCGCTTAGTTACCAACCTCTCTGGTTTTCTGTGGCTTAGCTTGGTCTTGCTTTCCTCCTCGGTGACCCAATCATAACACCCACTGAGGCAACCAGTGCTGCCATTTCCTGAACCACCCCGATTTGGGTCGCCGCCCCCCTGGGACTCTACCCCTTTTTGGGTTACCACCCCAATTTGGGTCACCGCCCCCCTCTGGGACTCCACCCCTTTTGGGGTTGCCACCCCGATTTGTGTCACCACCCCCTTTCGGGATTTTCCCATGTCCATTCTACAGATATTCTTAGACCACAGTTCACACAACACAGTTTATGTCTCTTTTACGATACCACACAAGTTGGCACCTCCACAGCTCCTGCTGTCACTGTTCTCCGACACCTCCGGCTGCCGTTCACACACAGCTGCTGGTGTCACCTTTGTAACCCCGCCAAGTTACAGGAAGCCGTTTGTCCCCTTCGTAACCCCACCGAGTTACAGCAAGCCGCTTGTCACCTTCATAACCCCGCCGAGTTACAGCAAGTCGCTTGTCACTTTCTTGACTCTCCTGAGCCACCGCAAGCTGACTTTAGAGAGAAAAGAAAAAAAACACACATGCAACACCAAACTCACGTGTCCTGTCTGTGTGCTTTTCAGGACGTCCGTCTCCTCCTGAGACCGTCCAACACACAGGGCGCACCGGGTGCAATTCAGGGAGCCGACCCTCCTCCCAGGGTTTCCCAGCACACCGGCCTCACCAGGTCCAGGGGCTCAGCGGGTGCTATTCAGGACATCTGTCTCCGCCTGAGAGTGCCCAACACTCACGCCTCACCAGGTACAAGGTCATAAACACGTGCTCCAGGGATCCAACTCTTGTCGCAGAACCTCCCAACACTGACCCTCCAGGACCTTTGCATACTGAACCCTCCAGGTACACAGTCTTTCTCACTGACCCAGGTCAGTACAACACGAACACCTGTCCGTTACCTGTGTTGGCCACACAGGTCGTCAGGTACCGCTTCTCCACAGAGGCACCCTATCACAATCCACAGTCTCTTTCTCTGACCTCGGTCAGCATATCACACGGCTTTCACGACCGTCATCTGCTGGCCGTGCAAGTTCTCGGACCCCTCTACCGTAGAGGTGTCCCATAAGTCTTTTCCACTGACCCCTCAGCGTTGCCAGCACTGCACCATGTGCCTTTAGAAACTGTTGCCATTAGCAAATGAATTTTGCAGTCCTCTTCCATTGCTCCTAGCAACTATCACGTGCCCCGTCCTGAGTGACATTGCCAGCAGGCCGGTAACTGATACAACAGGACGCGGCACGTGTAATTGTCCTATGTGACGCGGCCCACAGGCCGGTAACTAATACAATAAGACAAGGGGAATAGGGAAAACCTGGGTAGCAATAACAATGGCGGCCCTGCAATAAGGAAACAGGGAAGTGGAGACCTCCTGCACTCCCCTGAGTCAGTGTCTCTACACTCCTAACATTCCCTAGGCCGGTTCCGCACCAGGCGCCGATCAGGAACCTCAAAACCCTGACTCTCCCTGCACCTAAAACCCTTACTAGGGGATTGGTCGGTGCGGAAACTAATCCCACCACTGCACTAAACACACATAAGGAAAAGTGACAAAACAGGAGAACACCACTTAGCTTTGCTCTGTTGCTTACCCTCCCAGAAACAGAGCCCACCACCTGCGTGCATCGTTTCCTCCACTGTGTCCGACATCTGGGTGCACTGTCCAGAAACGGATCTTCTCAGCAGCATAGTGTAGCCTTGGAGCAAACAGAGTCCACACCTGCGTACAGCTGTCCAGAAACAGAGTCCCGCAAATGAGTCCAGCTTTTCTGCCAAAAAGTCCAGCATGCTTGAGTCCAGCTCTCAGCAACAACGTCCAGTGTTATGAATGGGTCACCGAGGAGAAGAAAAGCAACACACGCTAAGTCTCAGAAACCAGAGAGGTTGGTAACTATGCAGATTGCAGATCCCTGATCTTAACACACAACTAGCAGCAGTCGTTGAGCGTGCCTACGATGGTCCTGGACGCCTCGTCACAACCAGAGAGCTAAATAAGCCTAAAGTAAGAAAAGAGGAAAACTAACTCCCCCAGAGCAGACCCAAAAGGAAAGACAGCCCCGCACATGTATTGATGGTGAAGCAAGATGAAAACACAAACAAAGGCAGAAAAATAGGCTGAGCAAACGATGGGGCCAAACTAACTTGAAAGGACAGGAAAGGAAAGATACTGTCTGCAATCTGCCAAAAAACCCTACCCAAAATAATGTCCAACACTTCTGATAACAAAATTAACCATGAAGTCACTAGACTTCTCCCACTATAGCAGCACTCTGAAATATTCCGAGACAGAGCAAAAAAGAGGCCAATCTAATAAAGGACAAAAAGGCAAATTGGCAAATACAGATAAATAAGAGTGGAAGTTCAGCACAGCCCTGCCGGGCTGGCTGATCACAAAAAAACTGAGTTTACCAACAAGAGCAAATGTGAACATTAGCAAAAACAAATTTAACTTGAGAAGACTGGAGCAGAGCTGAAGTCCAAGACCTGAGAAGCAGACTGAATCACCAGCAACTGGATAGGGCGTCGGCTGTCTTTTATCCAGTCTGATACTCCAGAGATCCAATCATTATCCTCCTCGTCAGGTGGCAGACCATTACCACTTAAACCAACCTCACTACCTCCTGTCACCACCAGAGGGAGAAAGGAAGGAGAACTCCCAGCTAGTGGAGCAGAAAATGAGCTCATAACAGTCCAGCATTTTGAGTGCAGATTTACATCATAGCTGCCACTCCACCAATCCATGCACGAACTCCTTGCTGACACCATAACTGCGACTCCACCACGCCATGCCAGCCCTCCTTGCAGACACCATAGCTGACACTCCAGGAATCTCACTGAGCTGCCCGTGACTCTCCTTTAGCTCCATCCTTCACTCAGGCTTGCTTGCAAACGAATACTTTATCACCAACAGTGATTAACACACCTGATACTCTCTTATAGAGCTATCACACCTGTTACATAATTACGTGCACAAACTAAGGTAACCAAAGTGCAATGACCCTAATGGCCACCAGGGGAAAACTACAACTGAAATCACCACAGTGCAATGACTCCAATGGCCACCAGGGGCAATACCACCTTTGGCACACAGCCAAGGGAAAAAAAGGTTACTTTGTGCATTTACTCTGTCAGATCCAACCTGGATCAAGACAGTACCCTCCCCTTAATGAGGGGCCTCTGGACCCTCAAGACCGCTCCTCATCAGGGCACCACCTACAGCGGAGACGCCCAGATCCAGAGTTCACCCCTGCAACTACCTGCACCTCAGGTTTATGACAAACACACCGCTGTTATTGGCAAAATAAGTTCTGGAGAGACCACTCATCTCCAAAGCGTCGACCTGGGGAACAAGTTATGTATGAGTATGTGAATGTTCGGTATGAGCTGGTAAGACTCTGCAAAACACTTCCACAAGATGTTTTTTGGTGGCCACCCATACATGGTCATTCACACACAGGTCCGGACCTGAACGTTTATTGCCACCCATTCGTTTGTCATATTTCAGTGAACTCATTCTAGGATCGACAACAGAGGCGTCCCCCTGTCACCACACTCACACCCCCGCACTCCACCAAGGGGTACACCCCCCCAACCCTTTACACCACGAGGTCTGCGCCTCCCAGGGTTGGCTAATGGCGATGGTTGAGATTTGCCCCTACTCCCCCCCGCAGCACACCTGCTGCTTACACCGGTGAGGGAGGGGCCTGGGATATGGAGGAAAAATACACTCCCTTGTCACCTTCCTCCGAACGACCAGGAGGGGCGGCTACTTCGGTGGTACGGAAGATTTGGCGTAAACCCCGCAGACTATCACTCCAGTCTGCTAACTACAGGGACGCACCCCTTCACCTCGGGGGACCCCAGACAGCACCATGGGGACCAACTCCACCCACCTGTCTGGGTACGTCCGCCTGTAAAAGCAAGTCCTGCTCCCCAGCAGCGACTCTAGGGGCCTCATTGCCAGCCGCTATTTGATTTCCTGGATGAGCCAAATGGTAGGCCCCAGACCCTGATAATTGCTGCTGAACTGCTTCACACCATGCAGCTCCTCACTCTCCTCAGTGAGGCCCAGCAGCCAATACTCACAGGTCTGAACATGGCCTGAGGCTAACCAGAAAAAAAAAAGTAGGGTTGGTGATAATGTCACGTGCCCCGTCCTGAGTGACACGGCCAGCAGGCCGGTAACTAATACAACAGGATGTGGTACGTGTAATTGTCCTATGTGACGCGGCCCGCCGGCCGGTAACTAATACAATAAGACAAGGGGAATAGGGAAAACCTGGGTAACAATAACAATGGTGGCCCAGCGATAGGGAAACGGGAAGTGGAGACCTCCTGCACTCCCCTGAGTCAGTGTCTCTACACTCCTAATGTTCCCTAGGCCGGTTCCGCAACGGGCGCTGATCAGGAACGTCAAAACCCTGACTGGCCCTGCACCTAAACCCTTACTTGGGAATTGGTCGGTATGGAAACTAAACCCACCACTGCACTAAAGACACATAAGGAAAAGTGACAAAACAGCTCTACACCATAGCTGCCACTCCACCAATCCATGCACGAACTCCTTGCTGACACCATAACTGCAACTCCACCACGCCATGCCAGCCCTCCTAGCAGACACCATAGCTGACACTCCAGGAATCTCACTGAGCTGCCCGTGACTCTCCTTTAGCTCCATCCTTCACTCAGGCTTGCTTGCAAACGAATACTTTATCACCAACAGTGATTAACACACCTGATACTCTCTTATAGAGCTATCACACCTGTTACATAATTACGTGCACAAACTAAGGTAACCAAAGTGCAATGACCCTAATGGCCACCGGGGGGAAAACTACAACTGAAATCACCACAGTGCAATGACCCCAATGGCCACCGGGGGCAATACCACCTTTGGCACACAGCCAAGGGAAAAAAAGGTTACTTTGTGCATTTACTCTGTCAAATCCAACCTGGATCATGACAGCAACAAGGCTACAACACTGCCCATAGCATTCTCCACCAATTGTAAGGTAGCGCTTGTTATTCAGATAGGGGACACTCGCTTGGCAGCCAATAAATCACATCCGGCACAGGTTTCTTAACATAACTCCAACAGTCCATGAGGTTTATTCAGGCATCATAATAATAATAATAATAATAAATTTTATTTTATAGCGCCGACATATTCCGCAGCACTTTACATTTCAGTGGGGATTTGTACAGACAATAGACATTACAGCATAACAATAATCACATACAGTAGATTATAACAAATACCAAGAGGAGTGAGGGCCCTGCTCGCAAGCTTACAGTCTATGAGGAAAGAGGTAGACACGAAAGGTGGGTGGTAACAGTTGCCCTGATTGTATGGACCAGCCATAATGTTAAGTGTGTAACAGTACAGACACAGAGGGCTAATGGATGCATAAAGCATGTGGGAACATGATGCTGGGAACCTGGTTATGGTAAAACTTTTGGCTCTGCCACACAGGGATAGGTTAGGTTAATGTGTTGAGGCGATAGGCCAGTCTGAATAAATGCGTTTTCAGGACACGCTTAAAATTGTGGGGATTGGGGACTAATCGTATTGACCTGGGAAGTGCATTCCAAAGAATTGGCGCGGCACGTGTAAAGTCTTGGAGACGGGAGTGGGAGGTTCTGACTATTGAGGATACTAACCTCAGGTCATCAGCAGAACGGAGGGCGCGGGTAGGGTGGTATACTGAAACAAGGGAGGAGATGTAGGGTGGTGCTGAGCCATTGAGGGCTTTGTGGGTGAGGGTAATAAGTTTATACTGAATTCTGGAGTGGATGGGTAGCCAGTGTAATGACTGGCACAAGGTAGAGGCATCGGTGTAACGATTGGTGAGGAATATGATCCTGGCTACAGCATTCAAGACAGATTGGAGAGGGGAGAGTTTGGTAAGAGGGAGACCGATTAGAAGAGAGTTACAATAGTCGAGACGAGAATGAATAAGAGAAACAGTAAGAGTTTTTGCAGAGTCAAAAGTAAGAAAAGGTCGAATTCTAGAAATGTTTTTGAGGTGCAGATGACAAGAGCGAGCCAGTGATCGAATGGGGGGGGCAAAGGAAAGCTCGGAATCAAGTATGACCCCAAGACAGCGGGCATGTTGCTGGGGAGTAATAGTGGAACCACACACGGAAATGGCAATGTCGGGTGTAGGTACATTAGTAGCGGGAGGAAACACAAGGAGTTCAGTCTTTGACAGGTTCAGTTTCAGATATAGTGAGGACATGATATTAGACACAGCGTTTAGACAATCGCCAGTGTTTTCTAGAAAGGCTGTCGTGATGTCAGGAGAAGAAGCGTATAATTGGGTGTCATCAGCATAGAGATGGTACTGGAAACCAAATCTACTGATTGTTTGACCAATAGGGGCAGTGTACAAGGAGAAGAGGAGGGGGCCTAGAACCGATCCTTGAGGAACCCCAACAGTAAGGGGAAGGTGAGAGGAGGAGGAACCGGCAAAAGAAACAGTAAAGGAGCGGTCGGAGAGATAGGAGGAGAACCAGGAGAGAACGGTGTCCTTGAGGCCAATGGAATGGAGCATAGTGAGGAGGAGCTGATGATCCACAGTGTCGAATGCTGCAGAGAGATCCAAGAGAATTAGCATGGAGTAATGACCATTTGATTTAGCTGTTAGCAGATCATTAGAGACTTTAGTGAGGGCAGTTTCAGTGGAGTGTAAAGAGCGGAAACCGGATTGGAGAGGGTCGAGAACAGAGTTTTCTGAGAGATAGCGGATAAGACGGGAGTGGACCAGGCGTTCCAGGAGTTTAGAGATGAAGGGAAGATTAGAGACAGGTCTATAGTTAGCGGCACAGTTTTGGTCGAGGGATGGTTTTTTAAGTAGTGGATGTATGATGGCATGCTTAAATGAGGAGGGAAAAATACCAGAAGAGAGAGAGAGGTTAAATATTTTAGTTAGGTGAGGGGTGACAGCAGGGGAAAGGGACTGGAGGAGATGTGACGGAAATGGGTCACTGGTGCAAGTAGTTGGGCGAGAAGATGCAAGGAGCCTGCTTACTTCTTCTTCTGTGACTGGTTCAAAATCAGAGAGTGAGTTAGATGCAGTGGGGGAGGGAGGACAGTGCATGGTATGAGGGGATTTGGAGATAATTTCCTGTCGGATCTGGTCAATTTTTTCTTTGAAGTAATTGGCCAGATCGTCAGCTCGGAGCTCCGTGGCTTGGGCCTGTACTCTTGGATTGAGTAGAGAATGAAAAGTGTCAAAGAGACGTTTCGGGTTATTGGACAGTGAGATGATGAGGGTGTTGAAATAGGTTTGTTTGGAGAGGTGAAGGGCAGTGTTGTATGTTCTAAGCATAAACTTAAAATGGATGAAATCTTCGTGTAGATTGGATTTTCTCCACAGACGTTCGGCGCACCTGGAGCACCGCTGCAGGAAACGTGTTTGCACCGTGTGCCAGGGTTGTCGCCGTCTGCGTTGTGGTGTTCTATTTATAGGGGGTGCAAATTCATCCAGGGCACTTTGAAGTGTTTCATTGTAATGCTTCAATGCAGAATCAGGACATGAGAGGGAGGAGATAGGGGCCAATGAAGACTGCAAGTTCTTCAGAAGTTTCTGGGTGTTAATGGCCTGTATGTTTCTATAAGTCTGGACAGTGGGGGTGACCTGAGCAGCCTGGCAGTTCTTTATAGAGAATGAAAGAAGATTGTGGTCAGAGAGCGGGAGAGGGGAGTTTGCAAAATCATCCACTGCACAAAGCCGAGAGAAGACCAAGTCGAGGGAGTTTCCGTCTTCATGCGTTGGAGAATTAGTAAGCTGCGAAAGGCCAAATGAGGAGGTTAGAGATAAAAGGTGAGTAGCAGATGGGGAGAGGGGAAGAGCAATGGGGATGTTGAAATCTCCCATGATGAGGGTAGGGATGTCACAGGAGAGAAAATGTGGAAGCCAAGTGGCAAAATGATCCAGGAACTGATGGGAGGGGCCGGGAGGACGATACACCACCGCGACTCGCATGGAGAAGGGGGTGCAGAGTCTGACGGCATGGACCTCAAAAGAAGGGAAGACAAGTGAGGGTACTTGAGGGATAACCTGAAAGGTACATTTTGGTGATAGGAGCAGACCAACGCCTCCACCAGCTCTATTGTCTGATCTTGGGGTATGAGAGAAGTGTAGTCCACCATATGAAAGAGCAGCAGCAGCGGTAGTGTCTGACTGCTGGATCCAGGTTTCAGTAAGAGCCAGGAGGTTAAGAGAATTAGAAAGGAAGAAGTCATGAATGAAGGAGAGTTTGTTACACACTGAGCGAGAATTCCAAAGTGCACAATTAAGAGAGACAGATGGCATGCAGGGAATATTAATAAGTTAATATTAATAATTAATAAAATTAATAATCATAAACCAGGAACAGCAACAGAAAGTTCATATAAACAGCATAGCATGACAGAGCTTCACTCTGCTTATCCTGTGGTCACACAGGTTGTGCAATGTCCAGTACACAGGCTCTCTAGTCTCAGAGTTATATCCCCTGTCCGGGTTTACCTCATGGCTGCTTCTCAGTGCAGACATTCATTCCCTCCAGGGAACTCTCACACACACGTCTCACGTGTACAGGAAGGCAGACGCATCTTCCTTCAGTCGGTCTCACGTCAGCCCAGACGAGACCTTTCATACGGACCAACCGGGTCCCAGCATTCACTCATGTGACCTACCCTGGCCACCTTATATGGTCCGTAGCCATGCCCACCGGGTCACTTGGCTATGACCTCATCACAGGTCCTACAAGCATTCATACATTCTTTAGTATGGCGTTCTAGACACACCCCTGGGTGGATTTGTAGGCAGCTGGTCCCGCACGTCTCTCCAGCTACCTGAAGACTTCTCCCTGACACATTGGAACGAAAGATCAGCTCTGCTGATCAGCACATAAGCAAGCCTTCATCTCAAGGCCACCCACCTTGAGATATATTGCGATCATTCAGCATCCTACTCCTATCAGGACACTGGAAATGCTTATACGCCTGTCCTGGGACACCCCCACAGCACCCCCTAGCAGACACAGTGGTCACTACACCACACCATGTACATTGATTTATATCATTTTCCTAGAACAAATGCTGCACTTTAATGGCCTCTGATATGAAGTCTATTTATCGACTCTTGTTCTAAGGTTGCTATATAAGATGGGGTCCTCCTTCTTAGAACATTTAGGATGGTTACATGAGTCTTTTTTCTAAAAAAAATTTCTAAAATTTGTTTTACTATGTACTTGGTTGTCCCAGTCATATAGACTTAGTATTCTTGGTATCTGCATTTTTTGGCATGTCCAATGATGTATATTTATGCTAGGATGCACTCTTTATGTTAAGTTCACTTTTGTACGGTGAGGACATATTTAACAAACAATGTACTATTCTTGCGCCCTGCACTCTTTTGTATGCAGTCTGTTCTGGCTTACATCTGCTCTTTTTCATCTTTTTAGAGCATGCCACATAACACCGATTTGTTCTTATTATATAGAAACCTCTGGTGTGGTCCTATTTGTGTATACCCTAGCGTCTGCATTTGTTATTTGAGGTTGGTTGCCTTTATTACATATTTCTCTATATATTATCCCTCTAACGCCGTCTAGTTTATTGAAGACCTCTGCTAGGTTGTTTATAACGTATACGCAGTTCAAAGCTTACTTTTCTGAGATAATGCTCTTATACTTGAATTTATTTTTCTGCGATTATATTTAAGCATATTTGCATATCTTATGGAAATGGTAGTAGCTGGTTTATCTTGCCTATTTTTACGCACCTGCGTTTTATTCATCTACGGTAGTCCTTTCTGTTTAAAAGATATGTCTGTATATATATAAAATATACAGTATGTTCTGAAGGCCAACATTTGCACGTATTGTTTAAAAACCATCTTTCTTTTATATTTATTATACAAATCTATCGCCAGAATATGTATTTCTCTTTGGCTTATGCCATCTGATATATGCACAATGGCAGAGTAGTGGGTACTTACCCATCCGGAAATATATAAAAATATATATATAAACAAAACCTTTATACATGATTTGTTTTGTTATTGTGTTCATTATAACAATATGTACAGTATATACTCATTACTAGTGTTGAGCGATACCACATGATATTGAAAAATATCGGATCGGATTGGATCTGCCGATATCCAAAAAGTATCGGTTATCGCCGATTCCGATCCCGGAAGTCCTATTCAAGTCAATGGAACAGAAATATCGGAAATAAAAAAAAACCTTTCTTTCCTTGTAGGTTAATTCTACATGAAGAAAAACAACTAATAATAATGTAGAATGTATTGTGGGAGGTGTAGAAGACATTAAAGCCATAAAGGTTTAGCCCAATCAAATGGAAAAGCAGGAATTATTTTTTTATTTTAAAGACGTTCGGAGTTACAAAGATATTGACTTTGTTAACTCTTTTATATTTTGTCAGATATGTATGTTTTACTACTTCCATGTTCTTCACCTTCTTTTTTACTTCTCCCACACTTTCTCCGTCATCATCCTCAGCAGCAGCATCTTTTTCATCAACTTCTTCTTCACCTTATTCATCTTCTTCTTCTTCACCTTCTTCCTATTATTCTTTTTTTTACATTCTTCATATTCTTCTTATTCAACTATTATTCTTCTTCATATTCTACTTCTTCATCTTCTTCCTATTCTTCTTCTTCATCATATTCTTATTTGTGACAGGCATTCCTGTAGTTGTTATCTATAAAAGTTTGAAGATTACACCTTCGGTTCTGCTTGTCACAAAAGATTTACAACAGGATTTGTCCACGTTCAGTTTGGCCTGCAGCAGCAGGCATTTTCCAGGGGCACCACGAGGAGGAACGGATTCACCCCCATACACTGCTTAGTCTTCTTCTGCTTATAATTTAGATAATATCATTTCCTCTGATTTTTAGTCTTATGCTTAATGTTCTTCTGCTTTTGGTTTTTCTGCTTCTTGGTCTTCTGTCTCTTGTTGTCCTGCATCTTGGTGATTGTCTTCATGTTCTTTGTCCTCTTGGTCATCTTTTTGGGGGTCATCTTTTTGGTCTTCTTTGGTGTGGTCTTCAGGGTCGTCGTCTTCAGGGTCGTCGTCAGGGAGATCGAGAGTGAGAACCAAAAACCATTTCCACAAGCTCGAACTTGGAAAAGTAGCAGAAGGTACAAGAAGGCTGAGGAACTGCTTAGTACCAGCTGACGGTACTGGAACCCGGATGGTTAGCAGAAGGAACAAGAGCAAATGGAACTAGCGAGGACCAGCTGACAGTGCTGGAACCCGGAGGGGCAGCATAAGGAACAAGAGCCAATGGAAAAAATGTGGACCAGCTGACAGTGCTGGAACACAGTTACTAAGCAGGAGGTACCTGTGCTACAAAGCACTACCAAGGACCAGCAGACGTTGCTGGAACTCGGATACCGAGAAGGAGGCACCTAGGCCAAAGGCACTGCCGAGAACCAGCTGATGGTGCTGGAACCTGGATGGGTAGCAGAAGCTGCAAGAGCAAATGGAACTAGCGAGGACCAGCTGACGGTGCTGGAACCCGGAGGGGCAGCATAAGGAACAAGAGTCAATGGCACAACCATGGACCAGCTGACGGAGCTGGAACACGGTTACTAAGCAGGAGATACCTGTGCTACAAAGCACTACCAAGGACCAGCAGACGTTGCTGGAACTCGGATACCGAGAAGGAGGCACCTAGGCCAAAGGCACTGCTGAGAACCAGCTGACGGTGCTGGAACCCAGATGGGTAGCAGAAGATACCCATAATAAACAAAGTTGCAAGGCCGCGAGCAGGCCGCAGTTACCGAAACCCACAGTCCAACAGGGGGTGCTTGTCCTATTGGCACTACGGAACCAGCCTTTATTGCCAGAACCCGCAGCCCACATAGGAAGCACCTAAACTGCAGGCACCATAGACTCGACTAACCCGACCGCAACACGACAGGACAATGTATTGGTGGCAAAGTGACGTTGACACTCCCCGGAAACAGCAGGCGTGCTGGAACCAGGCTGGGCAGGAGGGAGTACCCGTGCCAAAGACACTGCCGAGAACCAGCTGATGATGCTGGAACCCGGATGGGTAGCAGAAGCTACAAGAGTCAATGGAACTGCCGAGAACCAGCTGACATTGCTGGAACCCAGAGTGGCAGCAGAAGGAACAAGAGCCAATGGCACAACCGTGGACCAGCTGACGGTGCTGGAACACGGTTACTAAGCAGGAGGTACCTGTGCTACAAAGCACTACCAAGGACCAGCAGACGTTGCTGGAACTCGGATACCGAGAAGGAGGCACCTAGGCCAAAGGCACTGCCGAGAACCAGCTGACGGTGCTGGAACCCGGATGGGTAGCAGAAGCTACAAGAGTCAATGGAACTACCGAGAACCAGCTGACGGTGCTGGAACCAAGAGTTGCAGCAGAAGGAACAAGAGCCAATGGCACAACCGTGGACCAGCTGACGGTGCTGGAACATGGTTTCTAAGCAGGAGGTACCTGTGCTAAAAAGCACTACCAAGAACCAGCAGACGTTGCTGGAACTCGGATCCCGAGAAGGAGGCACCTTGGCCAAAGGCACTGCCGAGAACCAGCTGACGGTGCTGGAACCCAGATGGGTAGCAGAAGGTACCCATTATAAACAAAGTTGCAAGGCCGTGAGCAGACCGCAGTTACCGAAACCCACAGTCCAACAGGGGGTGCTTGTCCTATTGGCACTACGGAACCAGCCTTTATTACCAGAACCCGCAGCCCACATAGGAAGCACCTAAACTGCAGGCACCATAGACTCGGCTAACCCGACCGCAACACGACAGGACAATGTATTGGTGGCAAAGTGACGTTGACACTCCCCGGAAACAGCAGGCGTGCTGGAACCAGGCTGGGCAGGAGGGAGTACCCGTGCCAAAGACACTGCGGAGAATCAGCTGACGGTGCTGGAACCCAGATGGGTAGCAGAAGCTACAAGAGTCAATGGAACTACCGAGAACCAGCTGATGGTGCTGGAACCAAGAGTGGCAGCAGAAGGAACAAGAGCCAATGGCACAACCGTGGACCAGCTGACGGTGCTGGAACACGGTTACTAAGCAGGAGGTACCTGTGCTACAAAGCACTACCAAGGACCAGCAGACGTTGATGGAACTCGGATTCCAAGAAGGAGGCACCTAGGCCAAAGGCACCACCGAGAACGAGCTGACGGTGCTGGAACCTGGAAGCGTAGCAGAAGGTACCCATGAAAAACAAAGTTGCAAAGCCGCGAGCTGGCCGCAGTTACCGAAACCCACAGTCCTACAGTGGGTGCTTGTCCTATTGGCACTACGGAACCAGCCTTTATTACCAGAACCCGCAGCCCACATAGGAAGCACCTAAACTGCAGGCACCATAGACTCGGCTAACCCAACCGCAACACGACAGGACAACGTATTGGTGGCAAAGTGATGTTGACACTACCCGGAAACAGCAGGCGTGCTGGAACCAGGCTGGGCAGGAGGGAGTACCCGTGCCAAAGACACTTCTGAGCAGCAACTGGCAATGTTGGAGCCCAGGGTCAATCATGCAGCAGGCTGAGGCCTACTTGGAGCAAGTAGTAAATAAGATGTAGTGTGATTTTGGAGGCAGCAGGAGACTTTGTCATCCACACAGCAGGGGAGCAGCTGGCGTTACTGAACCCCACTGACACAGGAGCTAGTGTTTCTCTCTGTGCGGATGGCACTTCCAAGCTACAACTGGCTGTGTTGAAGCCCAGGATCAATCATGGAGCAGGCTGAGGCCTACTTGGAGCAAGTAGAAAATAAGATGTAGTGTGATTTTGGAGGCAGCAGGAGACATTGTCGTCCACACAGCAGGGGAGCAGCTGGCGTTACTGAACCCCACAAACACAGGAGCTAGTGTGTTTTTCTCTGTGAAGACGGCACTTCTGAACACCAACTGGCGTTGTTGGAGCCCAGGATCAAGCATGGAGCAAGCTGAGGCCTGATGTTTTTTGAATGTGGAGGCAGCAGGAGACATTGCCGTCCACACAGCAGGGGAACAGCTGACGTTACTGAACCCCACTAACACAGGAGCTAGTGTGTTTTTCTCTGTGAAGACAGCACTTCTGAACACCAACTGGCGTTGTTGGAGCCCAGGATCAAGCATGGAGCAGGATGAAGCCTGATGTTTTTTGCATGTGGAGGCAGCAGGAGACATTGCTGTCCACACAGCAGGGGAACAGCTGACATTACTGAACCCCACTAACACAGGAGCTAGTGTGTTTTTCTCTGTGAAGACGGCACTTCTGAACACCAACTGGCGTTGTTGGAGCCCAGGATCAAGCATGGAGCAGGCTGAAGCTTGATGTTTTTTGCATGTGGAAGCAGCAGGAGACATTGCCGTCCACACAGCAGGGGAACAGCTGAAGTTACTGAACCTCACTAACACAGGAGCTAGTGTGTTTTTCTCTGTGAAGACGGCACTTCTGAACATCAACTGGCGTTGTTGGAGCCCAGGATCAAGCATGGAGCAGGATGAGGCCTGATGTTTTTTGAATGTGGAGGCAGCAGGAGACATTGCCGTCCAAACAGCAGGGGACCAGCTGGCATTACTGAACCCCACTAATACAGGAGCTAGTGTTTTTCTCTGTGAAGACGGCACTTCTGAACACCAACTGGCGTTGTTGGAGCCAAGGATCAAGCATGGAGCAGGCTGAGGCCTGATGTTTTTTGCATGTGGAGGCAGCAGGAGACATTGCCGTCCACACAGCAGGGGAACAGCTGACGTTACTGAACCCCACAAACACAGGAGCTAGTGTGTTTTTCTCTGTGAAGACGGCACTTCTGAACACCAACTGGCGTTGTTGGAGCCCAGGATCAAGCATGGAGCAGGCTCAGGCCTGATGTTTTTTGAATGTGGAGGCAGCAAGAGACATAGCCGTCCACACAGCAGGGGAGCAGCTGGCGCTACTGAACCCCACTAACACAGGAGCTAGTGTTTTTCTCTGTGCGGACAGCACTTCCGAGCGATAACAGGCTTTGTTGAAGCCCAGGATCAATCATGCAGCAGGCGGAGGCCGACTTGGAACAAGTAGAAAATCGGATGTTGTGTCAATGTGGAGGGAGCAGGAGACTTTGCCGTCCACACAGCAGGGGAGCATCTGGCGTTACTGAACCCCACTAACACAGGAGCTAGTGTTTTTCTCTGTGCGTACAGCACTTCCGAGCGACAACTGGCTGTGTTGAAGCCCAGGATCAATCATGCAGCAGGCGGAGGCCAACTTGCAGCAAGTTTTATATAGGTTATAGACTACTACTGATTGTAACTGTGCTCCACTATGGCCTCTGGCTCCACTGTCTCTAGTATTTCCCCTGGCCTCCAACTCCGCCAGTTACTGCTCTGAAGTGGCGTTTGCACAATCCACACTTGTTCCTGTGTTACTGGAGCTCAGTCACGTCAGTTGATCCCCTGATGTGTGTCCGGCAAGGTCTCCTGCTCTGTCCACATTCCCACTACTAGTAATGGGAATGTGGACAGAGCAGGAGACATTGCCGGACACACATCAAGGGATCAACTGACGTGACTGAGCCCCAGTAACACAGGAACAAGTGTGGATAGTGCAGATGCCACTTCAGAGCAGCAACTGGCGGGGTTGGAGGCCAGGAGAAATACTAGAGACAGTGGAGCCAGAGGCCTAAGTTGAGCATGGTTAAAAATCAGTAGTAGTTCGATTGTGGAGGGAGCAGGAGACTTTTCTGTCCACACAGCAGGGGAGCAGCTGGCGTTACTGAACCCCACTAACACAGGAGCTAGTGTTTTTCTCTGTGCAGATGGCACTTCTGAGTGACAACTGGCTGTGTTGAAGCCCAGGGATTACAGTTCAGGAGGTAGAAACATGAACACAACAGGAGACCTGGATACTGTTGCCAACCAATTATTTATTTTGGAAGAGGACTGGCAAATTCTGGCGAGATCCAGGCTTTGTTCATTTTCAGAAAAGTAAGCCGGTCAACGTTATCGGAGGATAGTCGCGTGCGACGGTCTGTTAGTACACCACCTGCGGCACTAAAGACGCATTCCGATAATACACTGGCAGCAGGGCAAGCCAGCATCTCCAATGCATACTGGCTAAGCTCTGGCCATGTATTCAGCTTAGAGACCAAAACTTGAAGGGGGAAGAGCCAACTGGGAGTACACTCACAGGGCAAGACATGTAGTCTGTCACCATCTGACGGAAACGTTGCCTCCTGCTGACTGGAGCTGTCTGTGATGGTGTAGACATTTGTGGCGGACACACAAAACTTTGCCACATTTGGGCCATAGTGGTCTTGCCATGTGCTGAGGCGCTGCCTCTGCTCCCTCTTTGTGCAGACCTTCCTCCACTGCCTCGACGCACAGAGCTGCTTTGTAAAGCACTAGCAGCACTGCTGTCAGGTGGAATGGAGAACATGTTGGACTGCACCAGTGTGTCTGGGTACTCCCGCATTTTAAGCTCCCGGTTCAACGGTGGTATGAGGCTTTGTAAGTTGTCCCGGTAGCAAGTATCTAGGAGGGTGTACACCCAATAATCAGCCATATTGAGAGTGTGGGCGATAGGGCGGTCGCTTCTCAAGCACTGCAGCATGAAATCAACCATGTGCTGCAGACTCCCAACTGCCAAAGAAACGCTGTCCCATGCTTGAGTCGTCATCTCTGCCTGCTCTGCATCACCCCACCCTCGCTGTACATACTGACTAGAGCATTGTGTACCTCCCTCCTCTGGAGAGATGTCTTCCTCCTCCATTGACTCCTCCTCATCCTCCTCACAAAGTGTCCTCTGCCTAGGCCTTTGTGAGGATCCACGTAGCGCAGACTGTTCAGAAGCAGATGGCATTTGTGACTCCTCATCCTCCACCTCTTCCAAAACCTTCTCCCTTAGTGCTTGCAGTGTTTTTTGAAGCAGGCAGATAAGGGGGACAGTCATGCTGACTAGTGCATCATCTGCACTCGCCATCCACGTGGAATCATCGAAGGCACGCAAAACGAGGCAGATGTCCTTCATAGAGGCCCACTCAGTGGTGCTGAAGTGTGACCGGCGCACAGTGCAACTTGTTTGCGCCTGATGCAGCTGGTTCTCCATGACTGCTGCCTGCTGCTCATACAACCGCTCCAACATATGTAACGTTGAATTCCACCTGGTGGGTAGGTCACATAGGATGCGATGTTCCGGAAGGCGTAATCGGCGCTGCAGAGCAGCAAGGCGCGATCTTGCCGTGCTGGAACGCCGCAAGTGAGCACACTCTATGCGGACCTTGTGCAGCAGTGCATCAAGATCCGGATAGTCCCTCAGAAAGCTCTGCACGACCAAGTTGAGCACATGTGCCAGACATGGGATGTGAGTGAGGCTGCCTAGGCCCAGAGCTGCCACCAGATTTCGGCCATTGTCACACACTACCAAGCATGGCTGGAGATTCGCTGGCACAAACCACACATCGCTCTTCTGCTTGATGGCATTCCAGAGCTCCTGCGCTGTGTGGCTTTGATTCCCCAAAGAAATTAATTTCAGTACGGCCTGTTGACGTTTGGCCACGGCTGTGCTCATATCGGTCGTAACAGGCTCCTGCAGCGCTGTTTCTGAGGAACTTGAGTAGGAGGAGGAGTCAATGTGTACAGACTGGATTCCTGCAATCCGTGGAGTTGGCAGAATACATACAGCGCCACTCTCAAGATCTGTACCCGGCTCCACAACATTGACCCAATGGGCAGTGAGGGAAAGGTATCGTCCCTGTCTATGGTTACTGGTCCAGGCATTGGTGGTCAGGTGGACCTTGCGACTAACGGCGTTTAGTAGCGCATGTTTTATTTTTCCCTCCACATGCTTTTGCAGGGCAGGGACGGCTTGCCTGCTGAAAAAAAGCGGCTGGGCATGGTGTATTGTGGGACTGCCAATGCCATGAAGTTCCAGAAGGTGTCAGTCTCCACCAGCCTGAATGAGAGCATTTCAATGGCCAGTAGTTTGGCAATGCCAGCATTCAGAGCCTGTGCTCGGGCATGGTTTGCCAAGTATGGCCGCCTTTTATCCCATGCCTGTGCTACCGATGGCTGTAGAGTGGCCAGGGAGTGTGAGGATGACTGGGAACGTGGTGCTGTGGGTGGAATGTCACTGGGTCTCCGGACAACAGTGCCAGAGGTTCTTCCTTGGCGATCCTGTGAGGAAGCCAAACCAGCTGTGTGTGAGCTGGAGGAAGAGGCCCCAACACGAGCTGAAGAGGTGGTAGGTGGTGCTGTACATTGGCCTACGTCTTCAGTGTGTCTGTGTAACTCCAGCTCGTGCTTGGTCCGCACATGTTTCCACATATTTGTGGCATGGAGGTTGCTGACATTTTTCCCTCTTTTGACTTTCTGATGACACAGCTTGCATTTGACAAAGCAAATGTCATCTGCAACTGTGTCAAAAACGGACCACGAACTGCAAGTCTTGGGAGCGCCCTTTTGGCTTTTGGAAGAGGAATGCTCCTAACGGGTGCCGAAGTGGAGGCTACAGGCAACCAAGTCTGCCCCCTCCCTCTCCCTCCTGTTTTGGCCGTTCGGGGAATCTCTTCCTCAGAGCTGCTCCCACCACCTTCCTGTTCCTCACGCCATGATTGGTCAATGACCTCATCATCTACACTCCCCTCTTCAAACACCTGCTTCTCCTGGGTTGTCTCGCCAGCACCCTACGCACAAGAAAGTGGCACCTGAGTCTCGTCATCATCTGATGTGTACTGAGGTGTGCTGACCATGGGCACTGGCCCACCCGCCTCTTCAGATTCAGAGGGACAAAGAAGTTGCGCATCACTGCATACTCCCTCTTCTTCACATTCTTGAATGCTGCTTGGCTGGCCCCCTCTTTCCAAGCCAACAGATTCAGAGAACAGAAGTAGAGACTGTTATGGCTCCTGTCCAGGGCTCTCTGACTGCCTGGGCACTTTGGCAGGTGGTGAAGAGACAGATGGTTGCTCTTCAGTGCTCTGGCCCTGAGAGGACGTGGAAGTCATTGAAGTCGACGCGTTAGCTGCCATCCATCCGACAACGGCTTCAATTTGTTCCTCCCGCAGCAGTGGGGTACGGCGAGGTCCTACAAAGCTGCGCATAAAGGACTGTTGCCTGCTAAAACTGGGGGATGCTGACTCACTGGTGCCCGCAGCAGGCACAGAATCCCCACGTCCTCTCCCTGCAGAATCCCCATGTCCTCTCCCTGCAGAATCCCCACGCCCTCTCCCTGCTGAAACTCCACGCCCACGTGCCTTACTCCCTGCCTTCTTCATCTTGGTAGACTGATAAAGATAGGCAGAAAAGTACAAAGGGGGGGCTTAGTGTGCTTATTCCTGAACAGCTGGTAACAGGTATAAGAAACACTAATTTTATGAAGTGTGCATGTGGACTACACTTTAATATGAGCTAATGTGGCCTACACAACTGTCAAATGGAGTGTTTGGTGAACTTTATTTTGTTTTTTGTTTTTTCAAAAAAACTAAAAGGATGTGACCAAAGATTTGAAAGCGATAGTATCACAAACTTTTTGGAGCTATTACAATGCAGGAAGGTAACCTACAATGCAAAAGATGAGGCTCCAAAAAATAGGGTAATACTAATCTGGCTGCAGCTGAAGGGCACAAGCCAGAATAAAGGCTCCTCTATCTACTCCTATATAGTGTTTGCAACCAACCAATGTAGATGGATACGGCTGGATGCACACTAATAGGAGAATAAAAAATGAGCTGCAATAAAAGAAAAATATGTGTGAGGCAGTGACGCACGCTGAGCGGCCTACAACCAGACGTAGCTGCAGGACACACTACTCAGCGTGAGCTGCACTCACACACAGAGACCTCTCAGACAGCCGTGAACAGTGCTGCAAACTGGGCACTAGCACTGAAAGGCTGCAGAGAGGCTCCGCTGTCTACTCCTATAGTGTTTGCAACCAACGTATATGGATACAGATGGATGCACAGTGCACACTAATAGGAGAATGAAAAATGAGCAGCAAAAAAAGAAAAATATGTATGAGGCAGTGACACAAGCTGAGCAGCCTACAACCAGACGTGACTGCAGGACACACTACTCAGCATGAGCTGCACTCACTCAGACCTTGCAGACAGCTGTGAACACTGCTGCAAGGCAAAAGAAAGCTACAGTGGTGGATTATGTAGCCTGGGTAAAGCACACTATGATTGTGAAAATCGCTATCTCTAACTGTCCCTCACAGTCTTGAACAGCAGCCTGTCCCTAACTGAACTCACAGCAGAGTGAACCAGAAATGGCGGTGGCGGCTTTTATAGTGCATCAAGACATCATTTCAGCAGCCAATCACAGCCATGCCATTAGTTAACATGCCTACATGCCTAACAGGATGTGCCCACACTTCTGAGGATTGTCATTGGCTGAATCAAATCAAACTGGCTCATAGCATTATGGGAACTTCCGATTCCGGTATTCGATATGCAAAAAGTATCGGAACTCAGTATCGGAATTCCGATACAGTGAATATCGGCCGATACTCGATACTTGCGGTATCGGAAAGCTCAACACTACTCATTACTAATCCTACTTGTGTGCATCTTTTGCGAACAATTTACTAACAAAAGTACTTTGCTTGAAGGGACCTGCTTGTGAGCCACGCGATGTGCATGCCTTTTGCTTAGAATCTGCAATTTCTATATGTTTATTCTGATATTTGTGCGCTGTTATACATTTAATGGACCAACGTCATACTGTGATCCAGCGCATGCGCAATGGATGATCAGCGGCCATCTTTATACACTCGCTGGGTTGTGGCAGGCTGACGCTTTATTGTAACCGGGAGCATGCGCATTTGAGTAGCAATCAGCCATCTTGGTATACCAGACTTGCGCTTCCTGTTCTTTTTACCTCCGGCGTTCAGCGCCACTTGTAATCGCTCCTATATAGCGGTCTGTCTCCACGTGAAAGAATCATGCAGCTGATGTAAGATTTCTAATCATAATATGTAATATAATTACCGATTTGTCTTGTCTGACCACCACCACTGCCCCTGACGAAGCCACTGAGGTGGCGACACGCGTTGGGCTTATTCCCCCTGGTCCTTCAGCCTGGTAACATCCTGTTCATGCTCTTTGAAATGGATCCCCCATATTCTGGCCCCTGATATCTGTCATGTTGTATAGGGTTACTTGGCGAGTGAGGATTTATACTGCGGTATATATTTTTTACATGACCTTTTGCCTTATTGTGTTTAGTAAGGGTTTCCTTTACCTAGATTGCAACTGCGCTCCCTATGATAATATATATTCTCTCTATGTGATTTGTCCAACTTTAACTCTCATATTTGGAGCTTCAGTGGCCATCTAGTGGCCATGCATGTGATTAGATACATCCCATAATACCCGGTTACTCCCATCACCGTGCACCAGTGTACCAATTATACCATAATGTGCTTCTTTTTTAATATTTAGGGCACATGATGTGTCTTTCCTCATTCTGGCCTTTGGGGGATCTGTTATTTTATTGCATTATGGCTGCAATTCCTTAACCTACTATTAATGCCTATGTATATGTCGTCATCATTGGGTGGTTCACATCTACACAACATTGCTATAGCATATTTAAGATTGTGATTATTTGTACATGGGTTTGACACTTTACAGGCTTTTCCGGTCCAGGGGGGGTACCCCAAATGGGGGGAGGGTGTCTTAGTTTTTAAATGCTTTTAATAATTCTTGTGGTGTGTTTTTTGAAGACTTTTGAATAAATATTGCTATTTTTTGCTAAATGTTGGTGGTCCCTGGTGCATAGTATATTTCTTTCCTTATCTATATACGGTTGTTTCTGACATACTCCAGGTTGATACCCCATCTTGTGTCTATATTATTGGATGGTGCCCTCCATCCCCGTGTTCTATTCCGTCACATTATCACTGACCCAAAAAACATTTTTTTCCCTTGTGTGAGGGTTGGGGTTTTTCTTGTGTTATTATGGATCCTCTGCGTGCTCTCTCACAGCAGGTCACTAATTTAACCCAGATGATGCAGAAAATGTCTACAGAGCAGAAAACTTTGGCTCAGTCCCATCAGTAGGTGCAGAGGGAGGTTGCTGATGCCGTTCAGGGAGCTCCACTCTCTGGGGCTCAGGGTTTGGGAGCTACTGACGTTATGTTATTTTCTTCTGAACCTCCAGTTAAGTTACCCGATACCTTCTCTGGGGATAAGAAAAAATTTGGGGACTTTAAAGAGGTGTGTAAGTTATTGTTTTCTTTGTGACCCCGGTCTTCGGGGGAGAAGGGTCAAAGGGTGGGAGTTGTCATCTCTTTATTAAGGGAGGCTCCGCAGGCTTGGGCTTTTTCTCTTCCCCCCATGGCTCCGGAAAGTATGTCTGTGGATGGGTTCTTTGATGCCCTTGTTCCGCCGTGGTCTGTCTGAACACCTTAAGGAGGCTTTGGGGTTACATCCTCCACTGGACACTCTCGAGGAAGCCATGACACAGGCCGTCCACATGGACTGTAGACTCCGTGATAGAGGAGTGATGCAGCAGGAGACCCCCTTGCATCCCATAAAGGTTGATTCCTCATCGTCTGTGGAACCAATGGAGGTGGGAGCTGTGTCCTTTAAGGAAAAGGACAAGAGACACCGCAAGCAAAATAAACTTTGCTTCTACTGTGGGGCTTTGGGACACTGGAGAAAGGACTTCCCCTCCAGCCCTCCATCCTCCAAGGTGTCGGGAAACGTCTAGGTATGGGTAATGGTCGAGGAGGTTACCCAGACTCTCAGGTACATTTTTCCTCAATGTCTAAAATTCTGCTTCAGGTGGAGCTTGGGGTAGATGATAATCCATTCCCTACTACAACTTTTGTGGATTGTGATTCTACCATTAATTTGATTGACTCTAACTTGGTTACACTCTAGAAGATAGGGACAGTTAGGCTCGAGATGCCAGTAAAAGTTGTGGCCATTGACTCCACTTCCCTTACCAAATGGGGAATCACCTATGTCTCGGAAATGTTCTTGCTTAAGGAGGGCTCTTCCCATACGGAATATATTACTTGCTTTGTTTTGGACAAATTACCTGCGGGGTTGGTTCTGGGGTTTCCCTGCTTACAGCGTCATAATCCTGTAATTAATTGGGAGACCAGAGAAACTGTCCAATGTCGGTCAAATTGTATTAACCAATGCTGTAATTCTGTGTCTATTTCGTCTGTCGGTTCGGAGGGTATTCCTGAGTACCTAAAGGATTTCGAAGGCGTGTTTTCCAAAAGCAAGGCTGAGATTTTAACACCACATCGCCCTTTTGATTGCACCTTTGATTTGATTCCAGGTGCTAAATTGCCCAAGGCCCAGTTGTTTAACCTTTCAGGTCCTGAACGGGTTGCCATGAAGGAATGAAGGAGTATATTACTGAGAGCCTCCGTAAGGGGCATATTCATCCTGCTTCTCCTGTGGCAGCCGGGTTTTTCTTTGTTAAAAAGAAAGATGGTGATTTGCGCCCTTGCTTCGACTTTCGGGAACTCAATAAGATTACGGTGAGAAACACGTACCCGCTCCCTCTTATTCCCAATTTGTGTAACCAGTTGTCTGGGGCTAAATGGTTTTCTAAGTTAGATTTATGGGGAGCCTATAACCTGATTAGGGTATGAGAGGGAGACAAGTGGAAGACGGCGTTTCTCACATCCGAGGGTCTTTTTGAAAATCTGGTTATGCCTTTTGGGCTGACAAATGCTCCAGCCTTCTTTCAAAATTTTATAAACTTTGTGCTTTCAGACCTCATCAGATGACATTTTGATTTATTCTTCAGACAAACAAGCTCATGTGGGACATTTGTGTACCGTTTTCCAGAGACTTAGGGAGAATCAACGTTCTGCTAAGATGGAAAAATGTTAATTTTTTTGGGCAGGAATTGTCATTTTTGGGGTTTATTGTATCTAAGGAGGGTTTTCGCATGGACCCCAAGAAGGTCCAGGCTATCGTCGATTGGGTTCAGCCTCGAGACTTTAAGGGGTCCAGAGCTTTCTGGGGTTCGCAAATTATTACAGGAAATTCATCAAGTGATTTTCGCAGGTGGTTAAACCCCTTACTGATCTTACAGTTAAGGGTGTAGATGTAAAAAATTGGTCAACGTCTGCTGTGGAATCTTTGTTGACCTTGAAAAAGTGTTTTATGTCTGCCCCGGTGCTGGTGCAACCGGATCCGTCCAGACCTTTTATTGTGGTCGATGCTTCTGAAGTGGGGGTGGGGGCAGTCTTGTCACAGGGTCCCGCCACTCTTACCAACTCTAAACCATGCACCTTCTTTTACAAGAAGTTCTCTCCAGCCGAGAAAAATTATGATGTGGGTAATAGAGAGCTTCTTGCGGTTAAGTTGGCTTTTGAGCAATGGAGGCATTTTTGGAGGGTGCGGCTCATCCCATCACTGTGATTACTGATCATAAAAATTTAGCCTACATCAAGTCTGCCAAAAGATTGACTCCTAGGCAGGTCCAGTGGTCACTTTTTTTCTCAGTTTCAGTTTTCCATTACATTTCGTCCTGGTTCAAAAAACGTTAAGGCCAATGCATTGTCCTAAAGTTTTAACCCTGTTTCCCCTCCCGAGGCTCCATCCTCCATTCTTCAACCTGGGGTGGTTGTGGCTGATATCTTGTCTGAATTGGAGCGGGAGATCATGGAGGCCCATTCTCTTGCTCCTAGGTTTAAACCAGTTGGCAAATTGTTTGTCCGTGAACAATTTTGTTTAAGGCTCCTTCGGGAGTTACATGAGTCTGTTATGAGTGTGCATCCTGGGATCTCGGCCACTTGTGGGGTGGTGGCTAGAGTTTTTTGGTGGCCCTCACTGATTGCTGATGTCAGAAAGTTTGTGGAACTTGTGCTCGTACTAAGAGTCCTCATAGCTGGCCAGCTGGGGAATTGGTGCCTTTGCCAATTCCTGATAGACCTTGGACTCACCTGTCCATGGATTTTATCACCAATCTCCCTCCTTCCAGGGGTAATACCGTTGTGTAGATGGTAGTGAACAGGCTCTCTAAGCAAGCCCATTTTGTACCTTTATCTGCACTACCTTCCGCAGAGACATTGTCCAGGTTGTTTGTGCAACATGTGGTGCATTTGCATGGCCTGCCTTTGAAAGTGGTGTCTGACAGAGGTGTCCAATTTGTCACTAAGTTTTGGAGGGCGTTTTGTAAAAAGTAGGGTGTTTCTTTGTCCTTTTCCTCTGCATATCATCAAGAGTCAAATGGCCAGACTGAACGTACGAATCAGTCTCTGTAACAAATTTTACAATGTCTAGCCTCCACTCGACAAGAGGATTGGTGCGACACTTTGCCTTTAACTGAGTTCGCTTTTAAAATCGTGTTAGCCAGGCCACCGGCATGTCCCCCTTTCTTGCCAATTATGGGTTTAATCCACATTTTGGGGAGTTCCCTTGTTTGGACTTTGGTTGTCCAGGGGCTGCCAGCGTCTAAAGGAGTTGTGGACCGAGGTTCGACAAGACATTACCAAGGCCCAGAAAAAGTACAAATTTTTTGCAGTTAAGAAGCGAGTGTCTGGTCCTAATTTCCAGGTTGGAATGCCGGAAAACCCGGTCACAGGGGAGCGCAAAGGACGAGGAGAAGGAGAGTAGTTAAAAGCTTTCTTCTTTTATTAGATTTCACTATGCGTTTCGGCGGATAACCTCTGTCTTCATCAGGTGGCATATACAGGAAGTGGGGGAAAGGTAGTATATAAAGAGCCTACAGCCAAGAGCAAATACGGTGCAATTATTAGGAACACTTGATTAGTTGGATTGAAAGCACAATTAGGGTAAAAGAGGAAAGAAGACATTTAAAATGACATGATATAAAACACAAATATAACAATAAAATGAGCTGTTAATATAAAATAAGGGGATATATATAAGACAAGATGCACAAGAACTGCTTAAAATATTAAAATATACTAAAAGAAATATAGTTAAATGACTTTTTCAGTAATTAGATTTAACCCCTCTGGTGCTAAAGTGCCAAGTTTAAAAATCCAGTAGCTCTCTCTTCTTATTAAAGCCGCATAGCGGTCAGGGGTCTCTGCTGGAATCTGATCAATGACAGTAAGTTTTAGAGAATTTGGGTCTTTATTCTGTGCTACAAGAAAATGTTTTGACAGACTATGCATTAGATATCCATTGTGGATGTTCTGGCGGTGTTTGTTCATCCTCACATGGATAGTCTGTATTGTTCGCCCAACATATTGTAGCCCGCAGCCGCATTCGATCAAATAAACAACATAACAGGACTGACAGTTCACACGGCAATTGATAGTAAAACTAGAACCCGTGGTGTGTGACCGAAAATTTTTTGTTCCATTGCTGATTGACATGCAACATAAACATTTTGCTGTTTTACATGAAAAACAGCCCGGATTAAGGAGTGCCCGGGAATGAGAAGAGATTGAGGGTCTACGGGTTGTGTTGCTGGGAGCAATAAGATTGCAAAGGGTGCGATTTTTTCTAAAAATAGTTCTCGGTTGCATGGGAATGTGCATTGATAAAACTGGATCTGCTCTTAAAATAAACCAATATTTTTTCAAAAGATTACGTACAACACCATGCGATTGATTAAAAGTCGAGCTAAAACTCCATTGAGTGAAATTAGGGGAGTCATCAGGCCTGCTCTTCCTATTTTTAATTCGCTCAATGCAATCATTTTGTGTAAGAGCTATTGCTTTTATAAATGCATCAGAGACTAATTCCTTAGGATACCCTTTTCTCTTAAAACGATTTTTCAGGATAACGGCTTCTCTAAGAAAATCACTGTCTTTTGTGCAGTTCTTCCTTATCCTCCAGTACTGTCCATCGGGGATATTTGAAATCCAATTGGGGAGATGGCCGCTACTGAAACTGAGGTAACTATTTACATCAACCCTTTTAAAATGAGTGGAGGTTGACAAACAGTTCTTGTACACCTTGTCTTATATATATCCCCTTATTTTATATTAATAGCTCATTTTATTGTTGTATTTGTGTTTTATATCATGTCATTTTAAGTGTTTTCTTTCCTCTTTTACCCTAATTATGCTTTCAATCCAACTAATCAAGTGTTCCTAATAATTGCACCGTATTTGCTCTTGGCTGCTGGCCCTTTATATACTTCCTTTCCCCCACTTCCTGTATATGCCACCTGATGAAGACGGAGGTTATCCGTTGAAACGCGTAATGGAATCTAATAAAAGAAGAAAGCTTTTAACTACTCTCCTTCCCCTCGTTCTTGCACTCCCCTGTGACCGGGTTTTCCTGCATTCCATGTTCTCATCCTCCTTTGAGGCACTCGGCAGGAGCAGCATTGAAGCGAATTTAACCAGCACGCCGGGACCTGCAAGCCTGGCACTCCATTAATCTGTCTCTTTCAGACTTCTCTACTTACCAGATTGGGCAGAAGGTGTGGTTGTCCAATCAAAACATTAAACTTAAGGTTCCCTCTGCTAAGCTGGGTCCTACGTTTATTGGCCCAAATGAAATTATTGAGATTATTAATCCAGTTGCCGTTAGGTTGCGCCTCCCAGAATCCCTTAAGATTTCCAAAGTGTTTCACAAATCTCTCTTGAAGCCTTTGGGAACTCTGGATGAGGGGTCTTTGTCTGCTGCTCCCTCGGTACTTGTTGATGGAGTATGAGGTGGGATGCATTGTGGATTCTCGGAGAATGCGTGGCACTTTGCAGTATCTCGTTCATTGGAAGGGGTATGGTTTGTAGGAATGGTTAAGGTTGCGGGCTCGTTCTGTTCATACTGATTGATTGGTTCAAGCATTTCATATGAGACATCCTGAGAAACCTGGGAGTCCGGTGGCCCCCCGTTGAGAGGGGGTACTGTCATGGCTCTGGATGGGAATTCCTTTCACCATCCTGGGATTTACTGAGTTAACTTTGCTGACGTCCTTTTGGTTTAGGGAGGGCTAAATATTAACTCGCTCTCCTGTGGTGGTTTGTCATTGATAGTTCTGTCCTCGGCTGAGCAGCTGACCTTACTATACCTGTGTATACCGTTTGTTCCCGTGTGCTTGTCCAGTGTACAATCCGGATTGTCCCTCGTTTTGTGTCTTTGGTTACTGCGTTCCTGTCCAGCTTTTCTGACTTCGGCTTGTATTTGACCATTCTTTAGTCTGTGCCCTTGGATACTGCGTTTCCCTCTCGCTATTGAACCCGGCTAGTCTGACCACTCTCTATCTCCTTTGCACGGAGCTTAGCTCCTTCAGCCACTCCCCCTGTGATCACGTGTCTCAGCTTGCGCTCAGCAGCAGCCATACACTTCTATTAGGTACTGCTGTCTCCCCATTCACTCCCCCTAGCGTTCATTCCCTGGACACAATCTGTGTGTCCATCACAATATACACTGCTCAAAAAATAAAGGGAACACTTAAACAACAGAATATTACTTCAAGCAAATCAAACTTCTGTGAAATCAAACTGAGGAAGCAACACTGATTGACAATCAATTTCACATGCTGTTGTTCAGTATGCTTGGCATTTGCCACAGAACACCAGGATGGGCAAATTCACCACTGGTGCCCTGTGCTCTTCACAAAAGAAAGCAGGTTCACACTGAGCACATGTGACAGATGTGACAGAGTCTGGAGATGCCATGGAAAGTGATCTGCTGCCTGCAACATCCTTCAGCAAGACCGGTTTGGCAGTGGGTCAGTAATGATGTGGGGTGGCATTTCATTGGCGGGCCGCACAGTGGTGGGCTGTGAGCACAACCCCCATCTGTGGACGTTGGGCACTCAGACCATCCTCATGGATTCAGTTTCTAACCATTTGTGCAGACACATGCACATTTGTGGCCTGCTGGTGGTCAGTTTTCAGTGCTCTGGTAGTGCTCCTCCTGATCTTCCTTGCACAAAGGCTGAGGTAGCAGTCCTACTGCTGGGCTGTTGCCCTCCTATGGCCCCCTCCACGTCTCCTGGTGTACTGGCCTGTCTCCTGGTAGTGCCTCCAGCCTCTGGACACTACGCTGACAGACAGAGCAAACCTTCTTGCCACAGCTTGCATTGATGTGCCTTCCTGGATGAGCTGCACCACCTGAGCCACTTGTGTGGGTTGTAGAGTCCGTCTCATGCTACCGCAAGTGTGAAAGTGCAACCAACATTCAAAAGTGACCAAAACATCAGCCAGAAAGCATTGGTACTGAAATGTGTTCTGTGGTCTCCACCTGCAGAACCACTCATTTATTGAGGGTGTATTGATAATTGCCAATAATTTCCATCTGTTGTCTATTTCATTTGCACAACAGCATGTGAAACTGATTATCAATCAGTGTTGCTTCCTAAGTGGACCGTTTGATTTCACAGAAGTTTGATTTACTTGGAGTTGTCGGAGAAGGGATTTCTATTTCTCCTCATGTATTTTCTATCTTATGGGTACCCATGCAATGAAGCATAATTAGAGAGACAGACTGCTCGTTGTCTTTCCAAATAGTCTCTAAAGTTTATTGACAGGTCGAGCTTTTATAGTACAAGATCAAAAGGAAATGAAGATTACATAACAATTGGCAAAATAAAAAGTGAGGTTACACAATTGTTGGCATAAAAATATGTTATACAATGAGTTGTCAACCACATTCTGGGACACAAGATAAAATTCAATGAAAAATGACAGGAATACGGGGTGCTTCCCTAATGTCAGTGTGTTCTAGTTTAATAGTCATTAGTTCATACTCTTAAGAGATTTGGTTAAAAAGATTTTTTGGGTGTTTTCAGAACAACATGTCCTTCAAGATTTCTGGGAATTGTAGGAACTGACCACTAGCCATAAGAATGTTACCACATAGACAGATGATAACTGGATCATAGGCCATCAAACTTATTTTCTTGTATTTTATTCAATTTTATAGAACAGAAATTAACCACTTCTTTAACAGAGTTAAATTCTGTTGTTTAAGTGTTCCCTTTATTTTTTTTGAGCAGTGTATATATATATATATATATATATATATATATATATATATATATATATATATATGTATATATATATAGTTCACAGGTAATTTTTGAAAGGTTTTGTTAGCCCCATTTTGGGCTTTTGTGAAATTATGTCAATTTACCTTTTTCACTGTTTTTTGATTTTTTTTAATTGTTCCAGTACACGCAAAGGAAGTAAACATGTGTATAATAAAACATGTGTAATTGCAATACATTTCTAGGGAAAAAGCTTAATTTTCCGGAACCATTTGATGGGTGCCAATACTTTCAGACATTACTGTACATATGCATATATACACACACTATACATGTATATACATGCAAAGAGCCATGGAATAAATGGCGCTGTAATTATAATAATATACTATGTATACATTTAATTTAATTTATTTATTTACTGCTGCTGTCCAAAATGGACACTCTATTGGATTCAAACAAAAAGTCTAAGTGCATTTTTATTCTTGCACAATAAATATAATGATTATTAAAAAAGTCATTAAAAAATTTTTTTTTAAAGTCCAGTCCTGAATCCGAGTAATGGATTTGATGTAGCCAATGCAGATGAATTTTGCTAATGGGCAGCAAACTATTTTGATGTAAGTCAGAGTAGCCTAGAGCATTGCATATTATTACAGTATAAAACTCTTAAAATATTATGTAACATGTTGCAAGGTCTATTAGCCTTCCATCCTGAAGGTCAGCGCTGTCTTCTTCACATTCCAATATATATTTTCCATTTTGCTCTTTTCATTTGCGTTCTGAGGAGGCTTTAGCCATTTCTCATTTTATGCTGGAAAAAGACGTCATAAAAATTGAAAAATTTAGTTTATTACTCATATCATATGCTCTCAAAACATCAAGAGTTTTATAATGCTTAGGGATAGAACCAACTAAATTTAGTCTTGCGATAACTTATAGCAGTGTGCTTTATTGTTTTGTGTGGTGTCTTATTGCACTTGGCGTTCAGTACTGACTATCCATCAATGCTGTATATTGTGGGCTAGCCAGTGAATGACAAATGACTGAACTCATAGTCACTACTATTCATAAATTCAATGCTGTCTCAGCAATGAGCCTTAAGAATCAAGCTCCTTCATGCCTCCTTGGGTTTACTTATATTGTGAGTGCTCACAACTCATATATCTTGAGGGAAGAATCAAGAGGTCAGGTTCTACATTGTAGTGAACAGTCCGGCTCAATAAGAAAATACACAGCAAGAGTGACAGCGCTATAATTTTAGACCATTCTTATTCCACACAAGTGATAGAGATTCATTATTGTCATGTTTCAGTTCAAAGGCGCGCTCCGAGTCATCTCAAGTTTCATACATACCTTTCTTCCCCTCGGAGATGGCAAATAAAATTGAGTGTAAAGACAAAACTGAAACAATATCTCAACATGTCATGTAGCAAAGCTGAAAGGTATTGATTTAGGACAAAAAAATAAAATTGCCTTTTTTTTTCTAAAGCAGACTAAGTGTCTACTCGATTGTCTTATGGGATTCTCAAAGTAATTGACAGTAGGAGTATTCATAAAAGTGAAAAATTGAGACAGAAATAATACCAAGAAGAAAACATGATATCATTTGTATTAATCATTGCACCTAAGCTCCAGAAGCCATAGACCTTCCAGCGTTCAATGTTTAGTGCAAAGTACAATTGTACAAAGTACAAAAATTTCATTTTTTTAGTGATAACATTTTCAAAAAGACTTTCCACTTACCATGCATTAGAAAGTATACCATTGGACACTGATCAACAGAAAAAGACTTTGGTCACTGCACTGACTGTATAACTACAGTATATACTTTTTGAGTCTTGATATACAGTGCACGTACAGTATATTATTTCCTCAAAAATTAAAATGCAACACCAGAAAAGTCATGCGATTGTGAAAATATTAATGATATGCAGTGATGGAAAAATGGAAACAGAATTTTCAAAGCATCTCAATTTATTCAGTATCAAGTATGAGCACTGTGCTTAGAAATATACAGACTTACTCACTTTGGTATGATGATATTGAGAATATTAAGGGCTGCATAAGGAACATTCCACTACGCTGAATGCACTTGGGCATAAAAATCATCAAAATCCGCTGATTGCAGCTCCATTTGCAATTGCCAACTAATGACATATCAGATATGTTTGATGGGAGATACGTCTAGAGACATTTCAGGCCATGGCAGCCTGTTTAGACAGCATAGGCTGCTCAGAGTAACACGAGCAAAATATGTAGAAAAATTGCTCCTAGGACACTTTGGAGAAATAGTCGTACCTCTGGCCCCACTACCAAATTAATGTTAATGCTGAGCTGTTAGGGTACCTGAAATAAAAACTAGAGGGGTCTGGCTACTATACACTTTGCCACCTCACATCATAATTCCAGGAATAGAAGCAGTGTGACGTTCTCTTGTGAAGGCCTCTTCATGGGCATTGCCCATGTTGTCTTCAGATCAATCTCTGGCCATCATTGTATCTAAAGAAAAAGTGTGACTCATTGCTGAAGAAGATAGATCTTCATTCTAGCCATCATTGCTCCATTCCAGCCTTCAGCCTCCACTACAAAGAGGCATTCATAAGGGAATGACACAGGTGACATAGAAATATAGTACCACAGACATAAAGTGCTTGTACATAACCAGTGTGCAATTAAAAAATGGTTTGGTCTCACCACTACAATAGAAGTTTTCTTTTGTAGGTTCACTTTGAAGAGAAACATGATAAATAATCCATCTGGGGAGGGAGGGTGGTTTCCCTTATTCCCTGTCATGCCCCTGCATTGATCCAGTCCTCACAAGGATAGTCCCCAAGTATATACTGCTATGGATTACCCACCATTAGTGTACAAGGTAAATCTCCCTACGCGTCACTTCACCAAGCTATGCTAACTTGTTCTTGGGCTGGTGGTAGGACACTATTGTTTCAAACATTGACCTGTGGGTTAGATTTATTGATGATGTTTTTATTCTATTGACGGGTACCGGAGAAACCTTCCAATGCTTTATTGCACCTTTGTACAACAATGATATTGAGCTAAAATTCACCTTTGAAAAACTACCATTCCTGGATTTTATGATCGCAAAATTGAGTAGGGGGGATTGTTTGGAAACCACCATCTACTGCAAACCAACTTCCAGCAACTTTTTATTAAGATGGGTTAGTCATCATCCCTACTCACAGAAGAAGGGTATACCAAAAGGGCAATACCTAAGACTAAGACATAGTTGTTCTGATGAGAGGGATTTCAAGGTCAAAGCAGATGACCTGAGACAGAGATTCCTCTCAAGGGGGTACCCTAACCGGGTGCTGAGGGAGGCCTTTCATCATGCGAGTAGAGAGGTGAGGGAAACACTAAACACCGCGTGAAAATAACCCCAGGACAGCAAAACGGACTAGATTGATATGCTCATTTGATAATGGGGCCCCATTCATGAAACAAATCCTCTGGAAGCATTGGGACATCCTGAGGATGGAAGAGGATATCAGAGAAGTTGTGGGTGAGGTACCACAATCCTCCTATAGGAGATGCAAGACATTGGGTGATTGGCTGGTTCACAGTCACTTCAGCTCTCCCCATAAGGAATCTGTTAGGAACGGCGGAACGCACTAAATAAATAAATAATAAAGTGCGTTCACCGCTCGGGGTCCACCGTGCAGTAGGTGTTAAACCGCTGCTAGATAATGGCAGACGCGCTATGTGGCGGTATATTGCACGCGGGTTAGACGTCACCCGGTGTGCGCTGGGCGTACTCTGTTAGCTTCACAGAGACGCCTAAGGAATTAACCTAAATGCTGAGCCTGTTGGACTCACAGGTCTCAGATAAGTGCACGTACGATATATGGTCACAGGAGCTGGGCCCTAGGGTCAGAGTCCGTCTAGACCTACCATGCGTGCGGCGTCGCAACTGTGGACGCCAAGAGGTGCTGCAGACTGCCGCATGGCAACAGACACTGCCGCTAATCGACAATGCACGGTAGCAGGCGCACTGTCGGACGCTAGCACTGTGGAAGATGCTGTTGTGGCTTGCAGCTTGCCACTGGCTGGCACAGACTCTAACCTAAGTCCCTATACACTCTCGTAATATCAGTGGAAGGGATCTTAATGAGTCATTCGCAGGTTCATGCATCCATCATCATTCACTCAGTAGCAACTAGGCCAGATTATATCCCTCTGGATCAGAATATACCCCAACTGCTGTAGATCAGATTTTTCACGTTTTTGAGAACCATCAAAAATGGGGCCCCAGGCAGCAGACGAGGCCCCAGGCAGTACATGGGGCAGAGACAGCACATAGGGCCCCAGGCAGAGAACAGGGCCCCAGGCAGCACACAGGGCCTCAGGCAGCACATGGGGGCCCCAGGCAGCACACAGGGGACCCTGGCAGCGTACAGGGCCCCAGGCAGCACATGGGACCCCAGGCAGCGCACGGGGCCCCAGGCAGTACATGGGGCAGAGACAGCACATAGGGCCCCAGGCAGCGCACAGAGCCCCAGGCAGCAAACGCGGCCTAAGGCAGCACACGGGGGCCCCAGGCAGCACATAGGGGACCCTGGCAGCGTACAGGGCCCCAGGCAGCACACGGGGGCAGAGACAGAGAACGGGGTCCTAGGCAGCACATGGGGTTATGACCGCTCCTGGCACATAATGCCGGGTGTCAGCTGTGATAATCAGCTGACACCCAACTGCGATCAGCTGCGCTCCCTCCGTGAGCACAGCTGATCATGATGACGTACTATCCTGTCCATGTCATACAGGCCTGGGTCACCTGGACGGGATAGTATGTCATATGTCAGAAAGGGGTTAATTGAGCACTGGTTGTGCACACTTTATGTATGTAGTATTGCATTTCTGTGTCACCTCTTTTGTCCAGCGTTATTTATTTTAATATTTTGAATGAAAAGTTATATTTTATGAGACTCTCCAGACTATACTCCTTCTTTATTCACTTAGAGCTTGATGTTACTGGTCATGGAATAAGTGGTAGGACAATTTCTCCAAAGTAACCAAGAAGCCATTTTTCAAGACCAAAACACCAGGTCACATGTTGTTTGTGCTACAGTGAGTAGCATCCGGGCCCTAAATGTGCTACCATGGCCTACAGTGTCCCTGCACTTATCTCCCAAGGGATCACATCTTGACGTCATTGGTCAGCAAAGGGGGTTTCCAGCAGCGAATTTGGATAATTTTTGTTCCCAAGTTCACTCAGTATAGCAGAACATTGCTCAAACAACCATTAGTAATCTTATTAATAGCATGTCAAGGTGCATAAGTGTGTGCACAGCATTTGTTTGAATAGTATTCATACTCGATTCTGAATAAATTGAGATGTTTTCAGCATTTGCATAACATTAACATATCTATCAATCCTGTGATTTCCATAACTTCACAACTTTTCCTTCTTTGTGTTGCAATTTCAATTTTGAGGTGTGTATTTTTTACTTTGCGTATTAGAACATTGCAAATATTCTCAATTTTCTTTTTGCTTTATCAGGTGTAATTTTGATATACAGTATATACAAACAAAAGAATACATCAGCACGCTGTATGTGCTAAGATGTATGCAAACATTCAATATATGAAATATGAACTGCATTACTGCTATATAGAATATACTTACAAAAATGAAGTTACTTACTGTTGCTCATAAATTTGCCAATTCATGAGAACCCATCAACAATGGCGAGGTGGCCTTTCTTTGATGGGTCCTGTGGTACAGTAAAGGGTGTTTTACTCGATTGGAGATACATTGCTCCCTGCAGATTAATGCTTGGCCATGTTTTTCTCTAAAGACAGGACCTGCGATGATGTCATGGTCACGTGATCAGCCCATGTGATGTCTACCTCACTGGTTGGAGGGGTTATGGGCTATGTAAGGGAGGTTGGCTTTTTGCACATGGTGAGTGTGTGTCTGGAAGTTACAGGAACTTGGCTGGACTTAGCCTGAACTTGTACACAGGATCCCCGTGCTGCAGGACTATAGCAGCAAGACTCTCAACAACCCTAGGAATGGCACCTGGCGGATGCCGCGGACCTGGCAGCCGCTTAGTTAAGCCTGTCCCGTGCAAGGGGTGAGTCTGGGACCAGTGGTTCTCCAAGCTGGAGCACATTTAAGTTTTTCCCTTATTTTCTGTTAACCTGCTGTTTGCAAAGTGACATTAAAACACTGAAATTAGACTTTGAGCCTGTGTGTTGCCTCATTACTGCAGCCCTGCCATTACCTACTAGAGTGAATCCCTACAGTCCCTAAATCTAATATTTATCAAACATGTGTAACGCACATGGTACTGGAACCACAGTGCCGTAGAATGAGAGCCTGGAGGGGCTTGATTAAGCAAACACCTGACTTTTCGCTAGAGCCCCTGATGGTGTGATTAGACTTGGCTTCAGATAAATGTCAGGTGCTACTCCAGGACAGACCTTGGACACATGGCAACTGACCCTCAAAGGGGTAAGAAGGTGAAAGGGCAAGAAATGTATGGCATGGCAGGCACAGGCAGATGTTAGACTTGTACTGGCAGATACGGCTGGTATATAGGTGGACTAGGCAGGTGCTGGCAGACATGGCTGGTACTGTATATAAATGGACTAGGCAGGTGCTGGCAGACACAACAGATACACAGGCTGGCAGGGCAAGTGCTGGCAGACATGGCTGGTATGCAGGTTGACACGGCAGGTGCTGGAAGACGGCTGGAATACAGGCGGGCAGGTGCTGGAAGACACAGCTGCTATACAGGCTGACACGATAGATGCTGGAAGACATGACTGGTATACAGACTGGCAGGGCAGGCGCTGGCAGACATGGCTGGTATATAGGCAAGCACGGCAAATGCTGATGGACTCGGCTGCTATACAGACAGGCACGACAGGTGCTGGCGGACATGGCCAGTATAGTCAGACAAGGCAGGTGCTATTGGACATGGCTGATATACAGACAAGCCTGGCAGGTGCTGGTGTACATGACTGATAAACAGGGATACAAGCAAAGGGGACCTGAAAACTAGCAAATGTGCAGACAAACTATGAGAACATGTAAAGCGCCATGGAATAAATGGCGCTATAATAATAACATGTGCTCAGGCACCTCCCAACAGCACAGTGCACAGGGATCTACTACCAGACATGCACAGACCCTAGGAGACCACAGCAGCAGGTGGAAGCGAGGGCCGAGAGCTGGGGCAATGAGTGAGTTAGTGTCCCTGCAGGAGGGGAGGAGGATCGGAATCATGCAGGGATGCTGGCGCTACAACATCGCTCTCCTGGACTAAAAGCCAGCAAATTTAAAGGTCAGGAGATATCCGGCATTAAATAAAAATGTGAGGAATTCACTGTCAAAAAAGGAGGTAGTCAACACATGCAAATTTATAATACAAAAAAACAAAAACCTCCCAGCACCTCCAAGCAAAGATAAATAGAAAGATAAATTTACAAATGGACATACTCAGCAGAAAGTGTCCTGTGCCAGAATAAAATATGGCCATCTTGCTTTCAATCAGAAATGAGTGGATCAATCTGCAGAGCATCGTGTTCAAGTGGATTTTCTTGAAATTTTCAGTTTCATGCAAATCGAATACGTTGACTTTTAATTCGTGGTTCACAAAAAAAAGAGTGGCCTGATGTCATTATTTACAGCATTAAAGCATCAAAGATTGGACTTATATATTTTTACATGGTCCAGCTTTGACATGGCAGCTATGAGATATAGCCAGTGTCGGACTGGGGTGCCAATGGCCCACCAGTAACAGTAACTTTGGGGGCTCACTTGCATACAAATATTACACTACCCTCCTTCACAAATGTACCTATAGCTCTATATAATAATAAACTGAGTAGTTTGATTACTGAATGATGAGTTGTTGCCTTTTCCTATACAGAATCAATTGAATTATGCCAAGTACTTCTCATACAGTGGGGTTGGGGCCCAGATCTTTACAGGGGCCCACCGGGGGATTCCCCTGTTACCCTATGGGCCAGTACGAGCCTGGATATAGCGGAACTAAAATGTTAAAAAATCTCTAACAACTAAAACTTTTTTGTATCAGTTTGGCCATCAGTTGTCATATGCTGATATACTGTATGGAAACCTGGTGTAAGGTCATGTTCACACTGCTGATTAATAACACTGAAAAAGTAAATGTGCTTTTCAGGTACTATGATTACAAAAACAATTCAGTTGTTCAGTGGCAAATTAACATCTTGGAGAACCCATATTTTTGGTAAGCGTCAGTTTAATCGTACTTTACAATTTAATCTTTCTGAATATTATTATGATTTTAAAAAGTTTCTTCACAGATAGGTATTATCATAATGCTGTAGAATTGAAACTGTGATACTTATACTTCGAAAAGAAAATTATTTTTATCCACATGACTCCTTCCTTGTAAGACTTTTTTTCATAAATTTTTCAGAAAGATTTCTAATATGTGCGAAAATGAATGCCTGACTAAACATAGAGTATGTATCATCATTTAGGTGGTATTTTAAAGGAAAATGGATAGAATTACACTTTTGTAATGGATTTCATCTAAAAAAAACTAATAAATATATATATTAGGCTGATATTTAGCAATCTATGTATACCCCTGCACATCAAAATGTCATTCTATATATGAAGAGTAGTCATCCCAAAAAAACTAATGTTTTTTGCATGATCCTGAAATGTTATTGATGGCATCTGAATCATAAAAGCTAAACACAGAATAACTAAAATCTAGGACACACTTCTTGGCAGAGGAATCCATGTACATGTTCCATGCCAGGTTCAGACACTGCAGCATGTGTCTTTCACGTCAGCTTTGATCATTTCTGAAAAAGTAAAGTTTAATATTTGTTTAACCCATTCAGAAATAGACTATGCCCCCACTTCCTAACCAGGCACATCATTTTATCATACATGCTCTTGTGCACAGTGCACACAGTGCGGATTGAGCTGAGAATTTGCAGGTAAAACCGCAGGTAAAGTGACCTGCAGTTTTCCTGCTGATTTGCCTGCGGTTTTCCCCTGCGGTTTGACACCTGGACAATGGAACAGGTGTCAAACTGCAGCGGAATCCGCAGAAAGAATTGACATGCTGCGGATTTAAAACCGCAGCAAATCCATACGGAAAAATCCAAGCATGTGCTCTGCGGTTTTGAAAACACATTGAATTGCATTGTACTGTACAATGGCTGCAGATCTGCATCGGATCCGCAGAGGCAAATCCGCTGCGGATGCGCAGTAGAATACGCACCGTGTGCACATACCCTTACTGACCTGCCTGGCACCTGCAAAGGAACTTTAGTCCCCCCTGCAGCTTTTCGATTTCAGTCACAGAGTTGGCAATGGCGCTGGTTCAGTCACCACTCTGGGCGGCTGTAACCGCACCCCGACCCTGACTGACAGCCGGCCTCAATGCAGAGCCAGTGTCAGTCAGGGCGGCTGCTCTGAGATTACTGACTAAACCAGCGCCGGCGCCACCCTGTGACTGAAAACCGAATGATGCTGGGGGGAATAAAGTTAATAGCACTTTTTCTGGTGCCAGGTTTCCTTTAATTGCCCTAAACATGTTCTCATTTGGATAATAAAATTATTTTTGAGCTTTTTCCACAATAATCGGTGCTTCGATTTTATTTCATTATAAACTGTGCTACCCGTTCTGTAGAAATTATTGTTATATGTTGGACAATTGTTTTTCGATGGCACGACGCTCTAAAGAGCAATCTGAACAGACATTTTTTTCAGTTTTTTTTATATTTTAACTTTTTATTAATTTGTTTTAATTTATTTTACACACTGTGCCATCTGTAAGGAATTAAAATAACTTTGGGGGATATTTGAATATATTAATACATTCTTTTCATTTTTTATTTCCCCTGTTATTAATGCTAGAATATTAACCCAGTTGCAGAGTAAATTCAGCCTCCTGGCTGCATAGCAGAGCCGACTGTGCCTCCCACAGTTCCTGCTCCCTCTTCACAGCAATCACAAGATCACTGGGACCAGTTTTGTCAGTGCTTCCTAATCTGCATACACAAAGCTTTGTTTCAGCATAGTCTACAACAACATTTAGGGTGGCAAACATGATAATAAATCCTGTCTGCCTCTTCTGTGAGAAATACAGCTGAGCCTGACAGCTGCCTCCCAGCTTTCCCAGCTGCACAATTTCCTGCAAACTGCTAAGGGCTCATTCACACAGCTCCTTCTGTCACTGTTATTAGCAGCAGCAGGGGTAGGCTGATTGGAGTAATAGTCCCATCATATGCCACCTGCTGTCTCTTTAATCACTGAAATGTAACTGTCTTCATTCTCCCCTGCTCTCACCGATCACCAGTAGAGCTCGGGAGAATGATAAGAGCCGTGTTCAGCAACCGGTGCTGGGGAACAGCGCTTACTGTAATGATTCTTCCCATGCATGTCATATGGATGACATCGATGTGTCTGGGATGTTTTTGTGGCCCATGCTGACATTAAAAAATGGACATGTCAGCGTGTTTTGTCCATGGACACACGGTCCGTGGAAACACACTGGACATGTGCACAGACACATTCACTTAAATAGGCAAATTGTGCTCCGTTCCTCCCAAATTTCTCCATATGGCTAAATAATATTGTACAGCCACACATTGAGCATTGACACATTCAGTAGAAATTGTGGGACAAATTTTGGTGCCATTTTTACCCACTTTTTGTGTGAAAATGTAAAATCTTTGGCTAAAACAAAATTTTGGTGGTAAAAATGTAGTTATTTTGTCTTCACTGCCCAATTAAAAGTTAAAATTCTGTGACACACCCATGGTGTCAATATGATCACTGCACCCCTAGATGAATTGATTGAGAGGTGTAGTTCGTAAAATGGGATCACTTCTGGGGGATTCTGCTATTCTGGCACCTTATGTGCTCTTTCAGTGGGTCACGGCACCTGCAAACCATAACAGTAAAATCTGGCGCTCCTTGCCTTCTGAGCTTTGCACTGTTCCTGAAAAATGTTTCCCGATTACATGTATTGGGTATTGGCGCACTCAGGAAAAATGGACCTCAGTTTGTTGTAAAAAAAAATGTCCTATTAGGCCTTAGAAAAATTAAAAACTTGGGGCTAAAACAACATTTTAGTGGTAAAAATGTAATTTATTCTTTCTTCACTGCTCAGTGGTGTAAAATTCTGTGAGGCACATGTGGTGTAAAAATGATCACTGCACCCCTAGATGAATTCATTGGGGAGTGTAGTTTGTAAAATGAGTTCACATATAAGGGGTTTCTGTTGTTCTGGCACCTCAGGGGCTCTGCCAATGTGACATGACACCCTCAAACCATTCCAGCAAAATCTGAAATCCAATATGGCGCCTCTTCCCTTCTGAGCTTTGCACTGTGCCTCAAAAGTACTACTGTATTCCCTCATATATGAGGTATCAGCGTACTCAGAACAAATTGCAGAACAACTTTTCGGGTCTAATTTCTACTGTTAACCCTGGTGAAATAAAAAATTAGGAGGCGAAAAGATCATTTTTGTGGAAAAAATATGATTTTTTTATCTTTAACGGCTCCACGTTATAAACTTCTGTGAAGCCCTTGGGGGTTCAAAGTGCTCACCACACATCTAGATAAGTTCCTTGGGGTGTCTAGTGTCATGATACCAGTGCTGGGTGACCGGCACTGCTGGGGTTAATGTTCTGACCTCAGTGCAGACTCTCACCTGCACACCTAGTGTTAGTGCTGTGTTCTGGTTGCATGATTCTCTGTGTATGACTCGGTCTGTTCTCTGGATATTGCTTTGGATTCTGCCTGGTACCTTCTACGTCTGTTTGGTTTTGATCTCTGCTTGGCCCTGACTATCTGTTCTGTCTCATGCCTGGTACTTCTGATATCTTGTGTATGACCTTTGGCTTTGTCTGACCTCCCGTCTATTTATCCCTCCTGTACATCGCTTGCCTGTACTGTGCATGACCCCCGCATTGCCCGACTTTGAGTTTTCTACCTTCTTTGAAAGCAGGATGCTAAGCCCTGCCCCCTTGCAGTCACATGACCGTTCACATGACCGTAGGTCCTGTGCCGGCTTGCTAAGCTTCTACATTCAGGTCCTGTGCATCTTTATTTTCCGGCTGTTCTTGTCCCCAGGGGTCCCTGCTTAGCGGAGGCTGTACGCCGGTGCTGTCAGGACCCTGACATTATAACTGACCATTAAGTTTTTTGGGGGTTTTTTATGCAGAGAGTTATGGATCCTATACAGTCTCTGGCTGACCAGATGAAAAATCTGAGTCAGATGTTTCAGGGTTTATCTCTGGAGCAGCAAGCTCTGGCTCATTCTCAGCAGCAGGTTTCTGAGACAGTGCGGAGAGGTCTAGCTGCTGGGTCTCTGGGGGCTGGGGCGAGTGATGTTGTTTTGGTGTCCCCAGAACCAACTGTTAAACTGCCTGACTTTTTTTCTGGATACAAAAAGGAGTTCAGGGTCTTCATGGAGGGGTGCAAACTTTTTTTTATTTTGAGACCACATTCCTCTGGGGACGAAAGTCAGAAGGTTGGGGTCATTATGTCTCTGTTAAGAGGGTCCCCACAAGCTTGGGCTTTCTCCCTTCCTCCCACTGCCCCTGAGAGAGTGTCTGTGAATGCATTCTTTGAGGCCCTCGGGCACATTTATGATGAGCCTGACCGAGTGCGATTGGCAGAGGACATGGTGATGAGCGTCTGTCAGGGGAAACACTCAGCTGAGTGGTTTTGTACTAAATTCCACCGCTGGGCCGCAGAGCTCTCTTGGAACGATGCCGCACTCCGAGGACTCTTTCGCAGAGGCTTGTCCGAGCGGCTGCAGGATGCCTTGGCGTTACATCCCCCACCTAACTCTCTCGAGGACGCCATGACCCAGGCCATCCTAATGGACCGCAGGCTGCGGGCCAGAGGGGTGATGCAGGTGGAAACTCCATTGTTCCCCAGTGGAAAAGAGACTGCCCCTGAGCTCATGGATGTAGGCGCCCTCTCCCTGAAGGATACGGAGAGGAAACGCCAGAAGGACAAGCAGTTATGCTTTTACTACGGTAAAATGGGACATTGGAAAAGGGAGTGTCCTGATTGCCCGTCTTCAACCCGGTCGGCGGGAAACGACTAGGTCTGGGTAGTCAATGGGGAGACTACTCAGACCCTCAGGTACCCTTTTCCTCATTTTCTAAAGTGTTACTGCATGTGGAACTGTTTGTGGACGGTAGTTATTTTTCCTCTACAGCCTTCATGGACTGCGGATCATCGATTAACCTCATTGACTCCCAATTGGTCACACACTGTAAGATAGGGACAGTTAGGCTCAAGGTTCCGATCAAGGTGATGGCCATTGACTCCTCTCCCCTCACTAAGGAGGGAATTCTCTTTATGTCTGACTTGTTTTCGCTCAGAGTTGGTGCTACTCATGTGGAAAACCTAAGTTTTTTTTTTCTGGACAATCTACCTGCATGGTTGGTGTTGGGCATGCCCTGGTTACAACGTCATAACCCAGTTATTAACTGGAAAACGGGGGAGATTGTTCAATGGGGGTTTAATGATTTTAAGTTATGTGATAAATCCGCACTGCTGGTTGAACCTGTTAAATCTGTGTCTGTATCATCTGTCGAGCTGGAAGGTATTCCGGAATGCCTGAAGGACTTTGAAGATGTATTCTCAGAAAGCGAGGCCTAGACGTTACCGCCACACAGACCCTTTGACTGAGCTATTGAGCTGGTCCCGGGGGCTAAATGACCTAAAGCCCGTCTGTTTAATTTGTCCGGTCCTGAGCGCTTGGCTATGAAGGAGTACATTGCTGAAAGTCTGCGCAAAGGACACATACGTCCTTCAGTCTCACCTGTGGCGGCAGGTTTCTTTTTTGTAAGTAAAAAAGATGGCGGGTTACGTCCCTGTCTCGATTTTCGGGAGCTTAATCAGATTACGGTACGGAATACGTACCCCCTTCCGTTGATTCCCGATTTGTGTAACCATCTATCAGGGGCAAAGTGGTTTTCTAAACTGGATCTTTGGGGGGCATATAATTTGATAAGGGTCCGAGAGGGGGATGAATGGAAAACTGCGTTCCTCACGACCGAGGGACTGTTTGAAAATTTAGTCATGCCGTTTGGTCTTACCAACGCCCCCGCCATATTTCAGAATTTCATCAACGTGGTATTCTCGAATCTCATTGGTCATTTTGTCGTTATCTACCTAGATGATGTTTTGATATACCCCTCCGACAAGCATTCTCATTTGGAACATGTACGAACTGTTTTTCAAAGACTGAGAGGAAATCATCTGTATGCCAAATTGGAGAAATGTGTATTCTGTGTGCAAGAATTGTCTTTTTTGGGATTAATTGTATCCGGTGAGGGTTTTCGCATGGACCCCAAGAAGGTGCAGGCCATTGCGGATTGGGTGCAACCCCCGAGATCTTAAGGGTCTTCAGCGCTTCTTGGGGTTCGCCAATTATTACCGCAAATTTATCCGGGGGTTTTCGCAAGTGGTCAAACCTCTCACGGATCTAACATGCAAAGGTGCGGATGTGAGAAATTGGTCCTCACTCGCAAAAGAGGCCTTTGCGACGCTGAAAAAATGTTTTATGTCTGCTCCTGTCTTGGTAAAGCCAGATCCTGCCAAACCATTTGTGGTGGAGGTGGATGCCTCCGAGGTGGGGGTGGGGGCAGTGTTATCCCAAGGGTCTGCCACTCTAACCAACCTCAGGCCATGTGCTTTCTTTTCCAGGAAGTTCTCTGCTGCTGAAAGAAATTATGATGTAGGCAATAGAGAGCTTCTTGCAGTCAAGTTGGCGTTTGAGGAATGGAGGCACTTTTTGGAGGGGGCCAGTCACCCGGTTACTGTGATCACTGATCACAAAAATTTGTCATACATTGAGTCTGCTAAAAGATTAACGCCCGGACAGGCCCATTGGTCTCTTTTTTTTTCTCGTTTCCAGTTTACTATTACATTCCGTCCAGGGTCAAAGAATGTCAAGGCTCACGCCTTATCTCGTAGTTTTCACCCTGTGTCTGCCCCTGAGCCACCGTCCTCCATCCTGCACCCTGGGGTGGTGTTAGCAGGGACCTCGTCTGAATTTGAACGGGAAATTGAGGGGGCCCAGTCGCTGGCTCCTGCGGCCAAGCCAGGGGGCAAGTTGTTTGTCCCAGAGCAACTTTGCCTTAAACTCTTGCAAGAGTTCCACGAATCCAAGTTGTGTGCTCACCCTGGTATATCAGCCACGCGACTGGCAGTGGCTAGGATCTTCTGGTGGTCTACTCTTGGTTCTGATATAAAGAAATTTATTTCTGGTTGTGGGGTCTGCGCTCATTCTAAAAGCTCCCATAGCCGGCCGGCGGGGGAGTTGATGCCCTTGGAAGTTCCCGAAAGACTGTGGACCCATCTGTCCATGGATTTTATTACCAATCTTCCCTCTTCCAGGGGTAATATGGTGGTATGGGTAGTGGTGGACAGATTTTCTAAGCAGGCTCATTTTGTACCCCTGTCCGCATTACCTTCTGCTGAGACCTTATCCAGATTGTTTGTGCAGCATGTGGTCCGCTTGCATGGGGTACCCCTGAATGTGGTGTCTGATCGTGGTGTGCAGTTTGTGGAGTGCTTTCTGCAAAAATTTAGGGATATCTCTGTCCTTTTCGTCTGCATACCATCCTGAGAGTAATGGTCAGACAGAACGCACTAATCATCAAATATCAATAGAATGGCTAACAGCACTTCCAGGATCCAAGGGATGCACGCTCAAAGTCCAAAGACCCAGTTGAACATCAGGAATCACAGTAAAAATAAAGAAGATCAGCATCCAGTCCAGGTGAAAGAGTATATGAAAATTTATTCAGCCATGAAACTGCAACGTTTCGGCCATCAAATGGCCTTTTTCAAGCTTGAATGCACTAATCAGTCTCTGGAACAGATCCTCAGATGTCTGACTTCTGCTAGACAGAATGACTGGTGTGATATACTGCTGTTGGCTGAATTTGCCTTCAATAGGCGGGTGAGTCAATCCACTGGTATGTCCCCTTTCTTGATCAACTATGGGATCAGTCCTCATTTTGGTGAGTTTTCTCGTCTGGATACGGGGTGCCCCGGGGCTGAGGACTCTGTTCAGCAGTTAAAAGATACATGGGCAGAAGTCCAGCGGCGTATATCTAGGTCTCAAGGCAGGTATAAGTTTTTCACGGACAGGAAACGAACACCTGGTCCCATGTTTCAGGTTGGAGAGAAAGTTTCGCTCTCCACGCGAAACATTAAGTTAAAGATTCCGTCAGCCAAGTTGGGCCCCAAATTCATTGGCCCGTACAAGATTGTGGAAAAAATCAACCCAGTAGCGTACAGGCTGTGCCTTCCACCCTCTTTCAAGATCCCTAACGTCTTCCATAGATCTCTACTGAAACCGTTTGAAGCAGTCCGGGGAGAATCCGAGTCCGCTGCTCCTCTGGTTTCGGTTGAGGGACATGTGGAATATGAGATTGGTCACATCGTAGATTCTAGGATGGTACGGCGGTCAGTACAGTACCTAGTTCATTGGAAGGGGTATGGGCCGGAGGACAAGTCCTGGGTGCCGGCCCGGTTGATGCATGCAGATCATCTGGTTTGGGCTTTCCATGCTAGATACCCGGGCAAGCCTGGGGGTCCAGAGGCCCCCCATTGAGAAGGGGGTACTGTCATGATACCAGTGCTGGGTGACCGGCACTGCTGGGGTTAATGTTCTGACCTCAGTGCAGACTCTCACCTGCACACCTGGGACCTATTATGGTGGCCTCTCATTGGTTCTGGGGAGGCTTCTTATAGCCTCAGGAAGCTCCCATCCTCCGTCAGTTATACTTTCGCCCTTGGCATTGTGTGGTGACCCCTGAGTGTGTTAGTGCTGTGTTCTGGTTGCATGATTCTCTGTGTATGACTCGGTCTGTTCTCTGGATATTGCTTTGGATTCTGCCTGGTACCTTCTATGTCTGTTTGGTTTTGATCCCTGCTTGGCCCTGACTATCCATTCTGTCTCATCCCTGGTACTTCTGATATCTTGTGTATGACCTTTGGCTTTGTCTGACCTCCAGTCTGTTTATCCCTCCTGTACCTCGCTTGCCTGTACTGTACATGACCCCCTCTTTCCCCGACTTTGAGTTTTCTACCTTCTTTGAAAGCATGACGCTAAGCCCCGCCCCCTTGCAGTCACATGACCGTTCACATGACTGTAGGTCCTGTGCTTGCTTGCTAATCTTCTACATTCAGGTCCTGTGCATCTTTAATTTCCGGATGTTCTTGTCCCCAGGGTCCCTACGGTGCGGGTGAGCCCCTGCTTAGCGGAGGCTGTACGCCGGCGATGTCAGGACCCTGACATCTAGTTAACAAAATAGTGTCACTTGTGGGGGGTTTCCTCTGTTTAGGTACATCAGAGGCTCTCCAAATGTGACATGGCGTCCGATCTCAATTCCAGCCAATTTTGCGCTTCTTCCCTTCCGAGCTGTGCTATGCGCCCAAACAGTGGTTTACCTGCTCATATCTGGTATTAGCATACTTAGGACAAATTGCACAATAACCTTTGGGGTCCACTTTCTCCTGTTACCCTTGGTAAAATAAAAAAGTTGGATCTGAAGTAATTTTTTTGTGAGAAAAAGTTAAATGTTCATTTTTTTTTTTAAACATTCCAAAAATTCCTATGAAGCACCAGAAGGGATAAACTTCTTGAATGTGGTTTTGAGCAACTTGAGGGGTGCAGTTTTTAGAATGGTGTCACTTTTGGGTATTTTCTATCATATAGGCCCCTCAAAGTGGATTCAAATGTGATGTGGTCCCTAAAAAAAATGGTCTGGTAAAAATGAGAAATTGCTGTTTAACTTTTAACCCTTATAACTTCCTAATAAAAAAGAAATTTTGGTTCCAAAATTGTGCTGATGTAAAGTAGACATGTGGGAAATGTTATTTGTTAAGTATTTTGCATGAGATATCTCTGTGATTTAACGGCATGAAAATTCATAGTTGGAAAATTGCAAAATTTTCAAAATTTTCGCCAAATTTCTGTTTTCTTCATAAATAAATGCAAATCAAATCAAAGAAATTTTACCACTATCCTGAAGTACTATATGTCATGAGAAAACTTTGCCATAATCACTGGGATCCATGGAAGCATTCCAGAGTTATTACCTCATAAAGGGACAGTGGTCAGAATTGTAAAAATTGGCCTGGTCATTAACATGCAAACCACCCTTGGGGGCAAAGGGGTTAATGGATAGGTCCATTGGAGGGTCGAGTGAGATTGGGGAAAGATGATGAATTCTGTTTTGTCCATATTAAGTTTTAGAAATCTAGTGAAGAAGGATGAAATAGCGGACAGACATTGTGGGATTCTAGTTAGTAGGGAGGTGATATCTAGTCCAGAGATGTAATCAGTCAGCACTCAGATACCATCAATTTGCTGTCAATTTTTCAGACTGATAGGAGTAGCCTGAAAAAACTCCAACAATTTTCTTCTTTTCATACTAGGAAAACTGTTGAAACTGTTGTAGTAAAATTTGACTAAACTCTAATGATAATGTGATCAAAACACTAGTGAGGGAAATCACCGATATCTGATTGAGTCTTTAATTTGCATTTATGTTTTAGATTGTTGTGTACCATGATTGAGACAACTTGTTATGCATTCTCTATGTTATGCATTGCATTCTGCTGCTGCTAGGGAGAAACCCTGCCCCTTGAAGTTTGTCCCTTCTTCTCTTCTGTAGTTGGTGATGTTAGCCTTTGCACCTCTCTTCTTTCTCATTATCAGTTTGCTGTAGCCATTTTTGAATGCACATATGTACTTCTCTGTTTGGATTACTCTTTCTACCTGCTGCATAGTGCTTAAGTACAAGATTTCAGAGAAAATCAACTCTGTTTCTCCTGGACTCTTAGTTCCAACTCAGCCACACTGAATTGTATTATCTGAGGATGCATCGCATGTGAGTACAACAATCATACAGTTATCTAAGGAATTGATGGCTAATGATTTAGAGACTCATACTGCCTTGAGGTGTCTCCTGGACTCTTAGTTCCAACTCAGCCACACTGAATTGTATTATCTGAGGATGCATCGCATGTGAGTACAACAATCATACAGTTATCTAAGGAATTGATGGCTAATGATTTAGAGACTAATACTGCCTTGAGGTGTCAGAATACTGTCAGTGTAGAGTATTGTGTGGATGTCATGGCTCAGTATGGGATTTCCTTCTCCATCCTGGGTTTGTTGGGGTTAACTTTGCATGGCCTCCCTTTGGTTTGGGGAGGGCTATTTATACCCGCTCTGGTGCTGGGCTCTTTGTCAGTGATACTTCCATTCTCGGCTGAGCAGCTGACCTAAGTGACTCTAGTGTATACCATTTGTTCCTCTGTGTGCTTGTTCTGTGTTTTATTCGGCTTGTCCCACGTTTTGTGTCTGCTTTGTGATTCTGTACTTCTGTTATATCTCCAGTTCTGACCTTTGGCTATGTTCTTTGACTTCCCTCCTGTCTACACCCCTGGTTATCGCATTCCTGTCTGGTTTCTGACTTCGGCTTGTATTGCACCATTCATCTGCCTCATCCCTAGAACACAGGAATGCTGCCTCTTCAAGTCTCTCACTGGTTTAGTAAGGGTGCTTCATAAGGCGGTGAAGAGTTAGCAAAAATAAACACGGCCTTTCAGGCCTAAGAGAAAACAAAACATAACGTACAGCACAGTTTGTGTTGTTTCGGGGATCCGCCCACTCAGGAAAACAACATTCATCAGTTCAACTTTCCTTATCAGGACACACAGTACTGGAATTCCTCACTCCAGTCCTACTAAACACCGAATGCCTCAGAAGGCCGACTATTTACATTCTAGACTCCACCCAGGGGAGATGTGGGGAACAGCCTCCAACCCACTCTTCAGATGTTCACTTAAAAAACTAGCCTATATAATGGCAGATTAACCCCCTTCAACACTTAGTGAGCTGGAGCAAACTTCCAGGTTTCAAATCACTGAAGCTAATAGCCTCGGTGAAACATATCTCCCCTCCAGTACTTTGCCAGTGAAATTGTCACAGATCCTGCTTTACTCACTAAACATGGAAGTCTGGGCAAGGCATCTGCGTTATCATGTAGTTTGCTGAGCCTACGCTCCACATGAAAACTAAAATCCTGGAACACTAAAAACCACCTGATCACCCGGGCATTCTTCCCTCTTGTGATACTAGCTTGAACTTCCTGGCTAACAGGTAGTACCTAAGCATGTCAATTGCCCATTTGATGCCCAAGCACTCTTTCTCTACTATAGCATAGTTCTTTTCACAGGAGGAAAATTTCCTACGCAGATATAGGACTGGATATTCATCACCATCTATCTCCTGGAACAATACAGCTCTCAAACTGACCTCAGAGGTGTCTGTCTGGACCACAAACTCCTTAGAGAAGTCAGGTGAGACCAAGACCTGCTGTTTACATAAGGCGAGCTTCAACCCCTGGAACACCATCTCCGCTTCAGAGGACCACTTGGCATCAATGTCTTTGTGCATTTAAGACGATCAGTCAGGGGGCCAGCTATCATGGTGAAATTCCCACAATTCATAGAAACACCCTAGCCTGCTTCTTAGAGACTGTTTGCAGCCAATTTTGGATTGCGTCTATCTTATTAACTTGCGGGTTGACTTTGCCCCTTCCGATGATATAGCCCAAGTATTTTGCCTCTTTTTTCAGCAAGGCACACTTCTTTGGGTTTATAGTAAACCCTGCCTTCCTTAGCGCAATATGAGGCAGGTAAACGGTGGCGTACTTTTTGTAAGGAGCTAGGATCCAGTCCATGGCACTCTGGAAAGTAGCTGGGATTAATTGCAAACCTGAGCGAAGTCCATCTTCTCCTTTGGTTCTTTGAGACAGGAGGATTTGCCAGTTCCATTTCATTAGATTGAGGGTGGTAATATATCTGGCTGACCCTAGCCTTTCAATTAGTTCATTAAACGGGGCATCGGATGATATGAGTCAAATTTGTATACATCATTTATCTTCCTTTAATTGTAACAAAAGCGCCATTCTCCATTAGGGGTCGGCACCAGGACAATAGGGCTGGACGAGCCGCTCTTTGATTCCTTAATGATGCCCAGTCACAACATTTTCCTTACCTCCTTCGAGGTCACCTCGTGGCGGGCTTTGGAAATCCAATACAGCTTTTGGTTCACCTGCACATGTTGTTCAGTCAGGATTTCATGCTCCATAACCTGCATACATCCTGGCAACTCCGAATACAGGTCCCAGTTCCGCTGAAGCAGTTCTCGGCACTGTTACTTCTGCTCTAATTAATCTTTTCCTTGACACTACTTGAGGTTAGTACTCAGTATATCTGCCTTATTTGCCTGCCTTGTGTTTCCACCACCCCTGTTATTTCATCATGTACAGAGACAATACTATAATATGTCTCATCTAGGTCTGCTGCTTATCCCCATTGTTACTCCTGATGCCTAGAATGTTAAAATTGACTTGTGGCCAATAGTCTCGCTAGCACTTGCTTAATTTAATTTTTTTACTCTCTATATGACATTTTCCTAGTTGCCTTAGGGACCTTTATGTTGTCGTGCTTAAATTTGTATAGATATATGTTTCGCCTTTAGGGTTTTTTTGCACTACTTTTCTGTTTTTGTTGTTTTGCTGTTTTTTTTGTTAATATTTTTTTTAAAAAAATTTTTTTATTTTTTCACATTTTTTTCATGTTTATTATTTCTTTTCCAGCTTTCCGTGAGTTTGTCGTCCATATTCATTGTTGTAATTGCTTTTTATTTTATTTTGCAGTATGGTTTGAGAAAGGCCTCTAAGTAGGTCGAAACGTAACCATAGTATACTCATATCCTGGATTACGATATTATACCCACATTTTGGATACTTCTTTTGTCTGCGGTGTTACACTATTTGATGTATTTGAAATAAAATAAAAATCCAAAAATTTCACAAAATCTTCAAGATTTTTTGGCAAGATTAATCCACACTTGAGTGCGACTGTTTATCTACTGACTTCTGGGCCAGTGACAGTGTCTCTGCCATGGTGACATCCTTGACCCTGACTTCAGGATTGGCCCCCTGGCACATAGCTTCCACTGCTTCCCTGTCTCGCCACGGTTTGAGCAGGTTGATGTGGTACAACACTTGGTACAGCTTTCTGGCAGATGAACCTTGTATTTTATGCCATTCAATTTTTCCACCACCTCGTATGGCCCCTGCTACTTGGCCAGAAATTTATTTTTGACCATGGGCAACAACGACAATACCCAGTTTCCAGGACTAAATGGTCTCAGCTACGTAGCACCAATTGTAGACCCTGGGCTGGACTTCTTGTGCTTGAAGGAGGCTCTCCTTCACAAATGGCATCACCTTTGCAATCCAGTCCTGCATCTGGGCCGCATGCTCGATGATGCTCCAGTGGGGTGTGACCTCTGCTTCCCCGGGTCTCCTTCTCAGTATCCAGGAGTCCGGATAGCAGCTCGAATAGTGAGAACTCTATAGAGGCCTGTGGGACTTCCCTAATAGAGAACAGTAGGTACAGCAGTAGGCAATCCCAGTCTCGGCCATCCTTCTTCACGACCTTCTTAAGCATGAATTTCAAAGTCTTGTTGAACCTCTCCACGAGGCCATTGGTCTGCGGATTGTACACTGACGTCCAGAGTTGTATAATCTGGAGAGCCTTACACAACTCCCTCATCATTTATGACATAAAATGAGTTCTTTGGTCCATCAGGATCTCCTTTGGCAGACCCATCTGGGAGAAAATATGGATTAGCTTTCTGGCTATACTTCTGACAGAGGAGTTCCTCTGAGGTACTGCCTCCAGGTACCGCGATGCATAGTTCATCACCACCAGGATGTATTCGCACCCCCTGGCGGACTTAACTAAGGGCCCAACAAGGTCCATGGCAATCTTGTCAAATGGGATCTCTATAATAGACAATTGTGTAAGGGCACTTCAGAAACAGGATATAAGAGCAGTTAGACACGTGGTCAAAATTGTTGGTACCCCTCGTTTAATGACAGAAAAACCCACAATGGTGACAGAAATAACTTGAATCTGATAAAAGTAATAATACATCAAAAATCTATGAAAATGAACAAATGAAAGTCAGACATTGCTTTTCAACCATGCTTAAACAGAATTTAGAAAAAAAACTTATGAAATAGGTCTGGACAGAAATGATGGTACCCCTGAAAATAATGTGACAAAAGGGACATGTTAACTCAAAGTATGTCCACTAATTAGCATCACAGGTGTCTACAATCAATCAGTGAGTGGGCCTGTATAGAGGGCTACAGATACTCACTGTCCTGTTTGGGGACATGGTGTGTATCACACTTAACATGGACCAGAGGAAGTGAAGGAAAGAGTTGCCTCAGGAGATTAGAAAGAAAATAATATAGAAACATGTTAAAGGTAAACGTTATAAGACTATCTCCAAGCAGCTTGATGTTCCTGTGACTACAGTTGCACATATCATTCAGAAATTTAAGCTCCATGGGACGGTAGCCAACCTTCCTGGATGTGGCCGCAGGGGGAAAATTGATGACAAATCAAAGAGACGGATAATACGAATGGTAACAAACGAGGCCAGGAAAACTTCTAAGCAGATTAAAGGTGAACTTAAAGCTAAAAGAACATCAGTCTCAAATTGCACCATCATTCATTGTATGAGCCAAAGTGGATTTCATGGGAGATGACCAAAGAGGACACCATTGTTGAAAAACATCATAAAAAATCCAGACTGGAATTTGCCAAACTACATGGTGACAAGCCACAAAGCTTCTGGGAGAATGTCCTATGAACAGTTGAGACAAAAATAGAACTTTTGGCAAGGTACATCATCTCTATGTTCACAGATAGAAAAGTGAAGCATATGAAGAAAAGAACACTGTTCCTTCTGTGAAACATGGAGGAAGCTCTGTTATGTTCTGGGACTGATTTGCTGCATCTGGCACAGAGTGTCTAGAATCTGTGCATGGTACATTGAAATCTCAAGACTATCAAGTTATTCTAGAGAGAAATGTTTTGCCCAGTGTCAGAATGCTTGGTCTCACTCGCAGGTCAAGGTCTTGCAACAGGATAATGACCCAAAACACATAGCTAAAAAAAACCAAGAATGGCTAAGAGGAAAACATTGGACTATTCTTCAGAGGCCTTCTATGAGCCCTGATGTAAATCCTATTGAGAATCTTTTGAAAGAGCTGAAACATGCCATCTGGAAAAGGCAACCTTCAAACACGAGACAACTGGAGCAATTTGGCCTTGTAGTTGAGGTCGAGAGGTGCAGAAGTCTCATTGACAGTTACAGGAATCGTTTGATTGCAGTGATTGCCTCAAAAGGTTGTGCAGCAAAATAATAAGTTAAGGGTACCATCATTTCTGTCCAGGCCTATTTCATGAGTTCTATTTTTTCAAAATTCTGTGGAAGCAAGGATGAAAAGCAATGTCTGACTTCCATTTGTTCATTTTCATAGATTTTTGATTTATTATTATTTTTGTCAGATTCAAGTTATTTCTGTGACCATTGTGGGTTTTTCTCTCATTAAACAAGGGGTGCAAACAATTTTGACCACATGTGTAGCTGACAGGTAGGGCTGGACCCACAGTAGTTAACAATCTCTCTGTGAAACCCAGAGAAGTAGAACTTCTGAAGAACCCGCTCTTGAGTTTTGTCTACTCCCAGATGCCCACCCAAGAAATGAGAATGGGCCAGGTCTAGCACACCTATGGAAAATCAGTATCAACAACTGCTCTATCACTTCCCCTCTCTATAGCAGCACCTCATTTAAAGCGAAATGTGGAAACCTGGTGTCTGCCCTTGGCTTTTGAGCGTCCCCATAAATCACAGTCACATTTTTAAATTCCCATTTGAGCAGTCAGACAATTCTGACAATAACAGCAGGTTCTTCATTTGTTCAACATGAACAGGGTTAGATGAATCATACATTTCACTGGCCATTTTACCAGAGAATGTGAAGCAAAAGAGAGTGAGAAAGTGTTAGGGCGCAATGTGCCTTAGAGGCCACCCTTTTTTTAAGAAAATCCCACTTATTTCTACAAACTTTGCATTATTCATTAATAAAACTAGCTAAATAAACAATTGTGATGACTAAAAAGAGAAAATACTAACCTTAAAATGTGAGAGGAGTTCAGGCGCAGTGAGCCTGAGAAGCCACAAAGGTCAGATCTGCTCTACAGAAGGTCTGCTGTAACACTGTGCAATCAGGCTTCATAGAGCATGTAAAGAAAGGAAATAACTGGGAGGGGGGACATTTTCTAATAATTTGGAGAGGAGAGAGAAGCAAAACTGATTGAGCTGTGCCTGTCAGATCAGCTGCACATGACAGAATGATAAACATAACAAAATCATCACTATATTATTATCCCCTACCGTTTGAGTGCCACCTCTTTACTGCTTCCTGTTGTTTTTTTTATAATCTCTGAACTCAGCCGTCTTGTGCACCTCTCAAAATCACCACTAAACACAGTCATTGTTTTCTGAAAGCTCTCTGAATTGATGGGTAGAGGTTAGCTGCTATGATGTGTCCCATACACAAATGGATTCCTGCACTTCATTCTCTGTAGCATATAGCTAGAAGCAGGAGCAGCAGTTTGAAAAATATTTCAAAGCATTACTGAGCTAGGTGGCTGTGAACTCAGCACTGAAGTAAAATTTATTTCTTGAATTGCCTATGTCTGTTTGATCACTCACTGAGCTGATTCCTTCTCACTCTTCCTCCAGTATCTCATCTCCATAGACTTCAGTATGCTCTGTGAATAGAAAAACAGATAATCCAGCATCCAGAGAACTTTCAGACCTTCTCGCTTTGTCGCAGGCCAATTTGACATATGTATTTTGTGAGTGGATAACGAGTTCAGGTGACGAGTAGGGGACAAAGTGGTTCATATTTGGCAAAAGAAGCATCCGATGCAAGAGTATTGGATGTGATATGCTAAAGACACTCAGCTCAAATTCTGCTGCTAATGTGAGCCAAGTGTCATGGTACTACGATCCGAATCTTTCACATGCAAGAATCCGATCACAGGTGAGGAAAAGAAGAAATTAATCTTTCCATCTTCTCCATTGTCTGCTTTGACGTATGCAGTCTGATGTATTGCATGCACTGATTGACTTGAATGAGGTTGCGAGATATGCTACCAATCACATGAGAAAAAAAATCACAGATATGCTCTGCCTCATTGAATAGCATTGGTCAGAGTGTAATGCGAGATTTGCACCCTCCGTATTATATGCCAGTGTGAGCAAGCCCTTCACCCCTTTCCGACATTGGGCGTAATAGTATGCCGATGCCAGTCTCCCCCTGTTTACTGCAGGCTCTGGCACTGAGCTCGCACCTTTCTGGGCACATGACAGCTGATCGCAATCCACCCACGACTGTTAACTAGTTTAATGCCTCTGTCAATCTCTGACAGCGACATTTAACTTACGCTCACAGGAAGCAGGTTGTTAATTGCGCCAATTGGTGACCCCGTCACATGATCGTGGGTCACCTATGAGTCGACATGACAACCAGAGGTCTCCAGCAGACCTCTATGGTTGTCATTGCCAGAGTTCTATGAGCGCCACCCCTGATCATCGCCTGTGTGTAGCAGAGGGAATCAAATTACAGCAGCTTTTAGTCTCCCATGGAGACTATTGAAGCATGCAAAAAAAAATTTAAAAAAAATAAAAGTTCAAATCATCCCCCTGTGGAGATGTGGGCTGTTTTATTTACTATATGTGGGCTGTGTTATATACTATATGTGGCTGTGTTATATACTATGTGGGCTGTGTTATATACTACCTCTCTGTGTTATATACTATGGGGGGTATATTATATTCTATGGGGAGGCTGGCGTTTATACTATGTGGCTGTGTTATAAACTATGAAGGGTACATTATATTCTATGGGGGAGGCTGTTGTTTATTATGGGGGGGTACATTATACATTATATTCGATGGGGAAGCTGTGTTATATACTATGGGGTACATTATATTCTATGGGGAGGTGGGCTGTATTATATTCTATGGGGGGCTACATTATATTCTATGAGGGCTGTATTAGATTTTATGAGGGAGGATTGCATCATACTCTTTGGGGCTACATTATATTCTATGGGGAGGTGGTCTGTATTATATTCTATTTGGGGCTACATTATATTCAATGGGGGGCTGTATTATATTTATTATATTCTATGAGGGGTGATTGCATCAAACTCTGAGGGGGCTACATTATACTATATGAAGGGGCTACATTGTATTCTATGAGGGGGCTGCATTATATTCTATGGGGGCTGGATAATATTGGCTGGGGACTGCATTATACTATATGAGGAGAGCTACATTGTATTCTATGGAGGTGCTACATTGTACTATTTGGAGAACTATGGGGAGTGTATTATACTACATGGAGGACTATGGGGAGTGCATTATACCATATGGAGGACTGAGGAGTGTATTTTAATATATGGAGGACTATAGAGAGTATATTATTCTATATGGAGGACTATGGCAAGAGTATTATACTATATGGAGGACTATGGGGAGTGTTTTATACTATATGGAGGACTATAGGGAGTGTATTATACTATATGGAGGACTATTGGGAGTGTATTATACTACATGGAGGACTATGGGGCATATTATATTATATGGAGGACTATCGGGTGTGCATTTTACAATATGGAGGACTGTTAGGCACATTATAATATATGGAGGACTATGGGCTGTATTATACTAAACAAGCAAAATACTGCATATTCATCGAGTGATTGGATAGAATCATAGAATCGTAGAGTTGGATGGGACCTCCTGGGCCATCTGGTCCAACCCCCTGCTCAAAGCAGGATTCGCTAAATCATCCCAGTCAGATGTCTGTCCAGCCTCTGTTTGAAGACTTCCATTGAAGGAGAACTCACCACTTCTCGTGGCAGCCTGTTCCACTCATTGATCACTCTGTCAAAAAGTTTTTTCTAATATCTAATCTGTGTCTCCTCCCATTCAGTTTCATCCCATTGCTTCTAGTCATTCCTTGTGCAAATGAGAATAAAGATGATCCTTCAACAATGTGACAGCCCTTTAGATATTTGTAGACAGCTATTAAGTCTCCTCTCAGTCTTCTCTTTTGCAAACTAAACATTCCCAAATCCTGCAACCTTTCCTTATAAGACAGGGTTTGCAGACCGATCACCATTCTGGTCGCTCTTTTCTGAACTTGCTCCAGTTTGTTGATGTCTTTTTTAAAATGTGGTGCCCAAAACTGGACACAATATTCCAGATGAGGTCTGACCAAAGTGGAGTAGAGGGCAATAATGACTTCACGTGATCTAGACTGTATGCTTCTGTTAATACATCCTAGAATTGCATTTGCCTTTTTTGCTGCTGCATCACACTGTTGACTCATATTCAGTCTGTGAGCGATTAGTATACCCAAGTCTTTTTCACATGTGCTGTTGCTTAGCCCTATTCCTCCCATTCTGTATATGCTTTTTTCATTTTTATTGCCCAGATGTAGTACTTTGCATTTTTCCCTGTTAAAAACCATTCTGTCAGTTACTGCCCACTGCTCCAGTTTATTTATATCTTTTTGAATCCTCTCTCTCTCTTCTCTAGTATTAGCTATCCCTCCTAGCTTTGTGTCATCGGCAAATTTAATCAGTTTACCCTCAATTCCTTCATCTAAATCATTGATAAAGATGTTGAACAATACAGGGCCCAGGACAGAGCCCTGTGGTACCCCACTTGAGACATTCTTCCAACTGGATGTGTAGCCATTTACGACCACTCTTTGGGTCCGATCACTAAGCCAGTTATGAATCCACCCAACAGTTGCCTTGTCCATTCCATGCTTAGTCATTTTTTCAATAAGGATTGTATGAGATACTTTGTCAAATGCTTTGCTGAAGTCAAGATATACTATATCTACAGCATTTCCTTGATCCACCCATTCAGTGATTCCGTCATAGAAGGAAATTAAGTTAGTCTGACATGACTTATTAGTTACAAACCCATGCTGGCTCTGTTTAGTCACATCATTCTTATCCAGGTACTGACATACATGTTGTTTAATAATTTGTTCAAAGATCTTTCCTGGTATAGAAGTCAGACTCACCGGCCTATAGTTGCCTGGGTCCACCTTCTTCCCCTTTTTGAAGATAGGAACAACATTTGCTCTTCTCCACTCTTCTGGGACTTCTCCTGTTCTCCAAGAATTTTCAAAGATTATGGAGAGGGGTTAAAAATTTCTTCTGCTATCTCCTTCAGCACTCTGGGGTGTAATTCATCTGGACCTGGAGACTTGAATTAATTTAGGTTAGCTAAGTGTTTCATCGCTATCTTTCTGTTTATAGATATCCTGGATTCTTCTATTCTGTTAATAGGACAGTGAAGAACAGTTGATGTTACATTTCCTTTCTGAGAGTAAACAGATGCAAAATAGGAATTTAAAAGTTCGGCATTCTCAACATCCTGTCTTACCATTTCATCATTTTCATCCTGTAAAAATCCTATAGCATCTTTGACTTTTCTTTTACTTTTGACATATCCCCAAAATCCTTTATTATTGCTTTTGACATCTCTTGCAAGCCTCAATTCATTGTCAGCTTTACTAATCTGATTTGTGCCCTGCAGGTTCTGCAGACAGCATTATATTCTTCTTTAGATATGCCTCCCTCTTTCCATGTTATAAACATTTCTTTCTTCCTTTTTAGCATGTGCTTAAGTTCTGTGTTCATCCATCCTGGTTTCCTTAAATGCTTCCTATTCTTCCCTCTTTTCGGAATTGTTAACAATTGTGCTTTGAGAATTTCATTTTTCAAGATTTCCCATCCTTCCTGGACATTTTTGTCTTTAAGGATATACAGCCATTGTATCCCTCCAATTCTCTTTCTGAATCCCTTAAAATCTGCCTTTCTGAAATCTAACCTTGACGTCTGAGTCTTCACAGGTCTTCCTCCTCTAGTTATCCAAAATTCTAAAATAGCATGGTCGCTACCTCCTAGGGTCCCAGCCACTTTTACCTCCTCAACCATTTCCTCCCTGTTTATAAGGGTTAGATCCAAGGTAGCAGTTCCCCTTGTTTTCTCCCCTACCTTTTGGAAGATAAAGTTGTCAGCAAGAGAGGATAAGAATTTCCTTGACCTGTTAGTTTTGCCTGAGAGAGATTCCCAACAAATGTCTGGATAGTTGAAATCTCCCTTGACAACTATGCCATATTTTTTCGAGAACTTGGCCATTTGATGCATAAAGAGTTCGTCCATATCTTCAGCTTGCACGGGCGGTCTGTAGTAAATGCCTACAATGGTGTCCTTTCCATTGTTCTGTCCTTGTATTCTTACCCAAACAGTTTCCACAGAACTCCCAGTCTCTACAGAACTCCCAGTCTCTGAAGCTTCAATCTCTGTGCCGATATACGTGTTTCCAACATACAATGCGACACCGCCTCCTCGTTTATCAAGTCTGTTTCTTGCAAATAAGTTGTATCCTTCTAGTCTTGTATTCCAATCATGTGTATTGTCCCACCAAGTTTCAGGGATTCCAATGACATCATATTTGTTTTCCTGTGTTAGTAGTTCCAATTCTCCTTGTTTGTTGCCCATGCTTTGTGCATTAGTATAGAAACATTTTAGTTTGTAATTGGTTTCTCTTTCTCCAATATTTTTATTAACTAGATTCTTTTGTCTTTGTTCCTCCTTTCCACTTCTAATAGCAGAGTTCTCAATAGCTTTTGTCAGGTGTATGGCTTTTTCTGGTCTTTTGCTTCCCTGGGATTGGGATTGTTTATGCCGGAACAAAAATCATTGTTCTCAGCAGCACATCACCGGTCTAAACTGTAGATATGCTGCTGCTAACATGAAACTGTATGGTGATCTATTAGTGATCCATTAGTGATTGTTCTGTCCCCATCATTCTTTCTCAGACAGTGGAAAGAGGCCGGGAAACAAGTGTTGAACGATTTCATTATTGTCGATCATACTCATTTAGCATCTTGAACTCAGCGCATGTAAATACAACCGAAATGTTTCTGTGTGATGTGCAATATGTTAGCATTTGGGACCACATTTTAAACTTTGCCTAGGGCCTCACTTTTCCTAAAACTGGCCCTGGTTAAAATCAGCCCTAAGTCTAGGTTCACATTAGCGTGTGAGTCCGCAGCGTATCATCCGCATTCGCAAACCCATGCCAAAACGCATGCAAAGCACATGTTTGCGCAGCATTTTTTATGCGCATCATCTTACGCATGATGGAAAAAACGCTGTGTGTGCATGCGTTTGTATGCATTCTTGCATGCATTTGCGTTGCTTATGCGCATGCGTTCAATATGACATCAGACAAAAATGGGCAGGTCTCATGAGATTTCTATTTATGTTTTGAAGAACACATGCATATAAAACGCATGTGTATGCATGTCCTTGCGTTCGCATGCGTTCCCATAGACAGTAATGCGTTTTTTTCATGCACACATCCGCATGCGCATGCCTGCACATATTTGACGGATTTTTGACACCTCCAAAAATGCAACATGTTGCGTTCACTGGACCCCACTGCACACCGCAAAACGACACATGTCGCATGTGTACGTATCTGCAAGCGAACCCATGCAAACGCATGCCCCTGCGTATACCATGTTAAATATATGTACACATCATGCATGCGGATCTATGCGGATCAAACGCTGCGTGCACAGACGCAAATGTGAAACCAGCCTAACATGGACATTTTGACGGAAAAATAAAACAGTTGTGGTTCTGGGAAGAAGGGGAGCAAAAAACAAAAACTGAAATACCTCTGGTTGTTAAGTGGTTAAAGTAAGCTCTGGAGGCAGATTTTCAGGGAGATCTGTCTGACCCATAGATCTTAACAGCTCATTATCATATTAGGAAAAACATGGATTTCTCTAGACTAAGACATCGGATCACAGATATAAAGAAAACATTTTATTTCGCTTCCTATGGCCTGCATTGCCATCTAAATGGCTTAGAAGGGTTAATCCTATTGACAGATTCCTTTTAATACACTGCATAATTATGTTACATGTAACTAAGCATTTTTATAATTAAAGTATGTCAAAATCAAGATGGGAATAGGATGTTTAGTGATTTGTTACAATAGAATATTATTATTATTATTTATTTATATAGCACCATTGGTTCCATGGTGCTGTACATGAGAAGGGGTTACATACAAATTACAGATATCACTTACAGTAAACAAACTAGCAATCACAAACTGATACAGAGGGGAGAGAGGACCCTTCCCTTGCGGACTTACATTTTGCAAGATGGTGGGGAAGGAGACAGTAGGTTGGGAGGTTGCAGCAGCTCCCGTCATGGTGAGGCGGTAGCTCCATTAGTGGTGAGGAGGCAGCAGGGTGATTTCAGGCTGTAATCTTTCCTGAAGAGGTGGGTTTTCAGGTTCCGTCTGAAGGATTCAAATGTGGCTGTTAGTCGGACGTGTTGGGGCAAAAAATTCCAGAGGATGGGGGATATTCAGGAGAAGTCTTGGTGGCGGTTGAGTGAGGACCGAATAAGTGTGGAGGAGAGAAGGAGGTCTTGGGAGGACCAGAGATTACGTGAGGGAAGATCTCGGGTGATTAGTTCAGAGATATATGGAGGAGACAGGTTATAGATGGCCTTATAGGTCAGTATTCGTAATTTGAACTGGATACACTGAGGGAAGAGATTTGAAGAGGGGAGAATCAGAGGGGTAGCGAGGAGAGAGATGAATTAGTCAGGCTGCAGAATTAAGGATGGACATAATCGCAGTGTACCGGGGGGACATAGGGAAGCATTGCACAGGGAGGGGGCTCCCTGCCTGCTTCCCTGAGACCCTTGGAGCAATGCGATGTGCTCGCGTTGCTCCAAGGGCCTCCTCCCTGCAGGCCCCCAGATCCAATATGGCTGCGGGGGCCTTCGGTTCCTGCAAGGAGGCAGCTTTCTCAGTGCCTGCTGAGAGCATGCGCAGAGAAAGCCTCCTCGGTGCCTCTCAGGTCGCTGATCTGACACAGTGCACTGCAAAGTGTCAGATCAGCAATCTGACACTATACAGTGATGTGTCCCCCCACCCGGGACAATATAATAAAGTTGAAAAAAAAATTATATGTAAAAATAATTTTAAAAAAAATCCTAAATAAATAAAAAAAATCCCTAATAAATGCTTTTTTTTGTAAATAAAAAACAATAAAAATACACATATTTAGTATCGCCAAGTCTGTAGCGACCCGCCCTATAAAACTGTCCCACTAGTCAACCCCTTTAGTTAACCCCTTCAAAAGAAAAACAAAGCAAAAAACAAATGCTTTATCATCATACCGCTGAACAAAAAGTGTAATAACACGCGATCAAAAAGACGTAAATAAATAATCATGGTACCGCTGAAAACATCATCTTTTCCTGCAAAAAACGAGCTGCCATACAGCGTCATTAGCAAAAACTTAAAAAAGTTATAGCTCGCAGAATAGAGCAATGCAAAAATAATTATTTTTTATATAAAATTGTTTTCATTGTATAAAAGCGCCAAAACATTAACAAAATATAAATGAGATATCGCTGTAACCGCACTGACCCAAAGAATAAAACCACTTTATCAATTTTACGCGGAATGGTGTAAACACCCCCCCCAAAAAAATTCATGAAATGCTGGTTTTTGTTCATTCTGCCTCCCAATAATCGGAATAAAAAGCGATCAAAAAATGTCACGTGCCCGAAAATTGTACCATTTTAAGAATAGGACAGTATTGCCCTAGTTCTCAACAGAAGGAAGCCACATAAACCACATTCACCGTTCTATTGCCGTGTCTTCCACCAACAGGGATGCACATTAGGTCGGGGTCACACTAGAGAGAAATACGGACGAATAAGAGGCGTAAAAACCACGCATTGCGCACGGACCAATGATTCTCTATGGGGTAGCTCCCATCAGCCATATATTTCTCGCGCGTATTTTATGGTCCAAGCCAATCGCAGCATGCTGCAATTGTCAGTGTATTTCAGCCGAAATACACCAATGCATGTCTATGGGTTTGCAAAAAATACAGATTGCACACGGACCAGACGTGTGACTTGCGAGAAATACGCACGTGGTGTCCTTTAAAAAAGCCGGCAATTCAGTGCACAATACTGTAAAATCACACTGACAGGTTTAATAAAGAAACTAAAGAATAGATACAGTATATACACATAGAATACATACAGTGCCTTGCGAAAGTATTCGGCCCCCTGAAACTTTTCAACCTTTTCTCACATATGATTCTTCAAACATAAAGATACCAAATGTAAATTTTTGGTGAAGAATCAACAACAAGTGGAACACAATTGTGAAGGTGAACGAAATTTATTGGTTATGTCAGTGAAGCTGCGTGGAGTCCCCTGGCTGACCTGAGGTGAACTGATGAGCGTGGGAAAAAATGCAGAAACTTTCCCACGGTAATTAGTTAATCTCCGAGCAGCCAGGGAGGCTGCGCAGAGATGAAGTAATTCATTCTGGCAGTGGTTTACATGGGGCTGGTCGCATTAGCACCGATCCCTGTGTAAACCACTTAACCCTTTCTGATGGATTGCAGCGGGGGACGTGACTGAGCAGTGGAGAGGTAAGGATATGGTTGCTTTTTTGTTTTATTTTTGTTACAGGTCGATGGCTTTTATTTGGATTAGCTGAGTAATAAATCTGGACAAAAACTAGGTGTCTTTATTTCATTAAAATAATTTTTAATTAATGTCTGTGTGCTTTTTAACCCTAAGTTAAAAAAGTTAGTCTAGAGTTAATAATGGATCAGTGTCTTATTGACACCTCTCCATTATTAATCGGCTTAATGTCACCTTCTAATTGCAAGGTGACATTAATCCATTAATAACCCATTCGCCACTGCTACAGGGCAATGAGAATAGAGAGGATAAGTGCCAGAAAAGGTGCATCTTATAGATGCGCCTTTTCTGGGGTGTCTAGGGGCAGATTTTTGTAGCCGGGGGGGCCAAAAACAATGGCTATTAAAATCCTCCCTCATTCACTTGCTTTACCTCTCTGGTTGTGATTTTGCCTAGGGAGCTCACACATTTTTTCCCAAAGAATTAACCCTTTAATTTAACACCTAGATGTCCCAAATTTTACATACAAATCATCTAACTATTAGTCAGGGACATATAAAAAAATACATGAAATGAAATGGTTTACTGTATGTAAACGATGTGTCATTTCATGTCGGGTTTTGTATTGATTTTACAGAAGCCGGCAATTGAATTAGCGGCTATTCTGCTATGTAGAACTCTATGAAATATAAATATATACAATATGTATATATATATATATATATATATATATATGTGTGTGTGTCTCAATGACATGTGTGTGTGTATTGTGAGGTAGTGCTGTCATTTACTTAGAGGATTCTCGCTTGCAGCGAACAAAAACCAGTTCCGGCACAGGATTTTCCAACAAATTATACAGTCCTTGCGGTTTATTCACGCCTCATAAACCACAGCAGCAACAGAAAGTTCACTTTACAGCATTACGAGCATAGCGTCCATTATAATGCTTCACTCTGGTTACCAATATCCAGTACGCAGGCTCTCTTAGCCTCACAACGGTCTCACCCACGTCAGGGCTCCACATGCAGCTTCACCATTCCGCACATGTTCATTCCTTCCAGGGAATTCTCAGGCACACATCGCCATTGCTCACAGCCACTTCACATGTGCTGTCAGGCAGGAAGTTCCATGTCTGCAGGACTTTCCACACTGGACCAACACTGTCCCAGCATTCCCCCCCATGTGCCCTACCCTGGCCACATTATATGGTCCATAGCCACGCCCACTGGGTCACGTGACTATGACCTCATCACAGGTCCTTCAGGCATTCACATAGCCTTTTACAACAGGCGTTTTCAGACACACCACTGGGTGGGTTTGTAGGTAACAGGCCAGCCCAACTCCCTAGTTACCTAGAGACTTCTCCCTTATACCTTGAAATAACACCTCAGCAATACCATTGCTGATCAATACGCATAACTAAGTCTCCATCTCAAAGCCACCCACTTTGAGATACATAACCATCCTTCAGGATTCTGCCACTCATCCTCTCTCTTGGAACCTCCACACAGCGCCCCCTAGTGGACATAGTGGTTACTACACCACTATATATATATATATATATATATATATATATATACAGTACAGACCAAACGTTTGGACACACCTTCTCATTCAAAGAGTTTTCTTTATTTTCACGACTATGAAAATTGTAGATTCACTCTGAAGGCATCAAAACTATGAATTTACACATGTGTAATTATATAATTAACAAAAATGCGTGAAACAACTGAAAATATGTCTTATATTCTAGGTTCTTCAAAGTAGCCACCTTTTGCTTTAATTACTGCTTTGCACACTCTTGGCATTCTCTTGATGAGCTTCAAGAGGTAGTCACCGGAAATGGTTTTCACTTCACAGGTGTGCCCTGTCAGGTTTAATAAGTGGGATTTCTTGCCTTATAAATGGGGTTGGGACCATCAGTTGTGTTGTGCAGAAGTCTGGTGGATACACAGTTGATAGTACTACTGAATAGACTGTTAGAATTTGTATTATGGCAAGAAAAAAGCAGCTAAGTATAGAAAAATGAGTGGCCATCATTACTTTAAGAAATGAAGGTCAGGCAGTCTGAAAAATTGGGAAAACTTTGAAAGTGTCCCCAAGTGCAGCGGAAAAAAAACGTCAAGCGCTACAAAGAAACTGCCTCACATGAGGACCTTCCCAGAAAAGGAAAACCAAGAGTCACCTCTGCTGCGGAGGATAAGTTCATCTGAGTCACCAGCCTCAGAAATCGCAGGTTAACAGTAGCTCAGATTAGAGACCAGGTCAATGCCACACAGAGTTCTAGCAGCAGACACATCTCTACAACAGCTGTTAAGAGGAGACTTTGTGTAGCAGGCCTTCATGGTAAAATAGCTGCTAGGAAACTACTGCTAAGGACAGGCAAAAAGCAGAAGAGACTTGTTTGGGCTAAAGAACACAAGGAATGGACATTAGACCAGTGGAAATTTGTGCTTTGGTCTGATGAGTCCAAATTTGAGATCTTTGGTTCCAACCACCGTGTCTTTGTGCAACGCAGTAAAGGTGAACGGATGGACTCTACATGCCTGGTTCCCACCATGAAGCATGGGGGAGGAGGTGTGATGGTGTGGGGTTGCTTTGCTGGTGACACTGTTGGGGATTTATTCAAAATTGAAGACATTCTGAACCAGCATGGCTACCACAGCATCTTGCAGCGGCATGCTATTCCATCCGGTTTGCGTTTAGTTGGACCATCATTTATTTTTCAACAGGACAATGACCCCAAACACACCTCCAGGTTGTGTAAGGGCTATTTGACCAAGAAGGAGAGTGATGGGGTGCTACGTCAGATGATCTGGCCTCCACAGTCACCAGACCTGAACCCAATCGAGATGGTTTGGGGTGAGCTGGACCGCAGAGTGAAGGAAAAAGAGCCTACAAGTGCTAAGCATCTCTGGGAACTCCTTCAAGACTGTTGGAAGACCATTTCCGGTGATGGCCACTTGTTTTTCTTTACTTAGCTGCTTTTTTCTTGCCATAATACAAATTCTAACAGTCTATTCAGTAGTACTATCAGCTGTGTATCCACCAGACTTCTGCACAACACAACTGATGGTCCCAACTCCATTTATAATGCAAGAAATCCCACTTATTAAACCTGACAGGGCACACCTGTGAAGTGAAAACCATTTCCGGTGACTACCTCTTGAAGCTCATCAAGAGAATGCCAAGAGTGTGCAAAGCAGTAATCAAAGCAAAAGGTGGCTACTTTGAAGAACCTAGAATATAAGACATATTTTCAGTTGTTTCACACTTTTTTGTTAATTATATAATTCCTCATGTGTTAATTCATAGTTTTGATTAGTGTTGAGCATTCCGATACCGCAAGTATCGGGTATCGGCCGATACTTGCTGTATCGGAATTCCGATACCGACTTCCGATATTTTTTCAATATCGGAATTCGGCATCGGAATCGGAAGTTCAGTTGATTGACGGCCTGACGTCATCATGATGCGCGGTGTGTGCGCATCATGATGCGCCGTCATTTCGGGCCTTCCGGGGGTCTCTGCCGGCCTGCCGGGGGGCTGTGCCGGCCTGCCGGGGGGCTGTGTGGACTGCCCGGGGTCTGTACCGGCCTGCCGGGGGGCTGTGCCGGCCTGCCAGTGGTCTGTGCACCCTGTGGGGGTCTGTACCGGCCTGCCGGGGGGCTGTGCCGGCCTGCCGGGGGGCTGTGCTGATGTCCGGGGGTCTGTGCAAGCATCGTCCGATGGGACTACAAGTCCCATCGGGCGATGCCTGCTACCATGACAGTGATTGACACATTAGCCAATGATGGGACAGTAGTAGTCCCATCATCCGGCTAATGTGTTAAATGTTAAAAAAAAAAAAAAAAAAATACTACATACATACTACATGCATGCTACATACATACTACATGCTACATACATACTACATATATACTACATACATACTACATACATGCTACATACATACTACATGCATGCTACATACATACTACATGCTACATACATACTACATGCTACATACATACTACATGCTACATACATACTACATGCATGCTACATACATACTACATATATACTACATACATGCTACATATATACTACATGCTACATACATACTACATACATACTACATACATACTACATGCATGCTACATACATACTACATATATACTACATGCATGCTACATACATACTACATGCTACATACATACTACATACATGCTACATACATACTACATACATACTACATACATACTACATACATACTACATGCATGCTACATACATACTACATGCATGCTACATACATACTACATGCTACATACATACTACATGCATGCTACATACATACTACATATATACTACATGCATGCTACATACATACTACATGCTACATACATACTACATACATGCTACATACATACTACATACATACTACATACATACTACATACATACTACATGCATGCTACATACATACTACATGCATGCTACATGCATGCTACATACATACTACATGCTACATACATACCACATACATACTACATACATACAATACATACTACATACATACTACATACATACTACATGCTACATACATACTACATATATACTACATGCATGCTACATACATACTACATGCTACATACATACCACATACATACTACATACATACTACATGCTACATACATACTACATATATACTACATGCATGCTACATACATACTACATGCTACATACATACCACATACATACTACATACATGCTACATATATACTACATGCATGCTACATACATACTACATATATACTACATGCATGCTACATACATACTACATGCTACATGCATGCTACATACATACTACATACATACTACATGCTACATACATACCACATATATACTACATACATACAATACATTCATACAATACATACATAGACATACAGTACATATAACATAGAGTAACATACTTACCAATACTTGTCACATTGTTCCCCGAAGCCATTGTCGTCTACGGAATAAATATTAACATAACAAACCACAAAAATACTCACCCACGATCCGAAGCAGTCCACGAGTGTGTCCCACGACGATCTTGGGTAGAGAACGGCAGCATCAGATGATGCTGCCGTTCTCTACGGGCTGCAGGAATCCAATGACGGAAGGTAGGTATCCTTCCGCACTGTATTCCTCCGCCACTTAAAAAAAAAAAAGTCCCTAGTCTCACTTTATGCCATTGCTGCGTGGGAATTTCCCACACAGCAATGGCATAAAGTGAGACTAGGGACTTTTTTTTTTTAAGTGGCGGAGGAATACAGTGCGGAAGGATACCTACCTTCCGTCATTGGATTCCTGCAGCCCGTAGAGAACGGCAGCAACAGCTGATGCTGCAGTTCTCTACCCAAGATCGTCGTGGGACACACTCGTGGACTGCTTCGGATCGTGGGTGAGTATTTTTGTGGTTTGTTATGTTAATATTTATTCCGTAGACGACAATGGCTTCGGGGAACAATGTGACAAGTATTGGTAAGTATGTTACTCTATGTTATATGTACTGTATGTCTATGTATGTATTGTATGAATGTATTGTATGTAGTATATATGTGGTATGTATGTAGCATGTAGTATGTATGTAGTATGTATGTAGCATGCATGTAGCATGCAGTATGTATGTAGCATGCATGTAGTATATATGTAGCATGTATGTAGCATGTAGTATGTATGTAGCATGCATGTAGCATGCAGTATGTATGTAGCATGCATGTAGTATATATGTAGTATATATGTAGCATGTATGTGGTATGTATGTAGCATGTAGTATGTATGTAGCATGCATGTAGTATGTATGTAGCATGCATGTAGTATATATGTAGTATGTATGTAGCATGCATGTAGTATATATGTAGTATGTATGTGGTATGTATGTAACATGTAGTATGTATGTAGCATGCATGTAGTATGTATGTAGCATGCATGTAGTATATATGTAGTATGTATGTAGCATGTAGTATGTAGCATGCATGTAGTATATATGTAGTATGTATGTAGCATGCATGTAGTATATATGTAGTATGTATGTAGCATGTAGTATGTATGTAGCATGCATGTAGTATGTATGTAGCATGCATGTAGTATGTATATGGTATGTATGTAGCATGTAGTATGTATGTAGCATGCATGTAGTATATATGTGTTATGTATGTGGTATGTATGTAGCATGCATGTAGCATGCATGTAGTATATATGTAGTATGTATGTAGCATGTAGTATGTATGTAGTATGTATGTAGCATGCATGTAGCATGCAGTATGTATGTAGCATGCATGTAGTATATATGTAGTATGTATGTAGCATGTAGTATGTAGCATGCATGTAGTATATATGTGTTATGTATGTAGCATGTAGCATGCATGTAGTATGTATGTAGTATGTATGTGGTATGTATGTAGCATGCAGTATGTATGTAGCATGCATGTAGTATATATGTAGTATGTATGTTGCATGTAGTATTTATGTAGTATGAATGTAGCATGTATGTAGTATGCATGTTGTATGTATGTAGCATGTAATGTTTTTGTTTTTTTTACATTTAACACATTAGCCGGATGATGGGACTACTACTGTCCCATCATTGGCTAATGTGTCAATCACTGTCATGGTAGCAGGCATCGCCCGATGGGACTTGTAGTCCCATCGGACGATGCCTGCACAGACCCCCGGAGCCTGCACAGCCCCCCGGCAGGCCGGCACAGCCCCCCGGCAGGCCGGCACAGCCCCCCGGAGCCTGCACAGCCCCCCGGCAGGCCGGCACAGCCCCCCGGCAGGCCGGCACAGCCCCCCGGAGCCTGCACAGACCACCGGCAGGCCGGCACAGACCACCGGAGCCTGCACAGACCCCCTGGCAGGCCGGCACAGCCCCCCGAAAGGCCCGTACAGACCCCAGAGAGGCTGTACAAGGGCAGGAAAGGGTTTTTCTTATTCCGATACCGGAAGTCCCATAGACTTGAATGGGACTTCCGGTATCGGAATCGGCGATACCGATACTTTTTTTAAAGATCGGCCGATACCATCCGATACGATACTTTGAAGTATCGGACGGTATCGCTCAACTCTAGTTTTGATGCCTTCAGAGTGAATCTACAATTTTCATAGTCATGAAAATAAAGAAAACTCTATGAATGAGAATCTGTGTCCAAACTTTTGGTCTGTACTGTATATATATATATATATATATATATATATACACATGTATTCTATGTGTATATATTTATTCTTTCGTTTGGGTTTTAACCTGTCATAGGGATCCATTATATGTACATTTTGCAAGCCTGCAAGAAAATCTTGGCATACGGATGCCATACAGATACATACGGATGCTTACATGCGCAAAATACGTGGCCACACCTTGACAACGGATGACATACGGATCACTATTTAGGGGACATTTCTCCGTATTACGCATGTAAAATACGGACCGTATTTATCGTCGGTTAGTGTGACCCCGGCCTTACTGCTACTGTTATACTCATAGCTCACATTTGACCTTAGATATAGCAGGATGGAAGTGTTAGCATTTTAGGATAGGGTATAACATTTCATCATTTTAAATATTTATTTTATTTCTGTGCTTCTTTAATTGTAAACTTTGCTTCTGTGCCTTCCTTTATACCAGTGTCAGAATGAAGTTATTGTTAATGCAGCTGTGCCGTCTGGTGATATTTCTGAACAGTCGTTCTTACAATGAAAGTAATGCTTACATTTAAATAAATATAAAACTAAAAATAAAGGCATTTTGAGAGGAACATCACATAAATACATCTTTATGAGCTGCATCGGACACAATAGTGCAATGTACTCGCGGTAAAGTTTGTCTAATGCAATGTGAAGAACCGAACAATTCCAGAAGAGGGAGTTGGTATAACGTGAATAAGCCAACACAGAGACCTCAGCCTTTATAAACCAGAACATGAACTGGCGCACAGGACAACAAATCATTTGCACATATTTGTATCTAATGCAGCTGATATGTCAGGGAACAGTCAGGCATATTGTTCTTTTAATAAAACTGCCCTTTGTCATAATATATGAAAACAGTTTACATTTGCTTCCATCTGCAAGTTTAAGTGATTTTCAATTCAAAGTTTTAATATGTGTCTGCCAAACAACAAATCTAAAAGACTCTGAACCTAAAAGGAGAAATAAACGCGGTTAATTTCTTCACTCTTAGGATGGAGTCACACTAGCGAATAAATCGGATGAATGCAATGCGATAAAAAATCACATTGCATTTGTCCCAATGTTATTCTATGGGGCAGCTCCCATCATCCGATTTTTTTTTTCGGAACGTTTCCTCGGACCTGTCACCGATTTTCGGATTGGACTCGCCAATGCAAGTCTATGGGTGCGATGAAAAATCGGATTACAAACGGACCACACGTGTGACTTGCGATTAAATCGCAAGACTTCTCCAGGTCAACAGGAAAGAGCATCAGGCATTGGCATTGGATGTCAATTGGATGCTTAGATGTGAATAAAATCGGTTCACCGCCGGAAATTCGGATGACAGACGGATCCCTGGACAAGAAACCTTTGTGCAATTTCGTACCGTAAAAATCGGACCGATTTTTTAATCATTGTGTGTGACTCCAGCCTTGTAGGGTTATTCTCAAGTTTGAAAGTTATCCTCTGTTCATAGGCTAAGGGATAACTTCCCTATTGCTGGGGGTACAGCCGCTGGGAACGCCACAAATCCCAAGAACCAATGCCCTAAATAGCCCTATGTGAATGGAACATTTGCTGACCATGCACACTGCCCTTCCATTTATTCTTATGGGAGTGCTGAAGACCAGCTCACCTATTTCCAGTGGTCCCATTTATAGCCGATATTTTCCAAACTTGATGACTTCAATGATCTCTATAAAGGATCTGTCCACTTTTGGAGACATTGGACTTTTTGTTACTCAGTTGCATGTATTTTGGGCTAAAATCATTTTTGCAACGAGATCATTACAAAGTTTGCACCATTTTGCTTTTACAGGCTCTTTGTTTCCTTGCACATTCAATTTCAAAGTAGTCTGTGGTCATAAAATAGTTGAGAGGAGCTCAGAAAAATACAAATAAAAAAGAGTTACAAGCTTTCCTGTAAGACTGAGGCCGGGGTCACACTAACCTGCGCAAAATACGGTCCGTAGTTTACAGGCGTAATACGGATGAATGGCCCCTAAACAGTGCTCCGTATGTCATCCGTAATCTAGGTGTGGTGTATTTTGTGCATGTGAGCATCCGTATGCAATCCGTATGCAATCCGTATGTCGAGATTTTCTCGCAGGCTTGCAAAATGGACATATAATGGAGCCCTATGACAGGGTTTCTAACAGAAACCAAAGAATAGATATAGACACATAGAATGCCGACTTTGCTAAAAGACACCTGGTGCGTATTTCTCGCAAGTCACACATCTGGTCCGTGTGTAATCCGTATTTTTTGCGCACCCATAGACTTGCATTGGTGTACTACGGCCGTAGTACGCTGACAATCGCAGCATGCTGCGATTTGCACGGACCGTAGAATTCGGATAAGAAATATACGGCTGGTGCGAGGGACCCCATAGAGAACCATTGGTCCATGTCTAATGTGTGCTTTTAGCGCCTCTCATTCGGCCGTATTCCTCGCCAGTGTGACCCCGGCCTGACACAACAAGCCCGCTGATGGATTCTCAGTTATACCGATTGGCCACCTTCTCACAAACTGACCTCAGAATGTATCAGCTTCATTGAAAAAAAAAAGCAATTTTCCTATGTGATGATGCTAAAACAAGGGGATTACCATGTAATGAACATTGTAAAGTACAAGGCTCATTAAAATTATATGTAACACTAACTGCTGGTTCTAAAAATACATTCGCACATGAATTGGTTATTGGGGACTTTACGGCTTTGATTTATTTATTTTACTCATTTATATAGCGCCATTAATTCCACAGCGCTTTACAGACATCATTGGCATTGTCCCCGATGGGGCTCACAATCTAAATTCCTTATCAGTATGTCTTTGGAATGTGGGAGGAAACCCACACAAACACAATGGGGCTCACAATCTAAATTCTCTATCAGTATGTCTTTGGAATGTGGGAGGAAACCCACACAAACCCAATGGGGCTCACAATCTAAATTCCTTATCAGTATGTCTTTGGAATGTGGGAGGAAACCCACACAAACACGATGGGGCTCACAATCTAAATTCTCTATCAGTATGTCTTTGGAATGTGGGAGGAAACCCACACAAACATAGGGAGAACATACAAACTCCATGCAGATGTTGTCCTTGGTGGGATTTTAACCCAGGACCCCAGCGCTGCAAGGCCACAGTGCTAACCACTGAGCCACCATGCCACCCATTTTAGTGGCATTGTACAGTAGACACACTTAAGACTGAGATCAACTTTCTAACGAACAGTGAGACACCAACTACATGGACAGATCTGGGAAAGCCATTTTAACATGTAGTTTTTTTCAAAAAAATTAGTGAAAATTCTTCCCGATGTGGGGAAATGGTATATGTTATAGCAACAAAGACGAGACATATATATAGAAGAAATCCTATTAAAGGGGTTGTGCAACATGCATAACTCCGATAATGAACTCACAGAGACTAAGGGTGCTTGGTCACGAGAAACGAGTCGATATCGCATTTCATGAATTGCTCACGCTGATATTTTTATCCTCCACTGAGCACGTTTTTCAGTGAAAAAGAAAGATTCACTTTCGTTGAGCTGGAACCTTTTTTGATCTCAAAAGGCTGGGAACATCTTTTAGAATGTATATTATGTGTCCCCATATAGGGTTTCACTGGATTAGGTAACATGTAAACTCCTATGATACATTGAACCAAAAAATAAGGAGTACTTTACAATATATGTAAAAAAATAATCAAAAGTTTATTTAAAATCTAATTTTTAGATAAATATACACAATATTACACAATGTTTTTAAAAGTTTCAACATGGACAACATGGACAAAGAATCTAGGAGAGAACCTAGGACCTGGGATAGACAGACAACCACTATAATATACAGTGGATAATGATAGATAATCTGCATATGAAGCTAGGAAGGAGTCATGATTAGTGTTGAGCGATACCATCCGATATTGAGAAATATCGTATCGGATTGGATCGGCCGATACCCAAAAAAGTATCGGGTATCGCCGATTCCGATAACGGAAGTCCCATTCAAGTCAATGGGACAGAAATATCGGAATTAAAAAAAACCTTTTCTGTACTTGCACATCCTGTTCGGGAGGGGGGAAGAGTGTGGGCGGTGCGTGGGCGGACACTGTGCGTTTCTGTGTGTGCGGGCAGGGTCTGTGCGGGCCTGCTGGGGGTCTGTACGGGCCTGCCGGGGGTCTGTGCGGACTGCCGGGGGTCTGTGCGGACTGCCGGGGATCTGTACAGGCCTGCCGGGGGTCTGTGCCGGCTGCTGGGGGTATGTGCGGGTCTGCCGGTGGTCTGTGTGGGCCTGCCGGGGGTCTGTACGGGCCTGCCGGGGGTCTGTGCTGGCTGCCGTGGGTCTGTGCGGACTGCCGGGGGTCTGTGCGAGCCTGCCGGGGGTCTGTGCCGGCTGCCGGGGGTCTGTGCGGGCCTGCCGGGGGTCTGTGCGGGCTGCCGGGGGTCTGTACGGGCCTGCCGGGGGTCTGTGCCGGCTGCCGGGGGTCTGTGCGGGCCTGCCGGGGGTCTGTGCGGGCTGCCGGGGGTCTGTGCGGGCCTGCCGGGGGTCTGTGCCGGCTGCCGGGGGGTCTGTGTGGACTGGCGGGGGTCTGTGCGGGCCTGCCGGGGGTTGTGTGTGTGTGCTATGCCTGCTACAATGACAGTGATTGACACATTAGCCAATGATGGGACAGTAGTAACCTCATCATCCGGCTAATGTGTTGAATGTAAAAAAAAAAATATACATACTACATGCATACTACATATATACAACATTCATACAACATACATACATACTACATACATACTTCATATATACTACATTCATACAACATACATACATACTACATACATACTACATATACACTACATTCATACAGCATACATACATACTACATACAACACTTCATATATACTACATTCATACATACTACATATATACTACATTCATACAAAATACATACATACTACATATATACAACATTCATACAACATACATACATACTACATACTACATACATACTTCCTATATACTACATTCATACAACATACATACATACTACATACATACTTCATATATGCTACATTCATACAACATACATACTACATATATACTACATTCATACAGCATACATACGTACTACTGTATATATATATACTACGTTCATGCAGCATACATACATACTACATACATACTTCATATATACTACATTCATACAACATACATACATACTACATATATACTACATTCATACAGCATACTTACATACTACATATATACAACATTCATACAACATACATACTACATACATACTTCATATATGCTACATTCATACAACATACATACATACTACATACATACTTCATATATACTACATTCATACTACATACATACTACATATATACTACTTTCATACAGCATACATATATACTACATATATACAACATACATACATACTACATATATACTACATATATACTACATTCATACAACATACATACATGCATACTACATATATACTACATATATACTACATTCATACCACATACATACATGTATACCAGATACTACATACATACTACATATATACTACATTCATACAACATACATACATACATACATAGTACATAGTACATACTACATACATACAACATGCTACAGACATACAAAATACATACTACATACATACTACATACAATACATTCATACATTCATACAATACATACATATAGACATACAGTACATACTCACCATCACTTGTCACTTTGTTCCCCGAAGCCAGTGTCATCTGTGAGAAAAATTAGAAAATAACAAACAAGCAATATACTCCCTGATCCGCAGAAATCCACGAGTGTCCCACGACAATCTCCTGTGGAGAACAGCAGCATCAGCTGATGTGACCGCTCTCTCGGGGCCCCAGGAATACAATGACGGGAGGTAGGTATCCTTCTGCACTGTATTCCTCCACCACTGTAAAAAAAATAGTCCCTAGTCTCATTTTTGGCATTGCTGTGTGAGAAAGTTCCCACGCAGCTTTTGCCATAAAGTGAGACCAGTGAACCATAGTAACCTCTCAATGATGCCGTGCAGCAGATCGTCGTGGGACACTCGTGGATTTCTGTGGATCAGGGAGTATATCGCTTGTTTGTGATTTTCTAATTTTTCTCACAGATGACACTGGCTTCGGGGAACAAAGTGACAAGTGATGGTGAGTATGTACTCTATGTTGTATGTACTGTATGTCTTTATATATGTATTGTATGAATGTATGAATGTATTGTATGTAGTATGTGTGTAGTATGTATTTTGTATGTCTGTAGCATGTTGTATGTATGTTGTATGTATGCTGTATGTATGTAGTATGTACTATGTATGTATGTATGTTGTATGAATGTAGTATGTATGTAGTTTGTAGTATGTATATGTAGTATGTATTTTGTATGTCTGTAGCATGTTGTATGTATGTTGTATGTATGTAGTATGTAGTATGCATGTATGTATGTTGTATGAATGTAGTATATATGTAGCATGTATGTAGTATGTAGTATGCATGAATATATGTTGTATGAATGTAGCATATATGTAGTTACTGTATGTATGTTGTATGAATGTAGTATATATGAAGTATGTATGTAGTATGTATGTATGTTGTAAGAATGTAGTATATATGTAGTATGTACTATGTATGTATGTTGTATGAATGATGTATATATGTAGTATGTATGTAGTATGTACTGTATGTATGTTGCATGAGTGTAGTATATATGTATTATGTATGTATGTATGCTGTATGAATGTAGCATATATGTAGTATGTATGTAGTATGTATGTATGTATGTTGTATGAATGTAGTATATATGTAGTATGTATGTAGTATGTATGTATGCTGTATGAATTTAGTATATATGTAGTATGTATGTGGTATGTATGTATGCTGTATGAATGTAGTATATATGTAGTATGTATGTAGTATGTATGTTGTATGAATGTTGTATATATGTAGTATGTATGTAGTATGTATGTATGTTGTATGAATGTTGTATATATATATATATATTTTTTTTACATTCAACACATTAGCCGGATGATGGGACTACTACTGTCCCATCATTGGCTAATGTGTCAATCACTGTCATTGTAGCAGGCATAGCCCGATGGGACTTGTAGTCCCATCGGACGATGCCTGCACACAGACACAAAGACCCCTGGCAGCCCGCACAGACCCTCGGCAGCCGGCACAGACCCCCGGCAGGCCCGCACAGACCCCCGGCAGTCCGCACAGACCCCCGGCAGGCCCGTACAGACCCCCGGCATGCCCGCACAGACCCCTGGCAGGCCCGTACAGACCCCCAGCAGCCAGCACAGACCCCCGGCAGGCCCGTACAGACCCCCGGCAGGCCCGCACAGACCGCGCATCATGATGCGCACAGACCGCGCATCATGATGACATAATTTCAGCAGCCAATCACAGCCACAACAGTGGCTCATTGCATTATGGGAACTTCCGATTCCGGTATCCGATATTGTAAAAACATCGGTACTCAGTATCGGAATTCCGATACAGCGAATATCAGCCGATACCCGATATTTGCAGTATCGGAATGCTCAACACTAGTCATGATCTATTCTGATGTACAATCTATGCTAAAAAAAAGCATCTTTGTCTGGCTAGCGTACCCTAATAATGTCAGGTGAGTGATACAGCATTTGATACATCATTTGTCCCTCCCTTAATATACTGGTGCAATGATTATACAATGGTAGGTTGGTGTCCCCCAGGGCCTGGCACAGTCCCGACACGAGTTTCGTGGTAGCTTTTTCACAGGGAGTCCATGTATGTCTATTTGGCATGTGATTGCATGTACTGTATGTGTTCACCTGCGACCAGCGCTGGTGAATCTTGTCAGTACCCAGACTTGAACCCCAAGCCTGAACAACCCCTTTAATGTAATTGGCATGCTCCGGAAGCACATAATCTACATCCCTAAGGCTACGTTCACACGTAGCGGAGCTCTCGCGGAAATTACCGTGAGAATTTCGAATTCCATTCCACGGGAAAATCGCGGGAATTTAAATTACTAGCATTTTGCAAGCGTAATTAGCTTGCAGAATGCTAGTGTTTTCCAAGCGATCTGTAGCATCGCTTGGAGAACTGTTTGACAGGTTGGTCACACTCGTCAAACATAGTGTTTTACGATTGTGACCAACTTTTTACTATTGAGGCTGCCTATGCGACATCAATAGTAAAAGATAGGATGTAAAAAATACTAAAAAAATATATATATATTGCTATTCTCACCTTCCGGCATCCCGCGCTGCCTTCCCGGCTCTCTCCATGCTCCCGGTCCCAGTAATCCTTTGCGCGAATTACCGCGATGACGTCCGTTATCGCGAGATCGCGACATCTCGCAGTCATTCGCGATGATGTTGCGCGAATGACCGCGAGACTTCGCTATCCTGCGAGAACGGACGTCATCGCTCGCAAAGGATTACTGGGACCAGGAGCGTGGAGAGAGGTGAGAAGGCTGTGCAGGACACCGGAAGGTAAGAATAACAATATTTTTTATTTTAAATTCTAATTTTTACAGGGATATGGTACCCACAGCCCGGAGGACAGTCTCCTCTCCTCCGGACCATGGGTACCATCCGCAAATGTTCTGCTTACATTTCGCATGGTGGGCACAGCCACATGCGGAAAGTAAGAAGAACAATGCATTCCTATGCGTGTGGGATCGCCGCGATTCCTCTAAATTATCGCGCATGCTGCATTTTTTACCGCGAAGCGATTCCGCCACGGTAAAAACCGCAGCATTAACACAGCATTGCGGAATCCCATAGGAATGCATGGGATGCTTATTTTTCATGTTTTCGCGGCAAAATCGCGCGGTTAAAACCGCCGCGAAAACGCAAAAAAACCGCCACGTGTGAACTCGGCCTAACAGTTTGTCTTTGGCGTAAGGGAGGAAACTAGAGTATTCAAAGTAAACCCACGCAAACAAAGGGATAACGTACAAACATCCAGAGCAACAGTGCCATCCACTGAGCCACCATGCTGCCCAGATTATTTGGGTTATATCTTCAGATAATTACCTACTTTAGACAACATGGTGCATTTTAAACACCCATCCACTTCCCATCCTCTACATACCTGACATTATTCATATTGCTTCCCAATGGTTTTGAGTTATGTTCTTTCTTGATATTAATGGATGAATTGCCATATGACAAGGTCATCCTAATGACAGGTCTTCCACTACACCCAATCCAGCAGATGGACACCCTACCAGGAGTATTCACATTTACAAAAAATACTGGCAGATAGAGTTGAGCGAAAAGGGTCGAACAAATTCAAAAGTCGCTGACTTTCGCCAAAGTCGGGTTTCATGAAACGAAACCCGACCTTAGCGTGAGGTCGGCCACGAGGTTGGCGACTTTAGCGCCAAAGTCACGTTTCAAAAGATGCTTTAGCGCCCTTTTGCAGCCAATCAGGAAGAACGGACACTGTGGGCAACGTGATGACATAGGCAGTGGTCACCACCGTCTTGGAGAAGGGCATGCAAGTGATTGGCTTGCTTTGTGGGGCGTCACAGGGGGTATAAAAGGGCGTGCACGCCGACCGCCATGTTACTTATGCTGATCTCAGAATAGGGAGAGCTGCTGCTGCTGCTGATTCTGTAGGGAGAGCGTTAGGGAGGCAAAAAGAAAAAAAAACTGCTTCCGCTTTTCACTGTAGTTACTGTGCAGTGAAGGGTGAAGATTTTTGCTTTTGTGCAGCAGCGCTGGTGGTGATTAGCCTGCCTTTTATGGCTAGCTGCATTGCTGTGTGCACATCGGTGTTCAAACTGCTTTTTTAAAAGCAATCCAAATTGTATTGTTTTGTCCTGGTGAGGTAGTGAGCGTTCATTTTTTCACACACCGTACAGCGGTGTACGCTCCTCACACAGTACCGTGTAACGGCTGTTATCACGGCCAAATTGAAGCTATATACGTGTGTGACTCTGTAAGGAAAAGCCGAGGAGTTTGTCCATTCTTACAGACCTACACCTTATAGTTTTGGCCATTTTTCAAACAGTTTAGTATATTTGTTGTTTGATTACATTCAAAACTAGAGAGAGACAGCGTGCGTCAGTCCGTATACAAAAACACGGAGCTTGACACTTTTACATACACCGTACAGCGGTGTACGTGTACGCTCCTCTCTCAGTACCGTGTAACGGCTGTTATCACAACCAAATTGAAGCTATATAAGTGTGTGACTCTGTAAGGAAAAGTCGAGGAGTTTGTCCGTTCTTACAGACCTACACTCTAGGGAGATTCCAATTCTGCCCAATTCTATATACACCTTGTAGTTTGTCATACATTAGGCAATTTCTGCCTGTCACATTGCGGTGTAATATACACAGGGCCTGACAGAATCCAACTGTGTCCTGAAGTCTAGAGAGATTCCAATTCTCACCAGTCCTCTATACACCTTTCTTACAGCATCCAGAATCTGCCTGTCACATTGCGGTGTAATATAAACAGGGCCTGACAGTATCCAACTGTGTCCTGAAGTCTAGAGAGATTCCAATTCTCACCTGTCCTCTAGACACCTTTCTAAGACCATCCAGAATCTGACTGTCACATTGCGGTGTAATATAAACAGGGCCTGACAGTATCAAACTGTGTCCTGAAGTCTAGAGAGATTCCAATTCTCAACAGTCCTCTATACACCTTTCTAAGACCATCCAGAATCTGACTGTCACATTGCGGTGTAATATAAACAGGGCCTGACAGTATCCAACTGTGTCCTGAAGTCTACAGAGATTCCAATTCTCCCCACTACTATATACACCTTGTACCTTGTTTTACAGGACCATAGAGTTGTTGTTTTTTTGGGGACATATTCCCCAAAAATGAGGAAGTGTGGTGGAATAGTCCGTAGAAGTGGGCAGGGGTTGGCAGCTGGTAATGATGGTGTTGGTGTTGGTGGTGGATCTGCTGGTAGTGGCAAAAGCAAAATAGCACCTTATGCAGGAGGTGTTGAGCCTGCGTCATCGTCTGCCTCCACAAGGCCTCGAAGGCTCCCTGTTGTGAGCTCATTTTCGGGTTTGCCTCTGGCTTCTGGTGAGGGTTATGGTGCTGGCTGTGCTGACAGAGGAGTAGTGAGTTCTCTATGTGGACTCCCTCTGTTGGTGAAGGGAGGTAATGAAGCTGATCTAAATGGCAGAGACCGGCCACCTGAGGAAGAGGACTGCGATTGGACATCAGGAGTTTCTGATTAGATTTAAGGCAGCCGACTCCCTAGTTTCAGTCAGGAAAAATCACCAGCAAGAAACTAGGGAGTCGGCTGCCTTAAATCTAATCAGAAACTTTTTCTTTTTCTCCTTGATGGAGATTAAGCAATTGTCTGATCGTGTGGAGCAGCTCGCTGCTGAAGTGCGGGGAATTTCCGCCTATCTCATTCATTCACATGCTGTTGAACCAAGGATCCCTGCTCCTGATGTGTTTTCTGGGGATCGGTCTAAATTTTTGAATTTTAAGAATAATTGTAAATTATTTCTTGCCTTGAAGCCTAACTCATTGGGGAGCTCTGCGCAGCAGGTTAAAATAGTCATTTCCTTGCTGCGCGACGATCCCCAGGATTGGGCGTTTTCTTTGATGTCTGAAGATCCTGTTTTGGCTAATGTGGATGCATTTTTTCCAGCCTTGGGGTTGTTATATGATGAATCTAATGCTATTGATCAAGCTGAGCGAGCCCTATTGGCATTGAACCAGGGTCAGGATCCTGCAGAGTTATACTGTCAGAAATTCCAAAAGTGGGCGGTCTTTACTACATGGAATGATAGTGCATTGGCAGCTCTCTTTCGGAAGGGTTTGTCTGAAACTTTAAAAGATACTATAGTGGGATTTCCTGTTCCCTCTGGTCTTGACGATTCTATGTCATTAGCCATTCAAGTTGATCGGCGTTTACGCGAACGCAAGACTACACGGGAGGCGCTGCCAGCTTTTGAACAAATGTCTGAACCTATGCAATGTGATAGAGTTTTGTCTAGGGCGCAACGTCCGGAGTTTAGAAGGCGTAATAAGCTGTGTTTTTTCTGCGGAGATGCCTCTCATGTTATTTCTGTCTGCCCTAAACGAGAGAAACGTTTTGCACACACATTTGCTGTGGGTGGTGTACAACCTAAATTTCTTTTGGCAATTACTCTAATCTGCTCCTTATCCACATTTTCCACGAAGGCTTTTGTGGATTCAGGAGGGACCTTGAATCTGATGGACTTGGATTTTGCTAAACGTTGTGGTTTTCCTATGACACCTCTGCGGACGCCTATTCCTTTGAGGGGTATTGATGCTACTCCTTTGGCGAAGAATAAACCTCAGTTTTGGACCCAGGTGATAATGTGAGTCGCCCCAGACCACCAAGAAAATTGCAGATTTTTGGTGTTGCATAATTTACATGATACCATTGTTCTGGGTTTTCCCTGGTTGCAAATCCATAATCCGGTTTTGGATTGGAAATCTGTGTCTGTGGTGAGTTTGGGTTGTCGGTGTGCTCTTGGTGACACTCCTGTTTTCTCCACCTCTCCCCAGTCGCATGATGTTCCTGACTATTTGGCTGATTTTTATGATGTATTTAGTGAGAGCAAGTCTGCGTCTTTGCCTCCTCATAGGAGTTATGACTGTGCAATTGAGTTGAGACCTGGGTGTAAATTTCCCAAGGGTCGACTTTTCAATTTATCTGTACCCGAACACGAGGCTATGCAATCTTATATTAAGGAGTCGTTGGAGAAGGGTCATATTAGACCATCCTCTTCGCCCTTAGGTGCTGGGTTTTTTTTCGTGGCTAAGAAAGATGGTTCATTAAGGCCTTGTATTGACTATCGTTCCCTCAACAAAATTACGGTTAAATATCAGTATCCATTACCCATGATTTCTGATTTATTCTCCAGAGTTAAAGGTGCTTGCTGGTTTACTAAGCTTGACCTCAGGGGGGCGTATAATCTTATTCGCATCAAGCATGGGGATGAATGGAAGACGGCGTTTAATACTCCGGAGGGACATTTTGAGTACCTGGTGATGCCTTTTGGGCTCACTAATGCCCCTTCTGTCTTCCAATCCTTCATGAATGATATTTTCCGGGACTTTGTGGATAAGTTTTTGATCATCTATCTGGATGATATTTTGATCTTTTCCAGGGATTGGGATTCTCATGTGGAACATGTTCGGACTGTGTTCTGGATTTTGAGGGAGAATTCCTTGTATGTTAAGGGACCGAAGTGCCTTTTTGGTGTACAGAGGATTTCATTTTTGGGATTTATTTTGTCTCCGTCAACTATTGAAATGGACCCGGCCAAGGTACAGGCCATTTATGATTGGGTTCAACCCACTTCTTTGAAGGCTCTCCAGAAGTTTTTGGGTTTTGCTAATTTTTATCGTAAATTTAAGCTAATTTTTCTGGTATTGCTAAACCACTGACTGATTTAACTAAGAAGGGTGCTGATGTGCTGAATTGGTCTTCAGAGGCTGTTTCGGCCTTTCAGGAGCTGAAGCGGAGGTTCACTTCTGCTCCGGTTTTGCGGCAACCTGATGTCTAACTTCCTTTTCAGGTGGAGACAGATGCTTCAGAGATTGGTGCAGGAGCTGTTTTGTCCCAAAAAGATCCGGTGACGTCTAAAATGAATCACTGTGCCTTCTTTTCCCGAAAGTTCTCCCCATCTGAACGCAACTATGATGTGGGGAATCGGGATTTGTTAGCCATGAAATGGGCATTTGAGGAGTGGAGACATCAAGTTGTGGTCCTCGCTGACCACAAGAATTTGATTTACCTTGAGTCGGCCAAACGCTTGAATCCTAGACAGGCTAGGTGGGCCTTGTTTTTTACGCGTTTTGATTTTGTGGTCTCCTTTCTTTCAGGCACTAAGAATGTTAAGGCAGACGCCCTTTCTAGGAGTTTCTTTGCTGATTCTCCTATTGTGACTAAGCCTACTACCATCCTAGGTGAGGGGGTAGTTCTTTCTGCCATCTCGCCCGATTTGAGACGTGCTCTGGAAGAATTCCAGGAGGACAAACCTGAGCGTTGTCCTATGGGAAAATTGTATGTTCCTGACCAGTGGAGGAAGAGAGTGATGTCTGAAGTTCATTGCTCCGCATTGGCTGGTCATCCAGGTATTTTTGGTACCAGAGATTTGGTGAGTCGGTCTTTTTGGTGGCCCGCCTTATCTCATGATGTCGGGAATTTTGTGCAGTCCTGTGGGACTTGTTCCCGGTCTAAACCCTGTTCTCGCTCTAGTGGGTTGTTGATGCCCTTGCCGGTGCCTAAGAGGCCATGGACCAATATTTCAATGAATTTTATTTCTGATCTTCCTGTCTCTCAGAGAATGACTGTTATCTGGGTGATTTGTGATAGATTCTCTAAGATGGTCCTTCTTGTACCACTCCCAAAGTTGCCATCTTCCTCAGAGTTGGTACCCTTGTTTTTACAACAGGTGGTTCGGTTGCATGGGATTCCTGAGAACATTGTATCGGACAGAGGAGTTCAGTTTGTTTCCAGATTCTGGAAAGCCTTTTGTTCCAAGCTGAGAATTCAGTTGTCCTTCTCCTCTGCATTTCACCCTCAGACCAATGGGCAGGCGGAGAGAACTAACCAGACTTTGGAGTCCTATTTGAGATGTTTTATATCTGCTGATAAGGATGATTGGGTTTCATTTTTGCCCTTGGCCGAATTCGCTTTAAATAATAGAGCTAGTTCTGCCACCTTGATGTCACCCTTTTTCTGTAACTTTGGGTTTCATTCTCGATTTTCTTCAGGGCAAGTGGAATCTTCAGCCTGCCCAGGTGTTGACACTGTGGTAGAGAGAATGCAGCAGATTTGGGACCAAGTAGTGGATAAGTTGTCTCTCTCCCAGGAAAAGGCCCAGCGGTTTTCTAACTGGCATAGGACCATTGGTCCCCGGTTTAAAGTGGGTGATATGGTTTGGTTGTCATCAAAGAATATCTCTATGAAGGTGGCTTCTCCAAAGTTCAAGCCAAGATTTATTGGACCTTACAAGGTTTTGGAGATTCTTAATCCGGTTTCTATTCGGTTGGCTCTTCCTGTTACGTTTAAGATCCATAACGTGTTTCATAAGTCACTGTTGAAGAGATATGTTGAGCCAGTAGTTCCTATGGCTGCACCTCCTGACCCTGTATTGATTGAAGGTAATGTGGAATATGAGGTAGAGAAAATACTGGATTCTCGTCTGGATAGACGGAGACTCCAGTATTTGGTCAAGTGGAAGGGTTATGGCCAGGAGGACAATTCTTGCGTCTCTGCCTCTCATATTCATGCCGATAGATTGGTTCGTGCTTTTCATCGGGCCCATCCTGATCGGCCCGGTGGCGTGGATGAGGGTTCGGTGACCCCTCCTCAAGGGGGGGTACTGTTGTGAGCTTATTTTCGGGTTTGCCTCTGGCTTCTGGTGAGGATTATGGAGCTGGCTGTGCTGACAGAGGAGTAGTGAGTTCTCTATCTGGACTCCCTCTGTTGGTGAAGGGAGGTAATGAAGCTGATCTAAATGGCAGAGACCGGCCACCTGAGGAAGAGGACTGCGATTGGACATCAGGAGTTCCTGATTAGATTTAAGGCAGCCGACTCCCTAGTTTCTTGCTGGTGATTTTCCTGACTGTGGCCCCTGGTTTCCAGTTTGGTTCCTGTCTTCCTAAAGCTAAGTTTTCTCTGCTATTGTTCATATGAGTTTTTGTCTGGTTTTCTTAGTTTTGTGTTCAGCCAGCTGGGACTGGGCTGAATCCCCATTTTTGTCTCTGATCAGTTGATCTCTTTTGCTCTGTCTTCAGAATATACCTGAGTGCTGATATAGTGATTTTGAAGTCTAGCGACTTCAGGGCCTTTTTCTATCAGATGTGTTGAACATTCTTTTTGGCAGGGTTTTTTGCGTGATTGCAGACAGCAGCTTTTCTTTCCCGTCATTTCTAGTTAGCGAGGACCCCATCGTTTGCTCAGCCCATCTTTCTACCTGTGTCTGTGTTTTCATCTTGTTTCACCGACAATACATGTTGGGGGCTGTCTATTGCTTTGGGGTCTGCTCTGGGGCAGTTTAGATTTTCCCTTTCTTTCTTTAGGCTTATTTAGTTCTCCGGCCGTGATGAGGCATCTTGAACCACCGTAGGCACGCTCCACGGCTACTGCTAGTTTTTGTGGATAGGATCAGGGGTCTGCAATCCGCTAGTTACCAACCTCTCCGGTTTTCTGGGCTTAGCTGGCTTTTTGTTTTTTCCTCCTCGGTGACTCATTCATAGCAGCTCCCTTTTCTGGGAGTAGGTAAACCGCTTTTAAAGCCAGAGCTTCAAGAACAAGTTTTGGCTTACATTGCTAACTCAGCCTCCAGCTCTATCGCCTCCTCTTCTGAAGTTATAAAAAATAAAAGTACTGAGTCATCATTGGAGGCTCATGTTCATGAACCACACCTTTCCTTGTGTCCTTCACCTCAACCCAATTTAAGGATGCGGCAGGCCACACTACAGATTACTCCATGGAGCTGTTTTCACATACCATGCCTGGGTTATCAAGTCAAATCATGAATTACCCGGGCCAAGATGAATCTGACATGGAGTGCATTGATGCACAGTCACTGATAGATGATTCTGCTGGTACATTCACTCAGAGCACTACATTGTCCTCGCAGTGTACTGAGCCAGAATCTGACCCTGATGAAACTCAGGTGCCCCTTCCCGCATACTATACCACCGTACACGGTGACACAGAGGAAGGTGCACATGACATTGAAGAGGAGGTGATGGATGACCCAGTTGTTGACCCAGATTGGCATCTATTGGGGGAAGAGGGTGCCACTGCCAATAGCTCAGAAGGGGAGGAGGAGCATCCGCAGCGGGCATCGACATCGCAACAGCTGTTTTCTGGCAGGCCCGGAGCAGTCCAAAAACAGGTTACAATAACCAAAAGAGTTGCAGGACAGCTTGGCCAGACGGTCAAAATAGCAGAGCGTGCAAGGCCTCAAAATGTCTTCCCTAGTAGGAAGAGTGCAGTGTGGTACTTTTTTGAACAAAATCCAAATGATCAGGCAAAGGTTATCTGTAAGAAGTGCGCAAAGACCTTTAGCCGAGGGAAAAATCTGAGAAATTTGAATACCAGTTGCATGCTAAGACATTTAACCACCATGCACTTGCAAGCATGGACGGACTACCAAAACTCACTTACCACATGTGCAACTGCTCCCAAAGAAGGTAGTCAGCAACACTACATTGTTTCCCCCACTGTAAACCCACCGGTTAGCACACCCCAAGCAGCAAATGTTGAGTTGTCGTCGCAAGGGCAAATCAGTCAGGGAATCACACTGTTATTGCAACGAAAGACTGAATCTAGGCCATCAGAAAGAACACCAACTCCATCACCATCATCAAACCTCTCTCAGTCCGCCATGTCCACCGCTAGTTCCACCATATGCATCTCTCAAGTCCAGCTCACCCTACCAGAGACTATGAGTAGAATATGAAAGTACTCATCCTCTCATCCGCGTACACTGGGTTTGAACGCCCCATTGCCAAACTAATCTCGTTAGAGATGATGCCCTATCGGTTGGTTGAAAGCGCAGCTTACGCAGTACGCAGTACGCAGTACGCAGTACGCAGTGGCCTACGCAGTACAACGCTATGACCTACCCAGTCGCCACTTCTTTTCGCGCAAAGCCATCCCAGCCCTCCACCTTCATGTGAAAGACCACATTGTCCATGCACTCAAGCAATCAGTGAGTGGAAAAGTGCACCTCACAACTGATGCATGGTCCAGTAGGCATGGCCAGGGCCATTACATGTCCATCACTGCGCACTAGGTTAATGTTGTGGATGCAGGGTCCACAGGGGACAGCGGTGGTGGGACAGTGCTGCCTAGCCCACGGTATAGGAAACAGTTGGCTGTAGGCGTTCAGCCCTCCTCCTCCTCCTCCAGAAGCGAAAGCTCGTCCACAGAGCGCAGTCGCACGAGCACTCCATCCACAGCTGCCAGTGTTGCACACGAGGTGTCCCCCTATCGATCAGCTAGTGGAAAGCGTCAGCAGGCTGTGTTGAACATGATGAGTTTGAGCGACAGACACACCGCGGAGGTACTGGCCAACTACTTTCAGCGACAAGCTGAGTCATGGCTGGGCAGTCTACATCTTGAGGCAGGCAAGGTAGTTAGTGATAACGGATGGAATTTTGTGGCAGCCATAGCCCTTTCAAAACTCAGACACATACCTTGCTTGGCTCACACCTTGAACCTTGTGGTGCAGTGCTTCCTCAATAATAATCCGGAGTTAACAGGCCTGCTCCATAAGGTTCAAGGACTGTGCTCGCACATCCGCCGGTCGCCCGTACACTCCAATCGTATGCAGAAGCTGCAACGATTGCTCCACCTTCCCAAGCACCGCCTAATTATTGACATTGCAACAAGGTGGAACTTCACCCTGCACATGGTGGAGCGGCTGTGCGAACAGAGGCAGGCTGTAATGCATTTGTGGGAGGATACACGGGCAGGCACTTTGAGTGCAGACATGGAGTTGTCAGGTGTGCCGTGGTCGAAGCTGAAAGACCTCTGTAAAGTCCTTCAGTGTTCTGAGGAATGCATACGGCTGGTAAGCGCAGACAACGCCATCATAAGCATGAGCATCCCACTTTTGCACCTGCTCATGCAAACCTTGACGCACATTAAGGAGCAGGCGTCTGCAGCCGAGGATGATGAGGAAGAGGAGGAGGGAAGCCTTGATGACAGTCAGCCATTGTCTGCTCAGGGACCTCTCCTGGACGAGGTGGAGGAAGAAGAGGAAGAGGAGGAGGAGGAGGATGATGATGGGGATGATTATTTAGGGGAGGAGGATGCTTTTCGTGGGGCAAGAGAAAATGTTGGCGTGGCAAGGTCTGGTACAAGCTTTGTGCGTGACTGAAGGGATGTGGATTTGCCAGAAAATGCTCCTCCACCCACCCAGCACTCGCAGTGTATCATTGACACCGGGAACATTGGCCCACATGTCAGTTTATGCCTTGCAGATCCTAAAATGGGACCCCCGCATTGCCAAAATGATGAACGATGACGACTACTGGTTGGCCAGCATCCTGGATCCACGCTATACAGGCAAATTCCAAAACATCATGCCACAAGAGAACCTTGACCTAATATTGACTAACAAACAAGCAACTCTGGTAAACCGGTTGGTTGAGGCATTCCCAGCACACAGCAGCGGTGATGGTTCTCACACGAACTGTAGGGGCCGGGGGCAACTTGGAAGAGGTGTTGGTGGTGCATACATCAGAAGTGGCGTTGGAGACAGGGGTTTCATGACCATGTTGTGGACTGATTTTTCAAGTCCCGCTCACACGACTGGTAATACTGCATCGATTGAAAGTGACAGGAGACAGCACTTGTCAACTATGGTTACAAACTACTTCTTGTCCCATATCGATGTTCTCCCTCACAGGTCATTCCCATTTGACAATTGGGCCGCTAAACTGGACGCCTGGCCTGAATTGGCCCAATATGCCTTACAGGAGCTCGCTTGCCCAGCTGCAAGTGTGCTATCGGAAAGAGTCTTCAGTGCTGCTGGATCAATCCTCACAGAAAAAAGGACCCGTCTCTCGACCCAAAATGTGGATGATCTAACCTTCATTAAAATGAGCCATGCATGGGTTTCCAAGGATTTTGTCACACCTTACCCTGATGACACATAGGTTGCCAGAAAAATGGCTTTCTTTGGTACTCCTCTTCCTGGGACTTGACCAATTTCGCCTTTAGCAGCAGGTGAATGTCCCACATCAACATATACCATTTTGTAAACCTCGCTAACTGGGCTGCCTCCTCCCCCCATGGTCGGGGTCACCACCTAGCGCACGCAACCGTGCGAGTGCCGTTGCCCTGGACTGGTGGGTGGGCCGACTCTTGGGCGTGGGCACTGGCACAGGGTCCCTCATAGTGCAATCAAGTGTCTCTGACGGTGGGGGTGCACACCCGCCGTCAGACACACCGCCGTACTATGAGGGGCCCAGTGCCAGTACCGACGCCCATGAGTGTGCCCCCCTTGCTTAGGCAGGGCCCCAGCATTTGCAATGTTTACCTCTCCCTGCTCCTCCACTGTGTAGTCTGGGCTGTCAAATCCTTCACTGGGACTGCCACTACAAATTTGGTGAACTGATAGAAGATGATGGTTAATACGTAGCTATGCCCTGTCCCGCTGGCCAGGATCTAGCTTCAGATGATCAACGGCTTCCATTTCTTATGGACGTCGACTCACAATGAGATGCAGTGGTGGTTTGTCATCAGCTTTAACAGTTTTCCTACCCACAGACGTGTGACATTCCAGCGCACATTTTTAAATGTGCCCTCTCATGCCAATCCAATTGAATTGCCTACAGCCTGTGGCTTCTGTGTTTTGCACTCCAAAGTTACGTGACAGATCATGATAGGCAGTGAGCACCATGTTTACATCTCTCCCTGTGATCAAAATTGGATGGATATGAGTAACGGCGATGGGATCAACGGTACTGTGATACAGCAAGACTTTCTTCACAAACAAAGGTTTTTGCTGTCTCCACACACTAATTAATTGAGGGTCAGCATCGCCTCTGAGAATTGTGATGGACGTTTTTCCCATGAATAGTAATTCCAAGATTTCTGCAATCACTAGACTTTATGTCAGTAATTGTGTGCATCTCATTTCCTATTGCGGAGAGTCTGGACTGTCTTACTGAGACAGAAATATAAATGAAGATTAAAAAATACCACCAAAAGTGTATACTGGTCTACGCTTCAAATACATTTTCTTTTTTTGACCTTTTAGATTGTTGTCTAATCCATACTGAGAACACGGAGATTTTAAATGTTTAAACTATGCTATATATACCTGCTATCCAGTGATAATGTACCGTTTCTTAACTTTGTACAATCTGGTCAAATCCATACTGGGCCTGAGAACGTCTGAGCCTGCCTCCTGATCTATAGACATAGGTTATAATGTGTAAACTATGCTATACCTACCTGTTATCCAGTGATACGGTACCCTTTCTCACCTCTGTCCAATCACGTCAAATCCATACTGGGCCTGAGAACGTCTGAGCCTGCCTCCTGATCTATATACATAGGTTTTTAATGTGTAAACAATGCTACATATATACATGTTATCCGGTGAAACTGTACCCTTTATCACCTTTGTCCAATCACGTCAAATCCATACTGGGCCTGAGAACGTCTGAGCCTGCCTCCTGATCTATATACATAGGTTTTTAATGTGTAAACAATGCTACATATATACGTGTTATCCGGTGAAACTGTACCCTTTATCAACTTTGTAGAATCTTGTCGAATCCATACTGGGCCTGAGAACGGCTGCCGAGCTGTTAAGCAAGCTACAGCACCTTTGTTTTGGACACGTAATTTTTTCATTTTGTCAGGAATGCTGGTTAGGCCTAATTCCATAATTGCGGTTGACCTGCACTTACTGGGAAATCATCGTTCACGGGGAATAATTGGAATCACAGATCCCCATCACTAACGGTGTTCAAAGGGTTATCAGCACCTGTAAGCGACAAAAGCTGGTCCTTTCAGTGATAGACCTGATATTGCTCGATCTCGCGTGCCAGAGCCTCGCATATCCTTCTAGTAAGCTTGATGCGTACCGCGGGGGCATGCCGGAGTTTCGTTTGTTAACGGAATAAAGCTGACAAATCGCTAGCACAACTACAAACGGACATACCACACCACACACAGAATCGACAAAGCTTTCAATGTGTGCATCTTTTCTTGAGGTGGCATGGTAGTGGTTTCCCGGGTGGAGTCCATTGAAGCCGCAGGCTCCACTCCTGGTGGTGCCCTTTTGGACATTCCTTTAAGGTTCAGCTTTGCAATCATACTGCCCCCAGAAAGCAAACACTTTGCCTTCATGGACGCTGTTTGGATGTTCGTGGGAATAACGCCGCCCGATCACCAGTTGGCATAATTTCATAATTTATTGGTGCGAAGTCCGACGGTATATGATCGTGTTCGATTTCATTTTTTTTTGGGGGGGGTTTATTTTTACATTTTTAGTCCAGCCTTTCTTGACTTCATTAGGGCATGACAAGCCTATATCTGTGTCTCCTCCACCTCCTCCTTTTACTCCTCCACCTCTTTTCTAAATGTAGTTGCCCTTTTCCATATGTTATTTTTGTCTTCTGAGCATTTTGTCGGCTTTGGGACACCGTTTAAGGTGTTTTGTAATTGTTTTCTAGGTGTTTGTATATGTTTGTGTTTTTGCCTGCCATTGTTTTCAATGTGGTTCGACGAACATTCGACGAACTTGCCTCCTGTGCGACGAACCAAAACACTAGCGGGGTGGCTCAACTCTACTCCTGATATATAGACGTACATTGTTAATGTTTAAAATATGCTATATATACCTGCTATCTGCTGATACTGTACACTTTGTCTACTTTTTATATTCTTGTGTAATCCATACTGAGCCTGTGAGCGTCTCTGTGTGACTGATGGAATATATATGGAGATTGACAATTATCCTTTGACTGAATAGAGCTGTACGCTTCTGATACAGTTCCATTGGCAAATATCTGATGTTATTTTGTGTCTATTTTGTGCTAAATTTGGAAGTTTGGTGGAAGAGGCCGCGGACGTGGGCGTGGGGGGGCCAGCTGGTGCTGATGGTGGTGGTGCATCTGCTGGTAGTGGCAAAAGCACAATAGCAGCTAAGGCAGGAGGTGTTGAGCCTGCGTCATGGTCTGGCTCCAGAAGGCCTGGAAGACTACCTTTTCTGGGAGTAGGTTAACCGCTTTTAAAGCCTGAGCATGAGGAACTGGTTTGGGCTTACATTGCCGAAACAGACTCCAGCAAATATGCCCTCCTCTTCTGAAGTTTCAAAAAATGCAAGCACTGAGTCGTCAAGTGCTGGCTCCTGGTCAGGAAAAACCCCTTTCCTTGTGTCCTGCACCCCCACCCAAAGTGAATGATGCAGCAGGCCACACTTCACATTAGTCCATGTAGCTCTTTCTATCATACCATGCCTGGGTTATCAAGTCAAATCGTGAATTCCCCAGTCCAAGATGAATCTGACATGGAGTGTGGGTGGCCAGCCAGGGCCTGAATTGGCCCAATATGCCTTACAGGAGCTCGCTTGCCCAGCTGCAAGTGTGCTATCGGAAAGAGTCTTCAGTGCTGCAGAATCAATCCTCACAGAAAAAAGGACCCGTCTCTCGACCCAAAATGTGGATGATCTAACCTTCATTAAAATGAGCCATGCATGGGTTTCCAAGGATTTTGTCACACCTTACCCTGATGACACATAGGTTGCCAGAAAAATGGCTTTCTTTGGTACTCCTCTTCCTGGGACTTGACCAATTTCGCCTTTAGCAGCAGGTGAATGTCCCACATCAACATATACCATTTTGTAAACCTCGCTAACTGGGCTGCCTCCTCCCCCCATGGTCGGGGTCACCACCTAGCGCACGCAACCGTGCGAGTGCCGTTGCCCTGGACAGGTGGGTGGGCCGACTCTTGGGCGTGGGCACTGGCACAGGGTCCCTCATAGTGCAATCAAGTGTCTCTGACGGTGGGGGTGCACACCCGCCGTCAGACACACCGCCGTACTATGAGGGGCCCAGTGCCAGTACCGACGCCCATGAGTGTGCCCCCCTTGCTTAGGCAGGGCCCCAGCATTTGCAATGTTTACCTCTCCCTGCTCCTCCACTGTGTAGTCTGGGCTGTCAAATCCTTCACTGGGACTGCCACTACAAATTTGGTGAACTGATAGAAGATGATGGTTAAGACGTAGCTATGCCCTGTCCCGCTGGCCAGGATCTAGCTTCAGATGATCAACGGCTTCCATTTCTTATGGACGTCGACTCACAATGAGATGCAGTGGTGGTTTGTCATCAGCTTTAACAGTTTTCCTACCCACAGACGTGTGACATTCCAGCGCACATTTTTAAATGTGCCCTCTCATGCCAATCCAATTGAATTGCCTACAGCCTGTGGCTTCTGTGTTTTGCACTCCAAAGTTACGTGACAGATCATGATAGGCAGTGAGCACCATGTTTACATCTCTCCCTGTGATCAAAATTGGATGGATATGAGTAACGGCGATGGGATCAACGGTACTGTGATACAGCAAGACTTTCTTCACAAACAAAGGTTTTTGCTGTCTCCACACACTAATTAATTGAGGGTCAGCATCGCCTCTGAGAATTGTGATGGACGTTTTTCCCATGAATAGTAATTCCAAGATTTCTGCAATCACTAGACTTTATGTCAGTAATTGTGTGCATCTCATTTCCTATTGCGGAGAGTCTGGACTGTCTTACTGAGACAGAAATATAAATGAAGATTAAAAAATACCACCAAAAGTGTATACTGGTCTACGCTTCAAATACATTTTCTTTTTTTGACCTTTTAGATTGTTGTCTAATCCATACTGAGAACACGGAGATTTTAAATGTTTAAACTATGCTATATATACCTGCTATCCAGTGATAATGTACCCTTTCTTAACTTTGTACAATCTGGTCAAATCCATACTGGGCCTGAGAACGTCTGAGCCTGCCTCCTGATCTATAGACATAGGTTTTAATGTGTAAACTATGCTATACCTACCTGTTATCCAGTGATACGGTACCCTTTCTCACCTCTGTCCAATCACGTCAAATCCATACTGGGCCTGAGAACGTCTGAGCCTGCCTCCTGATCTATATACATAGGTTTTTAATGTGTAAACAATGCTACATATATACATGTTATCCGGTGAAACTGTACCCTTTATCACCTTTGTCCAATCACGTCAAATCCATACTGGGCCTGAGAACGTCTGAGCCTGCCTCCTGATCTATATACATAGGTTTTTAATGTGTAAACAATGCTACATATATACGTGTTATCCGGTGAAACTGTACCCTTTATCAACTTTGTAGAATCTTGTCGAATCCATACTGGGCCTGAGAACGGCTGCCGAGCTGTTAAGCAAGCTACAGCACCTTTGTTTTGGACACGTAATTTTTTCATTTTGTCAGGAATGCTGGTTAGGCCTAATTCCATAATTGCGGAAGATGAATCTGACATGGAGTGTGGGTGGCCAGCCAGGGCAGTGGGGTTAATCAGTACCGGGCCGATGTCTCACAGGGATGTGTCACGGTGGTGGTGACCCGTTCCGTGGCCCTGGGCGTCCATGCAAAGGGGTGAATTACGTTTATAGGTGAATGATACGTGATGCCACCTGTGGTTTCTGATTAGATTGAACAGCGCTGCAGTGGCGCTTCTCTGGGACAGATGTTGTGGTGCAGGTAAGATGTAAAAGCCCTGCACAGGTAGGGCCATTGTCGCAGGGCAGATGAAAGAGTTGGTAGATGGTGTGCAGTGCAGGATGTAGCAGAGCCATGTGCCAGGCGCAGGAGAAAGAGGACAGACACAGTCGTGCAGTTCCTTTACCTGGACTTGGTAAATGCTGTCCAGGACCCAGAGTACAGATGGAGAAGGAGTTGGTCAGCCTGGAAGCCAATTTGGAATTCTCTCTCTGCAGATAGCTAGTGTAGCCTCCGTTCTAGCGCTTATCTGAGGTACTCGCAGTGCTGAGTTCAATGAAGTTCCCCCTGTTGACTCTCTCTTGGAACTTTCTCGTATGGCAGGCAGCCATAGCCTTTTCCTTCTGGCTCCCACACGTCACTGCTGGGGCCTCCGAGCCTTAGTTGGGTACAGAGCATTTCCAGCTGCTACTTCCTCTGGTTTCTGCTGCTGGAACGTCAGTGTCCCTACAAACTTGGAGACCAGAATCCGGACCATGCGCTCCAGCTAGGAGTGAGCCTTAACTCTGCTCATCCTCCAGCTCCCCTTCTCACGTCCACACACTTCCCCTTCCCTTCACAGACTGCCCTAACTTACCTCCTCCGACCACAGAGAGCAGCTCCTCAGCAGTCTGGTTCAGAGGTCTCCCTGCTGGCCTGGAGTGGGAAATGTGTTGTGTGTTGGTTTAACTGCTAGAGAGATCCTTCGTTGCTCCCACGCATGACATCACACTCCCTAGGAGGAAGGTTATGCCACTGTGGCGACTGTACTCCTGGGGGCGCCACAAGTGCACTGATGCCCAGCCACTGCTAGATGATTCTGCTGGTAAATTGACCCAGACCACTACATTCCCCTCGCACTCTACACAGCCAGAATCTGACCCTGATGAAACTCAGGTTACCCTTCCCATATACTGTACCACCTTACACGGTGATAAAGAGGAAGGTGCAGATGAAAGTGCAGGTTCGGCCCACCCGCCATCAGACACACCGCCGTATTATGAGGGGCCCTGTGCCAGTGCCGTCACCAATGAGTGGGCCCCCCCTGCTTGCTCAGGATCACAGCACTTGCAAAGTTGAAATACTTACCTCTCCCTGCTCCACCGCCATGACGTCTTCCGCGTTTCCTGACAGTGATATTCTGATCAGAGAGCGCAGTGACATCACGTCTGTATGCCCAGACTAGTACAGGGATTCGCTAGCGAGGAGACTTATTTGAGGAGACTTATTTAATTGTTTTCAATGTTGGGACAGCAATTTTTGGGGCACACTACACTCTGGAGAATGATATATGGGCCCACCATACACTGGAGCATTCCAAAGGTGGACATCAGACACTGGAGCAGCATTTACAGGGCCCATTATACACTAGAGCATTAGAAATGGGGCCCATTATATATAGAGCATTATTTGGGCCCATAAGACAGTGTAGCTTCATCCATGGGGACCAACATATACTGTAGCATTATGTGAAGCTCATCATATACTGTTTCAAACATTATATGGGACCAATGATTCTGTATGGATAAATATATGGGCCTCATTACTCTGTATAGCGCACTATGCAGTGGCCATAATACTGTATGGAGTAATATACTGTCCGCTTTTGGAGCTACTGGAGAATTTAAAATGGATATCAGTCATGAGATGTAAAAAGTGAAGTTGTCATGGTTTGAACAGGGTTCTTGCCCTGCACTCACAGGGTTAAGTGTTCGTGGCCTCTTTCTGGATCTGGGAGGGGTATTTATACTCACTCTTTACCAGGGTTCTCTGTCAGCTATACTGTTGTTCTGGTGTGTCTGACCCCTGGTGTGCGTGTATTCTGCGTTGCTTGTTTGATTCCCGTGTATGACCCGGCCTGTTCCCTCACTCTGTACTCCGTCTCTCGCTTTGGTACTACTGTCTTCTCCGGTTCTGACCTCCTGGCTTGGCTATCGTTACTCCGTTACAGTTTGTCCCTATTGTACCGTCTATTGCCTGTTCTGGTTTTCTGACCTATTGCTACGTCCTGACTATCCTTTCTGTCTAAACCCCGTGGTACTGTATTGCTATCTGGTGCTTTGACCCTGGCTTCGTCTGGTTTCTGTCTCTGTCTATGCCCCTTGGTAACATTGCCCCGTAGTTACCTTTCTAGGAGTTTCCCTGCAGCTCCTAGATCTGTGGAGCTTAGGCCACGCCCCCAGCAGTCATGTGCTTCAGGTCCTGATACTCTGAAGCACGCATCGTCACCGCTGCTGCCCTGCTCCACAGGTATCTGTGAGTACTGTCTTTGTACTCAGGACACCCGCACTGGCACAGTGAGCAAGTGCAGTGCGGTGTTCCTGACATTATAGCTGACAGAGAACCCTGGTAAAGAGTGAGTATAAATACCCCTCCCAGATCCAGAAAGAGGCCACGAACACTTAACCCTGTGAGTGCAGGGCAAGAACCCTGTTCAAACCATGACAGAAGTATTTTTCATTGTACCATACCGCCATTTCTCTGCCGTATAGGAGCCTCATGAGTTGTGCTATGTGTTAAAGGGGCGCTCTTTGGCCCAGGGCACATGAAAACCTGGAGCCAGCCCTACCCCCCACAAATTTAGCCAAATAACCCCCATTTTTCAGTGCGTAACTAGTATTATGAAGTAAATTAAGGTTGAAATGCTTCAGTAATAATAATTGATGTTTTTGGCATTCAAAAGGGCACTGTAGGTGTGTTTCCTGTCCTCCTCTCCCTGCCGACTTTGCTTCCCCATTGACTTGCATTGGGTTTCGTGTTTCAGTCGGCCTTCGACTTTTCACAATAATCGGCCGATTTCGTTCTACCCGACTTTTGCGAAAGTCGGGTTTCATGAAACCCGACTCGACCCGAAAAAAGGCAAAGTCGCTCATCTCTACTGGCAGACATCACAAAAGTGGCATCAATTTCACCACAGTAGAAATAGTATAATAGGGACCGACAGGTCTTCCACTACAACCAATCCAGCAGATAGACACCCAACCAGGAGTGTTAACATTTAAACAAATGAGGGCCTTACACCACAGAAGTGGCATCAATTTCACCACAGTACAAATAGTATAACAGGGACCGACAGGTCTTCCACTACACCCAATCCAGCAGATGGACAATCAACCATGAGTGTTCACATTTCCAAAAAGTACTGGCAGACATCACAAAAGTGGCATCAATTTCACCACCACAGTTTGAATAGTATAGTAGAGCCGACAGGTCCTCCACTACACCCAATCCAGCAGATGGACACCCAACCAGTAGTGTTCGTTCGCATTTACAAAAAATACTGTCAGACACCACAAAAGTGGCATCAATTTCACCATAGTAGAAATAGTATAATAGGGACCGACAGCTCTTCCACTACACCCAATACAGCAGATAGACACCCAACCTGGAGTGTTAGCATTTAAACAAATGAGGACCTAACTCCACAGAAGTGGCATCAATTTCACCACTACACCCAATCCAGCAGATGGACACCCAACAAGGAGTGTTCACATTTTAACAAATGAGGGCCTTACATCACAGAAAGTGGCATCAATTTCAGCACAGTAGAAATAGTATAATAGGCACCGGCAGGTCTTCCACTACACCCAATCCAGCAGATGGACACCCAACCAGGAGTGTTCAAATTTACAAAAATTACTGGCAGACACTGCAAAAGTGGCATCAATTTCACCACAGTAGAAATATTATAATAGCGACCGAAAAGTCTTCCACTATACCCAAAACAACAGATGAACACCGAACCAGGTGTATACACATTTCCAAAAATTATTAGCAGACACCACAAAATTGGCATCAATATCACCACAGTAGAAATAATATAATAGGGTCTGACAGGTCTTCCACTACACCCAATCCAGCAGATGGAGACTCAACCAGGAGTGTTCACATTTAAACAAATGAAGGCCTTACACCACCGAAGTGAAATAATTGTCACAAGAATAGAAATAGTATAATTGGAGCCTAGACATCTTCCACTACAGCTAACCCAGCAGATGTAGACCAATCTTTCCACAAATTTGTGTTAACATCAGCAACAGCCACAGCAGGCACAGAAGCAATACTAAAGATATTCCAGAGTGCAGGTACGTGACATTAATGTATCACACTAAAAAATGCAATATCACCTAGTCTGTACAGTCTGAGATTGTGGTGCAAAGGTCCTTGCAGATCTTTGACTTGTTCATCTTTATGAATGTTAGGCAGTCTACTTTCTCAGGGGACAAAAATTCAAAAAAGGGAGGAGATTGAACGCAAAAATGAAATACACATGTGGGTAGTATACAATTGTAATAAGAGTAAAAGTTAAATAAAGAAAGAAGAGAATATCCACCACGTGTGTATTTATGGATCTATTGTAGACTCATCAGAAAACATGCATGCAAAAAAAGAAGGAATAACCAAAGATACAAGTCCAAATATGTAATTAAAATTATACAGCTTTATTAAAATACATTAAAACATCTGGGGTGGGGGGGGGAGAGACTGGTAGCAAAAAAGGATGCAATTCCAAAGCAGCACTCATAGAAAAATATATGATTAAGGACATATACTTAATGAATGATTACTGTGAATAATAAACATAAGCAAAAACGTATAATCCAAATGAGAAAAAGGAATATATTAAAGTGCAGATGTTCTGTCATCTACATTAGCATAATAATATCCATACACTGTTTGTTGACCATAAGGATATATCACTGCATACTGGTGATTGTATAGTTAGAATAGGTGGTTTGAAAAAAGTGCATTTTCCAGTGCATATTTGGGAAGTCCAATGTCACAAAGGGGACATTATAAGAAAAACATACGGTACATAGTATATAAAATAAGGATTGCCCGCAGGCTATATCTAATTATGGATATAACATAAGCCCCTTGGTGGACTGTACTTGTATAGCTGAGAGGAGTGAGTGTGGCGATGGAGCGTCTTCCCCGACACATGTTTCACCATCTGCCTTCATCAGGGGTCAGCCAGCTGCGCTAATCCATCAGGACAAGACCTGCAGCGCTGAAGATACGTTCTGAGAGAACACTGGCTGCCGGGCATGTAAAAACCTCCAAGGCGTATGAGGCAAGCTCAGGCCACGCATCTATTTTGGAAGACAAAAATGTGAAAGGGTCCAAACTCTCCCTGATGGTATTGATATTCAGTTCTAGATACTCCTGCACCATCCTCTCCATTCAGACACTGCATGTAAAACTTGGATTTTGTTGTGCTGGTGCACGAGCAGGTCTAAAAAAAAAAGTGTCAAAGTACTCACAGAAATTGCTTCTTCCAAATCCACCACTGCTGCTGCTAATGTTTTGGCATTGATGAATTGACGTGCTGAAGGTTGGAAGTCTAGAGCTCTGATGCAAACTGGGCGCTTCACCGCTGTCTTGGGGAAAGCTGTCTTAAGGTTGTGTAAAAGCGTGGTTTAGATACACCAGCATTCGCCGAGACGCTTTCCAAGGCAGGAAGCATCTGGCAAAGTGTGGCTTTATAATGTGGATCTAACAGAGTGGCAACCCAGTAGTTAGCATTATTCCTAATCTTAAGTATACTGGGATCATGTTGCAAATAGTGCAGCAAGAAGGCACTCTACCATGAGGTCCAAGCCCATGCTGTATTGGTGGCTGGGAAACAATAAGGCTCATTTTCTCCATCCCCTCCCACCAACCACGAACAGCAGAGAGAGGAGGATTATCTTCTTCATCTGACAGTTGCTCACCCATCACCTCTTCCTCCTCCATTTGTCCCTTGGATTTTGAACCTTCGATAACAGTTTGTCTGCTATCACCAGCCCCCCTCGATTGCAGTAATCCTCCATCCCTTGGCACCTGTCTGTGTGACGACAGTCTGGAACTTAGAGACAATGTTATCCCTTACGCATCCTCTTCTGCTTCCTCCTCTTCTTCTGGGACCACCATCTCCTCCCACAGGCTATTCAAAGTCTGCTCCAGCATATACATAACCAGAATAGTGATACTGATGACGGCGTTGTCAGCACTAACCATCTTAGTAGCCATTTCCAAACTGCAGAAGAGTACAGAGGTCCTTAATCTGTGCCCACTCTGTAAACGTGATATGTGCCATGTCCGTACTGAGTTGGCCCAGGCTATACGACATGACATACTATGTCATGGCTCATTGCTGCTGCCACAGTTGCTGCAACATGTGCAGAGTGGAATTCCATCCTGTCAGCACATCACATATCAACCTGTTAACTGGCATGGACAAAGACTTCTGCATCAATGCAACTCGATATGGTGCGAACGGCGGAAATGAGCACACAGCTTCCATACTTTCTGGAGCAGTTCACCAAGGCCAGGATAGTGGTGGAGAAAATGCTGTACCACCAGGTTGAGGACGTGAGCCAGTTGGAGCGCCCCGCGGGGCCTGGGGGTACTCGGTATCGGGCCCGTCAACTTCCATGGGGGACGGTGTCACGGCGGCGGCGACCCGGTCCGTGGCCCAGAGGCGTCCAGTAATAAAATAGGGGAAAGTTGTGTGGTATTTATGTGGTAAAAATGAAGATTAAAGTTATTAGATGGTGAAATACGTGACGCCACCTGTGGTATTCTGGTCAAAGGTGACCAGCGCTGCGGTGTTGTTCCTCTGGGATGGATGTTGGGTGCAGCTATGATGTTGTAGCCCTCCACAGGTAGGGCTGTAGTCCCAGGGCAAAGATGTTAAATAAATGGTAAAAATGGCTGTAAACTTTGGGGTGCAGATAAATGAGAGAAAGACACAGAGAGGTGTAGTTTCTTTACCTTTTCACTGGTAATAGGTTGCAGTCCGGAGTACCACATACAGATGATGGAATGAGTCCGGCTCACCTGGAGGCTTTCAGGGGATCCACCTTGCCAGGTGGGGATTTAGGACCTTCCTTTCTGCGCTTTGTGTGTGGGTCTCCGCTGTATATAACTATGCTGCGACCCTCTATTCGTGATGGTTTCACTAACCTGTACGGCTGTCAGCGTGAGCCTATTCCACGGGTACCGTTCTCTTCACCGTCAGCCGCAGGCTCCTTATCTGCTGACGTGCCCTCAGGTGTTCAATGTGCACAGGAATTTACAATCCCCTGTACTTTCAGATTCGGCTATCAGGGCGTACAGTTCCTGTCAGCCTAGGACTCTGATGTCCCTTTTCTCTTTATTAGCGCTTCTCTCAGGGGTCTGCTATATGCGGTATTTTAGCTTCCCTAGAGTCTCTCAGTCTCTGCTCTTGTCCTTTCCCTCTTCACAGATCAGTTCTGCCTATCGAGCTCCTCATCGATCAGCTCCCTGTCTTGAACTGACAGGATCTTCCAGAAAGATCCTTTTACCTCACGCCCTCACGTTTAACTGTCATTATCATTTCTCCTCACAGCTCACAGCTGCTACGTTTCCATGACCACCCCCTCAGCTGATTTCTAGCTGACTCACCAACCCCCTCTGCTGGCCAGAATTTATAAGGCATCTCCCTTTTCTGACGTGCAGCAGGAAATTGTGATTTTTAATGTATTACCTGGCATGGGTGGTCCCTTTCTGCCTCCAAGCATGACTTCACCTCTTACAGGGAGGTGATGTCACTGTGACAACCGGACTCTGGGGTGTCACACGTGCAAGGCACAAGTTTGAGTTTGCCTCGCCGTAGGACCGCCACTAGGTTTGCACCATTATCAGACATGGCCTTCCCTGGATGCAGGTTCAACGGAGACAGCCATTGATCAACTCCACAACTCTTCAGCTATATGACTGCGATCTCCTTGGCATATCAATTTTAATACTGCCTGATTGTGGTGAGCCCTGGCTGCGCAGTACGGAGGTGGTGGGGATTCACTCTGCACTGTTGGAACGCGTGTCTCATTAAGACAAAGGTTGAGGGCGCAGGTGGAGGCCCTAGAGGAGATAGAGGAGGCAGAAGCAGTTGTGTAAGTGTTAAATGTAGAGGTTTGTCCTGCAAGCCTTGGGGATTCCAAGACTTGTGGAGCAGTGCCTACCCCCACAGCCACCAGATTCACCCAGTGCCCAGTCAGCGAGATGTAACGCCCTTTGCCTTACTTACTTGTCCAAGTGTCTGTGGTGAAATGCACCCTGGCAGACAGAGATTTTGTCAAGGAATGGGTGATGTTGTCTGCGACATGCTGGTGTAGCGCAGGCACAGCTTTCTTAGAAAAGAAATGATAACTGGGCAATTTGTACTGGGGGACTGCGACAGCCATCAGCTTTCAGAAAACGTCTGTATCTACCAGTTGGAAAGGCAGCATTTCTGTGGCCAACAGATTGGAGCAGGTGGAGTTCAGCCTCTTAGCTTTGTCATGCATAGAAGGAAACAATCTTTTACATGACCCCAACTGCGGAACTGTTGGCTGCCTGAAGTGCTGAGAGAGGGTGGAGTACGGTGAACCAGGCAAATTGCTGGACTGTGTGAGAGGTGCAGGCGGAATTGTTACTGTGGATTGAGAAACTTGCGGTGTGCTCGTTCTTTGAGATCGGTCAAAAACAACAGGCATTTCCGCTTCCGTTACAGCTGACGACAGGCTCTCAGTCAGAGTGACTGGAGCAGGTAAAGAACTCGAGGTTCTGCGGTCGAAGACCTGAATCTCAATGGTTGGCACAGGAACAAATGAGGAGGAAGAAGTAGCAGATGTGATTGATGGGGCGGCTAATGGTTGTTGAGGTCCGCTGGTCTGCATTTTTGTGCAGTTAGATTCCCAGAGTAAAGCATGTTGATTGCGCATGTTTTAAGGTTCATACATGTAGTAGTCAAATTATTGCAGTTTTTACCTCGACTCAGTTTTTTTTGCAAAGTTGGCAGATTACATGAGTAGGGTCATTCTTTGCAGTGTCAAAAAAGGCCCAGCCTAGGTAAGCCTTGCCACCCCTGCGAGCTGCAGACCCACAGATGCTGCTGGTCACAGCCACAGTTGTGGCTGAGGATGCATTGCTCATTGTGGCTGCATCACTACGTGTCTGCAACGTATGGCACAATGTAATATTCTTGTCTTCCTCCTCAGATGACCTACTCAACTGTGTGCCTCTATGCTCACTCCAACTGGGATCTAACACCTCATCATCATCATCCTCTGTGATATCACATTCCTCTACCTTGGAGTCGCCCTCCTCCTCTTCCTTCCCTGACAGCACAGTAAAGTCTGTGTGAGCTTCAGATATCTGAGTCTTATCAGAATCACCTCCCCCCAGGGGTTAACAGCTGACGATAATGGTCAGGATGCTGTTCGGACCCTACTTTGTCCTGCCCCGGATCCAAGCTAAAAAACATTTGGGCATCGGTCCAGATTTCCTCCTCTTGACTCTGTGAAGCTTTTGAGTACACTTCTGATGATCATGGCAGCTGTTCAGACTCACCCATCTGTGGTTCCGTACTGTCAGTTGTATAGTTGGAGAGTTGGGACGTGGAGAGAAGCAAGGGGAATTTGGGTTCCACCTCTGTTGACTGTACTGAGTTTGATGTTGAGATGAAGGAAGAGGAGGAGAGACCACTTGAAGTTCCGCTTGCCATCCATTCGAGCGCATGCTCTTTCTGGGCCACATCAGCAAGGTGTACCACTGTGCGTCTGCCAAAGAAAGGTAGTGGTATGGCCCGTCCAGTAGCAGAAGTTGTCAGTTGTCTTTGCATAGATCGTTACATTGCTTCACTAGTGCTTTCGGAAACATTACCACCTACCCCATGTACACCTTGAATACCAAGCCTATTTCCCCTGCCACCACGGCCTTGCTTTTTCTCAGTCATGTTGCTCAGATAGTGCGGTAGGAGCAAAGTATTAGCAACAAAAATTGAATTGAATTTCAGCAACAGTAATTTCCAAGGTGAAATATAGCATGCTGTATCGTGTTAGTCACAGAAAAAAATTATTTGAGTGTAGATGAGGCCTGAATGACAAATATGTGCTACAAACAATTTGAAAGTCAGATATCCCCTACTGTATGACGTTAGGAACAGAAGAATTTTTTATGGCCTCAGAATCAGGCCTCTATAACAGACTAGATGCTACAAACTATTTTAAAGTCAGGTCCCTACTGTATGATGTTAGGAACACAAGAATTTTTGGGTGGCCTCTGGATCAGGCAACTGCAGTTTAATTTTAACTTAACAAAATGACAAAGTGTGATACGACGGGCTGTCTAACATTTTGCAACTTAATTTTTATTTTTTTTAATATGCCTTAAGTCTGCAGACAGTTTCATATCACCATAACACTAAATGACAAGGTGTTATACAGCACGATTTTTCACATTTAGCTAGTGAAAAAATATTATTTATAATGCTATACTCATGCATGAAGCACAATAGAAGCAGTGCACAACACACTTATAGGACATGTGCCCTGCTGGCTTTGTCTGTTGACCTCAGTAATGGCAAAAAAAGTGCTGGAAGGTAAATTTAACAGCCACACTGGACACTAGCTAGCTACACTATCTGACTGATATACAACTGTCTAGGTTACTAGCTAAAATCTTACTGCTAATGGTGCCAGCATTAGTAGCAGCCTTTCTGAGCTGTTACAGTGTCAAAATGGCACCAAAACAAGATGTCCATGCTTTATATGGAGAGGGACTTGTGATTTGAGCAGCCATTGACACAAGCCGTTGTGTCAGAACATTGTGGGTGTTTTCTGCGCCCCAATTGGCCAGCCACAATTTGTACACATAAAGTTAGGGGAAAAAATTACTATTTACAAGATTGCCTTGCCTCTGAGCTTTGCAAACCACCTCCCCTCATCAAACATGTGCCAAACACTCACGATATACCACCATTATTGTTGCTAAAGTGCTGAAAGGGCAACGCAAATATTTTCCCGCACTTTTTACCAAATGTTACCTATTTTTTCCGATTTTATAAAATTTTGCTCGTGTTTCCGATTACGAATCCAAATGTGTCATTTTTGGTGGCATCTGGATCAGGCCTTTATAACACACTAGACGCTACAAACTATTTTAAAGTCAGGTCCCCTACTGTATGATGTTAAGAACACAAGAATTTTTCAATGGTCTCTGGATCAGGCCTCTACAGCTTAATTTCAACCAAACAAAATGACAAAGTGTGATACGGTGGGTTGTCTAACTTTTTGCAGACAGTTTCAAATCACCATACCACTAAATGACAAGGTGGGATACAGCAGGCTTTTTCACATTTAGCTAGTGAAAAAATATCATTTAGAATGCTAAACTAATGCATGGATGGAGGACAATAGAAGCAGTGCACAACACACTTGTAGGACATGTGCCCTGCTGGCTTTGTCTGTGCACCTCAGTAATGGCCCCAAAAAAAAAAAAAAAAAAAGCTGGAAGGTGAATTTAACAGCCACACTGGACACTATCTAGCTACACTCTCTGACTGATATACAACCGCCTAGCTAACTAGCTAAAATCTGGGATACAGCTGGCTTTTTCACATTTAGCTAGTGAAAAAATATTATTTATAATGCTATACTCGTGCATGGAGCACAATAGAAGCAGTGCACAACACACGTGCAGAACATGTGTCCTGCTGGCTTTGTCTGTGGACCTCAGTAATGCCAAAAAAAATGTTGGAAGGAAAATTTAACAGCCACAATGGACACTAGCTAGCTACACTATCTGGCCGATATACATCTGCCTAGCTAACTAGCTAAAATTTTACTGCTAACAGTGCCAGCGTCAGGAGCAGCTTCTCTGCGCTGTTACAGTGTCAAAATGGCGCTAAAACAAGATGTCTGTGCTTTATACGGAGAGACATGTGATTTGTGCAGCCAATGACACAAGCCGTTGTGTCAGGACATTTTGGGTGTTTCCTGCACCCTGATTGGCTAGCCACAATTTGTAAACATAAAGTTAGGGGGAAAAAATTACTGTTTACAAGAACGCCGTGCCTCTGAGCTCTGCAAACCCCCTCCCTTCATCAAACACGTGCCAAACACTCATGATACACCACCATTATTGCTGCTAAAGTGCTGAAAATACTATTGTGGCAACGCAAATATTTTCCAGCACTTTTTACCAAATGTTACCAATTTTTTCCGATTTTATAAAATTTGCTTGTGTTTCCGATTACGAATTTGTGCAGATTTTATTTTTGGTGATCGTTTTCCAAACAAATTCGCTCATCACTAATTAAGACCCATTTAGATCTTTCATTTTTCTACAAATATTAAGAAATTAAGATTTTATTATTCCGAGGTCCCAATGTCTGTATTTTAATAGATGAAGAAAATTTTGTGACTTTTGGTGTTTTCTCGATAATGTCTCGCCAAAATGGGCAGAGCTGGGGTGGGGCGCAACGGGGGGTGTGATGCCATAGCTTGTCTTATTCATGTCTGGATTAAGATTTCTGGCCTAGTGCATGAAGGTGCATGCCACTTGCCAGACTCTACATATAAATCAAAAGGCGTAGAATCTAGATATCTGGCGATTTTTGCACCATAGTCACTATACACGGGATAGATCTTTGCAGGAGAATCTAAAAATATTTCACTTGAATCTTGATTCTGATGATTAAATGTTTGTATACAACTTACAGATACCAATGATCCAGAAAACGAATTGTCAGTTACTTGTGTTAGCTTCTGTATTATGTTTTTCTCAGCACTGAACATGTTAAGTAAGCTTCATTTAGCACACAAAGAGATACGTAGTCACTAAACTATTTTACTGCTATAAATAGGGAAAGCAAAGGAACCACCTGTCAATCTATTGTCTCCATTCTCTCCTGTGAACGCTTGTCTGACCGCTTGTTCGGAATTGTTTGGATAACAATTCAGCTACGAAACAATTGATATTTTCATTGCAATTTAAGAACCGTACAGCTGCTGGAAGATTTTCACAAGTTATATGTGCTGTATGTTACCATGCAATCTAAATATTTTACAACAGCTAAGCAGCCTTTCTTTTAAAGTGAATCTGTCACCCCTTTTTTCGAATATGAGTTGCTGGCACCGACATAAGGGGCTTATCTACAGCATTCTGTAATGCTGTAGATAAGCCCCCGATGTAACCTGAAAGAGAAGAAAAATGAGTTAGATTATACTCACCGGGAGGCGGTCCGGTCTTGGTCCAAGGGGTGTTGCGGTCCGGCTCTTCATATGATGCCTTGCCTCTTCTTTCCTTCCTGTCGGGGCTCCAGCGCAGGCGCACTGCTCTGCCCTGTTGAGGGCAGAGCAGAATACTGCAGTGCGCAGGCGCCGGACCTCTCCTGGCGCCTGCGCACTGCAGGATTCTGCTCTACCCTCAACAGGACAGAGCAGTGCACCTGCGCAGGAGCCACGACAGAAAGGAAAGAAGAGGATGGCATTGTATGAATATGGGAGGCACCAGATCGGACGGCGACACCCATCGGACCGGACCGGACGCCGGGGTGAGTATAATCTAACTCTTTTTTCTTATCTTTAAGGTTACATCGGGGGCTTATCTACAGCATTACAGAAAGCTGTAGATAAGCCCCTGATGGGGTGACAGATTCCCTTTAAGAAGATAAAACACTTATAAAAGAGGATCAGACACTGATTACATTTTATAAGGAGGGTATTGTAGATAGATTAACGCTCCAGAGAAGATAAAAGACATATAAGTTCATAGGCAGTAATAACTTTTCACTAGAGTTTGTAACTGTACTGAAGGCTTCAACAGACACTGCGTGCCTGAAGATTGGCAACCCTTCCACACAGCACTATCAAATATTGAAATTGCCAGAATACAATAGCCCTTCAAGAAATATTTGATTTATTATCTTAACCCCTTAGCGACTGCTGATACACATTAAAACGGCATCCACTAAGGGTACGAACAGGAATAAGGCTGTAGCAATCCCCAGAGTCAAAAAATCACCAGGAGCTCGGCTACCGGGGGCAGCTGAGATGCCAGAGAACAAGATCAGGGCTGAATTTTCCAGTGTCCGATCACAAACAAAAAAGTGTGACAGATATTTCAATGATTTCTCTCTCTTCTGACATGATATACATGTCAGAGGAGAGAAAAATGATGTCCCCCAAGACCACCCGGTGCCATCTCCTGGTCTCTCTTGATCAGTCCCCCAACCCAGCGTCATCTTACTGGAAAAACAAAAAGGCGGGCACATGCGCAGTGCACCCACTGAGATCCGGTACCCGGCAACAATAGGACATTTTGCCTATTGATTCCTTTTATGATTATTTTCAATTGTTTGTGTCAGCATTGTATCTGGAACATTATATTATTATTAGTCACATTATATTTATTAGTGTGTCCAGTGATAACTGAGTACTATCATTGCTCAAGTGACCCTATGAAGAGGCAATATTTTTTTTGGCATTTACATATACGTATAGTCGTATCTTGGTCTATATTACTGGGAGTTGGCACGTTCCTTTATGTGAGGCATTCTGCTTTTTATTCTTAAATTTTGTTTGCTTTTAATTGCATATTTAAATGAAGTTTTTTTTATGGATCTCTTCGATTCCCCTCTTTTATTGTAAGTAGGGGTTTGAGTAACATATTCTGAGGTGAAGTGCCATATTTCAATTTTTATTTGGACATTATATTTATATTGTTGAATCTTTGGGTGCTAGACTTAGGGTGGAGACCTCCATGCATTGTGAGGAGATTCTGTGAATTCACATCTGCAGCTTCCATCTCTTCTTTTGGCCAGAACACTATAGTGAATTGATGTCTCATTCTTTTTTCGCATACAGCTTGATGTCATCCATGTAGAGGAGTGGCTGATGGTGCTTCCACTCTTGAACTTGTATCCATAGCCAAACTCTGTAATTATCTGACTGACGAGGTTCAAGCCTATGCAGAACAGCAATGGGGACAGTGCATCACCTTGGTATATGCTGCATTTGATGGCCACTTGTGCTAGTTGCCTTGAGTTGACTTCCAATGTTGTTCTCCATTTCCCCATTGAGTTTCTGAGAAAGGTTCTTAATTTCCTGTTGACTTTGTAGAGAGCCAAGCATTCACAGATCCATGTGTGTTGCATTGAGTCATAGGCTTTCCTGTAGTAAATCCAGGCTATGCTGAGATTGGTCTTTCTGGATCTTGAGCGACTGCTCTATCTGCTAGGAGCTGGTGCTTAGAGCCTCGGATGTCAGTCCCAATGCCTTTCTGAGCTGGATTCATATACTGTTTCATACGGTTCTGTAGCTTGGTGGCTATGATGCCTGACAGGAGTTTCCATGTTGTTGTAAGGCAGGTTATTGGGCGGTAATTGGATGGAACTGTTCCTTTGTGAGTATATATACAGTCATAGCTGAAAGTGTTAGAAGTGTTCCAACAAATGAAGTATTACAGCTACAGTGCCATTGGTTGTAAACTGCTTGATTATGTTGCGCATCATGGAAAAGGAAAATCATGATCTCTAGAGATGGATTTGTAACCTTGAGTTAGTTCATATTTTTCAACAATTATGGTTCTAAGGTGCTCAAACAGTTCTCTTCTCCTTTTGTTCTACATACTTAGTGGGGCACACGTAGCCTCACAATACAGAGATTGAGTCAACTTCTCCCGTTTTTATGAAGTTTCAGGTGTGATTTTCATATTGCCCACAGATGTTACGTGCCACAGGTGAGTTTGAATGAGCGTCACATGCTCGAAGCAAAGTTGTTTACCCACAATTTTGGATATGTGCCAACAAGTTTGTCTGACCCATTTTGGGGATTTGGTGTGAAATTCCGTCCAATTTGCCCTTTATTCTTTGCTTTTTTGTTTACCAATACACACATAGGAAAATAACATGTGTATAACAAAACATGTGAAATTGCAATGATTTTCTGGGAGAAATACTTAATTTTCTGGAACAATTTCAAGGGTGCCAACACTTTCAGCCAATACTGTGTGTATATTAATTTGATTTTAATTAGAATTTTGTTTATTTTGCCCATTATATATTCATTTATTGTTGATGGGAATCATGAGAGAGTCAGGTAAAAGTCTAAGGCAAAAAATACAACATTGAAAATAAACACCTTTACAAATTAACAGGCATCAAGGAACAGTGATGCTATTGCAAGATGTAGCAGTTCTGAGCAGATACAGTCATGGCCAAAAGTGTTAGCATTCTTGAAATGGTTCCAGTCGACACAACTCACCTAACTGCAATCTTTAATCTCTCCCTCTCCTCGGGCATTTTCCCATCCTCCTTCAAACACGCCATCGTTACTCCATTACTAAAGAAACCCGCTCTCGACCCATTCTGCACAAACAACTACAGACCAGTCTCCAGTCTCCCCTTCGTCTCTAAACTTTTGGAGCGCCTAGTTTACTCCCGCCTTACCTGTTACCTCTCCACTCACTCTCTTCTAGACCCTTCATAGTCCAGCTTCCGCCCCCTACATTCGACTAAAACTACACTCATCAAAGTGACCAATGACCTTCTGACAGCAAAACGTAACAGTGACCACTCTCTACTTATTCTTCTTGACCTATCTGCAGCTTTTGACACTGTTGACCACCATCTCCTACTCTCTAGGCTCCAGTCACTAGGCATTAAGGACACTGCTCTCTCCTGGTTCTCTTCCTAGCTTTCTGACCGCTCCCTGTTTTGTTTTCTGGCCCCACATCATCTCCTCTTCCTCTCGCTGTCGGGGTACCTCAGGGCTCAGTCCTTGGCCCCCTTCTTTTCTCTCTCTACACAGCCCCAATTGGACAGACCATCAGCAGATTTGGCTTTCAGTATCATCTTTATGCTGTTGACACACAACTATATATGTCATTCCCCAACCTTACCCCCGAATGCCAGTGACTGTCTGTCCGCAGTCTCCAACATCATGTCCGCTCTCTATCTGAAACTCAACCTCTCCAAAACTGAACTTCTTCTGCTACCGCCGTCTACTAACTTCCCTAAATCTGACATTTCCCTCTCCGTAGGTGGCACCACAATAACACCCCGGCAGCAGGGGCCCTATCTGGGTGTTATGTTTGACACCAATCTCTCCTTCACATCCCATATACAATCTCTTGCCCGCTCTTGCCACTTACACCTAAAGAACATCTCTAAAATCCACCCTTTTCTCACCATGGAAACAACAAAAACCCTCACTGTAGTAATGAACCACTCCCGCCTGGATTACTGCAACGCTCTATTAATTAGCCTCCCCATTGCTCAACTATCCCCTCTCCTGTCCATACTTAATGCAGCAGCAAGGGTCATCTATCTGGCTAATCGGTACTCGGACACGTCCGCTCTTCGCCAGTCCTTACATTGGCTGCCCATTCATTATAGGATCCAATTCAAAGTACTTGTTCTCACCCACAAAGCTCTCTACAGTGTAGCACCCCCCTACATCTCCTCCCTCATTTCTGTCTATCGGCCTAACCGACCGCTGCGCTCTGCAAACGACTTTCAACTAACCTCTGCATTAATCCGTACCTCCCACTTCCGACTCCAAGACTTCTCCAACGCTGCGCCAATCCTCTGGAATGCTCTACCCCAAGAAATTAGGACTATCCACAATTTGCATATTTTCAGGCACTCCCTCAAAACACATTTGTTTAGAGCGGCCTATCACGTTTACTAAGCAAAGTCATTCCACTGTATGTGTAGGTGTGCATCTGTAGCCCATTCACTATCTCCATCCATCCCTCACTCCCTCAAGATGGCTGGACCATCATTGTAAATACACCATTGTAAATACATACCTGTACTTTGTATCTCCCCCACCTCATTGTAGATTGTAAGCTCTCACGAGCAGGGTCGTCTTATTTTGCTTTAATTACTGTATTGTTAACGTTGTTACTTATGACTTGTGTTTTGAAACTGTTAAACTGTAATGCGCTGCGGAATATGTTGGCGCTATATAAATAAAGATTATTATTATTATTCCAGAAAATAAAGTATTTCTCCCAGAAAATTATTGCAATGACAAATGTTTTGTTATGCACATATATATTTGTGTGTATATGAACAGCACAAAAAAAAAACAGGATAAAAGACAAATTGGACATAATTTTGCACCAAACCCTCAAAATGACAGGTCAAAATTGTTGGCACCCTCAACTTGATATTTGGTTCTCTCTCTCTGCAGGAGTTCATTGGGATTTAGATCTGGACTTATTGCCAGGTTGTAGTAGACTGCATCTGAGTGTCCGTCTCCAGTAGGCGTACAGGTGCGAAAATGAAACACAATAGAGCACACGTTCGTAAGCACCATTATAGCCTATGGCTCCGTCGGCACATACAACCAAATCCTTTTTAACTGGAGGTTCGGACGTAAGCCCTGACGAAACCAGCGAACAGGTGCCAAAACACAGTCTGAAAGTACCCTAACAGTAAAAGTGATAAATATTGAAAGCTTCATAAACTAATCAAACTGATCATTCATTAGCACTAAACAGATGGCATTTAGGGCTTTAAACCAAACAATTGGTTAACTGATATCATATAATATAATCAATGTTTATCTGGCATTTCAGGAATGGCAGAGCAAGCTACTTTATATTGGAGTTGTATGCATTTAACTGTTATCATGGTGACAATGTGTTCATTATTTGCCTCACAAATACTTAGACACTGTGTGGGATTTATGTCTCAGAAAGCCATTCTTTTGGTGAAATGACAAAGGAGAGCCAAGATCAGGGTTTATGAATTGGGACCTGTGGAGGAACAGAACAAGTAAGCAGTGTGACATTCAGAACAGAACAAATGTAACTTCAAACATTTCTGAAGTCTGTTTCTGGTGTATTCAGTAAAAGATATATATTCTTCAGAAGGTTCCGGAGATTTGTGAAGCCCTCCAACATCAATAAGTATATAAAATAAGATGTAGCCTCTGAAGAACTTTACCAAAATAGAATATTATAGTCTAGGACGCACTCTATTCATGAAATTTCCAGAAAAAGATATTGCTTTTTTCGTGTTTTATTGAATACTTTTATTAAATTAAAGGGATTGTCCACTACTTGGACAATCCTTTTTTAAATAAAGTACCGTATATACTCGAGTATAAGCCAACCTGAGTATAAGCCAAGGCCCCTAATTTTTGCCACAAACTGGGAAAACTTATTGACTCGAGTATAAACTGAGGGTGGGAAATGCAGCAGCTACTGGTAAACTTCAAAAATAAAAATAGATACTAATAAAAGTAAAATGGTGGCCCCATAAGATGCTCCATATTAATATATGCCCCATATAATGCTGCACAAAGGTTAATGGTGGCCCCATAAGACGCCCCATATTAATATATGCCCCATATAATGCTGCACAAAGGTTAATGGCGGCCCCATAAGATGCTCCATATTAATATATGCCCCATATAATGCTGCACAAAGGTTAATGGTGGCCCATAACATGCTCCATATTAATATATGCCCATATAATGCTGCTATGATTTAAAAAAAATGGCATACTCACCTCTCCTTGCTGCACGCTGCTCCTCAGCATCACCGGCTCCCTGCAGTGACTGTTCAGGCAGGGGGCGTGCACTAAACATGTCAACGAGCCCTCTGACCTGAAACATCATAGCCAGAGGACTCGGGAGACTGAGCGCAGTGGTGGAATGGGGACAGTTGAATATGGCAAGGCTCACCCTCCCCCAGTGCTACTCACCCTCCTGGCGTCTGCTGTTGTGAATTCTCTCTCTGGCTTCCCTCTGGTGATTACTGAAGGTAGTGGAGCTGGTCAGATTGACAGAGGGGTTGTGAGTTCTCTTTCTGGCCTCCCTCTGGTGGTTACTGGAGGTAGTGGAGCTGATCTGATTGACAGAGGCTTGCCACCTGATAATGAGGAGGCTGATTGGAGATCTGGGGTTTCTGATTGGGATTTAAGACAGCTGACTCCCTCTATCCCTGCTGGTGATTTTCTTCCTGTTCCTTCTGAGGTCTGATGTCTCCTGCTCTGTCCCTGCATGGTTCAGCTAAGTGGTTCATTTGCTATTCTGTTTGCATTTAATATGGTTTTGTCTATCTCTGCTTTTTGTGTGGGACAGCCAGCTCCGGCTGGGGCTGTGCTGAATCACCACACATATGTTACTGCTTGTGCCAGTTTGTTTTGTCCCCTGTTATATTGGTCTCTTTTTGCTTTGCTTTCAGAATATACCAGAGTGCTGATATAGTGGGGGCGAAGTCGTGCGACTTCAGTGTTTTTTGTACATCAGACGTGTTGGACTTTTTGCAGGGTTTTTTGTGTGATTGCAGACAGTGTCTTTCCTTTCCTGTCCTGTCTAGTCAGTGTGGGCACCATCATTTGCTCAGTCTATTTTCCTGCCTGCGTTTGTGTTTTCATCTTGTCTCACTGACAATATATGTTTGATGGCTATCTATTCCTTTGGGGTCTGCTCCGGGGCAGTTTAGATTTCCCCTTTCTTGCTTTAGGCTTAGTTAGCTCTCCGGCTGTGCCGAGTCATCTAGGATCATCATAGGCATTCTCCATGGCTACTGCTAGTTGTGTGGATAGGATCAGGGGTCTGCAATCCTCTTAGCTACCAACCTCTCTGGTTTTCTGTGGCTTAGCCTGGGCCTGCTATCCTCCTCGGTGACCCATTCATAACAGTCTGCATATCCGGCTCTGCCTCATCTCATTCCCAGCGTCTGCATCTCTCTTCCTGTCTTCTGCCTGTGCGGGTCACATGGTACCTCTCATTAAAGTCATGAATATGATCTCCACCCCAATGGGAGTGGAGACACGTCCATATTCATGACTAATGAGAGGTACCATGTGACCAGCACAGGAAGAAGACACGAAGGGAGATGCAGACGCTGGGACAGAGATGTAGCAGTGTCAGATATGCAGATGCCAGGAGGGTGAGTATGATGTCCCCTGCTCCCCCTCCCCTGCTGGCTTTCTGGTGTATGACTCGTGTATAAGCCGAGAGGGTCTTTTTCAGCCCAAGAAAGGTGCTGAAAAACTCAGCTTATACAAGAGTGTATACGGTAGTCCACCTTGTAAAATAAGAATAACAGATACTTACCTCCTACCTGAACTTGAACCATTATATTAATGAAATTGTCGGATCGTTTGTGACAATGCTATACCATATCAGCCATGCAGCCAATCAGTGGCTGTGATGGAATACGTTTGGTGCAACAACTCCATTTCTGTCTATGATTGTTTGCTTGCTAGATTTGTATGCTGTTTATAAAGTTAGAACAAAAGAAGAAAAAAAAACTCCCAGAGGCTCACATAGGGAGAGCATGTGACTGTATTTCCTGTTTTCTTGTGTCTGTGTATGAGAGAAGCAGCCTTCTATAGATGCTGCACAGAGACACACAAATGATTTATTCCTGATCTATTAGGCTTATCATATATTGTTCCTGTTTTTCCTGAATAAAGAAGCTCTGTTGTCACACGCTTGGAGAGTATCCTGAATAATCCGCTGCCAACAGGCTGCTATTGGACTACTGCGCTCTCACGATGCCCACTTATCCACCATTCATCCGAGGAAGCAAGGTGGGAGCCCAATAGCAACGACCTTTTGGTTGCATGGCCCACGTGGCATAACAATGACATCAATGTAACAATGCCAATGGCAGAGATGAGTATCTGAGTATCTATTTTATACAGTACTTCACTGAAAAAAGGGGTTGTCCAGGTAGTGGAGAACCCCTTTAAGTAATCATTAAACATTTCAAAATCTTTATATGCAGCACATTTTGGTTAAATACTATCAGTAATTCATATTTTGCTAGATCACTTTCAGATTGCTATAGTACAAATTCATTTTAGAGATCATATGGCCACAATGCCCAGACTTAACACAGCCATTGACAGGTGACCATAGTAACAGACTAGTGAATATGGTAACATAGATCACAATAAGACAGTAGTAGTGTCACTCTCATGCCCTGACTGGTATGCGTGAGCAAGGGGGTTGTGGCCCCACTGCCACAAACCAGACTACCCTGGAAGGAGCGTGACTAGGACAGCTGCCTTGGTTTTCACTGGAGCCTCTATGTCATGGGAGGCCTAGGTAACTTTAGGCTGAAACCCTGGGGCCCCTGCGGTGTCCCTCAGACTAGGGGAAACCCTGTCTGTCCCTTAACCCAGGGTTTACACTGAAGGTGTGCCTGCCTGGGCCTCCACCCTGTCCTTGTCTCCTGTCCAGCCCTAAGCTGAACCCACCACCCTCCACCCAGTGAGGAGACCAAACACCAGACCCCACAAATAAGTATGGACAGGGATAAAGGAAACGCACCACACCGCATACACACAGGAGAATACAATAATGTGCAAGGGCAACCAAAAAATACAACAAAGGGAGGCAAAATGGCAACAACGGAATATACTACACCAGAAACTGTATGCTCCTTAGACCACCACTCCAGACCGGTATCGCTAGCACAAGGCAAGAGCTATAGTCGGCGACGCCCATAGTCACGCAGGACAATTTAAAGACAGAGGGCGTGGCTAAGCCCTCAGCCAGAATGACAACCTGGTTAACCCAATCCAAGCCGGATCAGAAGACCAACCAGCGCCGCTGAGAACCAAGTGGTAGGATGGGGTATTACCACTGTCTGCCGGACACCCTGGTGCGAACAGTGTCCAACATGACAGTACCCCACCTTCTACGAGGGACCCCAGGAACCTCACAATGTCGAGGACCCGGCTTGTCCGGATGGCGGCGATGAAACCCTGTAATCAGTCGGTCCGCATGTATGTCCGAAGCCGGCACCCAAATCCTCTCCTCAGGACCATAGCCACGCCAGTGGACCAGGTACTGTAGAGTGCGACGCACTACCCGAGAGTCAACCACCTTGGACACCTCAAACTCCAACGTGCCATCCACCAAGACGGGAGGCGGTGGCACCGGAGAGACATCAACAGCACCCATGACTTTCTTAAGTAACGCCTTGTGAAACACATTATGTATCTTGTATACGGCAGGTAACTCCAAACGAAATGCCACAGGGTTGATAATTGCAGAGATCCTAAACGGACCAATGAACCTGGGACCCAACTTAAGCGATGGTATTTTGAGTTTGATGTTCCTTGTAGACAACCACACCCAATCACCCACACATAAGTCCGGACCTGGCACACGTCTACCGTCAGCCACACGTTTGTACCTAGAACCTACATTCCGCAAGCGCTGCTTTACTCTCCTCCAAACGGATGACAATTGTGCTCCCAACTGATCCCCCTCAGGGACGCCCGCAGAGCACCCTTGGCGCAAGGTACAGAATTGGGGATGTTGACCATAAACACAAAAGAAAGGAGATTCCCCAGACGATTCCTGACAATGATAAACAAATCAGCCAGAGGAAGAAACGCCGACCACTCTTCCTGATTGTCAGACACAAAACAGCATAAGTATTGTTCCAGGTTTTGGTTCATATGCTCAGTCTGCCCATTCGACTGCGGATGGAAAGCTGATGAATGAGACAATTTAATCCCTAGGCGTGAACAAAAAGCTCTCCAAAATTTTGCCATAAATTGTGTACCTCTATCAGATACAATGTCAGATGGGACACCATGAAGTCTGACCACCTCGCGAATAAATACCTGAGCATGGGTCTTCGCATTGGGCAAAGATGGCAAAGCAACGAGATGCGACATTTTAGAGAACCGATTAGCTATTACTAGAGTTGAGCGATACCGTCCGATACTTCAAAATATCGGATCGGAATGGATCGGCCGATCTTTAAAAAAAGTATCGGTATCGCCGATGCCGATACCGGAAGTCCCATTCAAGTCTATGAGACTTCCGGTATCGGAATTGGAAAAACCCTTTCCTGCCCTTGTACAGCCTCTCGGGGGTCTGTACGGGCCTTCCGGGGGTCTCTGCCGGCCTGCCGGGGGGCTGTGCCAGCCTGCCGGTGGGCTGTGCGGACTGCCCGGGGTCTGTACACCCTGTGGGGGTATGTACCGGCCTGCCGGGGGGCTGTGCCAGCCTGCCGGGGGGCTGTGCACCCTGTGGGGGTCTGTACCGGCCTGCCGGGGGGCTGTGCCGGCCTGCCGGGGGGCTGCGCTGATGTCCGGGGGTCCATGCAGGCATCGTCCGATGGGACTACAAGTCCCATCGGGCGATGCCTGCTACCATGACAGTGATTGACACATTAGCCAATGATGGGACAGTAGTAGTCCCATCATCCGGCTAATGTGTTAAATATAAAAAAAAAAAAAATACTACATACATACATGCTACATGCATGCTACATACATACAACATACATACTACATACAGTCATATGTAAAAGTTTGGGCACCCCTATTAATGTTAACCTTTTTTCTTTCTAACAATTTTGTTTTTTGCAACAGGTATTTCAGTTTCATATATCTAATAACTGATGGACTCAGTTATATTTCTGGATTCAAATGGATTCAAATTTCCCACACAGCTTTTACCATAAAGTGAGACTAGGGATTTTTTTTTTTTTTTAAGTGGCGGAGGAATACAGTGCGGAAGGATACCTACCTTCCGTCATTGGATTCCTGCAGCCCGTAGAGAGCGGCAGCATCAGCTGATGCTGCAGTTCTCTACCCAAGATCGTCGTGGGACACACTCGTGGACTGCTTCGGATCATGGGTGAGTATTTTTGTGGTTTGTTATGTTAATATTTAGTCCGTAAAAGACAATGGCTTCGGGGAACAATGTGACAAGTATTGGTAAGTATGTTACTCTATGTTATATGTACTGTATGTCTATGTATGTATTGTATGAATGTATTGTATGTAGCATGCATGTAGCATGTATGTAGCATGTATGTAGTATGTATGTAGTATATATGTGGTATGTATGTAGCATGTAGTATGTATGTAGCATGTATGTAGTATGTATGTAGTATGTATGTAGCATGTAGCATGTATGTAGCATGCATGTAGTATATATGTGGTATGTATGTAGCATGTAGTATGTAGCATGCATGTAGTATGTATGTAGTATGTATGTAGTATGTAGTATGTATGTAGCATGCATGTAGCATGTAGTATGTATGTAGCATGCATGTAGTATGAATGTAGCATGTAGTATGTATGTAGCATGCATGTAGTATATATGTAGTATGTATGTAGCATGTAGTATGTATGTAGCATGCATGTAGTATATATGTAGTATGTATGTAGCATGTAGTATGTATGTAGCATGCATGTAGTATATATGTAGTATGTATGTAGCATGTAGTATGTATGTAGCATGCATGTAGTATATATGTAGTATGTATGTAGCATGTAGTATGTATGTAGCATGCATGTAGTATGTATGTAGCATGCATGTAGTATATATGTAGTATGTATGTAGCATGTAGCATGCATGTAGTATATATGTAGTATGTATGTTGTATGTATGTAGCATGCATGTAGTATGTATGTAGTAATTTTTTTTTTTTTTTTTTTTTTTACATTTAACACATTAGCCGGATGATGCGACTACTACTGTCCCATCATTGGCTAATGTGTCAATCACTGTCATGGTAGCAGGCATCGCCCGATGGGACTTGTAGTCCCATCGGACGATGCCTGCACAGACTCCCGGACATCAGCACAGCCCCCCGGCAGGCCGGCACAGCCCCCCGGCAGGCCGGTACAGACCCCCACAGGGTGCACAGACCACCGGCAGGCCGGCACAGCCCCCCGGCAGGCCGGTACAGACCCCGGGCAGTCCACACAGCCCCCCGGCAGGCCGGCACAGCCCCCGGCAGGCCGGCAGAGACCCCCGGAAGGCCCGAAATGACGGCGCATCATGATGCGCACACACACCGCATCATGATGACGTCATTTCGGCTGTCAATCAACTTTGAACTTCCGATTCCGATTCCGGAATCCGATATGACAAAAGTATCGGAAGTCAGTATCGGAATTCCGATACCGCTAATATCGGCCGATACCCGATACTTGCGGTATCGGAATGCTCAACACTAGCTATTACCAGAATGACCGTGTTCCCAGCCGAGGAAGGCAAATCAGTAATGAAATCCACGGGAATCTCAGTCCATGGCTTACTGGGCACACAGAGAGGATGCAATGTGCCAGCAGGACTGGAGCGTGGTGTCTTGGCCCGTGCGCACGTGGTACAGGCTGACACATATGAGGCCACGTCCTGCTGGATTTTGGGCCACCAAAAACGACGTGATACAAGTTCCAGAGTGCCCTTAACCCCTGGGTGGCCCGCCAGGACAGTATCGTGATGTTCCCCTAACACCTTTAAGCGTAGGTGTAGTGGCACAAATGATTTATTAGGAGGCAGATCCGGCGGTACCTCCTTCTGAGCCTCAGCAATCTCTGCCTCAACTTCTGTCGTGAGAGCAGAGACCACAGCTCCCTTTTGGAGGATAGGCACCAGATCCTCCCGTGGCTCTCCACCCGGAAAACATCTGGACAAGGCGTCCGCCTTAGTATTCTTAGAACCTGGTCGGTATGTTACAAAAAAATTGAACCGGGTGAAGAATAACGCCCAGCGAGCCTGTCTGGGGGACAGGCATTTAGCAGACTCTAAATAAAGCAGATTTTTATGGTCTGTTATAACAGTAATCTGATGGACAGCCCCCTCCAAGAAGTGTCGCCATTCCTCAAATGCCAACTTGATGGCCAACAATTCCATGTTACCAATATCGTAATTACGCTCGGCAGGCGACAGCTTCTTGGAGAAGTAGGTACACGGATGTAATTTGCCCAAGGATGGACCCTGAGACAGTACAGCCCCCACTCCAACCTCAGATGCATCCACCTCCACGGTAAATGGTAGGGAGACATCAGGCTGAACCAGGATGGGAGCTGAAGCAAAACTGTTTTTTAGGAATTCAAACGCGCGCACAGCAGCCTCAGACCAGTCAGAAAAATTGGTACCTTTTTTAGTCATGTCAGTGAGCGGTTTAGCAATCATAGAAAAATTCTTAATAAATTTCCTATAATAATTGGAAAAGCCCAGGAATCGCTGAAGCACCTTGAGATTATCAGGCCGATCCAACTGCAGCACCGCTTGCACCTTAGCGGTGTCCATTTTAAACCCTGAGGCGGAAATTACATAACCCAAAAAAGGTAATTCTTGGATGACAAATACACATTTCTCAAGCTTGGCATAGAGCTTGTTCTCCCTGAGCAACTGCAATACCTGCCTAACATGCTCTACACTGTGTTCCAAATTATTATGCAAATTGGATTTAAGTGTCCTAAAGATGTAATTTTTTGTTTTTCAAATAAACTCATAGATGGTATTGTGTATCAGGGCTCTTTGGATCACTGAAATCAATCTCAAACGCCTTTACAAGATGAGTTCAATTAAAGGAAAACTACTTAAGAATGATGTTCCACATTATTAAGCAGGACACAGGTTTCAAGGAATTTAGGAAAGAAAAAGGATCTCTCTGCTGCTGAAAAGCATCAAATAGTGCAATGCCTTGGTCAAGAGATGAAAACATTAGATATTTCCCAAAAACTTAAACGTGATCATCATACTGTTAAGAGATTTGTGGTTGATTCTGAGCACAGACTTGTTGTGCTGATAAATGCTGAATGTGGAAGGTTTCTGCCAGGCAAGTTCATTGGATTAAGAGAGTGGCTGCTAAAAAGCCATTACAAACCAGCAAACAGATATTTAAAGCTGCTGGTGCCTCTGGAGTCCCTCGAGCCTCAAGGTGTAGGATCCTTCAAAGGCTTGCTCTGGTGCATAAATCTACTATTTGGCCACCCCTTATCAGTGTTCACAAGCAGAAATGGTTGCAGTGGGCCCAGACATACATGAAGACTAATTTTCAAACAGTCTTGTTTACTGATGAGTGTTGAGCAACCCTGGATGGTCCAGATGGATGGAGTAGTGGATGGTTGGTGGATGGCCACTATGTCCCAACAAGGCTGCGACATAAGCATGGAGGTGTAGGAGTCATGTTTTGGGCTGGAATCATGGGGAAACAGCTGGTAGGGCTCTTTAAGGTTCCTGAAGGTGTGAGAATGACCTCTGCAAAGTATATAGAGTTTCTGTCTGACAGCTGTCTTCCATGGTATAAAAAGCAGAAATGTGCCTTCAGGAGCAAAATCATCTTCATGCATGACAATGCCCCATCTCATGCGGCCAAGAATACCTCTGAGTCATTGGCTGCTATGGGCATAAAAGGAGATAAACTCATGGTGTGGCCACCATCTTCCCCTATGGAGAACCTTTGGAGTATCATCAAGCAAAAGATCTATGAGGGTGGGAGGCCGTTCACATCAAGACAGCAGCTCTGGGAGGCTATTCTGACTTCATGCAAAGAAATACAAGCAGTAACTCTCCAAAAACTCATAATTTCAATGGATGCAAGAATTATGAAGGTGATATCAAAGAAGGGTTCCTATGTTAACATGTAACTTGGCCTGTTAGGAATGTTTTGAAGTTAAATAGCTTTTTTGTTCAGTGAATGTGACCTCCTAATGCTGCAAATTCCACAAATGAGCATTTTCAGTTCTTTAAAACATATCAAATGTTTAGAAATTCTAATGTGCCTAATAATTTGGAACAGTGCAATTTGAGTTTTTATTCATTTTGGAGATTATACTGTTATCATTGGGAGGTTTCTTCAATAAAATTTGATGTATACGCTAACTGGTGATGACCTTTATTAGACTGACTGTCATTTGTACTGACTATTTAGGAAAATCAGAGAAAAATATCATTTGCTTAATAATTTGGAACACAGTGTATGTGTGCATCACGGTCGCGTGAGTAGATAAGAATGTCATCAAGGTATATAATATCAAATTTCCCCAAGAGATGAGAAAAGACATCATTTATGAAATGTTGAAATACTGCTGGCGCGTTCGTCAACCCAAATGGCATCACAAAATTCTCAAAATGATCCTCAGGGGTATTAAATGCCATCTTCCATTCATCCCCATGACAGACTCTTATGAGATTGTACGCCCCCCTGAGGTCAAGCTTGGAAAACCATTTGGCACCAGACACCTGGTTGAACAAATCGGGTATCAGTGGCATTGGGTATGGGTCACGAACCGTAATCTGGTTGAGTTCCCTGAAATCCAGACACGGGCGTAATCCGCCATCTTTCTTCTTGACAAAGAAGAACCCTGCCGCCAACGGAGATGATGAAGGCCTGATGTGCCCTTTGCTTAGACTTTCTGCAATGTATTCATTGAGAGCTCGCCTCTCAGGATCTGAGATATTAAACATCCTGGCTTTCGGTAACTTGGCCCCCGGTTTTAACCTAATAGCACAGTCATAGGGTCGGTGCGGTGGCAGCTCTGAACAACCACTTTCAGAAAATACATCAGCAAAGTCCAGCAGTGGCTCCGGGATGCTGGGAGTCACAGCGGAGATACATGTGGCCAGACAAAGCTCCTGGCAATATCTGCTCCACTGGATTATGTCCTGGGTCTTCCAATCAATCACCGGATTGTGCATAGACAACAAAGGAAACCCCAGAACTACCTGAGCAGGTAAATTACTGAGCACCTTACATGTTACCCGCTCAGAGTGTAGGACCCCAATGTGGAGTTTTACATCAGCCACAAACTCTTTAATCTCCCCTTGTGAGAGAGGGGAGGCATTGATGGTAACCAACCGGATAGGATTAGGCAGAGTCTCCAACTTAAATCCCGCTGTACGCGCAAACTTTTCATCAATGAGATTAGCGGCTGAACCACTATCTACAAATACAGTAATCGACAGCTCTTGGCCCCTGATTACTACCTTGGCAGGGAGCTTACACTGGGAGACCACCACGGAGGATATGCAAAGGCTCAAACTAGACTCCTCCAAACCCTCTGAGCCTAGCAGTTTTCCGCCGGCACGTCTTTCTTAGGTACCAGGGGGCAAGCATTAATAAAATGTCCTTGTTTGCCACAAAAAAACAGACCCCTTGCTTTCTGGGCAAGGGACATTTAAGCTTGTTATTATGTGTATGTGATATACCAGCGTTCTGCATAGGTTCCACAGATTCACCCGAGGCAACCTCACCAGAGACTGCCCCCCCACAGGCAATGTCTCCTGCGACCTCTGACGAAAGCGGCAATCAATGCGCACTACAAGCACCATAGCAGCCTCCAGAGAGGCAGGAGTCTCAAACATTAGCAGAGCTTGTTTAACCCTTCCAGAAACCCCATGCAAAAATTGACTCCTCAGTGCAGGGTCATTCCATAGAGTGTCCACAGCCCAGCGACGAAATTCCGTACAATAATCCTCCGCCACTCGCTCACCCTGGAGTAGAGAGCGTATTTTAGACTCTGCTAACGCCAGTCTGTCAGGATCGTCATAGATTAAACCAAGAGCAAAAAAAAAAGTCTACGGACTCAAATGCTGGTGAATCAGAAGGTAGTGAAAAAGCCCATGCTTTTGGATCACCACTCAGCAAGGAAATTACCAAGCCCACACGCTAAGCCGCATTTCCTGAGGAGAGTGGATGCATACGAAAATACAATTTGCAGGATTTACGAAATACAACGAACTTACAGCGATCACCAGAAAATCGTTCAGGATGAGTTAACTGGGGTTCAGCTGCCCTGACTGCTGCCTCAGTTTGCACAGCAGGAACTGACAGGCCTTGTTGCTGGACCGCCCCCCTCAGTTCAGTGACCTGTATGGACAGAGCCTCCGGCTGCTTGGTTATGGAGACTATAGGATCCATGGTAAATAATCCTTTTTTTTTTGGGCCGACTATAATGTCATGGGAAGCCTAGGTAACTTTAGGCTGAAACCCTGGGGCCCCTGCGGTGTCCCTCAGACTAGGGGAAACCCTGCCTGTCCCTTAACCCAGGGTTTACACTGAAGGTGTGCCTGCCTGGGCCTCCACCCTGTCCTTGTCTCCTGTCCAGCCCTAAGCTGAACCCATCACCCTCCACCCAGTGAGGAGACCAAACACCAGACCCCACAAATAAGTATGGACAGGGATAAAGGAAACGCACCACACCGCGTACACACAGGAGAATACAATAATGTGCAAGGGCAACCAAAAAATACAACACAGGGAGGCAAAATGGCAACAACGGAATATACTATACCAGAAACCGTATGCTCCTTAGACCACCACTCCAGACCGGTATCGCTAGCAAGAGCTAGCAAGAGCTATAGTCGGCAACGCCCATAGTCACGCAGGACAATTTAAAGACAGAGGGCGTGGCTAAGCCCTCAGCCAGAATGACAACCTGGTTAACCCAATCCAAGCCGGATCAGAAGACCAACCAGCGCCGCTGAGAACCAAGTGGTAGGATGGGGTATTACCACTGTCTGCCGCACACCCTGGTGCGAACAGTGTCCGACATGATACTCTGATGGTGAGGTTAGGCTTGTGAAGCAGGCAGCTGCCATGTGCCACTCCAGGGTGGTGTCTGGCTGTGGCTGCTGATCCCATTTGGGGAGTCAGTGGCACAGCTGAGACACTGGCAGGCAGGCACAGCAGAAACTCGAGCAGGCAGGCACGGCTGAGACACTGGCAGGCGGGCACGGCTGAGACACAGGGCAGGCTGGCACATCAGAGACACAGGGCAGGCTCGCACAGCAGAGACACAGGATAGGCTGGCACAGCAGAGACAGGGCAGGCTGGCATGACAGAAACACAGGGCAGGCTGGCATGGCTGAGACACAGGGCAGACAGGAATGGCAGAGATACAGGGCAGGCTGGCATGGCAGAGACACAGGACAGACAGGTGTGGTGCATGAGGGAACAGGTAGAGACCTGTTCACACAGCAGATGCTGGTACTCAAACAGACAGGAGGGAGTGGAGAATGACAAAACAGGTTTGGACCTGTTCACACAGGAGGTGCAGGTACGGATACAGGCAGGAAGGAGTGGAGAATGAAGAAACAGGTTTGGACCCGTTCACACAGGAGGAGAACCGCTAGACTGTGGGGAAGAGCTGGAGAGCAGCAAGAGGTTCTGCAGCAGCAGAATCAGAACCACAAGAGCACGGAGCACTAAAGAGTACAGAGCAGGAAGTGTCGCTAGAGAGCGGAGTACAGGCAGAGCGCTGCAAAAGTGCGGAGTACGGGCAGAGCGCCACAAGAATGCGGAGTACAGGCAGAGCACCGCAAGAGTGCAGAGTACAGACAGAGCGCTGCAAGAAGTACTGCAGCAGCAGAACCAGAACTAAGCAGGGAGAGGGAACACATGGAAAGACAAAGCTAGGACAAAGAGACCAGGATATTCTGCCTCCTGGAAAGCAGACAGAGAGAACCAAGCAAGGCTAGGACTAAGACCTCCAGAAAAGGAGATAAACAGAGCTAGACCTGGCAGCTCAGTAGCAAGACACTGAGTAAACACATTGCACAGGCAGAGTCCTTTGGGAGCAGCTGCCCTAAATACTAGCAGGCTCTTGGTAATTGGCCAGGGACACATTAGACAGATGCACACTGATCCCATAAGAATCAGAGTTCTGGCGCTGCCCCCTATACAGACAGCCAGGAAATATGCACAGAGCAGACAGGAGACAAGAGGCACAGAGCATGGAGCTGGCAGCAGACAGAAATCACAGCATGGCCTGGAGCAGTGAGAAAGTTGGTGAGTGGGGAATGGGAGGCCATGCAGTGATGCCAGCAGGGTTGTTACAAGTAGCTTGATTATTATGCAAACACTCCCTAAAGCACTCTCTGTCCACATTAATGGAAGGGTTCCTTACCACAGTATTTAATATTTGGTATCTCCTGACACCACTCAAAATACAAATGGGTGTAATTTAATTCATCCTATGTTTCCTAAACTTAATTTATTTGCCTGTCCTGGATTTTCTCCCATATGAGTCTCATTTATGATTGTTCTCAGTAACAAAGAAAGCCAATAAGGCAGTGAGTATTACCTTACCTTCGAAGAATGGTTTGATGAACCCACACCTCACCACCCCGCCTGACATCTATATTACATCAGGAGGGTCACATAATGCGGTCTCCCCACTTCACCAATGTTCCGCAGTCCTTGGGGAAACGTAAGGTCAGCTTGGTAGAGTTTTACACAGACACTCCCTGTCCACATGGGACCAGAGAGGTACAGGTATTGAGAGGAACTTGCCCCTCGCAGTCGCTGATGTGGCACCACACTCGTTCACAACCCTGACAGGCTGAGAGGTCCCTTTCACTAATACCAGTGAAAAAACGCTGTCTGCTCAGTAGGACTGCAATCAGTTCCTTGTTAGATATAAGCCCAGTCAATTAATAGGATTATATCAGGCAAGCAGCCCAAGGTTGTATTAAATATTTAATCGCCTTAAGGGCACACTAGACAATACAATATATACATACAATGATTATACACATACAATGTTCAGATATGCAAATACAAATACTAGTAGTACAAAAGATAGAAGTAGATGGATCATGTCAATTACCGATTTGATGTTTGACCATGTGTATGTTGGACTGCAGGGGGCATGAGTTCCCTCATAGCACAATACTCGACGTCCCCCCACTTTCAAAGTAAACCACAAGCATAACAGAGAGAGACTACATGGCCTTTTATTGGACTTTATCAACTTTAGGTCACTCCCCTCCTGCCCATTGGGCTAAACCTAAATCCTCTCCCCTTGCCTCTAGCAGCTAAAAACTCCAAAACATAGGATAGGTCATAGGGAGGCTGCATTGGTGCCATCGGATCCAGCCGGACCCCTGCTACGCGTTGAGACTAAACACAGCTTTGCTATCTGGTCATTCTATGTATCTCCCCACTCTGTGGTGCTAGAATGGATCAAGACCCTGGAAGTCGTTTGGTCTGTTTCAGAGATCTCGAAAATGTGTGACCAGGATGTATGATAAGTCTATATTCTCCTTATAAAATCACTAGATGGAGGCCCGAGGCTATCGCATCGGGAGGGCGGTAATGTCACAATGGGGGCAGGCTTTGCAGTGTGGAGAATCTCCCCCCCATGTGCTTACCCACCTATCCACGCGCTCTTTCCCCATGTGCTGACTTCTCCTGTCTGTGCTCTCTTCTTTGACCTGTCTACCCCATGTGCTATGCCCCTTGTCTGCTGTCTCCTTCCTGTGCTGTGTTCTCCCCTCATGTGCTGTCCCATTTGAGCTGTCTCCTTCCTGTGCCCTGTCTCTCTCACCCCTGTGTCTGACCATATATAGTACATACCACAGCTCCTGGGCAGGGAAGGAAGCAAAAGACAATACTGACATTACAGCAGGAGATCGCAGAGGATACGTTTTGTGAGGTAAAATATTGTTTAAAAACAGTCAGTGAAATATTTTACCTCACAAAATGAATCCTCAGTGATCCCCTGCTGTATTGTCAGTGTTGTCTTTTGCTTCCTCCGCTGCCCAGGAGATGTGGTATGCTCCATACACGGTCAGACACAGACAATTTTTAAAATGAACTTTCGTTTGTGGGAAAACCCCTTTAATTTGACCGACTTCTTCTGCCTCTAGACACATCACGCATCTGCCACCGGGATCAGCTGAATGATTGCCTGGGCAGGCGCAGTGCAACGGTGTTTTGCTGGTGGTACCACGCAAGAGGCTGCGTGAGTGTGAGAGTGTGTGAGTATGACTGTGAATGTGAGTGAGTATGAGTGTGTGAGTGTGACTGTGAGTGTGAGTGAGTGTGAATGTGAGTGTGTGAGTGAGTGTGTGAGTGTGTGTGTGAGTGAGTGAGTGTGTGTGTGGTGCGTACGGAGTATAGAGTGTGTGTGTGTGTGTGTGTGTGTGGTGCGACGGTGTTCTGCTGGTGGTACTGCGCAACAGGTTGGTACCAGTAGAAGTTTCCATATTGAGACACCCATCACTTGGCTGTCCCAATTTGGCTGTTGGTGAACTTTCTCCGCTTGACATTCTGGGATACAGTGACATCTGGACAGAACAGGAAATGAAAACATTACAAGGCAATTATATAAATAGATAGCTGACTCAACAATGCAGTTAGACAGCATGGTATCTACAGGGGGTCTTAGATTGATAGTAGCTAGTTGGTGGGGTGTAAATTTATTCTCTGAAGCTGAGAAGGCTGGGCCCCCCCTGCTGAACCTGGTGTCCTTTTACAGCTGCACAAAGGAAGGGGAATATAATCTCATGCCAAATAGGAAGCTATTGATTGACACAAAATTATATCTACAATATTCTTCAGACCTCCCCCTAGAGGGCGCTAGGGGGAAGTACTTTCCGGTGTTCCCCCACATACCCATCCGCAACCTCCCCTCATCGGGACAACCCCTTGACATTACTGTGATCACGGCCCCTCTTGGGCGAATGGCAAAGTGGTACTGCTAGAGCACAAGGATCCAGCGTAGCAACCTCCCATTCGTTCCCAATACCGTGTGTAACCGGCTGAGGGAGTTGTGGGCCTCTTCCACAGTGAATTGGTGACTGTACAGGTATGGCAGAACTCACACAATTGCCAGACATTCCTTCTCCATCATTGAGTAGGACACCTCCCTCGGCAGGAGCTTCCAGCTCAGGTACAAAACGAAGTGTTCTTGACCCATAGAGTCGACCTGGCTCAGCATAGCACCAAAGCCAAAGTCACTGGACTCGGTCTGTACTACAAACACTGTGTAAATTCAGCTGCTTGATGTACCAGTAAGCTGGAAAGGGCAGCATTTTGGTCCCAGAAGGCCATCTCACAGTCGTTTGCCCAATCAACTGCGGAGGGCAGCTTCTTCTTGGTGAGATTCATCAGGGGCTTCACAATGATACTATAGTGTGAGACAAACCTCCTAGTACCTGGCGATGCCCAGGAAGGACATCATTTGTTTTTTGGTCCTATGGGTGGGACAGGATGAAATGGTATCCACCTTCCCGGGCTCTGGCTTTAGAGCCCCCCACCTACACAATGTTCCAGGTAGTGGACATCACTCATACCCAGCTGCCACTTTTTTGGCTTAATGGTGAAGCCTGCCCAGCAGATCCATCCGAGCACCTGCGCCAGATTCTCTAGGTGATCCTCCCAGGTGGGAATGAAGCTGGTAATGTCGTACATGTATGCAGCAGTGCACCCTTCAAGTCCCTTGAGCAGTGTATTGACCATCCACTGAAAAGTGGCAGGGGCATTCTTCATGTTGAAAGGCATCACTGTGGACTCATACAGTCTGAATGTGGTGATAAAGACAGAGCGTTCTCATGCCCCATCGGTCAGAGGAATCTGCCAATATCCCTTTCTGAGATCCATGATGGCAGGTACTTGGCAAGTGCTTGAGCAGGTCATCGATGTGCGGAATTATGTACGCATCAGTGACCATGACAAGGTTGAGTCCCTCGTAGTCCAAGTAGAAACGGGTTGTTTGGGGCGAGGACTACGGGCGAAGCCCAAGCACTGCTGGTTGTTTGGATGACCCTCAGCTTCAGCATCTCATCAAACTCCTGGCACATGTGCTGCTGAACCTCCAGGAAGATCCGATATGCTCAATGCCAGATTGGGGGGGTGATCCCTGATGTCCACATGATGGATGGCTGACTCTGTTCTTTGGGCTTGTTGCTGAACAAATCCCGGAAGGGGTGTAGGGTTGCCCACAGCTGGGACCGTTGGTCTGACAAGAGCTGAAACATTCACATCCTTGATGGTATCACAAGCTCTAGACTGGGCGGCCATATCCGGGAGGATCTCCACCTCCTTCTATTCCAGCAGCAGGTTCCATATTGGGAGGGCGCAGGTATGCCACTCATGATGTACCTTCATGTTCATGTGGAAGGCCTTCCACATTCCCCAGTCGTTGTCCAGGGTGACCAGGTATGTTACGGCATTGAGCTACTGTGGCACGAGTTATGGGTCTTCCCTGGCCGTCTACTGCTTGTCTTGAGGTACGAGGACCAGCACCCATACCTTTTGACCCACCTAGTAGGTCCTTTCTCAAGCATTTTGGTCGGCCCATCAATTTTGGTCGGACTGGGTTTGCGTCACATTATCATACACCAGCTGCGCAAAGTCCTTCATCTTGTCACAGAAGCGCACAACATACGCAATGATTGACACTCCAGGAGTGGCTAAGTCTCCTTCCCAGACCTCTTTCACCAGAACCAGGGGTCTCCGGCACATGTGGCCCACTCAGGAGCGCAAAGGGGGAGAACCTCGTTGAGGCCTGTGGAACCTTAAGGTGAGCAAATAGCAGGTGTGGGAGGTACCACTCCCAGTTGCACCCGTGGGAGTTGACCAACATCTTAAGTATCTGTTTCAGGGTATCATTGAACCGTTTACACAGGACGTTGGTCGGTAGGTGGTACAGGCTGTACACCAGTACAGCTAGACACCAGATGTTGCACCTGTACCTGCTTACAGAGGGACTCTATCAGCTGTGACATGAACTGAATCCCCCTGTCAGTGAGCAATACCTGGGGAAAACTCACTCGGGAGAAAATCTCCAGTAAGGCGGTGGCCACCTTGTCAGCCCGAATAGACCACAAGGCTACCGCTTCAGGGTACTGGGTGGTCTACTACCATCAGTACGAAGTGTTTCAAAGAGCTGCTGAGAGTAGCCATCGGGCCAACAAAATACACAGCCACCCTCCTGAAAGTATTGGCAGAGTTACCAGTGGGCCTTTGGGGCATGGGCCCTTCCGTGACAAACTCACAGGACAACTGGTTCCAGTCATTAGTAGAGCTTGCTTGATTGATCTCTTCCCACTGAGGGGTGATAGACAGAGTACATCACCCATCCCACACAGGCAGGCAGGGCTGGCATTACCACTCAGCGCTCCCGGGAACTACTCACCATCGGTGACACCACCAAGTTTAAGGGACTGTGAGTGGGGGGCTCGATAACAGAGCACTGTTTCCCCCCTGCATTTAGACTGGGAGCCCATTTTGTATGGAGCATTATATAGGGCTCATTCTGTATGGAGTATCATATAGGGCCCAATTTGTATGGAGCATTATATGGGGCCCATTCTATATGCTGCAGCATAATCGCATATGTACTGTGCATATAATTAATATTTTTGAGGTTATCCTGATATTCCAAAAAAAATCCATTTGAAAATGGCACACGCTGCGCAATAACCACTACTGTTGATCCAACAATAGTGAGCTACTGTGCAGGTGTGAGGGGTGCCATTTTCAAATGGAATTTTTTTAATATAAGGATAACCTGATAACCTCAAACGTATTAATTATATACACAGTACATATGCGATTATACCGCAGCGCAGGTGCCACAGCGCCTGCCTGTAGAGGTTTTTTTGAAAAAAAATATGTATATATAATATTCATTATGTAAATTAGGGGGCAGGTCACTTAGGGATTATTGACCTGTCATCAGGCTGCATTATGAATACCTAAGCAGAGTATCACATGAAGACACTTCCACAGGTCGCCCTGGAGCATGAGCATATCTTTAACGCAAAACTGAAAATAAAGATTAATAGCAAGTCAGCAATTCTGCTACATACAGGCAAGCAATCTGATCATCACCTGTATGTAGCAGAGGTGATCGGGTTATGGCGACTTCTAGTCTCCCATGGAAACAACTGAAGCATGCCAAAAGTGAAAAAATAATGTCTTTAAAAATATATAAAAAAAATATAAAAGTTCAAATCACACCCCTTTCGCAACATTCAAAATAAAGCAATAAAAAAATTAAATATACATATACTTGGTATGGCCGCATTCAGAATCACCGGATCTATCAATATAAAAAAAAATTAACCTGATCGCTAAACGGTAAATCAAGAAAAAAAGTCAAAACACCAGAATTACGTTTTATTGGTCACGACAACATTGCATTAAAATGCAATAACGAGTTATCAAGAGATCCTATCAACACCAAAGTGGTATCATTAAAAATGTCAGCTCGGCATGCAAAAAATAAGCCCTCACTCCACCAAATATCATGAAAAATGGAGACGCTATGGGCATCAGAAAATGGCGCAATTGTTTTTTTTTTTTTAACAAAGAGAATCATAACGGCAGGTCAGTTTTAGCATTTAGTGAACATATTAAAAAAGCAAAACAAAAAACAATTGTGGTATTGCATTTTTTGCAATTTCATGCACTTTTCCAGTACACGATATGTTAAAACCAATGGTGTCGTTCAAAAAATGAAAAAGTTATGGCTCTGGGAAGAAGGTGAACAAAAATGCAAAAATGAAAATAACTGAGGGGGTTGAGGGGTTAAATTGGTATACATGCAGCACATAAATGCATGTTCATTTTGGCATTTATTATCATCATCTCTGCAGAAAGGTGAGGAATACTGTTGTCTGTTTTTTAACTCTTTTGCAGACGACAATGGTGTCAGTGGAATGGGCGATGTCGTATGGCTTAATTAAGATTTATTAAAGAAGTCTGTGTTATTCTTTCAATTAAAGGACTTTTCTCTGTGTGAGAGTTTTATAAGATATTACTATGGGGTTGGTAATGAGGGTGTCTTATTGACGTCTTCTCTATTACAAACTTCGGAGTTTTACGTCACCTGACAATACAAAGGTGACATCAACCCCCCAACCATCACCCCACTTGCCACTGCTACAGGGCAAGGGGGAAGAGAGAGGCTAAGTGCCATAATTGACGCATCTTAGAGATGCACCTTTTCTGGGACATCTGACAGCTGATGTTTATAGCCTGGGGGGCCAGTATCGATTGCCTCTTCCTAGGCTATTAATATTAATTAGCCTACAGCTGTCTGCATAGCCTTTGCTGGTTATTATTTATAGGGGGACCCCATGTCATTTTTTAAAGGGTCCCACATTTTAGTAGCCAGTAAAGGCAAAGTATGCAGTTGTGAGCTGATATTAATAACCTGGCAAGCTTCATGAGTATTATGCCCTTCCCAGGCTATAAACATGGTCCCAAGCTTTCCTTCTGCTGGTTAAGAATATTTCACGGGAGCCCACACCATATTTTTCAGAAAAATAATCTTTTATTAATTAAATACATGAACAGTAAGCTCCACACACACTGTACTAACTGTATTTGTCACTGACATCTGTATATCTATTTAATGTGTATTTACTTTATGTAATTCATATATTCTATGTTGTCAGCTCTTGCTGTGATTTTATACTATGTGGCTGCTGAATTGCCAGCTTTTCTTCTATTTAATATATATAAATATATGTGTGTGTCACTGACATCTATGTACAGTTGTGCTCAAAAGTTTACATACCGCTGCAGAATGTTTGCTTTCTTGGCCTTTCTTCAGAGAGTATGAATGATAGCACCAAAACTTTTTCTCCACTCATGGTTAGTGGTTGGGTGAAGCCATTTATTGTCAATGTTGGCAACGGATTATTCAGGATACTCTCCAAGCGTGTGACAACAGATGTTCTTTATACAGGAAAAAACAGGAACAATATATGTTAAGCTTAACAGATCAGGATTAAATCATTTGTATGTCTCTATCTGTACAGCATCTACAGCAGGCTGCTTCTCTCATACATAAACACAGGAAAAAAAGGAAATACAGTCACACGCTATCCCTGTGTGAGTCTCTGGGAGTTGTTTTTTTTTCAACTTTATAAACAGCATACAAAACTAACAACTAAACACTCATAGCGCACTAATCTTCTCACTGATGGCAAAATTTAATGTATCCTTAGTTGTCCTCATAGATAACTGTTAGTTGAGCTAATGGTTTGCCGAAAACTTCTATAAGTTGTTTCAACCAAATTACTTCTTGACTTATATTCTGCTTCTGTAGAAACTAAATGCACTGACACTTGTTTTCTGCTGGGCCAAGAAATTGAATTATGGAATGCAGGAAAATCCGGTCACAGGAGAGCGCAAAGGACGAGGAGAAGGAGAGTAGTTAAAGGCTTTCTTCTTTCATTAGATTACACCACGCGTTTTGACGGATAACCTCCATCTTCATCAGGTGGCAAAATTGAATTTTATCCTAAGTTGAACAAGTAACCACTTCTTGATTTTCAATCACTTGAATCTCCAGCCCAGTCTGTGTCCACATAACCTCTGAGAGTGAGATCTCCTGATGCAGATATCTTAACCCCTTCATGACCCAGCCTATTTTGACCTTAATGACCTGGCCATTTTTTGCAATTCTGACCGGTGTCCCTTTATGAGGTAATAACTCAGGAATGCTTCAACGGATCCTAGCGATTCTGAGATTGTTTTTTCGAGACATATTGGGCTTCATGTTAGTGGTAAATTTAGGTTGATAATTTTTGCGTTTATTTGTGAAAAAATCAGAAATTTGGCAAAAATGTAGAAAATTTCGCACTTTTCAAATTTTTAATTTTTATTCTGTTAAACCAGAGAGTTATGTGACACAAAGTGGTTACTAAATAACATTTCCCACATGTCTACTTTACATCAGCACAATTTTGGAAACAATTTTTTTTGTTAGGAAGTTATAAGGGTTAAAAGTTGATTAGCGATTTCTCATTTTTACAACAAAATTTACAAAACCAATTTTTTTAGGGACCACCTCACATTTGAAGTCACATTGAGGGGTCTATATGGCAGAAAATACCCAAAAGTGACACCATTCTAAAAACTGCACCCCTCAAGCTACTCAAAACTACATTCAAGAAGACTATTAACCCTTCAGGTGTTTCACAGGAACTAAAGCAACGTGGAAAGAAAAAATGGACATTTTAATTTTTACATCAAAAATTTTCTTTTAGCATCAATGTTTTCATTTTCACATGGGCAACAGGATAAAATGGGTCCTAAAATTTGTTTGACTTTTTGAATGGAAAACATGCTGGAATATTTAGCGGTTGCCATGTCACGTTTGAAGAGGCCCTGTGTGCCTAAACATTGGATCTCCCCCACAAGTGACCCCATTTTGGAAACTAGACCCCCCAAGGAACTTATCTACATGCATAATGATCACTTTGAACCCCCCAGGTGCTTCACAAATTGATTGGTAAAAAAAAAGTACTTTTTTTTCACTAAAATTTTCTTTTAGCCTCAGTTTTTTCATTTTCACATGGGCAACAGGATAAAATGGATGCTAAAATTTGTTGGGCAATTTCTCCTGAGTACACTGACACCTCATATGTGGTCATAAACCACTGTTTGGGCACACGGCAGGGTCCGGAAGGGAAGGAGCGCTATTTGACTTTTTGAATGGAAAATTAGCTCCAATCGTTATCGGACACCATGTTGCATTTGGAGAGCCCCTGTGTGCCTAAACAGTGAAATCCCCCCACAAGTAACACCATTTTGGAAACTAGACCCCTTATGGAACTTGAGAAGTTAGAAGCCCTATAGTCATCATATGGCTAATGAAGGGAGAAAAAATTTGACCTCCAATGCCAAGAAAGCATAAGCTCAAACAATTAAATAAATTCCAGGAGGAAAAACAGAGCATGCGATAAAAAAATATATCAAATTTTATTAAAGTAAAGTACTACAAACAACATGTATCTGATAGTGTACATTTGGTGGACAAAAGCAGACAGTATCTACCCACATGACCCCAAACCTCCATGATGATGGAAAATGGTCCCAAGCTATGTCCCCGGAAAATATTTCAACCCCGTAGTCAGTACTGATATAAGATGCCCAGGCACAATGGCCTAAATATGATTACAATAAGATGAACAAATAAAAGGCATCAAAGTAGAAAAGTAAACCGCAGTATATAGCTGCGGTAAAAAAGTGGGGAAATGAAATCCCAGGGGCACTTACCAGGAGTGGAGGTGAGGGGAAACCAGGCTGTACCACCCCCGACGCGCGTTTCGCGGCGTCTCAGGCCGCTTTCTCAAGAGGGATATGGTAAAAATGGTCCATCAGGACCTTAAAATAGCCCCTGACCCAGGCCATGTGATCCAAATTAGCCAATAGAAAAAGCGCTGTCAGCGCATGCGCCCCAGTCACCGCCAAAGCACAAGGTACAAAATAGGACCTTGCGAGAGCCCCTGACCTCAGTCATGTGATTTACAACTGGCCAATAGTGGAGGCACTACCAGCGCATGCGCCCCAGATCCCGGAAGTCCCGCAATGCGCCACAAGCATCAAGTGACACTGCACACAGTCCGGGATATAGCCCGGATGTGCGCACCACACATGAAGATGCCGGGCGCAGAGCAGGGCCACGGAGTACTGAAAGCGACGCGCGCGGCCAATCACCAAATGGCCAGTGTCAAGGATAGATAGAATCAATGGGGCAAAGGACTAACACACAACAGATATATGTGTAAAAAGCCTTGTAATTCAAAACACTAAATCTAAGTGGCAAGAAATGTACCAATATTCCCGGCCACATATATATAGTAATCAGAACACCACAATATATATATATATCGCAATATAACCAATAACAATTAAAGCGGTATAAGGTATGAGCTATACACGGTAATGGATGCATAGTACAATATGTAAAAATACAGGATATAAATAAGACAAAAATATACATTTATCACAATTATAGGGAGGCATCCAGTATTGTGAGAAGTAGCACTGTGGGCGCTTGCGGGTAACCAGTCCAATTGTATAAGCAATCACGTCACAAATCCACGGACAGGGAGAGTGCTGTATGCTAAAGATAAATAAATATAGAAAAAAAATTTTTATTAGTTAAAAGCAAAAGATAAAAACAAAAGATAAAAACCAAAAAGGAACTGCCATGGAATCAAATGGGGGATACGGAATATGGAGGCAACAAAAAGGAAGGAAAGGAAAGGAAGGAATCTCACTAAATAATTGAGACAGGGCCAATGTAAAGAAAAAATTATTATTTATGACACGCTACAAGGGTTATAAGAAAGGAGCGAAACTAAGGTGTTCATTAAGTCCCCTTGGGGTCATAGTATCCAGTTCCACAATCCACCTTGTTTCCATTTGTGCAAGTATTTTCTTGTTGTCACCACCCCTGATACCCATATGCAATACGTCAATCCCCCTCACCTTCAACAAACTCCCATCACTATTGTGATGTGATCGGAAGTGCCGGGGGATCGTCTTCAAGTCAGTCGGATCGGACACCAGCCCAGCTGCGCCAATGTCCCGCACATGCTCCCGAACACGTGTCCTCAACTCTCTGGTGGTCAGACCAACGTAGATTTTTGGACACGGGCACGTGGCATAATATATCACATTTGATGTGCCACATGTAATGCGATATCTAATCTTGAACTGTCTGGTACCACTTGAGGAGGAGAACGTGGAGCAGCGCAGGACATTGGAGCAGCTAATGCAGTGTCCGCAAGAGAAAGAGCCAGTAATCGGGCCACTTGAACCAAAAAGGTTTTTACAGGTGGGAACGTAATGGCTCCGCACCAAAATATCATTAAGATTCTTTGATCGACGAGGTGTCATGGAAGGAGAGCTCCCCAGAGTGGCACCCAGGAAGGGATCTGCCTGTAAAACAGACCAATGTTTACGTAAGATATTTCTCATATTTTGCCACTCATGATTATATGTAGAGATGAACCTGACAGGTCCATCCCCAACATTTCCACCACCCCTCTTGGTCGAATGTAGAAGACTGCTGCGTGGAGTATGCCTTGCCCTATTATAGCCGGCTTTGATACATCTCCGGCTATAACCCCTATTAAGGAAACGATTTGTCAGATCGTGAGCTTGTCTCTCGAAGCGGTCATCGGTGGAACAGATGCGTCGCATACGTAGGAATTGTCCGACCGGGATGGCCCTCACCGTGGCCTGATCATGAGCCGATGTAGCATGTAGTAGGGAATTCACCGAAGTGGGCTTCCTGAATACGTCCGTCTGGATGCGCCGGCCGACATCGACCTCCAGACGGACGTCCAGGAAGTCCACACATGCATAATCAAATGAATATGTCAAGCGAATGTTTTTAGTATTCCCATTTAATATCCTCATAAAATCATTGAGCTGACCCGTCGTCCCGTCCCACAAAAACAAGATATCATCTATATAGCAGTACCAGCACAGCACATGGGATGTGTCGTGTGGGCCCCCGTCACCAAACACCTCCCTCTCCCAGGCGCCAAGGAAGAGGTTGGCATACGAAGGCGCACAGGCCGCGCCCATGGCCGTGCCCCGCTTCTGCAAATAAAACTGGTCTTTGAAAACAAAAAAATTGTGGGTAAGGATGAAATCAGCCAGCTCAAGAATCAAGTCACGTAGAGGGCCATCCAGATCGGAGGTCCCCAGAAACCAGCGTACCGCATCTAATCCCACCGAATGATCAATGCATGTATAGAGACTCTCCACGTCAGCAGTCACAAGGAGGGTGGATGGTTCCACAAGGACGCCATCGACCCGTGCCAGGACGTCCGTAGTGTCTCGCATATATGAAGGCAGTAATTCAACAAGTGGTTTCAAATAAAAGTCAACAAATTGAAATATGGGTTCACACATGCCACTGATACCCGACACTATAGGGCGCCCTGGAGGGTCGAGGGCGTCCTTGTGGACCTTAGGTAGAAGGTAAAAAGTGGGGTTCCTTGGAGACCTGACAGTCAAACCATCAACAACTCCTTTAGTTATAATACCACTCCTAAATGCCCGATCGAGGATAATCTGAAGTTTTTGTGAGAAGGTGGCCCTAGGGTCATACGAAAGTTTCAAGTAAGTGTCCACATCTCTGAGCTGTCGGAAGGCTTCCCGTTCATATTTCTGTTTGGGCCAGACCACTATGTTCCCCCCCTTGTCGGCCGGTTTGAAAACAACATCCCCCAGAGACTGAAGTTGTAAAATTGCCTGCCGTTGTCTATAGGTGAGATTATCAAATTTCCGTCTCGATGATAGTTTCTTAAAATCATCACTAACCAACTTAGTAAAAATCTCAATGGAAGGACAAATAGACAAAGGGGGGAACCTAGTAGATCTAGGCCGAACCAGAGGGGGAAACTTACTTGTACGTGGGGTGCCCTGCTCCGAGAACAATTCCTCCAGATCAGAGAGTGCCACACTTTCCACATCACTCAGGACCTCGGGAGTATAGCTTCGGGCATGAAGCTTTTTCAAAATAAGTTTCCTTCAGAAAAGTTGAAGATCTTTCAGAGCTGTAAAATAGTCAAATGAGCTGGTGGGTGAAAAGGTCAGGCCTTTACCAAGAACCTCCAACTGTATATCAGTAAGTATATGAGTGGACAAATTTAATACCTGTAAATCCCCCCGGGAGCCAGTCTGGAGAGCCCTAGATCCGGCTGGCTTGTTTTTAGACGATTGACGTGTCTCAATACTCTTTGGGGGAACCACCTTATTGGTGGTATTCTGATCAAAACCTCTTTGTCCCATCTCATCATCATAGTTCGAAATATTGGATCTCAATGATGTAGATCTCGTACGAGAGTGGGACATATTCCTGAACTTTGGACGGGATCGTCCAATAGGATCTCGCCAACGATAGACTCTTGATGAGATTTTATCCTGCACATCCCGCTTAAATTTCTTTGCCTTGTTGGCTTGAATGTCATGTGCCCATTTTTGGATATCAACATCAATTTGGTCATTCAATTTCTTTAAGGCATCATTAGACATCTCTTTTTGCAAGATGGATTGCAATTCATCAATCTCAGCCTCAATGGTAGTAAGGGAATCATGGTTCAATTGTTTTAAGAGAACCATGAAACCCTTAGAGCATTCATTGGTTAGGGTCTCCCATTTGTTTTTAAAAGTCTCATCCAATACAGGGAATGAGGGGAAGACCTGAATTCGGAGTCCCCTTGGAATCAGATCCTTTCGTATATATTGGTCCAGGAACTCGTGGTTCCACCAAATGCGGGTTCTCTTACGTAACAATTCCTTAAATTTAAATATAACTTCCTGTATATCCTTATTGGAGCCAACATATTCCCCATCTGGGTTGTCCTGAAGCACATCACTTAGTTGCGTACGCCACGTGAGGTCACGGGCGCGAAAATCCATAATAGGAGTAGGGATAGCTGTGAAAAACACAGAAACAATTAGTGAAGTTAGAAGCCCTATAGTCATCATATGGCTAATGAAGGGAGAAAAAATTTGACCTCCAATGCCAAGAAAGCATAAGCTCAAACAATTAAATAAATTCCAGGAGGAAAAACAGAGCATGCGATAAAAAAATATATCAAATTTTATTAAAGTAAAGTACTACAAACAACATGTATCTGATAGTGTACATTTGGTGGACAAAAGCAGACAGTATCTACCCACATGACCCCAAACCTCCATGATGATGGAAAATGGTCCCAAGCTATGTCCCCGGAAAATATTTCAACCCCGCAGTCAGTACTGATATAAGATGCCCAGGCACAATGGCCTAAATATGATTACAATAAGATGAACAAATAAAAGGCATCAAAGTAGAAAAGTAAACCGCAGTATATAGCTGCGGTAAAAAAGTGGGGAAATGAAATCCCAGGGGCACTTACCGGGAGTGGAGGTGAGGGGAAACAAGGCTGTACCACCCCCGACGCGCGTTTCGCGGCGTCTCAGGCCGCTTTCTCAAGAGGGATATGGTAAAAATGGTCCATCAGGACCTTAAAATAGCCCCTGACCCAGGCCATGTGATCCAAATTAGCCAATAGAAAAAGCGCTGTCAGCGCATGCGCCCCAGTCACCGCCAAAGCGCAAGGTACAAAATAGGACCTTGCGAGAGCCCCTGACCTTATGGAACTTATCTAGATGTGTGGTGATCACTTTGAACCCCCAGGTGCTTCACAGAGGTTTATAACGCAGAGCAGTGAAAATAAAAAATCATTTTTTTCCTCAAAAATGATTTTTTAGCACGCTATTTTTTATTTTCACAAGGGTAACAGGAGAAATTGGACCACAAATGTTGTTGTGCAATTTGTTCTGAGTACACCGATACCCCATATGTGGGGGGGAACCAATGATTGGGCGCACGGTAGGGCTCAGAAGGGAAGGAGCGCCATTTGACTTTTTGAAATGAAAATTACCTCTAATCGTTAGCGGACACCATGTCGTGTTTGGAGAGCCCTTGTGTGCCTAAACATTAGAGCACCCCCACAAATGACCCCATTTTGGAAACTAGACCCCCTAAGGAACTTACCTAAATGCATAGTGAGCACTTTGAACCCCCAAGTGCTTCACAAAAGATTATAACGCAGTGCCGTGAAAATAAAAAATATTTTTTTTCCTCAAAAAATTATTTTTTAGTGCGCAATTTTTTATTTTCTCAAGGGTACCAGGAGAAACTGGACCCCAAAAGTTGTTGTCCAGTTTGTCCTGAGTACGCTGGTACCCCATATGCTATATGTGGGGGGGGACCACTGTTTGGGCACACGTCGGGGCTCGGAAGAGAAGTAGTGACATTTTGAAATGCTGACTTTGATGGAATGGTCTGCGGGCATCATGTTACATTTGCAGAGCCCATGATGTACCTAAACTGTGGAAACTCCCCACAATTGACCCCATTTTGGAAACTTGACCCCCTAAGGAACTTATCTATATGTGTGGTGAGCACCTTGAACCCCCAAGTGCTTCACAGAAGTTTATAACGCAGAGCCGTGAAAACAAAAAATCATTTTTTTTCCTCACAAAAAATGATTTTTAGCCAGCAATTTTTTTTCCACAAGGGTAACATGATAAATTGGACCCCAAAAGTTGTTGTCCAGTTTGTCCTAAGTACGCTGGCACCCCATATGTGGGTGGGGACCACTGTTTGGGCACACGTCGGGGCTTGGAAGGGAAGTAGTGACATTATGAAATGCTGACTTTGATGGAATGGTCTGCGGGCGTCATGTTACATTTGCAGAGCCCCTGATGTACCTAAACTGTGGAACCCCCCCACAAGTGACCCTATTATGGAAACTAGACCCCCCAAGGAACTTATCTAGATGTGTGGTGAGCACTTTGAACCCCCAAGTGCTTCACAGAAGTTTATAATGCAAAGCTGTGAAAATAAAAAATTATTTTTTTCCTCAAAAAATGATTTTTTAGCTCGCAAATTTTTATTTTCACAAGGATAACAGGAGAAAATAAATATTTATATAGTGCTAACATATTCCGCAGCGCTTTACAGTTTGCACACATTATCATCACTGTCCCCGATGGGGCTCACAAGCTAAATTCCCTATCAGTATGTCTTTAGAATGTGGGAGGAAACCGGAGTACCCGGAGGAAACCCACGCAAACACAGGGAGAACATACAAACTACTTGCAGATGTTGTCCTTGGTGGGATTCGAACCCAGGACCCCAGCGATGCAAGGCTGCAGCGCTAACCACTGAGCCACCGTGACGCCCAATATTAGGGTTAGTGTTGGAATTAGGGTTAGGGATAGGGTTAGGGGTGTGTTGGGGTTAGGGTTAGGGTTGGGATTAGGGTTAGGGATGTGTTGGGGTTAGGGCTGTGGTTAGGGGTGTGTTGGGGTTAGGGTTGGAGTTAGAATTGAGGGGTTTCCACTGTTTAGGCACATCAGGGGGTCTCCAAACGTGACATGGTGCAACCATTGATTCCAGCCAATTTTGCGTTCAAAAAGTCAAACGATGCTCCCTCCCTTCCAAGCCCCGATGTGTGCCCAAACAGTGGTTTACCCCAACATATGGGGTATCAGCGTACTTAGGAAAAATTGCACAACAACTTTAGTGGTCTAATTTCTCCTGTTACCCTTGGGAAAATAAAAAATTGGGGGCTAAAAAATTATTTTTGTGGAAAAAAAATGATTTTTTTATTTTCACGTCTCTGCGTTATAAACTTCTGTGAAGCACTTGGGGGTTCAAAGTGCTCATCAGACATCTAGATAAGTTCCTTGGAAGGTCTAGTATCCAAAATGTGGTCACTTGTGTGGGGTTTCTACTGTTTAGGCACATCAGGGGCTCTGCAAACGTAACGACGACTGCAGACCTTTCTATCAAAGTCTGCATTTCAAAACATCACTACTTCCATTCTCAGCCCTTATGTGCGCCCAAACAATGGTTCCCCCCACATATGGGGTATCAGTGTACTCAGAACAAACTGCATGAATGAATGAATCTGCAGCCGGCGGGCGCACTGAGCATGCGCCCACAATTTTCCAAGAATGCGACGCCCATGAAGCAGGACCGCGGGACACCAAGAGCAGGAGAGGGACATCGGAGGTACCGGGGGGGTGAGGGGGGGTCAGAAGGTGGGGGGAGCCTAGAGAAGGGGTAGGGGAGCAGATGATGACATTGCCGCAGTCAGTCGGTATCGGGGGCCGATCGGCCCCGTGAGTCGTGGGGGGGTCGGATCACGGACTCCAGCCATGTCCGATGCTACTGCAGCATCAGCTATGGCTGGATTGTAATATGTTATCAATTTTCATTCTGTGTCATCCTTGGTGACTTCAGAGCTTATCCACACTTTAGTGTGTTCCTTTTCGGCATCTGGGTTTGGTAATTGAGATTTTTGTTCTTGCTTCCTAGGTTGAATAACTGATGTAACTTCATGGAATTTGAGCGATACAGAGTTTTCATCAATCACTACATCTTTGCTGATTGTTACTGTGTTGTTCTCTGGGTGCAGGATTCTATATCCCTTTTAAGTTTCGCTATAGCACACCAGGACTCCTTGCTTTGCATGTGATTCCAACTAGGAACGTTTTTCTTTGGGAACATACATAAACGTTTTGCTTCCAAATATCCTGAGTTGCTTCAGGTTAGGCCTCTCGCAGTTCCATAGCTCATATGGAGTTTTATTTGTGGATTTACCTGGCGCTCTGTTTTGAAGATAGCAAGCTGTCATGATGACTTCTCCCTAATACGTTGTAGGTAGATTTGCATCAAACAACATACTTCTTCCACTTTCACAGAGAGTATAGTTCTTTCTCTCTGCAATGCTATTTTGTTCTGAGTTGTATGGAATGGTAGTCTGGAACATGATTCCATCCTTTTTCAAAATGGTTTGCATCTTACCCCTTGTTTATTTGGTTCCATTATCTGCACGCAGGGCTTTTGGCATTCTTCCAAATTTGTTAAACACTACAGCAAGATATTCTTCAAGTTTCTGTGGAACTTCATCCTTACTGTGAAGCAGGTAGGCGACTGTATATCTGGAGTAGTCATCAATAAATGTTAGAAAATATCACTTCTTAGTAGGAGTTTGAACACTCATTAGACCACATACATCTGTATGTATCAGATCCAGAGGCTGTGCAGATCTAGTGGTGCCTATTTTAGAAAAGGGTTTTCTGGTTATTTTCCCTTTAAGACAGCTTGTGCACTTCATCATTTGTCTACACTGGTTGAATTCAATACCATTTGCAAGTTGAAATATGCTAATTATGCAAATTGTCTCTTCAGAGAGGAAGAGGACTAAAACGCTAGTGCCACCTATTAGAAGTCGCAATCCTAAAAGTCAATGTTGACCCTTTAAAGCCTTGTTACATGACTTAGGATAAAAGCCAAGCCAAAATCTCAATTTGCAAACACTGTGTTTCTTTTTTTTTTTCTTTTTTTTAAAACCATTCAGGTTAGTTGCAAACAACTCAATATAAGCTCATCAACTTAAACGTTGTTGTTTCAACTCTCATCATCATGGTTAATATTTATTTTAGTATAACAAATCAAGGGTATACACAAAAGACATCCTGAACATCAATAAACATCACTACAATTCACTGATATTTGATCAGGTGCTGCCATTTTTTAAATTTCCAGATACCCTCTGCATCAGAACCACCACCGCCTTTGCTGTCTAATTTATAAATCAAGTATAATCTAGAAAGGATCAGCCCGACACACTTATTCACCGATACATGCTTCTCTTTGAAAATTCCTAAATTCCTCACATCCCACAAACTCTGCATCACACAAGTCATAATTAACCATAGGATTCTATTTTTCACACGACCACATGCACCAATTTCAAACATTGCAACACGCCAGTCAATAAAACTCACACCCGCTAACTCCTTACACAACCCACCTACACACTTCCACACACTGCATGCACAATCACAGTCCCACATAGTATGCCACGCAGTCTTCCATCCACCACATCCTTCCCTCGGGCACACATCAGTTCTGGTCAGACCTCGTCTCTTTTCAACCTGTCGCACAGGCAAAATATTATGCAAGGACATCCATACAATATCCCTTTGTCTATTAGACATCCCGTGCATTCCCAAACTCTTCCATGCAACCAAAACTTAATTCCCTCTCAAGCCCACAATATTACATTCCACATCATTCTTACGTATTATTTTCATCACATTCTTAGCCATTCTAAAATCATTCATCGGTACACTCAGTAAATCATGCTTCCTCACAAACTTCTCAATCACCTCATACCAGACCGGACACTTGAAAGCAACAGGCACTCTAGCATCCCTCTTTCTCCAACATAAGCCATATAACATCCAACCAGCAGAATAACTTGCCATATACGCTCCCTTGTTTCCTTTATTCAGCAAAATAACAACAGTTTTGATATACTGAAGCCCCAGAAAAATCTCAATGTTTGGAAACGCCATGCCACCATGGTGACATGCCTTAAAAAGACTTTCTCTCTTAAGTTTCTCTATTTTACTGCTCCAGAAAAAAGTAAAAACTAACTTTTCCCACTCTTTTTATTTTCCTACATGATAGTGGAAAAACTGTTGCAATAAAAAGCAAAATCGGAATAATCACCGCTTTTATGACCAAAATCTTACCACTCAAGGTCAAGTCTCTCAGTCACCAAAAATTTAACTTACGCTCTATGCGCAATCCACACTCCTCCTTACCTTCCAAGTCCTTATTAAATAATACTCCCAGCACTTTGATAGCACCCTCCTCACACTTTACCCCCTCCATTTTAACCCTGACATCCCCAAAACATTTAAAACTACATGTATTCCAATTTACTCTAAAGCCAGACGCACCACAGAAAAACTCCAGAAGCAACTTAACCCTACTCATAGATGCAACACTTTCACTCACAGCCACAACATCATCCATATATCCAAGAACTTTCACATGCTTCCCACCACTCCCAGGTACCAACAAACCTCACTGATGTTATCACGTCTCACCAAGCACAACAACGGTTCAATCACACATACAAACAAGACAGGGGACATGGGACACCCCTGCCTTACACACACCAGACTTAATATTCACTTTCTCACTCAACCACCCATTAACAAGAAACTCACTTGACACACAATCATACAAAGACATTATCCCATTCACAAATTTTTGAGGAAATCCCATTCTCTCCAGAACTTTAAACAAAAACACATGCGAGACCCTATCAAACGCTTTCTCAAAATCAAATGACAGAACCATACACTTCTGTTTCCTTCCCATGCAGTCTCCAATCAAATCCCTTAATAACAATAAGTTATCACTCACACTTCTTCCAAGCACAGCACACACTTGATCCTCATCCACAACACTACCAATCACCTCACACATACGATTCGCCAACAATTTGCTATAGATTTTGTAATCTGCATTCAGCAATGTTATAGGTCTCCAATTCTCTAAACACTTTCTCTCACCTTTCTTATGCACAAGCACAACCACCCCCTCTTTCATTGATTCACACAACTTACCACTCTCCCACATATACTTACATATTTCAGTCAAATCAGCACCCAGAAAATCCCACGCCTTCACATAGAATTCTACCTGCAATCTTTACCTGGTGTCTTATTCTTTTTAGCACTCTTCATCATGTTTTCTACTTCTTCCATAATTACGTCCTCATTCAAAATATCATATTCTCCACTATCCAACTTGTTCTCTAACCCATTCAGCACTTCTGAAACAAGACCAGAATCAATCCATTTTTTATCATATAACTTGCTATAGAACCTATTCACCTCCTTTATCACATTCTCACCTGACACACACAAACCGTTTCTATCCAGGATTTTATCCATATCAACCTTTCTCCCATTCATTTTCTTAAAAAAGAACCTCGTGCACTTTTCATCTTTCTCAAGATGTTCTATTTTGGTGTGATAGATTATTTCTTTCCCTTTTTCATCCATAACACGCTTTAATTCACTCTTTGTCTCAGCCAGCAGATCAGACACATCCATCCCGCTTTCTCCACACTTCCTTAACCAGTCTAAACGCCTGTTTAAATCATTAAATCTACTCTGATAAATAGCAGCTTTTTTATAGCCCCATTTTTTGAAGAATTTTTTGCAACATACCTTAACCCAGTCCCACCATTCCAGCACACAAATCCCTCTTACATACTCTCCACTCTTTATACTTTATTTTTAATTCATTCATCACATTCTCATCTTCTAACAATCTTACATTCAGCTTCCAAACCCCACCCCCATACACACGGTCATCAATCGCACTAAACACACCTCTCAAACACTCATGATCAGAAAAAGGTACAGCATTTTGTTGAAAATTCATACACAACATATTATTGGAAAACAACATTTTATCTATCCTGGATGCAATACCACCCCTATCAGCATGGTACGTTGGCGGTGGTGGGATGCCAAATTTCAGAGCAGCATCTAGTGGGTTGTTGATGCCCTTGCCGGTGCCTAAGAGGCCATGGACCCATATTTCAATGGATTTTATTTCTGATCTTCCTGTCTCTCAGAGAATGACTGTTATCTGGGTGATTTGTGATAGATTCTCTAAGATGGTCCATCTTGTACCACTCCCAAAGTTGCCATCTTCCTCAGAGTTGGTACCCTTGTTTTTACAACAGGTGGTTCGGTTGCATGGGATTCCTGAGAACATTGTATCGGACAGAGGAGTTCAGTTTGTTTCCAGATTCTGGAAAGCCTTTTGTTCCAAGCTGGGAATTCAGTTGTCCTCCTCTGCGTTTCACCCTCAGGCCAATGGGCAGACGGAGAGAACAAACCAGACTTTGGAGTCCTATTTGAGATGTTTTATATCTGCTGATCAGGATGATTGGGTTTCATTTTTGCCCTTGGCCGAATACGCTTTAAATAATAGAGCTAGTTCTGCCACCTTGATGTCGCCCTTATTCTGTAACTTTGGGTTTCATCCTCGATTTTCTTCAGGGCAAGTGGAATCTTCAGCCTGCCCAGGTGTTGACACAGTGGTAGAGAGAATGCAGCAGATTTGGGACCAAGTAGTGGATAAGTTGTCTCTCTCCCAGGAAAAGGCCCAGCGGTTTTCTAACCGGCATAGGACCATTGGTCCCCGGTTTAAAGTGGGTGATATTGTTTGGTGGTCATCAAAGAATATCTCTATGAAGGTGGCTTCTCCAAAGTTCAAGCCAAGATTTATTGGACCTTACAAGATTTTGGAGATTCTTAATCCGGTTTCTTTTCGGTTGGCTCTTCCTGTTACGTTTAAGATCCATAACGTGTTTCATAAGTCGCTGTTGAAGAGATATGTTGAGCGAGTAGTTCCTATGGCTGCACCTCCTGACCCTGTATTGGTTGAAGGTAATGTGGAATATGACGTAGAGAAAATACTGGATTGTCGTCTGGATAGACGGAGACTCCAGTATTTGGTCAAGTGGAAGGGTTATGACCAGGAGGACAATTCTTGGGTCTCTGCCTCTCATATTCATGCCGATAGATTGGTTCTTGCTTTTCATCGGGCCCATCCTGATCGGCCCGGTGGTGTGGATGACGGTTCGGTGACCCCTCCTCAAGGGGGGTACTGTTGTGAGCTCATTTTCGGGTTTTCCTCTGGCTTCTGGTGATGGTTATGGAGCTGGCTGTGCTGACAAAGGAGTAGTGATTTCTCTATCTGGACTCATTCTTAACAGTCTCCCTTCTGTCATAACTGACATCCGTCAAAAGTGTGCAACGCGTCCTTTCTTCCTACTAATAAGTCCATCCGTCAGGTCACCCTCCCTACACTTCCCCTTCCTTTGTCTATTGTCATCCCCGACAATCGTAGTCCCTGCCTTCGTCGTTCTGATGCTTCCCTACTGTCTGTTGTTGAACCGATGGTTGGGCCAAACCCACCATTCGCGGGAAGCCGAACCAAACCGGGAGCACCATGCTCCGAGCAGCCTACTGCCACTCGCCAGCGCGCACGCCACATGACAACTTCTTTCAAATTGGGCTAGGTACACCCAGATTCTCTCTACGGTGTGTACCTTTCTCTACTCTCCCTTTCTGTCACCTTCACCTATCCGGTGCGCCATGACCGAGGCCTTTCGCTTACCAGGTCATCAACGTCCGCTTCTTTTTCGTGGGGTTCGTGGTGGCAGGGACCTGACTTGGGACTACTGTCTGTTTCCATACCTTCCATCTGTTTGCTCTTCTCTCTAAAACAAGTCATGGTCGGCGTCTCGGTCACACAGACTCTCTCGTCTCGCAGACCCTTTGGTCACACATTTCCTTTGGTCACAGAGACCCCCATACTCGGACCTGTTGCAATCTTCTTATGCATATTATACATTAAACCAAACTTTATAATATGACACAAGTACCCCTCTTTTTTATTTACTGTTTCTTTTTAACCAAAAAAAAAATATATATATATATATATATATATATATATAACAAGCTTTCTCCCCCTTCCTTTAACATTGACATTTTTTTTCTTTTTTCTTTTTTTGCATCCCCGCTATGTCAGGCAAACCAATTTCAACACGTATAACAAAAAAACATTTTTCTTTAACCTGGACGCAAATTGTCCCAGTTATCTGCATAACGGTGTAGCGAATTCCCAACAGTCCAAGCCATCTCCTGGTGGCTGGTAGCAAGGGACCCCACAGCCGTGGAGCTCCCAGGATGCAGGGAGTGTCTCTAAAATCCTTTCTACGGGGGCTCGTGACCCTCGGGTTCAGCAAGCACGGCTACCGCATAGTAACCGAGGGGACAATATTCCTTATAATAGGACACCAAGTCCCCCTCTTGCAATGCCTGGCCGTGACGGATGGAGGTCACGCGTATATACACCTTCTGGCAGGTTGCAAGGTCTTGGATGAACCCGTACCCTTTCTGCAAGTTAGTATATACGAGCCATCCCAGGGATCGTGCAGCCGCAATGCCAGCCTCTCCCCTCTCATGGAACAGGTTCCAGACTTCCTGCTCCCTGGCCTTTTTCTTTTTGATGAGATCCGCGACCCAAACGGAGGGTCCGGTATAGGCCCCGGAGTCCCGTGGGCGGGACATAGCCGGGGTCGAGAGCGGGGCAGAGGCGGTCATAGATGTCAGCGGCCCAGCAGCTGCTGGGGCCGGGCAGTGGGTTAGGAGCAGCCACAGTTTCAGGTGAATAGGCCGCAGAGCCCGACAAGTAGGCCACGGCCGACTCCGGTAATGATGCAGATGCAGCCGCGAGGCAGGCCGCACCCGGAGTTGCAGACGGGGCCGGAGCAGCGGCTGGCTTCATGGACGAGGCCGCTGCTGGCAGGGGAAACGCAGCAGCGTCGGCCGCGGGCAGGCTCCGCAGCGGCGACACCAGACGGGGGGCGGGAGCGGCGACATCGCTCAGCCCGGCGGAGGCTGTAGGGCCCTCCGTGGCCGAGCTTCCAAGGACACAGGAGGCCGTACGCCGCTGCCAAGTGGTGGGGGCTGCTTGCAGAGCCGCCGGCGGAGCCGGGGGAACTCTCACCTTCCCCGGTGCCGCAGCCTCCGACGTATCATTCGGCGGCTCGTCCCGCAGCCTCCGTTCTTCTTCTAGCCGTCTGGGGCCCAGCAATACACCGCAATTTTTGCCCCGCTCTCCGTTTCCAGGTCCCAGTACACACACCGTACTTTTCACTTGAGACGTTGATACACACACCGTCCGTCAGTGACTTACCCACCAGCTCGGTCACTGTGACCGCCTTAGGCCTGTACACCAACAACAATTTTACTGATCAGAGGTCATCATCATTTTGGTATGTTTTCCTCCGGGGCCTCGTCTGTACTGCGGTACTTCGTGTCAGGACCACCCTCCTGACTTTCTCTCTCCTCAGTCCCCTGGTCAATATTTCCTCACAACACCCACTTTGCAACAGGCTCCTCTTCTCTTGAGCTCCTCCCGGGGACTGGAACTTTCTGGAAGCCTCCTGTCAAATTTATAACTTTCCCGGGTCCCTGTAACTCTGCCCCCATGACCAATGGTTTCTAAAGCACTAAGCTGCTGTCAAGTCCTGAACTTACACTCTCCCCTGCCATCTTGTGGTCAACCCAAGGTACTGCATTCTATCTACACTTTTCTAGCTGTCTCCCTTCTGTCAAAACTGACATCCGTCAAAAGTGTGCAACGCGTCCTTTCTTCCTACTGACAAGTCCATCCGTCAGGTCACCCTCCCTACATATATACAGTATGTATCTTCATTTTCATTAAGGCTATGTGCCCACGTATGCAGAAAATTTCTGCATGAAAACCGAACTCCTTCAAGGAAAATGCGCGCTTTTTGCGCATTTTCCGCGTGTTTTTTTGCGCAAAAAATGCACATTTTTTATGTGGTTTTTTTTTTGCACGTCCTCAGTCTCCTAGAAGATAGCTAAAAACGCAAACTTTTCCGCAAAATTAATGAGCATGCTGTGTTTTTTACCGCGATGTGTTTTTTTCACGGAAAAAAACGCATCAATATGCACAAAAAGTGCAGAATGCATTAAAATGAATGGGATGCTTCTTTTAAGTGATTTTTAACTATTTTTGCAGGTAAAAACGCTTAAAAACGCGAAAAAAAACGCTTACGTGGGCACACAGCCTAAAGGTTGTTTGTAAGATTTTGACAAAACTTTTGGTCATGTATCTTTTTGTAGGCTACTGTCATCATATGGTCATATACAACTGTAGTAATTGCAGGTATGAGGAATGCAGTGACAAGACAGGAGGCGGGATGAACTTAAGATATAACTTTTTATACATAACGTATACATATATGCCTTTAGGCTAGCTTGAGCAACCAGCAAACTAACAATGGTTATCCTCACAGGGATCAAACACAAAATACAATGGCAACACGAACACGACTAACCTGGCCATGACCGGTCAATATAGGGCCGCAGTATGGCCGACTACGGGTCCTGAAAATTAACTATGAATGTGTCACTTATCATCTCTGACGTCTGGCAGAGTGATGGTCAGTGTTGCTTCAGCGTTTCAGCTGCTGGGCCCAGCCGGCGAGGATCTGTGGGGGCCATGGGCGGCCGCGGGCAGGCCAGATCCGTGGGCTGGAGTGGAGTGGCGACCGTGGGCAGCAGCGGGCAGGCCACAACCACGGACTGAAGTGGAACGGCGGCGGCCACGGGTGGCAGCGGACAGGCCGCAGCCGCGAGCCATAGACGGGCGGTAGCAGCCGCGAGCGACAGCAGGCAGGCACAGCCGCGGGCCGGAGTTGGGTGGTGGAGGGCGCAGGAAGCGCGGTCGGGTGATCGGTGTCGTCCCGCTGGGTGGCTCGGTGCCGTCCACCTTCTGTCAGTGGTGAGTCTCCCTTTAGCCTCTCTAGCTGCTGTCCTCTACTCCTTGTTATGGCTCTCACTCTGGCTCTCTAGGCGCCCTCTAGCTTCCTGACTGCTTCTCTGCTGCTCTGGCATCTAATGTTTCCTGGCTCCCTCCACCCCTTTTATATTGGCTCCACCCCCAACCATTCTAGAACCCTCTGTCGCCCGTCCCCCAATTCTATCCCCCGGAAACAGTCCCCCTAGGAACCTTGGTGACAGTCCCCTTGGTTCCAGCCCGGACACACAGCGGGGACTCCTCCTCCTACACAGCCAGTAATAGTTTTGTACATGTGCCCTCCAGACTATAGTCTACTGTGAATAAAATGTTATGAACACAGGATAGTTAAACCCAGTGTCTCTAGCAAGTGACAACCTCTCGGGTTGGAGTCAATCACTTCTTTTTTCTTTCTAACAAACTATAGAGTTTGCTGCCCAGAAGGCTTTAGCTTTAAATGTAGTGAAAGGGTAAACGTTTGACTGCCGCTTCAGTACAATTCCCCCTAGTGACAGTCTTGCAGCTGGGGAAATAAGAGATGAACTGTTGGAACCCCATAAAACTAGAACAAATTACCTAGCCAGTGGATAGTGAGAAATAATTTTGGCTGAGATAACCTTTCAGGCAATTCTCCAACCTATGCCTCATGGCTTTGAAATAGTTTTTTATATGGAAAAAAAAGTCTATTCAAAATCTCTTGGTATAGAAGTTTCATTATTACTATAAACATTTTCCTTATTTCTTGCCCTTTCCTCGCGAGTCTTGAACTGTGATGATGACTAGATGCTGCATTAGAGAAAGTCTGGAGCTGTGCCATAGTAATATTATATGGAGGCACGGATGATTCTCCGCAGCAACTCATGCCTGTTCTACATAGCCTATCCCTGGCAAATTCAGAGTTGTCTTATGTCCTACCAAAATGTGATGCCCAATATGGGGCATGCCTGGGTGCAGTTGGAGGCTGGATAGGGACAGAACTTAAACTAGTTTTCTGATACTAGTGATACACTTTATAAATATTTATCTGTAAGCCCTAATCACTATTATACTTTTCCTTATTATAAAATTCCCTACCATTTTCCCAATCCTGCTATTCCCTATGTTTGTTTGTTTGTTTTTTACTTTAATACCTATAACTTTTCATTTGAGAGGAGACACAAACGAGTATCACAGGAGGATTGCTGTGAAGGTTCCCCGCAGCTTCCATCACCCCCTGACACAGGAAGTCTTCATGGAGCAGTGCTGAGGCCACGTACCACAGTTTCTCTACCTGCCACCCCTTAATTATGTCCTGTTTCAGTAGCGGTGATGGAAAAAATGACAGCAGATTCAGTGGGGGCCACACCTTTCACTTCTTCTGTCCCCACCGCATTATCTTCATTTCACTACCAAAGTCCCTGCTTCTGCCCCTTGATAATACATCATTTGAGTATGTCAGCAAGCAATTAGATTCTCAAACGAAAAGTTATCAAAAATGAAGTAGAAAAAAGAGAAAAACTGTTAGGGAATTTTTAGTTCAAGTAAATTAGAAAATAGTTTAGATTATGGCATCAAATAGGAATTTAGGATGAAACTCCATTTGGATTTCAGACCACCCCTTTATGTCATGGTCCTACTGTAGGTATAAGGGCTCATACTCATTTGCGAGAGACTCTCAAGATTCTCGTGCAAAACTCTCACATGAAAACCTGGCACTGCTGCCGGCACTCGGACCGGAACATGCGGCTGCATAGAAATACATGTAGCTGCAGGCTCCGGTCTGAGTGCCGGCGGCAGTGCCAGGATTTCATGCGAAGGACTCGCACGAGAATCGTGCGAGTCTCTCACAAGTGAGTGAGTATGAGCCCTAATGGGAAGGCACATGTCTAAGATGCTGTTAGTTCAGGTCAGGAGAAAAGTCAGGCAAAGACAGTCTGGCCATAATAATATGAGGAAAATCCACATGTAAAAAAACACACAAGCATGTAATCCACACATGACTTTATCAATAAAGTTTTATTGAAGCTAAGTAACAAGAAGTATCCAAAACAAAGCAATATGATATAAAACATGACATTCTAAAATGTGACAAAATCTACAGTAGAAATAAACTAATTTAGATAATTAGTGCAGAAGCGCTGAAAAACATCTTCAACATCAAAAGCTCACCAAATACGCATCGAGGGAGCTTAGTTCAATATATGTACTATCTCGACAGAAAAATAAGAAAAAGTTATGGCTAGTGGAAGAGAAGAGGAAAAAATAAAAATGCAAAAATAGAAAATAGTCATATCAGGGAGAGGTTAACCACGTGATATCTTTGTAAACCTGAAATGATTAAAAGCCTAAACATTTGAACAACAGGTTTTTATATAGTTACATGCAGCCGCAAACTCCGGTCCCGAGTGCCGGCGGCAGTGCCGGGTACAGATGCGAGAGACTCGTGCAAATTTCTCACATTGCTCTTGCAAGTTTGACCCTGGCATCAGCTTTACTGTGAAGTCTTAATTGTTTGCAACATGAGCTGCATTTTTTATCTGCCATTTTACCAAGCAAGTATGTAAGCATTGCATTGGTATTAATTGAACTTATGGGTTTAATAGAGAAAAAAATAATCATACCATTTTACAGAATTTATTCATCACAATACTAGAGAATCTGTTGACTGTATTGTATAATTATGCAAGATGCAAGATATGTATACGTTATTTGCTAGTGTGTGACATTTGCTTTTAAAAAGTGTATGAAAAATGTGAATATTGTATTGTTTTTCAGTAGCTCAGACTACATACAGGTATACAAGTAATATATTTTTATATACAGAGATACTGGTGTATTGAAATATATCTCATTGCACCTGTACAATATGCCTTCAAAGAAGAAGAAGTCATCTATATAAAACTTTAGGCAGAGAAAATCCTCCTAGATTTAGTAGCATGAGGCTCACTATTAGGCCGATGTCACACTTGCGAGAAAGTCGCACGGTTCTCGCGTCTCAATACCAGGCACTGTCGCCGGCACTCAGGACCCGAGTGCCGGCGGCAGTGTCGAGTATTGAGGTGCGTGACTCATGCGAGTTTCTCGCAAGTGTGACCCCGGCCTTAAAGTTTCTACCTGCTATGCTACAGGTTGTTAGCTTGAATCCCAGGAGAGACCAAGCTTTAGCCCCTTCAGGTCACAGCATTTTTTCACCCTCCTGACCAGGCCAAATTTCTTGTTTTCACAAAGGTAACAGGAGAAAATAGACTGCACAATTTGTTGTCTCTCCTGAATACAACAATACCCAATATGTAGTCGGAATTTACAGTTTGGGCACACAACGGGGCTTAGAAGGAAAAGAACGCTATTTGACTTTTTAAGTGCAGACTTAGCTGACAGCGGACGTCATGTCGCATTTGAGGAACCTCCAAGATGACAAACAGCAGAAACTTCCAACAAGTGACTGCATTTCGGAAACTACTCCCCTCAAGGAATTTATCTAAGAGTTTGGTGAAGATTTTGAAAACACAGGTGCTTCACAGAATTTTAAAACTTGGAGCATAAAAATAATAAAAATACATTTTTACCCAAAAATGTTGCTTTAACCTAAAATTTTTCATGTTTACCAGGGTAAGAGGAGAAAATGGACCACCCAATTTGTTACGCAATATCTTCTGAATATTCCAATGCCTCATATGTGGGATAAAACTGTATGGGCACATGGCAGGGCATGGAAGAGGAGGATAGCTACTTGACTTTTTAAAGGTAGATTTGGCAGCAATAGACTGCGGGTGCCATGTCACATTTGAAGAGCTGCTATGGTGCCAAAACAGCAGTACCTCCCCCACACATGACCCCTGACAAACTTCTTTATGGGTGTAGTGAGCATTTTAAAAGCACAGATGAGTCACAGAACTGTGTAACATTGGGCTGTGGAAATAAAACATTATATTTTGTCTACCAAGATGTTGTTTTATCCCCAAGTTTTTAATGTTTAGAAAGGTTATTAGGAGAAAATGGACCATATAATTTGTCACGCAATTCCTCTTTGGTATGCCAATATCCTATATGTTGTCAGAAATTTTTTTTTCAGGCACAGTGCAAAGCCATATTGGAGTGTAGATTTTGCCTGAATGATCTGCTGGTGCCATGTCACATTGGCAGAGCGCCTGAGATGCCAGAAGAGAAGAAACACTCATAAGTGACCCCATTTTACAAACTTCACTCTTCAATTAATTCATCTACGTGTGCAGCTAATATATTAACACCACAGATGTGTTACAAAATGTTTATACCATTGGGCAGTGAAGAAAAAATAATTACATTTTTACCACTAAAAATGTTGTTTTAGCCCCAAGTTTTTAATTGCTAAAAGGGGAAATAGGAGGAAATAGACCAGTTACACAACTTCTTCTCACAGTGTAGGGAAGGTGACCTGATGGACGGACAGACTTGTCAGAATAGAGAAAGGAAGGTTTGCACAGTTTAGACAGGTGTCAGTTACTACAGTGGGGAAACATCTGAGAAAGTGTAGTGGACGTGCAGTACCTTGGGTTGACCATGCAGGGAGGAGTGTGAGCAAAGGACTTGACATCAGCTTAGGGCTTAGGAAACTGTTGGTCATGGGGGCAGAGTTACAGGGAACCGGGAATGATATAAATTTGACAGGAGGGTTCCAGAAAGTTCCAGTCCCCAGGGGGAGCTCCAGTGACAGGAGGACTACGACAGTTTGTGAGGAAAACTAAACCAGGGGGACTGAGGAGAGAGAAAGTCAGGGGGTGGTCCTGACACAAAAGTACCGCAGTATAGACGAGGCACCGAGGTAAAGCATACCGTATTGAGAGAGACGACTGATCAGTAAAAGTACTGTTGGTTTATGGGCCTAAGGCGGCCACAGTGACGGATCTGACAGGAGCGTCGAAGAGTGAAGAGGGGACGGTGCGTATATGTACGTCCCTGGTGTAAAGTACGGTGTGCATGAAGCGGCCCTGGAAATGGAGGGCCGATAAGTGAAGTGAATTGAAGTGCGGTGTACTTCGAAGGCCGTCAGGCGGACGGCAAGAGAATAAACTTGGACCTGTTGTACCCGACACTTGCCTCCATCGTGTCTCTGTTACGTCTCTGCGCGGTAAGAGAGGGACCACCCCCAGCCCGGCCCAACGACCCTACACTTGGCGTAGTCGGCAGGATCAGCGCCGCTAATACAATATCTTCTGCGGCAGGCCTGCCTCAAGGGATGGAATAAAACTCAGACTGCTCTGTGTGGATTATAAATACCTGTGGAATACAAATTACCCACCTGTGGATTACAAATTGGGAGCGCTGTGGCGTATCTGCGTTGCCAGCAGAAGATCCGGGGAGGTACCAGGACTGGTGCAATATGGCGGTGCTGCTTCAGCGCAGAGGAGAGTTCCAGGTGTTTGCTGTTGTTCCCAATGGACTGGGGCCCCCTCCTACGTACCCTGGAGCCAGCGATATGTACCAGGAGGCCGGCGCTCCCACGTACTGGACCCTGACAAGTGGGTGAAAAGGTCTGCCATCGCCCCACCCAGCAGAGGGAGTGGCACAGGGAAAAAGTTTGGCTGCGGCTGTCTGGCGCCATTTGAGTGCTGCCCATCGGGCGATATGAGACGCTGTGGATGTCGGGGCATCGGGTGCCTAGAGTGGCGGTGGCGCCGGGAGGTCGAGTCACACCAGGAAACGTTCCCCTCAGGGCCACGGGCAGGCAGGTGGATGGTGAGTGAAGGAGCGGAGCCTGTGCGGAACCACCGGGAGCGGCCACCTAAGTTACCAGCGGAGACCCTCCCTGCGGAGCCCCTGAGCCTGAAGGCTAGCCCCGCCGGAAGGCGGGATAAAGAGCGGAGACTGCGGGAGGAGCCGCATGATGAGGAGACGGAGGCCACGGCAGCGGGGGAGGTGAGAGTTCCCCCGGCCCCGACAGTGGCTCCGCAAGCTGCCTCTACCATTCGGCCACAGCGCGCGGCATCCTGTGTCCCCGAGAGCCCAGCCAAGGAGGGCCCTACCATATATGCGGAACTGAGCATGGCCTCCGCTCCTGGTCCTGAACCACTCCACCCGGTGGCACCACGTCGGTTGTCGCCGGTGCAGAGTCTGACCGTAGGCAACACTGTTGCATCCCCTCTGCTGCTAGCGACCGCATCTTCAAAGGCAGCCGCTGCCCCGGCTCCGGATGAAATTTCAGGTGCGGCCTACCCTGCGGCCGCGGCTGCTATGCCGGCACTGGAATCGACTGTGGCCTGTGTGACAGGCCCTGTGGCCCAATCTCCTAAGAACACGGCCGCTCCCATCTACCACCCGGCCCCAGCGGCTGTTGGGCCACTGACATCATTGGCCGCCTCTGTCCCGCTCCCTTCTTCGGCGGAGTCCCGCCCACCGGACTCCCGAGCCGGTAGTGTACCCTCTGTTTGGGTCGCAGAGGTTATAAGGAAGAAGGCCCGGGAGCGGGAGATATGGAACCAGCTCCACGCAGGGGGAGAGGCTGGAATGGCGGCTAAGAGGTCTAAGGGACGGCTGGTGTATACTAACATCGCTCAAGGATACGGCTTTATTCGCGATGAGACTGGCCAGAAAGTTTACGTAAATGTGGCTTCCATTCGTCACGGTCGGGCTTTGAAAGAAGGAGACTATGTATCTTACTACAAAGAGTACTGTCCCCACGGTTATTATGCGGTGGCCGTACTGGCGGAGCCTGAAGGATGTGAACCCCCATAAAGAGGACTTGTGTGGACACTCTCGGTATTCTAGGAGCTCCACGGCTGTGGAGCCCCTCACGACTGACCGTTAGTAGGCGGAGTGAACTGTCAGGAGTTCGTAGCACCGTTGTGCAAGTTATAAGGACAGTTGTATGTAGAGGAAATTTTCTTTTGTTGTTTATCTGTTGCTTTTATTTTCTTTTTCTTTCCTTCTCTGTTCTGTGTACCTTTTCTAGGAAAGTATACGTAGATATGTTTACCTGACAGAGCGGGGATACAAAGAAACGAGGGAGTGTCCATGTCCAAGGAAGGGGGGGGGGAGAACATACACAATGTTATATTGTTATATGTTGGTTTTAAAAGCAAAGGAAAGTGAAAAAAAAAATTATAAAAAAATGGGGTACTTGTGATATTGTAAAGTTGTTTTGTTGTATAATATGCACAAGTAAATGCAACAGGTCCGGGTAAGAGAAGGTCTGAGGGACCAAAGGGAAGTGTGAGATCCGAAAGGGGTCTATGTGTGGAGAAGGTCTGGGAGACTGAGACGCCGACCATGACATGTAACTGAAAGAAAGGTAAAAGAGATAGAAGACGTGAGAAAGACAGCCATCCTAGGTCAGGTCCCCGACACCACGGGCACCCCTGAAGGAGGAAGGTGGACGCCGGCAATGATCTGGTAGGTGTGAGGCCTCGATCATGGCGTACCGGACAGTGGAAGGTGACAGAAGGGGAGAGTAGGGGAAAGGTTCACGCCATAGAGAGAATATGGGTGTACCTAGCCCAATTTGAAAGACGTCATGTGGTGTGCGCGCTGGTGAGTAGCAGTAGGCTGCTCAGATCATGGTGCTCCCAGTATGGTTTGGCCCCCGCGGGTAGTGGGTTTGGCCCAACAACTGGTCCGACAACAGAGTGTAGGTGAAGCTTCAGAGCGATGAAGGCAGGGATTACGATTGTCGAGGACGACAATAGACAAAGGAAGGAGGAAGGTGACCTGACGGACGGACAGACTTGTCAGAATAGAGAAAGGAAGGTTTGCACAGTTTAGACAGGTGTCAGTTACTACAGTGGGGAAACATCTGAGAAAGTGTAGTGGACGTGCAGTACCTTGGGTTGACCATTAGAGGGCAGGGAGGAGTGTGAGCAAAGGACTTGACATCAGCTTAGGGCTTAGGAAACCGTTGGTAATGGGGGACGGAGTTACAGGGAACCGGGAATGATATAAATTTGACAGGAGGGTTCCAGAAAGTTCCAGTCCCCAGGGGGAGCTCCAGTGACAGGAGGACTACGACAGTTTGTGCACTGTGAGGAAAACTAAACCAGGGGGACTGAGGAGAGAGAAAGTCAGGGGGTGGTCCTGACACAAAAGTACCGCAGTATAGACGAGGCACCGAGGTAAAGCATACCGTATTGAGAGAGTCGACTGATCAATAAAAGTACTGTTGGTTTACGGGCCTAAGGTGGCCACAGTGACGGATCTGACATGAGCGTCGAAGAGTGAAGAGGGGACGGTGCGTATATGTACGTCCCCAGTGTAAAGTACGGTGTGCGTGAAGCGGCCCTGAAAATGGAGGGCCGATAAGTGAAGTGAATTGAAGTGCGGTGTACTTCGGGGGCCGTCAGGCGGACAGCAAGAGAATAAACTTGGACCTGTTGAACACGACACTTGCCTCCATCGTGTCTCTGTTACGTCTCTGCGCGGTAAGAGAGGGACCACCCCCCAGTCCGGCCCACTGACTCTATAACTGCACCAATAATTTCTACATTTCTGTTTTTTTTAAGTCAAGATGTGGTACATAGTGCACATTAATGAGAAAAAAATTAACTTCTTTTTCATTTACCAAATGGCTACAATGAAACAAAAAGTGAAAAATTTAAAGGGGTCTGAATACTTTCTGAACCCACTGTATTTGATTTAGGTGAACCCCTGATAGATCCATTTACTAATGAGGCAAGCAGAGTTACTCTGTATGGCTTCTGTTTAGTGGTGTCTGGCTTTTTAGAGGTGCAGAAAACTGTGGCCGACTACACTTTTGTGCATGCCTAAAAAGACGAGCATGGCTGGATCATAAGTCAGTCGGAGTCCAAAATGGCTGTAGCTGTCTCATTATAACTTTATAAGGAATGTTCTGTTGGGGATCTTCTGTGAGTCACGTATTTCAGAGGTTAACATGACGATCTTGGTGTAAGCAATCAGCGTAGAGCACAGAATAAATGTGAGCCGAGTCTTACTTCGATCGTTGGGAGGCAGAATGAACAACAGCTTAACAGTTTAAGACATGGTTTTATTTTATTTTTTACACTATTTACCTTGCAGTATAAGTCATAAGATAGCATTCTTTGAGTCATCTGTTGACAGAGTAATGTGAAGGTTTGTTTTTTGCAGAATGAGTTGGAGTTATTCGCACTATTTTTAGGCACTTAATATTTTTTATCACTTTCTATTCTAATTTTTGGAAGGCTGAGTTAGCAATAAACAGCAATTTAGATATAGTTTTTCTGTTGTATTTTGTATACCATTCACCATTTTGTAAAGGTGATAAGACAGCTTTATTCTTTATGTCAGTACGATTACAGCAATATCACTTTAATATAGTTTTTGATGTTTTGCTACTTTTACACAATAAATACATTACAGAAAACAAAAATTTGCATGACCTTATTCTGACAGCTGCAGTTTTAATAATTTTTTTCACTGATGGAGCTGATGTTTTCAGCAATACCATTTCTATTGGCATACATATTTTTCATTGTAGTTTATTCTATGCTTTCTTCGGCTGTATGATGAAAAAATGTAATGTTTGCTATGTTTTTTGTTGTTGTTTATGGTGTTCATTGAAGAGGTTAAATAATGTCACCGTTTTATCAATCAGGTTGTTCTGGATGCGATGATACCAAATACGTGTACTTTTGTAATTTAATTTTGGTTTTATATAAATGTCTATTGGTTTAATTTTTTTAGGATTTTTATTGTTTATTTTGTGGTTTTGCTATTTTTATTAAAAAACAACTTTTTGCTTAGTCCCTCTATGGGACTTCAAGTGTTACTACTTTAATCACTGTTATAATGCTTTGCAATAACCATGTACTGTAATCTTTTATATAGATAAAACTGAGTGTATGTGTGTGTGTATGTGTGTGTGAGTGTATCGACAATGATGTCATAATAGGTTGCCATAGTGATGATGATGTCATAGTAGGTTGCCATGGTGATAATTATGTCATAACGGTTGCCATGGCAATGATGATGTCATAATAGTTTGTCATGGTGACGAAGATGTCAGAATGGTTGCAACCTATTATGACATCACAGTCACAATGGCACGGGACTATGGATAGAGGATGCGTGATGGGTATATGGGCACTGGACTATGGGTTGGCGGATATGTATGATGGGTATATGGGCATGGGACTATGGGATGGAGGATGTGTGATGGGTATATGGGCATGGGACTATGGAATGGAGGATGTGTGATGGGTATATGGGCACTGGACTATGGGATGGGGGGTGTGTGATGGGTATATGGGCACTGGACTATGGGATGGAGGATGTGTGATGGGTATATGGGCACTTGACTATGGGATGGATGATATGTATGATGGGTATATGGGCACGGGCCTATGGGATCGTGGATATGTATGATGGGTATATGGGCACGGGACTATGGGATGGAGGGTAATTATAATTTGTTATAACTAACCACAGTTAGTTACTATGCCCGGGCAACGCCGGGCTCTTCAGCTAGTGCATTATAGATGTCAGTGTTACACTGAAAAAATGATGTTCAGACCATACTCCTTTCATGGTCTAACAGGCCTCCGCAGCCGGCAGACCTGGAGGTCATTATTTGATCTCCGATTGCCATGACTACCGGGCATGCAATTATGTCACGGGAATGCCGAGTGGATGGGAGAGGGAGCCCCCGCCCTCTCCTAGCCTTCCGAATGCTGCAATAGCTATTGATCATATATTATATAGGTAGTTAAACAGCCAGGACAGCAGGAAATCAGCTATCACTTAAACTGAACTCCCAGCTGCGATTGTGTGGGCTCAGCTTGTGTGCCTGCATGATCGTCATAATGTAGCTAGACGTCATTTTGCGGGAACCCCTTTCAAGGCATGACATACAGTTACGTCATATGCCGTGAAAGGATTAAGAAAGCAAATAATTTAACAATACAACAAGGCATATAGCAGCATCCTGAATGAGTAACATGCAGTGCAACCGTCATAAGTATTGGCACAGATCTTTGTCGCTGGGCCACACTCTTCTATGGGCCACTGTGCAGCTGAACCAGATTTATATGAGGTATATCAACACCCAACAGACAGTATTTTATTAGGCAAAAAGCCAGAACATGATGCATCATACTTTTCCTTCTTTTTGAAACCATTTATGTATTTGGTTCAACTGGCAAAGCAACTGCATGCACAATTTCTGGTTCAGCATGGTAAATTATATTAATTTCAGTTAAAGTCAATAGTATTTTCTCTGTACCCCCTACAGTTCAGAGCTGGCTTCACAACATTTGTAATCATAATAAAGTCAGCCAGCAGAAATTAATCCAAAAACACATTCTGCTTTTCTAGTCTCCCAGTGGTACTATATCTATTGATGTATGTGATACAGATATCATTAAGACCAGAAAACAACTAATTGCAGTGACGGACACACTGCTTATGTTTGGTTATGGTTGGTTTAAAAAAAGATTTGAAAACTAAATTTCTAGCAGCACATAGAGCGAGAGTAAAGAATAAAGCAATATGCCATATCTTCATTTTTTCAGGCCAGGATTACTTTTTTTTACATAACTGTGGGTTCAATGGTTACCTGCAATACACAGGGCTTTATGTCACACTGTTTTCGAATAAAGTCCCCTGCAGAGGTACTTAGTGTTGTACTTGAGCGAGCCATGTGGCCTCATTGTACCTACGAAAGTCATCAATCTTTTATAAAAGGACGCATGCGCCGGCAAAAGCATACCTGTACACGGCCTGCGTACCCAGTGCTAAAGATAGGGTATGCAGGTCGCATGCAGCGTCATGCGCCCATAGGCGGAGCTGACTGGAGGAGGCACGGCAGGGGGCGGAGCTTCATGGCAGGCGTCTACTGCGCCTCAAAACGCTAGTGTGAAACTAGCCTTGCTTCACAAGACCTCAAGATTAAAGATCTGCAGCAAGTTAATTTATACTGCTCATGTCTTTCTGAATTTCAACCTTTGTGGAAAGTGAAATGTGCCGATCGGCTGCATCATCAACAATATTCGTAACATTTTTTTATGTTTTTTCAAGTCTACCTACAAAGTCTCACTCCCGACCCCAGTGTAATGGAGGGGAAAAAAGAAAGAGGTTGAAAAAAACATAAACTGAGATGTTAGAAAATAACATCATCACAACCCGTGATCCCCATGTGATTGTGACCATAATTCAGAGGTTTCTTGTATAAATGTTTCTTTCAAAATTATTATTCAAAGGTCTGTTAATGTTATTTATCAAAGTGTTATGTAGTATGAAGATATGTGCTGTGAGAGGTCTACAAGGGAGAATACCCTTGTACAGGTTTTCTCACCCATGTAGAAGCAATGTCCCTTATAAACAGCACTCATGATACGTGTGTAGAGCTCCGCATGTCGGTATACCCCCTTCTACACATACTGTACTCTAGTTCTTCTATATTCATCAGGCTTTAGTAATTGGGTCGCCCTCACACCCAGGGCAGCGGGGTACCCGGTACCGGGCCGGTGTCAGGAGGATGTGTCACAGCAGCAGTGACCCGGTCCGTGGCCCTGGGCGCCCAATATCAATGGCGGTGATGTTAATAGTATAGTTTATATGGATAGTTCGTGACACCACCCGTGGTGTTTGGCAAATAAGATGTTGAGCCAACGCTGCATGCAGATCCACTGGGGACTGATGGTGTGGTGCAGCAAAGATGGTGTAGCTCCCCACAGGTGGAGCTGTAGTCCCAGGGCAGTGTGGGTGCAATGGATGAGGAGAGGCGCAGAATGGTATAGATGTTGGTACCCAGATGTAGCGGCGCTGAAGGTGTTAGCGGCGAATGAATGGAGGACACCAGGACTTGCAGTTTCAAAGCTTTACTCACAGTTCGTGGTACCAACTGGTGCCTGCCTCCGTGCCGTGTCCTCCAGGATAGAGACTCAATCAACCTCCCGGGCAAGTCAGGGTTCTCCTCTCCAACACTCCACCAACATGTGCCTTTCTTGAACGACTCCTCTATTGCGCCTTTAGTGTGAAGAACTCCAGTACCGTGGTACTCTGAAGTTCCTCCTGTCAGATGTTCCTAACAACTCTACTTGTATGACAGACAGCAGTAGCCTCTATCAGGGACTCCCTTCTCAGAAATCCTGGCTCTCTATCCAGTTGCTGTTGTGTCCCAAGTCTATGATGGGAGTAGTGCATTTACAGCCAACTACTCCACCGGTGTGTGCTGCAGAACCATAAGTGTCCATACAACCTTGAGGACCGGGCCCCGGCTTTGCGCTGAGAACCTATAGGCAGGGTTCCTCTTCCAATCAACAACTCCTCTCTGTTCTCCTACTCCTTCGTTCCGTGCTGTTCCTTTTCTCTCTTATGGAAGCTTAGGTTGCAGTTCTACGTCTTTCTCCTTCTCTTCTTTCCCGTGCCAGCTGGCTCAGATCACTGAGGCAGCTGCAGCACTCCTTCTAAACTGAACTCAAAACTGAACTCAAAACTAACTTCAGAACTGAACTCCTCTTTCTCTGTGACTCACCCCAGACTGACCTCCAATTCTAAACCTTCCTTCTCTTTTATACTAACTCCACCCACCTCCCAGCACATCTCGTGTTACGAAGCAGGGTTCCACAAAGGTTGCTCTGCTACTCCCAGCCTGAAGCTGCTATGTGGACCTACTGAACTATCCTGTGTGTGGGATGCAGATGTTGGAGTGTGGAAAGGAGTTCCCAGCTTACCTAGTTTGTTGGGCACTACACCTTAGGTGAAGGTGCAGTACCTCTGCAGCGACTGAGCCTCAGGGGCGCCACATAACTATCTCCTTATATGATTATAACTCCTAAGCTAAGTTGATTGAAGATGAGTGGATCGATCCGTGGAGGATGAACTTTGAGTTAGATTATTATGTTACACAATTTCGAAAACTTTGAGATTCATTTCATGAAGATCACAAATAAAAACTTTCCTGACATCATTTCCCATACTGCTGAAGCATTAGACAGCAGCCTGATGACATTATGCATGGACGAGTGGGCTTCCCTATAATGTTCCAAAGTTATGAACTCGCATGATCAATCCCAGTTTATTAAGCCTCTTATTATACCTTGAACTACGATGGTAAGTACCTGACCTATCAAAGATCAGTAGGTTCTTGTGGAGCACAGCCAAGTGCAGGACTGACAGTTTGTATTATTCTTATGGTCTCTCTCTCTCTGATTAATATATGTAAGTTGAATTTTTGGGCAAAATTCAGCAAATCCTTCACACTTCAAGACATCTGCTCATCTCTAAAACTGATGGATCACACTTTTGTATATAAGTCACTTTTAGAGTTGAGCGAAACGGGTCGAAAAAATTCAAAAGTCTCCGACTTTTGGCAAAGTCGGATTTCATGAAACGAAACCCGACCCTAGGATGAGGTCGGCCACGAGGTCGGCGACTTACGCGCCAAAGTCGCGTTTCAAAAGTTTGTTTTGCGCTCTTTTTCAGCCAATCAGGATCCACGGACACTGTGATCAACGTGATGACCTAGGCACGGGTCACCACCATCTTTCAGAAGGGCATGCAAGTGATTGGCTTGCTTTGGTGGGCGTCACAGGGGGTATAAAAGGGCGTGCACGCCGACCGCCATTTCACTTCTGCCGATCTTAGTATAGGGAGAGGTTGCTGCTGATTCTGTAGGGAGAGCGTTAGGCAGGGAAGAAGACAAAAAAACTGCTTCTGCTGCTAGCGATTTGGCCTGCACAACACACAAGTCACTGTGTGTGCAGTGCAAGGGGAGGCTATATAGTGGTGTATCAGTGGTGTTGGTTGTTGGGCTGCCTTTTAAGGCTTCCTGACACGCTGGCATTGCTGTTTACCCACTGCTCCGCAAACTGCTTTTTTAAAAGCAATCCAATCTCCCTTATCCTCTAGTCACTTTTGTCACAGCTGTGCCATCGAGCGTGTCACATAGCGCTCAGATATCAGTGGGCCTCACACAATCCACAAGTGTCCAGTGTCCAAAAGTGTGCGCAGAGATTCAAAATCTCCATTATCCTCTCGTCACTTTGGTCACAGGCAGCTGTGCCATCGAGCGTGTCACATAGCGCTCAGATATCAGTGGGCCTCACACAATCCACAAGTGTCCAGTGTCCAAAAGTGTGCGCAGAGATTCAAAATCTCCATTATCCTCTCGTCACTTTGGTCACAGGCAGCTGTGCCATCGAGCGTGTCACATAGTGCTCAGATATCAGTGGGCCTCACACAATCCACAAGTGTCCAGTGTCCAAAAGTGTGCGCAGAGATTCAAAATCTCCATTATCCTCTCGTCACTTTGGTCACAGGCAGCTGTGCCATCGAGCGTGTCACATAGCGCTCAGATATCAGTGGGCCTCACACAATCCACAAGTGTCCAGTGTCCAAAAGTGTGCGCAGAGATTCAAAATCTCCATTATCCTCTCGTCACTTTGGTCACAGGCAGCTGTGCCATCGAGCCTGTCACATAGCGCTCAGATATCAGTGGGCCTCACACCATCCACAAGTGTCCAGTGTCCAAAAGTGTGCGCAGAGATTCAAAATCTCCATTATCCTCTCGTCACTTTGGTCACAGGCAGCTGTGCCATCGAGCGTGTCACATAGCGCTCAGATATCAGTGGGCCTCACACAATCCACAAGTGTCCAGTGTCCAAAAGTGTGCGCAGAGATTCAAAATCTCCATTATCCTCTCGTCACTTTGGTCACAGGCAGCTGTGCCATCGAGCCTGTCACATAGCGTTCAGATATCAGTGGGCCTCACACAATCCACAAGTGTCCAGTGTCCAAAAGTGTGCGCAGAGATTCAAAATCTCCATTATCCTCTCGTCACTTTGGTCACAGGCAGCTGTGCCATCGAGCGTGTCACATAGCGCTCAGATATCAGTGGGCCTCACACAATCCACAAGTGTCCAGTGTCCAAATGTGTGCGCAGAGATTCAAAATCTCCATTATCCTCTCGTCACTTTGGTCACAGGCAGCTGTGCCATCGAGCCTGTCACATAGCGCTCAGATATCAGTGGGCCTCACACAATCCACAAGTGTCCAGTGTCCAAAAGTGTGCGCAGAGATTCAAAATCTCCATTATCCTCTCGTCACTTTGGTCACAGGCAGCTGTGCCATCGAGCGTGTCACATAGCGCTCAGATATCAGTGGGCCTCACACAATCCACAAGTGTCCAGTGTCCAAAAGTGTGCGCAGAGATTCAAAATCTCCATTATCCTCTCGTCACTTTGGTCACAGGCAGCTGTGCCATCGAGCGTGTCACATAGCGCTCAGATATCAGTGGGCCTCACACAATCCACAAGTGTCCAGTGTCCAAAAGTGTGCGCAGAGATTCAAAATCTCCATTATCCTCTCGTCACTTTGGTCACAGGCAGCTGTGCCATCGAGCGTGTCACATAGCGCTCAGATATCAGTGGGCCTCACACAATCCACAAGTGTCCAGTGTCCAAAAGTGTGCGCAGAGATTCAAAATCTCCATTATTCTCTCGTCACTTTGGTCACAGGCAGCTGTGCCATCGAGCGTGTCACATAGCGCTCAGATATCAGTGGGCCTCACACAATCCACAAGTGTCCAGTGTCCAAAAGTGTGCGCAGAGATTCAAAATCTCCATTATCCTCTCGTCACTTTGGTCACAGGCAGCTGTGCCATCGAGCGTGTCACATAGCGCTCAGATATCAGTGGGCCTCACACAATCCACAAGTGTCCAGCGTCCAAAAGTGTGCGCAGAGATTCAAAATCTCCATTATCCTCTCGTCACTTTGGTCACAGGCAGCTGTGCCATCGAGCCTGTCACATAGCGCTCAGATATCAGTGGGCCTCACACAATCCACAAGTGTCCAGTGTCCAAAAGTGTGCGCAGAGATTCAAAATCTTCATTATCCTCTCGTCACTTTGGTCACAGGCAGCTGTGCCATCGAGCGTGTCACATAGCGCTCAGATATCAGTGGGCCTCACACAATCCACAAGTGTCCAGTGTCCAAAAGTGTGCGCAGAGATTCAAAATCTCCATTATCCTCTCGTCACTTTGGTCACAGGCAGCTGTGCCATCGAGCGTGTCACATAGCGCTCAGATATCAGTGGGCCTCAAACAATCCACAAGTGTCCAGCGTCCAAAAGTGTGCGCAGAGATTCAAAATCTCCATTATCCTCTCGTCACTTTGGTCACAGGCAGCTGTGCCATCGAGCCTGTCACATAGCGCTCAGATATCAGTGGGCCTCACACAATCCACAAGTGTCCAGTGTCCAAAAGTGTGCGCAGAGATTCAAAATCTCCATTATCCTCTCGTCACTTTGGTCACAGGCAGCTGTGCCATCGAGCGTGTCACATAGCGCTCAGATATCAGTGGGCCTCACACAATCCACAAGTGTCCAGTGTCCAAAAGTGTGCGCAGAGATTCAAAATCTCCATTATCCTCTCGTCACTTTGGTCACAGGCAGCTGTGCCATCAAGCGTGTCACATAGCGCTCAGATATCAGTGGGCCTCACACAATCCAAAAGTGTCCACTGTCCACAAGTGTGTGCAGAAATTCTAAATCTCCCCTGTCCTATAGACACCTTGTACCTTGTTTTACATTACTATATAGTTTGTTGGATTTTGTCTACATTTCTACCAAAAATGAGGAAGGCTGGTGGAAGAGGCCGTGGAATTGGGCGGGGGTTGGCAGCTGGTAATGATGGTGTTGTTGGTGGATCTGATGGTAGTGGCAAGAGCAAAATAGGACCGAATGCAGGAGGTGCTGACCCTGCGTCATCGTCTGTCTACATAAGGCCTCGAACGCTTAGTTTTCTAGGAGTTGGCAAACCGCTTTTAAAGGCAGAGCATCAGGAAAAAGTTTTGTCTTACATTGCTGACTCAGCCTCCAGCTCTATCGCCTCCTCTTCTTCAGTTGTAAAAAGTAAAAGCACTGAGTCGTCATTGGAGGCTCATGTTCATGAACCACACCTTTCCTTGTGTCCTTCACCCCAACCAAGATTGAAGGATGACGCAGGCCATACTACTGATTACTCCATGGAGCTGTTTTCACATACCATGCCTGGATTATCAAGTCAAATGGTGAATTACCCAGGCCAAGATGAATCTGACATGGAGTGCACTGATGCACAGCCGCTGATGGATGATTCTGCTGGTACATTCACTCAGAGCACTATATTGTCCTCGCAGTGTACAGAGCCAGATTTTGACCCTGATGAGACTCAGGTGCCCCTTCCCGCACACTATACCACCATACACGGTGACACAGAGAAAGGTGTACATGACATAGAAGAGGAGGTGATGGATGACCCAGTTGTTGACCCAGATTGGCATCCATTGGGGGAAGAGGGTGCTGCTTCCAATAGCTCAGATGAGGAGCATCCACAGCAGACATCGACATCGCAACAGCTGTTATCTGGCAGGCCCGGAGCACTCCAAAGACAGGTTCCAAACATCAAAAGAGTTGCTGGACAGCTTGTCCAGAGGGTCAAAAGATCACAGCGTGCTAGGCCACAAAATGTCTGCCAAAGTAGGAAGAGTGCAGTGTGGCACTTTTTTGAACAAAATCCTCATGATCAGGCCAAGGTTATCTGTAAGAAGTGCGCAAAGACCTTTAGCCGAGGGAAAAATCTGAAAAATTTGAATACCAGTTGCATGCTTAGACATTTAACCAGCATGCACTTGCAAGCGTGGACACAACACCAAACCTCAAGTGCCACATGTGCAACTGATCACAACGAAGGTAGTCAGCAACGCTACATTGTTTCCCCCACTGTAAGCCCACCGGTTAGCACAGCAGCAAATGTTGAGGTGTCGTTGCAAGGCCACAGCAGTCAGGGAATCCCACTGTTATATCAACGAAAGACTGATTCTAGGCCATCAGAAAGAACACCAACTCCATCACCATCATCAACCCTCTCTCAGTCCGCCCTGTCCACCGCTACTTCCACCATATGCAGCTCTCAAGTCCAGCTCACCCTCCCAGACACTATGAGTAGGTCAAGAAAGTACTCAGTCTCTCATCCGCGTACACTGGGTTTGAACGCCCACATTGCCAAACTAATCTCGTTTGAGATGATGCCCTTTCGGTTGGTGGAAAGCACAGCTTTCCGTGAACTCATGGCCTATGCAGTACCACGCTATGACCTACCCAGTCGCCACTTCTTCTCTCGCAAAGCCATCCCAGCCCTCCACCATCATGTGAAAGACCGCATTGTCCATGCACTCAAGCAGTCAGTGAGCGGAAAGGTGCACCTCACAACTGATGCATGGTCCAGTCGGCATGGCCAGGGCCGTTACGTGTCCATCACTGCGCACTGGGTTAATGTGGTGGATGCAGGGTCCACAGGGGACAGCGGTGGTGGGACAGTGCTGCCTAGCCCACGGTATAGGAAACAGTTGGCTGTAGGCGTTCGACCCTCCTCCTCCTCCTCCTCCTCCAGAAGCGAAAGCTCGTCCACAGAGCGCAGTCGTACGAGCACTCCATCTGCAGCTGCCACTGTTGCACACAATGTGTCCCCCTATCGAGCAGCTAGTGGAAAGCGTCAGCAGGCTGTGTTGCAGATGATGTGTTTGGGCGACAGACACACCGCCGAGGTGCTGGCCGAGTACTTGAAGCGACAAACTGAGTCATGGCTGGGCAGTGTACATCTTGAGGCAGGCAAGGTAGTTAGTGATAACGGGCGTAATTTTGTGGCAGCCATAGCCCTTTCAAAACTCAGCCACATACCTTGCTTGGCTCACACCTTGAACCTGGTGGTGCAGTGCTTCCTCAAAAATTATCCGGAGTTAACAGCCCTGCTCCAGAAGGTGCGAAGACTGTGCGCGCACATCCGCCGGTCGCCTGTACACTCCGTTCATATGCAGAAGCTGCAGCGATTGCTCCACCTTCCCAACCACCGCCTCAGTATCGACATTGCAACAAGGTGGAACTCCACCCTGCACATGGTGGAGCGGCTGTGCGAGCAGAGGCAGGCCATAATGCATTTGTGGGAGGATACACGGCCAGGCACTTTGAGAGCAGACATGGAGTTGACAGGCGTGCAGTGGTCGAAGCTGAAAGACCTTTGTAAAGTCCTTCAGTGTTTTGAGGAATGCACACGGCTGGTAAGCGCAGACGACGCCATCCTAAGCATGAGCATCCCACTTATGCGTCTGCTCATGCAAACTTTGACGCACCTTAAGGAGCAGGCGTCTGCAGCCAATGTTGATGAGGAGGAAGAGGAGGAGGGAATCCTTGATGACATTCAGCCATTGTCTGCTCAGGGACCTCTCCTGGACGAGGTGGAGGAAGAAGAGGAGGAGGAGGAGGATGATGGGGATGATTACTTAGGGGAGGAGGATGCATCTCGTGGGGCAAGTGAAAATGTTGGCGTGGCAAGGTCTGGTACAGGGTTTGTGCGTGACTGGAGGGATGTGGATTTGCCAGAAAGTGCTCCTCCACCCAGCACTCGCAGTGCATCATTGACACCGGGAACATTGGCCCACATGTCAGATTATGCCTTGCGGATCCTAAAAAGGGACCCCCGCATTGCCAAAATGATGAACGATGACGACTACTGGTTGGCCAGCATCCTGGACCCACGCTATAAAGGCAAATTACAAAACATCATGCCACAGGAGAACCTTGACCTAATATTGGCTAATAAACAAGCAACTCTGGTAAATCGGTTGCTTGAGGCATTCCCAGCACACAGCAGCGGTGATGGTTCTCACACGAGCCGTACGGGCCGGGGGCAGCTTGGCAGAGGTGTTCGTGGTGCACACAGCAGAAGTGGCGTTGGAGACAGGGGTTTCATGACAATGTTGTGGACTGATTTTTCAAATACCGCTCACACAACTGGTAATACTGCATCGATGGAAAGTGACAGGAGACAGCAGTTGTCAACTATGGTTACAAACTACTTTTCCTCCCATATCGATGTTCTCCCACACAGGTCATTCCCCTTTGACTATTGGGCCGCTAAACTGGACACCTGGCCTGAATTGGCCCAATATGCCTTACAGGAGCTCGCTTGCCCAGCTGCAAGTGTGCTATCGGAAAGAGTCTTCAGTGCAGCTGGATCAATCCTGACAGAAAAAAGGACCCGTCTGTCAACCCAAAATGTGGATGATCTAACCTTCATTAAAATGAACCACGCATGGGTTTCCAAGGATTATGTCCCACCTTCCCCTGATGACACATAGGGTGACAGAAAAATGGCTTGCTTTGGTCCACCTCTTCCTGGTACTTCACCTATTTCGCCTTTTGCATCAGCTGAATGTCCAACATCAACATATGCCACTTTCTAAAACTCCCTAACTGTGCTGCCTCCCCCCCCATGGCCGGGGTCACCACCTACCGCACGACACCGTGCGAGTGCCGTTGCCCTGGACAGGTGGGTAGGCCGACTCTTGGGCGCGGGCACTGGCACAGGGTCCCTCATAGTGCAATCAAGTGTCTCTGACGGTGGTGGTGCACACCCGCCGTCAGACACACCGCTGTACTATGAGGGGCCCAGTGCCAGTACCGACGCCCACGAGTGGGCCCCCCTTGCTTGGGCAGGGCCCCAGCATTTGCAATCTTTACCTCTCCCTGCTCCTCCGCTGTGTAATCTGGGCCGTCAAATCCATACTGTGCCTGACACCGTCTGAGCCTGCCTCCTGAGACATATATTTTGAATGTGTACGCTATCCATACATGTTATCCGGGGATACGGTACCCTTTCTAACCTTTGTGCAATCACGTGCAATCCATACTGTGCCTGACACCGTCTGAGCCTGCCTCCTGAGACATATATTTTGAATGTGTACGCTATCCATACATGTTATCCCGGGATACGGTACCCTTTCTAACCTTTGTGCAATCACGTGCAATCCATACTGTGCCTGACACCGTCTGAGCCTGCCTCCTGAGACATATATTTTGAATGTGTACACTATCCATACATGTTATCCGGGGATACGGTACCCTTTCTAACCTTTGTGCAATCACGTGCAATCCATACTGGGCCTAACACCGTCTGAGCCTGCCTCCTGAGACATATATTTTGAATGTGTACGCTATCCATACATGTTATCCGGGGATACGGTACCCTTTCTAACCTTTGTGCAATCACGTGCAATCCATACTGGGCCTAACACCGTCTGAGCCTGCCTCCTGAGACATATATTTTGAATGTGTACGCTATCCATACATGATATCCGGGGATACGGTACCCTTTCTAACCTTTGTGCAATCACGTGCAATCCATACTGGGCCTAACACCGTCTGAGCCTGCCTCCTGAGACATATATTTTGAATGTGTACGCTATCCATACATGTTATCCGGGGATACGGTACCCTTTCTAACCTTTGTGCAATCACGTGCAATCCATACTGGGCCTAACACCGTCTGAGCCTGCCTCCTGAGACATATATTTTGAATGTGTACGCTATCCATACATGTTATCCGGGGATACGGTACCCTTTCTAACCTTTGTGCAATCACGTGCAATCCATACTGGGCCTAACACCGTCTGAGCCTGCCTCCTGAGACATATATTTTGAATGTGTACGCTATCCATACATGTTATCCGGGGATACGGTACCCTTTCTAACCTTTGTGCAATCACGTGCAATCCATACTGGGCCTAACACCGTCTGAGCCTGCCTCCTGAGACATATATTTTGAATGTGTACGCTATCCATACATGTTATCCGGGGATACGGTACCCTTTCTAACCTTTGTGCAATCACGTGCAATCCATACTGGGCCTAACACCATCTGAGCCTGCCTCCTGAGACATATATTTTGAATGTGTACGCTATCCATACATGTTATCCGGGGATACGGTACCCTTTCTAACCTTTGTGCAATCACGTGCAATCCATACTGTGCCTGACACCGTCTGAGCCTGCCTCCTGAGACATATATTTTGAATGTGTACGCTATCCATACATGTTATCCAGGGATATGGTACCCTTTCTAACCTTTGTGCAATCACGTGCAATCCATACTGGGCCTGACACCGTCTGAGCCTGCCTCCTGAGACATATATTTTGAATGTGTACGCTATCCATACATGTTATCCAGGGATACGGTACCCTTTCTAACCTTTGTGCAATCACGTGCAATCCATACTGGGCGTGAGAATGGCTGGCGAGCTGTTAAGCAAGCTACAGCACCTGTCCAGACAAGTACAGGGATTCCCTAGCGAGGAGACTTATTTGATTGTTTTCAATGTTGGGACAGCAATTTTTGGGGAGCACTATACTCTGGAGAATGATAGATGGGGCCCACCATACACTGGAACATTCCAAAGGTGGACATCAGACACTGGAGCAGCATTTACAGGGCCCATTATACACTAGAGCATTAGAAATGGGGCCCATTATGTTTGGAGCATTATTTGGGCCCATAAGACAGTGGAGCTTCATCCATGGGGACCAACATATACTGTAGCATTATGTGGAGCTCATCATATACTGTTTCAAACATTATATGGGACCAATGATTCTGTATGGAGAAATAGATGGGCCTCGTCATGAGATGTAAAAAGTGAGGTATTTTTCATTGTACTATACCGCTATTTCTCTGCCGTATCGGAGCATGATGAGTTGTGGTATGTGTTAAAGGGGCGCTCTTTCGCCCAGGGCACATGAAAACCTGCAGCCAGCCCTCCCCCCCCCACAACTTTAGCCAAATAACCCCCATTTTTCAGTGCGTAACTTATATTATGAAGTTAATTAAGGTTGACAAGCTTAAGTAAGAAGAATTGATGCTTTTGGCATTCAAATGGGCACTGTAGGTGTGTTTCCTGTCCTCCTCTCACTGCCGACTTTTATTCCCCATTGACTTACATTGGGTTTCGTGTTTCGGGACAACCCCGACTTTTCCCTATAATCGGACGATCTTGCTCGACCCGACTTTTGGAAAAGTCGGGTTTCACGAAACGAAACGCGACCCTAAAAAACCAAAAGTCGCTCAACTCTAGTCACTTTGTATTGCATGGTTGGTGCAACATGATAGTGCGGCAGATAAGAGATGTGCACACAATGTCCAAGAATATGTAAAACGAAATGCTAAGATAAGAAACCGAGGCCTACTTCTGGACAAGAGGAATGGTTCCCCTGATATAAATATGTATGTGTCATGCTGCCGGTGAGCAGAATTTTGGCATCAGCTCAGCACAAAGGATGAATGCCTTGTTTTCATTTAACTAGAGCGCTCCCCTAACAAACATCACCAATATCCATTTGCGTTTGGTAACAACACAGTTGTTCATTCTGCCGGCCTGTGATGAGGGAGGCCTTCTGCCTTTGTGTGTCACAGACCCCCATGTCTGCCTTCTTCTAGAGAGGCTGGAAGGATGGAGGAGAAAGTAATCTAATGAAGTTAGCACTCTTGACCTGTAAGTAGCAGATGTTTAATAGTATGGGTCCCTGGAGGACAATGCAGGTAAATTAGATGGATACAAGCATATCTATCTCCCTTGCAATTTACGTGACACCCACTTTGAGCAGGATAACATGACCAATCTGTGGGGGTGACTTGCTGCTCAGTATTAAACTGTAATTGCATTGTGCAGTTCATGTCGCTGAATGTTTAGGGTGTTACAGACTTGCTCCTCTGCCTGGAGGAATGAATTGTAATTGTAGATTTTGCATTTCACGAGACACAAGTGGGCTGATTCTTTCCCATCCATGTTCCACAGGCTCCTTTTATTTTATCTGGTGATCAGGGAAGGAGCAGTGTGTGCATATAAATGAATGCCATGAGAATGAGCTATTTCATGAAAGCATAAACAGCGGCATTCATTCTTTTGGGGAGATTGTCTGAAATAACCCAATATCATATTTGCGAGATCATCCCAAAGGAGATGGACAGCTTTGTGGTGATGACTCTATATACCAGGACACAGATTCTTTTCTGATCCCACAGAATCAAGACTCAGCTGAACTTCAGGTAATGCGATAATATATATGGCTTGTGGCTAAAGGTTTTCTGCCAGAAATACAGGATGTGTAATAATTGATTCCAGAAAGAGTAGGTGAAGGGATTGTGTTTGCCCTATGTCGGATATTTCAGAAATATTCAGACTATCAAATCATGTCTTTTTTACGTGTTCAAATTTATGTAAACTTTTCAGAAATTTGTGTAAGACTATATGGTGTATTGAAGAAGACTGTGCTGTTTCCACCCACACATATCTCATCTTAAGGCTGAGAAGTATGGTATGGAATAAAGGCACTGGAAAGGGTAAAATTATCAGTCATTTCATTGCCTCTATCTTATGTTAATTTCAGATCGTATTAAACAAACTCTGAAGGACACTTATGTGCTTGTGAGCCATATTGGCATGCAGAAAGTAGGAGCTGGAGAAAGTTCAGGGCTCCAGATATTAGGCTTCTGTTTGGATGTTTAGCTAGTGGTGGTAGTAATGTGAGATATAGGAAATGTATCTGCTCTTAAAAACAAAAATGCCTTTGAGGCAATTAGAAGATTTTGTAAACTTCAGAAATAAGTAAAAATGTTTTCATTTCTTAGGATATCTAGGTGAATTTTATTTATTTTAAAATCCATGGTGGACAGGAAAATATTTTGCATAAGAGTTGACAAATTGTCTATATATTGCCTTTCCTCACATGGAAAGGTGATCTTGTCTGACTCAGCAGCTCCTATGATTGCAGTGGGGGAGGAACAATATGTGAAAAACTGCATCATGTTTATCATCCTGTGCAATGTTTAACGGGAACCTGTCATGTGATAGCGTGAATTCTTGGCAGGTTCCCTTTGAAATCCATTGATCCATGGTACGTAACCATATCTGGTCTGTAATCCATTGTAAACCAAACTGAGCTAAGTGCATGGATTTTAGCATCTGTTACTAAAATAGTTTATTCCCATAATTTTCTATGATTAATAACACAAAACAACAAAAGACTGAATTTGCATGAGTTAACTGTTCTCCAGCTGCATAACATTTACATGAGCTTGTCAGGCAGGACATTCCTACTAACCAATCTGTCTCATATAATTTAGGGTCTCAGCTTGGAGCATCACTGACAATGTGTTTGAAGGCTGTGAATGGGAAATGAGTATTGGCAGTGCTCAAACCGTTTTCTCTTATCGCATTTTTATTAATCATACTTGCCAAAGATATCTACAATTTTCATTATCAATGGCAAAAAGTATTACCAGCTTGCCCAACAAGAAATAGCAAATTCACACAACTTTTTTAGATCTAGGAACTAGGACTACCACATAAAGTTATAGATAACTTACAGGCATGGTCCTGTTTTAGTGTACAAGTCTGCAGTCTATGTGACTACAGACTTGTGAGTCCTCAGAACATGTGCACTACAGGCTGTTTCTATTCCCCAGCTCCGACGCCAGGAGCGGGCAGTCATGTGGCCACAAGTAAGAGATTTGCATACTTTCAGACACCTTCCATGTCCGTCCTCACTCAATACACTTGCATTGAGCGAGGCCATACAAGTCTAGTCAGCAGGTGGCCGCATGTTTGCAAGTCACATCATTGCAGTCACACATCCATTCTTGGAGACTGAAAATCCTCACTTGAGCAGGGCATATGATGTGAGGATTCACTAGTCTGTAGTCAGAGAGAGAGACACACAGAGTGACTGCAGACTTGTACTCTACGGCCAGACAACTCATTTAAAGAGGGAGATCTTGTCAGGAGGTTAAAAATGGCCAGTGTTTGCTCTTATTTTATTCACAATACTTCCATGAGTAAACAGTTTGTTTTTTTAAATCTGACATATGGTTCCAGATATACACTACCATTCAAAATTTTGGGGTCACCCAGACAATTCTGTGTTATCCATGAAAACTAATACTTTTATTAATCAAATGAGTTGCCAAATGAATTTAAAATCTCGTCCAGACATTGACAAGGTTCGAAAAAAAAGATTTTTATGTGAAATAATTATTTTCTCCTTCAAACTTTGCTTTCGTCAAAGAATACTCCCTTTGCAGCAATCACAGCATTGCAGACCTTTGGCATTCTAGCAGTTAATTTGCTGAGGTAATCTGGAGAAATTTCACCCCATGCTTCCAGAAGCCCCTCCCACAAGTTGCTTTGGCTTGATGGGCACTTTTTGCGTACCATAGGGTCAAGCTACTCCCACAACAGGTCAATGGGGTTGAAATTTGGTGACTGCACTGGCCACTCCATTACAGATAGAATACAAGCTGCCTGCTTCTTCCCTAAATAGTTCTTGCATAATTTGGAGGTGTGCTTTGGGTCATTGTCCTGTTGTAGGATGAAATTTGCTCCAATCAAGCGCTGTCCACAGGGTATGGCATGGCTTTGCAAAATAGAGTGATAGCCTTCATTATTCAAAATCCCTTTTGCCTTGTACAAATCTCCCACTTTACCAGCACCAAAGCAACCCCAGACGATCACATTACCTCCACCATGCTAGACAGATGGCGTCAGGCACTCTTCCAGCATCTTTTCAGTTGTTCTGCATCTCACAAATGTTCTTCTGTGTGATCCAAACACCTCAAATTTGGATTCGTCTGTCCATAACACTTTTTTCCAGTCTTCCTCTGTCCAATGTCTGTGTTCTTTTGCCCATATTAATCTTTTCCTTTTATTAGCCAGTCTCACTTATGGCTTTTTCTTTGCCACGCTGTCCTGAAGGCCAACATCGCGGAGTTGCCTCTTCACTGTAGACGTTGACACTGGCGTTTGGTGTGTACTATGTAATGAAGCTGCCAGTTGAGGACCTGTGAGGCATCGATTTCTCAAACTACAGACTCTAATGTACTTGTCTTGTTGCTCAGTTGTGCAGCAGGGCCTCCCACTTCTCTTTCTACTCTGCTTAGAGCCTGTTTGTGCTCTCCTCTGAAGGGAGTAGTACACATTGTTGTAGGAAATCTTCAGTTTCTTGGCAATTTCTCACATGGAATAGCCTTCATTTCTAAGAACAAGAATAGACTGTCGAGTTTCACATGAAAGTTCTTTTTTTCTGGCCATTTTGAGAGTTTAATGGAACCAACAAATGTAATGCTCCAGATTCTCAACTAGCTCAAAGGAAGGTCATGTTTCTCTAATCAGCCAAACTGTTTTCAGCTGTGCTAACATATTGCACAAGGGTTTTCAAGGGTATTCTAACCATCCATTAGTCTTCTTACACAGTTAGCAAACACAAAGTACCATATGCACACTGGAGTGATGGTTGTTGGAAATGGGCCTCTGTACACCTATGAACATATAGCATTACAAACCAGACGTTTGCAGCTAATAGAGTCATTTACCACATTAACAATGTATAGAGTGTATTTCTGAATCATTTAATGTTAGCTTCATTGGAAAAAACTGTGCTTTTCTTTCAAAAATAAGGAAATTTCTAAGTGACCCTAAACTTTTGAACGGTAGTGTATGGGCCTTTGTAATAGTGCTAACTATTATGGTCTTAATCAAGGAGGTGTTTCTCTCAGGATTTTCTGAGGATAGGTATATAGGCTGATCTGGATTGTTAAACTGTGAGCCATAACCTCTGGAATAACATTATAAAAAGTGGCACTTATCTCTGAAGAGGTATGGCAGATTTAAAATAAAAAAACAAGCAGAATACATAGGGGAGTACTGGGAATGAAAGGCAAAAACTGGCCACTTCTAACCTGGTGACAAGTCCTCTTTATATAAACTCTCAAAGCATATATGGATACAGAGTATAGTCTTGGGATTCCTATTTCTTCGGCTTTGAGATGTCATGGCCATATAGCTCCTCAATTGCTGTGCAATATGTAGATATATCAGTGTTGTATTCCATGTATAATACATGAATTGTTATGTCCAAGGCAGTGGTGGTTACCAGCTAAGGGTTTTAGCTTTTCCCTTGCATCTTCATCTCATTATTTTTTTCATCCTTCACAAAGTAAATTTATTCTCATTGACTTCACTATTGATTCAATAAGGGCAAGTGTGAAAACTAGATTAAGGGAAATATACCACATCATTTAAAGACTTCCTAACTTAAATCCAACCAAAAGCTAAAACATCTCACATAACTTACCTAGATTATATTTGGAGAATGTGTAAAGGTAAACCAGAATATTAAAGGTAATCATGTTGTTAATTAAATTTGCTCACATAGTTTCGTAGATTCAAGGTTGACAGAAAACACAAGTGCTCAGCTTATTACCTAGCATGTTGATCAGGAGGGAGGTAAAGCCCCTAATGAGGCAGAAGCTAATTACTCCTATTTAGGAGAAAAAAATACTTCCTGGGTCCAAATATGGCAATCAGACTAGTTCCTTGGATCAACCTCCCATCATAGGGTCTAATATCCATAGGCTGTAATGTTTTATTTATTAATTCCTTACCAAAATATGACATACTGGAGTGTGATATGCCGGCTCCCTGATTTTAGTGTGGACTCAGAAACGGAGTAATTCAGCCATAATCTACCTCTAACAGCCATGAGTGGAGCAGAGCTACACCTAAGGCTGTTAACCTGTTTAATGCCGCTGTCAATCTGTGACAGTGGCATTTACAGCGCGTGTTCCATGGGGCACGCTACTATAGCCAACATTTGGTATACCCGTCGATGGGTTGCCATGAGGGTGATCGGTAAATGGTGTAACGAGGAAAAAAATAAAAACACTAGAAGGCGATTAAAACATTGCATCTGCCACAAAATTATGCCAATAAAAATGTAAGTTTAGGGTGCAAAAAACAAATCTTCACATGGCTCCATTACCCAAACATTGAAAATATTACAATTTTGTGTAAATAGGCACACATACAAAGATTTTTTTCACTATTTAAATAAAAAAAAAATGCATGTCTGGTATTTTTGTATCTTTGTAATCATACTGACTCAGAGAATTATATTTACAGTTCATTTTATTTTATATACTGAATGTTGTAAATAAAACCCCAAAAGACTATTGCAGAATTAACCTTTTATCACCTTTTTGCTGCACTCTGAATTTTTTTTCCCATTTTCCAGTAGTTCACATGATAAAATGGTTAGTGTCATTCAAAAGTACAACTCTTCTCACAAAATACCTCACACGGCTATATTGATGGAAAAACAAAAAGTTATGGCTCTTGGAAGAAGAGGAAGAAAAAACGAAAGCGCAAAACATGGAAAATGGCGCAGTTGGAAGGTGTTAATAAAGACATACAGTTGTCCCTTACAATTTGATATGGCAGAGAGTTCCATAATCTCATTGCTTGCACAGTAAAGAATCAGTGTCTGTGATTATGATTAAACCTTCTTTCCTCTAGACATAGAGAATGCCCCCTTATCATTCTGGCCATAGGTTTCACCAGATTATTAGAAAGATCATTTACATATTTGAACATAAGAATACAATCACACTTTTCAAACCTGGAGCACCCTAAGTTTATTCTCCTATCTTGGTATTTAAGTTTACCCATTGCCTTAATAACCTTGGTTTCTCTCCTCGGCACCCACTCTAGTTCAGCTACGTCCTTCTTATACACTGGGGACCAAAATTATGTGGTTGCATTAATGACTTGTATAGAGGCAAAACTATGTTCTCCTCATGAGCATCTATGCCTCTTTTAATGCATCACATTACTTTATTTGCTTTGGCAGCAGCTGCCTGACACTGGTCACTAAAATTGGGTTTTCTGTCCCCCCTATATGCCCAATTTTATTTCACTGACTGTTTTACCCAGTGTTTTGCCTATTTAGCACAAAATTGTTCATACTGTTTCCTTGGCCCAAATGTATGACATTACTTTTATCTGCAATTACAGGGAATCTGACAGCAGGTTTTTGCTATGAAACCTGACAGCAGCATGAGGTAGGGACAGAGACCTTGATTCCAGAGATGTATTGCTTGGTTGACTGGATGAAACCGTTACGATAGTCAGTTTTCTCTGCAGAGCTCAGATTTTGAGCTGTGTATAACCCTGGGCACTACACAGCTTTCTGTGTACATATTGTTTAGTGACAGAGAGATGTTAATCAGTACTGAGGGCATGGTTGGACTAGGCTACTGAAGGACAGTTGTCCTGGCTTTGTCCTGGAGTGATTTTCTCCTTGCGATAAAACCCTGATTGCATTGAAACATCTTAACACAGCCCAGTAAGTGACACATCACTGTTTTCAAGGGCTCTGCTCCTACATAATTGCGCTCTCAAAAAGCAAAAACCTGGTGACAGATTCCCATTAACTTATATTTCCATTTCACAGCAAAATCCTCAAAATTTCTCACATCTCTCTGTAACATTAAATTATTCTTCTTGGTGCAGAGCTTAGTATTCACTGTACGTATTGAAATTTTATCAAGAAATGTATTAAAAAGAAAAAGGCCCAATACTGACCCATGTGGTACTTCACATGCTTCACTGTTAATTCTGGCACATTCATTGTGCATTCGGTTATCATTATTTGTTCCCTATCACTGAGCAAGTCATTAATCCAATTACACAATTTAACCTCTGGGTTCCATAACTCTCATTTTATGTACCAACCTTTTATGTGGCACTGTATCAACTGCCTTTGAAAAGACCAGATAGAGACCAATACATGATGAATCCATTTTAATGTTGGGATGTGATTTTTTTCATTGAGACACTCCAGGATAGCAGCTCTTAGAAAACCCTCATTTATTTTGCCCATCATATTGGTTAAACTTACCTACCTATAATTTCCAGGCTCAGTTTTTGACCCCTTTTTTGCACCACATTTGCTATGCACCCTGTCTTGTAGTACAGACAATAATATTACAGGATACTTGCATTTTTTAAATAATGATCACTCAATTCCTGTAGTACTCTGGGCTGTTTGCCATTCAGATTTGTTGATTTTGCTTATTTTAGTGTTTTTGAGGCGGTGCCACATTTCTTCATGGGTTAGGCAAAAAACATTTAATGGAGAATTTTGTGGTATCCTTAAATACAGTTGTGAAAAAAATTATTTAGTCAGCCACCATGATAATGATCCCAAGCACACCGCCAAGGCAACAAAGGAGTGACTTCGTAAGAAGCATATGAAGGTCCTGGAGTGCCCTAGCCAGTCTCCAGATCTCAACCCCATAGAAAACCTTTGGAAGGATTTGAAAGTCCATGTTGCTCAGCGACAGGCCCCAATCATCACTGCTCTAGAGGAAAGGGCCAACACCAACAGTGTGTGCCAACCTTGTGAAGACCTACAGAAAACGTTTGACCTCTGTCATTGCCAACAAATGATATATAACAAAATATTGAGATGAACTTTTGTTAATGACCAAATACTTATTTTCCACCATAATTTGCAAAATAAATCTTGCCAAATCGCACAAGGTGATTTTCTGGATTTGTTTTCTCATTTTGACTCTCATAGTTGTGGTCTACCTATGATGTTAATTACAGGCCTCTCTTTTCAAGTGGGAGAACTTGCACAATTGGTGGCTGACTAAATACTTTTTTCCCCACTGTATGTCATTTTTCATTGGATTGTCCTGTGTAAATACTATAGAAGAGACATTAGATTTGCCTTTCCATCATACTCTTCCACCAGTTCAGCCAGATTATTTTTGAGAGGGCCAACCTTATTGTTTTTAACTCTGTTTTCGCTTATGTAGTTGAAATATATTTTTGACTATTCTCACTTTCTTTGGCAATGAGCATACAATTGGACATCATGCATTAAGGGTGACATCTGCTCTCTTTCATATGAAAATGAATAGGAAGTTGTTACAGCCTTGCTCTTTTAATTAGCACCAATGAATTGTAATATTATTCTTTGTAAGGTCCTGACATACATGATTATGTGTAAATTCTGAGAAGACATGGCAAATTTATTGGAGTGAATTAGTCTAATATTTCATGAGGCTGTTACATTCATATAGTTTACATGTTAGAATATCTACTTTTTTCTACACAACTTACCACAGTTATACATAAATCAAACTTGTTACTATAATATTTAGTTGTATATTTGGTCAAATGTCATTCATTTGACCAAAAATCCATATATCATTAAACTTTACCAATGGGCCTGGTTCCCTTCTTGCCTGAATAGTTCTTAATGTCTGCTGCTAGTTGTTGCTACATTATAGCGCCTGATCCAGAATAATCAAAACACATGGTTTGGGAGACAAGTGACATGTGGTTCATGAACCCCATAATTAGTTCCCCTTCCTAGTGCTAAGCAGTAATTAAATTTGCCACTTCTGCTCTGCTGATTCATTTATTTAGCTATTTAATTGCTTGACTCAAAGTGTCTTTATCTTGGGTATGGCAGCACTTTATTCAGACAAAGACATTGCACCAACTATTTTTTGAGACTACTGTAGTTTTAGACAAAACAAAGAGAAATATGATTTTATCCTTTTATTCAATGCAGTTTTCTTGCATCGTGCTTGTATATTGACTATGTTTTTGAGTGTGGATGATCAATGTACTGATTTATATTATAAAGCTTTTATCATAATTACTGTATATCACCGGACATGTCAGCTACTCGCTATCTGGTAATAGAAATGGGTAAATGAATGTCAAAGGTTATTTTCTGCAGACGAAAGGAAAAATTAGTCAATGTTTAGTTGAAACTAACACATTATTTTCAAGATACTACGCTTAATCGATCTCTTGTTTCTGGAGAACATCTGAACCTAGCAATACTATTTACATTTATATGTAGTAAAATCTCTTGGACTATTTCGGAAATACAAACTAATCATGTGAAGTAGCCATAAATTCATTAAATAGCATTAGTGATTATTTTCTGGTGCCTTTAGTGTATATTTTTTGTGGGGTAAAATGATGGCTGTGTTAGGAAGATATGAACAAAGTGTGTTTTTGCTGCATTTATTTTACATTTTGGTGCTTTCTACTGTTTTTTTTTCCTCAAATGTAGCATTCTTGAGATGTAGTATTTTTTTCAATTGTTCTCCATTGTAAAATGTTAAGGAAAGTCATACATTTTTTTTCACGATAAAACTAAGTTTAAGAAACAGCTTGCACACCCGACCATATCAGGGCTCGTCCATACTGTCCTATGAGTAATAGTGCTGCATTCATAGAAGATCATAGATCCCAAACTCTGTATCGCCTTTTGCCACCAGTATTCATCGTGGTATGCTAGGGTGCCTTTTTATGGAGGCATTTGGTTTTAGTAGAGTATATTATAATAATGTGGTCCTGCATGTAGGGCTTATGCAGGATCCCTGATGGGTTTCGTTCTCTATGTAAATGACACCCAAGACTTTGCAGTATTTATTCTTTACAGGATAACAAACCTGTAGTCTGCCACAGAATTTGATCCTTGCACACAGGAATAGTTTTCCCTTATGTTACGGTAAGGTAATAACATATTTTTGAGGTTACTCATAGCAGTAGAAGAATAGGTGGTAGTTAGTCTAAATGTTTATGAGCGTAAAGCTTGCTATACAAAGGCTAAGTCCAATATATATGGGGATAGCCGGACTGCCATGAATGACTACTCTCAAGGAAACAGGGACACGGATTGGGTATGTTACTTTTCTACAACACCCTTTCTTTATAACGGCTATATTAATATGGATTTATTAATAGAATTTCTAATTTGAGTTTATAAATGTCTCTTTAGCAATATACAGTGCGTACGGAAAATATTCAGACCCCTTTAAATTTTTCACTCTTTATTTAATTGCAGCCATTTGGTAAATTCAAAAAAGTTCATTTTTTTCTCATTAATGTACACTCTGCACCCCATTTTGACTGAAAAAAGCAGAAATGTAGAAATTTTTGCAAATTTATTAAAAACTGAAATATCACATGGTCATAAGTATTTAGATCCTTTGCTCAGTATTGCGTAGAAGCACTCTTTTGAGCTAGTACAGCCATGAGTCTTCTTGGGAATGATGCAACAAGTTTTTCACACCTGGATTTGGGGATCATCTGCCTCTCCAGTTCCATCAGGTTGGTTGGTGAACATTGGTGGATCTCTCCAGAGATGCTCAATTGGGTTTAGGTCAGGGCTCTGTCTGCGCCAGTCAACAATAGTCACAGAATTGTTCTGAAGCCACTCCTTTGTTATTTTAACTGTGTGCTTAGGGTCATTGTCTTGTTGGAAGGTGAACCTTCGGCCAAGTCTGAGGTCCAGAGCACTCTGGAAGAGGCTTTCATCAAGAATATCTCTGTGATTGGCCAAATTCATGTTTCCTTCAATGGCAACCAGTCATCCTGTCCCTGCAGCGGAAAAACACCCCCATAGCATGATGCTGCCACCACCGTTTTTCACTGTTGGGATTGTATTGGGCAGGTGATGAGCAGTGCCTGGTTTTCTTCATACATACCACTTAGAATTATCTCTAAAAAGGTCTATATTCGTCTCATCAGACCAAAGAATCTTATTTTTCATTGTCTGGGAGTCCTTTATGTGGTTTTTAGAAAACTCTATGCGGGCTTTCATATGTCTTGCAATGAGGAGAGGATTTCGTCGGGCCACTCTGCCATAAAGGCCTGACTGGTGGAGGGCGACAGTGAAATTTGACTTTGTGGAACTTTCTCCCATCTCCCTACTGTATCTGTCGAGCTCAGCCACAGTGATCTTGAGGTTTTTCTTTACCTCTCTCACCAAGGCTCTTCTCCCACGATTGCTCAGTTTGGCAGGATGGCCAGGTCTAGGAAGACTTCTGGTGGTTCCAAACTTTTTCCATTTAAATAATATGGAGGCCACTGTGCTCTTAGGAACCTTGAGTACTGCAGAAATTCTTTTGTAACCTTGGCCAGATCTGTGCCTTGCCACAATTCTGTCTCTGAGCTCCTTGGCCATTTACTTTGACCTCATGATTCTCATTTGGTCTGACATGCACTGTGAGCTGTGAGGTCTTATAAAGACAGGTGTGTGCTTATACAAATCAAGTCCTATCAGTTTAGTTAAACACAGCTGGACTCCAATGAAGGAGTAGAACCATCTCAAGGAGGATCACAAGGAAATGGACAGCATGTGACTTAAACATGAGTGTCTGAGCAAAGGGTCTGAATACTTATGACCATGTGATATTTCAGTTTTTCTTTTTTAATAAATTTGCAAAAATGTCTACATTTCTGTTCTTTTTCAATAAAGATGGGGTGCAGAGTGTACATTAACTCCTTTACCCCCAAGAGTGGTTTGCACTTTAATGACCGGGCCAATTTTTACAATTCTGACCACTGTCCCTTTATGAGGTAATAACTTTGGAACACTCCATGGATCCCCTTGATTCTGACACTATTTTCTCGTGACATATTGTACTTCATGATAGTGGTAAAATTTCTTTAATATGATTTGCGTTTATTTGTGAAAAAAATGGAAATTTGGTGAAAATTTAGAAAATTTCGCAATTTTCCAACTTTGAATTTTCATGCCCTTTAAATCACAGAGATATGTCACATAAAATACTTAAAAAGTAACATTTGCCACATGTTTACTTTACACCAGCACAATTTTGGAACCAATATTTTTTTTTGTTAGGAAGTTATAAGGGTTAAAAGTTGACCAGCGATTTCTCATTTTTACAACACCATTTTTTTAGGTACCACATCACATTTGAAGTCACTTTGAGAGGTCTGTATGATAGAAAATACCCAATAGTGACACCATTCTTAAAACTGCACCCCTAAAGGTGCTCAAAACCACATTCAAGAAGTTTATTAAACCTTCAGGTGCTTCCAGGAATTTTTGGAATGTTTAAAAAAAAATGAACATTTAACTTTTTTTCGCAAAAAAAATTATTTCAGGTCCAATTTTTTTTTACTTTCCCCAAGGGTAATAGGAGAAATTCGACCCCAAATGTTATTGTACAATTTGTCCTGAGTATGCTGATACTCCATATGTGGGGTTAAACCACTGTTTAGGCACATGGCAGAGCTCAGAAGGGAAGTGTTAGGCGCCGGATTCCTGCAGCTACACAAGAGGAATCCAGAGCCTCATATGCTGCTCTGCAGCAAGTCATTCCTGAGGCTAAGTTCCTCTGCCGCTTCACTGAGCATGCTCACGAGACGATCTCCCATTGGAAGTCGGGAGTCACGTGCTCAGGTCCTTCTGCAGATCTGATTGGTCTATCTCAGAGATCTGGAAGGTCCCGGCAGTGCACAGCATTAAGCATTAAAAGGCCCGCATGGCCGCTCGGCCATGTGCTAGTATAGACTCTTCTTGCTAGATGTGTGAATGGTGATGGATGTATGATTCTGGTGACTGACTTATTAAGATTCCCCTCCCTCTGATATTACGCATGTGGATAGGGAACTATAGAAAGAGTCAGCGCCAGTCAGTGGCAAGCCATAGGCCACTGTGCACACCGCACCTCTACACTAGCATCCGGTGGGGTCTCGTCTCTCACGGCACTATTGCATAGCGGCTGTGTCTGCTGCTGCGCTGCATTCAGCAGCACTTACCGGCGTCCGCAGTAGCGACGCCGCACGCACGGTAGGTCTAGATGCACTCCGTCCCCTGTCTTGGACCCATGTCCTGTGACCTGATACCGTGCGTGCAATTTCGCTGAGACCTGTGAGTCTAACAGGCTCGGTGTTTATGTTTATGTTACAGCGCCTCTGTGAGTTAACAGAGTCCGCTCTGCGCACATCGGGTGACGTTGAACCCGTGCGCATTATACCGCCATATAGCATGTCTGCCATTAATTAGCAGCAGTGTTAACACCTTCTGCACGGTGGACCCCAAGCGGCGAATGCACTTTATTATTTATTTATTTAGTGCGTTCTGCCATTCCTAACAGGAAGGAGCACCATTTGACTTTTTCAACACAAAATTGGTTGGAATTGAGATCAGACTCCATGTCGCCTTTGGAGAGCCCCTCAAGTGCCTAAACAGTGGAAACCCCCACAAGTGACCCCATTTTGGAAACTAGACCCCCAAGGAACTTATCTAGATGTGTGGGGAGAACATTGAACCCCCAAGTGCTTCACAAAAGTTTATAATGCAGAGCAATAAAAAAGAAAAATCATTTTGTTTCCACAAAAAATGATCTTTTCACCCCCAATTTTTTATTTTCACAAGAGTAACAGAAGAAATTGGACACCAAGAGTTATTCTGCAATTTATCCTGAGTATGCTGATACCCCATATGTGGGGGTAAACCACTGTTTTGGCGCATGGCAGAGCTCAGAAGGGAAAGAGCACCGTTTGACTTTTTCAACGCAGAATTGGCTGGAATTGAGATCAGACACCATGTTGCGTTTGGAGAGCTCCTGATGTGCCTAAACAGTGGAAACTCCCCAATTCTAACTCCAACCCTAACCCCAACACACCCCTAACCCTAATCTCAACCCTAACCATAACCTTAACCACAAACCTAACCCTAACACCCCTAACCCTAATCCCAACCCTAACCCTAACCCTAATGGGAAAATGGAAATAAATATATTTTATTATTTTTCCCTAACTAAGAGGGTGATAAAGGGGGTTTGATTTACTATTTACAGCGGGTTTTTATCTTTGGCAGCTGTCACACGCTAAAAGACACTTTTTATTGCAAAAAATAGTTTTTGCATCACCTCATTTTGAGAGCTATAATTTTTCCATATTTTGGCCCACAGAGTCATGTGAGGTCTTATTTTTTGCGGGACAAGTTGACGTTTTTATTGGCACCACTTTTTGGCACATGACATTTTTTGATCACTTTTTATTACAATTTTTGGGAGGCAGAATGAACAAAAACCAGCAATTCATGAATTTATTTTGGGGGGGCGTTTATACTGTTCCGCGTGTGGTAAAATTGATAAAGCAGTTTTATTCTTCGGATTAGTACGATTACAGTGATACCTCATTTATATAATTTTTTTATATTTTGGTGCTTTTATACAGTAAAAACAATTTTATATAAAAAATAATTATTTTTGCATAGCTTTCGTCTGTGAGCTATAACTTCTTTATTTTTTTAGCTGATGATGCTGTATCATGGCTCGTTTTTTGCGGGACAAGATGATGTTTTCAGTGGTACCATGCTTGTTTATATCCGTCTTTTTGATCGCGTTTTATTCCACTTTTTGTTTGGCAGTATGATGATAAAGCATTTTTTTGCCTTCTTTTCTTTTTTTTTAAGGGGATCACTAAAGGGGATAACAAGAGGGACAGTTTTATAGGACGGGTCGTTTTGGACGCGGCGATACTAAACATGTGTACCTTTATTGTTTTTGTTTTTTTACATAAACAAATGTATTTATTGGGAAATATTTTTTTTTTCTTTATTTAGGAATTTTAAAAAATATTTTTACACATGTTTTTTTTTCACTTTTTTACTTTGTCCCAGAGTTGGACATCACTGTATTATATCAGATCACTGATCTGACACTTTGCAGAGCACTGTGTCAGATCAGCGATCTGACATGCAGTGCAGGAGTCTTCTCAGCACCTGCTCTCAGCAGTCACTGACAAGCCACCTCCCTGCAGGACCTGGAGAGACCCCACGCCATCTTGGATCCGGGGTCCTGCAACAAGGAGGCCCTCAGAACAACACGATCACATTGCGTTGTTCTGAGGGTCTCAGGGAAGCACGCAGAGAGCCCCCTCCCTGTGCGATGCTTCCCTATGCCACCGGAACGCTGCGATCATGTTTCATCGCAGTGTGACGGTGGTTAAAGTGCCAGGAGCAGTCTCTGACTGCTTCTCGCACATAGTGCCAGGTGTCATCTGTGATAATCAGCTGACATCCAGCCACGATCAGCGGCGTTGCCCCCGTGAGCACAGATGATCGCGATGATGTACTAACCCATCCACGGTCATACGGGCCCGAGTCACCTGGATGGGATACTAAGTCATATGTCAGAAAGGGGTTAATGAGAAAAAAATGAACTTTTTTGAATTTACCAAATGGCTGCAATGAAACAAAGAATGAAAAATTTATAGGGGTCTGAATACTTTCCGTACCCACTGTACAAGCGCTTTCTGCTGATTTGAGCATGCATATTTATAAAAGGGCTGATCCAGGGGTATATATCGCTTGTAGGTGTAGATGTATACACCAAGAGAAACAGGAGTAAATAGGTGGATAATATAGAAATTTCATCTTTATTTAGTACATTAAAAATAACATCAAGGTAACAAAAGCTTAATAAATATGACAACACCGCAGGGTGAAAGCAGGAGACCACAAGGTATACAAAATTGCCAAACTGCACACAGGTGCGCGATGTACAGAGTGATGAATATATCACAATAGATAGCTAGTGCGTATCACGCAATGATGTAAAATCATGTACCACGGTAGAGAGACCCCCACACAGCAAGTGCATATAAAAAGTTAAAGCTTTCCAAACATTCAAGAGAGGGGGAATATCTTACCGATCGCAGAGGCAAAATGTACCCTGGGCCAGGGGTGAGAGGGCCCGACGCGCGTTTCGCAGGTCACACAGCACGCTTTCTCAAGGGAAGTGCAAGTCTGGTATCAGCAGGACCTTCTTAAGCCCCATGTGATCAGTCACATGGTGGCCGGTGAGCCAATCATTGTGGTTCTAGGCGGCGCAAGCGCACCGCACATCCCAAGTGTCGGCCAATACAGGGAAAGCATCATGCATTACCACGGGCGCGCGGGGAAAAGCGTGAATGTGCCCAAGCGTCCGGAGAAGGCACAGAGACACCCCCACGATTGCCGGCAGCATGGGAGCGCAGAGCGCACGCACGCAATCACTATATCACTAACGAGCTGTAAACAAAGGACTTAGCATATGTAAAGGGAGTCATGTAAATGTACACAAGAATTAAAATACATGTATATGCTTGAAAATACATAAGATACAGATCTCCACACATATGCATACAAAGAAAGTCACATAAGTATACAGTAATGTTGAAGTACATATATATGCTTATAATGCAGATCTCTATCAAACAGGTGAATCAGCGGAAATGTAGAGCACACATACAAGGAAGAAAGGGAGAGGGTCCCACTAGAACTAGAATAGGAGAAAATGTCACAAATTAAAAAAAATATAAAATTCATATCAAAAGTTAAAAACAAAAGTCACCCCCAAACAGACTCCCCTGGAATATGGGGGACATAGAGGGTAGGACAATAAAAGGGAAACAGAAGCATAGATTCAGTATCAGCTCGCAATAAACATATCACCCGGAATTGATCCTACAGATAGGAAGAAAAAGACAAAGACTCATTTAAGCCCTTAGGTGTCAAAGTATCCAGTATTGTAATCCATTTGGCTTCAACTTGAGCCAATCTTTTTTTATAATCACCACCTCTAATACCAAGATGGATTTGGTCAATCCCTCTAACTTGAATAGAAGCAGGATCACAGTTATGAAATTGCCTGAAATGGCGTGGGAGTGTTTTCAAAAGTGAAACATCAGCCACTGACTTTGACGCACAAATATCCCGCACCCATATTCTGAGTTCCCTGGACGTGAGACCAATATTTTCGGACAGCCACATGTGGCATAGTAGATTACATTTGTACTACTACAAGAGATTCTGTGTCGGATCTCAAATTGTTTCCGTCCATCTGAAGAGCTAAAGGTAGTACAGCGCAGGACATTTGTGCATGCCAGACAGTGGCCGCATGATATAGATCCAAATGTAGGGCCCCTGGAGAAAAGGGATTGGGAGGGATAGGTGCGTAGTGACTCTTAACAAGAAGGTCATTGAGGTTTTTGAACCTCCTTGAGGTCATGGAAGGATATTTACCCAGGGAAGCACCCAGGGAGGGTTCGGTACTTAATATCGGCCAATGTTTGATAAGAATCTGCCTCATCCCCTCCCATTCATGATTAAAGGTGGAGATAAGTCTGATGGGCTCATCTCTGTCCATGTCAGGTTTCCCCCTCTGGGACTTAAGGGGACCGACGCGTGGAGTAGCCCTAGCTCGCTGATATCCTTTTTTAATACATCTGTTAGAGTACCCACGGTTGGAGAAACGTGACCTTAAATCAGAGGCCTGAGCCTCAAATTTGGCATTTGATGAACACATCCGCCTCATCCTTAGAAACTGTCTGACCGGGACGGCCCTTATGGTGGAAGGGTTGTGAGCAGAGGACGCATGAACCAAGGAGTTCACAGATGTGGGTTTACGATAAACATCAGTCTGAATGTGACCCATATCGTCGACATCCATCGTAACGTCCAAAAAATTAATTTTCCTAAAATCGTAGGAGTATGTCAGACGGATATTAAGCGGATTACAGTTCAGCGATCCCATGAAATCCTCGAGCTGCTGGACAGTCCCATCCCACAAAAACAAAATGTCATCGATATATCTGTGCCAGCACAGCACATGGGAGGCGGCCGGTGCACCCGCGTCGCCAAAAATCAATCTCTCCCAATGCCCAAGGAAGAGATTAGCATACGCGGGTGCACAGGCCGCGCCCATGGCTGTGCCGCGATTCTGCAAGTAAAATTGATATTTGAAAGTAAAAAAATTGTGGGTAAGGTTTAAGTTCCACAGCTCGAGGATAAGCCGTCCAGGTTGGAGGCACCAAGAAAGAGGCGGACCGCATCGATGCCATGGGAGTGTTCAATACAGGTGTAGAGGCTCTCCACGTCAGCGGTGACCAACAAAGTCCCTTGGTCCACAAAAATGCCATCAACCCTAGCCAGGGCATCCGTAGTGTCATGTACGTGGGATGGTAATGTTTCCACCAGTGGTTTTAAATAAAAATCTATAAATCGGCAAATAGGGTCACATAACTCATCAATGCCAGACACTATCGGGCGCCCCGGTGGGTCAAGGGCATTCTTGTGGATCTTGGGTAGCAAGTAGAATGTTGGAACCTTTGGAAATTTGGCCATAAGGCCATCAAAGATCTGCTTGGTGATGACATTGTTATCGAGGGCCCCAACAAGAATACGTTGGAGGTCAAGAGAGAATGAAGAAAGTGGATTGGAAGATAACCGGAGATATGTACTGGAGTCCCTCAACTGACGGAGGGCCTCACGCTCGTATTTATCATGGGGCCAGACGACAATATTCCCCCCCTTGTCCGCCGGTTTAAAAACAACATCAGATAAAGATTGAAGTTGGGCAATTGCCAAGCATTGAGCATGTGTTAAGTTGTCGTACCGACATTTGGTGGACAACTCTTTGAAGTCCTCACACACTAATTTGGTGAAGACTTCAATAGCCGGACTCAAGGACAAGGGAGTGAATTTAGCCGACCTGGGGGGAGTGAAGGGTGGAAATCTACTTGGATGAGAGGAAGTCTGTTCATCAAGAAGTTCCTCCAGGTTGCGAAGTGCTTCTCTCTCGACCTCACACATCGATTCTTGGGAGGCCCTCCTATTATGAAGTTTCCGCAGCAAAAGCTTACGGGAAAATAAGTGCAGATCCTTTATGGCTGTAAAAAGATGGAAAGAATTAGTAGGACAAAGCGAAAGTCCTTTAGACAAGACCTCCAATTGTGTATTAGACAGTACATGGGAGGATAGGTTAAGTACCTGTAGCCCCCTCTGGGATTGAGAGGCCTTGCCAGTATTAGATTTTTTCTTAGTAGTTTGTCTTGTCACAATTCGCTTAGCTGCAGGGGTGGTTCCAGGGGGACCCGCTTTAGTGGAGGTTTTAGATGTATACTCCTCATCGCCCAAGAAATTGGACCTCATAGAGGTAGATCTAGATCTAGAGTGTGAAAAACTCCTATATTGAGGCCTTGAACAATCCTGAGGGTTCCACCACCTATAGACTCGTGATGACTTTTTGTCTTCCACATCCCTCTGAAATTTTTTTGCTTTCGTGGACTGGATTTCCTGAGCCCACTTATGGGAAAGATCATCCATTTCCTCATTAATTTTTTTGAGGGAGTCACTTGACATATCTCTGCGAAGCGAGACCTGTAGGGTTTCCATCTCTGATTCGAGTGATGCAAGGGAATCATGGTTCATCTCTTTCAAGAGCTCCATGAAACCCTTGGAACATGTATTAGTTAGGGTTTCCCATTTATTTTTGAAAGCATCATCATGAATGGGGAAGGATGGGAAGACCTGTATTCGTAAGCCTCGGGGTATGAGGTCTTTTTGTAAATACTTCTCGAGGAACGCATGGTACCACCATGTGCGGGTCCGTTTGCTAAGTAAATCCTTTAATTGGTTAATAGTATCCTGAATTTCCCTATTAATTCCCTCTGTGACAACCTCTGCATCATCCTGCTGGTCAGCTCAAATGTCCTTATGCAACATAGCGAGGCACAGTATCAGCCCAGGATAGGAGGGTGACATTGTTATAGATCTTCCACTGGATCCCAGGAAATTTGAGTTGCTCCTCTGAGCTGATCTAAGTATGCACTGATGATGTGGCATCTTACATTAGCAGCGTGCCAATTTTCTACAGTTGGATTGCCTGGCATATAGGCACTACAGTCCCATTAAAGTAAATTACAAATTTAAAAACATTGACTAAGAATGTTGTGGAGCGTTTGCAGCAATGAAACCACAGGGCACAAAACATGTTTTTATTTTACATGCTGGAAAATGTATTTGATGTACTTAACACATTTTTGTTTCCATTAGTACTTTGATTGTAGGGTGCTAATGGTGATTTCAGATATAATTTCATTACAAGGAATGGAAGGTTCTATTTTACAACTACATACTGCTTAATAAAATATGTCTGGCATGTCGGAACAACTAATCTAATATCAATATTAATCTGATCCTAGGTTCAAAATGGATTCTTGTAAACCAAAACTCGCTTTGACTTTGCAATCACTGTAAGGCTACTTTCACACATCAGGTTTTCGGCGTCAGGCGCGATCCGGCGTCGTGCCGGAACGCCGGATCCGGCAAATGTTTAGTAAAACCGGATGTGACGGATCCGGTTTTCTGCCGGATCCGTCTTTTTCTTGACAGACAAAACCGGATCCGTCTCATCCGGTTCATCCGTTTTTCTATCCGTTTTTCGACGGATTACGCCGGATCCGGTTTTTAAAATTGACCCTTGTGGCCTTCCGAACGGGATTGGCTACTGGAAAACTATATATAGCATGTTCCTACAGCCCTTCTTTGACAGGTTGTAGAGGAGAAAGTGCAGGTTGGAGAGAAGAGCAAGTTACTGGCGAAGATGGATGTTGTCATTGGAAATATTTTGAAGAATTTGGCGGATTTTACAGCGGAGGCAAATTGTTTGAGGGTGATTGTTCTGGAGAAGGAGAGAGCGAGACAGCAGCGCATCAGGCATCGTAGACGACGTTTGTGGATCCACCCCATCACAGCCAAGAGAATGACGCGTTGGGTCTATTCTACACTATGCATGGACCTTCGACGAAACCCGGATAAATTTTTTGGATATGTTAGGATGAAAATGGAGAATTTTGATTACTTGGTGGAGCGCATTGCACACCTCATAAGAAAAGCGGACAACTATTGCCGCTTCTCTGTTTCACCCACAGAGCATCTGATGGTGACTTTAAGGTAAGCCACATTTATTGGATATGATCGCATCAGAGCACACTTTCACTGCAATCTTGTTGGTGGTAGTTTGTATCTCCAAGTGTTATAGGTCAGTTTTGGTATGTAATGCTGTGATTTAAAACTAATTTATTGTTTTTTAATTCCCCACAGATTTCTTGCAACTGGAGAATCCCTTTCGTCACTGCATTTCCAGTACAGACTCGGGATTTCCACCATATCTGGAATTGTGAAGTACACATGCCGTGCACTGTGGGACTCCTTAGCTGAAGAGTTTTTACCAGAGCCCACAACAGAGAGGTGGATTGAAATTGCTGACAAGTTTCAACAGATATGTCAGTTTCCAAACTGCTTGGGCGCTGTGGACGGGAAACATATCCGCATTGTAAAGCCAGCTGGATCGGGATCGGAATATTTCAATTACAAGAAATATTTTTCAATTGTCCTCATGGCCATCGCTGACGCGGAATACAAATTTATTGCGGTTGATATTGGGGCCTATGGCTGCTCCAATGACTCTCAAGTTTTCAAACTGTCTGCCATGGGGCGTAAACTGTATGGAAACACCTTCCAGTTCCCACCACCTAGACCGCTGCCGCAAACATCTGGTCCACCTATGCCATTTGTCTGTGTAGGGGATGAAGCCTTCCAGCTGTCAGAACACCTTTTGAAACCGTACTCTAGCAGAGGATTGACAAGACCAAAACGCATTTTTAATTACCGCCTCACAAGAGCAAGAAGAATGGTTGAATGTACCTTTGGTATTCTGACAGCCAAATGGCGGGTCCTATTGACTGCGATCAACCTCAAGACAGAAACTGTGGACGAGGTGATCAAAGCGTGCGTGGTACTCCACAATTTTGTTATCTGCAAGGAACCCATTTCCATTGAGGACACCTCTGAAGAAACCACCTTGCAAGATTACCATGACATTACCACTAGAAGTTCTGTGACGGTTTCAGTAATGAGGGACAATTTTGCACTATACTTTATGTCACCTCAAGGCAGAGTACACTGGCAGGATGACAGAGTGTGAAAGATTTGTGCCCAACCAAACTTGTGTACCTTCTGTACCAACAGTATATACCTTTGCCAACCAAAGTTGGCTATCTTGTCATGGTCTCTATTTTTAGCTTTAGGCCACAGGTGTGTACCTGGTTGTGTTTTATGCAAAGTATTTCACCTTTTAACAAAAGTTGTGTACATTGTTAGGAAATCACCAACAATAAACACAACTTTTTATTTGAAATACTTTGCTTCAAACACAACCAGGAACACAACTGTGGCAAAAAGCTAAAATTTACCCACAGTTATATACCTAGTTTTGAATACCATTTCACCTTTTAAATACCCTGTATTTAACCTTTTTCGCCGCAGAAAGAAATGACAGACAACCAGTGTAAAATAATTTAACTTTTATTGAAAAATGTTTTTTTTAGTAAACTTTTTTAAAATTTTAATAAACTTGTTTAATAAAACTTTGAAACTATAAAACTGAAACCATAAAACTGGTCATTTTTATTTAAATACACACATTATAAATCTGTGTAGTGTGTGGTGGAAATACTGCTGTAGGGGCTGCGGGACACTTCGACACTGGGAGTGTGGAGAGAGGACTGGGATCGTGGTGGGGAAGGAACAGTTAGAGGTGAAGGTGTGGAAAAAACTACAGAATGGGTGGACATGTGGGAAGCAGAAGAGGTGGTGGGTGGTGGAGTGGAGGGTTGGGCAGGGACTGTAGGAGCAGATGATGTTGATGGCAAGTTGTATGGGGAAGGAGTTTGGTACGGGGCAGGTTGCTGGAAGTGGGGAGATGTCTGGTACGGGGCAGGTTGCTGGAACTGGGGAGATGTCTGGTACGGGGCAGGTTGCTGGAAGTGGGGAGATGTCTGGTACTGGGGAGGTTGCTGGTACTGGGGAGTTTGCAGGTACTGTGGAGGTTGCTGGTACTGGGGAGGTTGCTGGTGCTGGGGAGGTTGCTGGTGCTGGGGAGGTGGATGGTGCTGGGGAGGTGGATGGTGCTGGGGAGGTGGATGGTATGTAATAGGAGGGGGAGGATGGAAAGTGGCTGGAGGTGGATGGTATGTAATAGGAGGGGGAGGATGGAAAGTGGCTGGAGGGGGTGTAGATGTAATAGGAGGGGGAGGATGGAAAGTGGCTGGAGGGGGTGTAGATGTAATAGGAGGGGGAGGATGGAAAGTGGCTGGAGGGGGTGCAGGTGGAGGAACTACTGTGGTGGGAGGAGGAGGTTGGGAGGTAACTTGCTGGAGAGCAGCGTGGCATGAATGCATTACATGCATCTGCTGGGCAGGAGAGAGCGTTTCCATGCGCTCCACAACAGACCTGAAAAAGGTGTGGTTTGGCGAAGATCTTGCTTCTGAATGCATGGTTTGCAGAAGTGTCTTCACCTCCAGAATGCTGGAGTTGATCTGCTGATAGCCTGCGGAGATTTGCTCTGACAAGACTTTTAGACAGTTCTGGAAAGATGCATTCAGATGCAAGAACTCTGGCGCATAAGTCTTTTCCTGACCCCTCTGCCGCTGCCGCCCAGTACCCGCAGGTGTACTAGAGGTGGCAGGGGCAGAAGGGTGGGGTAAAGGGAAAGCGATCTCCTCACCAGCAGCTTCATGTAATGTAGGCGGCCACGATGCTCCTGTGCTGGTGGATGGGACAGATGGGTCGAATGTGTGGGAAGGCTGGGAAGGTGCAGATGTACCGGGGCGGTCGAAGTGTCCCTCGGTGCCGGTCTCCTCAGGGATCGCCTCAGAAGGGTCCAATCGTGCAGGCTCCCGAGTGCTGCTCACCGTGCTGTGGAATAAAGAGAAAAAAAAACAATTAAAATACTGACATGGTATGGCCCTGGCTGAAAAAAAAATTTACATCTAACATTTTTTTTCACATGTGGTGTGTAATATTTACCTTCTGGTGACCATTGTTTCCCGGAGGAACGACAGGGCTTCTGCGTACTTGTACTTGCTCCTGCGTCCTCCAGATCCACTCGGGGCCCGCATCTCTTTATTGAACTCCTTCTTGAAACGATCCCTCGCAGACCGCCACCGATTCACAATTCTGTTCCCTGAAACGAGAAAGGAGTGGTTAGTATACAACATCAGTGTTTCCCAAACTCCAGTCCTCATGGTCCGCAGGGGTCATGTTTTCAGGATTTCCATAGTAAATAGAAATCCTGAACACATGATCCGTGGGGACCACGAGGACTGGAGTTTGGGAAACACTGGTTTACATCAAGCAACCGGTACTGTATATACTTACGCTCTGTAATCTGGGCCCGAACATCGAGGTCCTCCCAGCGGCCCACAAGGAGCGAACAGATTTCCTCCCAGAGTCGTCGGGTAACGATAAGGTCAGCGTGGCGGCGGTCAGCCATATTCCAGAGCGGCTCCCTTTCTCTGACGAGATCGATGAGGTGGTCCACATCGAGTCCTCCATCCTCACCGTCAGAGTCGGGAGCACGCTGTGAAGGCTGTTAAAGAAAAAGACAAAAATAACATAATTAGCCTCCACATAAGAAATGAAATAAAAAGTGCAAAAAAACAAAGCAAAAATATTTATACTTACAATCTGGTGACCGCCGCGTTGCTGTCGCCGACGACCCTGGGAGGCACTGCGAGGACCTCTTGGCCGAGCACCAGATTGGGAAGACTAGAGAAGAAAACAAAAAATGTTATGTCTTTGGATGTAGGCATTTGTTTGCTGTGTGTGGTCTGCAGAACATTGTTTTCTATGTGTTGTGTGTAGTGTGATGTTGTGTTTCTGCGTTTGATGCAAAAAACTTACCAATTGTGAGCCCACTCCAGGTGTCTGTCCACCCCTTCCTTCTTCTTCTGGGAGCTCCTCTTCATCTTGTGATTCCTGTTTTGAAATAAAAGGCAATGAATATACATATATTACAGAGAAGATGGATTTTGGAAATAAAAACTTACCGTCAAACGCTGACGATGCGAGGGAGGGCTCCCAGAAGATGATGTGCTGTCTTCCTGGTGGCCACACTCCATGCCTGTGGGTGGTGCTCCAGCTGCTGCCATTGCTGCTGCTGCTGCTGCATCTATTGGGCGGCTGTTGAATAAAGAGAAACAAAGGGCCAATGAATATCTTGATATTCAATAGCCCTAGTTTGGAGGAATGGGTGATTTGATAATTACCGTCTCTCATCTGCTGCTGGCCTCCCCTCCTCAGCATGTTCTATTTGCTGCTCCATTTGGGGTGGTGGTGGTGCTGATGGTGCTGCAGTGGTCTCCTGCCTTCTCCTGCTTCGCTTGGTTGCTTTCTTGGGTGGCATGTTGGGTGTGGCTGTGGGTCCCACTGTCTTGCTTTTATATATGTCTTGTGGGCAGAGCTACTGAGCATGCTCAGACCAAAAAACCGGATCCGGCCGCCGGATCCGGCTTTCGCCGGATCCGGCGCATTGCGGCGCTCATAGGCTTTCATTGTGTGAAAAAGCCGGACGCGCCGGATCCGGCGTGTCCGGCTTTTTCGCCGGAGACAAAAAACGTTACAGTAGCCGTTTTTTCCAGACGCCGGATCGCGACACATTGCCGGATCCGGCGAAAACCGGATGAAACGCATGGCCATCCGGCGCGATCCGGCGCAAATGCAAGTCAATGGGGGGGAAACCGGATCCGGCATTGCATTTTGCCGGATCCGGTTTCTGTCGAAAGCGCCGGATCGCGCCTGACGGCGAAAACCTGATGTGTGAAAGAGGCCTAAGACATGCTAAAAGAGACATGTCTTGACAGTGTCAAGAGACACAGTTGACAGTGCTTAAAGTTGTGCACATTGTTACTTTTTCAAGCAACGTAGCCTACTTCATAAACATACTGGACATCATGTTTGATGAACTGTCCTGCTGATTACCTTTAGTGGCAGAAAACTAGAACATAGAACTTGTTGAGTCTGTATAATCATACAGTTTTGCTACAGGCATGCTTGTCTTCCATCACCTTGTAGCTTAATGTTAAGCACCCTTGCCTTGGCTGTGACTTTTCCTAAACCTATAGTGGTCTTCAACTTTTGTATTCACTGCATTTACCAATACAGAAATACATACATTCATGGGGAATCATTGGTCACCATGTCTATTGGCAAAACATTCCATATCCAAACCAGTCTTTCCCCGTGGACCTCGTTGCCCCTCTAACTTAGTGCATAATCACTGTAAAATGTGGTTCTTTGTAACTCATGATATATGTGTATAGTATAACCACAGGGTTTAGTAACTACATAAGGAGCTGACGCATACATTCGGGGTCTGTAAATTCTTTGCATATCTGCGTTGCCTACAACAAACGGGTGCACCCAACTTGTAAGGTCTTGCACAGAAAGTACCGGTAATCTTTATACTCTATGCCAAGCCTTTACAATTGGCTCCAAATTCAACCTAATGTTAATCATGTTCCACCATTATTGTGTTTAATGATGGGTCGTTATCATGTGATCGCCTTTATAAGATTGATGATCACATTAAGCCATACTATACCTAATTTATTACTTGTGCCTTTATTTGAGCAATCAGAAGGGATGAACCTTATGTGCTGAGTCTGAAGGCTTTCTTTTTCTCACAGTCCTGAGTGTAATAAAAGTCCATCTGCTATCATGCTCTCCATTTCCAACAATATGAAGACATGGACATGTGCTTTATGATCCCCAACCTCAGGGCAATTTAAGCAGTTTGCCATTTTTTGTGTGTAAGCCACTGTTAGCATTAATAAATAATGATCCATTTATGAGGAATCACATTACAGACACTTAGCACTTAGCCATTAGTTCCTGTGAGAAGTTACTGCTCAATTATAAAACTACTGAGAGGATACTTTGTTTTTATAATCTGACAATGCATTTAGAAAATCAATGAAGGCATCTGAAAAAAGAAAAATTTCTCTTAGATGTATCTGTGTGGTGAATAGCACCATTTCCATCCAATCTGACAGTGTTTTAATAGATGAACATGCTGGAAGGCCTTCGTTTTATAGTATATTAATGTGTATATAGTATATAATGATGAGCTGTAATATACTTCACTACTTAGGTAAATGTCAGACTAGATGGTTAAAACTTAGGATGACAAGCTAAAACTAGAGATAGGTGCACCTAAAGACGTGTCAAGTCTTATGAGAGTGGAATAGAGAATTGTGTGACTTTATTACACCTGCTGCCCATTTAAAAACAGTAGTGAAAGTCTAAGGCAAGTGCTTGGGAATTCTGCTGACAGGGCAAACATCCCCAGTCGTCCCACCATACCATCCAGCAAAGCTGCATTTACATGTGAAAGTCTACAGGCAATATGCGCTAAAGCGAATTTCTCTATGATTGGTTACACCCTGCACCACTTCCCTGAATATGAAATCCACACGGTCAACAAAAGAAGAAAAAAGGGTGGAAAACAAAATACATAATAAAACAGCCAGGAACAGGCATATTTATGCTCTTTTAGTCATAGACACATGCATTCTGGTGTAAGGAGGTGGCGGGGACCCTCAGTTGCTCCCTCTCTCCTTTATGTCGGGCATGTGTCCCCCATGCAGTGTCCTGATAGTTTGGCTATGTATTAACGTATTACTGTTATGAACTACTGTAATATTGTTATGTGTACTGTGTGATATTTACTTGATTTCCTGTTTTTGTATTATATTGCACTGTATTTGACATGACAAGTTCAGGGACAGTAGGGGTTAAACAGGGGGCTGGATTAGCAGCCTCAGAGACAGAGGAAGTTTCTGTCTCCCAGTCAGAGCCCGGGCAGGCTTGCCTGTGGCAGGACATGCTCCACTGAGGAGAGCACAATATACCCCTGGAGGGGAGAAAGTGCTGCCAAAGGATTTCTGGGCAGCTGGAACGGGCACTAGGACTGTGCGAGTGCACATTGAAGGACTGTCTGCTGCTCGGAACTGGACAGTAGCTGTTGGGACAGAATATCTGGATAGGGACAGCTCAGGAAGCATTATACCCTCTATTTCATCATTATTAAAGTTTTGCCACAGTTGGAACCGAAGTTTGACGTGTGGTGCATCCAGAGGACGCCGTTACAGTATGTAGAGCAACCGTGTGCCAGAGGTAACCAACTGTGCCATAGGGCTGGGACTTGATCTGTCTTTTCATGTGCAAGAGGCTGGGGTGCTCACTGACTGTGACCTACTAGACTTGCCCATGACTACCACCCCATGCCACCTTGTTACACAACCACTATACAAGCTAATATGACCAGAAATACCACCCTATACTGTAGAGAGCATATAGACTGCAGAGTAGTATGATGCTCCTAACTATGCAAAAGCAATACACAAAGATAGAGCAGTCATAGGCAGAATAAGCAACAATTACATCCCAGGACCCTCCAAAAACAGGTTCATTCTCCAAACCCAATCCTGAACTTCATTCAGAACTTAGGCCAGACAGTCAAATTCATTCAGACAGCAGATCTGGCTCCTAATTTAATTCCAACTCCCAATCAGACCTCTAAAGTTGGTGGTCATGCTATGGCTTTAACCGAAGCAGCCCTGTGCAGCTGCAGTCAGTTTCCCTGCACAACTACTAAGGGTGGAGCTACACAGTGACACATGGAGCAGGTAAGGATTGCTAGGTGTCGCTGTTTCATTGAATCGCATTACAGGTTGCGACCCCGAGGGTACAACATTCGTGACCAGCAAGTCACAAAAAGTTCAACGAAATACTCTCAATATCATAATTCACAGAAAAAATACTACTTCTAAAATCGTAAATTTAAATAGAATAGATTAATAAGGTTAACCATGCAAACCTTCAAAAATGAATGAATATAATCTGGAAAAAATATATAAAAACACGTCTACCTATGTTCTTTCTAATCAATGTCTGACAACATCAAAATACAGGAGGGGTTAGTTAACCACTGAATATGGCCTAACCTAATGTCCCCTATACAGTTCCTCAAGAAAGATGCCCTACCAGTCTGCTGAGGTTAAGACACTGATTATGCAATTGGCGCCCCCCGCTTAACATTGGCTCACCCTTGTTTAGTTTATGCCCTAGTAATCCCTACATCTATGCAAAGTGTGAAAGAGGAAAAGCAAAGTTATTGCTGTTTTGAGAGGTAGTGTTGTGCACGTTGTTGTGGAACCACTTTTCCATGGTCCGGAGAGAGTCTGGAGGGGCATAACTAAGCGGCTGATGTCAGAGCATCCAAGCGGATGTTAACAGTACGTAAATAAGATAGGCTCCTGTATTTCTGATCTCTCTTATGGGTCATTTCATGGTACCAATATTGGGGGGAATGAGAGTCAGCAGTAGAGATGAGCGAATATTTCAATATTCGGTATGGATTACGTTAGCCGAAATTGCAATATTCGCCGATTAATTTGTCGAATATTTGCCGAACATAACCAAACGCCATTCATCTCAACGGGAGGAAAAACAAACGCATTCACAACATATTATAATGGCCCCAAATGCTGCTAAAACACATCAAATGAGGGACAGACACCAATGAAAGTGGAAAGTGGTCTCAATTCACCCACAGTACAGATTTTAGCATGGCACTGCAGCAATCAGCCAGGGATGAGGTATCGGGGTCTGGGACAGCATTTACAGCTTTCAATTGATCGTCATAGTAAGACGAGATTGGTTAGGAATTGGTGTAGGCCCCCTTTGCTGGAAGCCCTGATACCACATGCAATACCTCTACCTGCTTTCATGCTGAGCCACACTCATGTGGCACAAATATCAGTTTTGTATACTAGCATTGTCAAACAAATTTAAGGATAGTAACACGGGTAGTTGAGTCCAAGGGAGTGGAGGCCTACTGCTACAGGCAACACGCATGAAGGACACCCAGGAGTGTTCACATTTCCAAACATTATTGCCAGAGACCACCAAAGTGGCATCAATTTCACCACAGTAGAAATAGTATAATAGGGACCGACAGGTCTTCCACTATACCCAATCCAGCAGATGGAGACCCAACCAGGAGTGTTCACATTTTAAAAAATGAGGGCCTGACACCACAGAACTGGCATCAATTTCACCACAGTAGAAATATTATAATAGGGACCGACAGGTTTTCCACTACACCCAATCCAGCAGATGGACACCCAACCAGGAGTGTTCACATTTCCAAAAACTATTGGCAGACACCACCAAAGTGGCATCTATTTCACCACAGTAGAAATAGTATAATAGGGACAGACAGGTCTTCCACTACATCCAGTCCAGCAGATTGGACACCCAACTAGGAAAGTTCACATTTAAACAAATGTGGGCCCTACACCACAGAAGTGGTATCAACTTCACTATAGTAGAAATACTATAATAGGGACCAATAGGTTTTCCACCACATCCAATCTACCAGATGGACACCCTACCTGGAGTTTTCACCTTTTAAAAAATGAGGGCCTGACCCCACTAAAATGGAATAAATGTCACGAGAATAGAAATAGTATAATTGGGACCAACACGTCTTCTGCTACAGTTAACCCAGCATATGTAGACCAACCATGACTGTTCACATTTCCACAAATTTGTGTTAACATTTGCAGAACAGCAGCAACCACAGCAGGCACAAAAGCCAAACTAAAGATATCACAGAGTGCAGGTACGTGACACACACCAAAAAATGCAATATTACCTAATCTGTACATTCTGCGATTGTGCTGCAAAATTGTTTGGAGATCCATGACTTCATCTTGATGAAAGTTAGGCATTCTACACTTTCAGGAGACAGTCGGCTGCGCTTATCCATCCGGACACCACCAGCAGTGCTGAAGACATGTTCTGAGAGAACGTTGGCTGCCAGGAACAATAAAACCTCCAAGGCATGTGAGGCGAGCACAGGCCACTCATCCATTTTGGAAGACAAAAATGTGAAAGGATTCAAACCCTCCATGATGGTATTCATATTCAGTTATAGATACTCTGCACCATCCTCTCCATTAGTTCACCACGTGTAAGATTTGGACTCTGTTGTGTTGGTACACGAGCAGGTCTAAAAAAGTGTCAAAGGACTCATAGAAATTGCTTCTTCCACTTACACTACTGCTGCTGCTGCTAATGTTTTGGCGTTGACGATTTGACGCGCCGAAGGTTGGAAGTATAGAGCTTGCAAAGCGAACCGTGTGCTTCACTGCTGTCTTGGGGAAAAGCTATCTTAAAGTTGTGTAAAAGCGTGTTTCGATACTCCAGCATTCGCGTGCCTCTTCCAGGGCAGGAAGCATCTGGCAAAATTTGGTTTTATAACGTGGATCTAACAGAGTGGCAACCCAGTAGTCAACATTACTCCTAATCATAACTATATGGGGATCATGTTGCAGATAGTGCAGCAAAAAGGCACTCATATGTCGGCTTCTACCATGAGGTTCAAGCCCATGCTGTGTTGGTAGCTGGGTAATAATGATGTTTGTTTCCTCCGTTCCCTCCCACCAACTATGAACAACAGAGAGGTGAGGATTATCCTCTTTATCTGACAGTTGCATGCCCATCACCTCTTTCGCCTCCATTTGTTCCTTGGATCTTGCAGCTTCAGTAACAGTTTGTCTGTTATCACCAACCCCTCTTGATTGCAGTAATCCACCCTCCCTTGGCACCCGCCTGTGTGATGACAGTCTGGCACTTAGGGACAATGCTATCCCTTCCGCATACTCCTCTGCTTCTTCCTCTTCTTCTGGGACCACAATCTCCTCTCACGGGCTATTCAAAGTCTGCTCCAGCATACAGATGATCAGAATAGTGATGATGATAACGGCGTCGTCAGCACTAACCATCTTAGTAGCCATTTCAAAACTGTGCAGAAGGGTGCAGACGTCTTTAATCTTTGCCCACTCCGAAAACGTAGATATGTGCCATGTCCGTACTGCATTGGCCCAGGCTATATGACACAACATACTGCATTAGGGTTCATTGATGCTGATACAGTTGCTGCAACATGTATGCACATCGTATGTCAATCTGTTAACTAGCATGGACAAAGACCTCTGCATCGATGCAAGTTGGCAACTTGAGGAGTGCAAATGGCAGAAATGAGCACACAGCTTCCGTGCTTTCTGGAGCAGCTTCCCCAGACCAGGTAGTGATGGAGAAATTGCTATACCACTTCGATGAGGACGTGACCCATGCAAGGCACGTGTGCGAGGTTTCCTCGGCATAGAGCCGAGACCAGGTTTGTTCCATTATCATATACAGCCTTCCCTGGCTCCAGGTTCAGTAGAGAAAACCACTGCTCTAACTTGACCTGAATAGCTGTCCACAACTCAACTGTGATCTCCAAGTCATATTAAGTTGAACACTGCCTGATTACATTGAGCCATGGATGAGAAATATGGAGGTGGGGGGGTGCCAGGATTCAAACCCTGTGGCTCTTGTGCTCCAAGTAGCAGTTCCTCCCTCTGAGCTCTTCAGCTCTCTGGACATTTCATTCCTAATCCAGATCCAAGTACCTGTGTTGTTTCTGATTGACTCCACCCTGAGTTCCTGATTGGCTCCACCCAAATTGAAGACCCAACTTAAACCAGGCATTGTACTTCCTTCTGTCATGATCCATTTTTGGATCTGTGTCAGATTCTGGATTCTCTTATATAAACTTTTTTCCTTTCAGGCCATCGGGGGGTTAATATTAGTTTTTGCCCCCGGTTGCCGCTGGTGTTACTACAAGTTTAGTTAGTCTGCTGGTGGGTTTTTGCTCCTGGTGGCCGCTAGCGTTACTACAAGTTTAGCCTTCTAGTGGCTTTTTCCTCCCAGTGGCCGCTGGTGTTACTACATGTTTAGTTAGTCAGCAGGTGGTGACCACTCCCTCCTTCCTATAAAAGGTCACCTGAGGCATCAGCTGATGTTGGTGATACAGGTCCTTTGGAAACCGACCATTGTGAAGACTGGTCCTACCTGGTGCAGAGGTGGTTCAGCTTATCTGGAGCAGTGGTGATGCTGCTGAAGAGAGGAGCTTTCTGGAGCAGAGGTGTTTCTGCTGAAAGCTGAGTTCAGGAGCCTTACTCTGGTGTACGGTGCATTGCAGCAGATAAAGCTAAGCTTTTTTTTAGTTGATTTAACCCTGAGGTGTCTGTTTTATCTTTCCTTTGGTTTTTGGTGCAGTTCACTTTTTTCCCTGTCTCACCTCCTGGTGAGGGGGTTGGGGGTTTAGCTCAGGGCTAAATAGGAGATAGGGACAGGTCAGTGACTTGGGCTTCACTACCATCAAGTGTACCCCCAAGTTAAGGAAAGTCAGGGCACCCCCTTAGCCTGAGGGTCAGTTCAGGGGCCCAGGTTCCTGATCCCCTGGTTTCCCACTACTGCCCCGTGACATTATCACCATCCGCCCATTTTTTCTGGTTAACCATGGACCTAATGCAGACCTGTGTTCAATTGCTTCAGACCCTCACTGAAAAGCGTGGGGTGCTGTGATGTGGTGGAGCAGCAGCTGCAGCAGTTGGTGGGGTTCATGGCCTCAGCTCAGGTTCAGGCTCAACCAGAACCCAAGTTATCTCTCCCAGACAGGTTTTCTGAAGGGAGAGATAATTTTTTGGTTTTTCAGGAGGCCTGCAAGCTACACTTCAGGCTCCGCCCTCATTTATTAGGGAGTGTGGAATAGCGGGTGGGATTCATCATATCTCTCCTTAAAGGTGATCCCCAATCCTGGGCCTTCTCCCTGCCGGCTGATGCACCATCTCTACGGTTGGTGGATGAGTTTTTGCGGCTTTGGCGAATATGCCCCCTGTGGTCCTCGCTAGGGAGGAGGACTCACGAGTGCAGGCGAACGAGCCCAGGCAGGTGGGAGGAGTTGGTTCACCAGCGGTGTTGCCTGCTGTTCGTCGTGGTTTGGGGGGCATGTTTTTGCTGTGGGCAGACAGGTCATTTTTTTAGGGTCTGCCCGGATCGTGCCAAATCTTCTGTACCACCTAAGAAGCCGCGTCCCCCTGGTCTTGTGGAGAGAGGCGACGAGGGAGTGTATATTTCCTCCATTTTTGCCCTCTCAGTGTACTATATCAGCAGAAGTGGTGGTTGGCGGGGTACCTAAGGGCATACCGGTGATTGTGGACAGTGGAGCAGGAGTCAATTTGGTGGACACTCACTTTGTCCAGACTCATGCCTGAAGTGTAGGACACTGGCAAAACCCCTAAGCATCCAGGCCATTGACTCTGTCCCACTGAGCCAGGGGAGATTGACCAAAGTCATAGAAAATATACATCTGCAAATAGGGACTCATCATGAAGAGTCTCTGTCATGCTACATCTTGGGGGGTATACCATCACCTATCGTTTTAGGTCTCCCTTGGTTGGAAAGACACAACCCGGTAATAGATTGGCGGTCTAGGGAAGTAGTAAGCTGGGATCAGTTGTGTGAGGGCTGTTGCCTGGGGGCTACTGTCTCTGCCGCCTTTCTACAACCATTCCCTTCTCCAGTGGGGGTAGCAGAGGTGCTGCCAGGGGTAGGGGCAAGACTCAAGCCTCACCATTAGCCAACTCTGAGAGGCGGAGTCCTCGTAGGAGGAGGGGTCGGAGGAGGGTGGTGGTTCCCTCTTTGAATTGTGGGGGTGTGAGTGTGGTGACACAGGGGGACGCCTCTGTTGTCAGTTCCTTAAAGAGTTCACCATCTTGTGGAAAACGTGTGCATGGCAATAAACGTTCAGGTCCGGACCTGTGTGTGAACAAGCATGTATGGGTGTCCACCAAAAACATCCAGTGGAAGCATGTTGCTGGGGTCTGGAGTTCTCGGGTGATTGGGCCGTATTGGGTGTCAGCCATCCTCAGCCTGGGGACGTACCAGCTGGAGTTACCTCCAGTAAAGCCCATACTCAACTCATTCCCCAGGTCGGTGCTCTGGAGATTTGTGGTGCCTCCGGAGCATACGTTGCCATCTCAATCAGTCCAAGTTTGCCATAAACCTGAGTCAGGTGATTGCCGAGGTGAACTCTGGCGGATCTAGGAGTCCTCACCGTAGGTGGTTTTCTGGTGAGGTGCAGTGTTGAGGGTCCAGAGGCCCCTCATTGAAGGAGGGGTAGTGTCATGATCCATTTTAGGATCTGTGTCAGATTCGGGATTTTCTTATATAAACTTTTTTCCTTTCAGGCCATCAGGGGTTAATATTAGTTTTTGCCTCCAGTGGCCGCTGGTGTTGCTACAAGTTTAGTTAGTCTGCTGGTGGGCGTTTCCCCCCGGTGGCCGCTGGTGTTACTACATGTTTAGTTAGTCAGCAGGTGGTGACCACTCCCTCCTTCCTATAAAAGGTTGCCAAGGCATCAGCTTGTGTTGGTGATACAGGTCCTTTGGAAATCAACCGTTGTGAAGACTGGTCCTACCTGGTGCAGAGGTGATTCAGCTTATCTGGAGCGGTGGTGATGCTGCTGAAGAGAGGAGCTTTCTGGAGCAGTGGTGATTCTGCTGAAAGTTGAGTTCGGGTGCCTTACTCTGCTGTCCTGTGCATGACAGCAGAGGAAGCTAAGTGTTGTTTGTTTTTCCTTGTCTGTTATTTTCCTTGGTGTTGTATTAGTGCAGCGATGGGACCAGTGTCCACACTAGCTAATTCCATAGTGAGGGATAAGTGGAGGGCAAGTGAGGGCTGCGGTATCCTGGTCGGCGACAGTTTGAAAGAAGCCGTATAGAGGCGTCAGGATAGTCCAGGACACAGCCTCAGGAGAATGCAGGAGATGTCCTTTTCCCCATTCCCTATTGCAGGGCCCACCATTGTAATTGTGTCCCCGGTGTCCCCTTGTTTTGTCCAGTTGTTTTGCTGACCGACCGATCGTCGGGTCGCGTCACGCAGGGCCAGTCACATCGTGACACCTTCATTGTGAGATTATTGAGCTACCAGCCTTTAGTCAAGCTTCCTTTCCATAGAATTACATGCAGCTGAGTGTTGGCAGCAGTGCCGGGTATTGACATGCGAGACTCGTCCGAGTTTCTCGCATGTGAGTATGAGCCCTTATAGTCTCATAGTCAATTAAATTAAATTTATCAGACCGTGGAGCGCACTAGCTTTTCCAAATTTACCAAACCCTAGACTAGATCTGAATTTATCATATTTCTCAAAATAATTAGATATCAAACTAGACACCTAAATTAATTCTGACCTCAAGCCACACCCCCTAAATCAGACACCAGACCACATTCCTAAATTTATTAAACTTTAAACCCTTTAATTTATCAGACATATGGTAGGTCATACTCCCTTAATTAATTAAACCCCAGATAAAACCCATAAATCGGATTCAAAATCAACGTGAAGAAGAAAAAAAAAACAACAGACTCCAGACCAGACCCCCTCCTGGCTTCTCTGCAGTTTGTGCACTTATCATCCAGCATCAGATCATTGTGTGCACTGCTGTACTTCACATATGATCCAGTGCAATGTTACCGGGGAGCTGAAGAAGACCATTCACTGCTGCTTATTTCCACTCAAGAGCCTTATATGGTCTATTTGGCTTTATGACACTGTAATGCATATAGCAGGGTGCAAAGAGAAGACCTACTACTTACCACAATAATTTAATAATTTTTTTACATAGTGTCAACCTATTTCACTGCACTTTACACAATATTAAATATCTTTAAAGGTAATCTGTCAGTAGTTTTTTTCTGCTTAACCTGATGGCACAATAGTGTAGGGCAGAGGTCTCAAACTGCATTCCTTAAGGGCCGCAAACCATGTGTGTTTTCAAGATATCCTTAGCATTGCACAAGGTGCTGGAATCATTATCTGTGCAGGTGATTAAATTATCACCTGTGCAATGCAAGGAAATCCTGAAAACATGACCTGTTTGCGGCCCTTGAAGAATGTAGTTTGAGACCTCTGGTGTAGGGGTAGAGAGCCTGATTCCAGTGATGACTTCCCCTGACGAAGCCGTACAGGTTACGGTGATACGCGTGGGGTAATGGTCCTGGGTATGGCATTCGTGTATCTTTATTTCCATTGCGACTATTGATTGTCTTGGTGGCAGTTTTAGATATTGTTTTGCCTTACTACGTGTCCTGGCACCACTGACATGTGGAGTTAACTTCTCTTTCCCCTTCTCCTTGCTATCTGGGCTTATTAGGGTCCTAGCATGAAAACTATATAACATGGATTTTTGTTTGTGGTTGCTTTATTATGGGCTGGGCTTTGTTTAGGGTTATTTAGTCCTCATGAGCCTGGGAATAGGGAGGTATACTGCTATAGTGCTATAGTGTCGCTGGATTATATGCTCACATTTTATGTACTTATACGTATGACATTTTTGTATTGATATGCATTTTAGGTACCATGGATGCCATAGTTTTGTGATTTTATCATGTTTTTATTGTGTATAACTCTTTTGTATCAATAAAAATTACTTATTTCAGTAGTCACTTTAATTGGTGCAGTGTGCGCTTTTTTTGCAGTGGTGCTTTTTCTTTTCCTTTTTCTATTGTCATTATTCCACTGCAGCGGCACCTGGCCATATCACTGATGTTGCTATCATGCACAGCTGAGTGCGCCCACAATTGTATCTTGTATTTTGATTACAGTGATGTGTCACTTACTAGACTGTGTGTTGTTGGCAGGGCCAGAGTCAGCACCCGGCGCACCCGGGCAAGTGCCGGGGCCCTGGCGAGACGGGGGGTCCACTCACGCTGTCTGGGATAATGTGGAACGCAGTGGGCAGAACTAGTCACCGCAGGGCTGGAGCTGCCGGATCTCTGTTCTGGGCAGGGCAGTATGCGAGGAGACACAACCCGAAAGTGTTTCTTACTCTTACGGAGGGCAGACAGAGGAGCAGGGATGACTCGAGGAGGAGGATAGGAGTAGTCATCTTCTGCGTGGTGGAATGAGGTACAGAGTCTGTGGCCATGGAGTGTGCGACATCACCGTGCTGAATGAATGATCAGGCCCTTCCAGTGCATGAGAGATTCCCTTGTGAGGGAGAGAGATGGCTGGGGCAGGTCAGCAGCGGGAGAAAGGGAGGCAGGAATGACAGGCGCACGGCTCTGCACACTGAGCTCGTAGTGCTGGGGAGATGGCGGGGGCTCTGTATCGCCGCTATGGGGACGGGGGCAGTGCGGGGTGTATTTGGCAGATGATCACACAGCTAACACAATTATAGAAAGTGTACAGTGATGCAAACTTTTCATAGGAATACATGAGTCTCTGATTACATTCACTGTGAACTGGCAGCTAAACAGTTAATGACATCTCATAACATCTCCTGACTGCTAAACAGTAACTAACACCTCTGCAAATCACTGCATTGCAAGAAAACACTAAAGGAGGACAGAAATAACATGTGCATCCTATGAGATACACAAAAAGAAAATGGCATCTCCCTCATCCCAGATACACTGCTTCGTTCCCACAATGCATTGCTTCAATCCCACATGCATTGCTTCTGTTAAAGGCACAGGCTGTAAATGCTATTTAAGTCACAGCTATAAATTCAGCCATCACTAGATGCTGCTGTAACTAACCCAGCAAATAATACAAACATATTGCCTTATTCAGAGATAAGTGTGTTATGTGTTGTGCACATAACACAACAGACTGCCCTATTTCCAGAGGGCAGAACATTTCCACTTTCTTTCCCTTCCAGCACCTCACAGTCAGTGCCCGAGGCCAGCTGCTGCGGATACTGCCGGATAACGTGCCCAAAGCATTTCCTTGATCCTATCTGGCTACCTTTCCAGAGAAGATAACTGTGGTAGTTGTCTGTGGCCCCTAAAGTTGCCACAGCTGTCAGCTTGCTAGCTGTCCTGTTGTCCACACCACTAGGCTGGGGGCCGAGACCCTTTTAAGACCTGGATTTTCCCCCACCTGACATCCATCAGCGTGGAACGAGCCCCACGGGGAGCTCTCTCTCCACCCGTGCCTCTGGGAAATCCCTTTCCCCTTCAGGGAGCTTCCTTCAGTTTGTACCAGCAGCCCCACAGACCAGGGTTCTGCTGTACAATTCTATCTCTTCCCTCCTTCCCCTACGGGAAGATTGCCTATGCATGTCTTTCCCCTTCTTCCCCTACAGGAAGACTGATCCTAACTTCCCTTCTATTCTCCCACTCTAACCTTCCAGATCCACCCACCTTCTAACACCCTTTCCTAGCCAGCAGGAATTAGGAGCACCTGGTGCCCTAGTGTATGGTGAATGTAGTGTTGTGTCAGAGCCTGGTCAGGTGTCTCCATCTTACCTGCAAGGTGGGATACCACACCTCTGGTTGAGCTGCAGTACCTCTGTGGCGACTAGACCCTCAGGGGCGCCACAGATCTCCCATCTGTGCAATAGTAAGGAAATCCTGAAATAATGATCTGTTGGGGGCCAGGAGGACTGAGATTTAGGGCACACTGAGTTAGGCTCTCAAACGAAACTCCACCTTTAGTAAAGAAGTGTCACAATTGGGGCATACTGTATTTATACTCATTATACTTTTCAGACAGCCCAAACATGGGTTTCCGGGGAACTAAAATATAAAGTGCTGTGGAATATCTTGGCGCTATAGAATACATATGACGATTATTATTATTAGAACTGGTTTTCAACCTCAGACATTTCTGAAACAAATAGGGTGCATGTATACCCTAAACAGGACTTTCATCCAAAATGTTAAATTGTTGAATTATGGTGATAATTAAAAAAATAATCTTGGATAATTGTGAAAACTATTTTAAGGTTGCTTTTGTTGTCTTTTTGAGAAAAATGCCACTGCAACCAAAAAGGAAAATGCAATATGTATTTATTTAAAGGGAGTCTGTAAGCCTAAGCTGTCAATATAAAGTAAGCATATGCAGTAGCTTTGTAGGGGATATAGCCCCCATCTAAAAATCACAACTTGAGCATTTTAATGGCTGCCTATATTCTGCAGAAAAGGATGTTAAAGGGAACCTGTCAGATAATTTTTAGCTATTAACCTGCACCCAAAGAGCTGTTAGTGACGCAATGTTTTGTCAAATAAAAGCTCCAAGTATTAGGTTTGAAAAAACACTTTATATCATTGGATGGTTCCCTTACATACCTTTTCTGTCAGTCATAGGGGTGGTGACTTTATGTGGCACCCCAGGAACTATCTTTCATAAACTTTATCATCCTCTTATCATCATTCTCATTGGACGCCCAGGGCCATGGACTGGGCCACTGCTGCCTTGACCTATCCCCTTAAGAACCGTCCCGCTACCGAGTACCCCCCGGCCCTGGAGGGCGCTCCATTTATCTTTTCAGTCATGGATCAGTCAGTGTACTTTTGAAACTATGCACGCCCATAGGATTTAATTTGATTGCCATGACTGTGCACATCTGATATGAAGTCGGGGCTGTACTCCCAGAGTCAGTGAGCCGAGGAGCGGATGGTCAGTGCGCACGCGCGGGATTTGATTCGTGGTTGCCGTGATTTTGGGCCAGTCACGGCAATCAAATGCAATGCTGTGTGCGTGCCTTATTCCAAAAGTACACTGACTGATCCGTGACTGAAAAGATAAAGTTACCGCCCCTATGACTGACAGAAAAGGTATGTGAGGGAATCATACAATCATAGAAAGTGGGTTTTTTTTAACCTAATACTTGGAGCTTTTATTTGACAAAAACATCTTAATGATACACAATGCGTCACTAACATGACATGAGGTAACCATTTTCAGGACATTGCTGCTTGTGGGCAGCTTTTCCCTTAACTTAACATCCGTTTTTATGGACCTATCGGAGATACAATATGACTTCCAATCAGTAATTACCAATTGGCGGTTGCTTAAATGCCTAATGAATGATGCGCAGTAAGCAATCTATATTACATTGCTCGGTGCTCATAGGCTCCCATAGTTCTTGGCAGGCAGTATAAGTCCTGCTTACACAGAATGGTGATCATTTGTGCAGCATAAAAGACTATTTCACCTGATGAACGAGCGCTTTTCTCATTCATCTGGTGATTAGCAACCTGTTTACATGGGAAGAAAATCAGGAAATGCATACTGTTAACAACACTCATTCACGATTATCTTGCAGCTTAAATGCCCCTTTAGACAACACCATAAAAGTGAATTTGTTAGTCCAAACTGAGATTGTGAGTTGAGCATATAGCCTTGTGTTGGCTATAGCCAATGTAAAAATCAAACATTTAGTTTTTTAATCACTGTCTCTGTTCTGCAGAAACTGAACTTTAATCAAATATACTAATTAGGGTGCTGGATGCAGCACTGGCATGGCCAGCAAGCTCAGTGACCCATTCCGACAACTGGTTTGGCATGTCCCCAGACATATCCAGGACATGGGCTACAAGTGTCGCATTCCTTGTGTCATGCCACTCATGACCAATAGACAACGCAAGAAGCATCAGACCTGGGCCAAGGAGAAAAAGAACTAGACTGTTGTTCAGTGGTCCAAGGTGTTGTTTTCAGTGATGGTTTGCAGTCTACCAGGAAATTTTAGAGCACTTCATGTTTTCCTCTGCTGACAAGCTTTTGGAGATGGAAATTTAATTCTCCAGCAGGACTTGGCACTTGTCCACACTGCCAAAAGTACCAATACCTGGTTTAAAAACAACAGTATCACTATGCTTGATTGGCCAGCAAACTCACCTGACCTTAACCCCAATAGAGATTCTTTGGGGTATTGTTAAGAGGAAGATGAGAGACACCAGACCCAACAATGCAGACAAGCTGAAGGCTGCTGTCAAAGCAAATTGTGCTCCCATAACACCTCAGCAGTGCCACAGGCTGATCGCCTCCATGCCACGTCGCATTGATGCAGTAATTGATGTCTAAGGAGCCTCAATCAAGTATTGAGTACATTTACTAAACATAAATTTCAGTAGGCCAACATTTCGGATTTTAAAATGATTTTTCAAGGTGGTGTTATAAAATATTCTAATTTACTGAAATAATGACTTTTGGGTTTTCATTGGCTGTAAGCCATAATCATCAACATTAACAGAAATGAACATGTGAAATAGATCACTCTGTTTGTAATGACTCTATATAATAAATGAGATTCACTTTTTGTATTGAAGAACTGAAATAAATTAACTTTTTGATGATAATCTCAATTTGTGAGAAGCACCTGTAACACGTGCTGCAGTCAATCACTGCCCTCAATGGTATTTGGCAAGATATAAAAAATATGCTGCAAGTCATTAACCCCTTCACGACCTTTGACGCCACGTAGGCATCATGAAAAGTCGTGACAATACGACCCATGACGCCTATGTGGCGTCATGAATTGATTGCCCCCCTGCGGGTCGGGTGACCGGGGTCACCGAAAGGTCACCCGACCCGCACACAAAGGACCCTTCAGAGTTAACACCTGGGGGTGTGGCTTAGCCCCCACGTGCCTACGATCGCTCTGATTGGCTGTTAAAAGTGAAACTGCCAATCAGAGCGATTGTAATATTTCACCAATGAAAATTGGTGAAATATTACAATCCAGCCATGGCCGATGCTGAAATAGCATCGGACATGGCTGGACATCAAGACCCGACCCCCCCCCACACCGACTGACGGTACCGATCGGCTGCCGCCACAGTCTGACGGCACCGATCGGCAGCCGCCGTCATAATCTGCCCCCCCAGCCCTCCGATCACCCCCTCAGCCCTCCGATCACCCCCTCTCACCCTCATTTGTGCCTCCGATCTCCCGCTATCCATCCCGGTGTCCCGCCGTCCAGCGTCATGGGCGCCGCCATCTTGGAAGATGGCGGGCGCGTGCGCAGTGCGCCGAATCGAATCTGCAATGCTGCAGATTCATTCATTTATTTTGATCACTATAATAAACTTTCATAGTGATCAAAATAAAAAAAGTAAATCACCGCCCCCCTTATCACCCCCATAGGTAGGGACAAATAATAAAAAAAACAAAATATATTTTTTTTTATTTTTACATTAGGGCTAGGGTTAGGGCTAGGGTTAAGGCTAGGGCTAGGGTTAGGCTTAGGGTTAGGGCTAGGGCTAGGGTTAGGGCTAGGGCTAGGGTTAGGGCTAGGGTTGGAATTAGGGTTAGGGTTAGAAATAGGGTTAGGGTTGGACTAAGGGTTAGGGTTAGGGTTGGATTAAGGGTTAGGGTTGGACTAAGGGTTAGGGTTGGACTAAGGGTTGAAATTATGGTTAGGGTTGTAATTGGGATTAGGGTTAGGGTTGGGTTGGGATTACGGTTAGGCTTGTGGTTAGGGTTAGAGTTGGGATTTCGTTAGGGGTGTGTTGGGATTAGGGTTGTGGTTAGGGTTATGATTAGGGTTGGGATTAGGGTTAGGGGTGTGTTGGGGTTAGGGTTGGAGATAGAATTGAGGGGTTTCCACTGTATAGGCACATCACGGGGTCTCCAAACGTAACATGGAGCCACCATTTATTCCAGCCAATTTTGCTTTCAAAAAGTCAAACGGTGCTCCCTCCATTTCGAGCCCCGACATGTGCCCAAACAGTGGTGTACCCCCACTTATGGGGTATCAGGGTACTCAGGAAAAATTGCACAACAACTTTGGGTGTCTAATTTCTCCTGTTACCCTTGGGAAAATAAAAACATGGGGGTTAAAATAATTATTTTTGTGGAAAAAAAATTATTTTTTATTTTCACGGTTCTGCGTTATAAACTTCTGTGAAGCCCTTGTGGGTTCCAAGTTCTCACCACATATCTAGATAAGTTCCTTGGGGGGTCTAGTTTCCAAAATGAGGTCACTTGTGGGGGTTTCCAATGTTTAGGTACATCAGGGGCTCTGCAAATGTAACATGACGCCCACAGACCATTCCATCAAGTCGGCATTTCAAAACGTCACTACTTCCTTTCCGAGCCCCAACGTGTCCCTGAACAGTGCCCCCCCCACATATGGGGTACCAGCGTACTCAGGACAAACTGGACAACAACTTTTGGGGTCCAATTTATCCTGTTACCCTTGTGAAAATAAAAAATAGTGGGCTAAAAATAATTTTTGGAGGAAAAAAAAAATAATTTTTTATTTTCACAGCTCTGCGTTATAAACTTCTGTGAAGCACTTGGGGGTTCAAAGTGCACACCTCACATCTAGATTAGTTCCTTGGGTGATCTAGTTTCCAAAATGGGGTAATTTGTGGCGGGTTTCCACTGTTTAGGTACATCAGGGGCTCTGCAAACGTAACATGACGCCAACAGACCATTCCATCAAGTCTTCAATTCAAAGCGTCACTACTTCCCTTCCGAGCCCCAACGTGTGCCCAAACAGTGGTCCCCCCCACTTATGGGGTACCAGCGTACTCAGGACACACGGGACAACAACTTTTGGGGTCCAAAATATCCTGTTACCCTTGTGAAAATAAAAAATAGTGGACTAAAAATCATTTTTTGAGGAAAAAATATGTTTTATTTTCACGGCTCTGTGTTATAAACTTCTGTGAAGCACTTGGGGGTTCAAAGTGCTCACCTCACATTTAGATTAGTTCCTTGGGTGATCTAGTTTCCAAAATGGGGTCATTTGTGGGGGGTTTCCACTGTTTAGATACATCAGGGGCTCTGCAAACGTAACATGACGCCCACAGACCATTTCATCAAGTCTTCATTTCAAAGCGTCACTACTTCCCTTCCCAACCCCAACGTGTGCCCAAACAGTGGTCCCCCCCACTTATGGGGTACCAGCGTACTCAGGACACACTGGACAACAACTTTTGGGGTCCAAAATATCCTGTTACCCTTGTGAAAATAAAAAATAGTGGACTAAAAATCATTTTTTGAGGAAAAAAAAATATTTTTTATTTTCACGGCTCTGCGTTATAAACTTCTGTGAAGCACTTGGGGGTTCAAAGTGCTCACCACACATCTATATTAGTTCCTTGGGTGATCTAGTTTCCAAAATGGGGTCATTTGTGGGGGGTTTGCACTGTTTAGGTACACAGGGGCTCTGCAAACACGACATGGTGTCCGCTAACGATTGGAGCTAATTTTCCATTCAAAAAGTCAAATGACGCTCCTTCCCTTCTGAGCCATGCAGTGCACTCAAGCAGTGGTTTCCCCCCACATATGGGGTACCAGTGTACTCAGGACAAACTGGACAACAACTTTTGGGGTCCAATTTATCCTGTTACCCTTGGGAAAATAAAAAATAGCAGGCTAAAAAATCATTTTTGAGGAAAAAAAAATATTTTTTTATTTTCATGGCTCTGCATTTATAAACTTCTGTGAAGCACTTGGGGATTCAGAGTGCTCACTACACATCTAGATAAGCTCCTTGGGGGTTCTAGTTTCCAAAATGGGGTCACTTGTGGGGGTTTCTACTGTTTAGGCACACAGGGGCTCTGCAAACGCAACATGACGCCCGCAGAACATTCCATCAAAGTCTGCATTCCAAAATGGCGCTCCTTCCCTTCTGAGCTCTCCCGTGCTCCCAAACAGTGGTTCCCCCCCACATATGGGGTATCGGTGTACTCAGGACAAATTGCACAGCAACTTTTGTGGTTCAATTTCTCCTGTTAGCCTTGTGAAAATAAAAAATAGCGGGCTAAAAAATCATTTTTGAGCAAAAAAAAATGATTTTTTATTTTCACTGCTCTGCGTTATAAACTTCTGTGAAGCACTTGGGGGTTCAAAGTGCTCACCACACATCTAGATAAGTTCCTTCGGGGGTCTAGTTTCCAAAATGGGATCACTTGTGGGGGAGCTCCAATGTTTAGGCACACAGGGGCTCTCCAAATGCGACATGGTGTCCGCTAACGATTGGAGCTAATTTTCCAATCAAAAAGTCACATGGCGCTCCTTCCCTTCCGGGCCCTGCCGTGCGCCCAAACAGTGGTTTATGACTACATATGAGGTATCGATGCCCAACAAATTTTAGGATCCATTTTATCCTGTTGCCCATGTGAAAATGAAAAAACAGAGGCTAAATAAAATTTTTGTGAAAAAAAAAGTACTTTTTTTTTTTACGGATCAATTTGTGAAGCACCTGGGGGTTCAAAGTGCTCACTATGCATCTAGATAAGTTCCTTGGAGGGTCTAGTTTCCAAAATGGGGTCATTTGTGGGGGAGCTCCAAAGTTTACGCACACAGGGGCTCTGCAAACACGACATGGTGACCGCTAACGATTGGAGCTAATTTTCCATTCAAAAAGTCAAATGACGCTCCTTCCCTTCTGAGCCATGCAGTGCACTCAAACAGTGGTTTCCCCCCACATATGGGGTACCAGTGTACTCAGGACAAACTGGACAACAACTTTTGGGGTCCAATTTATCCTGTTACCCTTGGGAAAATAAAAAATAGCAGGCTAAAAAATCATTTTTGAGGAAAAAAAAATATTTTTTTATTTTCATGGCTCTGCATTTATAAACTTCTGTGAAGCACTTGGGGATTCAGAGTGCTCACTACACATCTAGATAAGCTCCTTGGGGGTTCTAGTTTCCAAAATGGGGTCACTTGTGGGGGTTTCTACTGTTTAGGCACACAGGGGCTCTGCAAACGCAACATGACGCCCGCAGAACATTCCATCAAAGTCTGCATTCCAAAATGGTGCTCCTTCCCTTCTGAGCTCTCCCGTGCTCCCAAACAGTGGTTCCCCCCACATATGGGGTATCGGTGTACTCAGGACAAATTGCACAACAACTTTTGTAGTTCAATTTCTCCTGTTAGCCTTGTGAAAATAAAAAATAGCGGGCTAAAAAATCATTTTTGAGCAAAAAAAAATGATTTTTTATTTTCACTGCTCTGCGTTATAAACTTCTGTGAAGCACTTGGGGGTTCAAAGTGCTCACCACACATCTAGATAAGTTCCTTCGGGGGTCTAGTTTCCAAAATGGGATCACTTGTGGGGGAGCTCCAATGTTTAGGCACACAGGGGCTCTCCAAATGCGACATGGTGTCCGCTAACGATTGGAGCTAATTTTCCAATCAAAAAGTCACATAGCGCTCCTTCCCTTCCGGGCCCTGCCGTGCGCCCAAACAGTGGTTTATGACTACATATGAGGTATCGATGCCCAACAAATTTTAGGATCCATTTTATCCTGTTGCCCATGTGAAAATGAAAAAACAGAGGCTAAATAAATTTTTTGTGAAAAAAAAAGTACTTTTTTTTTTTACGGATCAATTTGTGAAGCACCTGGGGGTTCAAAGTGCTCACTATGCATCTAGCTAAGTTCCTTGGAGGGTCTAGTTTCCAAAATGGGGTCACTTGTGGGGGAGCTCCAATGTTTAGGCACACAGGTGCTCTCCAAACGCGACATGGCAACCACTAAATATTCAAGCATATTTTCCATTCAAAAAGTAAAATGGCGCTCCTTGCCTTCTGAGCCCTGCCGTGCGCCCAAACAGTGGTTTATGACCACATATAAGGTATTGGTGTACTCAGGAGAAATTGCCCAACAAATTTTAGGATACATTTTATCCTGTTACCCATGTGAAACTGAAAAAACTGATGCTAAAAGAAAATTTTGGTTGGAAAAATTAAAATGTCCATTTTTTCATTCCATGTTGCTTTAGTTTCTGTGAAGCACCTGAAGGGTTAATAATCTTCATTAATGTAGTTTTGAGTAGCTTGAGGGGTGCAGTTTTTAGAATGGTGTCACTTTTGGGTATTTTCTGCCAGATAGACCCCTCAAAGTGACTTCAAATGTGAGGTGGTCCCTAAAAAAAATGGTTTTGTAAATTTTGTTGTAAAAATGAGAAATTGCTGGTCAACTTTTAACCCTTATAACTTCCTAACGAAAAAAAATGTTTTTTCCAAAATTGTGCTGATGTAAAGTAGACATGTGGGAAATGTTATTTATTAACTATTTTGTGTCACATAACTCTCTGGTTTAACAGAATAAAAATTCAAAATTTGAAAATTGCAAAATTTTCACCAAATTTCCATTCTTTTCACAAATAAACGCAAAAATTATCGACCTAAATTTACCACTAACATGAAGCCCAATATGTCACGAAAAAACAGTCTCGGAATCGCTAGGATGCGTTGAAGCGTTCCTGAGTTATTACCTCATAAAGGGACATTGGTCAGAATTGCAAAAAATGGCCAGGTCGTTAAGGTCAAAATAGGCTGGGTCATGAAGGGGTTAAAGACATTTTTTTGTGCCCGTAGCATATAAATGTGATATCTAGTGAGGAGAGCTGACCTGCGTACATTCCTATGAATATCATACCTTTTTAAAGACTTATTTGTCATCTGAACTATTGATTACATTTTATTACACTTGCTTTAAACTTATAATTAATGCTGTTTAACCATAATGTAAGTATTACAAAATCATATGTAGCACCTGCTATTTGAGAAAGTATAAAACAACTATACTATGATTTTAGTCATTTCAGGAATCAGGTATTTCTAATAATTATATTGTCCATCTGCAGACTAATTACTGTACTCACGTTCTTTTTGTTCCTCTTCTGTGATGAAAAGGGGGAAATTATTTTCTATATTTGCTTATGGAGCGCCCGCCAGGGCCGTGGGGTACTCGGTACCAGGCCGCTTCTTAAAGGGGCAGTGTCACAGCGGCAGTGACCTGGTCCGTGGCCCTGGGCATCCAATAAAAGGGGTATATTTTCAAGGGATTGAAAATAGTTTTTGTAATAAGTGTTCATGACGCCACCTGTGGTATCTGATCCGCTGGGACAGATGGTGATGCAGCAGAGTTGGTATAGCTCTCCACAGGCAGAGCTGTTGTCCCAGGGCAGAAGAAAGATGTTGAGGAAGATGGTGATGTACTATTTAGCAAGAGATGTAGCAGTGCTGAGAAGGTGTTGCAGAAAGAATTCAAAGGACACAACAGAGTGAAGCTTCCGTTTCTTTTTATGGTGCTTTTTAGGTATAGTCCAGGGCTCAAGTTACAGTTGGTACAGGAGTCGGTCAGCCTGAAAGCAATTTGGGAATCTCTTTATGCAGGTGGGTTGTGAGGTCTCCTCTCTAGCGCTATTCTATGAGGTACTTGCTGTTATGAACTCCACTCAAGTTCCTCTTTCTGTCTGTTACTTAGGTAGAACTCCACTCGCATGACAGGCAGCTGTAGCCTCCTTCATGAACAGCTCCTATATGGTGCCTCTGGCTCACACGTGCTGCTGCATCATCGAGTCTCAGTTGGGAACAGAGGATCTGCAGCCTCTTGTCCTCCAGATTCTGTTTTGGGACCTTTAGCAACCACACAGCCTCGGACTCCAGCGTCCGGTTTCTGACGCTCAAGACTGGGGATGAGCCCCTCTATGGCTCCTGTCCCCAGGTTTTCTTCCCACGTCCTCTCTCTTCCCTGTTCAGGCATCAACTCCCTAACTACTTCCTCCTCCTGACCAGAGAGTGCAGCTCCCCTGAAGTCGGGTTTAGAGCTCCCTCTGCTGGACTGGAGCAGGAACTGTGTTGTATGCTGGAACTACCTGATAAAGAGATCCCTTCCTTGCTTCCAGGCATGACATCACTCTCCCTAGGAGGGAGGTAAGGCCACTGCGGCAACCATACTCCCAGGGTGCCACACGTATCCCTATTAATACTATTATATGATATAGGCCCCGCACACACAAGCCTATAACGTGGCCAAGTGCTATCCTATGTTTTATCAGATAACACTCAGCCCAGTGTTACACACGTGGTCAAAATTGTTGGTGACAGGAAAACCCACAATGGTGACAGAAATATCTTGAATCTGACAAAAGTAATGATAAATAAAAAAAAATCTATGAAAATGAATGAAAGTCAGACATTTCTTTTCAACCATGCTTCTGTAAGGAGGAAAACTGGGCTGCGGGTACCTGTCCTGTGCCGGGTCCAAAACTGTCGTGGCTATTTCCTCTGTTGTCCGGGGGAAAGCTTAAGGGACCGACCGGACAAACCTTTGCGCCCCGAAGTAGGGTGTGTGCAGCCACAGCGCACACGGAAGCAGTCAGTCTTGGCCGGAACAGGCAGCGTATGGCAGGGAGAGAAAAGTGTTCCATCCCTGGAGTACCGCTACTGCGCAGGCCTGAGTTCACGTAACTCTGCTGTCGCTAGCGGAGACGGGAGAAAGAGACTTGCAGTGTGTCCGGTGGTGTCTAGAAAACAAGGTGACATACACTGCTAGCCCGTGAATACAGCGCACGTGTCACCTAAGAGACCAGGGGCGGGATAGACATTTGTGCCCTGCCTTGCCAATATATACTGCTCAAAAAAATAAAGGGAACACTTAAACAACAAAATGTAACTCCATGTCAGTCACACTTCTGTTAAATCAACACTGATTGTGATTCAATTTCTCCTGCTGTTGTGCCAATAGAATTAACAACAGATAGAAATGATAGGAAGGTCACTAACATCCATGTTTCTGCTCAGTAAGAGTGTCTAGTGTTCCCTTTATTTTTTTGAGCAGTGTACATTTGCCGGGCTACGTGGGACCCGGATAGTGCTGTGGCCTGCCCAATCTCGGCGGACTAGGGCCCAGCGGAAGGTACCGGAGACCAACTGCTGCTACCAGAAGACAGATCATCATTGCCCACAGGACCTCAACAGACAAGTGTTGTGCCATCCGTCTTTGGTGCCATCATCAGTTCAGCAACATCCATGGCCTGAGAAATGACCAACAGGATAAGATAACTTAAATGAACTGCCTCTTCTGCCTCCATTGTTCTTCAGCACTGCATATCCTTTGTCTTTGAACCATGCATTCTACCATTTAACTGTTTATTACCCCATTTAACCGTTTATCTCCCTGCGTGAAGTATCCCCCTTTTAACAACTTTACTTTAAGTCTTGCTCTGCCTTCTGTCTGTCCCTGCATCCCACAACCTGCTCACACTAGGTGTAGTCGGCAGGATGCATTCCACAGGCATGGAAGTGACAGACTAAATGACTGTGGGTGCTCCAACGGCCAGTATACCACTGGGAGCAATGTTGAGCAACCTCCCAAAGTGCAAAGGGAGCAACACTTAGCTATGGGATTGGACTGAGTGAGTCAAGGGTATGTTGAGGATACACCCCATGACCCCCGCGATGCAGGCAGAGATTGCCATGACGGCCCTAGATGGAGAGGCATGGTGCTCCATTATGTTCTGGACCCCTGTATGAGTGAGACACCTTCACCAAGGTGTTACAAATTCTAGAGGAAATGCACGGGGACCCCACAGACGTTGGAGAATTGTGCATGCGCTTGTTTAGCCGTATCCAAAGGAAGGGGGAGTCTGTGACCCAATACATGAACGCGCTGCAGGAGATCCATGCTGCGATCACTAAGCGGGATGACATAGGCATAGGACCCCTGATATCGTTCTGAGGGACCAGCTAGTAGCAGGCTTTAGAGATGCGCTGCTTAAACAGGCCTTGCAAGAGCGCTTGCGGGTTAATCCATGTATGTCCTTTCTGGAAGTTGGAGCAGAAGAGCGCGCATGTGAGCAGGAGAAGAGGGTGACAGTCCAGACAGGGAAGATCCTGAGCGGGGAGGTATCCGTTTCGCTGGCAATTGAATCAATTTGGGTGAGAGAACTCCAGAAGGAAATCCATGACATGCGAGAGGAATGGTCCAACTTAAGGAAGAAATCTTCAGTAGCCCTGGACCCCTTCGGAGGCAGAACTGATCCTGAACCTCACCAAGATGCAAGACTACCTCGCGTAGAAAAGTGGCCAATCTGTTTCACCTGTAGAGACACTGGACATTATGCTCAAGGATGCGCACGCCGAGGAAGATCCCTCCACTGCCGCCTGGAGCCTGAACAGCCAGGAAGGAGAGAAAGAAGTCCCACAAGTTTGGGTTCCCTGAGTTCTCACATTTGGGCAGAAATACACAATCGGGCCATCCACTGTTTAGTTGATACCAGCTCTCAAGTAACCACTATGCCCGATACCTATTTCCAACATCATTTCCCCGAGGCGATACGGCCTAAATGGAGCTCAGTGATCAAATTTACGGCGGCCAATCAGTTGCCCATCCGGGTCGCAGGGGTGATCTGGCTGCAAATCACTGTGTGCGGCAAAGATGTGGGCCGGAAAGGAGTCGTGTTGACCACTGGGGACCCTGGCAATGGTCCCCCTGTGACTTTAGGAATGAACGTGTTGAAAGACCTCGGAAACATCCTGGTCGAGTGGGCAGATGTGTTTCTGAGTCGATGGAGCCCTCACACCCCTCAGATAAAAGTGTTCCAACAGTTGATCTTTATGGCCCAGGCCCAAGAGACCTCAAGTGAAGGAAAAACATTGGGCAAGGTGGTTATTCCAGCAGCTGCCAACCTTGTATTACCACAAGGTCAGACTGTGCTCACTCTGCCTGTCCGGGACTGTACCCCTCTTGAAGGAGTAGAAGTTCAGATCGAGCCAGCTTTTATGGATTAGCTACCTCCAGGGCTCCTCATTGCACAGACATTAGCCACTGTTCACGCTGTTAAGATACTGGTGCGATGTGTCAACCTAGGAAAAGACGACCTCACGCTCTCGCCTAAGAGTGAATTATCACAGATAATGGGAATGCTGGAAGTGCTGATACCACAAGAGGTGAAACAGGGGGATCCTTGGACAGTGGCTGTAACGGTGTTCTCCGAACAGCTATCCAAACACCTAAAAGAAGGACGTCGAATCCTGGAGCAGATGCGGGCCGAGCTAACAGAACTCTCACCCCAACAGGTACAACAAGTGGAGGCAGTACTAGAGTGATATCAGGATGCTTTTGCTCATCATGATGATGATTTCGGGTGTACCACAGCCATCACCCACGAGATTCCACCTGCAAGCACCTGCAATGGCTGGAGCAAGTGCTTAGCCAACTACAGAAGCACAGCCTTAAAATGAAACCCCAGAAGTGTCATCTCTTCTGCAAGCAGATTGAATATCTGGGGCATGTTGTAGACGTCATGTTAGAAGATCGCAGCAGTACAGGACTGGCCCACCCCAAAAAGTGTGAAGGATGTCCGGGCCTTTCTGTTACTTACCGGGTACTATCGGCGGTTCTTGAAAATCTTCACTCGTATTGCTAATCTGCTGCTTGCTGCTGGAGTTATTGAAAGGGGTGCTGTCCGGCACAAAGAATTGGACCATCCAGTGAGGAGATATCCAGGAAGAAGCTTTCGGAGCTCTAAAGAGAGCCCTGACTGAAGCAGCCGTATTAGCCTATGCAGACTTCTCTCAACCCTTCATCCTTCACTCTGACAGAAGCCTGCATGGACTAGGAGCTGTATTGCCACAAATGCAGGACAGAAAAGAGCGAGTGATTGCTTATGCAAGCCGGTCCCTCCACGACTCTGAACGAAATCCAGATAATCACAGTTATTTCAAGCTGGAACTACTGTACTGGCGTTGGTTTGGGCTATGACCGAGAAATTCACTGAGTACCTGTCTGGGTCTGAAGTTTTGGTCACCGATAACAATCTTTTAGCCCATCTGGAAAATGTGAAACTGGGGGCCCTGCAGAGATGGGTGGCCCATATGGCCAAGTACCGATACAAGATCGCATATCGAAGAGGAGCTGAGAATACACATGGTGATGCTTTATCCAGAATAACTCACAAGCGACCTGGACACAACCGGGATGAAGAGCTGGAGGCCGAAGAGAATCCTGGATTTCAGAATTTCGCCGGGACACTGGCGGCATCGTAGGGACAGATCGGGGAGGTGTCCGGAAAACATACACTGAGACAACCCCGTGATGACTGGGTATGGCTGCAGCAGGAAGATGGGGAACTCGCTCAGTTGAGGCAGTGGTTGGCTTTGAAACAATTTCCCAGCCAAAGAGAGAGAGCGATGCCCTGTCCCCAGGAACCATGCAGATCCTATGGCAGAAAGCGCAGTTAGCACAGGAGTTGGGAGTCACCTGGCAAGTGGTCCTCCCAGAAAAGTTGCTCAGTGAGGTGGCCACAGAATCTTATGAGAGAGGGGCCCACTTTGGCCCTTAAAAGATGTTCCAGTGGCTGCAGAAGATGGTCTACCATTCTCAGTTGAAGAATGCAGTAGATGAAGCCTTTCAGCGATGCAGGAACGTGAACTAGCTATGCCTCCAGAAGAGAGGGCCCCTATGCAGACCATCATGACTTCTGCTCCCCTAGAAGTGTTAATGATTGACTACTTGACTGTGGGTCCCGCTCAACTGGGATATGAACATTGTCTTGTGATGACCGATCATTTTACCAAATTTGCTGTGTTGACTCCGAGCCGAGATCAGACTGCTGAGTCGGCTACACAGGCCATTTGCAGAGACTTCCTCTGAGTGTGCGGTTGTCTGAAAGAGAATTGACTCTGACCAAGGCGCCTGTTTTCAAGGATGAGTGAAGGAAGAACTACATCGCCTGTATCAGATTAAGAAATCCAGGACGATGCCCTACCATTCGCAAGGAAATGGAGCCTGCGAGCGTTTCAATCGAACGCTGATTCAAATGCTGAGGATGTTGGAGAAAGACAGGAAAGTTTGCTGGCCTGAGTATGTGGCCTAATTAGTCTGGGTGTACAACAACCGAGTCCACAGCACAACTGGATACACGCCCTACACCCTGCTGTTCAGCCGAAAAGGATGAGAAATCACTGAGCTGGAATTGGATCCAGAGGAGGACTACCCACAGACAGGGGTGTCCACCTGTGTCTGTGAACATTGATATCATTTGCAGACTCTCCATCGACTTGTGCAGACCAAGTTTCGGGAGCTTGAACACCATGAGACGACTCCTCTGAGAGGGAAAGCTCTCAAGGCATACCGGTCGGAAAAGACTCCGTACTGGGTGAAACACCGGAGCAGATCTGCTGGTCCTGTCTATGAGGTTCAACGTGAAGGAAAAGAAGACACCCCTACTCCAGTAGGCCATCGAAACATGCTGCATCCTTGCTTTTCACGGGATCCACATCATCGTCCCTGAAACACTCTCTTCTACAGCTTTTGACTATGGAGAAGAAGAATTCTCAGACCCGCCACTTGTTGACCCAGAAGAGGAACAGGAGCTTGAGGCTCCCGAGATGGCTGCTCCATTGAACCTGGGGGCATTTCCGTCTTCACCCCCTCAACCTGACTCCACTACCCAACCTGGCTTACGCCGCACAGAACGGACAACAGCTGGAATAAATTAGAACAGCTGGAATACCACCCAACTGTTATAAACAAGACCAATTTATTTGGCAGCGAATCATCCAAGAGATGGAGGAGTGTCAACATTTGCTGCAGGAACTCTCACCCGTGGAATGGTGAGCTAAATGAGAGGGGGAGTGTAAGGCGGAAGACCGGGCCACGGGTACCTGCTTTGTATCAGGTCCGGAACTGTCGGGGCTGTCTCCTCTGTTATCCGGGGAAAGCACAAGAGAACAGACAAACCCTTGCACCCTGCAGCAGGGGGTTTGGCTAAGCTGCAGCAGCCAAAGCGCTTTCGGAAGCAGTCAGTCTTGGTGGGAACAGGCATCGCGCGGCAGGGAGAGAAGAGTGTTCCATCCCTGGAGTACTGCTACCGCGTCTGCATACCTCCACCGTCACTAGCAGAGACGGGAGAGAGAGACGTACAGTGTGTCTGGTGGTGACTAGAAAACAAGGTGACATGCGCTGCAAGCTCGTGAGTACAGCGCACGTTTCACATAAGAGAGACCAGGTGCGGGACAGACATTTGCGCCCTGACTTGCCAATATACATTTGCTGGGCTACGCGGGACCCAGATAGTGCTGTGGCCTGCCCAATCTCGGCTGCATCGATTAATGGACTAGTGGCCCAGCGGAAGGCACCAGAGACCAACCGCTGCCGCCAGAAGACGGATGATCTTTGCCCACAGGACTTCATCAGACAAGCATCACGCCAGCTGTCATTCAGCAACACCCACGGCCTAAAGGCCCCGTCTCACTAAGCAATCTCGGTAGCGAGATCGCTGCTGAGTCACAACTTTTGTGACGTAACAGCGATCTCACCAGCGAGATCGCTGTGTGTGACAGCGATCAGCGAGCGCCCCCCCCTGCCGGTATCGCTGATCGCTGGAAGAAACCTCTGGACATTTCTTTGGTCGCTGGTCTCCCGCTGGCCAGCACGCATCGCTGTGTGTGACAGCGGGAGACCAGCGATCAGGTGTAAAAAAATAATAAAAAAAAATAAAAAATATAGTTATTCTCACCTTCCGATGTCCCGTTCAGCCATCCTGCCTCTCTCCACGCTCCGGTCCCAGTGATCCTTTGCATGAATGGCCGCGAGACTTTGTTATCCCGCGAGACCGTGACATCTCGCGGTCATTCGTGCAAAGGATCACTGGGACTGGAGCGTGGAGAGAGGAAGGATGGCTGAACGGGACGTCGGAAGGTGAGAATAACTATATTTTTTATTTTGATACTATTTTCTACAGCGATAGCCAGCGATGCCGGGCGCTCGGCATCGCTGTGCTGATTGCTGGTGAAGCTGTCTGTGTGACAGCTCACCAGCGATCACATAGTGACTTACTAGCGATCCTGACACCTTCATATCGGTGTCGGGATCGCTGGTGAGTCGCTTAGTGTGACGGGGCCTTAAGAAACGACTGACAGGATAAGTTAACTTAAACGAACTGCCGCTACTGCCTCCATTGTTCTTCAACACTGGATACCCTTTGTCTTTGAACCGTGCATTCTACCGTCTAAATGTTTATTACTCCCATTAAACCATTTACCTCCCTGCGTGGAGTATCCCCCTGTTAAAGTAAAGTTGTTAAATCTTGCTCTGCCTTCTGTCTGTCACTGCATCCTGCAACCTGCTCACACATCCACAGAATTTAAAAGAAAAATAAAACACATGAAATAGGCCTGGACAGAAATGATGGTACCCTTAACTTAATATTTTCTTGCACAATCTTTTGAGGCAATCACTGCAATCAAATGATTCCTGTAGCTGTCAATGAGACTTCTGCACCTCTCGACAGGTATTTTGGCCCAGTCCTCAAAAGCAAACTGCTCCAGTTGTCTGGTGTTTGAAGATTGCCTTTTCCAGATGGCATATTTCCGCTCTTTCCAAAGATGCTCAATAGGATTTAGGTCAGGGCTCACAGAAGGCCACTTCAGAATAGTCCAATGTTTTCGTCTTAGCCATTCTTGGGTGTTTTTAGCTGTGTGTTTTGGGTCATTATCCTGTTGTAAGACTCATGACCTGCGACTGAGACCAAGCTTTCTGACACGGGGCAGCACATTTCTCTCTAGAATCCCTAGATAGTCTTGAGATTTCATTGTACCCTGCACAGATTCTAGATACCCTGTGCCAGATGCAGCAAAGCAGCCCCAGAACATAGAGCCTCCTCCATGTTTCACAGTAAGGACAGTGTTCTTTTCTTGATATGCTTAATTTTTCTGTCTGTGAACATAGAAATGATTTGTCTTGCCAAAAAGTTCAATTTTTGTCTCATCTCTCCATAGGACATTCTCCCAGAAGCTTTGGGCTTGTCACCATGTAGTTTGGCAAATTTCAGTCTGGCTTTTTTATGATTTTTTTGAGTCCTCCTTGGTCATTTCCCATGAAGTCCACTTTGGCTCATACAATGATGGATGGTGCGATCTGATACTGATTTTCCTTGAGCTTCAAGTTCACCTTTAATCTGTTTAGAAGTTTTCCTGGGCTCTTTTGTTACCATTCCTGTTATCCATCTCTCTGATTTGTCATCAATTTTCCTCCTGCGGACACGTCCAGGGAGGTTGGCTACAGTCCCATAGAGCTTAAATTTCTAAATAATATGTGCAACTATAGTCACAGGAACATTAAGCTGCTTGGAGATGGTCTTATAACTTTTACCTTTAACATGTTTGTCTATAATTTTCTTTCTAATCTCCTGAGACAACTCTTTCCTTCGCTTCCTCTGGTCCATGTTGAGTATGATACACATCATGTCACCAAACAGCACAGGGAGTATCTGTAGCCCTCTATACAGGCCCACTCACTGATTCCAAGATTGTAGACACCTGTGATGCTAATTAGTGGACACACCTTGATTTAACATGTCCCTTTTGTCACATTATTTTCAGGGGTACCATCATTTCTGTCCAGGATTATTTCATGAGTTTTATTTTTTAATTTTTTTTAAATTCTGTGGAAGCATGGTTGAAAAGCAATGTCTGACTTTTACTTGTTTGTTTTCATAGATTTTTGATTTATTATTACTTTTGTCAGATTCAAGTTATTTCTGTCACCATTGTGGGTTTTTCTGTCATTAAACAAGGGGTACCAATAATTTTGGTCACGTCTGTATACTATGTGGCAGCTAAGATCGGCAATTTCTTTCTCATGACGATTCAGTATGAGAGAACAATGGCAGCATGCTGCGCTGATAGGCAGCGAGAATCTGCTCACACTCACCCATGCAAGTCTATAGGTGCGAGTGACACATCATACTGCAATCGGATGACATCCAAGTGCAGTGCGATTATCATAGCCACAGAAAATTGAGAAAATGGAAAATTTACTTTCTCCGTCTTCTCGGCACCTGAGTGAATCTCTCATGCAAGAGGATCAGAGCACAGTGCACTGACACTCGGATCAAAGTGACAGAGTTTCTTCAGAGTGTCAGTTGTATAATCATCCTAAATCTCTTGCATGATAGATTCACAGCCGTGATATATACATTATTATAACAGTAACATGTACTGTATGTGTATGTCAGGGCTCTGAACTGTTGCTGTGCTGCAGGATATGTTGGTGCTTTATAAAGAACAGATAATAAGTAGTTAAAGAAAAGATGTGTAATTCCTATTAAAAGTGATGTTTTCCAAAAACTGTGTATACAATTTACCTTACTCCAAAGAAGTTTCCTAATAACACATGTATTACTATGTATAAATGTAGTGTGTAGTAAGTTCTGTCTGTCGGCATATGCCCATAGAGAGAATTTTAACTTTTTTGCACTTTAAAAGGTTACTAGATTCCAATCAGAAAATAAATGTTCACTTTATAATCAACCATGTGAAGAATATTCATAAGCTAGCAGCAGGGGCGGACACTGACAGCTTGGGGCCCCTGTGCAAGAAATGTGTCTGGGCCCCCTTCCTTTTAAGGCGACAAAGCAACATATATATACCACATATAGCCACACACACATACATGTATATTGCTGTCCCTTATACACGGCCCTCTCTTGTTATGTACAGTATCATCCCTTACATATAGGATTATATAGAGCCCTGTTTTTTATTATATACCATCCTGTCTTGTTGGCATATAATGCAATGATTGCTGATGGAGCATGGGAAAGCTTCCTTTCTAATGGAGGAGCTGATGGATTGGTAGTCTGAAAAAAACCTCAGCACACATTATAATACAGTTGTGGCCAAAAGTATTGACACCCCTGCAATTCTGTCAGCTAATACTCAGTTTCTTCCTGAAAATGATTGAAAACACAAATTCTTTGGTATTATTATCTTCATTTAATTTGTCTTAAATGAAAAAACACAAAAGAGAATGAAGCAAAAAGCAAAACATTGATCATTTCACACAAAACTCCAAAAATTGTCCAGACAAAAGTATTGGCACCCTCAGCCTAATACTTGGTTGCACAACCTTTAGCCAAAATAACTGCGACCAACCGCTTCTGGTAACCATCAATGAGTTTCTTACAATGATCTGCTGGAATTTTAAACCAATCTTCTTTGGCAAACTGCTCCAGGTCCCTGATATTTGAAGGGTGCCTTCTCCAAACTGCCATTTTTAGATCACTCCACAGGTGTTCTATGAGATTCAAGTCTGGACTCATTGCTGGCCACCTTAGAAGTCTCCAGTGCTTTCTCTCAAACCATTTTCTAGTGCTTTTTGAAGTGTGTTTTGGGTCATTGTCCTGCTGGAAGACCCATGACCTCTAAGGGAGACCCAGCTTTCTCACACTGGGCCCTACATTATGCTCCAAAATTTGTTGGTAGTCTTCATACTTCATAATGCCATGCACACGGTCAAGCAGTCCAGTGCCAGAGGCAGCAAAGCAACCCTAAAAGATCAGGGAACCTCCGCCATGTTTGACTGTAGGGACTGTGTTCTTTTCTTTGAATGCCTCTTTTTTTCTCCTGAAAACTCTTTGTTGATGCCTTTGCCCAAAAAGCTCTACTTTTGTCTCATCTAACCAGAGAACATTCTTCCAAAACGTTTTAGGCTTTTTCAGGTAAGATTTGGCAAACTCAAGCCTGGCTTTTTTATGTCTCGGGGTAAGAAGTGGGGTCTTCCTGGGGATCCTACCATACAGTCCCTATTCATTCTGGCACCGACGGATAGTACGGGTTGACACTGTTGTACCCTCGGACTGCAGGGAAGCTTGAACTTGTTTGGATGTTAGTCGAGGTTCTTTATCCAACATCCGCACAATCTTGCATTGAAATCACTTGTCAATTTTTCTTTTCCGTCCACATCTAGGGAGGTTAGCCACAGTGCCATGGGCTTTAAACTTCTTGATGACACTGCGCACGGTAGACACAGGAACATTCAGGTCTTTGGAGATGGACTTGTAGCCTTGAGATTGCTCATGCTTCCTCACAATTTGGTTTCTCAAGTCCTCAGACAGTTCTTTGGTCTTCTTTCTTTTCTCCATGCTCAATGTGGTACACACAAGGACACAGGACAGAGGTTGAGTCAACTTTAATCCATGTCAACTGGCTGTAAGTGTGATTTAGTTATTGCCAACACCTGTTAGGTGCCACAGGTAAGTTACAGGTGCTGCTAATTACACAAATTAGAGAAGCATCACATGATTTTTCGAACAGTGCCAATACTTTTGTCCACCCTCTTTTTTATGTTTGGTGTGGAATTATATCCAATTTGGCTTTAGGACAATTATTTTTGTGTTTTTACATTTAAGACAAATTAAATGAAGATAATAATACCAAAGAATTTGTGATTGCAATCATTTTCAGGAAGAAACTGAGTATTATCTGACAGAATTGCAGGGGTGTCAATACTTTTGGCCACAACTGTATGAATATATTATTTATTCATCCAAAGAGGGCATAATATGATATAGGGAGACCAGTGTTATGCAGACAGAAAATCAACATTTCAGCTATTAAGCCTTTTTCAAGATATTATCTGAGAAAAAGAAAATACAGTATCTGAAAAGAACAGATATCTTTACAGAAATTAATATCACACAGAAATCCCATACTAAATAAAATCATCCAAAGCATGCATATAATGTTCATTAGTCATATCACATTCCTTATTGTACTCTCTAATAATCTCATTTTTATTCAATAATATATTATCAGAATAAGGAAAATGATCATTCCATAAGAAAAAGAAAAAATAATAATAAATGTCCATCAGAGCACTCCTTTAAAATGCCGCTGTCCCAGGCCGTTCAAGAATAAACAAAGGGTACCACAAAAAATAAACAGATAAAGATTTCAGTACCTGCATAGAAAATGGTCCGCATATGTTGCCATTTGGAATACTTATAAACCCAATCTATGTGGAATGCATGCGAAGTACCTTCTATGAAAAGAGAAACACCATATATCAATTTCCCAAAGATAATATACACAGCAAAGAGAATAAGGGGTTAATGCCCACTACAACATACCACCAAGAGTGACCATCCGGAGGGCGCGCACAGGCGTACACCAGCAAAAGTCGCGGAGAGTACTGTGAGAAAGAAAGCTCCTTATATATCATGGAGGAAGAATACTTCCGGGTCTGCATCAGTGTATCCGGTGGCATAGCACGCATGCGCCACCGAAGTTAAACGAAAAAAACCGACTCCCGTCGGTGTCAAAGCCGAAAACCCGAAGAGTCCACTGAATGAAAAGGAGCTACTGCCAGTATCCAAGGGAATGAAGTTCGTGGTCCTACACACTGATGTGCTCTCATGTGCCGGATTTATTGCGGGTAGTGTCAGAATGTAACTAAAAAATAAAATAAAAACACACTGGTGTTAATTAAAAAATTATACAGATACTGCAAGATACAAGTGTGATATTGATTTATACAGAAAAGCATTATACGTACGTGCTGGTAGATAGCCACACAAATCTAGGTAGAACTCATCCATAATAATTTCCCTATCTAAGAAATATATAAAGGACAATATCTTATTTACACATACAAAACTAGAGGAAGGGTGATGGAACCCTCCTGATTCAAGACGCATTTAATAAATGACCTCATACTCCCTATTGAGTCCTAGGGGAGTCAGAGTCTGTAATGTATGTATCAAGAATGATTCCTGCTCCTTTAACCTTTTAACCCTGTCCCCACCTCTCCTAGCCAATGGTACATGATCTATTACTTGATATTTTAATTGTGCTATTGAGTGACCGCAAGATAAAAAATGAGCTGGAATTGGTAACAACACACGTCCACATCTAATGGTCGACTTGTGCTGTGAAATGCGGTCTCGGATATGCTGGGTGATCTCCCAAACATATCCGAGACCGCACGGGCACTTAATAAGATACACCACGAAGGACGAATTGCAGGTGAAATATCCACTAAAGGGATACCGTCGTCCAGTACGGGGGGGTGAGAAAGAATCCCCTTTAATCACATTCGAACATTGCAAACATCCCAGACAGGGAAATGTCCCCTTCCGGGATGTGGACAGGGTCTTTTGAACAAGTTCCCTCTTACTAGAGCCAACATCAACTCTGACAACCAGATTCTTGATGTTATCTGGTCTCCTGAAACACATCAAAGGTTTAGAAAGAAATTCAGGGATCGAGGGATACGAGTTTTTCAAAACATCCCAGTGTTTGAATATACATCGGTTCACTAAATTATTAGAAGGATGAAATGTGCTCACAAAAGCTACTCTTTTCGTATTATCCATACCAATAGAAGAATTACCATGTTGTTTCAATATGTGTGCTGGGTACCCCCTATTACGAAAACGAGTATCCATCTCTTGATGTCTGAGTTCTCTAGTGGCCGGATCCGAAACGATCCAGTCTATCCTGACATGTTGAGACTTTGGTAGTGCCCGTTTGATATGTAATGGATGGCTACTTCCGAAGTGGAGTAAACTATTCTTGTCTGTAGGCTTAATGTACAGGTCTGTCTCAATAGTACCATCAAATTTAATAGACACAAAAGTGTCGAGAAAATTAATAGACTGGCCATCATGGTGTAGGGAAAAAATCTGTCCTGTGACATACGTGTTTAGATCATTAAAGAAGCGTACTAAAGTCTCTTCCCCCCCGTCCAAATTAAAAAATGTCATCTATGAAACGTTTCCAATATATTGCATTCAATATAAATAGAGGATGAGTATACACGTAAGAATCTTCAAAATGTGCCATGTAAATATTGGCATATGGAGGTGCCACATTGGACCCCATAGACGTTCCTCTATTTTGTACATAGAATTGATCTTCAAAAAGAAAAAAGTTCTTAGTTAAAATCAGAGTGAGTAAGTCTCTACAAAACTCGATCTGATCACCATAAAAGGTAGTGTGATTGGACAAAAATGTAACCATAGAGTTGATCCCATCCTGATGCACGATGCTTGTGTACAGACTATTAACATCAAGTGTAACTAGTATACTGCCTTTTGGTATAAGTCCAATTGATCTAATACTATTCAAAAAATCAGAAGTGTCTTTAATATAGGATGTCACAAGGGGTACATATGGAGTCAGTATCTTCTCCAAAGTAATAGACAGTGGAGATAACACCGAATTGGTGGAGGCAACTATGGGTCTTCCAGGTGCTTTCCACAAATTTTTGTGGATTTTCGGAAGTGTGTAGAAAACTGGTATGGATGGATTGGAATTAATCAAAAACTCCCCCAACGTTAGATCAATGGTACCCAACTGACAATAGAAATCTACTAGATTTTTAATCCTTTTGGCTATTTCAAAGGTGGGATTAAAAGAAATGGGAGTATAGGTTCCAGTGTCACATAACTGTAACTGTATCTCAGTGATATAATAAGAGCGATCCATTATAACAATGGCTCCACCCTTGTCAGCTGGTTTTATAATCAGTTTTCTGATCTGTTTTAAGCTAATGAGGGACCTTTTCTCCTCCAAAGTTAGATTAAGGTTAAAGGAGCCGGAATCATTCTGGATACATACATTACAGACTCTGACTCCCCTAGGACTCAATAGGGAGTATGAGGTCATTTATTAAATGCGTCTTGAATCAGCAGGGTTCCATCACCCTTCCCTAGTTTTGTATGTGTAAATACGATATTGTCCTTTATATATTTCTTAGATAGGGAAATGATTATAGATGAGTTCTACCTAGATTTGTGTGGCTATCTACCAGCACGTACGTATAATGCTTTTCTGTATAAATCAATATCATACTTGTATCTTGCATCTAATTTTTTAATTAACACCAGTATGTTTTTATTTTATTTTTTAGTTACAGTGGGGCAAAAAAGTATTTAGTCAGTCAGCAATAGTGCAAGTTCCACCACTTAAAAAGATGAGAGGCGTCTGTAATTTGCATCCTAGGTAGACCTCAACTATGGGAGACAAACTGAGAAAAAAAAATCCAGAAAATCACATTGTCTGTTTTTTTTTTCATTTTATTTGCATATTATGGTGGAAAATAAGTATTTGGTCAGAAACAAAATTTCATCTCAATACTTTGTGATATATCCTTTGTTGGCAATGACAGAGGTCAAACGTTTTCTGTAAGTCTTCACAAGGTTGCCACACACTGTTGTTGGTATGTTGGCCCATTCCTCCATGCAGATCTCCTCTAGAGCAGTGATGTTTTTGGCTTTTCGCTTGGCAACACGGACTTTCAACTCCCTCCAAAGGTTTTCCATAGGGTTGAGATCTGGAGACTGGCTAGGCCACTCCAGGACCTTGAAATGCTTCTTACGAAGCCACTCCTTCGTTGCCCTGGCGGTGTGCTTTGGATCATTGTCATGTTGAAAGACCCAGCCACGTTTCATCTTCAATGCCCTTGCTGATGGAAGGAGGTTTGCACTCAAAATCTCGCGATACATGGCCCCATTCATTCTTTCATGTACCCGGATCAGTCATCCTGGCCCCTTTGCAGAGAAACAGCCCCAAAGCATGATGTTTCCACCACCATGCTTTACAGTAGGTATGGTGTTTGATGGATGCAACTCAGTATTCTTTTTCCTCCAAACACGACAAGTTGTGTTTCTACCAAACAGTTCCAGTTTGGTTTCATCAGACCATAGGACATTCTCCCAAAACTCCTCTGGATCATCCAAATGCTCTCTAGCAAACTTCAGACGGGCCCGGACATGTACAGGCTTAAGCAGTGGGACACGTCTGGCACTGCAGGATCTGAGTCCATGGTGGCGTAGTGTGTTACTTATGGTAGGCCTTGTTATATTGGTCCCAGCTCTCTGCAGTTCATTCACTAGGTCCCCCCGCGTGGTTCTGGGATTTTTGCTCACCGTTCTTGTGATCATTCTGACCCCACGGGGTGGGATTTTGCGTGGAGCACCAGATCGAGGGAGATTATCAGTGGTCTTGTATGTCTTCCATTTTCTAATTATTGCTCCCACAGTTGATTTCTTCACTCCAAGCTGGTTGGCTATTGCAGATTCAGTCTTCCCAGGCTGGTGCAGGGCTACAATTTTGTTTCTGGTGTCCTTTGACAGCTCTTTGGTCTTCACCATAATGGAGTTTGGAGTCAGACTGTTTGAGGGTGTGCACAGGTGTCTTTTTATACTGATAACAAGTTTAAACAGGTGCCATTACTGCAGGTAATGAGTGGAGGAAAGAGGAGACTCTTAAAGAAGAAGTTACAGGTCTGTGAGAGCCAGAAATCTTGATTGCTTGTTTCTGACCAAATACTTATTTTCCACCATAATATGCAAATAAAATGAAAAAAAAAACAGACAATGTGATTTTCTGGATTTTTTTTTCTCAGTTTGTCTCCCATAGTTGAGGTCTACCTATGATGTAAATTACAGACGCCTCTCATCTTTTTAAGTGGTGGAACTTGCACTATTGCTGACTGACTAAATACTTTTTTGCCCCACTGTACATTCTGACACTACCCGCAATAAACCCGGCACATGAGAGCACATCGATGTGTAGGACCGCGCACTTCATTCCCTTGGATACTGGCAGTAGCTCCTTTTCATTCACGGGACTCTTCGGGTTTTCGGCTTTGACACCGACGGGAGTCGGCTTTTTTCGTTTAACTTCGGTTGCGTATGCGTGCTATGCCACCTGATACACTGATGCAGACCCGGAAGTATTTTTCCTCCATGATATATAAGGAGCTTTCTTTCTCACAGTACTCTCCGCGACTTTTGCTGGCGTACGCCTGTGCGCGCCCTCCGGACGGTCACTCTTGGTGGTATGTTGTAGTGGGCATTAACCCCTTATTCTCTTTGCTGTGTATACTATCTTTGGGAAATTGATATATGGTGTTTCTCTTTTCATAGAAGGTACTTCACATGCATTCCACATAGATTGGGTTTATAAGTATTCCAAATGGCAACATATGCGGACCATTTTCTATGCAGGTACTGAAATCTTTTTCTGTTTATTTTTTGTGGTACCCTTTGTTTATTCTTGAACGGCCTGGGACAGCGGCATTTTAAAGGAGTGCTCTGATGGACATTTATTATTATTTTTTCTTTTTCTTATGGAATGATCATTTTCCTTTTTCTGATAATATATTATTGAATAAAAATGAGATTATTAGAGAGTACAATAAGGAATGTGATATGACTAATGAACATTACATGCATGCTTTGGATGATTTTATTTAGTATGGGATTTCTGTGTGATATTAATTTCTGTAAAGAGATCTGTTTTTTTCAGATACTGTATTTTCTTTTTCTCAGATAATATCTTGAAAAAGGCTTAATAGCTGAAACATTGATTTTCTGTCTGCATAACACTGGTCTCCCTATATCATATTATGCCCTCTTTGGATGAATAAATATTATATTCATATTATACTGTGTGCCGAGGTTTTTTTCAAAAATTGTTTCATTTTTCCTCTGAGCACCAGATTGCACAAGCAGTGAGCACCCCGTTTTCTATTTTTGTTTGGATTGGTAGTCTGGTCACCGGCTGCTCCATCAGCAGTCATTTTATATCTAAAAAGAGAGGGGACTATGTAATAAAAGAGGGCGCTGTGAATAACAAAATTAACAAGAATACACTATGTAAGAGAAAGCACTGTACATAACAGCAGAGGAAGCTTTATAATAAGGAACAGCACCATATATAACTAGAGAGGATGGTACATAATAAGGGACAGTGTTATACATAATAAAAGAGGAAACTATGTAACTAAGGATGGTGTTATACAGAATTAGCAAGTATACTATACACTAAGGGACTGTGTGATACATAATAAGTACGTACACTATATACTAAGGGACTGTGTTAGACATAATAAGCGATAATAATTAGTGATGAGCAAGCACTAAAATGCTCGGGTGCTCGTTGCTCGGGTGGAGCAAATTTGAATACTCGGGTACTCGGACAGAACAACAAGCCCAATGTACATCTATGGGAGACTCAAGCATTTTTACCGCTGTGGGGAGTAGGACTCCCGTAGAGTGTCTGTGCCGGAACCAGGGGGGCCGCCATCTGGGTCCCTGAAAGAACGGTACCGGGGGGGCAGTGAAGGAGAGGGCACGACTGGAGGTGACAGGGCAACAGGGAGCGGGGCGAGGATAAAAGGAGCAGGGAGTGCGCTGAGAGTTCAGTTGGCAGAAAGGCAGACAGGAGACAAGAGACCGTGGAAGTTAGAGGGAGCCTGCTTAACAGACGTCGATCAGCGGGGAGGCCTTCAGGGGTCTGTGGAGGGTAAGTGACTTACTCACCAACAAGAGACTTGTACTTTACCTCGACCCGGGCTGCTCTCCACCCATGGTCGGTTGAAGCCAGTACCGCTGTCCCCCGCTCCGTTGTGGCTGGTCCGCTACCCCTAGCCTCCGTGTGACTTCACGCCAGTCCGCTGCGGCGTCCGGTGTACTGCCTCCCACCTCATCACCGGACACAGTGGGCGCTATCTCGCCACAGTCGACAGTTGAGGCCTACTCCCTGCATACAGAGGAACTTTGGGCATAGGTTCAACCCGCTCACGAGGCCTGCCAACGGTCACTCCTGTGAAACTGCGACACAACCCCGCTTTGAGGTGGGAGCCTGTTAATACTTTCTGAGAGGCCGAACCCGGCTTTGTTTACAGGATTACTCCAGGGCCTGTTGCGCCCCAATGACAAAGACCCTTCAGGGCCTGTTGTGCCCCCAGCTTCCGGACTACTCTAGGGCCCGCTGTGCCCCCAACTTCAGGATTACTCCAGGGCCTGCTGTGCCCCCAGCTCCAGGATTACTCCAGGGCCTGTTGCGCCCCAACAGCAAAGATCCTTCAGGGCCTGTTGTGCCCCCAGCTTCCGGATTACCCCAGGGCCCGCTGTGCCCCCAGCTTCAGGATTACTCCAGGGCCTGCTATGTCCCCAGCTCCAGAATTACTCCAGGGCCTGTTGCGCCCCAATGGCAAAGATCCTTCAGGGCCTGTTGTGCCCCAACGTTTCCTGTGTGCTGAGACGCCCTAAAGATCACGACCGGTCTCCAGCAGCTGGGCCCAGCGGTTGCGATGTCAAAGCAGCCACAACAGCGACGTCAAAACAGCTGCATCTGTGACCTCGAAGCAGACACGTCAGCGACACCGAAGGACGTCCGGAAGGATAAGTTGACTTTAGGAAATAAGGACCCATAGTTGGCCGTTACGTGGCCCATATTAATCGGCCTTGCCGGGTTAGTCGCATTCTCGATAAGAAAAGTGTTTTTATTGTAGTTGAGTCCCTGCATGGACAATTGGTGTTATCCCTTTTTGGTTACTCAGCATAGCCCTAGCGGCTCCAGTTTATAAACGTTGTTTTACAAAGCAACACTCAGTCTCGTGTCTCATCACTGCATCCTGAGAACCTGCTGGTACCTACACCGCGATCCCCCCCAGGGGTCCTTTCAAGGTCTAAAAACATCAGAAAATGATGGAAACACTGCTCAAATAACACAGCAACATCATGGCAACTGCCCCTGGAAGCATTTCTGACTCCTAGGTCACAGCGGTGAACAATGTTGTCAGAGTTTCATGCCCTTTTTACAGGCGCACCAAAAAACCTACAAAAATGAAACCAAAATGGATTTTGCTGGGAAATATGTTAAGGTACATCCTTTCTCTTTCTTTTTTCTCTCTCTCTGTACTTTTTTCTGTCCCCTTTCTTTCTCTCTTTTCTTTCTTTCTTTCTCTCTGTTTCTCTCCTTTCATTCTCTCGTCTATCTTTCTCTCTCTCTGTTTTCTTTTTTCTCTCTCTCTGTTTTCTCTTTTTTTTTCCTCAGTACCAGTCAGTGTGCCCACAGTACCAGCCACTGTGCCCACAATGCCAGCCACTGTGCCCTCAGTACCAGTCAGTGTGATCAGCAGTGCTAAATAGGTGTGGTTGGGGCGTGGACATGGGTGTGACTAGCTGTGAAATGGATGTGACCGGGGGCCGGTAACCAATCATCATAGTGGAAGTCGTCTGTTTCCATCAACTTTGTTATATGTGGACAGTGGGCACCTCTAGTAAGGTGGGCCCGAGATGGCGGGTCTTGTCACCTCTGCCTTACACATAAGTTACTATGAGGTGTACTTTATTCCTGTCACATTTCTTTTTTGGTCTAATGAGAGAAATGTTTTGACCAGTTGAAAGGTATGCAACCTGAGTATTGTGCATGTGTACGCTGCCTGCATGTAGCAATATGTGTGTGTGTTTATATTTACTTACTCCGACCCCTATATAAACCCTGCCCCTCTGACTGCCGTCCACTTTCCCATGCTCCTGTTCCAATCCTGGGATCTTTTTTGTCCCCCTTGGTCCTCCACATGCTGAACATCCGGGACATGTCTAACATTGCGCAATGTGCTCTTGTCCGTCGCCAGATGCAGCATTGTGTCCAGAGTGTGAGGAGACGGCGACTTATCTGTGGCATTAACCCCTCTGCTGCCATGTTGGGCACAGCCTGTGATGAGGAGCATCTCTTCCTGTGTATCCAACCACAGGCTGCACATCGGAGGCTGCTTCTTCTATCTGGGGAAGTTCACGAAGCAGAGACCCCTGTGTGACTCATGTGACGTAACTTGTCTGACAGGTTGTGGGTCCAGGTCAGCAGGTGATTGCAGACTATTAGCTGGTTTCGGTGTTAGGTACAGGTGAGTTATGTCTAGATGTTGGGTGGAAGCCTTCCAGTATTTGTAAGGCCTCATGAACACGCTGAGTATTTGGGGAGTTTTTACCTCAGTATTTATAAGGCCTCATGCACACGCTGAGTATTTGGTGAGTTTTTCGCTCAGTGTTTGTAAGGCCTCATGGACACGCTGAGTATTTGGTGTTTTTACCTCAGTATTTGTGAGGCCTTGGGCACACGTTGTGTATTTGCTGAGTTTTTTACCTCAGTATTTAACCCCTTCCCACCCCTTGATGCACCGTATGCGTCATGAAAACTAGTGACTTCCTGACCCCGTCACATGACCCCGTCACATGACCAGGGGGCCCATAGAGTCTGAACAGCCCGGGGCCCTGGCTACCCTTAATCAACCCCTGTGTGTGACACATAAGCAGACACATCTTGTTTCATTTATGAAGGAGGGACTCTTAAAGTCACAGAGCCTATTTTTACAGGAGCATCAGGCAGGATTAATCTTCTAAAAGGGCCATTATTAAACTGTGGGTCTCCTATGTTGTTATTGCCCTGCTGCCAAGTCATATGCACCCCAATAAGCCTTTGAACCCAGGTACTGGATAGGCACAGGAAAATCCACTCCACATTATTTATTTAGTACTCCCATACTGTTTTCTTATGCATTGACTGCAAGGCCTGCCCTGCTGCCAAGTCATATGCACCCCAATAATCCTTTGAACCCAGGTACTGGATGGGCACAGGAAAATCCACTTCATATTATTCATTTTGAACTCCCATACTGTTTTCTTATGCATTGACTGCAAGGCCTGCCCTGCTACCAAGTCATATGCACCCCAATAAGCCTTTAAACCCACGTACTGGATGGGCACAGGAAAATCCTCTTCACATTCTTCAGTTGGTCCTGCCACACTGTTTCCTTATGCATTGAATGCAAGGGCTGCCTTGACCCAAATTTACAAGCATCCAAATCCCCCCTTGGAAGAAACATGGAGGAGGGCCTCATAAAAAAAATGTCCCATTACAAAGGAGCGGGTCTCCTAGACTTGTAATGCCCACACATTAAGTGTATGGGCTGGCAAACATTTTCCCCTGTGGGGTACACCTCAACCTTTTTCATAACAATTATTTTATGGCCAACATAACCACTCACCCTTGTTAAGAAATCGACACTGGCTGTAGCAGCATGGAACACGTTAATCCCAGTTATCTAGTGGCGGTGGATGATGAGATGTGGAGGAAGGCCTCATTGAAAAATATGCCCAATTTAAAGGAGCGAGTCTCCTAGACTTGTAATACCCATACACTAAGTGTATGGGCTGGCAAACATTTTTCCCTGTGGGGTACACCTCAACCTTTTTCATAGCAATTATTTTACGGCCAGCATAACCACCCACCCTTGTTAAGAATTTGATACTGGCTGTAGCAGCATGGAACACATTAACCTGGTGATCTAGTGGCGGTGGATGATGAGACTTGAAGGAAGGCCTCATTAAAAAATAGGCCCAATTGAAAGAAGCGGCTCTCCTAGACTTGTAATGACCATACACTAAGTGTATGGGCTGACAAACATTTTTCCCTGTGGGGTACACCTCAACCTTTTTCATAACAATTATTTTACGGCCAGCATAACCACCCACCCTTGTTAAGAATTTGATACTGGCTGTAGCAGCATGGAAGACATTAAACCTGGTGATCTAGTGGCGGTGGATGATGAGACATGGAGGAAGGCCTCATTAAAAAATAGGCTCAATTGAAAGAAGCGGCTCTCCTAGACTTGTAAAGACCATACACTAAGCGTATGGGCTGACAAACATTTCCCCTTGGGAGGTACAAATTTTTTAAAATTTGGTGGCGAGAATCATAGCACCCTTGTCAAAAACTAGAGTGGCTGGAGCATGACGGAATACGTTCACCCTGGTGATCGAGTGGTGGTGGATGGTGAGGATGAGGAGAAGGAAGAGGAGGACACCAAATAGGCAAAATCAGGAAACGTATATCCATGTGTGGGTGTGAATAGGTGCATGGGAATACACCTCCCAAAAAGACACTAGATTGGAGGTTATGTTATGTTTGCTGTCATCATTTGGTGGTGTCGAGAAGTCTGGCCCAATCCAGCCCTTGTTCATTTTTATAAGAGTCAGCCTGTCTGCATTTTCCATTGACAGGCGAACGCACTTATCAGTGATAATTCCACCAGCGGTACTTAAAACCCACTCTGACAAAACATTAGCGGCAGGGCAGGCCAGGACTTCCAAGGTGTAGAGAGTCAGTTCATGCCACGTGTCCAGCTTGGATACCCAATAATTAAAAGGCACAGAGGAATCATGGAGAACGTTGGTACAGTCAGCAAGGTACTTATTCAGCATCTTATAAAACATTCCATTCCTTGTGACATTACCCCACACCTCAGGGCCAGGGCAATGGGAGGGTCTGAGAAAACTGTCCCAGAACTTTGCCAGCTGTTCCCCTGCCTCTGCTGAATTGGAGTTGTGTCTCTCTCACCTGTACTCCTTGGTTGTCCAACGAACTGTTATGTCTGCCACCAGCGTTTTGAGATGGGAATTTTTTTAATAATTCTGCCACAATGGTCCTCTGGTACTGCACCATTTTAGTACAACTGTCTGCCTCTGGAACAAGAGATTGAAAGTTCTCCTTGTAGCGTGGGTCTAAAAGTGTCATTACCTAGTAATGACTGTTACCTAATATTTTATAATACAAGGGTCACGGTAAAGGCAGCGCAGCATAAAGTCAGCCATGTGTGCCAGACTGGTCACAGGCAAGCCTTCTGTGTCCTTACCAACAGGACAAATGACCAAGGTGTCCTCCTATTCCTCCCTGTCCTCAAGCCATCTACGCTGAGCAGACGGTATGACAGTTGTGTTTGAGGTACCGTCTATAGCGCACGAAAGTAGCTCCTGTTCTTCCCGCTCCTCCTCTTCCTCATTGTCAACCAATCCACATTAGGATGACTTGAGGCTGGGCTGTGTGTAATTACCCTGTATGGTTCCTTGCTCCAAGTCCTCGTGCTCCGCCAGCAAAGCATCCTCTTTCATTGTGAGCAGACAGCGTTTCAGAATGCAGAGAAGCGGGAGGGTGACATTAATTATGGTGTCATCACCGCTCACCATCTTGACGGACTCCTCAAAGTTTTGGAGGATGTTACATATGTCAGACATCCATGTCCACTCCTGAGGTCTTATGTGTGGAGTCAAACCTAACGATGGCCTTGTTGATGCTGGTATTCAACAACTGCCCGTTTCTGCTCACAAATCCTTTCCAACATATGCAGTGTAGAGTTCCAACGCGAGGGGACATCACCCACCAGTCGGTGAGTCCGAATCTGCAATCGCTGCTAATGCATGGCAAGGGCAGCTGAAGCTGTAGCTGACTTTCTAAAATGGGCACACAGGCGACATACTTTCACCAGCAGATCTGGCAGCTCCGGGTAACTTTTTAGAAAACATTGAACAATGAGGTTAAGCACATGGGACAGGCAAGGTACGTGTGTCAGTTCACCTCGCCTCAGAGCCATCACGAGGTTCCTGCCATTGTCACACACAACCATGCCTGGCTGGAGGTTCAGCGATGTCAGCCACACATCTGCCTGCTCTTTTAGAGGTGTCCACAACTCTTCTGCATTGTGCAGTTTGTCACCTAAGCAAATTAGCTTCAGCACAGCCTGTTGCCGCTTGGCTTTGGCAGTGCTGCAGTGCTTCCAGCTTGTGACTGATGTACTCCTTTCGGAGATGGAGACTGAAGAGGAGGAGGTGCAGCAGCTGTACACTGTGGAGGCAATCCTGATTCACGTAGGGCCCGAAATCCTTGGCGTCGGGAGGACCTGTTCCATCCCAAGGTCTGACTGGGTCCTGGCTTCCACTAAGTTAACCCAGTGTGCCGTCAGCGAGATGTACCATCCTGGCCACAAGCACTTGTCCACGTGTCCGTCGTTAATTGTACTTTCCCTGTAACTGCATTGTTGAGGGCACGGGTAATGTTATGGGACACATGCTTGTGTAATGCTGGGATGGCACAGCAGGAGAAATAGTGGCGGCTGGGGACCGAGTACCTTGGGACGGCCGCCAATAGGTTGCGGAAAGCTTCTGTCTCCTAGAGCCTAAAATGCAACATTTCGAGTGCAAGCAGATGAGAAATGTGTGAATTTAGTACTGTGGTCTGTGGGGCGTTGGCTCCGTATTTCCACTTACGTTCCAATGACTGAGGTTTGGACAACTGAAGGCTGTGCTGGGACAATGACGTGGACTTGCTTGATGATGGTGCTATTTGACTGTGGGCAACGGCAGGTGCAGGGCAGGAGGCATCTTCGCATGCACCATGGCCAGGGGATTGGCTTGCATGCACCACAGTGGAAGAAGCAGTTGGGTCACCCGCAAACACTGTTCCTGGAGCCTTGGGTTAGGCCCACAATGTCAGGTGCTTTGCTACCATGTGCCTGATTATGTTGGTGGTGGCAAGGCTGGTAGTTTTGCTACCCCTGCTGATGCTGGCATGACAGGTGTTGCAAATGGCCTGTTTGGGGTTATCGGCAGAGTCTTTAAAAAATAACCAGACTCGGAAAGACCTAATAGTTGGACTGGCAATTTCCGTCATGTTAGTGTTCCGGGGAATGGTTGCTCGTAGAGTTGAGCGAAACGGGTCGAAAAAATTCAAAAGTCGCCGACTTTTGACAAAGTCGGGTTTCATGAAACGAAACCCGACCCTAGGATGAGGTCGGCCACGAGGTCGGCGACTTACGCACCAAAGTCGCGTTTCAAAAGTTTGTTTTGCGCTCTTTTTCAACCAATCAGGATCCACGGACACTGGGCAACGTGATGACCTAGGCACGGGTCACCACCATCTTTCAGAAGGGCATGCAAGTGATTGGCTTGCTTTGGTGGGCGTCACAGGGGGTATAAAAGGGCGTGCACACCGACCGCCATCTTACTTCTGCCGATCTTAGTATAGGGAGAGGTTGCTGCTGATTCTGTAGGGAGAGCGTTAGGCAGGGAAGAAGACAAAAAAACTGCTTCTGCTGCTAGCGATTTGGCCTGCACAACACACAAGTCACTGTGTGTGCAGTGCAAGGGGAGGCTATATTGTGGTGTATCAGTGGTGTTGGTTGTTGGGCTGCCTTTTAAGGCTTCCTGACACGCTGGCATTGCTGTTTACCCACTGCTCCGCAAACTGCTTTTTTAAAAGCAATCCAATCTCCCTTATCCTCTAGTCACTTTTGTCACAGCTGTGCCATCGAGCCTGTCACATAGCGCTCAGATATCAGTGGGCCTCACACAATCCACAAGTGTCCAGTGTCCAAAAGTGTGCGCAGAGATTCAAAATCTCCATTATCCTCTCGTCACTTTGGTCACAGGCAGCTGTGCCATCGAGCGTGTCACGTAGTGCTCAGATATCAGTGGGCCTCACACAATCCACAAGTGTCCAGTGTCCAAAAGTGTGCGCAGAGATTCAAAATCTCCATTATCCTCTCGTCACTTTGGTCACAGGCAGCTGTGCCATCGAGCCTGTCACGTAGCGCTCAGATATCAGTGGGCCTCACACAATCCACAAGTGTCCAGTGTCCAAAAGTGTGCGCAGAGATTCAAAATCTCCATTATCCTCTCGTCACTTTGGTCACAGGCAGCTGTGCCTTCGAGCGTGTCACATAGCGCTCAGATATCAGTGGGTCTCACACAATCCACAAGTGTCCAGTGTCCAAAAGTGTGCGCAGAGATTCAAAATCTCCATTATCCTCTCGTCACTTTGGTCACAGGCAGCTGTGCCATCGAGCCTGTCACATAGCGCTCAGATATCAGTGGGCCTCACACAATCCACAAGTGTCCAGTGTCCAAAAGTGTGCGCAGAGATTCAAAATCTCCATTATCCTCTCGTCACTTTGGTCACAGGCAGCTGTGCCATCGAGCCTGTCACATAGCGCTCAGATATCAGTGGGCCTCACACAATCCACAAGTGTCCAGTGTCCAAAAGTGTGCGCAGAGATTCAAAATCTCCATTATCCTCTCGTCACTTTGGTCACAGGCAGCTGTGCCATCGAGCGTGTCACATAGCGCTCAGATATCAGTGGGCCTCACACAATCCACAAGTGTCCAGTGTCCAAAAGTGTGCGCAGAGATTCAAAATCTCCATTATCCTCTCGTCACTTTGGTCACAGGCAGCTGTGCCATCGAGCGTGTCACATAGCGCTCAGATATCAGTGGGCCTCACACAATCCACAAGTGTCCAGTGTCCAAAAGTGTGCGCAGAGATTCAAAATCTCCATTATCCTCTCGTCACTTTGGTCACAGGCAGCTGTGCCATCGAGCCTGTCACATAGCGCTCAGATATCAGTGGGCCTCACACAATCCACAAGTGTCCAGTGTCCAAAAGTGTGCGCAGAGATTCAAAATCTCCATTATCCTCTCGTCACTTTGGTCACAGGCAGCTGTGCCATCGAGCCTGTCACATAGCGCTCAGATATCAGTGGGCCTCACACAATCCACAAGTGTCCAGTGTCCAAAAGTGTGCGCAGAGATTCAAAATCTCCATTATCCTCTCGTCACTTTGGTCACAGGCAGCTGTGCCATCGAGCCTGTCACATAGCGCTCAGATATCAGTGGGCCTCACACAATCCACAAGTGTCCAGTGTCCAAAAGTGTGCGCAGAGATTCAAAATCTCCATTATCCTCTCGTCACTTTGGTCACAGGCAGCTGTGCCATCGAGCCTGTCACATAGCGCTCAGATATCAGTGGGCCTCACACAATCCAAAAGTGTCCACTGTCCACAAGTGTGTGCAGAAATTCTAAATCTCCCCTGTCCTATAGACACCTTGTACCTTGTTTTACATTACTATATAGTTTGTTGGATTTTGTCTACATTTCTACCAAAAATGAGGAAGGCTGGTGGAAGAGGCCGTGGAATTGGGCGGGGGTTGGCAGCTGGTAATGATGGTGTTGGTGGTAGATCTGATGGTAGTGGCAAGAGCAAAATAGGACCGAATGCAGGAGGTGCTGACCCTGCGTCATCGTCTGGCTACATAAGGCCTCGAACGCTTAGTTTTCTAGGAGTTGGCAAACCGCTTTTAAAGGCAGAGCATCAGGAAAAAGTTTTGTCTTACATTGCTGACTCAGCCTCCAGCTCTATCGCCTCCTCTTCTTCAGTTGTAAAAAGTAAAAGCACTGAGTCGTCATTGGAGGCTCATGTTCATGAACCACACCTTTCCTTGTGTCCTTCACCCCAACCAAGATTGAAGGATGACGCAGGCCATACTACTGATTACTCCATGGAGCTGTTTTCACATACCATGCCTGGATTATCAAGTGAAATGGTGAATTACCCAGGCCAAGATGAATCTGACATGGAGTGCACTGATGCACAGCCGCTGATGGATGATTCTGCTGGTACATTCACTCAGAGCACTACATTGTCCTCGCAGTGTTCAGAGCCAGATTTTGACCCTGATGATACTCAGGTGCCCCTTCCCGCACACTATACCACCATACACGGTGACACAGAGAAAGGTGCACATGACATAGAAGAGGAGGTGATGGATGACCCAGTTGTTGACCCAGATTGGCATCCATTGTGGGAAGAGGGTGCTGCTTCCAATAGCTCAGATGAGGAGCATCCACAGCAGACATCGACATCGCAACAGCTGTTATCTGGCAGGCCCGGAGCACTCCAAAGACAGGTTCCAAACATCAAAAGAGTTGCTGGACAGCTTGTCCAGAGGGTCAAAAGATCACAGCGTGCTAGGCCGCAAAATGTCTGCCAAAGTAGGAAGAGTGCAGTGTGGCACTTTTTTGAACAAAATCCTCATGATCAGGCCAAGGTTATCTGTAAGAAGTGCGCAAAGACCTTTAGCCGAGGGAAAAATCTGAAAAATTTGAATACCAGTTGCATGCTTAGACATTTAACCAGCATGCACTTGCAAGCGTGGACACAACACCAAACCTCAAGTGCCACATGTGTAACTGATCACAACGAAGGTAGTCAGCAACGCTACATTGTTTCCCCCACTGTAAGCCCACCGGTTAGCACAGCAGCAAATGTTGAGGTGTCGTTGCAAGACCACAGCAGTCAGGGAATCCCACTGTTATATCAACGAAAGACTGATTCTAGGCCATCAGAAAGAACACCAACTCCATCACCATCATCAACCCTCTCTCAGTCCGCCCTGTCCACCGCTACTTCCACCATATGCAGCTCTCAAGTCCAGCTCACCCTCCCAGACACTATGAGTAGGTCAAGAAAGTACTCAGTCTCTCATCCGCGTACACTGGGTTTGAACGCCCACATTGCCAAACTAATCTCGTTTGAGATGATGCCCTTTCGGTTGGTGGAAAGCACAGCTTTCCGCGAACTCATGGCCTATGCAGTACCACGCTATGACCTACCCAGTCGCCACTTCTTCTCTCGCAAAGCCATCCCAGCCCTCCACCATCATGTGAAAGACTGCATTGTCCATGCACTCAAGCAGTCAGTGAGCGGAAAGGTGCACCTCACAACTGATGCATGATCCAGTCGGCATGGCCAGGGCCGTTACGTGTCCATCACTGCGCACTGGGTTAATGTGGTGGATGCAGGGTCCACAGGGGACAGCGGTGGTGGGACAGTGCTGCCTAGCCCATGGTATAGGAAACAGTTGGCTGTAGGCGTTCGACCCTCCTCCTCCAGAAGCGAAAGCTCGTCCACAGAGCGCAGTCGTACGAGCACTCCATCTGCAGCTGCCACTGTTGCACACGATGTGTCCCCCTATCGAGCAGCTAGTGGAAAGCGTCAGCAGGCTGTGTTGCAGATGATGTGTTTGGGCGACAGACACACCGCCGAGGTGCTGGCCGAGTACTTGAAGCGACAAACTGAGTCATGGCTGGGCAGTGTACATCTTGAGGCAGGCAAGGTAGTTAGTGATAACGGCCGTAATTTAGTGGCAGCCATAGCCCTTTCAAAACTCAGCCACATACCTTGCTTGGCTCACACCTTGAACCTGGTGGTGAAGTGCTTCCTCAAAAATTATCCGGCGTTAACAGCCCTGCTCCAGAAGGTGCGAAGACTGTGCGCGCACATCCGCCGGTCGCCTGTACACTCCGTTCGTATGCAGAAGTTGCAGCGATTGCTCCACCTTCCCAACCACCGCCTCATTATCGACATTGCAACAAGGTGGAACTCCACCCTGCACATGGTGGAGCGGCTGTGCGAGCAGAGGCAGGCCATAATGCATTTGTGGGAGGATACACGGCCAGGCACTTTGAGAGCAGACATGGAGTTGACAGGCGTGCAGTGGTCGAAGCTGAAAGACCTTTGTAAAGTCCTTCAGTGTTTTGAGGAATGCACACGGCTGGTAAGCGCAGACGACGCCATCCTAAGCATGAGCATCCCACTTATGCGTCTGCTCATGCAAACTTTGACGCACCTTAAGGAGCAGGCGTCTGCAGCCAATGTTGATGAGGAGGAAGAGGAGGAGGGAATCCTTGATGACATTCAGCCATTGTCTGCTCAGGGACCTCTCCTGGACGAGGTGGAGGAAGAAGAGGAGGAGGAGGAGGATGATGGGGATGATTACTTAGGGGAGGAGGATGCATCTCGTGGGGCAAGTGAAAATGTTGGCGTGGCAAGGTCTGGTACATGGTTTGTGCGTGACTGGAGGGATGTGGATTTGCCAGAAAGTGCTCCTCCACCCAGCACTCGCAGTGCATCATTGACACCGGGAACATTGGCCCACATGTCAGATTATGCCTTGCGGATCCTAAAAAGGGACCCCCGCATTGCCAAAATGATGAACGATGACGACTACTGGTTGGCCAGCATCCTGGATCCACGCTATAAAGGCAAATTACAAAACATCATGCCACAGGAGAACCTTGACCTAATATTGGCTAATAAACAAGCAACTCTGGTAAATCGGTTGCTTGAGGCATTCCCAGCACACAGCAGCGGCGATGGTTCTCACACGAGCCGTACGGGCCAGGGGCAGTTTGGCAGAGGTGTTCGTGGTGCACATAGCAGAAGTGGCGTTGGAGACAGGGGTTTCATGACAATGTTGTGGACTAATTTTTCAAATACCGCTCACACAACTGGTAATACTGCATCGATGGAAAGTGACAGGAGACAGCAGTTGTCAACTATGGTTACAAACTACTTTTCCTCCCATATCGATGTTCTCCCACACAGGTCATTCCCCTTTGACTATTGGGCCGCTAAACTGGACACCTGGCCTGAATTGGCCCAATATGCCTTACAGGAGCTCGCTTGCCCAGCTGCAAGTGTGCTATCGGAAAGAGTCTTCAGTGCAGCTGGATCAATCCTGACAGAAAAAAGGACCCGTCTGTCAACCCAAAATGTGGATGATCTAACCTTCATTAAAATGAACCACGCATGGGTTTCCAAGGATTGTGTCCCACCTTCCCCTGATGACACATAGGGTGACTGAAAAATGGCTTGCTTTGGTCCACCTCTTCCTGGTACTTCACCTATTTCGCCTTTTGCATCAGCTGAATGTCTAACATCAACATATGCCACTTTCTAAAACTCCCTAACTGTGCTGCCTCCCCCCCCATGGCCGGGGTCACCACCTAGCGCACGACACCGTGCGAGTGCCGTTGCCCTGGACAGGTGGGTAGGCCGACTCTTGGGCGCGGGCACTGGCACAGGGTCACTCATAGTGCAATCAAGTGTCTCTGACGGTGGTGGTGCACACCCGCCGTCAGACACACCGCTGTACTATGAGGGGCCCAGTGCCAGTACCGACGCCCACGAGTGGGCCCCCCTTGCTTGGGCAGGGCCCCAGCATTTGCAATCTTTACCTCTCCCTGCTCCTCCGCTGTGTAATCTGGGCCGTCAAATCCATACTGTGCCTGACACCGTCTGAGCCTGCCTCATGCTGTATAGACATATATTTTGAATGTGTACGCTATCCATACATGTTATCCAGGGATACGGTACCCTTTCTAACCTTTGTGCAATCACGTGCAATCCATACTGGGCCTAACACCGTCTGAGCCTGCCTCATGCTGTATAGACATATATTTTGAATGTGTACGCTATCCATACATGTTATCCAGGGATACGGTACCCTTTCTAACCTTTGTGCAATCACGTGCAATCCATACTGGGCCTAACACCGTCTGAGCCTGCCTCCTGAGACATATATTTTGAATGTGTACGCTATCCATACATGTTATCCAGGGATACGGTACCCTTTCTAACCTTTGTGCAATCACGTGCAATCCATACTGGGCCTAACACCGTCTGAGCCTGCCTCCTGAGACATATATTTTGAATGTGTACGCTATCCATACATGTTATCCAGGGATACGGTACCCTTTCTAACCTTTGTGCAATCACGTGCAATCCATACTGGGCCTAACACCGTCTGAGCCTGCCTCATGCTGTATAGACATATATTTTGAATGTGTACGCTATCCATACATGTTATCCAGGAATACGGTACCCTTTCTAACCTTTGTGCAATCACGTGCAATCCATACTGGGCCTAACACCGTCTGAGCCTGCCTCATGCTGTATAGACATATATTTTGAATGTGTACGCTATCCATACATGTTATCCAGGGATACGGTACCCTTTTTAACCTTTGTGCAATCATGTGCAATCCATACTGGGCCTAACACCGTCTGAGCCTGCCTCCTGAGACATATATTTTGAATGTGTACGCTATCCATACATGTTATCCAGGGATACGGTACCCTTTCTAACCTTTGTGCAATCACGTGCAATCCATACTGGGCCTAACACCATCTGAGCCTGCCTCCTGAGACATATATTTTGAATGTGTACGCTATCCATACATGTTATCCAGGGATACGGTACCCTTTCTAACCTTTGTGCAATCACGTGCAATCCATACTGGGCCTAACACCGTCTGAGCCTGCCTCATGCTGTATAGACATATATTTTGAATGTGTACGCTATCCATACATGTTATCCAGGGATACGGTACCCTTTCTAACCTTTGTGCAATCACGTGCAATCCATACTGGGCCTAACACCGTCTGAGCCTGCCTCCTGAGACATATATTTTGAATGTGTACGCTATCCATACATGTTATCCGGGGAAACGGTACCCTTTCTAACCTTTGTGCAATCACGTGCAATCCATACTGGGCCTAACACCGTCTGAGCCTGCCTCATGCTGTATAGACATATATTTTGAATGTGTACGCTATCCATACATGTTATCCAGGGATACGGTACCCTTTCTAACCTTTGTGCAATCACGTGCAATCCATACTGGGCCTAACACCGTCTGAGCCTGCCTCCTGAGACATATATTTTGAATGTGTACGCTATTCATACATGTTATCCAGGGATACGGTACCCTTTCTAACCTTTGTGCAATCACGTGCAATCCATACTGGGCCTAACACCGTCTGAGCCTGCCTCCTGAGACATATATTTTGAATGTGTACGCTATCCATACATGTTATCCGGGGAAACGGTACCCTTTCTAACCTTTGTGCAATCACGTGCAATCCATACTGGGCCTAACAACGTCTGAGCCTGCCTCATGCTGTATATACATATATTTTGAATGTGTACGCTATCCATACATGTTATCCAGGGATACGGTACCCTTTTTAACCTTTGTGCAATCATGTGCAATCCATACTGGGCCTAACACCGTCTGAGCCTGCCTCCTGAGACATATATTTTGAATGTGTACGCTATCCATACATGTTATCCAGGGATACGGTACCCTTTCTAACCTTTGTGCAATCACGTGCAATCCATACTGGGCCTAACACCGTCTGAGCCTGCCTCATGCTGTATAGACATATATTTTGAATGTGTACGCTATCCATACATGTTATCCAGGGATACGGTACCCTTTCTAACCTTTGTGCAATCACGTGCAATCCATACTGGGCCTAACACCGTCTGAGCCTGCCTCCTGAGACATATATTTTGAATGTGTACGCTATCCATACATGTTATCCAGGGATACGGTACCCTTTCTAACCTTTGTGCAATCACGTGCAATCCATACTGGGCCTAACACCGTCTGAGCCTGCCTCATGCTGTATAGACATATATTTTGAATGTGTACGCTATCCATACATGTTATCCAGGGATACGGTACCCTTTCTAACCTTTGTGCAATCACGTGCAATCCATACTGGGCCTAACACCGTCTGAGCCTGCCTCATGCTGTATAGACATATATTTTGAATGTGTACGCTATCCATACATGTTATCCAGGGATACGGTACCCTTTCTAACCTTTGTGCAATCACGTGCAATCCATACTGGGCCTAACACCGTCTGAGCCTGCCTCCTGAGACATATATTTTGAATGTGTACGCTATCCATACATGTTATCCAGGGATACGGTACCCTTTCTAACCTTTGTGCAATCACGTGCAATCCATACTGGGCGTGAGAACGGCTGGCGAGCTGTTAAGCAAGCTACAGCACCTGTCCAGACAAGTACAGGGATTCCCTAGCGAGGAGACTTATTTGATTGTTTTCAATGTTGGGACAGCAATTTTTGGGGAGCACTATACTCTGGAGAATGATAGATGGGGCCCACCATACACTGGAACATTCCAAAGGTGGACATCAGACACTGGAGCAGCATTTACAGGGCCCATTATACACTAGAGCATTAGAAATGGGGCCCATTATGTTTGGAGCATTATTTGGGCCCATAAGACAGTGGAGCTTCATCCATGGGGACCAACATATACTGTAGCATTATGTGGAGCTCATCATATACTGTTTCAAACATTATATGGGACCAATGATTCTGTATGGAGAAATAGATGGGCCTCGTCATCTGATGTAAAAAGTGAGGTATTTTTCATTGTACTATACTGCTATTTATCTGCCGTATCGGAGCATGATGAGTTGTGGCATGTGTTAAAGGGGCGCTCTTTCGCCCAGGGCACATGAAAACCTGCAGCCAGCCCTCCCCCCCCACAACTTTAGCCAAATAACCCCCATTTTTCAGTGCGTAACTTGTATTATGAAGTTAATTAAGTTGACAAGCTTAAGTAAGAAGAATTGATGCTTTTGGCATTCAAATGGGCACTGTAGGTGTGTTTCCTGTCCTCCTCTCACTGCCGACTTTTATTCCCCATTGACTTACATTGGGTTTCGTGTTTCGGGACGACCCCGACTTTTCCCTATAATCGGACGATCTTGCTTGACCCGACTTTTGGAAAAGTCGGGTTTCACGAAACGAAACGCGACCCTAAAAAACCAAAAGTCGCTCAACTCTAGTTGCTCGCCTTCTGTCTGCAGCCAGCACACTGCTTCTTCCTGCCTGAAGGGCCTCCCTCCCTCTGTGTGCTATTGTCCCCGCTCTGCATGTCCTCCTGCCAGGTTGGGTCAGTTACTATATCATCCACCTCCTCATCTTCCACTTCCGCACCCTGGTCCTCCTCCTGACTTTCCGGCAATTGTGTCTCATCATCGTCCACCTCTTGTGACCGTGTCTGCTCAAATACTTGTGCATCGCTACATGGAACCTCATCTTGCCCCCCTTCAAGTGGACCAGGCGAGAGGCACGAATCTATAAATGGAAAACTGAACAGCTCTTCGGAGTTTCCGAGTGTGGGATAAGTTGCATCAGGGCAGTCAGCATGGTGGGAGGAAGGAGGGTCAGGGTGAGCAATATGCAGTCCAGATTCACAGCTACTCAGACTTGACCGTGTGGAAGACAGGGTGCTGGTGGTGGTGGATAAGTAACTGGAAGTATTATCCGCTATCCAACCAACAAACATTTCACACTGCTCTGGCTTCAATAGTGCGGTCTTGCTGTGGTCCCCTAGGACTTCGGACACTAAGGTCCAGGGAGAAGATGTGGGTATTTTTGGTGGCCCAATTTCAGCTTGCCCATGGCCTCTGCATACACCATCACGTACACTTCCCCATCCCTTGCCATGTGCCTTGCCCATTGGAAATGGACTAGAATATTATACATGTTCACTACAAATGGCTGAATTGGGAGCGAACTTGCATGTGATACGTGTACGGGAAAACCACACTTTAAACTATCTGGACTGTAGTTTAAAATTTATTATTGGTTATCAAATTGGTGTCAATAAGTACGGTAACAGACTGCAAAAACACTAGAATATGTAGGCCTAAAATGGCCAAATTTTTTGCACAGATAGACGAGGCCTGTCAAGGAGATACCACACTGCCAAATATGTAGCCTGTTCTTTATTTAAAATGTAAAATAGTGCTGTATATAGCTAGAGTGACAGACAGCAAAAAAATGGAATTTAGGCCAAAAATGCCCAAATTTTTAGCACAAGGATGTATGAGGGGTGTCATAGATATACCACACTGTAAAATATGTGGCCTGTTTTTTTTAATGCAAAATAGTGCTGTATATAACTAGAGTAACAGAGAGGAAAAACAGTGGAATACCGGCCTAAAATGGCCAAACTTGGAGCACGTAGATATATAAGGACTGGCACGGAGATACCACACTGCCAAATATGTGGCCTGTTTTGTCTTAAAAAGGCAAAGTAGTGCTGTATATAACTAGAGTGACAGACAGGAAAACACTGGAATATCGGCCTAAAATGCCCAAACTTAGAGCTCAAAGATATATGAGACCTTTCACAGAGATACCACACTGCCAAATATGTGGCCTGTTTTTTTTCTTTTTTATGCTAAACATTGCTATATATAACAAGAGTGACACACAGGAAGCAATGGAATACCGACAGACAGCAAAAATGAGGCCTGGCATGGAGATATCACACTGCCAAATATGTGGCCTGTTTTTTTTTCTTTTTTATGCTAAATAGTGCTGTATATAACTAGAGTGACACAAAGGAAAACACTGGAACACCGGCCTAAAATGGCCAAACTTGGACCACACAGATATATGAGGCCTGGCACAGAGATACCACACTGCCAAATAAGTGGCCTGTTTTTTTTAAAAAAAAAGCAAAATAGTGCTGTATATAACTAGAGTGACAGACAGCAAAAAAATGGAATACCAGCATAAAATGCCCAAATTTAGAGCATGCAGATATATGAGGCCTGATACGGAGATACCACACTGCCAAATATGTGGCCTGGTTTTTTTTAATGCAAAAAAGTGCTGTATATAACTAGATTGACAGACAGCAAAAAAATGGAATTTAGGACTAAAATGCCCAAATTTTTAGCACACGGATGTATGAGGCGTGTCACAGATATATCACACTGTAAAATATGTGGCCTGTATGTATTTTTTTGGTTCAGGAAAATGGTGCCAAGAAATTGTGTAAGACACTTAAAAAAAAAATTCTACCACATAAAAAATGAAAGATTTCTCTGCGCACTCAAAAGTGATTTTTGGGACCCCTTTAACCCCTTTCTGCCATATGACGTACTATCCCGTCCATGTGCCCTGGGACTTAATTCCAAGGGATGGGATAGTACGTCATAGCGATTAGTGGCCGAGTGTCAGCTGATTATCACAGCTGACACCTGGCACTATGTGTCAGGGGCGGTCACGGACCGCCCCCGACACGTTAACCCGTGGCACACTGTGATCAAACATGATCGCAGTGTACCGGGGGTTTAGGGAAGCATCGTCAAGGGATGGGGCTCCCTCCGTGCTTTCTTGCGATGTGCTGCGCTGCTCTGGGGACCTCCTTCCCTGCAGATCCCTGGATCCAGTATGGCGGCGGAGACCTTCGGCAGCCTGCAGGGAGCCGGCTTCCTCATACCTGCAAAGTGCCGGCATGAGGAAGCCTTCTGCACTGCCTGTGACAGATCGCTGATGACAGTGATGTCCCCCCTGGGACAATGTAATAAAGTTTAAAAAAAAGTGTAAAAATAATTTATAAAAAATAGCTAAATAAATTAAAAAAGACAAAAAAAAATATTCCCTAATAAATTCATTTTTTGGAAATAAAAAACCTATAAAAGTACACATATTTGGTATCGCCGCGTCCGTAACGACCCGCCCTATAAAACTGTCCCATTAGTTAACCCCCTTAGCGAACTCCTTAAAAAGTAAAAATAAAAAACATAGCAAAAAATAATGCTTTATTATCATACCGCCGAACAAAAAGTGCAATAACGTGCGATCAAAAAGACTTATATAAATAACCATGGTACCGCTTAAAACGACATCTTGTCCCGCAGAAAACAAGCTGCCATACAGCATCATCAGCGAAAAAATAAAAAAGTTATAGCTCGCAGAATAAAGCGATGCAAAAATAATTATTTTTTATATAAAATTGTTTTCATTGCATAAAAGCACCAAACATAAAAAAAATGACGTAAATGAGGTATCTCTGTAATCATACTGACCTGAAGAATAAAACCGCCTTATCAATTTTACCGCACGCGGAATGGTGTAAACGCACCCCCCAAAAGAAATTCTTGAAATGCTGGTTTTTGTTCATTCTGCGTCCCAAAAATCGGAATAAAAAACTATCAAAAAATGTCACATGCCCAAAAATGGTACCAATAAAAATGTCAACTCGTCCCGCAAAAGATAAAACCTCACATGACTCAGTGGGTCAAAATACGGAAAAATTATAGCTCTCAAAATGTGGTGATGCAAAAACTATTTTTACAATAAAAAGCGTCTTTTAGCGTATGACAGCTGCCAAAAATAAAAATCCGCTATAAATAGTAAATCAAACCCCCTTTATCACCCCCTTAGTTAGGGAAAAATAATAAAATTAAAAAAATGTATTTATTTCCATTTTCCCGTTAGGGCTAGGGTTAGGATTAGGGCTAGGGTTATGGCTAGGGTTAGGGCTGAGATTAGGGTTAGGGGTGTGCTGGGGTTAGGGTTGGAGTTAGAATTGGGGGGTTTCCACTGTTTGGGGACATCAGGTGCTCTCCAAACGCAACATGGCGTCTGTTCTCACTTCCAGCCAATTCTGCGTTAAAAAAGTCAAATGGTGCTCCTTCCCTTCCAAGCTCTGCCATGCACCCAAACAGTGTTTTACCCCCACATATAGGGTATCAGCTTACTCAGGACAAATTGGACAACAACTTTTGGGTCCAATTTCTCCTGTTACCATTGGGAAAATAAAAAAATTGGGGACTAAAGATCATGTTTGTGGAAAAATATGGGGGTAATGGGGAGAAGGCAATCATGGGGTGATGGGAAGAAGGCAATGATGGGGATGGTGGTGGAGGAGGAAATGATGGAAGTGGTGGAATGGGCATGGATGGGGATGTGGGGGAGGAGAAAATGATGGAGGTGGTCGAAAGGGCAATGATGGGGGAGAAGGCAATGCCTACTCCATCACCCCATCATTGCCTTCTCCATCACCCCCATTATCGCCTTCTCCCCATCACCCTCATTATTGCCTTCTCCTCATCACCCCTTCATTGCCTTCTCATCATCCACATCATTATCTTCTCCCCATCACCCCATCATTGCCTTCTCCCCATCATCCCATCATTGCCTTCTCCTCATCACCCCCATAATTGCCTTCTCCCCATCATTGCCTTCTCCCCATCACCCCATCATTGCTATCTCCCCATCACCCCCATCATTGCTTTCTCCCTACCCATCACCCCATCATTGCCTTCTCTGCATCACCCAATCATTGCCTTCTCCATCACCACATCATTGCTTTCTCCCTTCCCATCACCCCATCATAGACTTCTTCCCATCACCCCATCATTGCCTTCTCCCCATCACCCCCATCATTGCTTTCTCCGTCCCCATCACCCCATCATTGCCTTCTCTCCATCACCCCATCATTGCCTTCTCCCCATCACCCCATCATTGCCTTCTACCCATCACCCCCATAATTGCCATCTCCCCATCACCCCATTATTGCTTTCTCCCTCCCCATCACCCCATCATTGCCTTCTCTCCATCACCCTCATCATTGCCTTCTCCATCACCCCATCATTGACTTCTGCATCACCCCCATTATTGCCTTCTCCCCATTACCCCCATTATTGCCTTCTCCCCATTACCCCCATTATTGTCTTCTCCCCATCACCCCCATCATTGCCATCTCCCCTTCACCCCATCATTGCTTTCTCCCTCCCCATCACCCCATCATTGCCTTCTTTCCATCACTCCCATCATTGCCTTCTCCATCACCCCATCATTGCCTTCTCCCCATCACCCCATAATTTCCTTCTCCCCATCACCCCCATCATTGCTTTCTCCCTCCCCATCACCACCATCATTGCCCTCTCCATCACCCCCATCATGGCCTTCTCCATCACCCCATCATTGCATTCTCCCCATCACCCCCATAATTGCCATCTCCCCATCACCCCATCATTGCTTTCTCCCTCCCCATCACCCCATCATTGTCTTCTCCCCATCACCCCATCATTGCCTTCTCCATCACCCCATCATTGACTTCTGCATCACCCCCATTATTGCCTTCTCCCCATCACCCCCATCATTGCCATCTCCCCATCACTCCCATCATTGCTTTCTCACGCCCCATCACCCCATCATTGCCTTCTCTATCACCCCCAATATTGCCTTCTCCCCATCACCCCCATTATTGCCTTCCCCGTCACCCCATCACTGCCTTCTCCCCATCACCCCCATCATTGCCATCTCCCCATCACCCTCATCATTGCTTTCTCCCTCCCCATCACCACCGTCATTGCCCTCTCCATCACTCCATCATTGCCTTCTGCATCACTCCCATTATTGCCTTCTCCCCATCACCCCCATTATTGCCTTCTCTCCATCACCCCCATTATTGCCTTCACCCCATCATCCCCATCATTGCCATCTCCCCATCACCCCATCATTGCTTTCTCCCTCCCCATCACCCCATCATTGCCTTCTCTCCATCACCCCCATCATTACCTTCTCCATCACCCCATCATTGCCTTCTCCCCATCACCCCCATAATTGCCATCTCCCCATCACCCCCATCATTGCTTTCTCCCTCCCCATCACCCCATCATTGTCTTCTCCCCATCACCCCATCATTGCCTTCTCCATCACCCCATCATTGACTTCTGCATCACCCCCATTACTGCCTTCTCCCCATCACCCCCATTATTGCCTTCTCCCCATCACCCCCATCATTGCCTTCTCCCCATCACCCCCATCATTGCCATCTCCCCATCACTCCCATCATTGCTTTCTCCCTCCCCATCACCCCATCATTGCCTTCTCTATCTCCCCCATTATTGCCTTCTCCCCATGACCCCCATTATTGCCTTCCCCCATCACCCCATCACTGCCTTCTCCCCATCACCCAATCATTGCTTCCTCCCACATCACCCCATCATTGCCTTCTCCTACACCTACACACACACAAACACAGCACCATTCACCTTTCTGCACATTACCCCACAGCGCTACGCATGCACACACACACACACACACACACCATCACTCATCTCTACACACACACACCACATGTACATACAAAAAAAACACACAGCACCTCTCACCTGTCCGCATGCTCTCCCACAGCCGCAGCATCACCATCGCTAGCTGCTTCCTCTCTCTGGCACAGCCGTCCGCTCAATGATGACAACATCCAGCTACATCATCGCGCAGCACCGGTCAGGAAAAAGGATGGTTCCCTGCAGCTCTGCTCCGCTGCTATTTTCTCTTGTACGCAGCGGAGCTGCTGGGATCGCTCCCTGCCCGCCGCACACGAGGGCAATCTGGCCAGGGGACCCCCGGAGCCTAGGGCCCGGAGAAACAGGCCAGATTGCCCTCATTATTAGCTGCCCTGCAGGGGCCCCCTGGTGCCTCTGGCCCCAATGCAGCCACACAGGCTGCGCAGGCGGTATGTCTGCCCATGTCTGGCAGTCTGACACATATAAAGCCTACATTATAGAGTCAATTTTCACTTTTTGCATTTCAACTTTTCCATGAGCCAAACAATTTTTTTCTGTCAACATAGCCTTATGAGAGTCTGTTTTTTTTAAGGGAATGAGTTGTATTTTTAAATGGCAGTATTCCCTTTACTAAAAAAAAAATCAAAAATCAATTCAAGTGGGGTGAATTGGTAAATAAAGGCCATTGTGCCATTGTTTTTTGTATTATGTTTTTGTGGCATTTATGGTGCTATCTGTGGCACTTAATTTGTTGCAGCCAAACGGGAGACTGTTGTGAACACTTTTGACCTGGCTTCTGAGTTTGGGCTCCCTCTGGTGGCTGCTGCTGGTAATGGAGCTGGTTTGGCTGACAGAAGTCAGTCACCAGAGGAGGATGATTGGAGGTCAGGTGTTACAGACTGGAGATATTTAAGTGAGCAACCTTCCCTCAGTTGTTGCCAGTGATTTGGTTTTCTTCCTGAGCATTTTGGAAGTCTACTTGCCTCCTGCTTAGTCCTGCATCTTTCAGATAAGTTATTTGCTTGTTTGAATCTTTTTGCATTTGATCCATTTTTTGCTTTCCTCTGATGTCTGCTTTGCTGGTGTGAGTTCAGCGTTGTTCCCTGCTGGGACATGTGCTGGACTCTGTTCCATATGCCACAGCTCATGTCAGTCTTTTCAGTATTTTTAATCCACTGTTATATCAGTATCTTCTGTTTTGCGTCCAGTTCACACCAGAGTTCTGATTTAGTGGGGGAGAGGTTGTGTGGCCTCAGTATTTTTGCATATCAGACGTTTTGGATTTTTTCTTAGGGTTTTTTTGCATGATTGCAGACAGTATCCTTTCCTGTCCTGTTCTATCTAGACAGTTTGGGCCCCATCATTTGCTTACTCTATTTTCTGCCTGTGTTTTGTGCCTCATCTTGTCTCACCAGCAGTATATGTTCGTGGGCTATCTATTCCTTTGGGGTTCTACTCCGGGGCACTTTAGCTTTCCCTTTTCTCTCTTTAGGCTTAGTTAATTCTTTGGCTGTGCTGAGGCGTCTAGGGCATCGTAGGTACGTTCCATGTCTAATTCTAGTTGTGTTGTCAGTTTAGGGGTATGCAATCCGCTAAGTTACCAACCTCTCTGGTTATCTGGTTGCCTGGTCTATTCCCCTGCTATCCTCCTCGGTTACCTAATCATAACAGGAGACCCAACAACTGACTCCTAACAACCAGCATCCATGGCTTTTCTTTTGATTAGCCAATCTAGTGCGACATCAAAAGTACATCACATTACAATGATGACCTCATGATAGGCTTGCTAATCAAAAGAGGAGCCAGATATAACTTCAGGTAAGATACATACCACAGGGCTCCCGTCCTATGATCACAGGTCACTGACATGATCTCTGGAATTGATTTTCACCATCTCTTGCCCATATTATTTTAATGATACCAAGGTTATACATTTTAAAAAATTCATGACTTGGTTTAAGGTTATTAAAAATTTTAAAAACTATTAAAAGTATTTTTTTGTTTGCGTCTCCATTTTTTGAGAGCCACAATTTTTAGATTCACATGCATGTAAGAGCCATGGGCGAAAGAAAAACAACACACTTTATTGCACAGTCGAGTCCAGAACTTGGCTTTCCAGCACTACTACTGTCATGTACCACAAAGGAAGGAAAGTGGTGACTGTGGAGTGAGAACATACTGAGCCAGGCTGCAGTTATGAGCTTCTCTGTAGGCATTTGCTTTTTCGCCTGTATAGCGAGGTTGTGTTTTCATTGGACATATAGGAGAAAAGCAAATGCTCAACAGATATACACCCAGTTAGATAAAGAAAAAAATTGCATGTTTATTACAGGGGAGCATCATTTTGGTATAGGTTGGCATAAAAAACTGTTCAAGAATGAGTGGAATAGTCACAATTGAAGAAGTTTAAATTAAAATCCTAGTGAAAGGTCCTATTTCAGTCCAACCTTTAACCCTATGATTTTATACAGAGGAAGGCAAAAAAAACTTTCATCATGCATTTTACATATATGATCCCAGTCACCTAATAACTGAGCTTTACCTGAAATATTATCTCTACATATAAATCTGAATGTGTGTGTGTGTGTATCACCAACCAATCACGAAGCAGCAGAGTGGGACACCGACCAATCACGAAGCAGCAGTGTGTGGCGCGGATGGAAAGCGGGGCTGAGGACGGATACAGCAGGACAGTGCATGAAGAGCAGGGCTGTGGAGGAAGACAGTCTTCAGGACAGGGGCCGAATAGTGCCAGCACCCTCCCAACCCTGTCCCGGCTCAGTCGGCGCTCTACGTCGCCGACTGCGCTATCCCCCCTCTCCCCTGCAGCTTCCCGGCCTAAATTTAGTCCCCGGCTTCTACAGTGGCCTACTACAGCGCTAGGCCACGCCCCCACAGGCTGCCCAATCACAAGTGCTGCAGCTCTTCTCTAGCTCCACCCACTCCACCCAGCTCCGCTCACTCCGGCCAAACGAACAATCTGCGCACCTCTCTCTCCTGGTACCGGCGTCACTGTGTGTGGTGCATGGAGAGCGGGAATGTGGAGGAAGGAAGACAGCGGGGCTGTAGAGGGAGAGAACGGGAGAGCAGGGCTGTGAAGGAAGAGAATGGGGCTGTGGACGGAGAGAGCGGGAGAGCAGGGCTGCGAAGGAAGAGAACGAGGCTGTGGATGGGGAGAGCAGGGCTGTGAAGGAAGAGAACGGGGCTGTGGAGGGAGAGCGCGGGAGAGCAGGGCTGTGGATGAAGAGACCGGGGCTGTGGAGGGAGAGAGCGGGCCAGCAGGGCTGTGGAAGAAGAGAGCGGGGCTGTGGAGAGACACCAGGACACGGATGTAGAGCGCCACTGCGGAGGGATAGAACGGGACGGCGGGTGGAGAGTGGGGCTGTGGAAGGAGAGAGCGTGATGGCAGGCGGAGAGCAGGGCTGTTAAGGAAGACAGCGGGCACCACAGTTAGGTACTATGCCCGGGCAACGATGGGCTCTTCAACTATTATTGTATAACTCTTAAGGTGAACATTATAGTTATTTGCAGCAAAATTTGCTCTTATTATTCCATAATCTAGTGATCTATTGGTCTCTCCAGGCAACGAGTCCACCATTTGTCTGCACTAGTGTATGAACTTGTCTGATTATAGTATTAGTGCATAGTTTTCTTAGTAAATAGCAGTATCTTTTCATTTTATAAAGTGTCATTGAAAAGTAGGTTAAATCTGATGGATTGTTGTAAACAGCATTATTCCTTTGTGTACAGCTCGCTTGCCATCATCTATCCTTAAAAGCAGAAAACTGAATTTTAATAATTAATATACTTCACTGTCTGATAAATGAAATGCAGGCACAAAAACAGCTTAACAACAGGCAAAGGTCTGTTTGCTCCACAAACATTCTTAATTATTAGAATTGTTATCTTTAGAATTAGACGCAGACATTACGTACATATCTCCTCTTCCAACAGGATCATTTGTGTTTTATTATTAACCAGCTATACATCTTTTCTCCATACAACCCAGGGAAAGTCTGGCAGCATGTAGCCTTCTTCCCCTGGAAGGTGGCAAGCCAGGGGCTCCCTATTTGCATTATCATTGTGGATGGTTTGTTTTTTGCAGATTTAACACGGCAATCCTGTTTATATTAACCTTTAGAGTAGAGAGCCTTCATTAATCGCTGGGATTGTTATTAAATCAAAGATGACATCCCATAATCATGAATGAGGTCATGGAAACGAAATTGGCGTTTTCTATATGATATACATAAGAAGGGGGGCAGAATGGGTGTAAGTTATGGGTTTCAATTACGGTTTGCAGAAGCTGTTAATTATGCTTCAGTGACTCACATTACAATTTCACTGACATAACTCAGCTCTCTACTTCTCTCATTCCGTCACTACAGCTTAGGAAAGTGACTGTGGTGAGCCTATAAAAGCAGTAATAACAAAGGAAGTACTCCTCTATGTTCTTGATTCTTCAAATTAGTTTTTTTAACAATAATAGAGCACAGAAATGTGAAAAGTCTTCTAAAATGGCTATAGGAAGCCTGACACCTTCTACATGACATATCCTAGACTGGTCCTTGGGTGGGCAAAATTGCTAGTGCTAGTAATCGTCCGATACACTTGAGCCCTGATTCATACAGACAAGCGATTTCCATGCCAGTCTTGATGAGGGAGCGTGCTAGAGTCAGATGATCCTGATTCATTAAGAAGTGCACACCAATAAGGTGTGTCTGATGGTGGATGGTGCCACTGTGCCTTCGCCACTTACCTTACCTTTATCTGCTTAACAGTGTTACTAAGTGCGCTATGTTATGTACAGTGCAGTGTATTACATTATTAATATACTATTACTATTTATTTATGTACTTACTACTGGCTAGTTGCTCATTTTGTTTTTAACCTATTTTTGTCTATTAAATGGCTGCATTGTGAATGTCACCTACACATTGCACTTATACCAACATGTGTTTCTGGCTCATTTCTTGGATTTTACTTACCATAAATACAGTCAAAGACAGGAATAAGATTTCTAATGCAAGGAACATCACAGTTCGCCCTGAATTTGACAACCTGTGGCATCACGTTTCATCACTCCCAATTTGGCAAAACTACAAAAAATTGCCAAAAGTTGTAACATTTCTGCGCAACACTGACTTTTTACGCCAGTTTTCTGACTTAAAAGCTTTGATAAATTGTGAGCTTGATGTTATACATGTTCATTGACACTTTGCAATGTATAGTATTCTCTGTGACCATGCAGCAAAAATTGAGTGGCATATATACAGTTGTGTTCAAAAGTTTACATACTCCGGCAGAATTTTTGCTTTCTTGGCCTTTTTTCAGAGAATATGAATAATAACACCAAAACTTTTTCTCCACTTATGTGGTTAGTGGTTGGGTAAAGCCATTTGTTGTCAAACTACTGTGTTTTCTATTTTTAAATCATAATGACAACCCAAAACATCCAAATGACCCTGATCAAAAGTTCACATACCCCATTTATTAATACTGTATATTGCCCCATCTAACAACAATGACAGCTTGAAGTCTTTTGTGGCAGCTGTGGATGAGATTCTTTATTTTCTCAGATGGTAAATCTGCCCACTCTTCTTGGCAAAAGGCCTCCAGTTCCTGTAAATTCCTGGGCTGTCTAGCATGAACTACACACTTGAGATCTCTCCAGAGTGGCTCCATGATATTGAGGTCAGGAGACTGAGATGGCCACTCCAGAACCTTCTGTTTGTTCTGCTGTAGCCAATGATAAGTCGACTTGCTCTTGTGTTTTGGATCGTTATCCTGTTGGAACGTCCAAGTACATCCCATGCGCAGCTTCCGGGCTGATGATTGCAAATTTGCCTCCAGTATTTGCTGATAATGTGCTGCATTCATCTTTCCTTCAACTTTGACCAAGTTTCCTGTGCCTTTGTAGCTAACACATAGCCAAAACATCAGCGATCCACCTCCGTGCTTTACAGTAGCAATGATGATCCTTTCATCATAGGCCTTGTTGACCTCTCTCCAATTGTAACTGTGACACCCAGGGCCGGCTCCAGGTTTTCATGGGCCCCAGGCAAAAGAGTCTCAGTGGGCCCCTTTAACACACACCACAAATCATGATGCACAGATACGGATACAGATTCCACTTACTTCTTACATTACATGAGTGATATCTATTGTAATTTCTACAATAGCTCAGACAGTATAGTCCTCCATACAGTATAATGGACACCACATAGTGATCCATACAGAATGAGCCCCATATATTGCTCCACACAGTATCATGGGCACCACATAGTGACCCATACAGATTAATAAGCCCCATATATTTCTCCATAGAAAATAATGGACCCTATATAATGCTCCACACAGAAAAATTAGCCCCATACAGAATAATGGACCCCATATATTGCTCCATACAGTTTAATCAGCCCCATACAGTATGAACCCCATGTATTGCTCCATACAGTATAATAATCCCCATATATTGATTCATAAAGAATAATGGACCCCATATAATTCGTATAATGAGCTCCATAAGATGCTCCATATCTCCATAGCTCCAGAAATGTTATTTAGGGGTAACCTGAATTCTTTGGGATTAACCGTTTAATGTTACTGCAGTAACATCTTGACATGAACATGTCACCGGATACTGCCAGTGATTGGCTGCAGCAGTCAATGTCCATGTTGAGATGTTATCTGTGACTGGTGGGAAAAGCATAGTAGCCAAGGAGGTGGGAAGTTTTGAGAGTGTATTTACCTATGACAGAAAATCCTCTTTAAAGTGATTGGCAGAGAAAGAGATATTTATTTTACACCCAAATATACATTGCTATAAATGAATCAATATTCCTCACATTCATCATGGTGGTCTGAAATGAAAAATAACAGTTATGATCGGCACACTCACCCCAAATATTGGTTGTCAAGGCCAAAAATTGGGGTGATTTTTAGCTGTCTCCATGGCAGCCCCCTCACATCAGATCACCGTGCTGGGCACCCGGTCCAGCCCCCCATGGGTAACTGCACATGGTACCTGCACAGAATGGATCGGAGGTACTGCTGATTGATGGACTGCACCATCCAGCGGCAGGAGGGGTGCACGTATCAGCGCAGAAAACCCTCCACCCCGCACTGCCCACGTCCCCACAGCGGCGATACAGAGCCCCCGCCATCTCCCCAGCAATGTGAGCTCAGTGTGCAGAGCCATGCGCCTGCGATTCCTGCCTCCCTTTCTCCCGCTGCTGACCTGTCCCAGCCATCTCTCTCCCTCACAAGGGAATCTCTCATGCACTGGAAGGGCCCGATCTTTCATTCAGCACGCTGATGTCGCACACTCCACAGCCACAGACTCTGTACCTCATTCCACCGTGCAGATGATGACTAATCCCATCCTCCTCTTCAAGTGGGTCGCCCTCCCAGGGCCGTGGGGTACTCGGTACCGGGCCGGTGTCAGGGGGATATGTCACAGCAGCGGTGACCCGGTCCGTGGCCCTGGGCGCCCAAGTAATCAGGGGTGTTGAATGGTGGTTTGTAGTTAATGGAATAGTTTGTGACGCCACCTGTGGTGTTCGGCAAGTGAGATGTTAAGCCGACGCTGCATGCAGATCCGCTGGGACTGATAGTATGGTGCAGCAAAGATGTAAAAGCTCCCCACAGGTGAAGCTGTAGTCCCAGGGCCGTGTAGATGTAGTTGGCACAGGGATGTAGCAGTGCCGGAAAAGTATCAAGCAGACAGAGACAGTGGGATGCAATTTCTGTACCTTTACTTGATAAATGAAGTCCAGGGTACTGATTACAGATGGTACCGGAGCAGGCAAGCCTGGAAGCAGTTCGGGGATGCTCTCTCAGCAGATGGGCTGTGCAGTCTCCTTCCTAGCGCTTATTCGAATGAAGTACTCCCAGTACTGAATTACACTGGAGTTCCTCCTGACAGATGTCCTCAAGAACCTTACATGCACGGCAGACAGCTGTAGCCTATCTCGGGGACTCCTCTCTCCTGAGTCCCGGCTCACTATCCAAGCTTCTGTTGTGCCCTCAAGTCTTAGATGGGAGTGGGGCATTTACAGCCTCCTACTCCTCTGGTGTCTGTTGCAGGACCGTTAGTATCCGTACAACCGTGGAGACCAGGCTCCAGTTCATGTGCTCTCACTGGAGATGAGCCTTTCCTCTCTGCTCAATCTCCGCGCTTCTCCACATGTCTGCACACGTGTCCCTCCTCACACTAACTGACCACTCCTTCCTCTTGGCACTCAGGGAGCACTCCTCCCCTCAATTCCGGTTCCGAGCCCCCCCTGCTGGCCTGGAGTGGAACTGTGTTGTATGCATAGGTAAACTGCAGGAGAGACCCTTCACTGCCTTCAAGCCTGGCATTACCCTCCCTGGAGGAAGGCAAAGCCACTGTGGCGGCCATACTCCTGGGGGCGCCACACGAGTCCTCCCTGCTCCTTTGTCTGCCCTCCGCATGAGTAAGAAACAATTTCCCGTTGTGTCTCCTCGAATACTGCCCTGCCCGGAACAGAGATCCAACAGCTCCAGCCCCACGGTGACTAGTTCTGCCCACTGCGTTCCACATTATCCCAGGCAGCGTGAGTGGGCCCCCCGTCTCGCCAGGGCCCCGGCACTTGCCCGGGTGCGCCGGGTGCTGACGCCGGCCCTGGTGACACCCCAGAGTCTGGTTGTCACAATGACATTACCTCCCTCTAAGAGGTGAAGTCATGCTTGGAGGCAGAAGGGGACTCCCATACCAGGTAACATAGATTAAATCACAATTCCTGCTGCAGGTCAGAAAAGGGAGCTGCCTTATAAATTCTGGTCAGCAGAGGGGGTTGTTGAGTCAGCTAGAGGTGAGCTGAGGGGGTTGTCATGGAAACGGAAGCAGCTGTGAGCTGTGAGGAGAAATGACAAGACAGTTAAACGTGAGGTAAAAAAGATCTTTTCTGGAAGATCCAGTCAGTTCAAGACAGGGAGCTGATCTGTAAAGAGGGAAAGGACACGAGCAGAGATGGAGAGGCTCTGAGGAAGCTAAAAAACTGCGCATAGCAGCCCCCAGTGCGAAGTGCTAATAGAGAGAAAAGGGACGTCAGAGCCCTTGGTGGTCAGGAGCTGTATGTCCTGATCGCTGAATCTGAAAGTACAGGGGATTGTAAATTCCTGTGCGACATTGAACACCTGAGGGCACAGCAGCGGAGGAGCCTGGGGCCAATGGTGAAAAGGATGGTACCCGTGGAATAGGCTCATGCTGACAGCCGTACAGGTTAGTGAAATCATCACTCTGGCAGTTGTAGATGAAATTTTTGTTGGTCTACTTGACTGTGGTTTATTTTTTACAGAGATCCTGATTTTCCATTTGCTAATCACAGTTTGAATGCTGCTGACTGGCATTATCAATTTATCAATTCCTTGGATATATTTTTGTATCCCTTTCCTGTTTTATACAGTTCAACTACCTTTTCCGGTAGATCCATTGACAATTCTTGCCTTTCCCCATGACTCACAATCCAGAAACGTCAGTGGCTGGATGAAAGATGCCAGAGTCTGTCTGGATCCCAGAAACTCACTCAGCTTTTATGCACACACACTGATTATAAGCAAACAGGTCACAGGTGAGGATCTTACCTTTAGTAACCATTCAAACCCATTTGTGTCAACTTCTGTGCATGTTATAAGGCCAAAATCACCAGGGCATGTAAACTTTTGATCAGGGTCATTTGGAAGTTTTGGGTTGTGGCAATGATTTAAAAAAAGAAAAACAGTAGTTTGACAATAAATGGCTTCACCCAACCACTAACCATGAGTGGAGAAAAAGGTTTGGTGTTATCATTCATATTCTCTGAAAAAAGGCCAAGAAAGCAAAAATTCTGCTGGGAATCGGGATATGTAAACTTTTGAGCACAACTGTATATATACAACTGATCAACGTCCTGTAACAAGCGCCAGTCAACTATATAGCAAGTGAAGCAGCACTTTATACTTGCATCAATATGCTTTCATGCAATTCTTCGTCGTTGCCTCCTTCATCTCATACAGATTCATTACAAGTAACAGATGTCTGTGGATCATCCCCAGGGCAGGTGTGGGACCTTCACTCGGTACCGTGCCGGCGTCTCAAAGGGGAAGTGTCGCGGTTGCAGTGACCCGGTCCGTGGCCCTGGGTGTCCATGTAAAATAGGTGGAATGAAGCTGAATAAAGTTTATAGGTAGATAATTCGTGACGCCACCTGTAGTACTCGGCAAGGAAGGTGTTAAGCTGATGCTGTGATGCAGATCCTCTGGGATAGATGGCATAAGGCAGCAAAGATGAAATAGCTCTACACAGGTAGAGCTGTAGTCCCAGGGCAGTAGTAGAAGATGTTGAGGTAGATGCCGAGGCACATTATGTAGCAGTGCTGAGTAGGTTGGCGCAGGAAGGAGGAAATGACACAGCTGAGTGTAGTTCCAATTCTTTTTCTCACGTTTCTGGCACAGACAGGTACCCGCTTCAGTGCCGCAGCCTCCAGGTCAGGGGCTCAGCCAACTCCCAAGCAAATGGAAGACACCCTTCCAGCACTCACTTCTGTGTGCCTTTTCTGAATGTCTCCTTTCTAGCGCTAATCTGAAGTACTTGTAGTTCTCAATTGCACTCCATTTCCTCCTTCTTGATGTTACTTATACCTCCACTTGTATGACAGGCAGCTGTAGCCTGCTTCAGGGACTCCATACAATCATGTCCCAGCTTACACATGTTGCTGCTGTGTGTTCGAGTCTTAGGTGGGAATAAAGTGGTCACAGCTTCTATTCCTCCAGTTTCTGCTGTAGGATCATTAGTATCACACACAGCCTCGGATACCGGTGCCCGGCCTTGGCGCATTAAACTTAGGAAAGGGCTCTGCACTAGCCCTAGTCCCCAGTCTCTCTCCTCCTCACATTGCGTTCTTATCTATCTTCCTTCTGAACAACCGATCCTTCTTTCTCTTTCCTTACAAGCAGCTCCAGCTTACAGGAGGCTGCTGCATCTACGTACTTTCCCTCCTTCCCCCGTAGGGGAACTCACTGAACTTCCTGTCAGCTTTCCCCTCTAGTGTTTCTAAGCTCCACCCAGCACCCAGCACCCTTCATGAACCAAAGCAGCTGCCATAAAGGATGCTCTGCTGTTCTAAGGTGTCTGTGCTGGATATAGGTGATGGAGTCTGGTCAGGTGTCACCGGCTTACCTGGGAAGTGAGATGCCACACCTCAGGAGGAGGTGCAGTACCTGAACCCTCAGGGGCGCCACACCTGCTTACAAAGGGGTTTGTCTTTTACATCTACAGATGCAATCAATGACAAACGAGAATTATCATCCATCTTTCAATCTCTGGGCATGTTTACACTAGACAAGGATTGTGAACGCTCATTCGAGAGATTATTTCCCTGCTTTACAAACCTTTAAAAAGAAAATATCAGTTGTCAACATGAGCTTCCTCAGTATTTCTGTCTATGCCCCCATGAATGACATGGTGGTAAGGATGGAAATGTCTTTCCAAGGTAAGTGCAGAGGGATGCATTGTGCCATTGCTCTGCAGATAAAGTGGGAGCACATAAGCAGACATAGTGGAGCTAAACAAGAACACATTTCCCAGATACACTGCTGGGCCATAAATGATTCATGCTATAATTTTATTAATAGAACTAGAAATGAGGCTGAAGAGCAGGAGCAAGAAATACCACATATGCATTTAAGTACGGCGGACATGCTTCTTTATATTACACTACTGATATGTCACACTAAATCAATGCTGGGGCACATAGTGACCTTATATGTCAGCCATCCAACCTTGAGTGGTCTTCCTCCATATTGATTGCATCTATTTTTACATTTCGTATCCCAAATGAAGGCATGCTACTTTTGTTCCACACCTAACATGCAGCTTGTACAAATTGCTGGGTGTTTAGTAGAAGGTAGGACCCACTTAATGTCTGTTGACATCCCCCCCAGCCATATGCAGGCATTGTGCAGTAAACATGGCCTGGCCACACCGCCGATTGCAATGGAAATGAAACCACTCCTTGTCCTCCACCCCCCATAAACTAACAATACCCAGCACCAAGCAGCAGCTGTCATCACCAGAGCAAAGTGACAATCAGATGCTTAGAAAGCCCAGGCAGAGCACATGGGCTGCTTGCATGGTAAGGGACTTTCATTATTCTCTGTCCTGCCTGGCCTACCCTGGCTTTCTTTCCAACACTGATGTAACCTAGCATGTAGGATTTCCTTTTATATGTCAGTGCAAAAGAACGCGCCAAACTTATTAATACAATAATAATATTCTGAAAAAATGAAGCATTAGCATTCGTGCGCGTCTCACGAAACAGACGTACATTGTTTATCTATCTCTGAAGAGTTGTTACATGATAACATCAGCAGTTAAAGGAAATATGGGGAAAGGTCTCTGTAGATAGGTTTGGAGTTTCTGCTTTTCCATTGGCAGTGATAACAGGCTTGTCTCCTTCGTTGGGTATACATGTGTGTACTGTAAGGAGCTGCTGACGTCACCTACAGTAGTGACTGGCGGAGATGCAATGTGATGCTGATGAGGCCAGTGCAATGTTCCAGTAAATGAGGATTCAGGATGCTGAGAGGAGTGCCAAATAGACACCGTCATCCCGGCGGGAACAGCTCCTAGGAAAGCAGCTTTCATGGACAGATTCCTGTTAGTCTTCCTCATGGATTAGACAAGAGGTCTTCCAGTCAGATTACAGTATGAAACAGAGCTGTGGCTCACTGTGCGCCTGCTGTAGCGCTCTATGGGATTAGGACCTCACATTCCCAGCCCTGACAGAGCCTTTGTTCACTATATTTAGAGCTGCCTCTGGTCATTGTTGAGCAAAGAAGACTGCCCTGCCCTCTGGCCCTTTCCTAAGAAGATTTTGGGCAGAAGCTCCTCTCATGTGGCACTAATTGAAATGATTGGTGGAGGGGGTGTTGTGAGCTCACTGTGCCTGACTCAGGCTTATCTGCCAGGGGCTAAGCAAGAGGAGAAAAAAAAGCAAAGCTTTGCCTCATTCCAGCAAGGCTCAGGGCTCCTGGCCATCTGTCCTCAGTTGGAATCAGAAGACTCATAGAAGGGCCGCACTCACTGTGAGCGAGCTGAAGAAAGAGCATTGTTCAGGACCTCTGGCTGAGCTCTCAGTGGAGGAAGGTTGGTGCCCAATATAGTTCTCTTATGTGCTAGTGACATGGGGAAAGAGTGCGCTCAGCCTATACTTTCTCGTGTGCCATCTGTACGCAGCTACCTAAGTGTATATCTGCGTGCTGGGCTAACTATTGTATATCTGCATGCTGGGCTAACTATAGCTGTGTGCTGGGATAACTAAGTGTACATCTGCATACTGTCCTACATAAGTGTACATCTGTGTGCTGGGCTACATAAATGTATATCTGCGCGCTGTCCTACCTAAGTGTACATCTGTGTGCAGGCCTACATAAGAGTATATCTGCGCGCTGTCCTACCTAAGTGTATATCTGCGTGCTGGGCTACATAAATGTATATCTGCGCGCTGTCCTACCTAAGTGTATATCTGCATACTGTCCTACCTAAGTGTATATCTGCGTGCTGGGCTACCTAAGTGCACATCTGTATGCTGGGCTACCTAAGTGTATATCTGTGTGCAGGGCTACTTAAGTGTACATCTACGTGCTGGGCTAACTATTGTATATCTGCATGCTGGGCTACCTATAGCTGTGTGCTGGGTTACCTAAGTATATATCTGCATGCTGTCCTACATAAGTGTACATCTGTGTGCTGGGCTACATAAATGCATATCTGCGTGCTGGGCTAACTATTGTATATCTGCGTGCTGGGCTACCTAAGTGTATATCTGCATACTGCCCTACATAAGTGTACATCTGTGTGCTGGGCTACCTAAGTGTATATCTGCGTGCTGGGCTACATAAATGTATATCTGCGCGCTGTCCTACCTAAGTGTATATCTGCATACTGTCCTACCTAAGTGTATATCTGTGTGCAGGGCTACTTAAGTGTACATCTACGTGCTGGGCTAACTATTGTATATCTGCATGCTGGGCTACCTATAGCTGTGTGCTGGGTTACCTAAGTATATATCTGCATGCTGTCCTACATAAGTGTACATCTGTGTGCTGGGCTACATAAATGCATATCTGCGTGCTGGGCTAACTATTGTATATCTGCGTGCTGGGCTACCTAAGTGTATATCTGCATACTGCCCTACATAAGTGTACATCTGTGTGCTGGGCTACCTAAGTGTATATCTACGTGCTGTCCTACATAAGTGTACATCTGTGTGCTGGGCTACATAAGTGTATATCTGCGTGCTGTCCTACCTAAGTGTATATCTGCGCGCTGTCCTACCTAAGTGTACATCTGTGTGCAGGCCTACATAAGTGTATATCTGTGCGCTGTCCTACCTAAGTGTATATCTGCGTGCTGGGCTACATAAATGTATATCTGCGCGCTGTCCTACCTAAGTGTATATCTGCATACTGTCCTACCTAAGTGTATATCTGCGTGCTGGGCTACCTAAGTGCACATCTGTATGCTGGGCTACCTAAGTGTATATCTGTGTGCAGGGCTACTTAAGTGTACATCTACGTGCTGGGCTAACTATTGTATATCTGCATGCTGGGCTACCTATAGCTGTGTGCTGGGTTACCTAAGTATATATCTGCATGCTGTCCTACATAAGTGTACATCTGTGTGCTGGGCTACATAAATGCATATCTGCGTGCTGGGCTAACTATTGTATATCTGCGTGCTGGGCTACCTAAGTGTATATCTGCATACTGCCCTACATAAGTGTACATCTGTGTGCTGGGCTACCTAAGTGTATATCTACGTGCTGTCCTACATAAGTGTACATCTGTGTGCTGGGCTACATAAGTGTATATCTGCGTGCTGTCCTACCTAAGTGTATATCTGCGTGCTGTCCTACCTAAGTGTACATCTACCTGCTGGGCTAACTATTGTATATCTGCGTGCTGGGCTAACTATAGCTGTGTGCTGGGCTAACTAAGTGTACATCTGCATGCTGGGTTACCTAAGTGTATATCTGCATGCTGTCCTACATAAGTGTACATCTGTGTGCTGGGCTACCTAAGTGTACATCTGCATGCTGCATGCTGGGCTACCTAAGTGTACATCTGCATGCTGCATGCTGGGCTACATAAGTGTATATCTGCGCGCTGTCCTACCTAAGTGTATATCTGCGTGCTGGGCTACCTAAGTGTATATCTGCGTGCTGGGCTACCTAAGTGTATATCTGCGTGCTGGGCTGCATAAGTGTATATCTGCGCGCTGTCCTACCTAAGTGTATATCTGCGTGCTGGGCTACCTAAGTGTATATCTGCGTGCTGGGCTACCTAAGTGTACATCTGCATGCTGGGCTAACTAAGTGTACATCTGCATGCTGTCCTACATAAGTGTACATCTGTGTGCTGGGCTACCTAAGTGTATATCTGCGTGCTGTCCTACCTAAGTGTATATCTGCGTGCTGTCCTACCTAAGTGTACATCTGCATGCTGGGCTACCTAAGTGTATATCTGTGTGCAGGGCTACATAAGTGTATATCTGCGTGCTGTCCTACCTAAGTGTATATCTGCGTGCTGGGCTACCTAAGTGTATATCTGTGTGCAGGGCTACCTAAGTGTACATCTGCATGCTGGGTTAACTAAGTGTACATCTGCATGCTGTCCTACATAAGTGTACATCTGTGTGCTGGGCTACCTAAGTGTATATCTGCGTGCTGTCCAACCTAAGTGTATATCTGCGTGCTGTCCTACCTAAGTGTACATCTGCATGCTGGGCTACCTAAGTGTATATCTGTGTGCAGGGCTACATAAGTGTATATCTGCGTGCTGTCCTACCTAAGTGTATATCTGCGTGCTGGGCTACCTAAGTGTACATCTGCATGCTGGGCTACCTAAGTGTATATCTGTGTGCAGGGCTACATAAGTGTATATCTGCGTGCTGTCCTACCTAAGTGTATATCTGCGTGCTGTCCTACCTAAGTGTACATCTGCATGCTGGGCTACCTAAGTGTATATCTGTGTGCAGGGCTACATAAGTGTATATCTGCGCGCTGTCCTACCTAAGTGTATATCTGTGTGCTGGGCTACCTAAGTGTATATCTGCATGCTGGGCTACCTAAGTGTACATCTGAGTGCTGGGCTACCTAAGTGTATATCTGCGTGCTGTCCTACCTAAGTGTATATCTGCGTGCAGGGCTACCTAAGTATATATCTGCATGCTGGGCTACCTGAGTGTTTATCTGCATGCTGTCCTACCTAAGTGTATATCTGCGTGCTGGGCTACCTAAGTATACATCTGCGTGCTGGGCTACCTAAGTGTACATCTGCATGCTGGGCTACCTAAGTGTATATCTGCGTGCTGGGCTACCTAAGTGTATATCTACGTGCTGTCCTACCTAAGTGTACATCTGCGTGCTGGGCTACCTAAGTGTATATCTACGTGCTGGGCTGCCTAAGTGTATATCTGCATGCTGGGCTACCTAAGTGTACATCTACATGCTGGACTACCTAAGTGTATATCTACGTGCTGGGCTGCCTAAGTGTATATCTGCGTGCTGGGCTACCTAAGTATACATCTGCGTGCAGGGCTACCTAAGTGTACATCTGCATGCTGGGCTACCTAAGTGTACATCTGCATGCTGCGCTACCTAAGTGTATATCTACGTGCTGGGCTACCTAAGTGTATATCTGCGTGCTGGGCTACCTAAGTATACATCTGCGTGCAGGGCTACCTAAGTGTACATCTGCATGCTGGGCTGCCTAAGTGTATATCTGTGTGCTGGGCTACATAAGTGTATATCTACGTGCTGTCCTACCTAAGTGTACATCTGCGTGCTGGGCTACCTAAGTGTATATCTACGTGCTGGGCTGCCTAAGTGTATATCTGCGTGCTGGGCTACCTAAGTGTACATCTACATGCTGGACTACCTAAGTGTATATCTACGTGCTGGGCTGCCTAAGTGTATATCTGAGTGCTGGGCTACCTAAGTGTACATCTACATGCTGGGCTACCTAAGTGTATATCTATGTGCTGGGCTACCTAAGTGTACATCTACATGCTGCGCTACCTAAGTGTATATCTACGTGCTGGGCTACCTAAGTGTACATCTGCATGCTGGGGATACCTAAGTGTACATCTCCGTGCTGTGCTATTTAAGTGTATATCTGCCTACTGGACTAAGTGTTTATCTGGGTGCTGGGCTGCCTAAGTGTATATCTGCGTGCTGGGCTACCTAAGTGCATATCTGCATGCTGGGCTACCTAAGTGTATATCTGCAGGCTGAGCTACCTATGTGTATGTATGCATGCTGGGCTACCTAAGTGTATATCTGCAGGTAGAGCTACCTAAGTGTATGTAGGCATGCTGGACTGCTACAGAAGAGTTGTGTCCAGTAAGCGCCGACCTTTATTAGTAGTTTACCAGTGTGTGTATTGTGATATAGGGTAACTAACTACTATAGATCACTGGCACATCTGCTAGTTTCTATATGCTGTAAATTACTTGAGTATATGGTAACAGGTCTGTATTACAAGTCCCATCATGCACCTGCATTATATGTATGGAATTATTGGAGCGTCTAAATAGTTTTGAGTAGTGGGAAGCGATGCGGGCAAGGCCTGCTTGACAGTGAACTGGTTAATGTGCTTTGATCACTAGTGGCTGCTTGAGCAATGCTGCGATCATATTTTTATGAATGAGTCAAATTATTATTTTTAAACAATTTCTTTACTTTTAAGGAAAAACCTTTTTATTTCATATTATTTTGTTAGCTTTCTGCTGATCCAATCATTTCCACAATTTTCTAACTATGTTTAATATTGGGGCAAAAGGTTAACAATTTAGATATACTTATACGACTTCATTAACAATGGGAGATAATGGACAGTAATGTATAAACCCCTGTTGCATGCAAAAGTGACTTTCATCTAAGTTTAATGTGCCACTAAATATCGCCATAGCTGAATGTCCTATGTTTGTGGCTCATTGTGTATTGTGGATTTATTCTGTATTCTTTATGGAGACGCGCTTGCATAGTTGTGACATAGAGGATTGTGTATAAAGTATGTGTGATTTCTAGGATATTGCCAGGATTATTATCATCCTTTTTCATACAAAGTTGTTGTCCTCTTAAAGTCGTATCCAATATAACGTTATATTATTATTGTCCGCCGGATTCCAGTATAAATGATACGTGCGCATTAATGTTACTCAGTAAGATCTTTTTCCTAAGCAGAAATAATATTAATACATGAATAATTACAGTATTAGAAAGGTCAGAACCTTTCTGGCTTTGGGATTTTCACCTGCACAGCACTGTCTGATACAAAGCTCATAGAGCGATGAACATTGAGGATAAGTTCTTTTGGTACAAACACTATTTCTTAATCAGCTCAACTAGACTTGTAGCTATAAAATATGCAATCTTCTGAACCGAATGTGAGGATGTTGTATGAAACTGTTGATGGGAACCATTCCGAAGGCCTCAAGTATTCATGGGTCACACAGGACAGACCTGGTCACAGATGGGAATTGTCCTAATTGAGAGATGGACATTTGGCGGTTTTGTTTTGCAAATAAGGATGACATTGTTAACTGGAAGAGTAGCTAATGGGTTCGGATTTTTTCTCTTTCACTTGGAATGAAAGGCCTTCTTGTACAGATATGTTTCATTCAAACAATGACATTTCTGTGCCTTCCACAATGTTGCTCGCTTGTAAGTAAGAGTTTTTTACCGCTTCCTTTTAGAGGCAGTCATTCCTGGAGAATTTATCACAACTATGTATGGCATTGGAAAATCTTAATGTATGAAGCATGACAACCCAAATGCATGCATGACTGTAGTAGCACTGCCTATATTATCATTGTACGCAGATCCAAGGCCGGAAAAGAAATGCATGACGTTTCCGCTAAAGTGGTGCATATATATACTGTATAATGTGAAAGTGCCCATTGGTGATTGCTAGGCCAACAGCTGTTCTTTGTTGCCCATCTCATTCACATGCACAGTCAGTTCAGCAGAGCATATGGGCATGTGCTCACATTGCATTTTTGTTGCGTTTATCACAAAAATTGAAGGATCGTATTTCCAGCTTATTGAGTGAGATTCCTGAAGTCTCAGGCACACGTGGCTTCTTTTTTCCTTGCAGATTTGCAGCAGAGTTGTTTCTTTCAGCATTTTTGTAGCAGATTTCACCCACAGTGATGAGAGGGGAAAAATAAACCACCAAGAATGCATGTCAAAAACGCAGGTACGGTATGTTACGGTGTTTTTCCTGCCAACATACCAAGATTTTCAGCAGACGTTTCTTCTGCAAATCCTGAGCATGTGCACATGTCCTGTCTGTGTTTTCAATGGGGAGAGGGTAGTAAGCTGCTGCCAGACTCCTCTGACTGCCTTACATCCCAGGATTGAGATCGGGCAGTAAATCTCAGCATGCTTGATCCTTCTTTCCTCCAAGATCTTGTATTTGGATATTGTCAGTAGACCATATTCACATAGGATGGTGCACCAGTCCCACTGAATTCAGGTTGAGAAGACATTTCTCTAATCTGTAGGGAACCTTAAGTTTAATGGGTCCTGGCATTTGTCTTACCGAATGTCTATCTATTTACTTAGCTAATCTCTAATATCCAATCTAATCTCTATTGCCAAAGAGATTTGATGTATTAATTTTGAGATAGATATACGGTATATATATATATATATATATATATGCCTGTCTATACCTAGACCATGCCAAGGTTTTTCTACTCTGACATTTTTCCGAGTGCTGCATACCGACTTTACTAGGAATACTTTTCATCCTGTGGACACAATGTAAACACAAGCGACGCACAGTGCCATGCTAAATACACTAAAGTCATGTGAGCACATACCAATGTCGGGATCAGTAGGATAATTTTGGGTTGCATTGTCAAGGAATGTAAGAGTTCAAGGGCACTGAGAGCATGTAATATAGAATATCTAAAGGAGAGGCACATCAAAACATGCCATTATTCCCATAGGTTTATTTTGTTAATCATGTTCATTTTTTTTAAACAAACTTTTTGTCATTTACAACATCACAACGAATACAAGTATAACAAGAGCGGTGAATAAAAGAAAACAAAAATAACAATACGAAATGTTATGTCTGCTTTTACACGTCAGCATCTACAGTATTTCCATACCACATTGTCACATTACCATTTCTTCTAGAATGTAAGACAACTTTTATGTAGATTGGATAAGCATTTTACATCCATTGAGTGGAACCTCTACCTAGAAAAAGTGTGTTGGAACAAGTAGATAAAAAGAGTAACAAATGTTCTAAAATGTAAAAATCCTCACTAACTCACCGTTTCCCCCAATCCAGCAGCTATGTCCTAGCAGTATCGGCCATTCGTTGTTGACAGGCTGCCAGTGTGTGACCTTTCATTTAATATAAATTTGAGAGTTAATGAATATTGTGTCTGATATAATACTGTATGTTGTGCAACCAGCGCCTTTTCCCCTTCAATATGTACATTAATTAATGTGTCGATGCTGCAATAGGGTGTCAATATCACTTATATAGCTACAATGCTCTTCAGCCTAATTAAATATTTCTCTTTTATTCATGTAATATCTAGGGATTGTCGTTACATTTTTATAGTCATGGAATATGCAGTGTTCGGCAATGTTGTAAAATGGTGTGTCTTAAGGAACAATGCTTAAGTCTGGCACTAGGTAGCATTTTGTGCGGAAATATAACATTTTTGAGTTTTGTACGGTATCTTAGCATTAGCGGAAGAGAATACAGCTGGTCCTGAATGTAGGGGGTTCTTCATCAGATTACAAAGTAATATAATCCTGTCTATAATGTCATTCATGTGGTTTATGAAATCATGGCCAGATTGACTCCCTTTACTTCAGTGGTGAATGCTGAATACCTTTCAAGCCATTGCATGCTTATGGAGCTAATGTCCATTTTCTTCCGGTAGCACATAGTATAAATTATTTTAGATGCTCAGCAGATTTTTAATCTTTTCTGCTGTAAAAACCACTTATAAAAAATTGTCCTCTTTCAGCAAGACTTTGAGATTTTTTGTTCAGTCAGTTCCAAATTTGGCAAACTATCTGCTGAAGAAAAATGGGTCACATGGGTTTTAGCATTAAGCAGGAAATCCATGGCTGATAGGATTTAACTAGAGGCAAAGGTTTATTCACTACGTTTAGTTAATGAAGGTTAGGGACAGGAAGTGTGTGAATGAACTCAGACAAATGCATAGTTGTATGTAACCCCCTTCTCATGCACAGCACCATGGAATAAATGGTGCTATATAAATAAATGATAATAGTTGTATATTGTGACAGGAAACAGTGTTCAGAATTAGGCAGTCAAGAGTAGATGCTACTGAGGTTTTGAAAATGGACATTAGCATTTAGATATATGATTAATATAGGACAATATACATCTGCTATTACCCATATGGAAATAAATGCACAGAAAGAGCTGTTAAAGCTCATACTTCTGTGTGTTAAACCCCTGTCCATGCTCCATCACCTTGCTCTGCTTCCTTCCGCTATAGTCAGGTTCCTCTGTGCTTTTTTCCACTCTGAGTTACTATGGCATTTCAGCAATCACCTCTGATGTAACTTTCAAAGGCTTTTTTAAGGGCAGCTCAGGTGGCTGTCCACCATCTGAGTATTCTAGTAGTGGGGGCACTTCATTACCACGTACTTTCTTAGAATTAAGTCACTATTCCTACTTTGTTCTGTTCAAACCAGATGTCTGGATGTCTGCTCAGCTGCTCCAGCCCACTATCCAACAAACAGCTAGTATTACCAGCTAAATCCTAACTTTTTATGGGGCTAACACACCCTCAACTATGCTAATTCAAGCTACCTGGTCACAATTTTGTCTCTACTATTCCTGGTGCTGCCATATACTCAATTTTACTGATTTGAGGCACTTGATAAGGAAATTGTCTGCTGTTCCTGGAGCTGCTGCACCCTCAACTCTGCTGAAATAAGACATTTGATAACAAACTAATTTCCGATATTCTTGGTGTTGTCCATAACCTCATAGTAAACTGTCTCTGCCGTATCTGTGTACTACTGCACTTCTACAAGATACCATATTCCCTAGACATTGCTATTGTTCCTATCTGCTACATCATTCCTTCAGCCAGACACCAGGTTGCCGCACATTTCCCACTGTTCCAGTGCTGTCCTCACAATTAGCTCTGCAATATCTAGTGCTTCCAGCTCTGCTCATCCACTTGCCATTCTGCATATCAAACTGTACCGGCTTTTGCTGTTCCATGTACCATTCAGCAAGATTAGCTCCGCTGCATCATTGCCTCCACTCCATGCTTCTCACCCTGGCCTATGGCTAAGAAAATTTAACTCATCAGGTCAGCCCATAACATTTAAGGATTTGCACATCCTGCTTGTCCACTAAAAAGAATGAATGGATAAAATATTAAATAAAGTGTAATTGTAAATGTTATGAACAATGTAGAATAATATAAGCCAATACAAAATATTGTTTAGTTATATTACACTAGATGGTGGCCCGAGGCTAGAGGCTATCGCATCCGGAGGCCAGTAATGCCACTATGGGGGCAGGTTTTGCAGCGTTGATAATCTCTCCCCCCCATGTACTCAACCACCTATCCACTCTTCTTTTGACCTGTCTACCCCATGTGCTATCCTCCTTGTCTGCTGTCTCTCTTTTTCCTGAGCTGTGTTCTCCCCTCATGTGCTGTCTCTCTCCTGTGCTCTGTCTCTCTCACCCCTGTGTCTGACCGTGTACAGAACATACCACAGCTCCTGGGCAGGTGAGAAAGTAAAAGACAATACTGACATTACAGCAGGAGATAGCACAGGATACATTTTGTGAGGTAAAATATTGTTTAAAAACAGTCAGTGAAATATTTTACCTCACAAAATGAATCCTTTGTGATCCCCTGCTGTAATGTCAGTATTGTCTTTTGCTTCCTCCCCTGCCCGGGAGATGTGGTATGCTCCGTACACGGTCAGACAAAGACAATTTTTAAAATGAACTTTTGTTTGTGGGAAAACCCCTTTAATGTGACTGGCTTCCTCTACCTGTAGACACGTCGCGCATCTGCCACCGGGATCAGCCGAATGATTCACTGCACCTGCGCGGAATTTGCGCAGGTGCAGTGCGATGGTGTTCCGCTGGTGGTACCACGCAAGAGGCTGCGTGAGTGTGAGTGTAAGTGTGAGAGTGTAAGTGTGAGAGTGTGAGTGTGACTGTGTGAGTGTGTGAGTGTGTGCGGTGCGATGGTGTTCTGCTGGTGGTACCGCGCAATAGGTTGGTACCAGCAGCAGTTTCCATACTGGGACACTCATCACTTGGGTGTCACAATATGTCGGTCGGTGAACTTCCTCCGCTTGGAATTCTGGGATACGGTGACATCTGGGCAGAACAGGAAATGAAAACATTGCAAGGAAATTATATAAATAGATGTAAAATCCCAACAAATTTCCTTACTGGTAGTTTCAACAGATATATTTTTAATTTCTTTTTTTTTTATTTTCAAGCTGTTAATTTATTAAAACTACTAGCTGAAGAGCCCGGCGTTGCCTGGGCACAGTAACCAACTGTGGTTAGTTATAACAGATTATAATGATTATATTACACATAAAAAATGTGCATCTAATCCTATCCTGTGTGATACTGACTGCTGAGCCATGTATCTAATCCTTTTCTGTGTGATACTGTCTGCTGAGCCGTTTATCTAATCATATTCTGTGTGATACTGTCTGCTGAGCCGTGTATCTAATACTATTCTGTGTGATACTGTGTGCTGAGCTGCGTATCTAATCCTATCCTGTGTGATACTGACTGCTGAGCTGTGTATCTAATCCTATCCTGTGTGATACTGCCTGCTGAACCATGTGTCTAATCCTCTCCTGTCTGATGCTGACTGCTGAGCTGTTCATCTAATCCTATCCTGTGTGATACTGACTGCTGAGCCGTGTATCTAATCCTATCCTGTGTGATACTGGGCTCCCCCTGCAGTCTGTGTCAGAGGGTGGTCTGTGTTGGCATGGTAATAAATTGTGTTATTTCCAGCTTTACAGAAGAACAATAATGTGGCGCCCCTGAGGGTCCAGTCGCCACAGAGGTACTGCACCTCATCCAGAGGTGTGGTATCCCACCCTCAGGTAAGGCAGGATTACCACCCAGGACTCCAAACACTGCACTCAACACACACTAGCTAGTCAGGACACCTGGGCGTACCCTTCGGGAGGATGGCCTCGTCCCATACTGGCTAGGAAAGGGTGTGGGGGGTTAGTGTAGAAGGTAGGTAGGGTGGGAGGAGTTTGGGTAGTGGAGTGATGGTTGGGCATCCAATCAGTGTGAGAAAGATGACAGTTGGTGGGAGGAGCTAGTTCTGAGGTAACTGTAGGTGGAAAAGAGAAACATCTTAACCACTCTCCTGGACTGGGAAGAAGGGGTCCTAGGGGCACGGGTAGTGCGACTGGCCACCCGTGGTGCCCACATCCTAGAAGGGAAGGACCAGGCCAGAGCAAGGGAGCCGGCCCCTGAAGCTAGTGGAGGACTACAGGACTCAGCTGGGAAGCCGGAGGCTGAGGTAACTTTAAGTTCCTCAGCCACAGCCACATGCACCCTCCAAAAGGCAGCGGTATGAGTAACGGACCTCGGGGCCTGACCCACGTCGCCTGAGAAGATCCGTGGCTACCAGCTGGGGGCACTACTTGTGAAGGCGCAGGGAAGTAAGGAGAATTCAGCGCAGAGACACGGCCTTGAGAGAGACACAAGGAGGAGTCCTGAAAGGTGTACCCAATCTGCCTGGTAGTTTGCCGGACCCCTCCCTCGGAGGACGCAGCACTAAGTGGACCAACATGTACACGAAACTTGTGAGTAAAAACCCAGAAACTGAACCCAACCGTGTCCTTTGAGTTATTTTACAACTGCCTGCCTCACACTGCCATCATTACCATCAGTCACCGGCTCAACTGCCCTGGGACACAGCTCTACCCGTGGAGAGCTTCACCATCTTAGCTGCAAAATCATCATGCCAGAGGGTCTGCATCACAGCGTCGGCTATCCTAGACGAGTGCCACGGGTGGCGCCACAATTCCCCTTTTCCTACCATCTTCCCCTTCCTCTGAACTTCCATCATTTACTTTGGACACCCAGGGCCACGGACCGGGTCACCATCACCACCGTGACACACTTTCCCCCTTAAAAGAACCTGAAAGGCCCGGTACTGAGTTCCCCTGGCCCTGCGGGGCGCTCCACCACCTACACCAGAAAATGAAGGACACAGGAGCTGCTCGTTATGGGAGTAGGAATAGCTAAGTGAAATGGCTATTTTGCTTTTTAATTAAATGTAAACAGAGCCATGATGTGGGACTTTATCATACTATGGAGGCCAGAAGGAGGGGCATTTGATCAAGATATCATTGGTAGAGGTGGCTTTTTATTAAATGTAGGGCATGCCTTGATTATTGTCTGAGAGTGGTGACTGGGCAGGATCATTTCAATTTATGTTTATCATATTATAAATGCAGCGTGGCTCATGCCGCCGTTACAGTCTGCGGGGGACTATCTGATCGTGGATGATTATCGCATATCATGTTAATGTCTTAGTGAAGTGCAGTAAAAAAAATCATACATCACAGCCTTTTATCTAGGTAAGCCTAAGTGCAGGTCTATACTAGGCTACTTATGGCATTAACCCCTTAACCCTAAAGCCTGCTTTCGCCTTCCTGACCAGGCCGATTTTTACAATTCTGACCACTATCCCTTTATGAGGTAATAACTCTGGAATGTTTCAATAGATCTCAGTGATTCTGAGAATGTTTTCTCCTGACATATTGTACTTCATGACAGTGGTAAAATTTCTTTGATATGACTTATGTTTATTTTTAAAAAATTGGAAATTTGTCAAAAATGTTGCAATTTTCAAACTTTAAATTTTTATGCCCTTAAATCAGAGTTATGTCACACAAAATAGTTAATAACATTTCCCATATGTCTACTTTACATCAGCACAATTTTTGAAAGATATTTTTATTGTTAGGAAGTATTAAGGGTTAAACTTTGACCAGTGATTTCTCATTTTTACAACATTTGCAAAACTATTTTTTTAGTGACCACCTCAATTTGAAGTGACTTTAACCCCTTCACTACCAAGGGTGGTTTGCACGTTAACTACCGGGCCAATTTTTACAATTCTGACCACTGTCCCTTTATGAGGTCATAACTCTGAAACACTTCCGTGGATCCCGGTGATTCTGACATTGTTTTCTCGTGACATATTGTACTTCATGTTAGTGGTAAAATTTCATTTATATAACTTGCGTTTATTTATGAGAAAAACGGAAATTTGGCGAAAATTTTGAAAATTCCGCAATTTTCCAACTTTGAATTTTTATGCCCTTAAATCACAGAGATATGGCACACAAAAAAGTTAATAAGTAACATTTGCCACATGTTTACTTTACATCAGCACAATTTTGGAACCAAAATTTTTATTTGTTAGCAAGATATAAGGGTTAAAAGTTGACCAGCGATCTCTCATTTTTGCAACACCATTTTATTTTTACGGACCACATCACATTTGAAGCCACTTTGAGGGGGTCTATATGATAGAAAATACCCAAAAGTGACACCATTCTAAAAACTGCACCCCTTAAGGTGCTTAAAACCACATTCAAGGAGTTTATTAACCCTTCAGGTGCGTCACAGGAATTTTTTGAATATTTAAAAAAAATTAACATTTAACTTTTTTTCACAAAAAAAATTACTTCAGGTTCAATTTTTTTTATTTTACCAAGTGTAACAGGAGAAATTGGACTGCAAAAATTATTGTGCAATTTGTCCTGAGCACGCTGATACCTGATATGTGGGGGGGAACCACTGTTTCGGCGCATGGCAGAGCTCAGAAGGGAAGGAGCGCCGTTTGACTTTTTCAATGCAAAATTGGCTGGAATTCTGATCAGACGCCATGTCGCGTTTGGAGAGCCCCTGATGTACCTAAACAGTGGAAACCCCCCACAAGTGACCCCATTTTTGAAACTAGACCCCCTAAGGAACTTATCTAGATATGTGGTGAGAACTTTGAACCCACAAGGGCTTCACAGAAGTTTATAATGCACAGCGGTACAATTAGAAAATCATATTTTTTCCACAAAATGATCTTTTCACCCCCAATTTTTATTTTCCCAAGGGTAACAGGACCCTAAAAGTTATTGTGCAATTTGTCCTGAGTACACTGATACCCCATATGTGGGTGTAAATGACTATTTGGGCACATGGCAGAGCTCGGAAGGCAAGCAGCGCCATTTGACTTTTTTGGCTGGAATTGAGATCAGACACCATGTCGCATTTGGAAAGCCCCTGATGTACCAAAACAGTGGAAACCCCCCACAAATGACCCCATTTTGGAAACTAGACCCCCCAAGGAACTTATCTAGATGTGTGGTGAGAACTTTGAACCCCCAAGTGCTTCACAGAAGTTTATAACGCCCAGGCGTGAAAATAACAAAAAAAATCTTTTCCACAAAAATGATATTTTTGCCCCAAAATTTTTATTTTCCTAAGGGCAACAGGAGAAATAGGACCCCAAAAGTTGTTTTGCAAATTGTCCTGATTAGGCTGATACCCCATATGAGGGGGTAAAACACTGTTTGGGTGCATGGCAGGGCTTGGAAGGGAAGGAGCACCATTTGACTTTTTCAACGCAGAATTGGCTGGAATTGAGATCAGATGCCATGTTGCGGTAGGAGAGCACCTGATGTGCGCAAATAGTGGAAACCCCCAATTCTAGCCCTAGCCCTAACCCTAACCCTTGCCCTAGCCCTAACCCTAACCCTAACCCTAACCCTAACCCTAGCCCTAGCCCTAACCCTAGCCCTAACCCTAACCCTAGCCCTAACCCTAATGGGAAAATGGAAATAAATACATTTTTTTAATTTTATTATTTTTCCCTAACTAAGGGGGTGATAACGGGGGGTTTGATTTACTATTTATGGCGGTTTTTATGTTTGACAGCTGTCGCACGCTAAAAGACGCTTTTTATTGTAAAAATAGTTTTTGCATCACCACATATTGAGAGCTATAATTTTTCCATATTTTGACCCACCGAGTCATGTGAGGTCTTATTTTTTGCGGGACGAGTTGACGCTTTTATTGGTATCATGTTCGGGCATGTGACATTTTTTGATCGCTTTTTATTTCGTTTTTTGGGACGCAGAATTTACAAAAACCAGCGTTTCATGAATTTCTTTTGGGTGGTGCGTTTACGCCGTTCCGGGTGCAGTAAAATTTATAAGGCGGTTTTATTCTTCGGGTCAGTACGGTTACAGCGATACCTGATTTAGGTCGTTTTTTTATGTTTTGGCGCTTTTATGCAATGAAAACAATTTTATATAAAAAATAATTATTTTTGCATCACTTTATTCTGCGAGTTATAACTTTTTTATTTTTTCGCTGATGATGCTGTATGGTGGCTCATTTTTTGTGGGACAAGATGACGTTTTCAGCGGTACCATGGATATTTATATGCGTCTTTTTGATCGCGCGTTATTGCACTTTTTGTTCGGCGGTATGATAATAAATCATTATTTTTTGCTTCGTTTTTTATTTTTATTTTTTAAGGGGTTCGCTTAAGGGTTAACTATTGGGACAGTTTTATAGGGCGGGTCGTTACGGACGCGGCGATACCAAATATGTGTACTTTTATTGTTTGTTTGTTTTTTTATTTCAAAAAAATGAATTTATTGGGGAATATTTTTTTTTTTTTTTAATTTATTTGGCGATTTTTTTTTAAATTATTTTTACACTTTTTTTTTTTACTTTATTACAATGTCCCATGGGGGACATCACTGTCCTGTGACAGATCGCTGATCTGTCACATCACAGATCACTGTGACAGATCAGCGATCTGTCACAGGCACTGCACAGGCTTCCTCATGCCTTCGCTTTGCAGGCACTGAGGAAGCCAGCTTCCTGCAGGCCCCCGGAGGTCCCCGTCGCCATATTGGATCCAGGGACCTGCAGGAAAGGAGTCCCCCGCAGCAGCGCTGCACATTGCGCTGCCGTGGGGGGCTCAGGGAAGCACGGAGGGAGCCCCCTCCCTGCCGATGCTTCCCTTTAACCCCCGGTACACCGCGATCGTGTTTGATCGCGGTGTGCAAGGGGTTAACGTGTCGGGGGCGGTCCGTGACCGCCCCTGACACATTGTGCCGGGTGTCAGCTATGATAATTAGCTGACACTCGGCCACGATCAGCAGCGCTCACCACGTGGGCGCAGCTGATCGCGATGACGTAATATTCCGTCCATGGTAATTAGGTCCATGGTCACATGGACGGAATATTACGTCAATTGTAGGTAAGGGGTTAAGTGGCCTAAGTGACAGAAAATACCCAAAATGACACTATTCTAAAAACTGCACTCCTCAAGCTGATCAAAACCACAGTCAAGATGTTTATTAACCTTTCAGGTGCTTCAGAGGAATTAATGGAATGTGAAAAGAAAGAATAAACATTTAATGTTCTTTCACAAAAATGTTCGTTTAGACCTATTTTTTTTTACTTTTGCAAGGGTAACAGGAGAAAATGGACCCTGCAATTTGTTGTGCAATTTCTTTTGAGCATGCTGATACCCTTTGTATGGGGGAAAACCACTGTTTGGACGCACGGCAGGGCTTGGAAAGGAAGTAGCGCCATTTAACTTTTCGAATGTAAAGTTTGCAGGCATAATTAGCGGATGTCATGTCATGTTTGGAGAGCCCCTGATGTGCCTAAAGAGTGGAAAACCCCAACAAGTAACAACATTTTGGAAACTAGACCCATCAGGGAACTTATCTAGATGTGTATTGAGCACTTTGAAACCCCAGGTGCTTCACAGAAGTTTATAACTCTGAGCCATGAAAATAAAAAGATCACATTTTCCCCACACAAAATTTTTTTAGCTCCAAATTTTGCATTTTCATAAGGGTAAAAGGAGATATTGCACCATACAATTTGTTGAGCAGTTTCTCCTGAGTACGCCGATACCCAATATACTGTTCCGCAGGTGGTTAAATTGATAATGCAGCTTTATTCTTAGGGTCAGTACGATTACAGTGATACCACATTTATATAGTTTTTTTATGTTTTGGCGATTTTACACAATGAATACTATTTTATAGAAAAAATAATTTTTTGCATCGCTTTATTCTGAGAGCTATAACTTTTTTATTTTCCCGCTGACAGAGCTTAACGGTGACTTGTTTTTTGTGGGACAAAATGATGTTTTCAACAGAACTATTTTTTTTATAAATCCAGTCCTGTTGAGCTGGACTCCAATTTTTTTCTATTGTCCTTGATGGGAGGCCAGGGCGAGGCTGGTGTCTGAGCCCCAGGTGGATGAGCATAGAGTAAAGCCCCCTTCACACATAGCGGGATCGCTAGCGATATCGCTAAAGCGTCACCGATTTTGTGACGCAACAGCGATATCGGTAGCGATCTCGCTACATGTGACACTTACCTCCGACCCGGCTACTCTCTGGATATCGCTGATCGCGCGAGATTGGCCTGGTCCATTTCTCGTCGTCAGCTTCCTGCTGGTGCCGACGAGCGACTCCATGGACGCGGGCGGAAGACGTCACCCTCGCTGCGTGTGACAGGTAAGTGAAGACCGCCGACTGCTGCTGCATCACTAGTGAGATCTGCCTGTTTGGCAGCTCACTAGCGACCATTTAGCGATGCACAAGCGATCCAGAACCGGGTTGTATCGTTGTCAGAATCGCTGGTGCATTGCTAAATGTAACGGTACCTAAAGGGTACTGTTACACTTAGCGATGCACCAGTGATCCCGACAACGATATCGATCGCTGGTGCATCGCTAAGTGATCGCTAGTGAGCTGCCACACAGGCAGATCTCACCAGCGACATCGTTGGGGTCGGGGGTCGCTACTTACCTGTCAGACGCGGCGATCCTGACGTCCTCCCGCCCGCGTCCATGCATTGCTCGTCAGCGCCACAGGAAGCCCAGCAGGAAGCGCCCGACGAGAAATGATCCAGGACCTTCTCGCGCGACCAGCGATAATCAGCGGGGGAGCCGGTCGGAGGTAGGTATCACATGTAGCGATATCGCTAGCAATATCGCTGCTACGTCACAAAACCAGTGACTTTACAGCGATATTGCTAGCGATATCGCTATGTGTAACGGGGGCTTAACTGGGTGAGCTGGAATCAAGGTTTTGTTATCACAATTGGCCTTCTTTGATTATTGCAAGCTTTTTAGTGTGAAAGAAGTGGAGAATGTTATGGAATAAATGGAACACCAGTCGTCTCTTTCGCAACAGGACAATTCTACCTCTAACATCAACACCATCAGTTTGAGTCCGTGTTCTGCACATAACCAACTATCTAATCACAAATAAGAGTGATATATATTTTTTTTAATTCTGAAAAATATTAATTCTTTTAGTGCTGTTGGTCACTATTCAGTTATCATACGTTTATATGGAAATGTCATTACTATGACATTACTACAGCTGTGTTTGCAAGAAACCAAGAGGGGTTGGATACAGTCCTAGGAGCCCTCCAAGTGTTATAAACATCTTTCCAGAGCAATTAGAGTACCTGTGATTCAATATTTATCAGGAAAAAAATTGCCAAAAAGCAGATGATAATGGAGAAGAGATGAGTTTTATCAGAGGCCAATCTATGTTTTACTGGGGTAAAAATTCAGTTTGCCACCCTCTCCTATAAACAATTTAAGCGGTTTGAGAAAGTCTTCATATAATCACTCATATGTGATTTGTACTCTTACAGTTGCATGCCGACTAGCTTCTCTCCCTAAATCTCTCAATGTTAAGTGAAAAACTACAGGTCAATGTCGATTGACAGTCATTTTGTATTTCTTCCATTTTCTTACTTTTGCACCAACGGATGTCTACTTCTCACCCAGCGTCTTACTTATGCGGCCTCTGTGGCCTGTCCGCTCCCTCTCCCGGCTGCTGCCATTCCCCTTCAGCCCGCAGTTGCGGCCTGCCCGCTGCGACCCGCGGACGCTGCCGGTTCACGTCAGCCTGTGGTTGTGGCCTGTCTATCACTGCACACAACCGCCTTCACCCCGCTGCAGTCGGCAGTTGGGGCCAGTTCCTCATCAACAGAGACACTCTGCACACAGCCCCAGGCTGTGCGCGCGGCCAGTAAACCGCCACTCTTTAGCACTGCGACACAACCCTGCTTGGGGACAGAAGTCCCATTGAACTCGCTAAAAAGAGCAACCCCGCTGTTACAACAGGGGGTTACTCCATCTCAGGACTCCATCAGGCCCTGTTGTGCCCCAACTCATCCTGGGCGCTGGGGCGCCCGAAGACTACTCTGTTGTGAGTTCATTTTCCCCTCCGTCACTGAGGCCTGGTGAACTCCCTATTCTAGTGAAGGAAGGTAGTGAGCCTGATTATCAGGCACCTGGGACTAATGAAGACGATTGGCTGAGTGGAGTCACTGACTGGATTTAAGGCAGCCTACGCCCTTTCTGCCCTGCGGGTGATTTCTCTGTGGACTCTTGGACACCAGTCTGATTCCTGCTCTCCTAAAGCTAAGTTTTCTGTTTTGCCTTTTTGCATCTAAGATTTGTTTTTGTTTTTCTTGCTTTTTGGATTCTGCCACTCCCTGCTGGAGTGTGCAGTGTTCCTTGAGCTCTGTCTTCTGAAAGTACCTGAGTGCTGATTTAGTTGTTGAAGCTTAGTTGCTTCAGGGCCATTTTTATATCAGCATGTTGGCTTTTGTCTCTGATAGGGTTTTGGCAGATTGCAGACAGCAGCCTTCCTATCCGTTCCTATCTAGGTAGTTTTTGGGCCCCGTCTTTGCTCAGCCTGTCTTTCTGTCTGTGTAAGTGTTTTCATCTTGCTTCACCGTCATTATATGTGGGGGGCTGCCTATTGCTTTGGGGCCTGCTCTGGGGCAGTTAGATTTCCCCTTTCCTTCTTTAGGCCTATGTATCTCTCCGGCTGTGATCGAGGGGTCTAGGTCATCGTAGGAACCCCCCACGGCTACTGCTAGTTGTGTTGATAGGTTCAGGGGTCTGCAATCTGATAGTTGCCAACTTCTCTGGTTTTCAGGACTTAGCTAGCATTTCTGTTTTTGCCTCCTACGGTGACTCATTCATAACACTACTCCAAATCTCCAGCAGCTGGGCCCAGTGGCTGCTACACCAGAACAGCCTTATCAAAGACGCCAATGCAGCTTCATCAACAACGCAGCTTCCACAGCGGCGCCGAGGGACGTCAGGACGGATAAGTGACATTATAGAGTATAAGGACCCGTAGATGGCCATACCGCGCGCGGCCCCATAGTAACCGACCTCGGCCGGGTTAGTCGTATTCTTTTCAAATAGTGTTTGGTTGTACTGAGTCCCTGCGAGGATAACTGTTGTTACCCCTTTTTTGGTTGCTTAGTATAGCCCTAGCTGCTTTAAATTATAAAAAGTTTGCTTTTCAAAATTCAACAAGTCTCGCGTCTCGTCACTGCATCCTGCGAACCTGCTGTTACCTACAACACATACAACAACCCAATCTCCATAATGTGCCCACTCACACTTTTCCCCATCCATACTGTTCCCTTACACATTTCCATATACCTCCCCCCAGAAAAGCCCCCTGATTTTATGACATGCTCGGAGACACAAACTACTATTTATAAAATTGCAATTTAGTAGTGCATGTTTTTGTAATGCTTGGAGGTTCAAGGGTCTTTTCCAGTAGGGGAAGATAGGTTTGGAGGTCATTGTCCCTTAGTGGATAGTTTTGTATATAAATCACATAGTGAATTGAACAACACATTTTCGCTCAAAATGTTATGAATCAGGTATAAGTGTATGGAACATAGTCAGCAACTGAGACCACTCCACACAGGGCTGATGCTGGCATCAGTGGGAGGACAAAAGCTACTTACTGCTTTAGAGGTGGCAGTGGGCCCCTGTGCAACTGCCCAGGATGTACCAATGGTATGTCTGTTCCTGGCTATATTAAACAGTGAGCACTTAGGCTAGGTTCACATAGTGTTAACAGCAGTCCATTCAACACATAGCGCTGACGGACTGTGTTAAAGCTATGGCATAACACGATCGCGTTATGTCCTCTCGCTAGCGCAGATGCTTTATCTACGCTAGCAGTGACGAACCCTCAGACGCTGCAGCCCGCATCCAAGGGTCCGTCACAGAATGACGGCACATCACTAACGCATGCCGATTATGGCATGCGTTAGCGATACGCTCGTCTATAGTTGTGTATGGGTGCGTTAACGCATCCGTTACATAGCGTTAATGCCACTATGTAACGGAATGCAGCACATTAACGCTATGTGAACCCAGCCTCATAACTGTAGTGTTCAGGGCTAGCTCTGATCGATCAATGATGTTTAACCAGCTAAATGTAGCTGTCAATCTCTGAAAATGGCATTGGACTATGCAGCAAGACAACGATCCAAAGCACACAAGTCCTTCGAGAAAAGAATGATTTAAAAAGAATAAAGTTGATGTTTTGAAAGTGTCAAGTCAAAGTTCTTATCCTAATGCTATAAAAAAAAAAGTTGTGAAAAGTACCTAAAGTAAGCAGTTCATGTGAAAAAACACACCAACATAACAGAGTGGAAGCTGTTTTTTAAGAAGAAATGGGTTAATATGTGTCCAAGAGGATCTGCAGAAAAATGACAGAAAATGTTTAGATGCAGTTATTACATCAGAAAGGAGTCATAAAAGTATTAAAGCAATGGTTCCCATACTTTTACTAAAAAGTTACTAAATGTCTAGTGGCGGAAGCATTCACTTTCTATATTGTAGGTATGTGACACCATTGTGCGCAGATGTCAAATTATATTATACTAGATGGAGGCCCGATGCTGTCACATTGGGAGGGTGGTAATGTCACGAGGGGGCAGGCTTTGCAGCGTTGAGAATCTCTCCCCCCCATGTGCTCACCCACCTATCCACTCTCTCTTTTCCCATGTGCTGACTTCTCTCGTCTGTGCTCTCTTCTTTGACCTGTCTACCCCATGTGCTATCCCCCTTGTGTGCTGTCTCTCTCCTTCCTGTGCAGTGTTCTCCCTTCATGTGCTGTCCCATTTGAGCTCTCTCCCCCTGTGCTCTGTCTCTCTCACCTCTGTGCGCTTTCTCTCTCACCTCTGTGCGCTTTCTCTCTCCCCCATCTCCTGTCTTCTCCTCTCATGTCATCTCTTCTTTGCCCTGTGTACCCCATGTGCTCTCCACGCAGGTGCAGTAAATCAGACCGCCATCATATTTGTGCAGACAGATAGTGAGGGTCACATTAAAACTGCATATGCGCTCCTCCTGTACAAAGATGGCAGTGGTCAGTGAATCATTCGGCTGATCCCGGCGGCGGCGTGTTCCCGATGGTGTTCCGCTGGTGGTACCGAGCAAGAGGCTGCGTACGGAGTATACAGTGTGTGTGTGTTTGTGGTGCGTACGGCATATACAGTGTGTTTGTGTGTGTATGTTGTGCATACAGCATATACAATGTGTGTGTGTGTGGTTCGACGGTGTTCCGCTGGTGGTACCGCGCCAGAGGCTGGTATCACCAGCAGTTTCCATATTGAGACACACATCACTTGGGTGTCCCAATATGGCAGTCGGTGAACTTCTGCTGCTTGGAATTCTGGGATACAGTGACATCTGGACAGAACAGGAAATAAAAACATTACAAGGCAATTATATAAATAGATGTAAAATCCCAACAAATTTCCTTACTGGTAGTTTCAACAGATGTATTTTTAATTTCTTTTTTTATTTTCAAACTATTAATTTATTAAAACTATTTAACCTATTGACACTAATGGAGCGCTTCACTGTCAGGAAAGTAGAGCCCAAATGTATTACAATACCTAAAATAACAAATAGAGCAGGTACTCACCCTACCTCGAGTCCTGTGATGGCTCCTAGTCGATGTAAAGACAATACAAGGTAAGTATATATTAGATATGTACAAGCCAAATTATATTCTTATTTGGAGTGATTTTGCTGGGTGGGGGATTGTCCCAACTCTAGGTATGTCTAAGTATGGTATTGTCCTCCATTTGTGTAAAAACAGCATCAAATATTGGAAAAAAATGTTTATGTAAACTTGTGTAAATTGGTTCATTTTTATAAATTCCTGACCACTTATATTACATTCTTTGGCATTTTCCTTTTTAATAACAATAAATCTATAGTATTGTGCACTTGAGCCAATAATCTAGATACAGGAAATTGTAAATATTTTTTCTCAGAAAATGCAATAATTTCCTATGCAAGTTAGGCTGTACCTTAAATTGACTCTCCTGGCTTCCCTTTAAAGGGAACCTGTCACCCCCCCCAGGACGTTTGTAAGTAAAAGAGCCACCTTCAGGAGCACTAAGGCTGCATTCTGTGAAGGTGGCTCTTATGTTTCTGATCCCTAGTAACACTGAAATATTGACTTTTATAAAGTGCGCGCCATACATGTACTGAGTCCCAGAGGTATGGCATCTCCTCCTTTGTCAGCCACCTCCCAGACATCCATCATCCCCCTCTTTCATCTTTGCGCCACCTCCTGTGTTGCTGTTACATGTCCGGCTCCTGTGCTGTGCCAACAGTTCTCGGGCATGCGCAGTGCGCGCTGCCCAGGAACTGACATCAGGCTATTGCGTCTGCGTGTTGTGCAGGCCCCAGATCCCGCCCCGAAGTGTGTTATGATGTATTCACACTGAGGGGCTGGGAATCTGGCGCCTGCGCAGTGAGTATCTATATCTGCTCCTGCCCCCATCTCCCACCTCCTCATATATATATATATATATATATATATATAGATAGATAGATAGATAGAATAAATAATAATTTTATTCATATAGTGCCAACATATTCTGCAACACTTTATAAATCAAAGTGTACAGACATTATTAGACATTACAGATTAATACATATTTCAACAAATAACCATCTATAACGACTGTGTGACCCAGTCATCTTTAGAAGAATTATTTTTTAAAGCACTATTGATTACATGGTGCAGAACATGAGAAGAGGTTACATACAATATATGAATATAGATTGCAGTGAACCAACTAATAGTGGCAGACAGGTACAGAAGGTAGATTGCCCTACCCTTGCGGGCTTACATTCTACAGGATGGTCGGAAAGGAGACAGTAGGTCAGGGGTTGCAGTACCTCTGGAATTCTGTGCCCCAACACATCCGGTGATCCACCACATTTGGAACTTTCAGACTGAACTTGAAAATCCATATCTTCAAGAAAACTTACAACCTGCAATGACCACGCTGCCACTTCAACACCATAGGAGCTACTGCAACCCCCGACCTACTGTCTCCTTCCCCACCATCCTGTAGCATGTAAGCCCGCAAGGGCAGGGTCCTCTCCCCTCTGTATCAGTCTGTCATTGTTAGCTTGTTTACTGTAAGTGATATCTGTAATTTGTATGTATCCCCTTCTCATGTACAGCACCAAGGAATCAATGGTACTATATAAATAAATAATAATAATGATTATGTGAGGAACCTCTGAGTGTGGAGAAGCGGAGGTCTGGGGAGGACCGGAGATTACATATGGTAAAATAGAGGGGATTAATTTAGAAATATATGGGGGAGGCAGATTATGGACATCTTTGCAGGTCAATGTGAGTAGTAAATAAAGATATTCATGTAAAGCTGCATGAGTCAGTCACCAGAAAATATTGGTAGTATTATGATATTATTTGCCTTCAAATCAAGTCTGAATGCATATCTAGGAGACCAATAGTTTTACAGCATCGCACACAGTCTCATTACTGAGCCTCTTACTTGGTGTCTTGACGGGAAGGAGCTACTAGGATTTTAGCTAGAGTCCACTATAACAATAGGGATTCCCTCGGATTAGCCAAGGATTTGGTCCTGCTGAAATATAATTTCTTTTTATAGATACAGCACATAAGGTCACCCTCACCCGCTTCCTTTTAGCTCCTATCGCCACTCGTGTATGATAGGCAGCAGTCTATTTATAAGTGGTCAGAAGATAGAGCTGTTTTCAAAAGAATTGTTCTCTGTAAGCCACACAAGTCATTTTAACTTATTAAGTTACACCATGAACAGATGGCTTTAGCTTAGAACAGGAGTCTTTCCAAACGTATCATCCCAATCCACTGTGTTCTTGTACAGGGGTGCAAACTCTCCAGGGAACTCAAAAATGGGAAAGGGGGGTGGGGGCAATAGATTTTATTTTATTTCTTTTTATCACTGGGAATTAATACTGCTTGCAAGTCCTGAATAATTAAGCTAGTGCTATTATACTTGTAAATGACTTCTGCCTTGGCTGGGAGAGCACAAGATAAAGGTTTTATTTTACATGGAGTTTGGGCGTTTTCCCCCAGAAGAGACGCATTTTCCACCATACAGTATGTATGTAATGCCCTCTAAGGAAATGATGGAAGTTTCAAAATATATTGGAATAATATTTCTAAAGCCATTAGTGTAAGAGACTCCAGATACATCTTTAGTGCTGATTCACATGGCTCCCTTAGGGGGGTACTCGGAGACAGGGAAATTGTAAATGGATTTTTGACTGCATTACAATCAGATAAGATGATTATATGCATCATTGTTTGCCTGAAACATTTATAAAATTGTATTAAAACACTCTTAGCCTTGGATGGGACAGTTAGGATGTGTCTTAAATTGTAACAAAATAAATTATATCACACTATTTTAACTCCTTAAAAACTGGGCAATATCTCCTTTTTGTGTCTTTCTTTTTCCTCCTCCTCTTCCACCTTTTTTTATTTGCCCAAGTGGTAGTGTTGAATGACACCACTCATTTTATCATTCAATGTACAGGAAAATGGAAAGAAAATCCAAGGGCAGTAAAACTGAAAAAAAATTCTACCATGGTTTTTCAGGTTTTGTTTTTATGGCATTCAAGTATCAATTTTCCAGGTCAGTGCGATTACATTGATACTAAACATGTAAAGTTTATTTTTTTGTATGGAATAAGATCAGAAGCTTGTAAAACAAAGTAATTTTTTGTTCGTGTTGACATTTTCAAAATCTGGTAACATTTTTGTTTTTTCATCAATTGAGCTCTGTGAGGGTATGTTTTTACATGGCAAGCTAGCGGTTTTATTGATGCAAATTTGATACGTTTTTAACTAGTTTTATTTTTTAGGGAAGAGTGATGAACCCAGAAAAACAAAATTCTACCATTTTCATTTTTATTTTGATAGATCAGACCTTTATGTTAGAGATACCAAATTTGATTAGTTCATATTTTTTTTTTATTTCATTATTTTTAATATGAAAAAATTAGGGTTGATTCAAAAAATGTAATATTTCTTTTTATATATACTGTATATATATATATATATATATATATATAATTTTTTATGTCACTTTTTATTCCTTGAAGCTAATTGCTCTGTATAAATCTTGGTCTCCTACTGAAAATATTTTCCTATGAAAATATATCAAAATTGGCAGCAAACATTACTAGGTTCAATGTCAATATCAGTTTTGCTAAATACATTTGAACCATATGAGGTGCCCTTTAAGGTGTTCACTATTGCAATCTAAAGAGCAATTTTTGCACTCAGCACATAAACTCATGTATATTTTCTGCACTGAATTATTTCATGAACAAGGATTGTACAATTAGAGAAACTGAGTAAACACAATTTTTTAATTACCGTACTTCTGCTTTTAGGCAATATTCACATCTGTGTAAACTATATTATTGCATTGCAGATTCTATCATATTTGAGTAAAAAATTAGCACTATATACAGCTCTGATTTTCCTGTTATTGCCACCGACACTACAGCAGAGCTCAAACAACTACTGCAATGCCAAGAAAAGTAAATAAAAATATACATATCATTTCATAGGTTTTAAGATTGAAGATATATAAGTCCATCCAGTTCAGTCTATAACCTAGCATGTTGATCCAGAGGAAGACAAAAACCCCATGAGGCTGCGTCATATTAGGGAGAGGCAAAAACCGCATGAGGCTGCCTTATATTAGGGGAAGGCAAAAAACCCATGAGGCTGCCTCATATTAGGGGAAGTCAAAACCCCATAAGGCTGCCTTATATTAGGGGAAGGCAAAAATCACATGTCAACTGACTGACCCATATTAGGGGAAAAATTCCTTCCTGACACCACATACAGGAATCAGACTGGTTCCCTAGCTCACCATCCCAGCACAGAACCTAGTACCCATAACATGTATTATATATTTCAAGAAAGGTATCCAAATCCTCCTTGCACTTTTGTAGTGAACCAAACATTACAATGTGATGTGGTAGAGAGTTCCACAGTCTCACTGCTTTTACAGTAAAGAATCGCCATGTGTGATTTTGATTAAACCTTTCTTTCCTCTAGACATATTGGATGCCCACTTGTCATCTTTGCAGGCTTAGGCTAGTTTTACACTAGCGTTTTGAGGCACAGCACACCCTTGCCATGAAGCTCCACCCCCTGCCGTGCCCCCTCCGGTCAAAAGGACGCATGCGCCGGTAAAAAGCATACCTGCGCATGGCCTGTGTACCCAATTCTAAAGATAGGGTACGCAAGTCGCATGCAGCGTCATGCGCCCATAGGCGGAGTTGACCGGAGGAGGCGCAGCAAGGGACGGAGCTTCACGGTAAGCATGCGCTGTGACTCAAAACGCAAATGTGAAATTAGCCTTAGATGTGAAAAGCTTATAAGAAAGATCTCTGTACTGACCCTTCATATATTTGCACTATATGAAAAAGATAAAACGCGGACGGCACCGCTGTTACCATTAAACTTCTAGGGGTGTGCGGTATCCGGAGCACTCAATGCTGGCAGCTGCGGGTGCTGGTCTGAAGATCCACAATGTAGAATATTTCCAGGAAAGAAAAAAGACCGCACTCCTGAAGCTGATGAAATATCGCTGGGTTTATTAATACATGCCATACATGTCGGCCGGGGGAGTGCTAAAGGAGGGGAGAAAACAGCTGACAATGGCCATTTCACACTACCAAAGCGCTTCAACAGATCCAGTTGAAGCGCTTTGGTAGCGCGAAATGGCATTGTCAGCTGTTTTCTCCCCTCCTTTATCGCTCCCCGGCCGACATGTATAGCATGTATTAATAAACCCAGCGATATTTCATCAGCTTCATATATTTGTACATTTCAATAACATCACCCCTAAGCCTTAGTTTCTCCGAACTGAATAAACTCTAGTTCACCCAATACTTTAAAACACCACTCCAGTGTTTATTTTTAGCTTATCACTTGAGTGGTGCTTTGAATCTAAGATCCCTGCACTCAAGGCCCTTTTACATTTAGCGATGCACCAGTGATCTGTCCAGCAATACGACCCGGTCAGGATCGCTGGTGCATCGCTAAATGATTGCTAGTGAGCTTCCACACAGGAAAATCTCACAGCGATGCAGCAGCGACGCAGCGCGCGATACTCACCTTTCACACACAGCGATCCTGACGTCCTCCCGTCCGCATCCAGGCGTCGCTCGTCTCCACAGCAGGAAGCCCAGCAAGAAGCTGACGACGAGAAATGGAGCCACCTGATCTCGCGCGATCAGCGATGGACAGCGGGGGAGCCGGTCGGAGGTAAGTATCACACATAGCGATATCGCTGCTACGTCACAAAATCTGTGACGTTTTAGCGATATTGCTAGCGATATCGCTATGTGTAAAACCCCCTTTAGTCTCATATTCACCTGCCACTGTCTTCCCTTGCTATTGTCACCGCTCCTGTGTGTGCTAGAGTGAGCTCCTCAATGCAAGTTTAGGAGAGCCTCATTCTGTCTCTCATAGACTTGCACTGAGAGCTTGTGACGTAACTTCTCACTTACAGCTGTTCAGAAGTTGGGTCACAAGGCGGCTCTGGGGGACTTGGGTAGCTCTGATAAAAGGTGAAAACGTCATAGGAGTACAAGACCTGGGGCAGGGACCTTATATTAGAAGCACCGCTCCAGCGCTAAAAAAAAACAGCTGGAGTGTTGTTGGCTACATAGAAATGTACTGGTCAACATTTGAATGATTGAGGCCTAGTCAATATCTGGCGTAAACCCAATAGACACATGCTGGTAAGGCCTGCCCATATTAATTAAAGTAAAGTAGTGGCATAGCGTGGGTTGTCAGCATCCAGAGCGAGGCAAGTAATTTGCACCCACTAACCCGAGAACCATTAGCAGTCCATGTTTAACCCTAGCCAGATAAGTAGTAATAACCATTTTCCCTATTCTTAACACTAATCAGAGTCCTAAACCAAACACTGATGGCAGCCAAACTCTAGTCCCAGCCCTAGTTTGGGTTACAAAAAGCATAAAAACGTAAAAGCAATGAATGAAGACATTATTGTGCTACATATGATTCAATATTCCCTTTATCCACAAGCCACAGCTGTCATCTTGGGTGCTGCTTATGCAGAGCACAGCAACTATGACGATCTTGACAGTTGCGAGTAAGCACTCACTCTGCCACTTCAGGAAAGAGCAAGTCTTGACAGTGGATGTGGGGTGATATTTTTTACCCACATAGATTTTGGGTCCCATGGCAACAAACTCTGTTCCCTCTCTAACGCTATATCACTCGAGTGAAATCTAATGATCCAGCTGACTAAGGTGTGTGAAGGGGCCTCCAGCTCTGTCCTAATCGATGATGTTGGGGGAAAACGGAGAGTCTCGCATGCTTAGTTTCAATGCCTAAACCTTTTGTTATCAGGGAGGATGAGCAGCTAAAGTAATCTGACAACTGGTTCCTCCCCTCTCCCCACGCATGCCTTCCTCAAGCTGCATAATGTTCTGAGAGCTATTGTAGCTGCGAGCTATTGAAGGTGTATGTGCACCTTAGTGTAGTATGTCAACATTCGCAAGTGAAACTCAGCTCGGCAGTTATAGTGGGACCTAGAGAAGTGTCAAATAGAGTTTCATGCATATCATGTAAAGATAATATATTTTGCAATTTCAGGTTAAATTATGGCTTTAGCAGCAAGTGCTAGGCAGTTGCTGCCAAGACAAATTCAATCTTAAGGGCTTCTTTACATGGTGCTTTTTTTGCATATTATCTGCATGAAAAAAATTCTTTTAACATTTCATTTTCAGACATTGTCTGAAATGAAGCATTTTGCAGAAAATGTTTATGATGCAGAATACGTTTTTTTCAGTTTTCCATACTTAGGTATAATTTTTTTCCTAATTACAGTAATTTATTATAGCAGATCTGTCACCAAATAATTGTGTTATTATGTAGATTTCTTATCTGATGAGTCTGGTGTATCTACTTTGAAAATCCATATCAGAATGGCTGTGCAATCCTGAAATTAAGGTAAACATTTTGAAAGTCCAGCAACAGTTAAACTCATAAAATGCGTATGTTAACCCCTTAACCCCCAGAGCTTTTTTTCTGTTTTACGTTTTCGTTTTTCGCTCACCTTCTTCCCAGAGCCATAACTTTTTTATTTTTTCATCATTATGGCCTTGTGAGGGCTTGTTTTTGCGGGACGAGTTGTACTTTTGAATGACACTATTGGTTTTACCATGTCGTGTACTAGAAAATGTAAAAAAATTCAAAGTGTAGTGAAATTGCAAAAAAGTGCAATCCCACACTTGTTTTTTGTTTTGGCTTTTTTACTAGGTTCACCAGCTGCTAAAAGTGACCTGCCAATATGATTCTCCAGGTCATTACGAGTTCATAGACACCAAACATGTCTAGGTTCTTGTTTATCTATGTGCTGAAAAAAAATTCTAACTGTGAAAAAAAATTGTGCCATTTTCTGATACCCGTAGCGTCTCCATTTTTCGTAATCTCGGGTTGGGCGAGGGCTTATTTTTTGCGTGCCAACCTAATGTTTTCAATGATACCATTTTGGTGCAGATATGTTCTTTTGATCACCCGTTATTGCATTTTAATGCAATGTCATGGCGACCAAAAAACGTAATTCTGGCGTTTTGACTTTTTTCTCGCTACGCCGTTTAGCGATCAGGTTAATTCTTTTCTTTTATTGATAGATCAGGTGATTCTGAACGCGATGATACCAAATATGTGTATTTTTGTTTTTTTATTATTGTTTTATTTTGAATGGGGCAAAAGGGTGATGATTTCAACTCTTATATTTTTTGTATTTTTTAATGTTTTTGAAAACATTTTCTTTTTACTTTTGCAATGCTTCAATAGCCTCCATGGGAGACTAGAAGCTGGCACAACCCGATCGGCACTGCTACATAGACGCGTCGATCAGATCTCTATATAGCAGAATTACTTGCTATGAGCACCGACCCCAGGGTGGCGCTCACGGCAAGCCAGCTCTGACAACCAGAGAGGTCTCCAGGAGACCTCTGGCTGTCATGCCAATGAACTGGTGACCCGCAATCACGTGATGCGGGTCACTAGTGTGCGTATTTCCGGCCCGATAGCCGGAAGCGCAAGTTAAATTCCGTTGTCAGCGTTTGACAGCAGCATTCAACTAGTTAATGGCCAAGGGTGGATAGCAATTCCCCTGCGGCTATTGCGGGCACATGTCAGCTGTTTAAAACAGCTGACTTATCCCGGGGAAGATGTACGCTCACTACCGGAGCCCACATCAAAGGGAGGGAGTCCGACATCGGCGTACAATTACGTCCGATGTCGGAAAGGAGTTAAAAAAGCCAAGCGTCGGCCATGCAAAATTGTACCTGTTTCCCTGCAAAATAAAGTGATTGTGTGAGAGCAGTTAAAAGACCAATGTGGCTGAGAGCTGGTGTGGTTTTCAGCCGCTGTATTTGAACACAGGCCACCATACACATGATTAGACTAACATTGGTGGAAGTCGCTTACAGTATCTCTCGTAGAGAACATGGGAGCGCTCAGCAGAGTGAGTGATTATGTGTATGGAGGAGTTGGAGGAGATAGGTGTCGGATGAACGATCAGCCAAACCATGGTTCCGCCAACAGCTATCTATTTTGTATGGCCGCCTAAGAGCTCAATTTAATATTATATGAAGTTTGTATTCTGAAATCTAGTTTCATAAATACAACAAAATACAATGTTTTATCAGACGTTATTGAAAGAATTCCTCAGGACAATGAAGACATCATTTATTATGTGAAACCGATTTAATGTTCTAATATAGCAAAAGCTTAAGAGAGTATAGTGTTTTTCATTTATAAATAATACTAATTTTATTTCTATAGTACCAACTTATTCCGCAGCATGTTACAAATCAGAGAATGTTAAAGAGTCAAGAAGCAGAAACATTGAAATTGGTGTTTTTTTCTGCTAAAGCCAACTGGTAAGACTGTGCCAATGACTGCCTGCTATATACAGTAAAGGCCCCGTCTCACTAAGCAATCTCGGTAGCGAGATCGCTGCTGAGTCACAACTTTTGTGACGTAACAGCGATCTCACCAGCGAGATCGCTGTGTGTGACAGCGATCAGCGAGCGGCCCCCCTGCCGGTATCGCTGATCGCTGCAAGAAATCTCTGGACATTTCTTTGGTCGCTGGTCTCCCGCTGGCCAGCACACATTGCTGTGTGTGACAGCGGGAGACCAGCGATCAGGTGTAAAAAATAATAAAAAAATAAAAAATATAGTTATTCTCACCTTCCGATGTCCCGTTCAGCCATCCTGCCTCTCTCCACGCTCCGGTCCCAGTGATCCTTTGCACGAATGACCGCGAGACTTTGTTATCCCGCGAGACCGTGACATCTCGCGGTCATTCATGCAAGGGATCACTGGGACCGGAGCGTGGAGAGAGGCAGGATGGCTGAACGGGACGTCGGAAGGTGAGAATAACTATATTTTTTATTTTGATTCTATTTTTTACAGGATGGCCAGCGATGCCGAGCGCTCGGCATCGCTGTGCTGATCGCTGGTGAAGCTGTCTGTGTGACAGCTCACCAGCGATCACATAGCGACTTACTAGCGATCCTGACACCTTGATATCGGTGTCGGGATCGCTGGTAAGTCGCTTAGTGAGACGGGGCCTTAATACTGCAGTGCTGACATATTTCCCAGTGACAAAACATACAATCATGATGTGATAGCTAATCTGGGTTATTTCAGACTAACAGCCTCTGTGATTCTGCAATCTGCACTGGGAACTTAGACAGACTTAAGAATCATTGATCAGTTGCTGCGCTAAGACCATATGGTCCAATTTCACTTACCTAAGGGACAAAGAATACAAATACCACACACATCAAGCAGTAAAGGATACCATGAAAATATTAACAGGAACAAACTCATCGGTATTATATCTTACATGTTAATATCAATAGCCATCAGACACGTTTCTACACATATTTAAGCCATTGCTAGCCGTAGTGCAAAGAATAAATATGGCTGAAAAGCTTAGGTATTTTTTTAAACACTTTCTTTATGAATTTCACTTAGACACAGGGGCCTTGATTCATCAAAGTAAATAGGCCAAAATGAAGGAATTATTCACTCTGCAAAGACTTTTTTGTGTTTTCATGACAGTTTCGTCCACCTCTCCCAGAATGGGAGGAGCTGGAGTGGGATCAGGGATGAACAGGGGCTTGGCTCCATAGCTTGTCTAATTCATGACGAGCTTGTGTGTACTTTATGCCTGACTGGGATAAGAATAGTGGCGAGGTGCATAGACTCACATGTCACTTTCAGATGCTCTGGATTCCTCAAGAATTCCTTAAAAATCATCTATTACGGATTGGAACCCTATTTAGGTTCCTCTCCATTCATTCCCAAGTGCTGTATGCAATTAGTTCCTGGATTCCATAAGAGGTGCGCCCTGCATCATGCCGTCTAAACAAGACTGGCGTTGTTAATGCCGATCTAGATGAATCGGGACCAGAGTGTTCCAGGTCATGATCCTCTAGGTTTTAGTGTACTATCCTACAGCTTCTGGTGGTCTGATGACAAATTATTAAAAAACAGAGGTATTTTTCATGCACTTTATGTAATTAAGGGAGTGGAAAATGAAAGCAACCATTATTCATTGACCCATTAGTTCAATTAAATGAATATTTGCTGAAAACGAAGGATTTTTTTACTAGGCACTTGCCTCTTAGCAGTATTTCAAATGATCAATGTTTCTCATCTGTCAGCTTATCCTCACTATTTCTTTCTAGAAACTATTTGCAAGTCTCTAATATGTTAATGTATTAAGAACACAATATACTTGTAGTTTCAATTGGTATATACTTATATACAGCTCTGGCAAAAATTAAGAGACCACTGCAAAATTTTCAGTTTGTCTGATTTTACTCTTTACACGTATATTTTTGAGTAAAATATAAATTGCTCTTTTATTCTTTAAACTACTGACAACATGTCTCCGAATTTCCAAGCACTAAATTTTGTATTTATTTTCAGAAAATGAGAAATGGTCAAAATATCAAAAAAATGCAGTGCTTGCAGACCTCAAATAATGCTAAGGAAACAAGTTCATTATCATTTAGAAACAACAATACTATTGTTTTAACTCAGGAAGAGTTCAGAAATCAATATTTTGTAGAATAACCATGATTTTTAATCACAGCTTTCATGCATCTTGGCATGCTTTCCACCAACTTCCATACTGCTTTTGGGTGACCTTATGCCACTCCTTGTAGAAAAATTTAAGCAGTTCTTTGTTTGATGGCTTGTGACTATCCATCTTCCTATTGATTACATTCCAAGGGTTTCAATTGGGTTCAGGTCTGGAGATTGGGCTGGCCATGACAGGGATTTGATGTAGTGGTCCTTCATCCACACATTGATTGACCTAGGTGTGGCATGGCACATTGTCCTGCTGGAAAAAAACAGTCCTCAGAGTTGGGGAACATTGCCTGAGCAGAAGCAATCAACTGTTTTTCCAGGATTAGATAACCTTGTATGCGGCTTGATTCATACGTCCTTTGCAAAGATTAACCTGCCCAATTCCAGCATTGCTGAAGCATCCCCAGATCGTCACCAATCCTCCACCAAATTTCACAGTGGGTGCAGGACACTGTGGCTTGTATGCCTACCAAAGTCTCTGTCTAACTATTAGACGACCAGATGTTGGGCAAAGCTGAAAATTAGACTCATCAGAGAAGATTACCTTACTCCAGTCCTCTGTGGTACAATCCTTATGGTCTTTGGCAAACTTCATCCTGGCTCTCCTTTGCTTCTCATTGATGAAAGGCTTTTTCCTAGCTTTACATGACTTGAGTCCTGCCTCTAGGAGCCTGTTATGAACTGTTCTTGCCGTGCACTTCACCCCAGCTGCCAGTTGCCATTCACTGTATCCCTCTGCTAGTAAAGCCAGAATTGAGCCCTTCTTATCCTCACTCAAGACTTTTCTTTTCAACTCCTTTGGCATGGTTAAAAGTTATTTTTTCATTCCTATTACTTTTGGGATATTACTAGCACTTGTTTTGCCATCCAGCTTGTCCTATTGCAAGAGGATTGTTAACACCACATCAGGGTTTTTATACTTTCCTTCGTTAAATAAGATTTGGTTCAGGTGATCACCAAATCAGAAGCACATTCAGGCTGAGTTCACACGTGGCGTTTTTTTCGCGTTTCCGCGGCGGTTTTAACCGCGCGATTTTGCCGCGAAAACGCGAAAAATAAGCATCCCATGCATTCCTATGGGATTCCGCAATGCTGTGCTAATGCTGCGGTTTTTACCGCGGCGGAATCGCTTTGTGGTAAAAACCGCAGCATGCTCATTAATTTGCGGAATCGCGGCGATCCCGCACCCATAGGAATGCATTGTTCCGCTTATTTCCCGCATGTGGCTGTGCACACCATGCAGAAAGTAAGCAGAACAATTGCGGATGGTACCCAAGGTCCGGAGGAGAGGAGACTGTCCTCCGGGCTTTGGGTACCATATCCCTGTAAAAAATAGAATTTAAAAATAAAAAATATTGTTATTCTCACCCTCCGGCATCCCGCGCAGCCTTCCCGCTTCTCTTCACGCTCTCGTTCCCAGTAGTCCTTTGCGAAAATGCTCGCGATGACGTCCCTTCTCGCGGGATCGCGAAGTCTCGCGGTCATTCGCGCGACGTCATCGCGAATTACCGCAAGACGTCGCGATCCGGCGAGAACTGACGTCATTGCGGGCATTTTCGCAAAGGATTACTGGGAACGGATGCGCGGGACGTCGGAGGGTGAGAATGACACTATTTTTTATTTTTTTTTACATTCTATCTTTTACTACTGATGCCGCATAGGTGGCCTCAGTAGTAAAAAGTTGGTCACACTCGTCAAACACTATGTTTGACGAGTGTGACCAACCTGTCAATCAGTTCTCCAAGCGATGCTACAGATCGCTTGGAAAACGCTAGCATTTTGCAAGCTAAATACGCTTGCAAAATGCTAGTTTTTCCGCGGAAAATCGCGGGAATTTAAAATGCGATTTTCCCGCGGACTGGAATTCCGGAATTCTCGCGGTAATTTCCGCGAGAGTTCCGGTACGTGTGCACTTAGCCTCAGTAGAATGAGGTGTACTCTGGTTGAAATTCAACTGACACTGGAATGGAATTCCAGACATGTAGAGAAGCTGATTTTTATAAAACTGTGCAGTGGTCTCTTAATTTTTACCAGAGCTGTATATTAGGAAGCACTCCATTGGTGCAACCTGTGCAGGCACACAGAGGCTTAAGAGATAAGGGGCCCATTTCCACCTTCAAAGCATATGGAATTGTCCTTTACAATGAATTATTGGACTGCAAAGGGCCCATATGTTGTTCTTGCACAGGGGCACTGTTCTGTCTTTGCCCTCCATTTCTAGGAAAGTAAAAACTTCTACCGTGCTGGCATTTTTGCATAACTTCCATAAGGTTTGCTCTTTAATACAGGACACCTTGCACGGACACTATTTCAGTAGATGATTATGCCTATACAGTGGGGAAAAAAAGTATTTAGTCAGTCAGCAATAGTGCAAGTTCCACCACTTAAAAAGATGAGAGGCGTCTGTAATTTACATCATAGGTAGACCTCAACTATGGGAGACAAACTGAGAAAAAAAAATCCAGAAAATCACATTGTCTGTTTTTTTTTTCATTTTATTTGCATATTATGGTGGAAAATAAGTATTTGGTCAGAAACAAAATTTCATCTCAATACTTTGTGATATATCCTTTGTTGGCAATGACAGAGGTCAAACGTTTTCTGTAAGTCTTCACAAGGTTGCCACACACTGTTGTTGGTATGTTGGCCCATTCCTCCATGCAGATCTCCTCTAGAGCAGTGATGTTTTTGGCTTTTCGCTTGGCAACACGGAATTTCAACTCCCTCCAAAGGTTTTCTATAGGGTTGAGATCTGGAGACTGGCTAGGCCACTCCAGGACCTTGAAATGCTTCTTACGAAGCCACTCCTTCGTTGCCCTGGCGGTGTGCTTTGGATCATTTTCATGTTGAAAGACCCAGCCACGTTTCATCTTCAATGCCCTTGCTGATGGAAGGAGGTTTGCACTCAAAATCTCACGATACATGGCCCCATTCATTCTTTCATGTACCCGGATCAGTCATCCTGGCCCCTTTGCAGAGAAACAGCCCCAAAGCATGATGTTTCCACCACCATGCTTTACAGTAGGTATGGTGTTTGATGGATGCAACTCAGTATTCTTTTTCCTCCAAACACAACAAGTTCCAGTTTGGTTTCATCAGACCATAGGACATTCTCCCAAAACTCCTCTGGTTCATCCAAATGCTCTCTAGCAAACTTCAGACGGGCCCGGACATGTACAGGCTTAAGCAGTGGGACACGTCTGGCACTGCAGGATCTGAGTCCATGGTGGCGTAGCGTGTTACTTATGGTAGGCCTTGTTACATTGGTCCCAGCTCTCTGCAGTTCATTCACTAGGTCCCCCCGCGTGGTTCTGGGATTTTTGCTCACCGTTCTTGTGATCATTCTGACCCCACGGGGTGGGATTTTGCGTGGAGCACCAGATCGAGGGAGATTATCTGTGGTCTTGTATGTCTTCCATTTTCTAATTATTGCTCCCACAGTTGATTTCTTCACTCCAAGCTGGTTGGCTATTGCAGATTCAGTCTTCCCAGCCTGGTGCAGGGCTACAATTTTGTTTCTGGTGTCCTTTGACAGCTCTTTGGTCTTCATCATAGTGGAGTTTGGAGTCAGACTGTATGAGGGTGTGCACAGGTGTCTTTTTATACTGATAACAAGTTTAAACAGGTGCCATTACTACAGGTAATGAGTGGAGGAAAGAGGAGACTCTTAAAGAAGAAGTTACAGGTCTGTGAGAGCCAGAAATCTTGATTGCTTGTTTCTGACCAAATACTTTCCACCATAATATGCAAATAAAATGAAAAAAAAACAGACAATGTGATTTTCTGGATTTTTTTTTCTCAGTTTGTCTCCCATAGTTGAGGTCTACCTATGATGTAAATTACAGACGCCTCTCATCTTTTTAAGTGGTGGAACTTGCACTATTGCTGACTGACTAAATACTTTTTTTCCCCACTGTATCTATAACTAAGGAGGTTGCATATACTTAGTTTTACATTACACAGTCAAACAGTTTCTGAAAATGGCAGCATGGCTTGCTTTAGGCTATGTGCGCATGTTGCAGATTTGCTTGTGTAAAATTCTGCGTGGTTTCTGCCTCTCTTGGCAGAAAAAGCAGCTGAAAATCCGAGCGGTTTTTATGAGGATTTGATGCGTTTTTGATGTGGATTTTCATGCTGATTTGTATGCGTTTTTGCAAGCTAAATAAAGATATTTCCTTGTTCAACCTCTTCTTTTTCATTCTCCATTGAAGACCTTAATATCATTACATACCATGTTCAAATATAATGATTACACACACAAAGCAAATGTCAGTGAATGTATTATATACAGGGTGGGCCATTTATATGGATACACCTAAATTAAATGGGAATGGTTGGTGATATCAGCTTCCTTTTTGTGAACATTAGTATATGGGAGGGGGGAAACTTGTCAAGATGGGTGGTGACCATGGCGGCCATTTTGAAGTCTGTCATTTTGGATTCAACTTTATTTTTCTCAATGGGAAGAGGGTCATGTGACACATGAAACTTATTGAGAATTTCACAAGAAAAACAATGGTGTGCGTGGTTTTAACATAACTTTATTCTTTCATGAGTTATTTACAAGTTTATGACCACTTAAAAAATGTGTTCAAAGTGCTGTCATTCATTATGACATTTATCTGTCTGTATCATTGTGGTACTTAGGTGTGCATATCTTCAAATTGAATATCTATTTATTCTGTGTAGGAGTTTGTTGTTCCCCTTTAGCACCATATATGGTCCCTATGTGATAAATCCCTGCTGTACCAGTTTGGGGGTGTTGATATGATTATACGGTGTTTTGCTGAGATCTGGATACAGACAGCCTGTGTCCCTTATTATTATTAGTGACTACTGCATTAATATTGATTTTTTATTTTTTTATATTTATGCTGTGTGCAGTTGTTTGGACTGTCTCTTTTCCTTACATACCTATATATAAAGTGCTTATGCGTGATTCCCATGCAATAACATTTTGCTCTCACCCATGACCATTGAACACTTATTTAACAGTGTATACAGGCCATCTGGCTTTCTGTTTCTAACTATCATCTTATAGAGTGAAATAGGAGAGGAGGGACAGCCATCGGACGAGCGGGGGCGCCATTCTCGTGATCTTAGGGTGCAAACCTCTGCATCTAGGTTGGCGATCAGATAGTTGTGAATCTAGGGTCAGATCACCTGTCTATGCACTTCGGCTGAGGTGAGACTGATGTTCTTGTTGAGCACCTTAATATCACTGATTCAGGGATAGAGACACCTTTTTGGTGCTAAGGGTTTTTTTTTCAATTTTTTGAGGTATTTGTTTTAAGGGCTAATGTCTGTGTCTGTATAATCTTTAGCAGAGTCGGTTATTTAGCCAGATGTCTTTTCACTGGCAACAATCTTAGGCTAGTGGGTGCAATATCGTTTACCCCTAGTAACAAAAAATTTTTTTTTAGCCCAATGGTCTATACATTTTTCATGCATTTAGGCATTCCAAGTTAGGGGTTATATATTACTGATTTTATTGCACTTAATAAAAGTTATATTTTAATAGGGTTTTTTTGTGTAAGAAGTGAAGTAATTAGCTATAAAAACTGAATGTTATCTAAGTAAGCAAGTTATTTGTCTTCCTGTGAATGATCTTGTGTCATTAACAATGCCAGTGAATGCATCTGTAAAGTATTACCTGATATTATTAGAGACCCCACTCATCTAATACAGAATAATATTACAGTAATCGTGTGTCAAGGAGAGCACTGCCTGGACCTAACAGTTTATCTTTTCTTGTCAATTAATTTTTCTGTTCTGAATTTATTTTCCTTTAGGCTTTTAAATTGCAGTATTCAAAGCTGTTTGCAATACTTAAATACCAGATTAGCAAACAAAAGATAGGGATTATGTTGCATAATTACGGCCTCCTGCCATATGGCTTCATTAAATAATCTGACCAGACTGCTTGTTATGAAGCAATTTGAGCCAGGGATAACTGGATATAACCTTTCTTACAGCAATAGATTTCTGTACAGTAGCACTACTGAGCAGTGCTATTGTGTTACTCCTGACGCATTGCCCTCTGGACATTGTAGCCCTACATTTCACTCTAACACACTGTGCCCTGGCTGATCAGGCAGTATATTAATATTTATTTCATCTTACACTTGGTTATCAGTGATCTAGATAGTAGGATAATAGGATATTGTTTTAATTATTGTTATAACAACTACAGTAATAAATCTGTGCTATCTCTGTAATAAAGGTTTTTAGTATGTGTCTTTTGTAGGAATTTAACCTTAATTGTCACAACACAGCTATTGGGTGACCCGGTACCTGGGATTCTTTCCCTGTCCCTAACACTATGGAGTTCCCTAGATCACCCTACTCCCCTGGATACTTCCGAAGGTGAAGATGCCGGTGCCTTCACCCTTGCCTTATCTCCTGAGTTAGCCCTCGTTCTCTCCTCTCAGCTAGAGGCGCTACTGTGCACTGTAGTACACCAACCCAACAAACAAGGCAACAAAAACAAGGGTTAACAGAAAACTCCAGACATACAAACAAAATATTCACTTACATATAACAGAGGAATGCACCATGGTGAGAAGGTATGGGAAAGAAGCAAAATAGAGAAGGATAAGGAATTACCATGCATACAACCAAACAACAGTCACTAATAACTACTCCAACTCTCCTTCTCATAAGAACTCCTCTCCTTCTGTTAGCCATGCGGCAATGAAGCTTGCTCTGACAAGGATTTGTATCAGAGTCCAGATTATAAAGGGAAAAAGTGTGGCTAACTGAGCTCAACTGTGAGCACAGGGATTTCCAACTTGGCCGACTAACCCCTATTATGCCAAAAGGAATAAACACATTTAAAATGAAGGAGAAGTGCTTCTTGTCAGCACCGGAGTAGGAGCAATCAGACACTGCGGTCTTCTGGCTCCACACTGTTGTGGTAACCCCGTGACATTAATATAATTTGCATTATAGACTGTGCAAAGTGGGCCATCACTTGTGGGCATCCCAACGGCTTTATTCTGTGGGTTAAAGGTTTACAAAGGCCCAATCGTCAAGGCATTTCTATAGGCATCACTAATACACCAGGCTGCTATTCAGAGGAAACTACACTTTAGGCCACATTCTGTATTTGGTCATTATTTTATATCAGTTTTTGTAAGCCAAAAATAGGTGAAAAATACAGAAGTGGTGCAAATGTTCCTATTACACTCTTCTTCTGATTGTTCCTCTCTTGATTTTGGCTTACAAACACTGATGTAAAATACTGACCAAATACTGAACGTGTGAACGTGGCATTACAGCACATTTCTAAAAGTTGTCATTCTGGCCTTAAAATTATTTTGCATTTCCTAAATCTTAATAAATGATTACTGGTGTGAGGGCCTGGACAAAGTTAGCAAGGACCATGAAATTCAGATTACTCCTTACTTACACATATTTATCTGTTAAGTCTACCAAAAAATGATACCTAAAGCATGCAACCCATAATGTTAGGGGTTTTTTACTTGTTGCAAAATGGAAAAACATTTTTTTTTATAAGGAATGAAAATTCTAAAATATGGGATCACAAACAATGCTGATCTGATCACATGGAGCTCTACATTGAGCAGAAAGCTATGTTCTGTGGGTGGATTGAAATGTAGCTCAGAATCTAAGGTGTTTTTATTTCCAATGTGTGTAATACAGACACATTCCTTTGCTGATCCTCATGTCAGAGGAACTGAACGCAGAAGCAATAAATCAGGCCTGCCAAGAGACACATGACTCAGTTGTAGTGTCAGGCATTTACATAATATCAAGACTGCTCCTGAAAATTGGGTCATTCACAACAAAAGGGATTCCAGGAGAAGATACTGGTTGGAAGTACAAGCCTGGTGTTCAGTTTTATAAAATGGCATTCTGGCATTAACATGTCATCATTTGTTAAATGCTAACTATATAATTAGGAGTGTGGTTAGTAGTCCATGCCTAGGCAGAATAACATTCTGAAACAAGTGAAACTAGATGGGCATTTCCTGAAGGAAATACATGGTGCTTGAACAGCGCTGCCAGCTTTACAGCAGTATATCAGGTGTCGACTGTAAGAAAGTAAAGTTAGAATATGAATGTTGTGTATAGCCATTTTGGCATATTAGGCACCTCAGTAGCCACTTTGGCCACTTGGTAGCCACTTTGGCACATTCGGCACCTCTGTAGCAACTTTGGCCACTTGGTAGCCACTTTGGCCACTGGGTAGCCACTTTGGCACATTCGGCACCTCGGTAGTCACTTTGGCCACTTGGTAGCCACTTTGGCACATTCGGCACCTCAGTAGCCACTTTGGCCACTTGGTAGCCACTTTGGCACATTCAGCACCTCTGTAGCAACTTTGGCCACTTGGTAGCCACTTTGGCACATTCGGCATCTCAGTAGCCACTTTGGCCACTTGGTAGCCACTTTGGCACATTCAGCCCCTCGTAGCCATTTTGGCCACTTGGTAGCCACTTTGGCACATTCAGCCCCTCGGTAGCCACTTTGGCCACTTGGTAGCCACTTTGGCACATTCGGCACCTCGGTAGCCACTTTGGCCACTTGGTAGCCACTTTGACCACGTGGTAGCCACTTTAGCACATTTGTCACCTTGGTAGCCACTTTGGCCACTTGGTAGCCACTTTGGCACATTCGGCACCTCGGTAGCCACGTTGGCCACTTGGTAGCCACTTTGGCACATTCGGCACCTCGGTAGCCACTTTGGCCACTTGGTAGCCACTTTGGCACATTCGGCACCTCTGTAGCCACTTTGGCCACTTGGTAGCCTCTTTGGCCACTTGGTAGCCACTTTGGCACATTCGGCCCCTCAGTAGCAACTTTGGCCACTTGGTAGCCACTTTATCCATGTTGACACATGCTGCCACTTTGCTTCTGGGGCCACTTTGGCACTCCAGGCCCCTCAGGGGCCACTTTGGCACACTGGGCTTCTAAAGCCACTTTGGCGTCCGACTGCAGTGATGGCGAACCTTGGCACTCCAGCTGTTGGAGAACTACAACTCCCAGCATGCCTCAACTGCTGCCTCAACTGCTGCAGGTTGCAAGGACATGCTGGGAGTTGTAGTTTTACAACAGCTGGACTGCCAAGGTTAGCCATCACTGGGTGGGGCTTTTCAGAAGCCATTGGCGCGCTGCGCCTTTAAGACCTTGAATCAGCGATCTGTCAGCTTGCAAATCTATTTTAAAGATAAGACATTACAGTCTGATAAACACTTGAAATCTCATTATTGAATTGAGTAAAAGGCAACAGAGAGAAACACGAAAATGTATAATGCAGTTACATGAAAATTGGGGCTAATTGAAATGACAAAATATTCCATGTACCACCATATAATACCTCTACCATGTGACCAAAGAGAATACTTCCACAGAGTACCTCGACATTTTCTTGCAGTGTTTTTCATTCCTGAAAGCACTTGTTTGGCCATCAGCTGTCTCCCTCGATTCCACCATGTATGTGACCAATAATTGTTCATGTGTTTTTTGGATGCGCAGAGAAGAGAAAAGCACTGGCACAAACCTCTCACTGCAGCTTATATCCTCTGAAAAAAAATCTGGAAGCCTCCATACACATCAGATGGTTAGTAGGTTCAGCCATCATTTATCTAATATGTGTGTGAACCTTAACATTCCAGCCGCTGGGTATTCTCTGCAATGACATTCTCGACACAACAATATTATGAAAACAGCAGAGGCAAAAAAAAAAAAGAATGGAGAAAAACGGAGAAGTAAAATTAATAATGTGCTGCTTCCTGGTACATGCCCCTAAAACTTTCACAGTGCGAAAAAATACCTACCCTGAAAATGAGACCCAAGTCGCCATCCATCTTCTACGGATTTTCATCATTTCTATATTAAATATAGATTAATATTTGAGAAGTTAAAATGTCCTACAAGGGGGAATTATTTCAGAAAATTATAAATGAGAGAATCCCATTTTTAGGAATTTATGGAACCTGGTGATGGCAATTTGCGATTCACATGAATTGTTAAAAGTGGCAAAAGCCATTTTACACATTGCAGAAGATTGCATCAGCCAGACAAGGGTCTAGAAAGGCCGTACGGGGCCCCTGACCTTCAATGGAGGCCGTCATGATGGGGTTAATGTGGGAATATAGGGAGCATTATGGGTTTATGAGGAGTTTGGGGTTAATATAAGAGCAAGGGTGTTGTAAGGGTGTTAGCTCCTGGGAGTAGGAGGGTTCAGAGGTGGGGCACAGGAGCACTACATAGGGGATCAGCCATATTGCAGGGGCAGCCATTCCACGTGGATCCCTGCGACACTAAGAAGCTCCAGGTTACCTGTCATGGACGTGGAGGCCTTGCTGCAGACACTGCGGGATGCGGCGGGCATGCAGGACACACAATGGTTGCAACAGTCAGTGAGCAGCCTTCTCCAGGGTGTGGCGACAAATGCTGCACAGATTCCCACTGACGGGCAGCGGCCGCGGAGATCCAGGCCTCCGGCGCGCTTAAGCCCTGAAGTCACCACCCGGGCCTGGCACTGCAATAGGGGGCCCTGGGGGGCCCCTCCAGCTGGAGGCATGGGCAGCAGGTCGGCACTGACGCACGGAGGAGCTGGAAGGAATCCAGCTACATGGCGGGGCCTGCAACAGGGGGAGGTATCGCTCTCCCCCTCGTCTGAGTCAACACGCAGGGTGTCGGGAGCAGGAGCGGCAGGCACAGGGGCGGCTGACGGTCCTGCTCGGCGCAGAGGTACAGGAGAAGCAAGGAGGCGGGGGCCCTATAACCAGGCCCCTCAGCATCGGGATTACTGCGGGCAGCAGTCGGCCGGCCCAGCCATGAGCACTCTGCCTGGGGCAGAGCATGACGTAGCAGGATCGTTCACCGCAGGGCCGGAGGTGATGTCTGCGGTCTAAGGGGGGCCGTCTAGTGCTTCTGATGGTGGTGCAGACAGCCTGTCACGAGGCTCACAGGACGCTGGCATGAGACATGGAGAAGCAACAGCGACAGCACCTGTGGTCCCTGCACGGATGGCTGGCACAGGTTGGGGTACCAGTCGGCTGTCTGTGGGGCAGGGAGACCCGGGAGCTAATGAAGAATTTGCTAAGCAGAGCAGAGGCGGTTCAAGGACAACAGCTGCAGGATCCTGGATCTTCGGCTGCCGCGTTCACAGCCCCTGGGCAGCTAGGTGAGAGCGAGCAACTAATTTCTTTTAACCCTCTGTTAGCTTCACAAGGGAATAGGAATCAGGATGTGTTTTTTGAGGGAGTTAGCGGGGGTTTGGCGTTAATTATGCATGGGCTCACAGATTTAGCTAAGTTGTCGGGGCCCGGAGGTTTGCAGGGAGGGCTGTCACCGTCCACTGTCTGGATGGGAAATGTTAGGGAGACTTTAGGGGTTGGGGCTTTATCAGGTGGGGTTGAAGGAGGCAGTAGCATCCCTCGGGATAGGGTGCCGGCTCCTGAGGAGGGAGCCACTGGGTTGCCCGTGGGTAATACACCATCGGTTGATATAGCATTGTCAGGCGGGGGTGGCAAAAAAGAAAAGGAAGATACAATGCACCTGGACGATTCAACGAGAGAAGAGGTCTATGTGTGTTTTGAGGGACCACTTGGTGCACATTTGAAGCAGGAGGTTAGAGAGAAGATATGGAAAGGGGATTATATTGAAATATTTTCTTTATTAACCCTAGAACGCTTTAATTTATATAGGTTGAGGAGGGAGGATTCTAAGAAGGAAAATGAGGAGAGGAGGAGGTATCGGTTAATTCCCAGAACCTTCTCTAATTGGTTACAAGCATTCCCTATTTTAGCTAGCATGATTGGTGAGAAGGCCCCTGAAAATTGTTCAGGACTTTTCTGTTACATGGACGCGATCGGTGAGGCATATCGGGTTTATGGCGGTCAGGGCTGGTTAAGGTACAACGAGCATTTCAGGCAGCGGAAGGCAGTTTGGCCTAGCATTCGTTGGGATCACAAGGACATAGCTCTCTGGATGAGGGTTATGGTTCCGTCTAGGATGGGTCAGGGTAATCAGCCTTTTCCAGAGGGGCACTGGGGGTCCGGGACAGTCAGGACACTCAGTGGCTATGCAGAGAGGACTGTACTTCGCTGTTATAAACAGGTCACCGAGGAGGATGGCAGGAATAGGCTAGGCCACCAGGAAACCAGAAAAGTTGGTAACTTAGCGGATTGCAGACCCCTAATCCTAACAACACAACTAACAGTAGCCATGGAGCGTACCTACGATGCCCTAGATGCCTCGACACAGCCGAAGAACTAACTAGGCCTAAAGCAAGAAAGGTGAAATCCAAACTGCCCCGGAGTAGAACCCCAAAGACAAGAGACAAGATGAAACACAACCGCAGGCAGAAAATAGACTGAGCAAATAATGGGGCCCGAACTGACTAGACAGGATAGGAAAGGAAAGACACTGTCTGCAATCACGCAAAAACCCTAAAAAATCCAACACGTCTGATGTACCAAAAAACACTGAGGTCTCACAACCTCGCCCCCACTATATCAGCATTCTGGTATGAACTGGCAGCAAAGCAAAAGAGACTAATATAACAGGGGACTGAACAAACTGACACAAGCTGTAACATATGGAGCGGGGTCCAGCACTGCCCCCAGGGGGAGCACGCTGAACCCTCACAACAAGCAGAAAGAGGCAAAACCAGATCAGATGCAAAGGATTAGCAAGTGAACAACTTAACTGAAAAATGCAGGATCAGGGCAGGAGACATCAGACCTCAGAATGCACAGGAAACCCGCTGTTTACCTTGGTAACCAGCTCCCTGCATCAGCGTGCTGGTAACTAAGGTACAGAGCGATGCGCCCACTCGTTGTCGCTGGTGCTGATCGCTGGTGAAGCTGCCTGTTTGGCAGCTCATCAGTGATCATGTAGCGACACACCAGCGATCCTGACAAGTTCATATCGTTGTCGGGATCGCTGGTGAGTCGCTGTGTGTGACGGGGCCCTAAGTCCTTTCTGGTGGTTGAGGTGCTGAAAGGATGGAGGAAGGGGTGGAGAGTGGAAGATAAGAGGCAGCCAGTTTCGTATGAGGTATTATTAGTTTTGGGTAGTCAGCCACCAGTAGTGTGTTCGTTGCAGTGGGAGGTGGATTTATTTAGGGCGGCTTTTGCATTGGCCTTTTTTGGAGCTTTTCGCTTGGGGGAGTTGGTTAGCCTATCCAAATTTTAAAAAGGGGGCTTGTTGAGGGAAGATTTGGATGTTTATAGTGATAGAGTCGTGGTGTTTATTCGGTCTTCCAAAACAGATGTGGAGGGAAAGGGTTGTAAGGTGGTGTTGTTTGGAGTTATTGGTTCACCTTTGTGTCCAGTAGTTTGTGTAAGTGACTTTATGAGGTGGAGTGGCCGGTTGGATAACCCATTTTTAGTACACGAGGACGGTTCATTTTTATCACGTTTTCAATTTGTAGCAGTATTTAAATGTTGTTTGGAATTGGGGGGCATATCAGCAAAGGATTACAGTGGACACTCCTTTAGGATCGATGCGGCCACTGAGGTGGCCAGGAGGGGTTTAGGGGAGGAGATGGTGAAGAGGATTGGGCTGTGGGAATTGGCAAAGTTTAGGTCGTATATCCGCCCGAATTTAGTTTAAGGATGCGGTCTCTGGTTATTCCTGTGGTTTACAGAATGTTTTGTCAATTTTGTTTCAGGCAACGGTCAGCGGCTTTTTTGGATAATGGGACATTCTTTTGTTTTCTGGGCTGCGATACGGGCCGCGGTTCGTCCATACGGACGTCAGTTGGGTATCCCTCGAGAAATTGTGATTCTGCGTTGGATCGGTAAAAACGGGATGGTCTGGAGTCAATTTTTGCCCGAGTTTCACCATTTTGTGTGTTTGGATAGGGCGCTGTTATGATTGGGTCACCGAGGAGGAAAACAAAACCAAGCTAAGTCACAGAAAACCAGAGAGGTTGGTAACTATTGCAGACCCCTGATCCTAACCACACAATTAACAGCAGCCGTGGAGCGTACCTACGATGATTCTAGACGCCTCGTCACAGCCGGAGGACTAAATAAGCCTAAAGCAAGAAAAGGGGAAATCTAAAGTGCCCCAGAGCAGACTCCAAAGGAATAGACAGCCCCCACACATGTATTGACGGTGAAACAAGATGAAAGCACAAACACAGGTAGGAAAATAGGCTGAGCAATCGATGGGGCCAACACTAACTAGAAAGGACAGGAAAGGAAAGATACTGTCTGCAATCACGCCAAAAAAATACTGCAAAAAATGTCCAACACTTCTGATAGCAAAAAAAACCCTGAAGTCACTAGACTTCACCCACTATATCAGCACTCTGGCATATTCTGAGAACAGAGCAAAAAACTGAATAGACAAAACCAAATCAAATGTGAACATTAGCAGAGAAAACTTAGCTTGAGAAGACAGTAACTGAGCTGGAAACCAAGACCTCAGGAGGCAGGAAAAAAATCACCAGCTTGGGAATAGGGAGTCGGCTGTCTTAAATCCTGTCTGAGACTTCAGATGTCCAATCGTCGTCCTTATTATCAGGTAGCAGGTCTCTGTTAATTAGATCAGCTTCATTACCTCCTGCCACCACCAGAGGGAGCCCGGAAAGAGAACTCACAATTCCTCTGTCAGCACAAACAGTTCCCTGACCAGAAACCAGAGGCAGACCAGAAAATGAGTTCACAACAGGGTGCCAGATGTTGTTGTTTTACATCTTGGTGTGAATGATTTGGGCAAAAGGCCTTGCAGGGAATTGATCAAGGACATCAAGTTCGATTTGCTGAGGCTGTGGGTGATGTATCCGAAGCTTTTGTTGTTTGGTCAGACATCATCCCTAGGAGGGTCTGGCAGGGGGCCCGCTCAGTTGAAGGGGTGAATAGAGCGAGGATTAAGGTAAATAGTGCAGTGTCGCATTTTATGGCGAGGAATGGGGCAGTGGTGGTACACCATTTGGATTTGGAATCGGGAGTTGGAGAATTTTGGAGATCTGATGGTGTTCATTTGAATGCTGTCGGCACCGACATGTGGTGCCTGGCCATACAAGAGGGTATCGAAACAAGTCTGAGAGTTTGGAGGGACATAAATGTCTAAGGAGGTCAGAACATTTATGTTAGTGGCGTGGGAGGGAGGTCCTCGAAGATGGTGGAATTGGGGAATGGCGGACTGGAGGGGGGTGGATCTCAAGGGGTCCTGGACTCCCCCTGTGTGATTTTAAGTGGATGGGGCAATTAATCCCGTGGATTGGGATGACTAAGGGGCTTGTTAAGTGGTTGGATTTGGCCGGGTTTGGTTATTATTTGCCTCCGAGCTGGTGCATAGCGACTGGAGGTAAAACTAATCCTGGAGGCCAAAGTGGAATTTACATATCTGCAGTTGAAATATTTCGGGCTTCGAGGACCACCCCTCCTGGGAGGTTATTGTTAAACTGTTTGTAATTTATGCTTAATAAAAAGCTGCTGTGGCCATTTAATCCATTTGGTGTCTTGTGTTTTCTGTGAAAAAGGGGGAGGTTATCGGTTAAGAGATAATCTTTCAAAGAAACTAAGGAGTAGATGGGAGATTGGTAAGAAAGGCCCGCACGAATCACGTGTACCCCTTACGTCATGTACTCCTGTGGGTTGGGCTTCATAGGAGACAGCACTTGCACTTTATAGTTCTTTTTTACAATACAAAAATACTGTAAAATCAAAACCCAAAAAACATGGCAGCATTCCATCCCATCTGTAATCTTTTTCCACTTTTTAAGTATATTACATGTTATATTGAATGGTGTCTTTCAAAACTACAACTTGTCCTGTAAAAAACAAGTCCTCACACAGCTTATATCGATGGAAAAATAAAAACAGTTAAAGCTCTAGGAAAAAGGAGTAAAAAATGTAAGTGCAAATATGAAAAAAACATCCGGTCCTGAAGTGGTTAAACAACAGGACTGTATCAGATGTTCAATAAGTAGGAGTCAGGATCCTTGAAGTTGTAATCCATATGTCTGACTAATAGTTTAGGCTAAAGGCCCCTTTACATTTAACGATGCACCAGCGATCCCGACCACCGATATGACCCTGTCAGGATCGCTGGTGCATTGCTAAATGATCGCTAGTGAGCTTCCACACAGGAAGATCTCACAGCGATGCAGCAGCGATCCAGCGGACGATACTTACCTTTCAGATGCGGCAATCCTGATGTCCTCCATCCGCATCCACGCGTCGCTAGTCGGCGCCAGCAGGAAGCCCAGCAGGAAGCGCCCGACGAGAAATGGATCTGCGCGATATTGCACGATCAGCGATGGACAGCGGGGGAGCCGGTCGAAAGTAAGTATCACACATAGCGATATCGCTGCTGCGTCACCAAATCGGTGATGCTTTAGCGATATTGTTAGCAATATCGCTATGTGTAAAACCCCCTTTAGGGGTTTTGTCTGAGAAGAAGTGTAAGACTGGGATCAGACGACTGTTCTAAAACTCTGCATGGCGGACAAGTGCAGGCGCTGCTGTCTATTAGGTGGGGGTCACACATAACGCGGTGTAACGCAGTCTGTTAACGCTGCCATTCCATCCCAATATCGGGCGCGTTGCTAACTCACGCCATAATCGGCATGCACTAGCGATGTGCCATCATTCTGTGACAGACTCTGAGACGCGGGCTGCAGCGTCTGAGGCGCTGTCACCGCTAGCGCAGATGAAGCATCTGCGCTAGCGGTATAGCATAACGCGATCGCGTTATGCTATAGCGTTAATGCAGCCCGTCAACGCTATGCGTTGAACGGGCTGCCTTAACGCAGTGTGAACCTGGCCTTACATACAATAGTCTGGTCTGTAAATCTCACCACAACAGTGCATGCTGGCCAGGCCTATGTAGAAATTCAGCCATATGCACTGGCCCACTGGCAATACTGGGTCTGCGATCCCGGCTTATATTATATGCTTGTCTGAACAAGACAAATAGTTTTTAATTTTAGGGCATGACTAGCACATGTGGAAATATCAACCTGGCTCTGACAATTACTAATGTAGTCTGAAAAATTGTGATATTACCAAAATAAGAAAAAATAATAATATAAGCTGAAAATAAAAAGCATTAACAATACTGTTGGGTGCTAAAGCTGTTTGACAATGTATTCCTCTTCAGTATCAGAGTTAATACAATTCATGGTGTTACCTGCTTAGTACGTATTATAAATATATTGTACTGTCTGCTCAAAATACTGAATGATGTATGCTGGACTGACACGCTGACTATCTGGAGGGCAATGTTTAAATTGGGAGAGCAAGCATGGACTAAAGCTCCTCAGTTATTCTAGGGATAGAATATCCGAAAAGGTCACATATCTTCTGCTTGCTGTAGTTAGCTGTCTCATTCACAAATGTAATTATACACAAATACCGTGCATTTAGAACAACAAAGCAGTGTGACATATCAGAAATGCAGAAAAGGGATTACATCTTATAATCAGCTCTCCATGTCTAACAATGGCGGTGATATTTCTATATGCAGTAATAGCTCTGATCAGTAACGAGCACTGCACTATTAGCAATTGTGCATAGCTCTGTCACCAGAAATCCTTGGAGAAGGCATGTGCACAGCCATATTTGTTATTCATTTCTGTATTTGACAGACACTGCCTATGATCCTGGCACGTGCAATGTATTTCCAACAAGTGAAGAATCAGTGATGACAAATCACATTCTTCTATCCGAATTACTAATCACCAACGTGCCGTAGCTGTGCCCCTTCAGCCCTTCCATCACATCTTGAGAAAACAAATATCCTAAAATAAAAAGAAAAAAGTAAATTGCAAAAATTGCATGAAGGTACTAATAATAATAAGGGTATTTAGTAAACAAGAATGTACAAGCCATCCTGCCACGTCAAGGCAACCCTTGTGGGACAGTCCTAACTCTTGTATTTAAAACCTTTCCACTTGTCAAGTGACGTAAATGTGAACAAGGACCGAGGGACTGAACCACCAGTAATAGCATAGGCCAGACAGGATGGATTTTCCAACTCAGAAACAGGGCGTCACACCCTTATATGCACAGAAAGTACATTGAACTAAATGAGAAACTAGGTCTGAGCTGAAAAAGTAAATTAATGTGTATGCAAAATGTAAATGCATATAAACACATGCCCTTAACACAGAGAAAACCAAAAACAAAAAAAAATTTCCTAAAATAAAAAAGTAAAAAATAGCAAAAATTGCATGAAGGTAATAATAATAATAATAATAATAATAATAATAAAGGTATTTAGTAAACATAATTTTGTTTTTTTTTTTGTTTGTTTTTTTTTACTTTTTTATTTTAGGATTTTTGCTTTTTGCTTTCTCTGTTTAAAGGTCATGTGTTTATATGCATTTACATTTTGCATACACATTAATTTACTTTTTCAGCTCAGACCTAGGTTCTTTTCCTTCACATCTTGTAGAATAATTGGAATTTACAGTTGTGGCCAAAAGTATTGACACCCCTGCAATTCTGTCAGATAATACTTAGTTTCTTCCTGAAAATGATTGCAAAAACAAATTCTTTGGTATTATTATCTTCATTTAATTTGTCTTAAATGAAATAACACAAAAACAAAAGAGAATGAAGTAAAAAGCAAAACATTGATCATTTCACACAAAACTCCAAAAATGGGCCAGACAAAAGTATTTGCACCCTCAGCCTAATACTTGGTTGCACAACCTTTAGCCAAAATAACTGCGACCAACCGCTTCCGGTAACCATCAATGAGTTTCTTACAATGCTCTGCTGGAATTTTAGACCATTCTTCTTTGGCAAACTCCTCCAGGTCCCTGATATTTGAAGGGTGCCTTCTCCAAACTGCCATTTTTAGATCTCTCTACATTTGTTCTATGGGATTCAGGTCTGGACTCATTGCTGGCCACCTTAGAAGTCTCCAGTGCTTTCTCTCAAACCATTTTCTAGTGCTTTTTGAAGTGTGTTTTGGGTCATTGTCCTGCTGGAAGACCCATGACCTCTGAGGGAGACCCAGCTTTCTCACACTGGGCCCTACATTATGCTGCAAAATTTGTTGGTAGTCTTCAGACTTCATAATGCCATGCACACGGTCAAGCAGTCCAGTGCCAGAGGCAGCAAAGCAACCCCAAAACATCAGGGAACCTCCACCATGTTTGACTGTAGGGACCGTGTTCTTTTCTTTGAATGCCTATTTTTCTCCTGTAAACTCTATGTTGATGCCTTTGCCCAAAAAGCTCTACTTTTGTCTCATCTGACCAGAGAACATTCTTCCAAAACGTTTTAGGCTTTTTCAGGTAAGTTTTGGCAAACTCTAGCCTGGCTTTTTTATGTCTCGGGGTAAGAAATGGGGTCTTCCTGGGTCTCCTACCATACAGTCCCTTTTCATTCAGACACCGACGGATAGTACGGGTTGACACTGTTGTACCCTCGGACTACAGGGCAGCTTGAACTTGTTTGGATGTTAGTCGAGGTTCTTTATCCAACATCCGCACAATCTTGCATTGAAATCTCTTGTCAATTTTTCTTTTCCGTCCACATCTAGGGAGGTTAGCCACAGTGCCATGGGCTTTAAACTTCTTGATGACACTGCGCACGGTAGACACAGGAACATTCAGGTCTTTGGAGATGGACTTGTAGCCTTGAGATTGCTCATGCTTCCTCACAATTTGGTTTCTCAAGTCCTCAGACAGTTCTTTGGTCTTTCTTTTCTCCATGCTCAATGTGGTACACACAAGGACACAGGACAGAGGTTGAGTCAACTTTAATCCATGTAAACTGGCTGCAAGTGTGATTTAGTTATTGCCAACACCTGTTAGGTGCCACAGGTAAGTTACAGGTGCTGTTAATTACACAAATTAGAGAAGCATCACATGATTTTTCGAACAGTGCCAATACTTTTGTCCACCCTCTTTTTTTATGTTTGGTGTGGAATTATATCCAATTTGGCTTTAGGACAATTCTTTTTGTGTTTTTTCATTTAAGACAAATTAAATGAAGATAATAGTACCAAAGAATTTGTATTTGCAATCATTTTCAGGAAGAAACTGAGTATTATCTGACAGAATTGCAGGGGTGTCAATACTTTGGCCTCAACTGTAGGAAGTAAACACATTTCCCTGAGTCCAATGTGCCACCAATGTATTATGTGTTACAGGCAAACTTCTCCAACAGCTACTGGAAAAAAGCAACTTTACTAAGGAAAATAAATCCATTTTACTTCTTTCTACAGCATTAAAACTGGCAAGCGACAGTGCCGATAGTGCATGCTGTTTTACCCTGTTATCTGTAGTTTTCTGATATCAAACCCATACTGAGGTTGTTAATGCTTTAGTCTATGTGGCTGATTACCAAAGGTATAGAGGAAAAGCAGTAATTATCACAGCATGAAAACAATGCACAGTCTTTTGTTATTCTTTCTGTGTAGGTGGCTATTGTCTGCCTGATGTTCTGGGGTGTTTTGGATGTTTCCGCGATTGCATGGAAATCATACAGTAAAGTCTGTTTAAGAGATTTTTGGGGGCTGGACAATATATTCTGTAAAGGTACTGTCACACTTAGCGATGTACCAGCGATCCCGACCAGCGATATGACGCGGTCAGGATCGCTGGTACATCGCTAAGTGGTCGCTAGTGAGCTGCCACACAGGCAGATCTCACCAGCAACATCGCTGGGGACGGGGGTCACTACTTACCTGTCACACTTGGCGATCCTGCGACCTCCCGCCCGGCTCCACGCTCGTCTCTCCACAGGAAGCGCCGCAGGAAGCTGACGACGAGAAGCGGTCCTGGACGTTCTCGCGCGATCAGCGATAACCAGCGGGGGAGCCGGTCGTAGGTAAGTATCAGACACAGCGATGTCGCTAGCAATATCGCTGTAACGTCACAAGTTATAGCGATATTGCTAGCGATATCGCTTAGTGTGACAGTACCTTAACACTGCGATCATATCTGTAAGTATATTATCGAAATTATGAATGATGCAGTACATAGCTACAGGTTGAAAAGGGTTTCCCCTTTCAGGAAATGATGGCCACTAGGCACAGACTGTTATAAAAAAAAACAAATTGCGCTTTACACACCACTGAGTTTTTGGCACTGCTTCCAGGGTCCAGCATTGACTTCTGATGATGTGATGTCAGCACCACAGCCAACACCGGACATTGGAAGTAGCATCGGAGACTTTGCCCTGGACCTGGGGATTACAAGTAAAGCTTGGTTTGTTTTTATTTATAGCAAATTGTGCAACACCTTTAAAGGGGTTGTCCGATCATGTGTGAAGCAAGGGCGCAGCCATCTAGTGGATGTGGCCTCGCTCCATACACATGTCTGGAGCGAGGCAGTGCCCACTAGATTGCTTCTGCCCGAGAGTATGCATAGCGCATACATCACTGCCGTTCCCGGCTCAGAAACTGGCAAATCCTCGCAGCTCGCAGTGCATGCGCTGGGGGGATTCACAAGTCTTCAGTCACACAGAGTGACTGCAGACTTTTCATTTTAGACTGGAAAACCCCTTTAATGCTAGGAATCACCTTTGACATTTTTCTTTGTCATGAAAACAAGGTAAAGATCTCTTTGAGGATTACTGAGACTCCTCTGCCCAATGGTTACAAGAGTGGTGCAGTAATTCCGTAAATCCATAGCTTGAAGTTATGTTGAGGACAATGTGTTATTCTAATGAATTTGGGAAGCAATGCTGACAATCCACTTTCTCCTGAGCCCATAGACTGCAAATGTTGCTAGCAGAAGATGTAGTGCTGATGATCAACAGTTCACATAATATAACAAGCACTATGTGTTTATCTGAAAAAAAAAAAGAAACAAAGCAAACGCACATTATGTGAATGACTGGAGCTAAGCAGATGCTAGAATGTCCATTAGAGATACTTTATCTGATTAGGATCACTAATGGAATGGATAAGCCAGACTTTCCTCAAAAGGAGATCTGCTCCACATCACTAATTCTTGTCAATATAGACATACCATTTACAAAGGTACAGGCCCGGCTGCTGTTAACCCACTCAGCAGTTCTTGAAGGAAAGATTTGTACTGCAATTAGTTAAAGTGTATTACATTCATGTGCTACCTCCTCCTCCCCTGATGGAGAAGACATGCATTGTATTGATTTTCTACACACAATATGACAGGGCCCAGTCAAAAGTATAACTTCAACCTTCTGAATTTCAATGTAAAACCTTTTTTAGGACTCTACAGTGATGGCCAAATATTTTGAGATTGGCACAAAGTTTGCTGCTTCAGTATTTTTAGATCCTTTCGTCAGATGTTTCTGTGATAAGAACTTAATCTTTTATTGACAAATAGATCAAGTTTAAAACTCAGTATTAACAGGGTTGACTGTTCCCCCTTATTTTCAAGATATTTTTTATGTTTTCTGCGATTAGCCTTAGCATGCTAGATCTCAACTTCTGGGTCAAATTCTGTCCAATGGCAACCCATTCTTGTCTAATTAGTTGTTTGAGATATCACAATGTATTTTAGTTTGTCCACCCGCTCTTTGAGGATTGATGACATGTTCTCAATGGGATTGAGATCTGAGGAGTTTCTATGGCCAGGACTCAAAATTTCAATGTTTTGTTAGGGCAAAATCTTAGTTTCACTTTCGCCTTGTGACATGGTGCTCCATCATGCTGGAAATTGTTCATCATCAAATTGCTTCTGGATCGTTGGTAGAAGTTGCTTTTGGAGAATGTTTATATACCATTCTTTATTCATGGCAATGATCTTAGACAAAACAGAGAGAGAGAGCCCACTCCCTTGCACGAAAAGTAGCCCCACACATGAAGGATCTTAGGATGCTTTACTGTTGGCATGGCACAGGATTCTTGGCAGCCCCCACCTTTTTTTCTCTGAGAAGTTATACTTCCAGATTTTCCAGTCTGAAGGAAGCTTCATCAGAAAACAAACTTCATTTCAGGAGTCCAATTCCTGCACATCTTCCAGAATGTCAGTCTGTTCTTGTTGTTTTTCTTGGAGAGAAAAGTGGCTTCTTTGCTGCATTTCTTGACACCAGGTCAATCTCTAAAAGCCTTTGCCTTACTGTGTGTACATATTCATTGACACCTGCCTGCTGCCATTACTAAGCAAGTTTCGCACTATTGTTGAATGAATTCCATAGTTGAATCCTCTTTAGGAGACAGATTTTTCACAGCAATTATACTTCTCTGTTTGAATGTATTGATGATGCGATGAATAGTTGATATAGGGTCAACTTACTAGCAGCAATGTCCTTGCCTGTAAAGTCATTTTGATGCAAAACAATAATGACTGCATGTGTTTCCCTTGAGGTAACTATGGTTAAGAAGACCATGATTTCAAGCAATAGCTAGTTTTTAAAGCAGTCTGCTCTTATAATTCAATCAGCTTGACAAAGCAGTCTGCTCTTACAATTCTATCAGCATGACAAAGAGATATCAAATGTCATGTGCTCATTATCCCCTTTATCCCCCAAGCCTGTTTGCACCTTCATAACAAGTACAAATTTTACATTTCTGACCAGTGTCACTTTATGAGGTAATAACTCTGGAAAGTTTCAACAGATCCCACTGATTCTGAGACTGGTTTTTTTTTGTGACATATTGTACTTCATCATAGTGGTAAAATTTATTCAATATGGCTTGCGTTTACTTGTTAATGAAATGGAAATTTGATGAAAATTTAGCAATTTTCAAACTTTTTATTTCTGTGCCCTTAAATCAGAGTTATGTCACATACAATAATTCATAACTAACAATTTTTGGAGTATAATTTTTTTGTTTGGAATTTGTAAATGTTAAAAGTTGACCAGCAATTTCTAATTTTTCCCACAAAGTTTACAAAACCATTTTTTTAAGGTCCACATCACATTTCAAGTGACTTTGAGGTGCTCTTATGACAGAAAATACCCAAAAGTGACACCATTCTAAAAACTGTACCCTTCACAGTACTCAAAACCACATTCAGGAAGTTTATTAACCCTTCAGGTGCTTCACAGGAATTAATTGAATGTGGAACGAAAAAATAAACATAAGTTTTTTTTCACAAAAATGTTACTTTAGACCCAATTTTTTTTACCTTCACAAGGGTAGCTGGAAAAAATGGACCCCAAAATTTGTTGTGCAATTTTTTCTGAGCACACTGATAGCCCAAATGTGGGGGAAAATAACTGTTTGGGCGCATGGCAGGGCTAGGAAGGGAAGGAGTGCTATTTGACTTTTTGTAATCCATTTCGCATTTGAAGGGCCCCTGATATGCCTAAACAGTAGAACCCCCCCCACAAGTGACACCATTCTGGAAACTAGACCCCTCAGGGTGTGTGTTGAGCATCTTGAACCACCAGGTTCTTTATAGAAGTTTATGACATTGAGCCATAAAAATAAAAAAAATCACATTTTCCCACAAAAATATTTTTTTGCCCCAAATTTTTCATTTCCATAAGGGAAAAATTACACTGTAAAATTTGTTACACTCCGCAATATCTAAATTACACTAAATGCCACAAAAAATAAATTAAATGGCACAAGGAATGTATATCACAAAATATTTACAATTTTTATTCACAATGAAAACATGTTACATAAAAAATACATGTAGATGCCTCAAAATACCAGAGGTCGTCTGCAGCTTGAACAAAAGCACTGCTGAATCCACTAAAATAACCATTCACTAGTGCATTAAATGGCCAAAATACCCATTCAATTACAAAGGCAATTGCTGCTTAAAATCCATATTATATAAAATGCCCCCGGAAGAAGAACAGGCAAAACGCACGTCGGGGTGGGTCGCAGTGACAGCTTGGACATACACTCAGGTATTGCTGACCTATATGCACAATCAGTAGCATTTTTTGATTGTCTATCACCCACTTTATAGAAAGGATGTTGATTGCAATGCAGCTAGGAATCCGGGCACTATGTCTAGATATAAATTGATGTCACATTGGCATTTTATATAATATGGATTTTAAGCAGCAATTGCCTTTGTAATTGTAATTGTAATTTTGTTCAAGCTGCAGGCGACCTCTGGTATTTTGAGGCATCTACATGTATTTTTTATGTAACATGTTTTCATTGTGAAAAAAAATTGTAAATATTTTGTGCTATACATTCCTTGTGCCATTTAATTTATTTTTTGTGGCATTTAGTGTAATTTAGATATTGCAGAGTGTGACCCATGGTTTGTTTTGGGCTTTAAGGACTAATATGTATGCAACTGTACAATTTGTTGTGCAATTTCTCCTGAGTGCGTTGATATCTAATATATGGAGAAAAACCACTGATTGAAAGCACAGCATAGGTTGGAAGGGAAGGAGTGCTATTTGATGTTTTGGAATGCAGACTTTGATTGAATGGTCTGCGGGCAGAGCCCCTGATGTGCCTAAACACTGGAAACCCCCCACAAGTCACACCATTTTGGAAACAAGACACCTCAAGGAATTTATCTAAATGTGTGGTAAGCACCTTGAATCCACAAGTGCTTCACAGAAATTTACAATGTTGATATGTGAAAATGAAAAAATATATATTTTTCCCACAAAAATGTTGTTTTAGCACCAATTTTTTTCATTGTAATGACAATAGAAGAAGAAAATGGATGTGAAAATTTGTTCTGCAATTTCTCTTGAGTATGCCGATACCCAATATGTTGTCAAAAACTACTTTTGAGGCACAGTGCAAAGCTCAGAAAGTAAGAAGTACCATTTTGGAGTTTATCTTTTGCTGGGCTGATTTCAGAGTGCAATGTCACATTGGCAGAGCCCCTGAGGTGCTAAAAAAGCAGAACCCCCGATAAGAGACCCAATTTTACAAACTACACTTCTCAATGAATTCATCTAGGGGTGCAGTGATAATATTGACACTTCAGGTATGTTACATAATTTTATACCATTGGGCAGAGAAGAACAACAATAATTACATTTTTACCACCAATATTTTGCTTTAACCCTACATTTTACATTTTCACACAAGAAGTGGATAAAAATTGCACCAAAATTTGTACCACAACTTCTGCTGAATGTAGAAAAACCCCATATGTGGTTGTACAGTAGTGCTTAGCTGCAAGGCTCAGAATGGACGGAGAGCTATTTGACTCTTAGGGAACAAATTATCAAGGAATAGCTTGCATACTCCATATACTTACATATATTGGTTCCGTAAGTGCCAGAAGAGCAGAATCCCTCTCAAGTAACCGCATTTTAAAAAATTACACACCTCTGGGAATTTATCTACAGCTCCAGTAACTATTTTAACTCCATGGGTGTTTTCCAGAAGAAAGCAGCAGTAGATGTTGTTGCTGAGTGAGAATTGCAAATCTGCCATTTTAGTGCACATACATTACAGTGCCCATACATTGTGCCCGGCATGTTGTAATGCCCAGAGCATTGCAGTGCACATACATTGCGCCCAGCTCTTGCTTATGGAGACATGCAATTAAGTGGGCTCTCATCGCTACGGAAATGCCAAACATGTGGACTTTAAATGTGGCTCAGGCACACTGGGGCAGAAGGAAAGGAGGTATTTGGATTTGGGAGTGCAGAATTTGCTGGATTTCCATAGCAATTTTTCCAGAGCATTTGTGCTACCAGTAATGTGGAAGCCCTCTATATATCCATTGACAGATGATGGACCTGAGAGGGGACTTGCTTTTTTTGTGAGAGTTGAAGCTTTTATTAGGAATATTTTAGATACCATTTTGGATCTCATTTATCATTTTGTGCAATTTGATCACATTTCCCCATGTGAAAATGTAAAATCTGGGGCTAAAAAAACAATTTTTGTTAATAATGTAATTATTTTTTCCTCACTGCCTAATGGTATAAAATTCTGTGACACACCTGTCTTGTCAATATGATTAGTGCACCCTTAAGCCCCCGTCACACACACAGCGATCTTGCTAGCGAGATTGCTGCTGAGTCACAAGTTTTGTGACGCAACAGCGATCTCACCAGTGAGATCGCTGTGTGTGACAGCGATCAGCGACCGGCCCCCCTGCCGGGTATCGCTGATCGTTGTTGAAACGTCTGGACATTTTTGGGGTCGCGGGTCTATCGCTGGCCAGCAGGCATCGCTGCGTGTGACAGGCAGGAGACCAGCGAGCAGGAGCTGATAACCAAGGTACACATCGTGTCTCTAAGGGGCGTGCGGCGCCTAGAAACCCGATGTGTACCTTAGTTACCAGCGCACTGATGCAGGGAGCTGGTAACCAAGGTACACATCGGGTTTCTAAGTGCCACGCGCCCCTTAGAGACCGGATGTGTACCTTGGTTACCAGCTCCCTGCATCAGCACGCTGGTAACTAAGATACACTGCGGGTAACTAAGCGATGTGTGTCGCTTGTTACCCGCAGTGTCGCTGGTCCTGATCGCTGGTGGAGCTGCCTGTTTGACAGCCCACCAGCGATCATGTAGCGACACACCAGCGATCCTGACAAGGTGATATCGTTGTCAGGATCACTGGTGAGTCGCTATGTGTGACGGGGCCCTTAAATGTATTCATTCAGAGATGCAGTTTGTAAAATGGGTCACATATAGTGGGTTTATGCTGTTCTGGTGTCTCAGGGGTTTTGCCAATGTGACATGGCACCCTCAAACGATTACAGCAAAATCTGAACTCCAATATTGTGCTTCTTCCTTTCTGAGCTTTGCACTGTGCCTCAAAAGTAGTTTTTGACCACATATGGGGTATCTGCGTATTCAGGAGAAATTGCATTACCCATTTTCTCCCTTTATCGCTTTTGAAAACTGAAATCTTGGGGCCAAAGCAAGATTTTAATGGAAAAAGTGATAATTTTTCAATGACTCAAGGGTGTAGTAGTTTCCATAATGGGGTAACTTGTAGGGGATTTAGGCACATCAGGGGCTCTGAAATCAAGACATTTGCTATCTATTCCAGTCAATTTTGCAATCCAAAAGTTGAATGGTGCTCACTCCCTTACAAGCCCTGCTGTGTACACAAACAGTAGTTTTACAACACATATGAGGTGCGCAGTTTGAGGGATGCAGTTTTTAAAATGGTGTCACTTTTGGATTATTTATGTGACATATGCTACTCAAAGTCACTTCAAATGGAATGTTGTTTTTCAAATTTTGTTGAGAAAATGAGAAATCTCTTAGGCCAGGGTCACATTACGTTATGGCAGTCCGTTAGACGGACTGCGTCACATGCGGCATAACATGGTGTAATGCAGTCCATTAACGCTGCCATTGACCCCCATTATCGGGCGCATCGCTACGCATGTCGTAAAGCGGCATGCGTTCGCGATGTGCCGTCATTCAGTGACGGAGCCTCGGACACGGGCTGCAGCGTCTGAGGCTCCGTCACTGCTAGTGCAGATGAATCATCTGTGCTAGCTGGTATAGCATAACGGAATCGCATTATGCTGTACCGTTTAAACAGCCCGTCAACTCTATGTGTTGAACAGGCTGGTTATACACAATGTGAACCTAGCCTTATTAACTTCTAACCCTTCTAACAAAAAAATAGTTTTAAAAATGATGCTGATGTGAAGTCATGTGGTTAATATTATGTATTAACTATTTTGAGTGATATAACTAGTCTGTTTTTTTTAAATGCTTCTCGCTTGATAGTGCTGCCTTCCTGTTTTTGAATTGGAAGAGGCTGATGTACAATTTTTTTTTTATTTTTCTACTTCAAAGGTCCTACTATATGGAGCCTAACTTATCCAATGAGTGCTTTTCTCTTCATTGAAGACAAGTGCACATTAGTTACTAAGCTTCTGTCATATAGTTATAGATTGTTTTTTGCAACAGGATTCACAGGAGCCACTTTCTCATGGAACAATGGAAATCGCATACAGGTTAATAAATGGTATCTGTACTATAGACCTAGACCTCAAATCATCAAGACTGGTGTTGTTCCCACTAGTCTTGATGAGGGGGTGTCCTGCAGTCATAGTTGCTTATTACCTACATGTGCCTCACCACAAATCTTACTGTGCTCAGGGACTAGAGTAAGATTTGTGGCATAAGATATGCCACAACTCTCAAGAATAAGATAAGCTGCCATCTTTGGGACTTGACCTGTCCCCTTGTCCCATCCAAGCTCCACCGATTTTGACGGCTCGACAAAACTGGAGTGAAAATTATATGAGTCACAAAATTTTTCACAACATCTTGAGGCTTTTCAAAGTGTTATACTCTTGATTTCTGGCATAAAAATTCTGGTTAAACCAGGTGCCTCACACCATGACAGGATAGGGCACTGATTCATCAATGATTGGTTTCCTCTAGTGCAGAGAAATGCACTTTGAGGTCCTGGTGGCTTTCATCTAAAAATACAGGTAGATTGTAGAAATCAATAGAATTTATGCAAATGCTGATTGCAAAAAAAAATTACAAAAAGACCAAACAGAAGGCTAGCCTGGTCTGTCATCCTTCTAACGCATTAGCTCCTTTGTAGATCCAGCTAAAACATTGGATTCTGTCTTTGCCCAATATTAAGGTCTGAATGCTTCCTTACTCACTGAAGAGCTCCTATTATGATTTAGTCATTTTTATGCTGCTTGAGAAAATAGGAAAATAAATATAGGAAGGGCTGAATCATAAAGGTTTTATAAAATAAGGTAATCTTTGTGTTTGTGGCCCATTGGGAAATGTGCTAAAATGCAAATAAATCTTAAGCTTGGCATGTTTTAAACTATCCTATAAGCAAGCTCAGCTAACTAGAGATTACTTACAGGAAGCCCCGGGTCTCACGGTATAATCTACTCAGTGAATTAAACTGCCAGCTCTAGATTCTTTCTCAATATGTAAGTATTAAATTGAGAAGGGTATCCACAAAGCAGCTTTGATATCATTTCAACAATGCTACTACCATCCCTGCTTATATGATACTGTCACCAAAATAAAGGACCAAAACATAGTGATGTGGCCCATGGCTAGAAGCTTGGGATGTTGACACGCAACAAGGCATGCCAATGTTATGGAAGATGCAAATCCATTAAATGCAAGATCAAAACAATACGTCACTAAGTGTAAAATGCACAGAAACTATATAATTAATGACAGTGACGAATTCTACTATTTGCATGTTTAAAATGACAACATGAATAAAAAAAGGTCTAGCCCTATTAAATGCTGAATTCACTACACTGTTTTTCTTCTGCAATGTGTGTGGAACAGCAACATAAACTCATTCTGTAGTTTACTGCACAATGTGTTAGGGGTCAATAAGCAGCAGCGTCTTTGTAAAGTAGACATATGTAAGACATACAGTACTGAGCAAAAGTTTTAGGCAGGTGTGGAAAAAATGCTGCAAAGTAAGATTGTTTTGAAAACTAGAAGCGTTAATAGTTTATTTTTAGGCATTAACAACATGCACGCTAAGTGAACACAAGAGAAATCTAAATCAAATCAATATTTGGTTTGCCCACCCCTTTATTTTACAAAAACCATAAATTCTTCTTGGTACACTTGCACTTATGAACTTGGCAGGTAAACTACTCCAAACATCTTGGAGAAATGACCACAGATTAGTTTTTTGGAAGAACTTGGTAGGAAAATTGCTCCAAACATCTTGGAGAACTAACTACAGATGTTCTGTAGATATACTCTTATTGAAAATCCTTATGCTTAATATAGTTCTTAATGACATTCACTGTATGTTTTGCCTCATTGTCCTGCTGCAGAATAAATGCTTAGCCAATCAGCTGCCACCCTGCTAGTATTGCATGGTACAATATTTCAGGAGCCATTTTTCATTCTCCCTCTTCAGTTCTAAATAGCAGCCCAATTGGTAGGAACTACTGATGAACTGAAATATAGAAATACTAATAAATTGAAAAATTTTGCTACAAAATCTAATCTGTATTATCAAACCCCTAAGCAACCAATCCCTCTCTACATTCAATTTACAAGAAGCCACTGTAGTGTGTAACACTGAAGCCCCAAAATTTAAAAGTTATACCTGTCATGGGCAGCGCTCAAAAGTCCCTAGGTCATGCTATAAAATCACAGCTGCCATACAAAGATCTAAATATCCGCTCTCCACCCGCCTGTCAAGATCACACCTCACCACTTGCGCACTTGACCCGCTACTGTCCCACCTCATCCCTAACTTTGCCACAGTCTTCATCCCACCCCTAACCCACCTTTTCAACCTTTCACTTACAAATGGTGTCTTGCCCTCATCCTTCAAACATGCCTCAATCACACCCATCCTCAAAAAGCCCTCCCTCGACCCATCCTCTATGTCTAACTATCACCCGATATCTCTTCTCCCTTACGCCTTACTGGAACAGCATGTATATCTTGAACTGTCCTCCCACCTCTCCTCCTCTTCCCTCGTTGACAGGTTACAATCTGGCTTCCGACAGCATCACTCAACTGAAACTGCCCTAACTAAAGTCACTAACGACCTACTAACCACCAAGATCAAGCAACACTACTCTGTCCTCCTTCTCCTGTGTTCCGCCTTCGACACCGTGGACCATTCCCTCCTGCTACAGATTCTCTCATCTCTTGGCATCACAGACTTGGCCCTATCCTGGATCTCATCATACCTAACAGACCAAACATTTAGTGTCTCCCTCTCACACACCACCTCCTCACCTCGCCCCCCGTTTGTCGGAGTTCCTCAAGGCTCAGTCCCAGGACCCCTACTCTTCTCCATCTACACCTTCGGCCTATGACATCTCATAGAATCCCACGGCTTGCAGTATCACCTCTATGCCGATGACACGCAGATCTACCTATCTGGGCCTGACCTCACCTCCTTACTGACCAAAATTTCACAATGTCTGTCTGCTATTTCAGCCTTCTTTTCTGCTCGCTTTCTCAAACTGAATATGGACAAAACAGAATTCATCATCTTTCCCCCGTCTCACTCTACCCCTCTACCATCAATCCATCAATGTCAATGGCTGCTCGCTTTCCCCAGTTCCGCACCCTCGGTGCCTTGGGGTGATCCTCGACTCTGCCCTCTCTTTCAAACCCCATATCCAAGCCCTTGCCTCCTCCTGCCACCTCAAACTCAAAAATATTTCCTGGATCGGCGCATTCCTCAACCATGAAACCACAAAAACACTAGTGCACTCCCTTATCATCTCCCGCCTCGACTACTGCAACCTCCTACTCTCTGGCCTCTCCTCTAGCACTCTGGCACCACTCCAGTCCATCCTACTCTCTGCTGCCTGACTAATCCACCTGTCCCCCCGCTATTCCCCAGCCTCCCCCTTGTGCCAGGCCCTTCACTGGCTTCCTATTGCCCAGAGGCTCCAGTTCAAAACACTAACCATGACATACAAAGCCATCCACAACTTGTCTCCTCCATACTTCTGTGACATGGTCTCCCAGTACCTACCCGCACGCAACCTTCGATCCTCTCCAGATCTCCTTCTCTACTCCCCCTTCATCTCTTCTTCCCACAATCGCATACAAGACTTCTCCCGTGCCTCCCCCATACGCTGGAACTCTCTGCCGCAACACATCAGACCCGCACCAACAACAGAAACCTTCAAGAAGAGCCTGAAGACCCACCTGTTCCAATAAGCCTACAGCCTGCAATGATCCTCAGTCTACTGAACCACCGCACAACCAGATCTACCCTCTCCTAGTGTATCCTCACCCATCCCTGTAGACTGTGAGCCCTCGTGGGCAGGGTCCTCTCTCCTTCTGTACTTGTGTGTCCCTTTTCTTACACATGTTTATTGTACTTGTCTATATTTCCCCTTTTCACATGTAAAGCACCATGGAATAAATGGCACTATATAAATGTATAATAATAATATTGAACTTTATATGCATTATTTACATGTATTTATATATTATTTATTATATATTATTATTATTTATATATATTATATGTGTTATGCATGGCAAGCACAGGAGCTAAAAATCATTGAAAAGTATTTTTGCAGGATCTAAAACATAGCAGATTTTCCTATGTCTAAACTGAAATCTCTTTTTTTACAGAGAGAAATACTTTGGATTTTGGTGTTTTTGTGTCCTCTTCCAGGAGAAGTAGAAGATTCCAATTCCGGAAGCAGACTGGTATGTAGGATGCTTTAATAATGAAATACTAAATATGAATGTGTTAAAACACAATGGCTCCTTATTAGTGGATGTGTATTATTAGGTGTGTTTTGGAAACAGTGATAAAATTTAATTTTATATCATAAAGAAAAAACTTGGATGGACTAATGCGTATCTCATATTGTTGTAACTATATAGTTATAGCACATAGTTGGCACAATTTTGTGCATTTAAAGGGAATCTGTCACCCCTTTTTTGAGATATCATATAATGATATCATTCAATTGTGTGTCACATAAGGATTCTCTTAGTACTTTTGCTTCCCCCTGACCCCGCACCTTTCATGCATAAATACCTTTTTATATCGGTTCAGATGTGTGTAAACTGCCTCGGTCTGGTCTGATGGGCGGGGCTTATTCAACTGCTCCGCCCTCCCTGTCTTGCTCTACACAAGAAGAAATGCGTAGAGCAAGACAGGGAGGGGGGCAGTTGAATAAGCCCTGCCCAGCGGACCGGACAGCAGCAGTTTACATACATCTGAACCCATATAAAAAAGGTATTTATGCATGAAAGGTGCGGGTTCAGGGGGAAGCAAAAGTACTAAGAGAAGCCTTATGCGACACACAATTGAATGATATCATTATATGATATTTCAAAAAAGGGGTGACAGATTCCCTTTAAGTCACACCCCATTTTCTATAAACCGCACCTCTTTGCTAGATACATTTTTAAAAAAGCCACTAATGATATGCAAAAAAGTGACAAATATAACAAATCATATCTTTTTGCTTCAAATTGACCTTAATTGATGGCCAAAGTTTTCTCTTTGGCCATTGAGAGTAATGGTAGGCTGTTGCTTCCTGTTCTATTGAAATTACTTTTCAGCAGTCATCTCCTTATCATCATGAAAAAATATAACACAGTAACCTACACACAGTTGATATATATGTCTACTTCTTCGCATGATGAACTTGCATTTGTGGATTTCATGGTTAATTGTGTCTGCAAACAATTTTTTCTAGAAGTATCCCTTATACTATGCAGTGACTTGCACCACGAATCATACTTGTTTTAATGCAGTGCCACCACAGGACATTTGATCATAATCATCCATTGACCTTGTCCTTTGTGCACATTGATTTCTCCAGAATCACTGAATCTTTTCCATGATATTTTGTACCATACTATAGATAGTGGGATGTGCAAAGTTTTAGCAATTTTACGATGAGTAACATTATTCTGAATCTGCTCTACAATTTTTAGAAACAGTTTTTCACAGATTGGTGAACCTCTGACCATCTTTGCTTCTGAGAGACTCTGCCTCTCTGATATGCTCCTTTTATACTCAATCATGTGACTTAGTTGATAATTGACCGTTCAGATGTTTTTCATTAGTGCCACTTAGTTTTCCAGCCTTTTCTTAGCCCCTTCCCAACTATTTTGAGATGTGCTGAGCTATCAATTTCTTAATGAATATTTTTTTCAAACACAAAATGTCTAAAATTCACCTTCTGATATGTTTCATGTTCTGTTGTGCATAAAACATGGTCATAAGAGATTTTAAAAAATCTGTAAACTCATAAAAACTGTAATGTCAAGCTTCCAAAGTAATATTGCCACCTTTTCTATTGATCTAATAAATATTCTTTTGGATTAGTGGATAAACATTCCCACAGACAAACTCTAAAGTAATGAAAGCTTTTCCCAGAAGAGTGAAAGCAATTATATTTGCAAAGGGAGAGACCAACGCCATATTAAAGTGGTTGTTCCTTTTCAACTATTTTTAGTTTTTAGGTTTAGTGGTATATGAAATAAAAAATGTGGTGTACTTATCCAGTGCCTCCTTTTCCATCACTTCTCAGGTCTTTGTTGATCAGCTGCAGCAGTGATGTCATGTCAACAGCACTGCAACTAATCCCTGAGCACTGCAGCTCAGCCAATGTACAGTATACTGCATGAGCAACTGAGCACCACTGAGGGATTGGCTGCTCCACTGTTGACGTGGCTTTTCAACTGCAACTGACCAATAATGTTTACAACAAGGGCTGAGGAGCAGTTTTGGAGCCAGGAGTGCAAATAAAGGTTAGTTTCTTATTTTATGCATCAGCTCTTGCACTTGTTAAAAAGAGAAAACCCCTTTAAAGAAATCCTGTCACGAAAAGGTGTTGCTAACAGGTTAATAATGTAGAGAAGTCTCAAGATATACCCACATAGAATCCTGTGAGCAACCTGCCCTTGGTGAATACGATAAAAATGATCACTTACTAAAAAGTCTCATATCTCTGTAACTGTATGTTGGATTAAAAAAACAACATTTGACCTGGCGACAGGTTCCCTTTAATACATATGGATTTAGAATGGGATACCATGAAAGCTTTTGTGGGTGTAATGTTTAGGTGCCGAATACTTTTGTCCATGTAGCCCTTGTTAGAGAAGACCATAGTAATGCCAGTACTATTTGACAGTCTTCTGTGTTACTGTGAGGAACAGTTCAGGGGCTTTTCTTATGTCACTGGCTGTGGGCATCTTAGATTATCTCGAGTTATGATTAACAGCATTTTTGGAAGTGTGGTAATGGTAATTAGGGATGAAGGTAAAGTTCACCCTATATCTAACGATGTGGTTATGACCTATGCAAGGCACCACTGGTATGCTGCAGTAGGACTTGTTACACAGTGTACCTTTCTGACAGCTACAATGGCCAGTTTTATGCTTTTTCAAGGTTCTTTTATAGGATTCTAATTATTACCACAATAACATGAAAAAACAGTGAGTTAATTATCTACTAGACAACGTTCCCTGCTTTGCCATCAGTAATACGAGTTACTGCTCCTCTGTCACATCTGTATGCGGTCATTTTAATGTATTTCAGGATGGATTTATTATAGGACACTTTGTCTTTTTGAGACAATGTACAAGGCAAATGAGTTAACAAGATCACCCTGACGGCAAACTGTTAGATTTTCTGTTCCTTTTTTTGTCTTCCTAAAATATTTGGTAGCTTTTATATAAACTGGCTGTAAAGAGAAGCAGCAGTTGCTGGAGGAGTCCTAGAGTGCACAACAATAACACAGTGACATTGATACATCTCTTAATTCCTAGTTAAACATGGTGGTGCCAGAGCTGAATGGAACAGCATGCTCTGCAATCACTGTGTGGAAGAGGTGTACAATACCCCAGCCCTCCCCCAATGTCATAGGAAATGAAGAGGGGTGAGCCACCGATGCAAGGGCTTATTCAGCTTCTCCAAGTCTCTTATTCACTTAAATGAAAACCTGTGTGATTCATTGCAGGGACGCGCAGGACAGCCAATAATTATGTCATTGAACAGGTTATTGAGATAATGTGCGAAATAAAATATATGACTGAGCAAAAGCATTTCTGCTCTCCTCCTTCTTGTCACATCATTATTACAAAATCAGCTTTTTCATGGAAAGAGTTCATGCTGAAGAAAATTATAGTGGGATAATTGAATATAGATTTAAAGTCCCCCCGGAAATAAACATTCTCTGAAAAGATTTCTTTCCAGTGTAGGAATGATCACTGTCTGCTGTGTCTCATGGAAAGCTGTCATGATCCCAGTGCAGGTTTTTGACATGCACGCCAGGGGATAATGTCTTGATTCCAGTGTAGGCTCTGACCTGCACACCTTATTTATTGTGGCCTTTCTTTGGTTCAGGGAGAGCCTCTTATAGCCCTGTGAAGCTCCAATCTCCGTCAGTTATACTTTTGCCCTTGGCTGAGTGTGTTGACCCCTGTGTGCCTGTGCTTGTGTTCTAGCTTGTTTCTATGGTTCTGACCCGGTTCTGTGCCCTGTTGTGAGTTTGCCTTTTGATTCTGTACTGTGTATCTGCTTCTCTGGTTTTCTGACTCCTGACACGTTCCTGACTATTCCTGATTACAGACAAAAGGCAAATACAGTCAAAAGGTCAAACGCTGAATAAAAACAATTTTATTAGTATATATAAAAAAATATGTATACACATATATACAGACAAACATGCATGGAAAAGGGCTGAATGATGAAAAAAGGCTATAGCAACCACATACACAAAACCCAGGTAGGTATGTCACAGGGGAGTAGCAATGAACAACAGGGTATTGTGAATATATAAATCACTCATGGTAATATGCCAACAGGTAATGCATCCCAGGTACCCATATTAGCAAATATACCATCCCCAGAAAAGGGTCACACATCCTAGAAAGGGTGAATACCACCAATAATAAACAAAATATATAGGAATTCCCCCTGATGAAGGCACGCCGAAACGCGCGTTGGGGTTGGTAGGTCGGTCCGGGAGGGTTGCCTCTTGCCTATAAGGTACCTGTATTCCTATATATTTTGTTTATTATTGGTGGTATTCACCCTTTCTAGGATGTGTGACCCTTTTCTGGGGATGGTATATTTGCTAATATGGGTACCTGGGATGCATTACCTGTTCGCATATTACCATGAGTGATTTATATATTCACAATACCCTGTTGTTCATTGCTACTCCCCTGTGACATACCTACCTGGGTTTTGTGTATGTGGTTGCTATAGCCTTTTTTCATCATTCAGCCCTTTTCCATGCATGTTTGTCTGTATATATGTGTATACATATTTTTTTATATATACTAATAAAATTGTTTTTATTCAGCGTTTGACCTTTTGACTGTATTTGCCTTTTGTCTGTGAGTGTACATTGCAGTTGGTCTTCTTTTGTCCTCTTTATGGTGGATATGTGAGATTATGACTGTGTCCATTACAATATATATTTTTTCATCCTCTTATCCACTATGTTCATTGGACTACTTTCTTATCTATTCCTGATTAGCCTGCTCCCTGTGTACCGCATTGCCTCTCTTGTTTACTGACCTCAGCTTGTCTTGGATTTCGTCTCCTTCTGGTGCCCCATCCTTTCCCTGGTGTCTGGTGGCACCCTTTCCCCTCTCCTCTGCTCCAGGGTCCCTGTAGCATCCTGCACTCATCTCCAGCAGCAGGACGCTAAGCACTGCTCCCTGTGGTCACATGCTGCAGGTCCTGTCAGTACACTCACCACCCGGCTTTCTGCTCACTCATACCCTGCTGTATTGCTGTCATCTTGCCCAGCTCCCGGATGCTGTAAGTAGAGAAGCTCTGGGATCTCACTGTCAGGGCTGCTGAAACCGCTGGTAAGTGCTCACCTGGCGGTTTCTCCTGACAAAAGCACTGATCAGTGTGAGAAGCCTGAAAAGTAACATTATGGTCTATGGACACTAATACTGGACTGTATGCTGGATATGTCTTTATAGACCATCTCTGAGGCACTGTTCTATTTATCATTGTAGAAAAGTTATATAATAGAATTTGCTTTGTATTCTATGATTATTTTTTGGGTGATGAGAAGATGGTGAGCACCACCACTGCTCACGTTTGTGCTGTTGAACTTTTTTGAGTACGTCTAACCTTTTGATAACTGATGATAAAACTAAAAATAGCTCCCAGGTCTTCTCCAAGTTGAGATGTTGGACTTATGTAGACACATTTTTTTACTGTATCTTTGAACAATGTATACTCAAATCTTACACTATTTACATTGCAATTACATTGGCATTGGTAGGAGGCTACACGGGGGTTTTGCAGCTGCGGCCAAGGGAATCCATGATGCGCTTCAAGATCCCAAAGCTGTCGAGGCCTTTCCAAGTCCTGAAGGTGTCGAATAGTATGCGTCTGCTCCAACCGTACCTTTCTTAACAGGGCTTTCTTCCACTTCCCCATCTCCGTCAGCCTGGTGCTCCAGGATGACTCGTCCAACACCCCCATTTCAAGCTCCAGCAGGCCAGCCTCCGACAATGAGAATTCAGGGGGTAGTCCGTTGGGAGGACCAGCATCCATACCCGGTGCCTCCAGGCAGTGCGGGCTCATGTTCGGCACAGGCCCGGTGCGGGCCCTGGTGGCAGCTGTGGTAGTGGTGGCTGTCCAGGTAGATATCTGAGATGGTGGCAGCGCAACTGGCGGTTCCCGGTCTGCAAGGGTCTCCGGTGGGACCTGCGCGGCCGCGTCAGGTCCAGGCGGGAGCTCCTCTTCCTCCGCTTCAGCTCCCAATGCCTCACACAGCGGCGGTGGTAACGGAGAGATTGCAGGGGATGCTGCCGGTGGTATTGCAGCGGTCGCAGCCTCTACAGGGTTTGCCTGGGGGAGATCCGATGCAGTGATGGCGGGGTAACTGGGGTAATGCGGGTGTAGGCCCCTCTAGGGCGGGCTGCCACTTCTTCCTGCAGAGCTCCTCCTGCTTCAGCCGCAGTTCGTGAGTCAACTGGGCAATCTCCTCCTCCAGCTGTTGACAGTTCATCCTGGAAGCTGGGTCAGAGCTTTCAGCCATTGCGCCGGGGAGATTCAGCTCAACCTCCTTGCGCTCTGCAGGCCTCCTCCCTTCTCCTTCCAATATGGCGTTCTGGCGTTCTTCTCCCTGCCTGGGCTCTTTTCCCGCCACCGGCTCTCACCCCTCCTTCTGAGGGCGGCGTCTTCTTCCTACTCCTACATACCAGGCCAGTATACGAACCCCTCGGGGGGTGGGCCATATTGCTGTCGCATAGAAGTTCAGACAGGGGAAACCCAGGACAGTTCGTGGTCTTTTCTTAGGACCACCCATATTGTCACGCCCTTCTTCACCGTGCCATCGGCCATTTTTAGCGTTCATTTTACAGTCTATTAAATTGGGTCTTCTGCACATTTTCAAAAGACTTGAGTCCTAGGCACACAGAACCCGATGGCATCGGGTCTCGTCATCCTGTTCATGACGCCAAAATGGGTCGCCCTCCCAGGGCTGTGGGTTACTCGGTACCGGGCCGGTCTCTCAGAGGGGATTGTCACAGCAGTGGTGACCCGGTCCGTGGCCCTGGGCGCCCATATAAAAGGGGGGGCATTGAATGGTGGAATAAAGTTGAATGGTTCGTGACGCCACCTGTGGTGTTCGGCAAGGGGGATGTTATGCCGACGCTGCATGCAGATCCTCTGGGACTGATGGTATGGCGCAGCAAAGATGTTATAGCTCCCCACAGGTGAAGCTGTAGTCCCAGGGCAGTGTAGATGCAGGAATGGTGCAGTGTAGTCACAGGGATGTAGCGGTGCCAGGTGTGTGGTGCAGGAATGAGTGGAGGACACCAGGGCATGTAGTTCCAAAGCTTTACTCACAGTCTGTTGTACAAACAGGTGCCTGCTTCCGTGCCGTGTCCTCCGGGTTAGGGACACAGTCAACCTCCAGGCCAGATGGAATACTCCTTTCCAACACTTCGCCAACATCTGCCTTTCTGAACGTCTCCTCTTATAGCGCCTTTAAATAAAGTACTCCTAGTACTGAGTTACACTGGAGTTCCTCCTCTCCAGTGGCGGATTATAATGAGGTCAATTTGGGCAGTTGCCCCGGGCCCAGTGGGGTTAAGGGGCCCACAGCCCAGGCCAGTAAATTGCCCCATTATAATCCGCCACCGCGCAGAGCCGGATTATAGGCAGGGCAGGCGGGGCTTCAGCCCCGGGGCCCCCACCACAAGAGCTTCTAAGGGGGCCCCCACCACATTCCTGCTGGCTGCTGCAATGGCACTCCATCTTCTCCCCACCTAAAAGTGAGTGACCGTGGGGGCGGCATTATGTGCTCTGCTACCAGCAGCATCTACAAGTAGCGTGAACGCTGATGCTGCTGGTAGCGTGCAAAGGCTTGTGATGAGATCACAGGAGGTAAGGTGTCAGGGCCCCCGATCATGTGACCCCTGTCTCCTCCCCTCCTGTGACCTCATCACAGGTCCTGTGCACACAGCACAGAGCACTGAGAGCAGCCATGTATGTGGAGTGTGGCTCTGCGGGTGGAGGTCGGTGCTGGAGGCCCCATTATTCTCTATGTGGAGTGCGGGTGGAGGTCGGTGCTGGAGGCCCCATTATTCTCTATGTGGAGTGTGGCTCTGCGGGTGGAGGTCAGTGCCGGAGGCTACATTATTCTCTATGTGGAGTGCGACTCTGCGGGTAGAGGTCGGTGCTGGAGGCTCCATTATTCTCTATATGGAGTGTGGCTCTGCGGGTGGAGGTCGGTGCTGGAGGCCCCATTATTCTCTATGTGGAGTGCGGCTCTGTGGGTGGAGGTCGGTGCTGAAGGCTCCATTATTCTCTATGTGAAGTGCGGCTCTGCGGGTGGAGGTCGGTGCTGGAGGCCCCATTATTCTCTATGTGGAGTGTGGCTCTGCGGGTGGTCGGTGCTGGAGGCCCCATTATTCTCTATGTGGAGTGCGGCTCTGCGGGTGGAGGTCGGTGCTGGAGGCTCCATTATTCTCTATGTGGAGTGCGGCTCTGCGGGTGGAGGTCGGTGCTGGAGGCTCCATTATTCTGTATGTGGAGTGCGGCTCTGCAGTTGGAGGTCGGTGCTGGAGGCTCCATTATTCTGTATGTGGAGTGCGGCTCTGCAGGTGGAGGTCGGTGCTGGAGACTCCATTATTCTGTATGTGGAGTGCGGCTCTGCGGGTGGAGGTCGGTGCTGCAGGCCCCATTATTCTCTATGTGGAGTGGGGCTCTGCGGGTGGAGGTCGGTGCTGGAGGCTCCATTATTCTCTATGTGGAGTGGGGCTCTGCGGGTGGAGGTCGGTGCTGGAGGCTCCATTATTCTCTATGTGGAGTGGGGCTCTGCAGGTGGAGGTCGGTGCTTGAGGCTCCATTATTCTCTATGTGGAGTGCGGCTCTGCGGGTGGAGGTCGGTGCTGGAGGCCCCATTATTCTCTATGTAGAGTGTGGCTCTGCGGGTGGAGGTCGGTGCTGGAGGCCCCATTATTCTCTATGTAGAGTGTGGCTCTACGATTCGTGACCCCCGTCACGTGACGAGGGGGGCCCACAGAGTCTGAACTGCCCCGGGCCCTGGCTACCCTTAATCCACCCCTGCTCCTGTCCGATGTTCTTATGAACTCTACTTGTACGGCAGACAGCTGTTGCTTGCTTCGGGGACTCCTTGCTACTAAGTCCCGGCTCACTATCCAGTTGCTGTTGTGCCCCCAAGTCTTGTGTCAGAATAAAGCGGTCACTACTTCTATTCCTCCGGTGTCTGCTGCAGGGCCATTAGTATCCATACATCCTCAGGGACCGGGCCCCGGCCTTGCGCTTAGAACTTCTAGGAAGGGTTCTCTTTTACTCCTCACGTTCCGTACTAATCTTTCTTTTGATGGAAAATCAGGCTTTCAGTCTATGTCGCTCTCTCTCTTCCTTTCATGTGCCAGCAGACCCAGGTCACTGGGATCTGCTGCAGCACTTCCATCCATCTATCCCTCTCTCTGGGGATCTTCTTCTCTCTCCAACTGAACAACAACTCTCCACCTAAACTCTTCCCGCTCTCTTTAATGTCACTAAGCTCCACCCACCACCCAGCATGTTTCGTGTTCCAAGCAGGGAGCCACCAATGGGTGCTTTGCTACACTCCAAGCAGGGAGCCGCCGAAGGTGCTTTGCTACACTACTTTGTGGTGTGGGGTGCAGGTGTTGTAGAGTGGTCAGGAGCCTCCACCTTTCCTGGATGGTGGGGCACCACACCTCAGGAGGAGATGCAGTACCTCTGTGGCGACTGAGCCTCAGGGGCGCCACAAATGCTCTTGCTATGTATTCAGAACATTTTAAAGAATTATTATTGTCCTAAATATCTCTAGAATGTAGTTTTTTATTACTGTTAGAAGCTAAGAATGACCATATTCTATATTATTAGATTACAGAAATCACAGTAGCCATTAAGCCCACCATACACATTTGGTTACTTTCCAGCTGGCAAGCATTACATAATTCGCCTGGCAGAAACGAGCGCACACCCAAAAATGTATATTATCAAGATTGACTTTGCTGAGGTCGAGCACATGTGGCTCTCTCATAATACATACTGATGTTGGGGACTATGCTAGAAAGCAAAAAGAAAAATAAATTTGACCCTAAAAATTAACTTTTATTCCAATATTTAGGAGAAATTATCCCCCTAATATCTTGGTCAGCCCTGAGTATATCCCAGTGTTTCCTCAAAATCTCCATTACTCTCTTTGACTGGTCGTCAAAGGTACCTATTAGTATTGGTCTCTCCACCAGGGGTCATTTTTTCGGGATTTGTGTGTGTTTGTGTTTTTTTTGTGTATCCTCTTCGTGGACTAGGGTCTGTTTAGGGTGCTATTAGGGTCACCGACGTTGAGCGGGGGCGCCATATCGCATATATTAGGGTGCCAACCTCCGCGGCAAGGAAGGGACGCACTAGGGCTTATTAGGGCGAGTGTAGTGCCCTGATATATTGCACAATTTGTATGTCAAAAATATCATGTACCCTGTTCCCTATACTGGTACTATCCAGGTTTTAAATATTGGAATAAAAGTTAATTTTTAGGGTCAAATTTATTTTTCTTTTTGCTATCTTGGTTTTTTCAGAATATTTGATCCATTAAATTTTTTTTTTTTTTTTTGAAATTTTTTTTTTTGAGGTTTTTTTCTGGACTATGCTAGATAATTTACAGTCACCTGGATGCAAGGACTACGTGAGACAATAGATTCACCGTAGAGATGAGAAAAACAAAGTTAATCATTTTCTCTTATGGGACAACCCCTGTTACCGCCCTAGACAACCACGACAATGCTTATATTTTTGTTCTAGCTGCTGGTGTCACATCCAGCAAGAATGTGACTTTATATAGGTGTCTTTAATGGCGGATCACACTGCATAGCGCTCTGTCATTACAGCGGTCACGCTGACAGAGTTACCTCATCCTAATGAAGTGCGAGCGAGCTGAAGCGATCACAAGTAATTCTAAAAGCAGCACAAAATTCACACTGTATTTCAAGAGATCCTCTAGCAGGAAGCTTTCTTTCAGCATTTGGTCACTTGCCATGGAAATGACGCAATGATGTCACTGCGGTTCTAATGCTGTGGCTATTGCTATTGGTAATAAAATGGCCGGCTTCTGAAAACTCCAGTAAAAGTAGAATCAAAATAATTAATGCTGTTAAAAATATACAACTTAATAAACATTTAAAATTCATAGAAAATATTACTTATTTCATCTGCTCGCAAACCTGCAATAAAAAAAATATTTAGGCACAGATAGTTTGCACTCGTTTACACGTCCTGTATGCACATTCAGATGGGACTTTTCACGTACATGTTCTATCTTCCCATTATATACTAATGGGATGTTCACAGGTCCGTGTTTTTTTGCGGACTGTGTGTCATGGACACTTGTCCCATTTTCTATATCAAAATAAGGAAATGATTGCACTCAATTGCATTAATGCATGTCAATGCGAAATACAAGAAGTGTGAATAGCATAATGGCTTTTGGAATTTAGGAAAAACACATGAAAAACACAAAATTTGCGGACTGTGTGTCATGGACAATGTACATTTTTGATCTGAGTCACGGATGAAATTACCCATATAAGTCTATGGATCTGTGAAAATCACATGGAACACTTGGATGTCATCAGTCTTGATGTATGTCGCTTGCCCGGGATAATAATTACAATAAATAGCATAAGCTTTGTCATTTGTTTGTTACTGATAATAAAAAACTGACCTTGTATGTTTATTGCATACATGAAAAATCCATGAGGTCTGAATGAGACCTAACTGCAGTAGATAAACAAATCGGAGATCTCTGATCTTGGGCATTATTGCAAGGATGTAAATGGAACAAATTAAGGTATTTTATATCATTATTCACCGAAGAGTGCAAGAATTATTTTGTGACAAATTTCCTTCAACTTATAAACTTAATTTAACTGATTATCCCAATTTTAAAAATATTTGATTATAGTATTATATAGTATAAAAATAAAAATGTCACCTTTTGCTAGGATCACATAGTTTTGGTCTTTGTGGAAAATGGGGCACACACAGACAGCACACGGTTAAATGTTAATCTGTATTGTAGTACACGTGCATGGTTTTCCCACCAACAGTGACTGCAGGCGCTAATCCATCTGTATTGTATCCAATTGTAATGGATCCATTGCAATTATTAATATAGGAAATTATGCTCGGCCTTGTATAACTTTTTATTACTGATGCATAAAAATGGATGCCATACACATGTAACCAGATTTTCAGGAAGAATAATAGAGCAATGGAACACACCAGATTTCATAGAAAACATGTTTTAGGATTATTACATCAGGGCGAGTATTAATACTGACAAGTTGATAGAGCTGACAGGTTCTCTTAAATGATGAAACCGCAGATCCCCTGCACTAGAGAATGCAGTGTAGAGCGATGAGATTTATCCAGAAAGATGTATGTCTTTGTTCAATATTTATGTTTCTCCCTCTCCCATAATGATAGTTCTGCTTCTCGTGACTTATCTTATCTATTGCATTTTTTCTGTGCTGTGTTGTGTATAAATATGTAATTCTTCAGATTTTGTATTAGTCTAGCCTGATGAAGAGACCTGAGTAGTCTGGAAAGCTTGCAATGTGTTACCATCTTTTCAGTTAGCCATTAAAAGGTATCAACCACTGAGGACTCTCAATTCTGAGTATTTTGGGATTTATCCGTAGATTTTGCAGAAATGGGCAATATCAAAGATAACTTAGATACTGGCCATTAGCCCTCAAGATTGATGCCAGAATCAAGTGCAGGAGAGGCACTCTTGGTGTCATTAATGTAAGTTATGATGGCTTTATTGGACAGCCAAGAACCTAGCAAAGATGTCTAGCAGGGCTGTTCTGAAACAATTACAGTACTTTTAGGCTAAGTTCACACACATATAGCGTTCTTAACTTACACATGCACAAATACGTGGCAATTCAAACTATGTCTTTGTTCACATCTGCCAAAGTGACTCCATGAGACTTCTTCTGGGCTCCTTTGGGATATCCATTGGAATCCCCCATACATTCTTCAGCAAAGAGCACTGTATGTGTGTGAACCTAGCCCAAGGACATGCCTAAGGTTTACTGTAACATTGGCTTATGCTTATGACATATAATAATCATAAAGCAATGCATACAATAATAAATATTTCTATATGTAATAAAATTGTAGAACAAAAATATGGTAATTCAAGTTTAAAGGGACCCTGTCAAGTGATATATGCTGCCCAAACCATGGGCAGCACGTATCAGGCACCAGCTGTATGATCACAGTCATGTATGTTGTCTCTGAACTGCTGCAGTGTTTCAGAGAAAAATATACTTTATACTTCTGGTTACTGAGCTGCTCTGTGCACTAGTCATACAGGTGGGTCCCCGGCGGCTTCTCCCCACCGGCTGACAGTGACTAACAATCATCTGCCTGCGTATAATGTAGTAAGAGACTAGTAAGTCACTGTTAGCGAGAGGGGAGAAACTGCCAGGGAGCCGCCTGTACAACTAGTCACCCACACTGCTCTGTCCCCGGCAGCTATGAAGAGTGTGTCTTTCTGTGGAATGCCGCAACGTTTCAGAGATAAACATGCATGGTTGTGATCATGCAGCCATGGCTGATATGTGCTGACAATGGTTTGGACATCATGTATCAGCTCTCAGGTACCCTTTAATAAAGCAAACAGTAACAATGCAAAGTTAAAAAAATGCATTTTTTAAAGAATAAATAAATTTGATCAAAATTACCAAAAAATATTTAAAAAAGACCTAGAAATGATGCATACTATCTGTCACTTTCTATAAAATAAACTTGTTTTTTCAGTGAATGGCTTAATCAAAATACAAGAAAGATATTCTGAAAGATAAAATTAGCCAAATCTATCCTTTATCAGATATGCCATCACCACCCTAAAGACCACTTGTAAAACCAGTCAAGAGTGGATACCCTCAGGAAAAGAAATTGTAATCTTGGTTACACAGCAAGGCTCAGATTCCCAGGAAACCTGCCATAGAAAACTTTAGAGACCGTTTACTTTCTAGATCTGTAGTGTCTTTATTATGCCAACACCATTTGAAATGTAAAATACACAGCTTTGTTTTTAACGGCATATATCAGCTAGGAGGATACTGTAAATCTCGCAATGTCTCCCATCAAATATGCACTTCTAATCAATGCCCCTTTTCTGTATGGGTGCTCTTATTTGATATGACAAGTTTCAACAATCGTTACTCCGTGCTCATCTTCTATGTCTGGATCATTTAGAAATATGCTTACAATTACAACATACAAGTCATCCACACAGTTCTGTCTTTAGCTTTAAGGAGCATTTTGAATTAATTTGGGAGCTACATTGTCCTTCTTCCCTATTGCATCTTCCTGAACATTCATGTAATTTGCTCATCATAATTAATTAATGTCTTCTAATCATTGTCCTTCATAAAGGGAGTTCTATGGTAGAGGCAGAAAGATACAAACACAAGGAGGAAAGGAGAATGCGGATTCTCATCTCGTCTGTTGTTAGTAATAGTCATTATTTTGGGAGTCATCTTTAGGCAAACTCAGATTTACCCCTGTAAAAGCAAAGGAAGACAGGGAATGCCCGATTGTACATAAAATAATGTCATTTGCTATAAGCAAAGAATGTCTGCAGCAGAAGAGGTTCTGCATACTTCAAAAGTGCTGCATCGTTTCCAATATTCTGATTTACCAATTATTCTGTTTTTCTTGAAAGGGATCTAGCAGAGGACAGTTTACTTTTTGAATTACGTGTAAAAATTTGTTAACCAGGCTTGAGGCTAACCACTCTGCTTCGTGGAGTCTGAGAGCCGCATCGTTTTTATCTTTTGACCTAGTTGTGTCTGCTGTCTAGCTGCTGGCCAGGTGGAAAAAGTAGGGTTACAAACAAAGATACCATAGTAGCTGAGTTAGGACCAAAGAGCCATGGACATGTACAGAAGCAGGGATAATAAATAGTCCTAATAAATAGTCAGGGATGGCCATGTCAGAAACTAGGTGGTCAGGCTGGAAAAAATACTGGGACAATAGGCATCAAGGTGTTGGGTTGTGATAATACTCAATCCAAGAGGTGGGTCAGAATATTTGCGCACACACACATATATTATAATAGATAGATACACACAGTACCTATTAAACAATTATATACTGTATATACATATACAGACGGTGAAATAAGTATTGAACATGTCAACAATTTTCTAAGTAAATATATTTCTAAAGGTGCTATCGATAGGAATTTCTCCCCAAATGTCAGTAACAACCCATCCAATCCTCACAGGCAAAGAAATCAAACCATAGATGTCCATAAATTAAGTTGTGTGTAATAATGGGAAATTACACAAGGGAAAAAAAAGTGCATCATTCCCAAGAAGACTCATGGCTGTAGTAGTTCAAAAGAGTGCTTCTACTCCATACTGAGCAAAGGGTCTGAATACTTATGACCATGTGATATTTCAGTTTTTCTTTTTTAATAAATTTGCAGAAATTTCTACATTTCTGTTTTTTTCAGTCAAGATGGGGTGCAGAGTGTACATTAATGCGAAAAAAAGATGAACTTTTTTGAATTTTTATCAAATGGCTGCAATGAAACAAAGAGTGAAAAATGTAAAGGGGTCTGAATACTTTCCATACCCATTGTAGGTGGAATTGCGAATGCCAGAATGTGGCTGATTACATACCATCTTCTTAGATGTCCATGGTGGTCTACCATCACCTGTAACATGTTACTGTATCAGGATGTGTTAGGTAAAGTAGACTCATTCCTCTAGGTCGTCACAGACCTGCCCCGTCATATTACCTGCCCCTCTATTACGACACAAAGATAAACTGACGCTGCATGAAGATGGAGTGGGTTGAATTGGGCTTTCACTTGACCTTTCAGCTAAACCTCCAAATTGACATAGTTCCATATAAGTAAACAATGTGTGGATTGACAAAGTATCGTTTTCATTCTTTGAATGGATCGAGTGCTACATTCTTTTGATTGGCTGCCTCCTAATTTCACTACATAAGTTGGAAATGATTCTTTAGCAGTTTTTTTTAATTCTCTCTGCCTGCTTACTAATTAGCAGATGAATTTTGACTTTCTAATTGATATCCAAGCAAGAAGCAGCTGTGCACCCCAGCTGTCTGTGTGAAGGGAAGACCTATGCATGGGAGAACAGAGGGAGGGGGTGCTGAAAGTAAAAGTCCTCTGACAAATTGATTTAACTAGAGTGCAGGGCCTTAGGGGAGTACATTGTCGGTGTGCTTGACTGCTTGCATTGTGGCCTTTCCTAGCCCTTTCACAAAGCCAACCCAATAGTCTCTGATGATAAATTCACATAAATCATTTCCATGTTAGCACTTGTTACTCTGAAAACCAAGGCTACATGCTAAGGAACCTTCTCCCTTATACATTTTACATACCAAGCATAGTATCTGATTGATACAGTTCATGAGTTAATCTTCTAACATGGTACATAACCGGTATGTGGAGTATCCATACTGACTTTGGTGTAATCGGAACAGTGTCAGAGCTGTAATATATTGCACAGCCTACATAGGAAATGAGAGCAGGGACGTTTAGTGTTCTCTCCAGATCCTCATCTTTATTTATAAAGCTTTTAGTTTATTTTAGTTTTGCCCTACTTCTGGCCACATCTGATGGACAATATTTCTGAATACATTACCATCCAGTGAGTATATATTGGAAGCAGAATCCTAAAGAAAAGCTCATCTCTAATTAATGTAAGTGGCAGGTCTGCAGGAGCAGGATGCAGCTCCCTCAGCTTCCATAATAACGCAGGATAGCTGGGTGGATTAGCAGCAGGCGGCAAAACCAACACAAACATTTGCTGCCGATTCCAAGAAAGGCCCAAAATAGGAACATTTCTCAAGCTAAGTAAGGAATCAGAGCGTGCGTGGACATTATGCATACAGTATTCATTGTACAATGATACTTTCCACAGTCCATCGGATACTACACTATAGTTTATAAATGGGATAGTAAAAAACCTTTGATTATTGCTGGTAAATAATGATGGGGTAAAATACTATATGTTGGTGCTGAATTTGTAAAGAATCAGAATAATAGGGGCACAAATCCTATTCAGAAGGAATTCAAATCTGATAAAGGTTTATTAATCCAGAGAGACACATCTGACTCTTGTCTGCTTGTACGGGAAGCAGGTTGCACGCAGGGCCCATGTAAATCCCAATTTACTTTGTGGTCATTAGAAGTATGGGAAGTATTTTCAAGGAACACACAAGAACTTCTAAGAGACTTAGGCCTCATTCAGACGATCGGGAGTCACATATGTGATCTCTTTGCTTTCCCATATAGAACACTTACCTGTTATAGTCAATGGGGCTGTTCATAGGTCTGAGTTTTGTTGTGGACTGTGAATAGGCATGTCTGTTTTTAATATGAGTCATGGATCAAAATTACCCACACATCTGTTCTTGTCTGTCGATAACATTGGGTAGGAGATTTGTAGCTTATTTATTTTTCTCATCACTAAAATCACTGATAAAACCCTGATTGTAAAAACAAAACAGTCACAACACTGATGAAACTCAGATCGAAAACATTGATGATCAACAAATTACAGATGCCTGTATGAGGCCTGAGGAAAAGGGTTGTCGACTGCATGCAAATTACTGGACACTCCTTAACAATAGTGGTCTTTTTTACACTGTTGAAAAATAAACCAATTTATCCATGATTTATTCTGAAGCTTGAGCACCTTGTGCGTATGTTAATGTTCTGGAAATATTCAGCAATCAAATGCTGCTAATGCCAATATATCAGTATATTGGGCAGTAGAAATAGGTCACGTAAAATAATAATTATCAATCTAAAATTTCCATCTAGTCTTCAAAGTATTCCAAAAAAAAAAGATTTGGGTTGTCATTAGTAACCATGGTAAGGATAAGCACAATAGGCAAATAGTCTGCCTATTTAAACCAGCTGGCACTCGCTTGATGAATGAGCATAACGCTTGTTTATCAGGTAAAATGTTTGTTCAACTTCATCATCAGCAGCACATTTTCCTGTGTAAACAGAATATGTGCTGCCGAGAATAATGATGTTCCATGCACACGGAATATTAATGTCAGTGATCATTCTGTGCACATTGTTGTGTGGTCGGCCTGCCGATCAGCTTACATGTAGCCAATCAGCGGTCGCGGCCGGTGTGGGCGCACCTACATATTGGAGTAATTCCCACACCCTATACAGTGACCCCTGCACAGGCTGCAGAGGGGGCCTACATCACTCTTGCTTAGAAGTTAATGACTGTTTGCAGTCAACAGGTTGCTATATTTTGTGGTTTCTGTAACACGTCTCTTAATGCAGTAACAGCGGTTCAGGAAGGATGACCCCCCTCCCCATAATCACATGCAGAAAAAAATAAAAAATATATAAAAAAAAAAGGAAAATGAAAACAGACTAGTATAAAAAGAAAATGTATCAGTTCCTAGTTTCAAAGAGGCTCTATCACCAGATCTCCCAATACAAACTGCAAATACTATTGAATAGTTCTCTTATAAAGGATGAGTCGGCTGCACCTATTTTGAGAATGTCTGTATAATCCTAATATTTGAGAGAGTCTGTCACCAGATTTAACCACATACTCTGTATATATCATGAAATAGATCACCTAGCCCCAATGAGGATGGAGTATTTCTTGTGCAAATCATCTCAAGATGACTCTTTAATCACACAGCATTTTATGAATCAAATTATACACTGTCAGATTTGAGTCCAAGTGTATTCAGGCTGTAAGCTATCTCCACCCACCTAGGTTTATTTACAAGCTCTAGTCCCTGTCCACCTCCTGTCCTGCTACTGAAGTCTGGCACATGGTCAGTCTGCTTAGTGCTAAAATAAGAAAAAGCCTGTCTCGAGCATCACACACAACAATAAAAAATGGCTTTAATAGAAGCATAGCTCCTACCCGCCCTGGATTCAGCAGGACTGTCCCAGCTTGTCGGCTCAGCCTTGACTCTGACATCTTCATCGCCCAATAGCTCCTCCTTGGGGTGCGGGGCCTCTGTGCTGAGATAAACTAAATTATAATATTCACTTCTCCTGTAATAGCTATCCCCAGGGATTGAATTCTTGCCTTCAAATGCCCAAGGAGCATCTCTAGATAACAGCCAGGGCCGGCTCCATGTTTTTGAGGGCCCCGGGCGAAAAAGTCTCAGTTGGCCCCCCTTAACACATACCACGACTCATGCCGTGTGACATCCGTGGTGACGGCCAAAAACGGACTTCTCTCTGTGTGGATCACACGGACACGCATGTGATCCACACAGACACTCGCTCTGTGGCAAAACACGTTCATGTGATGGCGGCTACTGATTAGTAGTGTACGCATGAAAGAAAGAAGAGAGGGGAAATAAAGAACAGAGAAAGAAAGAGAATGGAAGGAAGAACAGAGAAAGATACAGAGAGAGAAAGAATGAAAGAACATAGAAAGAACGAACAGAGAAAGAAAGAAAGAAAGAAAGAAAATAAAGAACAGAGAGAAAGAAAGGAAGAACAGAAAGAGAAAGAAAAGAACAGAGAGAAAGAGAAAGAAAGAGGGTAAAGAAAGAAAGAACAGATAGAGAAAGAAAGAAGGGAAAGAAAGAACAGAGAGAAAGAAGAAAGAAAGAAAAAGAACAAAGAGAAAGAAAGAATAGACAGAAAAAAAGAACAGAGAGAAAGAAAGAAAGAAAGAAAGAGGGGAATAAAGAACAGAGAGGGAGAGAAAAAAGGGGAAAGAAAGAACGGAGAGAGAAAAAGAGTTGACAGAAAAAAAGAACAGGGAGAGAGAGAAAAAGAAGGAGGGGAAAGAAAGAACAGAGAGGTAGAGAGAAAAAGAAAGAGGGGAAAGAACAGAGAGGAAGAGGGGAAAGAAAGAACAGAGAGAGAGAAAGAAAGAGAGGAAAGAGAGAACAGACAGAGAGAAAGAACAGAGAGCGAAAGAACAGAGAGAGAGAAAAAAAAGATTAGAGAGAAAGAACAGAGAGAGAAAGAAACAAAGAAAGAAAAATTCTATAAAGATACTATAGCAGCCCAGCTCCCATTGTACTGCCTAACTGAGCCTCCTGGTGCAGGACTTATCATGATCCGCTCACATGGCCGACATCCCCGATTCCAAGGCAATCTCGCTGTCCGCTGTCAGAGGAGGACACGGTGATGGATCTGAAGCATTCCCTGAAGTGCCTCCATGGTTCCGTCACAATCTCCTACTGAAATGACCTAATTTCTGGTCAGCTTCCAGCACGTCACTTCCGGTAGAACGTTACGTGCAAGTTTTAAATTGCTCCTTGGGGCTCTGCTGTGTACTCCTGTGTCCCGCGGGGAAAGTAAGCTCCCGGCTGGGGCAGTCTCTCTCTCAAAATCGGGACTGTCTCGCTGGATCCGGGACAGTTGGGACTCGGGAGGTATAAATGCTCCCCACCATACACCTCGTACACGCACGGCTCCGCTTTGTATGCCTCGTACACACACGGCTCCGCTCCGTACACCTTGTACACACGCAGCTTCACTCCGTACACCCCCGGCTCTGCTCCGCTCCATAAACACACGGCTCAGCTCCGTACACACAGGGCTCCGTTCCGTACATCTCGTACACACACGGCTCTGCTCCATACACCTCGTACACACACGGCTTCGCTCCGTACACCTCGTACACACACGGCTCTGCTCCGTACACCTCGTACACACACGGCTCTGCTCCGTACAACTTGTAAACCCCTCCTGACCCCACCCAAAAACACACACGGCTCTGCTACATCCACCTTGTTAAACCCCTCCCTGACCCCACACAAGTACACACACGGCTCTGCTACATCCACCTTGTAAAACCCCTCCCTGACCCCACACAAGTACACACACAGCTCTGCTACATCCACCTTGTAAACCCCTCCTGACCCGACACAAGTACACACACGGCTCTGCTACATCCACCTTGTTAAACCCCTCCCTGACCCCACACAAGTACACACACGGCTCTGCTACATCCACCTTGTAAACCCCTCCTGACCCCACACAAGTACACACACGGCTCTGCTACATCCACCTTGTTAAACCCCTCCCTGACCCCACACAAGTACACACATGGCTCTGCTACATCCACCTTGTTAAACCCCTCCCTGACCCCACACAAGTACACACACGGCTCTGCTCCGTACAACTTGTAAACCCCTCCTGACCCGACACAAGTACACACATGGCTCTGCTACATCCACCTTGTTAAACCCCTCCCTGACCCCACACAAGTACACACACGGCTCTGCTACATCCACCTTGTAAACCCCTCCTGACCCGACACAAGTACACACACGGCTCTGCTACATCCACCTTGTTAAACCCCTCCCTGACCCCACACAAGTACACACATGGCTCTGCTACATCCACCTTGTTAAACCCCTCCCTGACCCCACACAAGTACACACACGGCTCTGCTCCATACAACTTGTAAACCCCTCCTGACCCCACCCAAGAACACACACGGCTCTGCTACATCCACCTTGTTAAACCCCTCCCTGACCCCACACAAGTACACACATGGCTCTGCTACATCCACCTTGTTAAACCCCTCCCTGACCCCACACAAGTACACACACGGCTCTGCTACATCCACCTTGTAAACCCCTCCTGACCCGACACAAGTACACACACGGCTCTGCTACATCCACCTTGTTAAACCCTTCCCTGACCCCACACAAGTACACACATGGCTCTGCTACATCCACCTTGTTAAACCCCTCCCTGACCCCACACAAGTACACACACGGCTCTGCTCCGTACAACTTGTAAACCCCTCCTGACCCCACCCAAGAACACACACGGCTCTGCTACATCCACCTTGTTAAACCCCTCCCTGACCCCACACAAGTACACACACGGCTCTGCTGCATCCACCTTGTAAAACCCCTCCCTGACCCCACACAAGTACACACACGGCTCTGCTACATCCACCTTGTAAACCCCTCCTGACCCCACACAAGTACACACACGGCTCTGCTACATCCACCTTGTTAAACCCCTCCCTGACCCCACACAAGTACACACACGGCTCTGCTACATCCACCTTGTAAAACCCCTCCTGACCCCACACAAGTACACACACGGCTCTGCTACATCCACCTTGTAAACTCCTCCTGACCCCACACAAGTACACACACGGCTCTGCTACATCCACCTTGTTAAACCCCTCCTGACCCCACCCAAGTACACACACGGCTCTGCTACATCCGCCTTGTTAAACCCCTCCCTGACCCCACACAAGTACACACACGGCTCTGCTACATCCACCTTGTTAAACCCCTCCCTGACCCCACACAAATACACACACGGCTCTGCTACATCCATCTTTTTAAACCCCTCCCTGACCCCACACAAGTACAAACACGGCTCTGCTCCGTACAACTTGTAAACCCCTCCTGACCCCACCCAAGAACACACACGGCTCTGCTACATCCACCATGTTAAACCCCTCCCTGACCCCACACAAGTACACACACGGCTCTGCTACATCCACCTTGTAAAACCCCTCCCTGACCCCACACAAGTACACACACAGCTCTGCTACATCCACCTTGTAAACCCCTCCTGACCCCACACAAGTACACACATGGCTCTGCTACATCCACCTTGTAAAACCCCTCCCTGACCCCACACAAGTACACACACGGCTCTGCTACATCCACCTTGTTAAACCCCTCCCTGAACCCACACAAGTACACACACGGCTCTGCTCCGTACAACTTGTAAACCCCTCCTGACCCCACCCAAGAACACACACGGCTCTGCTACATCCACCTTGTTAAACCCCTCCCTGACCCCACACAAGTACACACATGGCTCTGCTACATCCACCTTGTAAAACCCCTCCCTGACCCCACACAGGTACACACACGGCTCTGCTACATCCACCTTGTAAACCCCTCCTGACCCCACACAAGTACACACACGGCTCTGCTACATCCACCTTGTTAAACCCCTCCCTGACCCCACACAAGTACACACACGGCTCTGCTACATCCACCTTGTTAAACCCCTCCCTGACCCCACACAAGTACACACACGGCTCTGCTCCGTACAACTTGTAAACCCCTCCTGACCCGACACAAGTACACACATGGCTCTGCTACATCCACCTTGTTAAACCCCTCCCTGACCCCACACAAGTACACACACGGCTCTGCTACATCCACCTTGTAAACCCCTCCTGACCCGACACAAGTACACACACGGCTCTGCTACATCCACCTTGTTAAACCCCTCCCTGACCCCACACAAGTACACACATGGCTCTGCTACATCCACCTTGTTAAACCCCTCCCTGACCCCACACAAGTACACACACGGCTCTGCTCCGTACAACTTGTAAACCCCTCCTGACCCCACCCAAGAACACACACGGCTCTGCTACATCCACCTTGTTAAACCCCTCCCTGACCCCACACAAGTACACACATGGCTCTGCTACATCCACCTTGTTAAACCCCTCCCTGACCCCACACAAGTACACACACGGCTCTGCTACATCCACCTTGTAAACCCCTCCTGACCCGACACAAGTACACACACGGCTCTGCTACATCCACCTTGTTAAACCCTTCCCTGACCCCACACAAGTACACACATGGCTCTGCTACATCCACCTTGTTAAACCCCTCCCTGACCCCACACAAGTACACACACGGCTCTGCTCCGTACAACTTGTAAACCCCTCCTGACCCCACCCAAGAACACACACGGCTCTGCTACATCCACCTTGTTAAACCCCTCCCTGACCCCACACAAGTACACACACGGCTCTGCTACATCCACCTTGTAAAACCCCTCCCTGACCCCACACAAGTACACACACGGCTCTGCTACATCCACCTTGTAAACCCCTCCTGACCCCACACAAGTACACACACGGCTCTGCTACATCCACCTTGTTAAACCCCTCCCTGACCCCACACAAGTACACACACGGCTCTGCTACATCCACCTTGTAAAACCCCTCCTGACCCCACACAAGTACACACACGGCTCTGCTACATCCACCTTGTAAACTCCTCCTGACCCCACACAAGTACACACACGGCTCTGCTACATCCACCTTGTTAAACCCCTCCTGACGCCACACAAAGTACACACAAGGCTCTGCTACATCCACCTTGTAAAACCCCTCCTGACCCCACACAAGTACACACACGGCTCTGCTACATCCACCTTGTTAAACCCCTCCCTGACCCCACACAAGTACACACATGGCTCTGCTACATCCACCTTGTTAAACCCCTCCCTGACCCCACACAAGTACACACACGGCTCTGCTCCGTACAACTTGTAAACCCCTCCTGACCCCACCCAAGTACACACACGGCTCTGCTACATCCGCCTTGTTAAACCCCTCCCTGACCCCACACAAGTACACACACGGCTCTGCTACATCCACCTTGTTAAACCCCTCCCTGACCCCACACAAATACACACACGGCTCTGCTACATCCATCTTGTTAAACCCCTCCCTGACCCCACACAAGTACAAACACGGCTCTGCTCCGTACAACTTGTAAACCCCTCCTGACCCCACCCAAGAACACACACGGCTCTGCTACATCCACCATGTTAAACCCCTCCCTGACCCCACACAAGTACACACACGGCTCTGCTACATCCACCTTGTAAAACCCCTCCCTGACCCCACACAAGTACACACACAGCTCTGCTACATCCACCTTGTAAACCCCTCCTGACCCCACACAAGTACACACATGGCTCTGCTACATCCACCTTGTAAAACCCCTCCCTGACCCCACACAAGTACACACACGGCTCTGCTACATCCACCTTGTTAAACCCCTCCCTGAACCCACACAAGTACACACACGGCTCTGCTCCGTACAACTTGTAAACCCCTCCTGACCCCACCCAAGAACACACACGGCTCTGCTACATCCACCTTGTTAAACCCCTCCCTGACCCCACACAAGTACACACACGGCTCTGCTACATCCACCTTGTAAAACCCCTCCCTGACCCCACACAGGTACACACACGGCTCTGCTACATCCACCTTGTAAACCCCTCCTGACCCCACACAAGTACACACACGGCTCTGCTACATCCACCTTGTTAAACCCCTCCCTGACCCCACACAAGTACACACACGGCTCTGCTACATCCACCTTGTAAAACCCCTCCTGACCCCACACAAGTACACACACGGCTCTGCTACATCCACCTTGTAAACCCCTCCTGACCCCACACAAGTACACACCCAGCTCTGCTACATCCACCTTGTTAAACCCCTCCTGACCCCACACAAAGTACACACACGGCTCTGCTACATCCACCTTGTAAAACCCCTCCTGACCCCACACAAGTACACACATGGCTCTGCTACATCCACCTTGTTAAACCCCTCCCTGACCCCACACAAGTACACACACGGCTCTGCTACATCCACCTTGTAAAACCCCTCCCTGACCCCACACAAGTACACACACGGCTCTGCTACATCCATCTTGTAAACCCCTCCTGACCCCACACAAGTACACACGGCTCTGCTACATCCACCTTGTTAAACCCCTCCTGACCCCACACAAGTACACACATGGCTCTGCTACATCCACCTTGTTAAACCCCTCCTGACCCCACACAAGTACACACACGGCTCTGCTACATCCACCTTGTTAAACCCCTCCCTGACCCCACACAAGTACACACACGGCTCTGCTACATCCACCTTGTAAACCCCTCCTGACCCCACACAAGTGCACACACGGCTCTGCTACATCCACCTTGTTAAACCCCTCCCTGACCCCACACAAGTACACACACGGCTCTGCTACATCCACCTTGTTAAACCCCTCCCTGACCCCACACAAGTACACACACGGCTCTGCTACATCCACCTTGTAAACCCCTCCTGACCCTACACAAGTACACACACGGCTCTGCTACATCCACCTTGTTAAACCCCTCCCTGACCCCACACAAGTACACACACGGCTCTGCTACATCCACCTTGCAAACCCCTCCTGACCCCACACAAGTACACACACGGCTCTGCTACAGCCACCTTGTAAACCCCTCCCTGACCCCACACAAGTACACACACGGCTCTGCTACATCACCTTGTAAACCCCTCCTGACCCCACACAAGTACACACACGGCTCTGCTACAGCCACCTTGTAAACCCCTCCCTGACCCCACACAAGTACACACACGGCTCTGCTACATCCACCTTGTAAAACCCCTCCCTTACCCCACACAAGAACACACATGGCTCTGCTACATCCACCTTGTTAAACCCCTCCCTGACCCCACACAAGTACACACACGGCTCTGCTACATCCACCTTGTAAACCCCTCCCTGACCCCACACAAGTACACACACGGCTCTGCTACATCACCTTGTAAACCCCTCCTGACCCCACACAAGTACACACACGGCTCTGCTACAGCCACCTTGTAAACCCCTCCCTGACCCCACACAAGTACACACACGGCTCTGCTACATCCACCTTGTAAACCCCTCCCTGACCCCACACAAGTACACACACGGCTCTGCTACATCACCTTGTAAACCCCTCCCTGACCCCACACAAGTACACACACGGTTCTGCTACAGCCACCTTGTAAACCCCTCCCAGACCCCACACAAGTACACACACGGCTCTGCTACATCCACCTTGTAAAACCCCTCCTGACCCCACACAAAGTACACACTCGGCTCTGCTACATCCACCTTGTTAAACCCCTCCCTGACCCCACACAAGTACACACACGGCTCTGCTACATCCACCTTGTTAAACCCCTCCCTGACCCCACTGTCCCACACATAAACGTTACCTCATCCATCCAGACCAGCACCATAATGAAAAGCGACCAGCACAGCAGAGTCCTGCAGCCGCCCTGATCATGTGACCCGACTCATCCCCTCCTGTGACCTCATCACAGGTCCTGTGTCGGCACCGCACACAAGATTACAGCCAAAGGAAGCGATGATCATTGCTGGCAGTAAGGGGCTGCGTCACTGCGTGGGTCCCTCGCGGAGGGCGCAGGATGGGGTCAGTACATGGGGGGCGTGGCGGCGGCCGGCGGGTATCCCAGACAGCGTCAGTGGGCCCTCCCATCTCGCCAGGGCCCCGTCACTTGCCCGGGTGCGCCGGGTGCTGACGCCGGCCCTGATAACAGCCACAGCCCATTATGATAAACTTAGAAGAAATTTGTGCAATTTTGCAATGTATTGCAGGCAGGGAACCTAAAAGCAGATTATACATGTACATTGTATACAACAGTGTATTACTTTGTACTTATATACTGAGGTGACGAAAAGTCATATTTTTTTGTTCCTATAAAAATAATAAAAAGCAATTACAAAAAAGTTTGTTGTTGTTGCGTCTCCCAGGTCTGAAACCCACAACCTTCAACATTGCAAGCAGGAGCTAATGCTACTGAGCCACAGGCTCTGGTGATGTCTATGGAAAATTGTGTGTACTTGATCAGTATTGTAGGATCTAACCTCACAGGCATATTACATAGAGATACATCTGTACGTAGGAGTGTATTTTTATGTCTCTGTATTGTAGATGGAGAGATGTAGAGATTTTTTTTCTTTCTATAGAATGACTAAAAAAATAATGAAAAACAATTACGTAATTGTCAGTTTTAATTTTTTTTTTAATAATAAGCATCACAAATTAGCAAATAACATGGACATTTTTGATGTCCCTGTAATCATAACGACCTGCACAGCCTTACGATCAGATTATTTATGGGGATTGGTAAATGGCATAATCCCGCACATGCACCATTCACTTGCGTGGTTATGTGAACCTTATGCGCCCTTCTATGGGCAGAGTCTTGATCGATCTTCTACGAAGGCAAGTCTCTGCTATTGCGCAGTGACTCGCCTATGCAGAAGATCAATGAAGACACATTGAAAATAAAACAAAAAAAATCAAACATACATATATTTGATATTGCCACATTCAGAATCACCTGATCTAGCAATAAAAAAAGGATTAACCTGATAGCTAAATGGCGTAGCGAGAAAAAGTAAAAATGCCAGAATTACGTTTTTTTGGTCACCATGACATGGCATTAAAATGGAATAACGAGCGATCAAAACTTTGTATCTGCACCAAAATGGTATCATTAAAAACATCAGCTTGGTGCACAAAAAATAAGCCCTCACGCAACCCGAGGTCACGAAAAATGGAGATGCTACGGCTCTCGGAAAATGGCGCAATTGTAATTTTTTTTTTTTAACCAAGTTTGGAATTTTTTTCACCACTTAGATTAAAAAGAACCTAGACATTTTCGGTGTCTATGAACTTGTAATGACCAGGAATCATAATGACAGGTCAGTTTTAGCATTTAGTGAACCTATTAAAAAAGCAAAACAAAAAACAAGTGTGGGATTACACTTTTTTTTTGCAATTTCACCTCACTTGGAATTTTATCCCCGTTTTCTAGAACACAACATGGTAAAACCAATGGTGTATTTCAAAAGTATAACTCGTCCCACAAAAACAAGCCCTCAAATGACCATAGTGATGGAAAAAATAAAAAAGTTATGGCTCTGGGAAGAAGGGGAGCAAAAAAGATAATGCAAAACCAAAACTACCTCACTTCATGAATGGGTTAATGGGATTTTATCAGGCCAAAAAACCAGCCCCGGTAGCATGGAAAGTTAAACTGAGAAATAGACGTGTGGATCGAGATAAAAGAGCAGCCCAAGGTTAAGTCATATATAATCGCCTTAAGGGTACACTAGACAATACATTATATATACAATGGTTATACATATATAGTGATCAGATATGCAAACACAATAGTGGTAGGACAAAAGATATAAGCAGAATATATGGGTCAATTACCAGAAGATCAAAGGCCTGGCTTTCAGGGGGATGGGCTGCCACATGGGAGGCTTGTGGTCCCCTCTGTTCTTTGACTTCTTGCCACACAATATGTCATTGCGACCTCCCCAGAGAAAAAGCAATAGGTAATGCTTTACACGAGCATTTAACCCATTTGGTCACTCCCCTTTGCTATCTGTTTTCTACTAGCTGTATCTTCATACTGTTGTGTGCTAGAACATGGTAGAGACCCAGCTTTCTCCAGGTTCTCCAGGTTATGTACAGCTAGGACATATTGTATCTCCATAATGCCTTGTGGAATTATGTTTCTGGAATGTTTTAGAAGCTGTCTGCAGCTTCAGCAGGACTCTATATTGCAAGCAAGCCTTTGTCCTGCTCTGAGGCGGTCAAGGTGTGAGATCTGTCACTTACAGCCTTTGAGGACATTGCCCGTTTTCCTGTCAGTGTTGGACAAAGCATGGGGTTTTATAATCCCAGGGCAAATAAGATACAAATGTGTGGCAGGAAATTATATCTTTAATAGCAAATATCAAATAGCTAAAAAAATGCTTTTTTTGCTTTATTAGAACCTTTCAGACATAACAAGTGAATTTATGCTCTTGGCCTCTCCGTGCAGAGCACATTTAAGTCCTTATTCACAGGACAATGCACAATTTTGTAGCTGCAAAAAATTGATCAACTGTATTAAGGCTGTGGGCAAAGATCGCTGTGTGCTGCAGTTACATCACAGCATGGTGCATGTGAATGGAGTCACATTGTGACCCACAATGTGTCATCACCATCATTTGAGTTTTTACTTACTTGTCACAGTCACGAAACCTCACTGTGTGACTTTACTATGCAGCGGCATACAGCAATCTTTGGCTGTGTGACCTATCTTGCTGCCAAAATCGCCACTGACTTCCAGCTTAATTATGAATTGTACATAGAATTATGCATTCTGGTTTTTAAGAGCGCTGTATAAACATAAATTCCCCAGTCTATGATCAACAAAAACACACCAGTATAGGACATGCACTGATTTTAATAGAAGGAACAGAGGGATTCGCTAAAAAACAGTGTGTGAAAAACTCCATAAACTAAAATGGCACGTTATGTTGTTTGTTGTTAAAATGCATAGCACAATGATAAGGAATGCTGTCATTTGAATAAGGGCTGATTGCCACTTTCACTTGTTTTGTCATTATTTTGCACTAGTGTTGCGGTCTGTCCACACGTTCAGTATTTGCAACTTATTTTTCTGCATTAAAATACAGAGTGTTGGGGGGTAAAAGGTTGCATAAAATAAACACTTTTTTTACTAATTTTTGAAGCATTTTTTTGCAGATTTATAACAACTTTGATCTGATCCGCAAGGAAAAAATAACCAGCATGTGCTTGAGATTCAGAAATCTTATTCACTTTGGCAGTACTGTGAAGTGCAGCGGTTTTTTCCTAAAGAAATGTGCAAAAAAAACAAGGAAAAAACACAGAGTGTGAACAAGCCTTTTGTCAGCTAAATATTTTTACTAAGACTTTGTTCACATCCCTATACAGCGTGCTGTGCAGGAAAAACCAGTGTAGATCTGTCCAAGGTAGAATACTCACTACTTATAAAGTGGTGGCATAGCCTACCAAGATAAGAATACAACATGAGAATACTCATTCAAAAGCCGTTCGACGACGGATAGTGTACAATAACAGATTATATAGATTAAAGGGATCTTGTCAGTCACTTCATGCTGCCTGGGCATGTTTTTTTTTATTATTTTTTTAACATTTGAGCACAGGCGCCGGCTGCGAAGGCACAATATCTCCCATTAGCGGCGCCTGCTATCACTATTATCAGTGACAGCAGATGTAGCCTGATGGGAGTAGTAGTCTCTCATCAGCCCACTGCTTTCTGAACTGTAGTAAGGTTTTTTTGTGTAAATCAAGTTTATTGAAATAATTATACAATACAGAATCCAAGCTTATTGTAAAGTATATAAGAAAGCATATAATCCACATCAGCATGAGATTATCAACTGTAGGATATAAATGATAGCTATGCCATTTCTATTGTAATAAAACTTGCTAAACTGACAACAGATGACAGCGTGGGAAACACCACAGGAAGTCAGTAAAAACTCAGCAATTTGACTGACTAACGTCAATGAGTGAAAAATGCTAAAAATCCACACAAAGAATTGACATGCTGGAGAAAAAAAATGTACTGCAAATACTCGAAAGAAAATTACTGATCATGTGCAAAACACTTCAGGATTGTCATTGAATTAGCATAAGGATTCCATAGTGTTTTTGGCCCATTTCCTCGAGGAAAAAACACACCGTGTAGACACAGCCTAACTTTCTTTAACTTCAAAAAAATCATGGACACCTTAAAGGGAATCTGTCACCCTTTTTTTCGACTATGAGCTGCCGCCACTAACATCAGGGGCTTAGCTACAGCATTCTGTAATGCTGTAGATAAGCCCCCAATGTAACCTGAAAGATAAGAAAAAAGAGTTAGATTATACTCACCCCGGCGTTCGGTCCCGTCCGATGGGTGTCATGGTCCTGTCCGGCGCCTCCCATCTTCATACAGTGCCATCCTCTTCTTCCCTTCCTGTCGCGGCTCCTGCGCAGATGCACTGCTCTGCCCTGCCCAGAATGCTGTAGATAAGCCCCTGATGTCAGTGGCGGCAGCTCATAGTCGAAAAAAAGGGGTGAGAGTTTCCCTTTAATATTTGTTTCTGGAAAGGGGAAAACAGTGCCATATTTTTATCAATTGTCCTGGAATTTCTGGACTGTTGGCAACCCTGGTAATCAAATTGGGCAGGTAGAAACTTGGCTGAGCCACCAAGAGAATTTTTCTCTCCATGCCCGGACGTGGTGAGTTTCTCCCTGCCCAGTTCTGTTATCAAAGTTTGTTTTCTGTTAAAAGTGTTACATAGCTCTTATGATGGCTTGTCTATAGTTCATGTTGTCCATAGTTTAGACTGCATGAAATGGATCATTTTAACTACACAAGTGATGCCATGTAGCATGGTAAATTACATGAAGCATTTGAAAATATGTGAATTTTTTTAGAAAGTTATGGCAAAATGTAAAGGTGAAGGTCTGAATGCTAGAAATTGTTCAGTACAACTTAATTTTATTTGGTCTAGAGATAGGCTTCTGGCCTCAGTAATAGCAAATTACTGGTTTCATGTCAGAACTCTACAAGAGTTAATCTGAATTACTGGATTTGTCAAACATGACAAGCTTCAATGACTATGTAGCACAAATGGTACACCACTTGACTATTAAAGCAATTGAAGCATTGACGTTTATCTGAAATGCTAGAGAATTACAGTAATAGAGCTGAGAAATGCAGAAAAAAACTGCAAAGCATGAAATGATATCGGCAGCAAACCAGGGAAATCTATTCTGCGTTTCCACCAACATAAACAGATTACACACACTGGTATTATCATTTAGCTTGATAACACAAACGTATCATAATACAGATGTGAGTGCAATCGCCCCTGGGAGGCGGAAAAATCTAAACTAGCTTCTGCTGCAAGTAGTCACATAATGATGAATAATAAGGTTGTGCTTGAAAACAAGACTGACTGCGCTTGATGCTTTTTATGACAGTTTTTGAGTTGGCCATACATTGATAAGTACCTCCCTCACTCATCATGCCACAATCTATGCTGATCTTAGGGATATATCTCCTTCAAACATGCATGTGTACCACTACCTTTTATATAGAGGGGAGCTACAAATAAGAAATCTGTATTATTCCACAGCAGTAAGCTCTTACACACATACCAATTAGACACATGCCACATACATACCAGTCACCCATTAGACACATTCCACATACATGGCAGTCACCAATTAGACACATGCTGCATACATACTAGTCACACTATAGACACATGCCACATACATGCCAGTGACACATTTGATACATGCCACATACATGGCAGTCACCAATTAGACACATGCTGCATACATACTAGTCACACTATAGACACATGCCACATACATGCCAGTGACACATTTGATACATGCCACATACAGTGGGGAAAAAAAGTATTTAGTCAGTCAGCAATAGTGCAAGTTCCACCACTTAAAAAGATGAGAGGCGTCTGTAATTTACATCATAGGTAGACCTCAACTATGGGAGACAAACTGAGAAAAAAAAATCCAGAATATCACATTGTCTGTTTTTTTTTCATTTTATTTGCATATTATGGTGGAAAATAAGTATTTGGTCAGAAACAAAATTTCATCTCAATACTTTGTGATATATCCTTTGTTGGCAATGACAGAGGTCAAACGTTTTCTGTAAGTCTTCACAAGGTTGCCACACACTGTTGTTGGTATGTTGGCCCATTCCTCCATGCAGATCTCCTCTAGAGCAGTGATGTTTTTGGCTTTTCGCTTGGCAACACGGACTTTCAACTCCCTCCAAAGGTTTTCTATAGGGTTGAGATCTGGAGACTGGCTAGGCCACTCCAGGACCTTGAAATGCTTCTTACGAAGCCACTCCTTCGTTGCCCTGGCGGTGTGCTTTGGATCATTGTGATGTTGAAAGACCCAGCCACGTTTCATCTTCAATGCCCTTGCTGATGGAAGGAGGTTTGCACTCAAAATCTCACGATACATGGCCCCATTCATTCTTTCATGTACCCGGATCAGTCGCCCTGGCCCCTTTGCAGAGAAACAGCCCCAAAGCATGATGTTTCCACCACCATGCTTTACAGTAGGTATGGTGTTTGATGGATGCAACTCAGTATTCTTTTTCCTCCAAACACGACAAGTTGTGTTTCTACCAAACAGTTCCAGTTTGGTTTCATCAGACCATAGGACATTCTCCCAAAACTCCTCTGGATCATCCAAATGCTCTCTAGCAAACTTCAGACGGGCCCGGACATGTACAGGCTTAAGCAGTGGGACACGTCTGGCACTGCAGGATCTGAGTCCATGGTGGCGTAGTGTGTTACTTATGGTAGGCCTTGTTACATTGGTCCCAGCTCTCTGCAGTTCATTCACTAGGTCCCCCTGCATGGTTCTGGGATTTTTGCTCACTGTTCTTGTGATCATTCTGACCCCACGGGGTGGGATTTTGCGTGGAGCACCAGATCGAGGGAGATTATCAGTGGTCTTGTATGTCTTCCATTTTCTAATTATTGCTCCCACAGTTGATTTCTTCACTCCAAGCTGGTTGGCTATTGCAGATTCAGTCTTCCCAGCCTGGTGCAGGGCTACAATTTTGTTTCTGGTGTCCTTTGACAGGTCTTTGGTCTTCACCATAGTGGAGTTTGGAGTCAGACTGTTTGAGGGTGTGCACAGGTGTCTTTTTATACTGATAACAAGTTTAAACAGGTGCCATTAATACAGGTAATGAGTGGAGGAAAGAGGAGACTCTTAAAGAAGAAGTTACAGGTCTGTGAGAGCCAGAAATCTTGATTGCTTGTTTCTGACCAAATACTTATTTTCCACCATAATATGCAAATTAAATGAAAAAAAAACAGACAATGTGATTTTCTGGATTTTTTTTTCTCAGTTTGTCTCCCATAGTTGAGGTCTACCTATGATGTAAATTACAGATGCCTCTCATCTTTTTAAGTGGTGGAACTTAATTGCTGACTGACTAAATACTTTTTTTCCCCACTGTACATGCCGGTCACACATTAGACATATCCCACATTCACACCAGTCGTCCACTGGACACATGCTATGTATACGCCACACTATAGACACATGCTACATACAGGTCAGTCACACATTTGACACATGCCACATTAGCACCGGTCACACACTAAAAACCTACACATTATCTCTCCTTTTCCCATTGGCACCTCACTGGGCTCTGTTCTCAAGACAAATATACATCTCAGCGATTGGATCCACATCTACCAGTCATTTTCCTTATATTCTGTGGATATGAGAATAAGGTCACACTAACCGATGCAAAATATGGTCCGTAGTTTACAGGTGTAATACGGATGAATGACCCCTAAATAGTGCTCCGTTTGTCATCCGTAAGCAAGGTGTGGTCACGTATTTTGCGCATGTCAGCATCCGTATGTAATCCGTATGCCATCCGTATGCTGAGATTTTCTCGCCGGCTTGCAAAATGGACATATAATGGAGCCCTATGACAGGTTTTATAACACAAAAGAAATAATAGATATAGACACATATAATACATATATATATATATATATATATACATGTAATTGAGACACATATATTTATATTTCACAGAGTTCTTCATAGCAGAATAGCCGCTAATTCAATTGTCGGCTTTTGTGAAATCATTCCCCAACCCGACATGAAATGACACATGGTTTACATTCAGTAAAGCATTTCATTTCATGTTTTTTTATATGTCCCTGACTAATAATTAGATGAGGGTTTGTGTGCAAAATTTGGGAGTTGTAGTTGTTATTTTAAGGGGTTAATTCGTTGTTAAAAAATGCGTGGACTTCCCATTGCCCTGTAGCGGTGGCGAATGGGTTAATCTAACAAAGGGTTAATGTCACCTTACAATCGAATGGTGACATTAACCCTTTGTTAGATTTACCCACGGATTGGCACGGACCGTAGAATACGGATGAGAAATATACGGCTGGTGCGAGGTACTCCATAGAGAATCATTTGTCCGTGTGTAATGCGTGCTTTTAACGCCTCTCACTCGTCCGTATTCCTCGCCAGTGTGACCCTGGCCTTACTCTTAAGAAACAAACTTCTCAAATTATGTACACACAGACTAACATACAGTATAAGACACATGGTCACCTAGTCATATACAGACACTCCCTACATACTACATATATTGGTCACATGTCACATATATGACAGCATTAATATTTTAGTTTGTCTTTTTTAATACATTTGCAAAAATGTAATTTCTACATTTCTGTTTTTTTCAATCAAGATGGGGTGCAGAGTGTACATTAATGAGAAAAAAATGTGAATTTACCAAATGGCTGCAATGAAGCAAAGAGTGAAAAATTTAAAGGGGTCTGAATACTTTCTGTACCTACTGTATATATATATATATATATATATATATATATATATATATGTGTGATTCCATGCTGAGAAGGAATATTTTCAAAATTTTCAAATATTTTGGAAATAGCTCATTTTTTGTAAGTTGGTACTTCATTACATATGGCATAAGGTGTCAACACTGTTTCTTTCAAATTCCATATATTTCCAAGATGGCAGAGGGTTACATGTGAACACCTACTGTTCTTACTGGATTCATACAGTGACAGGCTATATTGGTAAGTGAATTACTATTAACGAGCAACATGCATAACTTAAGTTCAGTAACTATAAAAGAAGTACTGTTAGGAAACCAAAATATTATAATATCTTTGGTTCTGTAAGATTATTGTTTATACCAGAAATTTTGCACATATCCATTGTAGACATTTTCTCAGTAGCGTAAGTTACCAGAAAGATAAAAAGTTTTTGTAGGATTGAGAACTAAGCATAAATTAAGTTGTAACTTGCAGAGTTCTTATATTGCATAATGTATTAACTATTCACTAAGTTTCATGATGCTGCTAAAATTTTCACAGTTCCTATATGAAGTAAACTTATTGTAACATAAATTACCATGAGCTTTGTAACGTAAGTTACTTCAGCTTTTCAATGTAAGTTGTCTGCCTTTCAATTCAATTTCAAAGCTGCAAATGAACTGAAGAATGTAGAGGTCTTAGACATAAGCAACACTGAGATTGATTACAGAAATTTGGCTCTGGATTTAAAGCAGTTGTAAGCAATGCAAAGCCTGTTGAAGGAATTGCCAAATTTCATGCCATAGGATATTTTGCAGGCAAATTTATTGGCTTTAGAACCACTAAAAACATGGTCTATTACAATGCTACTGCAAGTACCCTGATATTGAATACAAAGTTGATGACTGGGTTGAAGTAATGTATGATGGAAGAAAGTATCGTGGAGTGGTTACTGAGGTTGCACGCAATGAGATGAAAGAGAAAACCATGGAACTCTATGGCAAGAATACAAATGTTAGGTTAAACAATAAGAAATGTTCACTAGTTCCCTGCTCCTGGCCCAAAGGGTATTGATCAGTGCGCATTAAAAGAATCACACCACACAGTTGGAAGTAACCCCTATGATCAATCTATGGCACAGCTCCAAGAGAGAGAGCTTTATTGATTCAAACAGGTTCATATATCCCCTGTGAGGGGGCTCAGTTAACTCTAAAATGGGAGTGTTCGGATGTATTCCATTGGTTAGTGGGTTGGGCAGTGAGCTAGTCCATGGGTGGATCCATGAGGTCATCTGGCTGGGTTGGTCCATGAGATCATCAGAGTGGGCGTCGTCATGGGCGGATCCATGGAGCACTTGGTGTGTGAAAACAGGAAATTCCAGATCCATGAGCACATGGTGTGTGGTGAAAAACAGGAAATGGCAGACATCTTTAGTGTCACACTTTGATCTGAAAAAGCTCATGTAAGGTGAGATAATACACTTTTTGGGTAGTTCCTCTCTATCTCTTATGTCTTGAGGTTAATTAAGTATTTGATCTTAAGGCTCTCCTCAACAAAAATACCTGGAAATGGCCATCTATAGATAATGACATTTATTATGATGTCTGTCAAATTTTAAGAAGGGTTGGTCCTCCCCTGAAAATGGGTTCTAGGGACATTTGGGAATTTTTTGATTAGCCAGGAAGTTAAATGAGCAGTAAGCACAAATTTACATCCTTGTTGAAGTTCTTCATTAGCTGTGTCTGAATTCATTGTACTGGACCACATATGTAGGCCTAGATTAATATTTAGTCTACATTATGTAATTGATCAAAGGTCGTGTTTTGTAATCAAAATTTCCACTCTGCAAAAATGTTGACAACTGAAGTATGAATATTGATTACATTTTTATACTAAATTTTAGTCTACATATGTAGTTCACACCAATGAATTCACATGCAGCCTATGTTTTGTCTAAATAAAGGCAGTTTGCCTTCTCAAATATGAACAATGACAAAGTTGAACACACTCTTTGTTTTGTAACGTAAGTTACTATATTGTGTTGTAACGTAAGTTACCTACATTTCTTGTAATAAAAACTGTTGCATTTAACTTGAGAGGTTAAAATAAATTTGCTAAAGTTGCTTGGACTATGGTGTTTTAATACAATAAAAATAGTGCTTCTCCCCTGTTTACCAGAACAGAAAATTTGGCAGTCTCATGATATGGACAATTGCCTTTCCTTTTTGTGTAACGTAAGTTACCAAGTAATAACACTGTATTTTGTATTTAATTTGTATTGTTGAAAAATCAAACTGTGTTGAAATCTATGGAGAATAGTGTAATGCACAATATACATTCACTCATTTTTGTACACACACACTATATCTTGCCTAAAATACAAAGTAAATGTGTCATATTTAATGTTAAATTCAACTTGCATAACTGTTCACAATAACAGTAATTTTGACAAGGGGTGCCAAAAGGTTTACATGCTACTGTATGACATACTAACACTACACACATCACTCATTACAAACATCTGTCATTCATACATCGGACATGTTACCACTATACACACTGATACCCTGGATTATTGAATGCGGTAGACTTTTGTAGCCATTGTGTAATAATTATTATTAGAAGTATCATTATTGATCTCTGTATGAACGTAATATTTGTAGAGATCAGTGCTTGAAACCTTCTGGTATAGAGTGTACTATAGTCTCAACAGAGCACGTGACTTTTGGATATATAAGTTGCTGCTTAATGTTGTTCAGCACATTTCAGTGTTAAGTAAATCTTAAGCCTCTCTTCTTGACTTACAGTGGGTGATCAACCTGTATTTTTCTTCAATGACATGCTAGTTTAGTTCATTTATTCCAGAAAACTGGTAAAATTGCATTGTCGCGTGACCTGGATTGACTAATTGCGAGCATATTTAGTGCCACAGCCTGGGACAGTGAGCATTAATGCAGCTCTGCATTTAGGGGTACTAGGAGTCATACTGTAGTGACCTGGTCCAGGTTATGACTGTCTCTTTAAATACCCCTGGACCCTGAGTAATCCTGTACACTTTTTACTGTTATTAGACATGTGCTTTCATTTGATCCATATATTTTTTGGGGTATTTTCTCATTTGTTGTGTTCCAGCACCATCTGTTGGTGAAATGTATACAATGTAAAGTTTTGACTTGAGAATTGAGATTTCAAGAGGAGGGGCTATTCTAGTCTCCGCCTAGTCTAGACGAGGAGAGCTGGGAAAACCCCAGTCTGGGACAAGCTGTCTCTGGGAGCAGAGCACATATGGAGACTCCCTTTCTCCGAGATCCCTGGTAGGCCTGACAAGCTTAGAAATTACCCCAGGACGGCGAAATACTCTTGCTACATAAAATCTTCTGCATAAAGCTACAAAAGACTCTGAATCTCTCTATAACAATTTAACAGCACTACATCTAAAGGAGCAGGTTGTTAAAGCTCCGAAGCCTCAATTCCATCTTAAAATCTAACTCTGTGCTGTAATTGCTGTGGTTTACCCACGTGAGCTGTGAAGAATTTACTCCGTGTCATCCTTCCCCATTCCTGCAAAAGTAAACGCAACTGTTATCCCCGAGACCTGTGTCTGTGGTCATTATCGTGGACGCCACATGGCAATGTGCAGCGCTGCTGCGGGGGGCTCCATCCCTGCAGGTCCCCAAATCCAAGATGGCGACGGGGACTTTCGGGGGCCTGCAGGGAGCTGGCTTCCTCAGTGCCTGCAAAGCGCAGGCACAAGGAAGCCAAGTGCAGTGCCTGTGACAGATCGCTGATCTGTCACAGTGATCTGTGATGTGACAGATCAGCGATCTGTCACATGACAGTTATGTCCCCCCTGGGACAATGTAATAAAGTTAAAAAAAAAGTGTAAAAATAATTTTAAAAAATCGCTAAATAAATTGAAAAAAAAAAAAATATTCCCTAATAAATTCATTTTTTGGAAATAAAAAAAACAATAAAAGTACACATATTTGGTATCGCCGTGACCGTAACAACCCGCCCTATAGAACTGTCCCATTAGTTAACCCCTTTAGCGAACCCCTTAAAAAATAAAAATAAAAAGAAGCAAAAAATAATGATTTATTATCATACCGCCGAGCAAAAAGTGCAATAACGCGCGATCAAAAAGACGCATATAAATATCCATGGTACTGCTGAAAACGTCATCTTGTCCCGCAAAAAATGAGCCACCATTCAGCATCATCAGCAAAAAAATAAAAAAGTTATAGCTCGCAGAATAAAGCGATGCAAAAATAATTATTTTTTATATAAAATTGTTTTCATTGCATAAAAACATAAAAAAAGACATAAATGAGGTATTGCTGTAACCGTACCGACCCAAAGAAAAAAACAGTCTTATCAATTTCACCGCACGCGGAACAGTGTAAGCGCACCCCCCCTAAAGAAATTCATGAAACGCTGGTTTTTGTTCATTCTGCGTCACAAAAATCAGAATAAAAAGCGATCAAAAGATGTCACATGCCCGAAAATGATACCAGTAAAAACGTCAACTCGGCCCGCAAAAAATAAGACCTCACATAACTCGGTGGGTCAAAATATGGAAAAATTATAGCTCTCAATATGTGGTGATGCAAAAACTATTTTTACACTAAAAAGTGTCTTTTAGCGTGTGACAGCTGCCAAACATAAAAACCGCCATAAATAGTAAATCAAACCCCCGTTATCACTTAGTTAGGGAAAAATAATAAGATTAAAAGAAAATGTATTTATTTCCATTTTTCCATTAGGGCTAGGGTTAGGGCTAGGGTTTGGGCTAGGGCTAGGGTTAGGGCTAGGGCTAGAATTAGGGCTGAAATTAGGGTTAGGGGTGTGTTGGGGTTAGGGTTGGAGTTAGAATTGGGGGGTTTCCACTGTTTGTTACATCAGGTGCTCTCCAAATGCAACATGGCGTGTGATCTCAATTCTAGACAATTCTGCGTTAAAAAAGTCAAATGGTGCTCCTTCCCTTCCAAGCTCTGCCATGCGCCCAAACAGTGTTTTACTCCCACATATAGGGTATCAGCATACTCAGGACAAATTGCAAAACGACTTTTGGGGTCCAATTTCTCCTGTTACCGGTAGGAAAATAAAAAATGAGGGGCAAAAATATCATTTTTGTGGAAAAAATGATTTTTTTATTTTCACGCTCGGGCGTTATAAACTTCTGTGAAGAACTTGGGGGTTCAAAGTGTTCAGCACACATCTAGATAAGTTCCTTGGGGGGTCTAGTTTCCAAAATGATGTCACTTATGGGGAGTTTCAATAGTTTAGGTACATCAGGGGCTCTCCAAATGCACATGATACCCGCAGACCATTCCATAAAAGTCTGCATTCCAAAACGTCACTACTTCCCTTCCGAGCCCCGACGTGTGCCGATACAGTAGTTTTCTCCCACATATGAGGCATCAGCGTACTCAGGACAAATTGGACAACAACTTTTGGGGTCCATTTTCTCCTGTTACCCTTGGGAAAATAAAAAAAATTGGGGACTAAATGATCATGTTTGTGGAAAAAATACGATTTTTTTATTTTCATGCCCGGGCATTATAAACTTCTGTGAAGCCCTTGGGGGTTCAAAGTGCTCACCACACATCTAGATAAGTTCCTTAGGGGGTCTAGTTTCCAAAATGGTGTCATTTGTGGGGGGTTTCCACTGTTTAGGTACATTAGGGGCTTTCCAAAGGCAACATGACACCCGCAGAGCATTATATCAAAGTCTGCATTCCAAAACGTCACTACTTCCCTTCCGAGCCCCGACGTGTGCCGATACAGTAGTTTTCTCCCACATATGGGGTATCAGCATACTCAGGACAAATTAGACAACAACTTTTGGGGTCTAATTTCTCCTGTTACCCTTGGGAAAATAAAAAAAATGGGGCGTAAAAGATCATGTTTGTTGAAAAACTATGATTTTTTTTATTTTCACGCCCGGGCGTTATAAACTTCTGTGAAGCACGGGGGGGTTCAAAGTGCTCACCACACATCTAGATAAGTTCCTTAGGGGGTCTAGTTTCCAAAATGGCATCACTGGTGGGGGATTTCCACTGTTTAGGTACATTAGGGGCTCTCCAAAAGCAACATGAAACCCACAGACCATTCCATCAAAGTCTGCATTCCAAAACGTCACTACTTCCCTTCCGAGCCCCGACGTGTGCCCATACAGTAATTTTCTCCCACATACAGTGTTGGCCAAAAGTATTGACACCCCTGCAATTCTGTCAAGTAATGCTCTGTTTCTTCCTGAAAATGATTGCAATCCCAAATTCTTTGGTATTATTATCTTCATTTAATTTGCTTCCAAGGAAAAAACACAAAAGAGAATGAAGCAAAAAGCAAATCATTGATCATTTCACACAAAACTCCAAAAATGGGCCTGACAAAAGTATTGGCACCCTCAGCCTAATACTTGGTTGCACAGCCTTTAGCCAAAATAACTGTGAACAACCATTTCTGGTAACCATCAATGAGTTTCTTACAATGCTTTGCTGGAATTTTAGACCATTCTTCTTTGGCAAACTGCTCCAGGTCCCTGATATTTGAAGGGTGCCTTCTTCAAACTGCCATTTTGAGATCTCTCCACAGGTGTTCTATGGGATTCAGGTCTGGACTCATTGCTGGCCACCTTAGAAGTCTCCAGTGCTTTCTCTCAAACCATTTTCTAGTGCTTTTTGAAGTGTGTTTTGGGTCATTGTCCTGCTGGAAGACCCATGACCTCTGAGGGAGACCCAGCTTTCTCACACTGGGCCCTACATTATTCTGCAAAATTTGTTGGTAGTCTTCAGACTTCATAATGCCATGCACACGGTCAAGCAGTCCAGTGCCAGAGGCAGCAAAGCAACCCCAAAACATCAGGAAACCTCCGCCATGTTTGACTGTAGGGACCGTGTTCTTTTCTTTGAATGCCTCTTTTTTTCCTGTAAACTCTATGTTGATGCCTTTTCCCAAAAAGCTTTACTTTTGTCTCATCTGACCAGAGAACATTCTTCCAAAATGCTTTAGGCTTTCTCAGGTAAGTTTTGGCAAATTTCCAGCCTGGCTTTTTTATGTCTCGGCGTAAGAAGTGGGGTCTTCCTGGGTATCCTACCATACAGTCCCTTTTCATTCAGACGCCGACAGATAGTACGAGTAGACACTGTTGTACCCTCGGACTGCAGGGCAGCTTGAACTTGTTTGGATGTTAGTCGAGGTTCTTTATCCACCATCCGCACAATCTTGCGTTGAAATCTCTCGTCAATTTTTCTTTTCCGTCCACATCTAGGGAGGTTAGCCACAGTGCCATGGGCTTTAAACTTCTTAATGACACTGCGCACGGTAGACACAGGAACATTCAGGTCTTTGGAGATGGACTTGTAGCCTTGAGATTGCTCATGCTTCCTCACAATTTGGTTTCTCAAGTCCTCAGACAGTTCTTTGGTCTTCTTTCTTTTCTCCATGCTCAATGTGGTACACACAAGGACACAGGACAGAGGTTGAGTCAACTTTAATCCATGTCAACTGGCTGCAAGTGTGATTTAGTTATTGCCAATACCTGTTAGGTGCCACAGGTAAGTTACAGGTGCAGTTAACTACACAAATTAGAGAAGCATCACATGATTTTTCAAACAGTGCCAATACTTTTGTCCACCCCTTTTTTATGTTTGGTGTGGAATTATATCCAATTTGGCTTTAGGACAATTCTTTTTGTGTTTTTTCATTGAACACAAATTAAATGAAGATAATAATACCAAAGAATTTGTGATTGCAATCATTTTCAGGAAGAAACTGAGTATTATCTGACAGAATTGCAGGGGTGTCAATACTTTTGGCCAACACTGTATGAGGTATCAGCGTATTCAGGACAAATTGGACAACAACTTTTGGGGTCCAATTTCTCCTGGTACCCTTGGGAAAATAAAAAATTTGGTGACTAAAAGATCATGTTTGTTGAAAAAAATGCGATTTTTTTTATTTTCACGCCCGGTCGTTATAAACTTCTGTGAAGCACTGGGGGGGTCACTTGTGGAGGGTTTCCACTGTTTAGGTACATCAGGGGCTCCTCTCCAAATGTGACATGGCGGCCGATCTGAATTCCAGCCAATTTTGCATTGAAAAAGTCAAACGGCGCTCCTTCCCTTCTTAGCTCTGCCATGCACCAAAACAGTGGTTCCCCCCCACATATCAGGTATCAGCGTACTCAGGACAAATTGCACAACAGCTTTTGCAGTCCAATTTCTCTTGTTACCCTTGGTAAAATAAAAAAAAATTGAATCTGAAGTATTTTTTTGTGAAAAAAGTTAAATGTTCATTTTTTTTTTAAATATTCAAAAAATTCCTGTGACGCACTTGAAGGGTTAATAAACTTCTTGAATGTGGTTTTGAGCACCTTGAGGGGTGCAGTTTTTAGAATGGTGTCACTTTTGGGTATTTTCCATCATATAGACTCCTCAAAGTGGCTTCAAATGTGATGTGGTCCGTAAAAATAAAATGGTGTTGCAGAAATGAGAAATCGCTGGTCAACTTTTAACCCTTATAACTTCCTAACAAAAAAAATTTGGTTCCAAAATTGTGCTGATGTAAAGTAGACATGGGGGAAATGTTACTTATCAAGGTTTTTGTGTGTCGTATCTCTGTGATTTAAGGGCATAAAAATTTAAAGTTGGAAAATTGCGAAATTTCCATTTTTTTCACAAATAAACGTAAGTTATTTGAATGAAATTTTACCACTAACATGAATTCAATATGTCACGAGAAAACAATGTCAGAATCACCGGGATCCATGGAAGCGTTTCAGAGTTATTACCTCATAAAGGGACAGTGGTCATAATTGTAAAAATTGGCCCGGTCATGAACGTGCAAACCACCCTTGGGGGAGAAGGGGTTAATGCACCTTCCCTGCAGTGTTTTAGCTGGAATAACTGAATTTAAGGCCTCATTCAGGCATATGTGATTTACATACTGTACATATTCTATTCATGGTTTTAATGGATAGAACATGTATATGTTATAGTTTATGAGACTGTTCAAAATTTTCAAATATTTTTGAAATAGTTAATTTTTTGTAAGTTGGTACTTCACTACACATGGCATAAGGTGGCAACACTGTTTCTTTCAAATTCCATATATTTCCAAGATGGCAGAGGGTTGCATGTGAACACCAACTGTTCTTACTGGAATCATACAGTGGCAGGCTATATTGGTAAGTGAATTACTATTAACGAGCAACATGCATAACTTAAGTTCAGTAACTATAAAAGAAGTACTGTTAGGAAACCAAAATACTATAATATCTTTGGTTCTGTAAGATTATTTTTTACACTAGAAATTTTGCACATATCCATTGTAGACATTTTCTCAGTAACGTAAGTTACCAAAAAGATATAAAGTTTTTGTAGGATTGAAAACTAAACATAAATTAAGTTGTAACTTGCAGAGTTCTTATATTACATAATGTGTTAACTATTCGCTAAGTTTCACGTTGCTGTTAAAAGTTTCACAGTTTCTATATAAAGTAAACTTATTGTAACGTAAGTTACCATGAGCTTTGTAACGTAAGTTACTTCAGCTTTTCAATGTAAGTTACCTGCCTTTCAATTTTTGGACAACACTTACAGTCAGCTTTTTGAAATAATTAAATACTAACATAATTTTGATGTTCATTTTGCTTAATATTATAAGGTCATTCTTTGTATTTTTAGAGTCACAATGCCATTAACGCCAGCTGAAAAGATGAAGAGACGACAGTATACAGTGCAGAATGTGCTGTAAATATTTTCATAAGACTTTGGGAAAGTTATGAAATGTCCTATGAATGTCTGTTCTGCTCCCGATCTGAGGATCTCGGCTTTTAGTTGAGATGAATCTGTGCTGCACTTTATGTACATGCTCAGTAGTGACCAGTGCTGTGGAGTCGCAGCTGAGATGAATTTGTGCTGCACTTTATGTACATGCTCAGTAGTGACCAGTGCTATGGGGTCATAGATGAGATGAATTTGTGCTGCACTTTATGCACATGCTCAGTAGTGACCAGTGCTGTGGAGTCATAGCTGAGATGAATCTGTGCTGCACTTTATGTCCATGCTCAGTAGTGACCAGTGCTGTGGAGTCATAGCTGAGATGAATCTGTGCTGCACTTTATGTACATGCTCAGTAGTGACCAGTGCTGTGGAGTCGTAGATGAGATGAATCTGTGCTGCCCTTTATGTACATGCTCAGTAGTGACCAGTGCTGTGGGGTCATAGATGAGATGAATCTGTGCTGCCCTTTATGTACATGCTCAGTAGTGACCAGTGCTGTGGAGTCGTAGATGAGATGAATCTGTGCTGCACTTTATGTACATGCTCAGTAGTGAGGCAGTGCTGTGGGGTCATAGATGAGATGAATCTGTGCTGCACTTTATGAACATGCTCAGTAGTGACCAGTGCTGTGGAGTCATAGATGAGATGAATCTGTGCTGCACTTTGTGTACATGCTCAGTAGTGACCAGTGCTGTGGAGTCGTAGATGAGATGAATCTGTGCTGCACTTTATGTACATGCTCAGTAGTGAGGCAGTGCTGTGGGGTCGTAGATGAGATGAATCTGTGCTGCACATTATGCACATGCTCAGTAGTGACCAGTGCTGTGGAGTCATAGATGAGATGAATCTGTGCTGCACTTTATGTACATGCTCAGTAGTGACTGGTGCTGTGGAGTCGGAGGTGAGATGAATCTGTGCTGCACTTTATGTACATGCTCAGTAGTGACCAGTGCTGTGGAGTCGTAGATGAGATGAATCTGTGCTGCACTTTATGTACATGCTCAGTAGTGGTCAGTGCTGTGGGGTCATAGATGAGATGAATCTGTGCTGCACTTTATGTACATGCTCAGTAGTGAGGCAGTGCTGTGGGGTCATAGATGAGATGAATCTGTGCTGCACTTTATGTACATGCTCAGTAGTGACCAGTGCTGTGGAGTCATAGATGAGATGAATCTGTGCTGCACTTTGTGTACATGCTCAGTAGTGACCAGTGCTGTGGAGTCGTAGATGAGATGAATCTGTGCTGCACTTTATGTACATGCTCAGTAGTGAGGCAGTGCTGTGGGGTCGTAGATGAGATGTATCTGTGCTGCACATTATGCACATGCTCAGTAGTGACCAGTGCTGTGGAGTCATAGATGAGATGAATCTGTGCTGCACTTTATGTACATGCTCAGTAGTGGTCAGTGCTGTGGGGTCATAGATGAGATGAATCTCTGCTGCACTTTATGTACATGCTCAGTAGTGGTCAGTGCTGTGGAGTCGTAGATGAGATGAATCTGTGCTGCACTTTATGTACATGCTCAGTAGTGACCAGTGCTGTGGAGTCGTAGATGAGATGAATCTGTGCTGCACTTTATGTACATGCTCAGTAGTGGTCAGTGCTGTGGGGTCATAGATGAGATGAATCTGTGCTGCACTTTATGTACATGCTTAGTAGTGACCAGAGCCGTGGAGTCGTAGATGAGATGAATCTGTGCTGCCCTTTATGTACATGCTCAGTAGTGACCAGTGCTGTGGAGTCGTAGATGAGATGAATCTGTGCTGCACTTTATGTACATGCTCAGTAGTGACCAGTGCTGTGGAGTCGTAGATTAGATGAATCTGTGCTGCACTTTATGTACATGCTCAGTAGTGGTCAGTGCTGTGGAGTCGTAGATGAGATGAATCTGTGCTGCACTTTATGTACATGCTCAGTAGTGACCAGTGCTGTGGAGTCGTAGATTAGATGAATCTGTGCTGCACTTTATGTACATGCTCAGTAGTGACCAGAGCCGCGGAGTCGTAGATGAGATGAATCTGTGCTGCACTTTATGTACATGCTCAGTAGTGACCAGTGCTGTGGAGTCGTAGATGAGATGAATCTGTGCTGCACTTTATGTACATGCTCAGTAGTGACCAGTGCTGTGGAGTCGTAGATTAGATGAATCTGTGCTGCACTTTATGTACATGCTCAGTAGTGATCAGTGATCAGACTGTGTCTGACATCATTGGACTGGACCACATATATAGGCCTATATTAAAATTTAGTCTACATTTTGTAATTGATCAACGGTCATATTTTGTAATTAAAATTTCCACTCTGCAAAAATGTTGACAACTGAAGTATGAATATTGGTTGATTACATTTTTATACTAAATTTTAGTCTACATATGTAGTTCACACCAATGAATTCACATGCAGCCTATGTTTTTTCTAAATAAAGTCAGTTTGCCTTCTCAAATGTTAACAGTGACAAAGTTGAACACATTCTTTGTTTTGTAATGTAAGTTACTATATTGTGTTGTAACGTAAGTTACCTACATTTCTTGTAATAAAAACTGTTGCATTTAACTTGAGAGGTTAAAATAAATTTGTTAAGTTGCTTGGACTATGGTGTTTTAATGCAATAAAAATATTGCTTCTCCCCTGTTTACCAGAACAGAAAATTTGGCAGTCTCATGATATGGACAATTGCCTTTCCTTTTTGTGTAACGTAAGTTACCAAGTAATAACACTGTATTTTGTATTTAATTTGTATTGAAAAATCAAACTGTGTTGAAATCTATTGAGAATATTGTAATTTACATTATACATTCACTCAGTTTTGTGCCTGCCTTCAAAGAACAGTCTGTAGCCATTATTAACTCAGTATTTGGCTTGTGAATGTAACGTAAGTTACCAGGGAATGGCCCACATTGAGATTTGTCAGATGGCTCAAACCTGGTCCCTGAGAAAATGGGGCGGGACAGGGGTGCCATTCATGTGTTATCTGAGTGATCTGTGGCAGAAGGTTGAAAACACATTTTATTTTAGATACCAGAAAAACATGTGATGATAAAATTGTACACTCATACCAAATACAGATGAAAATCAGATGTCACTCTGTGTGATTGGTGAAAGGAATCTAGTGGTGTTTTTTGTGCTTCCTTTGCTCATGTAACAGTGGGAGCAGCAGCGTGTAAGATGATTTTTACCAGAAACCAGTTTTCTTTATAATTTGTTCCAATAATTTGTTAGTTGGCACATCTTCTGCGGAACGAGTGATTTCAATTCTGCCACAATGTGTTGTATTGTGATCAGTTCCCTGTAATGTTGATATTATTCAGCAATTTAAAAAAAGTTTACATGCAAAGAGGAAAAAATGAGCAAAGTGTATGCCTGGTGTAGCACCATGTCCAGCCCAACAATCAGGAGCAGAGGTTTATGAAGTGTTCATTTGCATGGAAGGACGAGGCGCCGCAGCAGCACTGACAAGTCATGTTATGTCTGAGAACAGAGGCGCATTCTGGACAATCCACATGCACTACAAAGCTTCCTTGTGTTCTTATTCCTCATGCAAATAGCAGACGTGGGACAATATCAATCTCTGTTTCTCACAGATTATTATTCAACGGTTCTCAACTATGAAATGATTCCTTTATATCAAAATAGAATGGCCTTTGTGATATAACCCTTATGTATAGGAGAAAGTGACCAGTTCTATTACGCAGCTGGATAGTTCATGAAATCAGTCTATTATATCAAAATGTAAAAATGGGAAGAATTCATTTTACATAATGCAATATAGTTATTAACTAGGCTCTTGTGTATGTCTCTTTAAATGAGGCAGGCCCTCTTCATAATATAAACAGTATTCGAAAAAGAAATACAGGCCCATATTTCACGGGGGTCATCATGAGTATATGCTGTATATATATATATATCTATATATATTCATTCTGTGAGGTAATGGGGCCGGGAACAAAGAAAGTTTAACTCATATGTCTTTATTTGACAACTTACTAAAATAAATCCAAACTTTATAATCCGGTTCGCAACTGGAACATCCATATCAGTCTGTTGCAGTGGGTGACTGCTCCACCATATAACTCAGTCTCACACAGACAGGTCTACACAGAATCTCCTGCTCTGATGCTTGCAAACCAACACTGACACACCCAACCCTTTACCTGAATGTTTAAATGGGAATCGTGAACACGGGCCACTTCCAAGACCCGGACTGAAGGGAGAGATCCATCCTGCTACTCCACAACCTTCTTACAGATTTCTCCAAAAACAAAAAATGCTGTGTTCCTAAATAGCACCCAGTCCACACTCACTTTTATTTTGCGTTGTAACCTCAGCTGTGGCTGTAATTACAAAGCTCTCCAGCTGGTTCACTATGTTTCTGTGCACATCCTAGGGGAAAAGTAAAGACCCTCGTATATGATTCCCTTCACTGCCACACAATATATATACAGTGGCTTAAGAAAGTATTCACCCCCTTGGCATTTTTCATGTTTTGCTACCTCAAAACCTGGAATTTCACTGTTTTTTGAGGGTTTGCATCGGTTCATGTAAAGAACATGCCTACAACAGTGAACATTAGTTTTTTCTATTGTAAAGCAAACAGCTAATAGGACAAAATAACTGAAAACTTCAGTGGGAATAACTATTCACCCCCCCTGAAGTCAGTACTTTGTAGAGCCTCCTTTTGCAGAAAATACAGCTGCAAGTGGCTTTGGATAAGTCGCTATGAACTCTCCACATCTTGCCACTGGGATTTTTGCCCATTTCTAAAGTTAAAACTACTCCAGCTCCTTCAAGTTAGATGTTTTTTTTCTGCTAAACAGCAATCTTCAAATTTGACCACAAATTCTCAGTTGTATTAAGGTCTGGGCTTTGACTGGACCACTCAGAAACATTTACATGTTTCCCCTTAAACTACTTGATTATTGCTTTGGCAGTATGCTTTTTGGTAATTATCATGTTGGAAGGTAAACCTCCATCCCAATCTCAAATCACTGACATGCTGAAACAGGTATTGCTTAAGAACATCCTTGTATTTTGCGCCATCCATCTTCCCCTTGACTCGAACCATTTTCCCTGTCCCTGCTGCCAAAAGACTTCCCACAGCATGATGCTGCCACCAAAATGTTTCACTGTGAGGATGGTGTTCTTGGGCTGATGAGCTGTGCTGGTTTGGTGCCAGACTTGATGTTTACCTTTGTGGCCAAAAAGTTCAATTTTGGTCTCACCTGTCCACAGCACCATCCTCCATACATTTGGGGAGTCTACCACATTTTTTTGGCAAACTCAAAACAATTTTTGTTTGTGAGTAAATTTTTTTTTTATGCCCAACTCTTCCATAAAGGTCACCTCTGTGGAGTGTATGACTTATTGTGGTTGTATGGACAGATAATCCTGTCTCTGCTTGGGAACTTTGCCGCTCCTTCAGAGGTACACTGTGCTGCCTCTCTGATTAATGCTCTACTTGCCTGTGAAATTTTTAGGAGCTTAATCGCTAAAGCGGTAAATTCATATGCACATGCCAGTTTTTAATTATTTGATCCCATACATTTAATTTATGCCTATGTTTTTCTCACTTCACCAACTTAGACTATTTAATTCTGAGGCATCACACACAAATGGGATTACAAAAATATTTAAACACCGGTTGTAATATAACAGAATAGGTAAAAAAAACCCACTGTATCTATATACACTGATCAAAAAAATAAAGGGAACACTAGACACTCTTACTGAGCAGACACATGGATGTTAGTGACCTTCCTATCATTTCTACCTGTTGTTTATTCCATTGGCACAACAGCAGGAGAAATTGAATCACAATCAGTGTTGATTTCACAGAAGTGTGACTGACTTGGAGTTACATTTTGTTGTTTAAGTGTTCCCATTATTTTTTTGAGTACATATCTATCTATCTATCTATCTATACTGTATATATATATATATATATACAGTGACAAAGTCATTAGCAAAGAGCTAGAGGGGAGATACAGTGGGTATGGAAAGTATTCAAAGCCCTTTAAACTTTTCACTCTTTGTTTCATTGCAGCCATTTGGTAAATTCAAAAAAGTTCATTTTTTTCTCGTTAAAGGGAATCTGTCACCCCTTTTTTCGAATATGAGCTGCCGGCACTGACATCAGGGGCTTATCTACAGCATTCTGTAATGTTGTAGATAAGCCCACAATGTAACCTGAAAGAGAAGAAATAGGAGTTATATTATACTCACCAGGGGGGCTGTCCAATCTTGGTTCAATGGGTGTTGCGGTCCAGCGCCTCCCATCTTCTAACAGTGACGTCTTCTTTCCTTCCTGTCGTGGCTCCGGCTCAAGCGCACTGCTCTGCCCTGTTGAGGGCAGAGCAGAATACTGCAGTTCACAGGCGCCTGCGCAGGAGCCATGACAGGAAGGAAAGAAGAGGACAGCATCGTATGAAGATGGGAGGCGCCAGACCAGACGGTGACATGGACCGGACCAGACGCCAGGGTGAGTATAATCTAACTCTTTTTTCTTATCTTTCAGGTTAGATCGGGGGCTTATCTACAGTATTAAAGAATGCTGTAGATAAGCCCCTGATGTTGGTGCCAGCAGCTCATATTCGAATAAAGGGGTGACAGATTCCCTTTAATGTACACTCTGCACCCCATCTTGACAGAAAAACAACAGAAATGTAGAAATTTGTTCAAATTTATTAAAAAAGAAAAACTGAAATATCACATGGTCATAAGTATTCAGATCCTTTGCTCAGTATTGAGTGGAAGCACCCTTTAGAGCTAGTACAGCCATGAGTCTTCTTGGGAATGATGCTCTTTGACAATCTACAATCTGGTTTCCACCCCATCACTCCACTGACACAGCCCTGAACAAAATTACTAATCACCTACTTACAAGCAAAGCTAATGGAGAATACTCTATACTCCTTCTTGACCTGTCTCTGCTTTCGACACAGTTGACCACTGCCTCCTACTACAGATCCTCTCCTCCTTTGGCATCAAAGACCTCGCCCTATCCTGGATCTCCTCATACCTTTCCAACCACACATTCAGTGTTTCCCACTCCCACACTACCTCCTCATCCCACCCTCTCTGTTTGAGTCCCCCAAGGCTTTATTTTTGGACCCCTAGTCTTCTCAATCTATACCCTTGGCCTGGGACAACTCATAAAGTCCCATGGATTCCAGTACCACCTGTATGCTGACGACACTCAGGTCTACCTCTCTGGTCCAGACGTCACCTCTCTGCTGTCCAGAATCCCAGAGTGTCTATTAGCCATATCCTCCTTCTTCTCCTCTCGCTTCCTCAAACTCAATGTGGGCAAATCTGAATTCGTCATCTTTCCTCCATCTCACACATCTTCCTTACCTGACCTATTTATCACAATTAATGACATCATGCTTTCCCCAGTACCGGAAGTCTGGTGCCGCGGAGCAACCCTTGACTCTGTCCTGTCCTTCAAACCGCACATCCAAGGTCTTTCCTCCTCCTGTCGACTCCAGCTCAAAAATATTTCCAGAATCCATCCTTTCCTCAACCCTCAATTTACTAAAATGCTGGTGCATGCCCTCATCATCTCCCGCCTTGACTACTGCAACATCCTTTTCTGTGGCCTCCCTGCTAACACCCTTTCACCTCTCCATTCCATCCTTAACTCTGCTGCCCGACTAATTCATCTCTCTCCTCGCTACTCCTCCACTTCTCCCCTCTGCAAATCTCTTCACTGGCTCCCATTCCCTCAACGTATCCAGTTCAAATTACTAATGCTGACCTACAAGGCCATCTATAACCTGTCTCCTCCTTATATCCCGTAACTAATCTCCAGATATCTTCGCTCACGTAATCTCCGGTCCTCCCAAGACCTCCTTTTCTCCTCTACACTTATTCGCTTGTCACCCAGTCGCCTCCAAGACTTGTCCCGAATATCCCCCATCCTCTGGAATTCTTTGCCCCAACATGTCCGATTATCAACCACATTCAGATTCTTCATGCGGAACCTGAAAACCCACATCTTCAGGAAAACTTACAGCCTGCACTGACCCAGCTGCCTCCTCACCACTACTGGAGCTACCGCCTCACCATCACCAGAGCTGCTGGAACCCCCCAACCTACTGTCTCCTTCCCCACCATCCTGTAGAATGTAAGCCCGCAAGTGCAGCGTCACGCACCCACTGTATCAGTCTGTGATTGTTAGTTTGCTTATACTGTAAGTGATATCTGTAATTTGGATGTAACCCCTTCTCATGTGCAGCACCATGGAATCAATGGTGCTATGTACATAAATAATAATAATGATGCAACAAGTTTTTCACATCTGGATTTGGGGATCCTTTGCCATTCTTCCTTGCATATCCTCTCCAGTTCCGTCATGTTGGATGGTGATCATTCATGGACAGCCATTTTCATGTCTTTCCAGAGATGCTCAATTGGATTTTGGTCAGGGCTCTGGCTGGGCCAGTCAAGAATGGTCACAGAGTTGTTCTGAAGCCACCCCTTTGTTATTTTAGCTGTGTGCTTAGGGTCATTGTCTTGTTGGAAGGTGAACCTTTGGCCAAATCTGAGGTCCAGAGCACTCTGGAAGAGGTTTTCATCCAGCATATCTCTGTACTTGGTCGCATTCATGTTTCCTTCAATTACAAACATTCGTCCTGTCCCTGCAGCTGAAAAACACCCCCATAGCATGATGCTGCCACCACCATGTTTCACTGTTGGGATTGTATTGGGCAGGTGATGAGCAGTGCCTGGTTTTCTCCACACATACCACTTAGAATTATCACCAAAATGTTCTATCTTCGTCTCATCAGACCAGAGAATCTTATTTCTCATAGTCTGAGAGTCCATCATATGTTTTTTTAGCAAACTCTATGTAGGCTTTCATATGTCTTGCACTGAGGAGAGGCTTCCGTCGGGCCACTCTGCCATAAAGGCCCGACTATTGGAGGGCTGCAGTGATAGTTGACTTTCTGAAACTTTCTTCCATCTTCCTACTGCATCTGTAGAGCTCAGCCACAGTGATTGTGGGGTTCTTCTTTACTTCTCTCACCAAGGCTCTTCTCCCACGATTGCTCAGTTTGACTGGACGGCCAGGTCTAGGAAGACTTCTGGTGGTCCCAAACTTCTTCCATTTAAGGATTATGGAGGCCACTGTGCACTTAGAAACCTTGAGTACTGCAGAAATTCTTTTGTAACCTTGGCCAGATGTGTGCCTTGCCACAATTCTGTCTCTGTGCTCATTGGCCAGTTCCTTTGACCTCATAATTCTCAATTGGTCTGACATGCACTGTGAGTTGTGAGGTCATATAGACAGGTGTGTACCTTTACAAATCAAGTCCTATCAGTTTAATTAAACACAGCTGGACTCCAATGAAGGAGTCGAACCATCTCAAGGAGGCTCACAAGGAAATGGACAGCATGTGACTTAAATATGAGTGTCTGAGCAAAGGGTCTGAATACATATGACCATGTGATATTTCAGGTTTTCCTTTTTAATAAATTTGCAGACATTTCTACATTTTTGTTTTTTTTCAATCAAGATGGGGTACAGAGTGTACATTAATAAAGAAAAATTAACTTTTTGAATTTACCAAATGGCTGCAATGAAACAAGGTGTAAAAAATTTAAAGGGGTCTGAATACTTTCCGTACCCATTGTATGTAGCACTGAGGTTGTTAGCTTCAGTAATATAAACATAGGAAAAAATCATCAAGCACACTAAGTGTTGAAAGAGGAAAATCAGCCATGTTTAATGCTATTATAATTGAACAGCTGTAGAGTGGGAGGAGTCCAGAGGATAAATGCCCAGCTTTCTAGAGCATTTGAGTGTGGGTGGGTTTGGAGGTGCAAGCTCTGCAAATGTGTTTTTGTGTTAAGGAAAGCTGGACGTATGGAGATTGCAGGTCTCTTGGACTGAGTGCCTTTGCTAAAGGACATGAAAGCAGGAATCTAAAGCTGGAGTCACACATAGTGACTTACCAGCGATCCCGACAACGATATCAACGTGTCAGGATCGCTGATAAGTCGCTATGTGATCGCTGATGAGCTGTCACACAGACAGCTTCACCAGTGATCAGCACACCGACGCCGATGTGAGGAGCGAGCCCAGGAGCAGCGGACAAGTGTGCCTGTTGTTCCAGTCCTCCACCAGCAGACGGCGCGCCTGCATCCCCGGCTTCTCCTGGCAGCATCCTGCTGCCTCCTGGTCCCCAGCGTGCGGCGGCGGCAGGTACACACTCCGCGGGCTCCTGGTCCCCAGCGTGAGGCGGCGGCACCTGTAACTCGCTGGTAACTAACGTACACATCGGGTATTCAAGGGACGCGCGTCCCTTGGATACCCGATATGTACGTTAGTTACCAGCTGATCGCTGGTCTCCCGCCTGTCACACGCAGCGACGCGTGCTGGCCAGCGGGAGATCAGCGACGAAAAAAATGTCCAGAGGTTTCTTGCAGCGATCAGCGATACCTGCAGGGGGTCGGTCGCTGATTGCTGTCGCACACAGCGATCTCGCTGGTGAGATCGCTGTTGTGTCACAAAACTTGTGACTCAGCAGCAATCTCGCTAGCGAGATCGCTATGTGTGACGGGGCCTTTAGCCAGATGGGCTAACCACCACTATTGTATGGACTTGTTACTTTATGTTTAACCTTCTGCCAGACAAAGGCTCTCTTTATGTTTTCTGGTGACGTGGTTTATGAGGATTGCAATAAACCAGGTGGACTTTAAATAGTAACAGTTCCTGTGTCTACCTCTTTAAGAAGCCGAGTGAGTCAACCTACCATAATATATACAGTATATATACATACATTTGAAACCAGAAGTTTACATACCCTATATGAAATGACACATGTGCATGTTTTTCTCAATATCTGACAGGAAATCAGAATAAACTTTTCCTGTTTTAGGAAAACCATAATTATGGAAGGAATACCATGATTATTAATATTTGCCAAATGCCAGAACAATGAGAGAAAGAATATTTAAAGGCATTTTTATTACTGCAAAGTCAAAAGTTTACATACATTTCATTAGTATTTGGTACTACAAGCTTCTCCCAATAGTTGGTTGGAATTTGGGACCATCCCTCCTGACAAAACTGGTGTAATTGATCCAGGTTTGTAGGTCACCTTGCTCGCTCCTGCCTTTTCAGCTTTGCCCATAAATTTTCAATGGGATTGAGATCAGGGCTTTGTGATGGCCACTCCAAAACATTGACTTTGTTATCCTTAAGCCACTTTGTTACCATTTTGGCAGTATGCTTTGGGTCATTGTCCATTTGGAAGACCCAATTCCACCCAAGCTTTACCTTCCTGGCTGATATCTTGAGATGTTGTTTCAGTATTGCCACATAATCTTCTTTTCTCATGATGCCATCTATTTTGTGAAGTGCACCAGTCCCTCCTGCAGCAAAACAACCACACAACATGATGCTGCCACCCCCATGTTTGACAGTTGTGATGGTGTTCTTAGGCTTCCAAGCTTCACCCTTTTTCCTCAATTTTTTCATCAGACCACAGGACACGTCTCCAAAAATTAAGTTCTTTTTTCCTGTGTGCATTTGCAAATATTAATCTGCCTTTTTTATGTACCTTTTGGAGTAATACTTTTCCTGGCAGATTGTCCTTTCAGCCGATGTTGATACAGTACTTGTTTTACTGTGGATATTGACAAAATGTTACCAGCTTCTGCCATCATCTTCACAAAGTCTTTTGCTTTTCTCCTTGGGTTGATATGCACATGTCGGACCTAAGCACGTTCATCTCTGGGACACAAAAACCGTCTCCTTCCTGAGCGTTATGATGGCTGGACATTCCCATCTTGTTTGTACTTGCATATAATTGATTCTACAGATGAGCGTGACACCTTCATGTATCTTGAAATTGTACCCAAGGATGAGCCAGACTTGTTCAAGTCCACAATTCTCTTCCTGATATCTTGGCTGATTACTTGAGATTTTCTCATGGTTCTACACAAAGAAGCAGTGTGTTTCAGGTATGCATTAAAATACATCCACAGGTGTGTCTCTAATTAACTCAGATGTTGCCAAAATATCTATCAGAAGGTTCCAAACACATGACATCACCATCTGGGCAGTCCAGAATTGTTTAAAGGCATAGTAGTGTATGTAAACTTTTGACTTTGCAGTAAGTATAAAATAATTATGGTAATCCTAATTAACTTAAAATGGGAAAGGCTTATTCTGGTTTGTCATATGTTGAGAAAGACATGCATATGTGTCTTTTTTATAGTGCATGTAAACTTCTGATTTCATCTGTATGTGTGTGTGTATGTATAAATGTTCCCTCTGTTAATCCAATTCATATAATCCTACAACTTACAACACTAAAAAGTTATCACACAGATGCTTCAATGGAAAGGTAAATAAGTTAGAAGCATCAGAATATGGTGACACATTTTTTTTTTATTTTTTGTGCTTTTATTTTTCAAAGGTAGTGATAAAATATATATATATACATATATAGTATATATATGTATATACACTGTTCAAAAAATAAAGGGAACACTCAAATAACACATCTTAGATCTGAATGAATAAAATATTCTCATTGAATACTTTGTTCTGTACAAAGTTGAATGTGCTGACAACAAAATCACACAAAAATCATCAATGGAAATCAAATTTCTTAACCAATGGAGGCCTGGATTTGGAGTCCCCCCCCCCAAATTACAGTGGAAAACTACACTACAGGCTGATCCAACTTTGTTGTAATGTACTTAAAACAAGTCAAAATGAGGCTCAATATTGTGTGTGGCCTCCACGTGCCTGTATGACCTCCCTACAATGCCTGGGCATGCTCCTGATGAGGTGGGGATGGTCTTCTGAGGGATCTCCTCTCAGATCTGGACTAAAGCATCCGCCAACTACTAGACACAGTCTGTGGTGCAACGTGACGTTGGTGGATGGAGCGAGACATGATGTCCCAGATGTGCTCAATCGGATTCAGGTCTGGGGAATGGGCGGGCCAATCCATAGCTTCAATGCCTTCATCTTGAAGGAACTGCTGACACACTCCAGCCACATAAGGTCTGGCATTGTCCTGCATTAGGAGGAACCCAGGGGCAACTGCACCAGCATATGGTCTCACAAGGGGTCTGAGTATCTCGGTGCCTATTGGCAGTCAGGCTGCCTCTGGCGAGCACATGGAGGGCTATGCTAAGTTACCAAAACATCAGCCAGAAAGCATTGGTACTGAGATGTGGTCTATGGTCCCCACCTGCAGAAACACTCCTTTATTGAGTGGGTCTTGATAATTGCCGATAATTTCTATCTATTGTCTATTCCATTTGCACAACAGCATGTGAAATTGATTGTCAATCAGTGTTGCTTCCTAAGTGGACAGTTTGATTTCACAGAAGTTTGTTTTACTTGGAGTTATATTCTGTTCTTTAAGTGTTCCCTTTATTTTTTTGAGCAGTGTGTGTGTATATATATATATATATATATATATATACTGTATGTGTGTGAAAAAAGGAAAAAGCAGCACAAAAATTGAACAAACAATGCGGGTGCAAGTCTTCCAGGCATATACCAAACCTCAAAAATAGTCCTCAAGATGAAAGCAGCACACCAAAAGAATTCCAGTCAAAGTGCTATTTATTAGCCCATCTGGCTAGTTGCCCATACAGCGTCGTTTCGGTCCTGGGAGTTGTGGACTTTTCTAAGCAGTGTAACAATGCAAAGTGAGTGCAATTTAAAGCTCAGCAATCATACAGGCATTTACAAACTATTAGACACGTTAACCCCTTGCACATCACGATCAAACACGATCGCGGTGTACCTGGGGTTAAAGGGAAGCATCGGCAGGGAGGGGGCTCCCTCCGTGCTTCCCTGAGCCCCCCCACAGCAGCGCAATGTGCAGCGCTGCTGCGGGGGTCTCCTTCCCTGCAGGTCCCCGGATCCAAGATGGTGACGGGGACCTTCGGGGGCCTGCAGGGAGCTGGCTTCCTTAGTGCCTGCAAACCGCAGGCATGAGGAAGTCTGTTTCTATGCCTGTGACAGATGGCTGATTTGTCACAGTGATCTGTGATGTGACAGATCAGCGATCTGTCACATGACAGCTATGTCCCCCCTGGGACAATGTAATAAAGTTAAAAAAAAAAAAGTGTAAAAATAATTTTTAAAAAATCGCTAAATAAATTAAAAAAAAAATATTCCCTAATAAATTCATTTTTTGGAAATAAAAAAAAACAATAAAAATGCATATATTTGGTATCGCCACATCCGTAACGACCCGCTCTATAAAACTGTCCCATTAGGACGCGGCATGGCGTCCAATCCCAATTCCAGCCAAAAAAAGTCAAATGGTGATGCTTCACTTTCGAGCTCTGCCATGCGCCCAAATAGTGGTTTACCCCCACATATGGGGTATCAGCATACTCAGGACAAATTGCACACTAACTTTTGGGGTCCTGTTACCCTTGGAAAAGTAAAAATTGAGGGTGAAAAGATAATTTTAGTGGAAAAAATGTGATTTTTTTAATTGTACGGCTGTACGTTATAAACTTCTTTGAAGCCCTTGGGGGTTCAAAGTTCTCACCACACATCTAGATAAGTTCCTTGGGGGGGTCTAGTTTCCAAAATGGTGTCATTTGTGGGGGGTTTCCACTGTTTTGGTACATCAGGGGCTTTCCAAACGCGACATGGTGTCCGATCTCAATTCCAGCCAAAAAAGTCATATGGCGCTGCTTCCCTTCCGAGCTCTGCCATGCACCCAAATAGTCGTTTACACCCACATATGGGGTATCAGCGTACTCAGGACAAATTGCACAATAACTTTTGGGTCCTGTTACCCTTGAAAAAATAAAAATTGAGGATGAAAAGATCATTTTTGTGGAAAAAATATGATTTTTTAATTGTACGGCTGTACTTTATAAACTTCTGTGAAACCCTTGTGAGTTCAAAGTTCTCACCACATATCTAGATAAGTTCCTTGGGGGGTCTAGTTTCCAAAATGGGGTCACTTGTGGGGGGTTTCCACTGTTTAGATACATCAGGAGCTCTCCAAAGGCAACATGACACCAGCAGACCATTTCATCAAAGTCTGCATTCCAAAACGTCACTACTTACCTTCCAAGCCCCGACGTGTGCCCATACAGTAGTTTTCTCCCACATATGGGGTATCAGGGTACTCAGGACAAATTGGACAACAACTTTTGGGCTCCAATTTCTCCTGTTACCCTTGGGAAAATAAAAAAATTGGGGACTAAAAGGTCATGTTTGTGGAAAAAATATGATTTTTTTATTTTCACGCCCGGGCGTTATAAGCTTCTATGAAGCACTGGGGGGTTCAAAGTGCTCACCACACATCTAGATAAGTTCCTTAGGGGATCTAATTTCCACAATGGGGTCACTTGTGGGAGGTTTCCACTGTTTAGGTACATCAGGAGCTCTCCAAAGGCAACATGACACCAGCAGACCATTCCATCAAAGTCTGCATTCCAAAACGTCACTACTTCCCTTCTGAGCCCCGATGTGTGCCCATACAGTAGTTTTCTCCCACATATGGGGTATCAGGGTACTCAGGACAAATTGGATAACAACTTTTGGGCTCCAATTTCTCCTGTTACCCTTGGGAAAATAAAAAAAATTTGGGACTAAAAGATCATGTTTGTGGAAAAAATATGATTTTTTTATTTTCATGCCTGGGCGATTTAAGCTTCTATGAAGCACTGGGGGGTTCAAAGTGCACACCACACATCTAGATAAGTTCCTTAGGGGGTCTAGTGTCCAAAATGTTGTCTTTCGTGGGGGGTTTCCACTGTTTAGGCACATCAGGGGCTTTCCAAACGCGGCATGGCGTCCAATCCCAATTCCAGCCAAAAAAAGTCAAATGGTGATGCTTCACTTTCGAGGTCTGCCATGCGCCCAAATAGTGGTTTACCCCCACATATGGGGTATCAGCATACTCAGGACAAATTGCACACTAACTTTTGGGGTCCTGTTACCCTTGGAAAAGTAAAAATTGAGGGTGAAAAGATCATTTTTGTGGAAAAAATGTGATTTTTTTAATTGTACGGCTGTACGTTATAAACTTCTTTGAAGCCCTTGGGGGTTCAAAGTTCTCACCACACATCTAGATAAGTTCCTTGGGGGGGTCTAGTTTCCAAAATGGTGTCATTTGTGGGGGGTTTCCACTGTTTTGGTACATCAGGGGCTTTCCAAACGCGACATGGTGTCCGATCTCAATTCCAGCCAAAAAAGTCATATGGTTCTGCTTCCCTTCCGAGCTCTGCCATGCACCCAAATAGTCGTTTACACCCACATATGGGGTATCAGCGTACTCAGGACAAATTGCACAATAACTTTTGGGTCCTGTTACCCTTGGAAAAATAAAAATTGAGGATGAAAAGATCATTTTTGTGGAAAAAATATGATTTTTTAATTGTACGGCTGTACTTTATAAACTTCTGTGAAACCCTTGTGAGTTCAAAGTTCTCACCACATATCTAGATAAGTTCCTTGGGGGTTCTAGTTTCCAAAATGGGGTCACTTGTGGGGGGTTTCCACTGTTTAGGTACATCAGGGGCTCTCCAAACGTGACATGGCGTACAATCTGAATTCCAGCCAATTTTGCAATGAAAAAGTCAAACAGCGCTCCTTCCCTTCTTAGCTCTGCCATGCGCCGAATCATCTCCAGCGTCACCCGATCTGTATGTCACTCATTGAATCTCAGATAGAGACTGCAGTGTCTGATCTGGAGCCCGGATCCATGGCGTCCTGCAATGCATATACATTATAATGTGAGGTCCTGCCGCCTGATCAGTGCTCAGTCAGTGCTTGTAACACTGTATATACTGTATGTGCACATGGTATATAACACCCAATACACAGATTAGTATACGGCTCATATACAGTATAACAGACCTGGGCAGAGTGCGGCAATCAGACCGGGAAAAGCCAAACACCCAAAGACACTGGTCTGCTGGTTGCACCATATGGCTAACCTGCATCCAAATTTCACCACCATCTGCATCTTCAGGATGCACAGATTGGTGAATATAATCAGCGTCGGACTGGCCCACCGGGGAACCGGAGGATTCTCCGGTGGGCCCTGGCATCTGGTGGGCCCTGGCACCTGCAGGCATACAGGGCCAGCAGTTGCCTAGGGCCCCCGCTGCTCCAGGGGCCCCCAGCCAGTGGTGTGTCGCACACCATGCAGCTGCTATGGGGGCCCCTGCCAGCGGAGCAGCAGCGGGTGTCAGGAGGCAGGAGCCCCTGTCCCCCCTGCTAAAGAGAAATGAATATTCACTGCGAAGCAGTGCATATCATTTCAGGTCTCCACCCCCAGAGGCCCCGCCCCCAGCCCAGTAAGCCGCTCTGCATCTGTAAATCAGGGCCGGCGCCGCCCTCAGTCCTCTCTGCTCCTGACTCACAGCCAGTGCGCGATGACGTCACTACATCGCGCACCCGCTGTGTGTCTGGCAGAGGGGGCAGCTCCTGACACTGAAGCCGGGATCAGCGTGGGAGCGAGGAGGAGAGGTGAGTATTGAGTTTTGTTTTTTTTTTTATATCTCTCTCGCTCTCTCTATCTGTCTCTCTCTATCTATCTATCTATCTATCTATCTATCTATCTATCTATCTCTATTTCTCAATATATCTCTCTCTCTATCTCTCTTATATCTATCTTTCTATCTCTATCTATTATCTATATCTATCTATCTCTATATCTATCTCTATCTATTATCTATATCTATCTCTATCGCTCTATCTTTATATCTATCTTTCTATCTCTACATCTATCTCTATATCTATCTATCTCTATATCTTTCTATATATATCTCTATATCTATCTATTATGTCTATCTATCTATCTCTATATCTATCTATCTTACTCTATCTATCTCTATATCTATTATCTCTATATTTATTATCTATCTAGCTACCATCTATATCTATCTATCTTTATCTATATATATCTCTATCTAATATCTATATCTATCTATCTCTATACCTATCTATCTATTTATCTATCCGTTATCTATCTCTATATCTTTTCTCTGTATCTATCTATCTCTATATCTATATCTCTCGCTATCTATCGCTCTATCTCTATATCTATCTTTATATCTATATATCTATCTCTATCTATCTCTATATCTATCTCTATTTCTCTCTATATCTATCTCTATATCTCTATAGCTATCTATCTATATATCTCTATCTATCTCTATATCTATCTCTCTATCTCTATATCTATCTATCTTTATCTATTTATCTCTATATCTTTTCTCTGTATCTATCTCTCTATATCTATATCTATCTAACTCTATATATATATCTATTATCTCTATATCTATATCTATTTCTCTCTATATCTCTCTCTATATCTATCTATCTATTTATCTCTATCTCTATATCGATCTCTCTGTATATCTATCTATCTTTCTATCTCTATATCTATCTATTTATCTCTATCTATTATCTATATCTATCTCTATCTATCGCTCTATCTCTATATCTATCTTTCTATCTCTACATCTATCTCTATATCTATCTTTCTATCTATATCTATCTATATCTATCTATTATGTCTATCTAGCTATCTCTATTATCTATATCTACCTATCTATATCTTTCTATCTTACTCTATCTCTATATCTATCTGTTATCTCTATATTTATTATCTATCTTTATCTATCTATCTCTATCTATATCTATCTCTCTATTTATCGATCTCTGTATCTCTCTCTCTCTCTCTATCTACCGCTCTCTCTATCTCTATCTATCTTTATATCTTTATCTATCTATCTCTATATCTATTATCTCTATATCTATCTATCTCTATATCTATCTCTATATATATATCTGTTTCTCTCTATATCTATCTCTATATCTCTCTCTCTCTATAGCTATCTATATATTATCTCTATATCTATCTATATATTTTCTCTATATCTATCTATCTATCTCTATATCTATCTATATATCTATCTATCTATCTCTATATCTGTTATCTCTATATCCATATCTATCTCTATATCTATCTATCTCTATATCTATCTTTCTATCTAACACTATATCTCTATATCTATCTCTATATCTCATTATCTATCAATCTCTATCTCTCTCTCTTTATCTATCTATCTATTGATCTATCCATCTATCTCTATATCTATCTCTATATCTATCTATTATCTCTATTATCTATATCTATCTATCCATCTATCTAGCTATCTCTATCTATCTCTATATCTCTCTATATCTATCTTTCTAACTCTATATCTATCTATCTCTATACATATCTCTATATCTAGCTATTATCTCTATATCTATCTTTCTATATCTATCTGTCTCTATATCTATCTATCTATCTCTATATCTATTATCTCTATATCTATCTATCTCTATATATCTCTATATCTATTTTTATTTATAGCCATCTATCTATATATATTTATCTCTATATCTATCTATATATGTCTATATTATTATTATTATTATTATTATATCTGTATATCTCTATCTATTATCTATCTCTATCTATTATCTTTCTCTATCTATATATCTATCTATCTCTATATCTTTCTATCTATAGCTATCTATCTCTATATCTATCTATCTATCTATCCATTATCTATTTTCTATCTATCTCTATATCTATCTACCTATCGATCTATCTATCTATATTTCTTTCTATATCTATCTTTATATCTATCTCTATGAATCTTTCTATCTATATCTATCCATTATCTACTTTCTATCCATTATCTACTATCTATCTCTATATCTATCTATTTCTACATCTATCTTTCTATCTATTTCTATCTAACTCTATATCTATATATCTATATAGCATTATACCCTATGAGGGGGTGCATTATTCCCTATGAGGGGGCAGCATTATACCCTATGAGGAGGCAGCATTATACCCTATGAGGAGGCAGCATTATACCCTATGAGGAGGGCAGCATTATTCCCTATGAGGGGATGCATTATTCCCTATGAGGGGGGCAGTATTATACCCTATGAGGGGGGGCAGTATTATACCCTATGAGGGGGGCAGCATTATACCCTATGAGGGGGCAGCATTATTCCCTATGAGGGGATGCATTATTCCCTATGAGGGGGGCAGTATTATACCCTATGAGGAGGCAGCATTATACCCTATGAGGGGGTGCATTATTCCCTATGAGGGGGGCAGTATTATACCCTATGAGGGGGGCAGTATTATACCCTATGAGGGGGTGCATTATACCCTATGAGGGGATGCATTATTCCCTATGAGGGGGGCAGTATTATACCCTATGAGGAGGCAGTATTATACCCTATGAGGGGGGCAGCATTATTCCCTATGAGGGGGGCAGTATTATACCCTATGAGGGGGCAGCATTATACCCTATGAGGGGGCAGCGTTATACCCTATGAGGGGGGCAGTATTATACCCTATGAGGAGGCAGCATTATACCCTATGAGGGGGTGCCTTATTCCCTATGAGGGGGGGCAGTATTATACCCTATGAGGGGGCAGCATTATACCCTATGAGGAGGCAGCATTATACCCTATGAGGAGGGCAGCATTATTCCCTATGAGGGGGTGCATTATACCCTATGAGGGGGTGCATTATACCCTATGAGGGGGGCAGTATTATACCCTATGAGGGGGCAGCATTATTCCCTATGAGGGGATGCATTATTCCCTATGAGGGGGGCAGTATTATACCCTATGAGGAGGCAGCATTATACCCTATGAGGGGGTGCATTATTCCCTATGAGGGGGGCAGTATTATACCCTATGAGGGGGGCAGTATTATACCCTATGAGGGGGCAGCATTATACCCTATGAGGGGGTGCATTATTCCCTATGAGGGGGTGCATTATTCCCTATGAGGGGGGCAGTATTATACCCTATGAGGGGGGCAGTATTATACCCTATGAGGGGGTGCATTATACCCTATGAGGGGGTGCATTATACCCTATGAGGGGGTGCATTATTCCCTATGAGGGGGGCAGTATTATACCCTATGAGGGGGGCAGTATTATATTCTATGAGATGGCTGCATTATATTCTATGAGATGGCTGCATTATACTATGTGAGGGGGCTGCTTTATATTCTATGAGGGGGCTACCCCAACTCCTGCTACATAATTAAGACATGTACAACCTTATATTATACCCGGATATTAGCGTGTTTTACCGCATAATTGGTGGTCTGGTATTTAACTCTATGCAGCTACATAGTGGGCCCCAAGAATGATTTTCTCTGGTGGGCCCAAGGTGTTCCAGTCCGACGCTGAATATAATGGTATAATGTTGGAGGACAGAACCACCAACTCCTTCCACCAGTCAGCATGTGTGACTGAGACAGCAGACGCGATGATGTCATTACATCGCTTCTGCTGTGCGGAAAGTCAGTGCACACAGCAAGCAAAGACCGGAGCAGAGTGAGTGTGTTTTTTCCCTTTTAATACGTGTGTGAGAATTGTTCCTCTATGTAGAGGGATATATGATGGCTCATACAGTATATAGGAGGCTATGTGAAGGCTTATACTGTATATAGGACGCTATGTGGGGGCTCATACTGTATATTGGAGGCTATGTGCAAGCTCATACTGTATATAGAAGGCTATGTGGGGGTTCATGCTGCTCAAAGGGAAGCTATGTGGGAGCTCACACTGTAGATAAGCGGCTATGTGGGGCACATATTGTACAGTGGGTACAGAAAGCATTCAGACCCCTTTCCTGTCTATTTCCTTGTGATCCTCCTTGAGATGGTTCTTCATTGGAGTCCAACTGTGTTTAATTAAACTGATAAGACTTGATTTGTAAAGTCACACACCTCTCTATATAAGACCTCCCAGCTCACAGTGCATGTCAGACCAAATGAGAATCATGAGGTCAAAGGAACTGGATAAGGAGCACAGAGACAGAATTATGACAAGGCACAGATCTGGCCAAGGTTACAAATGAATTTCTGCAGTACTCAAATTTCCTAAGAGCAAAGTGGCCTCCAAAATCCTTAAATAGAAGAAATTTGGGAACACAAGAAGTCTTCCTAGACCTGGCCATCCAGCCAAGCTGAGCAATCGTGGGAGAAGAGCCTTGGTGAGAGAGGTAAAGACGAACCCCAAGATCACTGTGGCTGAGCTCCACAGATGCAGTAGGGAGATGGCTAGAAAGTTCCACAAAGTCAACTATCACTGCAGCCCTCCACCAGTAGGGTTTTTATGGCAGAGTGGCCCAACGGAAGCCTTTCCTCAGTGCAAGACATATGAAAGCCCACATAGAGTTTGCTAAAAAAAAAACACATGAAGGACTCCAAGACTATAATAACTAAGATTCTCTGGCCTGATGAGAAGATAGAACTTTTTGGTGAAAATTCTAAGTGGTATGTGTGGAGAAAACCAGGCACTGCTCATCACCTGCCCAATACAATCCCAACAGTGAAACATGGTGGTGACAGCATCATGCTATGGAGGTGTTTTTCAGCTGCAGGGACAGGACGACAGGTTGCAATTGAAGGAAACATGAATGCGGCCAAGTACAGAGATATACTGGATGAAAACCTCTTCCAGAGTGCTCTGGACCTCAGATTTGGCCAAAGGTTCACCTTCCAACAAGACAATAACCCTAAGCACACAGCTAAAATAACAAAGGAGTGGCTTCAGAACAACTCTGTGACCATTCTTGACTGGCCCAGCCAGAGCCCTGACCTAAATCCAATTATCTCTGGAGAGACCTGAAAATGGCTGTCAACCAACTTTTACCATCCAACCTGACAGAACTAGAGAGGATCTACAAGGAAGAATAGAAGAGGATCCCCAAATCCAGATGTGAAAAACTTGTTTCATCATTCACAAGAAGACTCATGGCTGTACTAGCTCTAAAGGGTGATTCTATTCAATACTGAGCAAAGGGTCTGAACACGTATGACCATGTGATATTTCAGTTTTTCTTTTTAATAAATTTGTAAAAATTTCTACATTTCTGTTTATTTTCTGTCAATATGGGATGCAAAGTGTACATAAATGAGAAAAAAATGAACTTTTTTAATTTACTACATGGCTGCAATGAAGCAAAGTGTAAAAAATTTAAAGGGGTCTGAATACTTTCCGTACCCACTGTATATAGGGAGAACTGTGTGGGGGCTCACACTGTAGTATGTCTTTTACAGTATACTGTTGTATGAAATAGTGCAATCTACTACACTATTCCATACTTTTATTTGTAGTATACTACCAGATGCCAGACATATAATGTCACATAATTTATACATGGTCGGGCTCTGCCGGTTCCAGCAGTAATCACGTAACCACAAGGAGGTGCTTCGCACACTTGCTGTCATGTGCCAACTAGAGTGTCAGCCACGTCTGCAGTGTTCTATTCACTGACATAGCCGACAGTAGTTGTCACCTGACTGCAAGTATGACTGCGTTTGAACAAGCAGAACCAAATCTTAACCAGGGCTGTGATAATGAGGGCAATCCAGCTTGTTGCTCGGAGCTCTAGGCTCTGGGGGGCAATGGACAGATTGCCCTTATCATTCATTATAAGCAGTGTGCCGGGCATGGAGGGGGCCCAGACACATTTCTTGCACAGGGGCCCAAAGCTGTCAATTTCAGCCCCTGGTTCATGTATTCCCCCCTTGTCATTACAGGTTTCCAATCGCTAGTATTTTTTACCTTTCCTTAAAAATATATTCCATTCTTAATTTAGGCCAGATGGCCAGTCTACCAGCTCCTACTGCCCAATGTATAATCTCTTTAGCTAGGAAGGAAGTCCCGATCTCTTATAGTGCTTGTAGCACAGCAATAGCCTATTTCTGTACAACAGGAGCAGCTGTCTCACAAAAATGCTTTTGAAAAACATTAATTTCATTACTCCATTTTGCACCACTTTGAGGAGCTTGAATATAGCATGAAATTGGTTATGCAAAGAAACTTAATGGAGGGATTGGGACTTAGGAATGCTTGAATCTCAGCGCCATATAATATCTGTCGTGAGGCTTTCTTTTTTGTCATGTGTATTCATTTATCATCAGGGCTGTCACTAGGAATTTCGGGGTCCCATACTGGCAAAATTATCTGGGCCCCCTTGAGACTCCACCCAGGCTCCACCCCTCGAACTGTCCACAGTCCCACCACTCTCTCTTGGAAAAAGTCCACTTCTTACCAATCACATATTAACAGTTCTCATCACCAGATCACACGTATAGCCAGCAGCTTATGTTTTGGCCAAAAGATTTTTTTAATCTGCCACCATGACAACGCAGACTCTTTTGGCTGGGCCCTACTCTACTCTAACCTATTAAACATTTTTTAAAATGTCCAATACAATTTAGGTATATTTTTATTTATTTTTCAATTTTTAAAATGACCAATAATATAACTTCTAAAGGGACAAATACCATCGCACCATGGCCAGATTGCCAGGAACAATATTAACAACACAGTGACCTATAATACCACATACAAGGGATAAATACCACCACACCATGTCCAGACCACATATTACCACCACATAGTAACCTATAATACCACATGCAAGGAACAAATACCACCGCAAAAAGTCCAGACCACATATTACCACCACATGGTGACCAATGATACCATATACAAGAAACAAATACAGCCACACCATGACCAGACCACATATTACCACCATAATGACTGAATAATATCACATACAAGGATCAAATGCCACCACATCATGACCTGACCACATATTACCACCATATGGTGACCAATAATACCACATACAAGGAACAAATACCACTGCACCATGTCCAGACCACATATTACCACCACAGTGACTGAATGAATAATAGCACATACAAGGAACAAATATCATCACTTCATGACCAGACCACATATTACCACCACATTGTGACTGAATACTGTAATACTGATCATTAATAAAAAACACAATGCTATCACCCTAAGTGCCATTATACACAGGAGATCTGTACTTAGTATGCAGTGTCTTTGTACAGTTAATACAGTGATCACCGGTAACATTATACACAGCGTCTCTGTATACACTCACTGGCCACTTTATTAGGTACACCATGCTAGTAACGGGTTGGACCCCCTTTTGCCTTCAGAACTGCCTCAATTCTTCGTGGCAGAGATTCAACAAGGTGCTGGAAGCATTCCTCAGAGATGTTGGACCATATTGACATGATGGCATCACACAGTTGGCGCAGATTTGTCGGCTGCACATCCCTGATGCGAATCTCCCGTTCCACCACATCCCAAAGATGCTCTATTGGATTGAGATCTGGTGACTGAGGAGGCCATTTGAGTACAGTGAACTCATTGTCATGTTCAAGAAACCAATCTGAGATGATTCGAGCTTTATGACATGGCGCATTATCCTGCTGAAAGTAGCCATCAGATGTTGGGTACATTGTGGTCATAAAGGGATGGACATGGTCAGCAACAATACTCAGGTAGGCTGTGGCGTTGCAACGATACTCAATTGGTACCAAGGGGCCCAAAGAGTGCCAAGAAAAAATTCCCCACACCATGACACCACCACCACCAGCCTGAACCGTTGATACAAGGCAGGATGGATCCATGCTTTCATGTTGTTTACGCCAAATTCTGACCCTACCATCCGAATGTCGCAGCAGAAATCGAGACTCATCAGACCAGGCAACGTTTTTCCAATCTTCTACTGTCCAATTTCGATGAGCTTGTGCAAATTGTAGCCTCAGTTTCCTGTTCTTAGCTGAGAGGAGTGGTACCCGGTGTGGTCTTCTGCTGCTGTAGCCCATCTGCCTCAAAGTTCGACGCACTGTGCGTTCAGAGATGCTCTTCTGCCTACCTTGGTTGTAACGGGTGGCAATTTGAGTCACTGTTGCCTTTCTATCAGCTCGAACCAGTCTGCCCATTCTCCTCTGACCTCTGGCATCAACAAGGCATTTCCGGCCACAGAACTGCCGCTCACTGGATTTTTTTTACTTTTTCGGACCATTCTCTGTAAACCCTAGAGATGGTTGTGCGTGAAAATCCCAGTAGATCAGCAGTTTCTGAAATACTCAGACCAGCCCTTCTGGCACCAACAATCATGCCACGTTCAAAGGCACTCAAATCACCTTTCTTCCTCATACTGATGCTCGGTTTGAACTGCAGGAGATTGTCTTGACCATGTCTACATGCCTAAATGCACTGAGTTGCCGCCATGTGATTGTCAGATTAGAAATTAAGTCTTAACACACAGTTGGACAGGTGTACCTAATAAAGTGGCCAGTGAGTGTATAGTGTCAGTGTACAGGTAAAACAGTGATCACCAGTGACAATATTCACAGGAGCTCTATATATCGTGCCAGTGTACAGGTGATCACTGGTGACATTATACACAGGAGCTCTGTATATAGTATACAGTGTATAGTGTCAATGTACAGATAACACACTGACTCACCAGTGACATCACTAGGTGAAGTCCTTCAGCTTCGCTTTTCATCTTTATCCAGCACAGACCGCCATCACATCTTCCAGCCAGGGCTCGTCTCTGCAGGAAATAACACAATTATCTAGAGTTCCACTTGCAGAACACATTACTTAATTTTTTCCCAACTTCTACAATACACCAGATGAAGAAAAAAAGGTGACATAGTGTCGCTCTGCACAGTAACAGCACCGCCTCCCATTTAAATCAGTATCCTCACAAAAATAATTTAAATACATCACTGCAGTAATAATAGCCCTTAATTAGCAACTATGGTAATAATATGCCCCCTTGTATCTCATTTCTGGCTCCAGCCATATGATCTCCCATCCTGCCCTCATGAGTATCCATTCTGCCCCCATATGATCTCCCCATCCTGCTCCATCTGTCCCATGTTTCTGCCCCATCTGTCCCATGATCCTGCTCCATCTGGCCCCAGATCCTGCCCCATGATCCTGCCTCCCCATCTGTCGCCATTGTATCCATCCTGTCCCATAATCCTGCACCATATGTCTCCATCCTGCACCATGATCCTGCCTCTTCTGTCTCCATCCTGCCCCATGTCTCCTTCCTGCTCCCGTGTCTCCATCCTGCCCCATGTCTCCTTTCTCCCCCTTGTCTCCAGTCTCTACCATGTCTCCATTCTGCCCCATGTCTCCATTCTGCCCCATGTGTTTATGACCTGCCCCCGTGTTTCCCATCCTGCCACTGTGTTTCCCATCGTGCACCCATGTCTCCCATCCTGCCCCATGTCTCCCATCCTGCCTTGTGTCTCCAATCCTGCCCCCATTTCTGCATTCTGCCCCATGTCTACATTCTGCACCATGTTTTTACATCCTGCCCCCGTGTCTCCCATCCTGCCCCCGTGTCTCCCATCCTGCCCCCGTGTCTCCCATCCTGCCCCCTGTGTCTCCCATCCTACCCCTGTGTCTCCTATCCTGCTGCCTGTGTCTCCCATCCTGCCCCTGTGTCTTCCATCTTGCCCCTGAGTCTCCCATCCTGCGTCCTGTGTCTCACATTCTGCCCCCTATGTCTCACATTCTGCCCTCTGTCTCACATTTTGCCCCGTGTCTCACATTCTGTCCCCATGTTTCCCATCCTGCCCCTGTGTCTCCCATCCTGCCCCCGTGTTTCCCATCCTGCCCCCTGTGTCTCCCATCCTGCCCCCGTATCTCCCATCCTGCTACCTTGTCTCCAGTCCTGTCCCCATGTCTCACATCCTGCCCACTGTGTTTCACATCCTGCCCTCTGTGTCTCACATCCTGCCCCCTGTGTCTCCCATCCTGCCCCCTGTGTTTCACATCCTGCCCTCTGTGTCTCACATCTTGCCCCTGTGTCTCCCATCCTGCCCCCTTTGTCTCCCATCCTGCCCCCTGTATCTCACATTCGGCCCCCAGTCTCACATTCTGCCCCCTGTGTCTCCCATCCTGCCCCCTGTGTCTCACATCCTGCCCCGGGCTTGCCGCTTTCAATAATAATTAAAAAAAAAACACTTTCTCTTTACCTGGCCACGGTCCAGCGCCGACATCCACCCGATTCGCCGGCGAATGACAATGACGTCATAAGTTGGCAACGTGCGCGCTGATGTCAGCTGCCAGCCTCCAATTGGCTGGCGTCTTTTACCTACTGCCGTGTGGGCCCGGGCCCGCACGGCAATAGAGTTTAACTGAACCTGCACCTCAGATGCTGGTTCAGTTTCTGCATCGGCAGAAGCCTGCCGCTATGGCCCGGTGAGCAGATGAGACGGGCCCAATGCAGGCCCCCTCTGCCCACTGGGCCCCATACAGCAGTCAGGGTAGTATTGCCCTGATGGCGGACCTACTTATCATATTAAACTAAAAGTAATATTAATATTTCCAATAAAAGGACTTACTGTAACGACAACCAGTCAGACCTCATAATAATGGGGCTCTTTGGGTTGTTTGCACCCGTTATGTAAATTATCCATGACGATGGAACAAAGAAATGGAATAACAAAATGCAGGTGTGAATCAAATGTTTTTCTCATGTTTCCTTACATTGCCATTCCAATGATATTGTAAATAATAGTTAACCTTAGCATCCCATGTGTGTGTACATCATATATAGCTCATTCATCCTCTCATTTGTAAACAAAATAAACTGCAGAAATAATATTGAGTGCGACTCAGAGACAAATAAAGTCATTTCAAGGGGAGCATTGCATTATGAACACACATGGTAGAATAATCCTAAAGCCTGATTTTCCTGTAAGCTTTTAGGCTTTCCTCCTAATCAAGAAGGACACAACAAGATGAGCGGTAGCAGGGAGAGTAATTAAATGATTCCATACCATCATGTAAGCAAACTTTTAAATCACAGACAGCCCAAGCTGAAAAAGCCAGCATTATGGATGAAAGAATACCGCTTGCTTTGGGTCATGAACATTTTAGGAGCTATTACTCATGTTTGGCTGAAAAGACATATAGCCTAGACAAAGCAATGGCTACAGCACTGCTAAGGGATGCTGCTCTTCCCTACGGAGAATTATTTCAAAAGGCCACGTGCAGTTACAAACTAAGTGTGTATCTGAAATAGGTCATGCACATCTATAATAACCTTGCTGTTTCCTTGTACAATCCACATGAACAAATTACTTTCATTTATGTAGAAAAACTAAGAACAATTAACATTTTTAAGACATCAACATGTATAAAGTGATTATATAAATCCAGTAGGGAGGGTCCCAGACCAGTCGTCCTATGCTAGTCTAGTAAGACTTTGACCCTGATTCATCAAGATCAGGGATTTTCTCTCTCGTCTTGATGCGTCATGGTGGATTTGGATGCTCCTGATTCAAGGTGAACGGCTCTTCATGAATCTAGAGATGCTCATGAGTGGCATGTGCCTTTGTGTGCTACACTAAAATCTTACTCTAGTCCCACATTTCTGGCATATGGAACATCATAGCTCGTTATGAATTAGACGGGAGGTGGCATCGTGCCCCTGGTTTCCCCATTTTGATGGAAGTGGGAGAACCTGGCATGTAAATGCCAAAATGTGCAGAATTTTGGCACAACTCTGAGCTGCCCGCAAATGTTGAGACTTTTCAAAGCTTTTATGTCACTTTTTTTGGAATAAAAGATTTAATGAATCAGGGTCTTAGTGTCACGATTCTTCCTCTCAGTGTGTCTGGGATGCAGTTATTGACAGCTCATCCGTCCAATCTGGTACAGGAGCATTCTGAATCTGCCAGTAGTTTGATTTGACAGCTCAGTCTTCCAATCTCCTGCAGGGGCTTGCTGAGCTGTTGGTGTTTTGATTGACAGCTCGACCGTTTAATCTGAGACAGGGAGGTGCTGGCTGACTCCAATTGTTCATTGTCCCAGGTTATTGCCAAGCTACTTAACGAAGCTGTTAGTCACTGACCTCTGTCAGACGAACATTCATCTTTTGTGTGGTTTGTTTCTCTGTGCTTTCTGCACTGTTTGTGGATCTTTCATTGCTTGACCTTGGACCTCGTTCTTACCATCCATCTGTTTAACCCCTTTGCTTTGACTGGGTATTTTGACGTCAGACCATTACCTGACTAAACCTTTGTCTCTTCCTTCTGTTTATGAGGTACCCTCCTGGCTTTTGACCTCAGACTCCTTGACTAGCCTGAATCATGGCTTGTCCATGAGAAGTAACTCAATGTCACATTTCGACTGGCCTCTACGATTTTCTTTTTCACCAGTATGGATCCTGTCTACACACTTAGTGATCAGGTGGCGAATTTGATGCAGTTGACTCAAGATCCGTCTAAGGAATGCCAGAGTCTGGAGTCATCACAATATTAGTTGCAACATCAGATAATTTTATGAATACCACCTATAGCCCTCCACTGCAGGCAGTGGCTGTGATGTAAGTACTCTCTGATGTACAGTTGGTCTCTCCGGAACCTGTAATGGCCCTCCCTGATACATTTTTGGGAGAGAAATTCCAGTTTAGGGCATTCAGGGAGAGCTGTAGGTTATTTTACTCTGCCCCTGTGGTTGTTGGGGGACGAGTTTCAGCAAGTGGCAATAATCCCGCAAGGAGGTCTGCAGACCGGGGCACTTTCATTGTCCCCACAAGTCCCAGAACAGTCTTCTGTTGATGCCTTTTTTAGAAAGTTTAGGTCTCACTGATCTATGATGGACCCGAAAGGACTCAGGTCACCGACGCTAAGATCATAAGGACTACTGTTCTGAGTTCCGGCAATTGTTCATTGAAGTTCTGTGGAACAATGCAGCTCTCAGGTGCCAGTTCCACAAAGTTCTTTCCAAAACTCATAAGGATGCTCTGGTCCTTCATGATGCCCCTTGTCCTCTGGTGGAAGCCATATAAATGAACCACAGAATCCATGATAGACGTGGTTAACAGCAGGCTGTCTGATATACTATCCCAGAACAGGGGGATTTACTGGATGTGGAGCCATTGGAGGTTAGAGTAGCTAGTCTTCGTGCTGTGGAGAAGAGACGTAGACAAGATCTTGGACTCTGTCTGTACTGTGGTCACTCTGGACATTTTCTCAAGAATTGCCCAACTCGTTCTCAGGCTAGCAAATTGTCAGGAGAAAGTCTGAGTCTGGGTGTCGGCCGAGGAGGTCACCCAGACTCTGTACCTTTTTCTTCCTCTAATAAAGTACTGATAAATACAGTGTTATCCTTCAAGAAACAGGTGTTATCAACATTGGTGTTCATTGACTGTTAACTTGACTGCTAACTGTATTGACTTAGGACTGTTTCTGAAGTTAGAGTTAGGGACAGTAATTTTAGAAAGACTCATTCAAATCTTCGCCCTTGACACAATTAGCCCAGAATTTGGTCAAGAGGGCAACCGTGAATTTAACACTTGAAGTGCAAGCACTCTACTCTAAATCCATCTCCTGTTTTGTTTTGGATAATTTACATGCTGGGTTGGTACTGAGGCTACCATGGTTGCAGATTCACAATCCTGCTATTAATTGATGTCGAAGGAGATTGTTAAATGGAGCCCCAATTTTTGCAAGAAATGTCTAGAAACTGTACAAATATACTCTGCTAGTCGGAAAGGAATGCTGGCGTTACCAGAAGGACTTCATAGATGTGTTCTCAGAAAAAGAGGCTGAGATACTACCGCTCAATAGTCCTTATAAATCTGGTATTAATCTTGTTCCTAATGCCAAATTACCTAAAGCTTGCCTTTACAATTTGTCATGGACTGAACGGACCACCATGAAAGAATATGTTAACGAAAGTATACAGAACGATAATATCCATCCTTCCTCCTCTTCTGTATTTGCCGCATTTTTCTTTGTAAAAAAGAAACATGCAGGTCTCCGTACTTGCCTCAATTTATGAGAACTAAACAAATTCAAGGCTAAAAAATACTTACTCACTTCCAGTCATTCGTTGGCGAAGTTGGGTCCGAAGTTTATTAGTCCATATGAGATCCTAGAAGTGGTCAATTTGATGGCATTCAGATTAAAGCTTCCAACATCCCTTCGCATCCCTAATGTGTTCCATAAATCCCTATGAAAGGAGTTTGTCCTTTCAGCAATGTCTCCCTCATCCCCACATCCTCTCATTTTGGTCGACGGTAGCTTGAAGTATGAGTTTCAGAGGTTTGTGGATTATCGTAGGGTCCAAAAATCCCTCCAGCTATCCAATATAATACAGGGGCATGCTGAAGCTAGCAGTACTTTCATTGACAGCTCATTTGTCCAGTTTGATGCAAGGGTGTGCTGAGCTGTTGATGTTTTGATTGACAGCTCGGCCATCCAATCCGAGACTGGGAGGTGCTGGTTATCTCACGGTGTTCATTGTCCCAGGTGATTGCCAGGCTACTTATCTGGGCTGTTAGTCCCAGACCTCTGCCAGATGTACATTCATCTTTTTTGTGGTTTGTCTCTCTATGCCTTGTGTTATGCTTGTTGATCTTTTGTTGCTTGACTTTGGACCTCATTCTGACCATCCATTTGTTTAACCCCCTTCAATCCTCTATCCTCCGGGTATTTTGACCTCGGACCCTTACCTGACTACGCCTTTGTCTCTTCCTTCTTTTTATGAGGTTTCCTCTAGCTTTTGAAATTGGACCCCTTGACTATCCCGCCTCATGGCTTGTCCATGAGAAGTGATTCATCATCACACTTTGTGTCTAGGAATGAAATATATTAAAAATAAGGACACATCTTTACAATTGAAATACTGTAACGTGCTACGCACAATATTGGCGCATAATAATAGTAGGCATTAAATATAATGAAAACAAACAATGAGGTATTAGGGACATGTGCTCCTTATCTGTCACCAGATCTCACAATACAAACTGCAGGTATTGTGGAAATGGAACTTATCAGAAAAAAATTAGCCATTTTGGTAATGTGCAGGTAAATAGCAAGATAAACTTGTAGTAGTGTAATTAGAAGTGTGGATGCAGTCATTGGTGCTGCTCTACAGTGTGAGGTTATCACTCTCTTTACTACTGTTTACTGCCTAGGCATGCCTCTATGACTGGAAGTTACTACAGGGAGAATATCACTTCATTTTCTCCCTGCAGCCACATTTACTCTAAATTAGACAACTATAAAAAGAAAACAAAATTTACTTTCAAAATGCCACCATGGCTAGGGGTAAATTCTGTTGTTGTCTTTTGGCTGACAGGTTTCTTTTAAATAGATCTCCTAGGCTGGTGAATAGACTTTGAAAATTTATATACAGTGGCATGGAAAAGTTTGGGCAGCCCGGGTTAAAATTACTGCTATTGTGAACAAAGGAAATGTGTCATCTTTAACTTTAGGTCTTTTAAAGATCATTTCATCTTCATCTTACTTGACTGCTTTGACTAACGGTGCCCAAACCTTTACATGCCACTGTAAGAATATTCACTTTAATATCCAGATTATACAGCCACTCTGTTGTGGATTTTCTTAGTATCCAGCCTCATCAGGTCTAACAGTTCTGTTTAATAATCTATGCAGTTTGATCTATGAAATCTGGTACAATATCTTTAAGTTAAAGGTCTATAGACCTACTGGAGTGTAATGCACTTTGTACAGTGTGTGGCTTGCCATCAAATGCATTTAGGATCCTTCTCCAGCATTTAGACCAGTGTGCAGACCGATGTAGCGACAAGCTCTTAATATTTACAATATTATGTGCAACGTGAATGCAGGAAAGTAGCAGAGCAAGAAGTCAATAACATCAGCCAATAACCGTGATGTCAGGAATAGGAGCGTAGTTCAGATGATTCCTGCTACACAGCCCAGTATGGACTATTCTGTCCCCAGGGCCTGTGGCTGCAAATATGGCTCTCTTCACCTTACTTACAATTGGCGATGATCACAGATAGCTGAACTCAGCTGCCGGCACACATGTTATGAAGAATCCAGAAGAGACTTTGATTTCTTTAAGAATTCTTGTTGAATGCATACAAACAGCAGCAGGTAAAAAAGACTTTCTTCAGACAGGCTGAAAGTAACATGTGCCTCTAATGAAGCCAAGATGGAGACTGAGACACAGGGAGGAAGAAGAAGGAAGTGACATCACACCCAGAAGAGGGAGACAGAGAGACAGAAGGGACAAACTTGATGGAAAGGGAGGATTTCAGCTATGCAAACACAGGAATACATAGCAACAATAAACAATATGAAAGTCTGCAATACAGCATGTAAAATGTACAAGACAGTCTGTAAAATGTCTCATTCATGAGACATGACCCTCCCCGTCTGAAATCTTTAGATTTCATAATTCTTATAATGGTCTCTGGGGATGTCACTGTGAACCTGAAAAACAAAAGGAAAACAAGCATGCAAGTAATAACAACAACAACAGTTGTAGTCCAATTGGCGTGGTCCAATCTTCAGTTGGACACATGAAGTCCTCAACAGCAGAATATTCTGAGTCCAAACTTAAACCCATCTTCAGACTGGGGAAGCCGCAACGTGCAAACACTTCCACCAACCCAATAATCCGCTGGAGAAGGTTGAAATGTTAAAATGTTCCAACACAGCTGGAGGAATATATGGCGGTAGGCTTCCCGCCATGAGCTGTGTCCATAAACAACGACTTTCATGTGATGTCTTCTGACCATCTTGAGAAGTGCTCAAAGCGGAGAGACCTCAGTTTCAATTTTGGCATCACAGAAGTGTAGTGGGTAGAAAGGATTGGTCTGATCTCTTTGTCAGACTCTGGTTCCACCAGCTCGTAAATGTTGTTGAAGTCCCTTGAACTGGAATCCTCATAAAGGAGCCTTGGAGGTGACACCCATATGTTGTCATGGAGTTTAGACGTGGCGGTGAGTCTCGTCCCTCGGTCAGCTGGATTCAAGTCAGTAGGGATGTAGTACCACTGGTCAGGGGTAGAATAGCTTCTGACATGCTCTACTCTATTGCTGACATAGACATAAAATTGTTTTGTTTGGTTATAGATGTAACCAAGTACCACTTTACTGTCTGTGTAGAAGGTAAATTAATCAATAGCAATGTCCATTTCGTCCACTGCCAGAATGGCGGCACAAAGTTCGAGTCTTGGAACAGAGTGAGCAGGTTTCGGGATTAGGTTTGCCTTACCGAGGATGAATCCACAATGCATCTTGTTACCTTCTTCCAAAGTCTTAAGGTAGGCTATGGCAGCTATAGCCTCTGTAGAAGCGTTGGAGAAAATGTGGACTTCTCTTCTGATGGTGGCTGAAAGGGTGCCTGGGCAATAACAACGTGGGACTTGGAAATGCTCTAAGACCTTCAGAGACTTCTTCTGCTAGCGGAGTATCCCAATCTGTACTCTCGGCGGTCAACTGTCTCAACAGTATCTTGCCTTGAATGGTGATGGGTGCAATAAACCCGAGAGGATCATAGATGCTGTTCACAACAGATAGGACTCCTCGTTTAGTGAAAGGTTTATCACAAGCTGACACCTGGAAAGTGAACGTGTCCTGCTTAATATCCCAAAGCAGACCGAGGCTGCGTTGCGTGGGAGGAACGTCAGAACCCAGAACAAGATCCCTTACACCAGCAACGTGATCCTCAGATGAAAATGCTTTCATTACCTTTTCACTGTTGGAGATGATTTTGTGGAGTCTAAGGTTTGCTGTTGACAGCATTTCCTGAGTTCTAGAGAGCAGATCAATAGTCTCTTCACTTGTGGGAATAGACTTAAGCCCATCATCTACGTAGATATTTCTTTCCACAAATAGACGAGCATCAGACCCATACACTATCTCACCTTCCCATGCTTGTCCGTCTTAGTCCATAGATGGCGACTGCAGGTGAGGGGCTGTTCCCGAAGACAAGCACCTTCATCCTGTAGACTATGACCTTGTTGCGGACGTCATTGTCTTTGTGCCATAGGAATCTGAGGTAGTTTCTGCTGTCTTCTATCATGATAAAGCAATGAAACATTTGTTGAATGTCGGCCATTACTGCGACAGATTCTTGCCTGAAACGAATCATTACTCCTATAAGGCTGTTGTTTAGATTAGGCCTAGTGAGGAGCAGGCTATTTAGGGAGATGACTTCATACTGAGCACTGGAGTCAAACACCACTCTAATTTAGTCGGGTTTGCGAGGATGGTAGACACCAAAGGATGGAAGATACCAGCATTGTTCACCTTCTTTTAGTGGGGGTGCGGGTTCCGCTTGACCTCTATCGAAGATATTCTGCATGAAGTCGACAAAATGTTTCTCCATCTCTTGCCTTCTCTTTAAGGTGCGTTTTAGGGATGAAAACCTTGCCGTTGCTTGTTGCAGATTATCAGGTAGCCTTGTTCTTGGAGAACGAAAAGGTAGAGGTGCTACCCAGCTATTTGAATCGCCTTGGGCGAATTCCTTTTCCATAATCTTTATAAATTCCTTGTCCTCCCTTGCAGGTGCTAGCTGGTTGTCTTCTCTTGCAGAGATGAACACTGTTGACCCGAGGTCATCATTATGGGACAGGAATATGTTTGTGTCGTCAGAGGTTTCTTTCTTCCAATTATTGTTGATGCTTATCTTCTCTTTCACCCAGTAATGGTGTGGGCATGGTTGAAAGTAAGTGCTGCGACCATTTGGCAGGACATGAGTCTTAAATCCTTGTGGGTCTCTTCATCTTTTCTATACAGACGTTGCCTATAATAACCCAGCCTAGGTCTAAGCATTGAGCAAAAGGAGCGTCGTGTGGCCCGTTGATTTGCTGACGTATCTTGTGTAGTCGCAGAATGTCTCTGCCAAGCAGGATCAGGATGTTTGCACTGTTGTCGAGAGCTACTATTTTGCCTGCCAAAGTCCTTAGATGAGGGTGATGGAGTGCGGCCTCTGGAGTTGGAAATTCCTCTCTGTTGGACGGTATCTGGTTGCATTTGACCAGAGTGGGTAAGGGTATCTCCACATTGCTCTCAAGAGAAGACACCATGAGTCCATTGGCTCTTCTCCCAGAGACCTCCGTAACACCGCTGCAGGTGCCCAGAGTGTAGGCATGAGAGTTTCCCTTTAAGTCAAACATATCAAAGAGTTCTGACCTAGCAAGTGACCGGTTGCTCTGATCGTCCAGGATAACATGCACCCTTGCGGTTTTCTCTGGTCGACCCTTGGGATACACATTCACCAGGCATATTTTCGCACGCGACTTGTCCCAGAGGCCTTCTCCGCAGACTTCTGTGCATGAAGAAGATATTGAGATAGAACTCACTGTTTGAACACCATCCTCCCCGCCTTGCCTTGTGGTGGGAGAAGGAGTAAGCTGTGCAGTGTTAGACTGGGATGAATGGAGCGCTTACTCATGCTCCTCACTGTCACACTCCAAACACTTAATAGATATTTTGCAGTCCTTAGCAAAGTGTTCAGTAGAAGCGCAGCACCTGTAACATATCCCAAAGTTCTTCAGAAGCTCCTTGCGTTCCTGGAGTGGTTTCTTTCTGAAGCAGATGCACTTCTTTAAGGGGTGAAGTTTCTTGTGAATGGGACACATACGATTAGGATTCTCAACCTTCTCACCTTTGTCGCTCTTATCTTGTGATACTGAAGGTGTGGGAAGAACATCAGTCTTCTTGACGGACATTGGAGCTCAGCGGTTCTTGTAGTTAAGACGTGAACTGTCGTGTTTAGGAGATGAAACAGGGTCGCTGTGTTCTTCATAGGAAAAACTTGGATCAGTCTTACACTCTGCAATATTTTCGATGAACTCGCAGAAGTAGGAAAATGGAGGGAAGGAGACTTGGTTTTCCCTTTTGTATTTTGATCCAAGCATGGCCCACTTATTTTGGATATTGGACGGCAGCTTGGAAACTATTGGGGTTACCCCATGAGCAGTGTCCAGGTAGCTGAGGCCAGGAAGGTATGGGTCTGCTTTTGCCAGCTGGAGCTCTAACAGGAGGTCGCTGAGCTCTTGGAACCTTGCACTGTCCTTATTAGATACCTTTGAAAAATCCTCTAGTCGCTTGAACAGGGCCTTTTCTATGGGCTCAGGACTGCCATAGCTTATTTCTAGCCTCTTCCGTGCAGCGATGATACCCGCGATGGGATAACTGATGTGGACGGATTTAAGTCTCTTGACCCGATCCGTGGATTGTGGCCCAAGCCACCTGATTAGCACCTCTTCAGCAACGGTGATGCCGAGGTCACTGATTGTGGTTTTAAAGGTACACTTCCAACCCCTGTAGTTCTCAGGTTTATCGTCAAACTTTGTAAGACCGGTCTTAGTTAGATCACACCGAATCATGTACCTTGCAAGGCCAGTCATATCAGCATTCTCCGATATTGGAAGGACCGATGCTGGCTGGGTAGCATTGTTCATACAGTCTGTGCTTTGATCTGGGAATGCAGGTACATATGGGGCAGCGTAGGCGTTCAGTCCATTAACTGGCTTAATGAGCTTAGTTTCCGCCACACGTGGGACTGGCATTGTGTGACTGACCGGAGTGTGGTGACTTGCCTGCATATTGGCCTGCACGTATGTTTCTGTGTATAAGATTTGGTGAGGTGCAGGTTTCCGGTACATTTCGGTGCACAGAGGAGGATCAGGGTGCAAGGTTGGCAGCGTATTGTACTGACCATGGGTGCAGGATGCGAGTAAATACTCTGTGTCCTGTTGTCTCGGGGGAGCATCTGTGCGGTCATGAAGGATCGCAGGAGCAGGGGTAGCACTGTATTGGCTTTGTACATAGTCTCTAGTACGCTTAAGAGGGTCTTCAGTATCAAAATCACTTAAACTGATGTTGTCTCTTTGGCTCCCACTGATGGCTTGTTCCAGGACCTTTAGCTTTGCCATGGCTGTGGCATGTTTGCATTCCTTCTCTAGGGCCTCTATTTCTGCCCTTTTTTTTGCCTTTCTGTGTACTGCTTCGGCTGCCTCTATTTCCATCTCAGTTTTCTTTAGAGCAAAGGCAGCTCGTATTTTCGTGGCCTCAGCTTCTGCACATGCTTTTACGAGCTGTTCGCTGAGGGTTGAGGATTTTGAAGATCGTGACTTAGATGATTGCTTTGACTGTCTGGCTGAGCCAGAAATACTAGATGACATCTTGGCTATTAGCGCGATTCTTGCCTCTGTCTTGGCTTTTATATCGCGCACCATGCTTTCTCTCTCAGAGTTAAGTTGTTGGAAAGCTTGCAGCTCTTTGCAGGTAACTGATGGATTAAAGGGGGTTTTACACTAAGCGATATCGCTAGCAATATCGCTAAAACGTCACCGGTTTTGTGACGTTATAGCGATATTGCTAGCGATATCGCTATGTGTGATACTTACCAGCGACCGGCTCCCCCGCTGTCCATCGCTGATCGCGCGAGAATGTCCGGCTCCATTTCTCGTCGGGCGCTTCCTGCTGAGACTTCCTGCTGTGACGACGAGCGACGCTGGACGCGGGCGGGAGGACGCAGGATCGCTGTGTGTGAATGGTAAGTATCGTGCGCTGTGTCGCTGCTGCATCGCTGTGAGGTCTTTCTGTATGAAAGCTCACTAGCGATCATTTAGCGATGCACCAGCGATCCTGACCGGGTCGGATCGCTGGTCGGATCGCTGGTGCATCGCTAAATGTAAAAGGGCCTTAAGTCTCTGAAACACTGATATATACTGATCTGCTCTTTCTGCATACTGTTGATAATCTGAACACAGTTGTGCAAGGGTTCCCTCTGGTGGTCATTGGAGAGAATCAGGTTGAGACAGGCTGTCTACATGACTCAGCAGTTTTTGCCATAGCGCTTCTATAGCACGGAGAAGATCATGTTTACTGGATTCTAGATTCTCCCTTACTTTCCATCAGGGCTGTGGAGTCGGTAAGCCAAACTTGCGACTCCGACTCCGACTCCTCAATTTCCCTTACACCGACTCCGACTCCAACTCCGACTCCACGACTCCGACTCCGACTCCCACACATATTGCTTATATTTAAGTGAAAAATTTATTGTAGTACAATGTGAACCTCAGACATTTAATCATTTTTATGATCCAATAATCAAGATATTTAGATAGAACAGAATATATATTGGTGTACTACTCGGTTTTCATTCTTTTTGGTACAGATACGATATGGATAGACAGATATGGATAAATGGATAGATAGAGCAGATTTCTAATCTGCTTTTGCTATTGAAAACATTATCTATGAGCTCAAAAACCTTTCAGGTGATGCAGTTTTTTAAAAAGATGATCAGCTTTTGCAGCTGAAAACCGTATCCTCAAAAATCGCAGCAAAAACGCTGTGTGTGAATGTAGCCTTAGATCAGGAATATAACAGCCATTTATAGGACATTTCATAACTTTCCCAAACTCCTATGAAAAAATATTCAGCACATCCTGCATTGAACTACTGTACCCAATTTATTATATATTTTAGGAGTCGAAGTCGGTCCATTTTATACCGACTCCAACTCCGACTCCGACTCCACCAAAATGAGCACCGACTCCGACTCCACAGCCCTGCTTTCCATGTAGGCTTTGTGGGACGTCTAGCCTTCTCACTAAATGATGGATCAAATTCTATGCACACCATTAGTAGTTTGTAGTATCACAAACGTAAAGGAAATGTGTCATCGGAAAAATATCTATTGTGTAAATCAAGTTTTTGTGTTTAATATATTTTTTACACATTTTGTGATCTTTTGTGTACACAAATGGTATAAAAAAGATAAAAGAAATCTTGCCATTTTTACACTGGCAACTAGGGCTTTTTTTTAAACTTTAACTTCCTCTTGTTTTAGGAAAGAACACATGTACATAGCCACAATGGTCAGAATCCAGACCCAATATTTTGTATTGAAGTGTCAAATGAGCGTGGAAAGGTCACTGTGATGGGAGGAGGAGCATGATGCTACTAAGATGTCAGCTTTTGTGATTGGTGGATCATTTGTTGTGAGCTGTGTACAGGAGTGTTGTCAGTCATTGTAATTCTGTCTCTGATCATATGGAATAAACAGATCGTAATATAAATAAAAATATTGCCAAAGTTTTAAAAAATTATGTAACAAAAATCTGATTTAAACACTAGTCCGTTTTCTGATAATACACTAAGTTTGAGATTTGCAGTTTGCAGAGAATATCAGAAGCCTGTGTGATTGGTGTGGAAGAATCAATGGTCATGGTATATTCAGTTACCCATGCAGATCTATTGAACAATATAAAAATGATCCTGAATAGTGAATGGCATTGTTGGAGTGGTCCATCATGTATCTCAGATGACTTCCATGAAAAGAAGTGATCCACATATCCAAGTATTATGCTGCACAGCCAAGAAATGGGGCCACTCTATTAAAGGGCACAAATGCATTTCTACTAATTATTTATTGTACCATTTCCATTCCTACTAATTTCTTTGCTATGTAACCCAGCTTCAAAAACTTTCCCCTGACTGAACATTGATCTTGTTGTAACAGCTGTAGCTTTTTTTCCAGCCAATTAGGCTTTTCATTGCAATAATTTTGACCTCTCTCCCCCCTAAAAATGGTGGAAATAGTCCAAAATGTCTCCTCCAAAAAGAAGACAACTAAGGCCGGTTTCACATTTGCGCTTTTGAGCGCAGCGACTGCCTGCGCACGGCCGCCGCTAAGCCCCGCCCCCTGCCCCGCCTCCACCAGTATCTCCGCCTCCGGGCGCATGACGTTGCATGCGTCATGCGTCCCCTATCTTCATCACAGAGGGCGCAGGCCGTGCGCAGTCTGCGCACAGTCTGCGTTTGGCGGCGCATGCGTCCTTTTGACGGTGCGCCGAGCACAACTAAAATGCAACAGGTTGCGTTTGGCGCTGCTCGGCGCACCGTCAAAAGGACGCATGCGCCGCCAAACGCAGAATGTGCGCAGACTGCGCACGGCCTGCGCCCTCTGTGATGAAGATAGGGGACGCATGACGCATGCAACGTCATGCGCCCGGAGGCGGAGATACTGGTGGAGGCGGGGCAGGGGGCGGGGCTTAGCGGCGGGCGTGCGCAGGCCGTCGCTGTGCTCAAAAGCGCGAATGTGAAACCGGCCTAAGGGGAGCTTTCTACTGCTAATGTAGAAACTCCTATGCCCTTGTGCCCAAGTGCTAAACTTCAGCTGAATCGGTCTTCTTTTTTCACATAGTAAATGTATATTTATAATAACAAATTTAAAAGCTGAAAATGATGTCACTGAACATCAAAGAAGTTAAGGCTTTCCAAAAGTATTTCAGCCATTTTATGCTCAGACAAATAGGAAACTATTCCCACTTGTGTGTGTGGTCAAACAACAAGGAATGATTGGCCCTTCATTGTGTAAATGGTCTTTTTGTATTTCAAGAATATAAGTTTACATTGTATCATTGCAATCAAATTTAGAAAACTAAACACGTCAGTCACTAATTAAGGCAGTGCTAAAGAAGGGCTACAAGTCAAGGACCAGGACCATGCTTACATACAAGCACAGACGTGCACAAAACTATTTGTCTGTGCCTGAGGCCTCATTCAGACGTCCGCGTGTTGCAAATACGTATTGTATCCTTTTTTTTCATAGATAGAACATGTACCTATTATAATTTATGCTGCTGTTCACATGTCCATGTTTTTCATGGACCGTATGTCTGTGCAAAATATGGAGATATGTCCATTTTCCTCTGGCAGCATGGATGAAAAGGCCCAATACAAGTGTATGGATCGGTAAAATTCACGTACAGCACACAGATGGCATCACAGTGCAATCTGAGTGTTGTCTGTGGGTAACATTGGAAACTATAGGAGTAACTTTGTCATTTATTTATCCATCTGTGAAAAACACTGATGACATACAGATAAAAAAAATCTTATGACACACAGATAAAAAAACACTGGTGGTAAAAATAGACACACGGAACATAAACTGATGCAAAACACTGATGACCCTGGGAACCATTTTTTACCATCATGTTTAAATACAGATATGTGAATGAGGACTGAGACAAAGATATTTTCTGGACTTTTAACTCCTGAACCGCTTTCTGACATCAGACATAATAATCTGTCCATGTGCCCTGGGCCTATTTCACCACGGATGGATTATTACGATTGCGCGATCACCTGCACACACGGATGGTGTGCGTGCAATCACTGCCGGGTGTCAGCTGATTCTGACAGCTGACATCTGGCTCTAAGTGCCAGAAGCAGTCCCAACACTGTAACCTCTGAAATGCTGCAATTGAACACGATTGCAGCATTCCAGGTGCTGGCAGAAGACTGGTCAGAATTGCAAAAATTGGCCCAGTCAATAACGTGCAAACCACCCTCAGAGGTAAAGGGGTTAAGGCAGTATAGACAAGGTTTTTTTTCATTTGTTTCATCGTTACATCCCAGGAGCCATAATATTTTAAATGTTAATATTGACCTGCCATTATGATTCTCCAAGTCATTACGAGTTCATAGACACCAAACATGTCTAAGTTCTTTTTTTATTTAAGTGCTGAAAAAAATCCAAATTTTGGTAAAAAAAAGGCGCTATTTTCTGAGACCTGCAGCATCTCCATTTTTCGTAACCTGGGGCTGGGGAAAGGCTTATTTTTTTGTGCGCTGATCTCACGTTTTTATTTATACAGTACCATTTTGGTACAGATAAGATCTTTCGGTCACATTTTATTGCAATATAGTGGCGACCAAAAAAATGAAATTCTGAGATTTTTGATTTTTTTTTGTTACGCCGTTTAGTGATCGGGTTAATTCTTTTGTTATATTGATAGATCGGGCAATTCTGAACACGGCAATACCAAATATGTGTACATTTGTTTTTTTATTGTTATAGTTTGAAAAGAGCGAAAGGGGGGTGATTTGATCTTTTACTTATTTTATTGTTTAAATATTTTTGAAAACTTTTTTTACATTTTGCATGCTTCAGTAGTCTCTATGGCAGTACTTTGATCTCCTCTGCTACACACAGGCGATGATCAGATGGCCTGTGTGTAGCAGAAATACTCACATGCTATGAGTGCCGACCATAGGGCGGCTCTCATAGCAATCTGGCAATGACAACCATAGAGGTCTGCTTCAGACCTCTGGTTGTCAGGCCAACCCATTGGTGACCCACAATCATATGACGGGTCACCGATGGGCAGGATTTACGACGTGCTTCTGGTAAGCGTGAGTTAAAGGCCGCTGTCAAAAATTTAGAGCGGCATTTAACTAGTTAACAGCCGCGGGTGAATCCACGGCTATTGCGGGCACATGTCAGTTGTATAGATCAGTTTTTATCCCCCAATTAGCTATAATCTGCTCCATCAGTGGACAGAACGAAGCAATGTACAGACCAGAACACAGCAGATCCCTCAATTGCTTTATTACCACTGCCAAGCAGTGCACTTTATCGCCCATTCTCATTGGCAACAGCCACTAAACAATTTACAGTGTGAGTGTATATCGCTTAGTTCTGTCCACTGTGAGAGCAGATTACAGCTGACCAGTAGGTGTGCCACCAATCTCATATTGATATCCTATCATAGAAATACATTATCAATAATTCATTGTTTACAACCTCTTTAAATACACTAGGATGACATACTAACCATTTGTTGGTGCCCTCTTATAGGTCCCCACTCTGACCCACTCAACAAATTGTTTGCTAATTCCCTCTTTATAAGCAGATGATGTGCACAGTAATATAAGAGCAATCAGGTATGATTTGTAATAAATCTGATGTATTACATTAAATATAGCATAACAGAGTGTTTTTTTCTGTACAGTTGGTGTGGTTGTACACATGAGGACATCTATATATATAATTGCCTTAAATTGTCTGTCATCCACTTCCGTCTGGATGTCCCCGAATCCCACAATCTACCGTGCCGCACTGGAAGTACGCCGACCGCCACCATATTGGAAAACCCAAGTGATGGGTATTCTAATATGGCACCCGCTGGTGGTACCAGGCCCTTCCACAGTACCACCAGCGGTACACCGCCGGACCCCCCCCGCTGCTGCTGGACCCGCCGCCGCACCCTCCCCGCCCGACCAGCCTGTTGCCTGCCCACCCACCTCAGTCAAAGCCAGAAGGAAAGACCGCGGCTTGCGGCCTGTGCTGGAGATGGGGTGCGGGCGCCCTCTGGTGGTGCTGCACCCCATCTCCAGCACAGGCCATAAACCGCAGTCTTTCCTGCCGGCTAGCCGCCGCCAGGACCACCGCCGCCGCTGAAACCCTCTGCCGCCGCCGCTGGACCCGCCGCTGCTGGCCACGCCACAGTGCCCCCCCACTGCCTGCCCACCATGTACATACACGCACACATGTACTTACACACATGTACATACACACACATGTACACACACGTACACACACACAAGTACACACACATACACACATGTACTCACATACACACGCACTCACATACACACACACATACTCACATACACACACACTCACATACACACACACTCACATACACACACACGTACTCACATACACACATGTACTTACATATACACACACGTACTCACATACACACACATACGTACTCACATACACACACACACGTACTCACATACACACATACATGTACTCACACACACACACACGTACTCACATATACACACACGTACTCACATATACACACACATGTACTCACATACACACACGTACTCACATACACACTCACATATACACACACACATACATATACACACACGTACTCACATATACTCACATACACACACACGTACTCACATATACACACATGTACTCACATATACACGTACTCACATGCACACACACGTACTCACATACACACACACACGTACTCACACATACTCACCTACACACACACGTACTCACATATACACACACATACTCATATCTCCAGCACAGGCCGCAAACCACCCTCTTTCCTGCTGGCTGTGATTGCACGGAGGTGGGTGGGCAGGCAGCTGCGGGAGTACACACACATGTACACACACACATGTACACACACACGTACTCACACACATACCCCACACACACTTCCCGATAGCATCGGGCACACCTCTAGTACTTTGATAAGTGTAAAGATGTACTTTGTTTTATTAGAAGCGTGTATCTACGAATGTATCTATTTATGGCAATACATCCAGAGGCAGAACATGTGTAAGTCTCATGATTTTAGGTAAATTCATTACATTCTGTTGGAAATGTAACCCCTTGTTGGAAAATTATCAAATTTTGTTCAAAGTAAAGCTTCTTTCATCTATACTTTGCCTGAGGGTCATAATTCCATGCCCCACTCTGAAATTACAAACTTTCATGGAAAGATTTCTAACCATTCACAAAGAGTAGCCATCATTTGACAGTCTTATTTTTGGAAGTTTTTCTTAGATATAGACTTAAGGCCCTTTTACATTTAGCGATGCACCAGCGATCCAACCAGCGATCCGACCCGGTCAGGATCGCTGGTGCATCGCTAAATGATCGCTAGTGAGCTTTCATACAGAAAGATCTCACAGCGATGCAGCAGCGACGCAGCGCACGATACTTACCATTCACAGCGATCCTGCGTCCTCCGGCCCGCCTCCACGCGTCGCTGGACGTCACAGCAGGAAGTCTCAGCAGGAAGCGCCCGACGAGAAATGGAGCCGGACATTCTCGCGCGATCAGCGATGGACAGCGGGGGAGCCGGTCGGAGGTAAGTATCACACATAGCGATATCGCTAGCAATATCGCTATAACGTCACAAAACCGGTGATGTTTTAGCGATATTGCTAGCGATATTGCTTAGTGTAAAACCCCCTTTACAGTCATGGCTGGAAGTGTTGGCATCCTTGAAATTGTTCCTGAAAATAAAGTATTTCACCTAGAAAATGATTGCAATTACACATGTTTTGTTACACACTTGTTTATTTCCTTTACAACAACACAATAAAACAGAACAAAAGGCAAATTGAACATCATTTCACACAAAACCCAAAAAATGCGCTGGACAACATTTTTGGCACCCTCAACTTAATATTTGGTTGCTCATCTTTTGTAATAGATAACTTCCATCAGTCGCTTCCTATAATCAACAATAAGCTCCTTACAATTCTCAACTAGAATTTTGCTCCAGGTATCTCATATCTGAAGGGTGACTTTTCCCAACAGCAATTTTAAAATCTCTCCACAGATGTCCATTGGGATTTAGAGCTGGACTCTTAGCTGAACATTTCATAATTCTCCAGCACTTTCTTTCAACCAATTTCTGGTTGCTTCTTTGAAGTATATTTAGGGTCGTTTTTCTGCTTAAAGTCCCATGACCTTGGACATGAACACAGCTTTCTGACACTGGGCAAGACATTGAAACACAAAATTCATGGTAAATCTTCAGATTTTACCCAGTGACAGAGGCAGCAAAACAACCCCAAAACATCTTTGAACTTCCACCATATCTAACGATAGGAACTGTGTTCTTTTCCTTGTAGGTCTTATACTATTTTTGGTAAACAGTAGAATGATGTGTTTTACCAAAAGCTCTATCTTGTGCTCATCTTGCTCGTCTCTCCACTAGAAGCTTTCCCAGAAGGATTCTGGCTTACTCACGTGCATTTTGGCAAAGTGCAGTCTAGCTTTTGTTATGTCTCTGTGTAAGCTATAGGGTCCTCCTGAGTCTCCTGCCATAGTGTTTCATTTCTTTCAAATGTTGATGGATAGTGTTAGGGCTGGCGGAACGCACCAGATTATAAAATAGTAGAGAGTGCGTTCGCAGCCCGGGGTCCACCGTGCAGAGGTGGTACACTGCTGCTAGGTAATGGCGGAAGGGAAGAGCGGCGTGAAAACAGTCGGTTACGTCACCCAGTGTGAACAGGAGCGGATTCTATTACTTCACAGAACCGCACAGCCGCTTGAAAGTGAATGCCGGAGCCTGTTTAGCTCACAGAGCCCGGCCACAGTGCACACAGCAAACAGCCACAAAACTCCACGCCAAGGCACGGTGTTAGAGTCCTTCTAGGCCACTGAGCGCGCAGCGTCGCTGCCACAAACGCCGCTATATACGCTGGCTAAGGAGTCACTGATAGTGACTAATATCTGACTCAACTCTGTCCTACCTACGCCTAAGCCTGGGCACTAGCAGGCTAGACTGCACAACACATGCGTACCAAGGGTAGGGATTTCATAATGAGTCAGTCACCAGAGACATTCATACGTGCATCCATCACTCACTCCTTATAGTCAGAAAATACTGGCTATCCTAGCGCATGGCCGAGCGGCCATGCAAACCTTTTATAGCCGCGAGCGTCCGGGACCTTCCTGGCTTCTCGAATGGGCCAATCCGAACATGAGCAGGACCTGAGCATGTGACCTTCGATCTCCAATGGGAGATCACACCACGGGCATGCTCAGTGGCCCGACATGAGGACTTAGTCCCTGGAGAATCTCGCTGCTGAGCAACATGCATTGCCATAGCTGTGCCAGAGGTGGCAGCAGCAAGCAAACCCATGGAGCTGGTCTGGGCAGAGTGCCGGGACCGACGAGTTTGCTGAGCAAGCTCCTCTGCGGCTGGAGAGGAATGGGAGACCACTGGAAGTAAGGCTTGGGATTCTCGCTGTGCAGCGACAGAAATCCAATGCCTAACAGATAGTTTGCACTGGCACTGATGCACCCTGAGACTGCAAGACAGCTTGAATTTCTTTGGAACATGATTGGGACTGCTTATCCACCATCTGAACTATCCTGCATTGCAACCTTTCATCAAATTGTATCTACTGTCCACATACAGGGAGATAAGCTACAGTGCCGTGGGTAGTAAACTCCTTGATTGTGCTGCTCACTGAGGACAAAGGAACATCAAGATCTCTGGAGATGGACTTATAACCTTGAGATTGTTATTTTTTTTCACAAATTTTAGTTCTCAAGTCCTCAGACAGTTCTCTTCTCCTCTCTCTGCTTTCCATGTTTAGTATGGCTCACATGGACACACAATGCAAATATTAAATATACTTCTCCCGATTTTTATCTGGTATCAAGTGTGGTTTTCATATTGCTTACACCTGTTTCTCGCCACAGGTGAGTTTGAACGAACATCACAAGCAAGAGTGCCAATACTTTTATCCATGACTGTAGCTGAAAGTAAAGGTCAAGTTTTAAAACAAAATACTTTTTTATCTAATCCACTATAAGTGTGATTTTTTGTGTAGAGTTATAGGAACAATACATATATGGTATGTCTTTTATTCAGGTTGGACTTTTGACAAGTTTGGGTCAAAACCCTAAAGGAAATCCAGTTGATCACTGCGTATCTGCAAGTGATCAACAGTATTGTGATGATCAAACCTGTGAGATGTAAGCTGGCAATACACACTAGATCAAAGCCATCAAACCTGTGAATGTCACACTGGCTGATGAGCTTTTATATGAAGACATCCAGACAGTCCCTTGATGACAGAAGTCAAGGAAAATTAGGATTTAGCATGTCAGTTTTCAACATGCTTTATCCTTTCTAGATTCCACCTGTTCAGGTCAGTTAAGCTTCAATGTTTATGTGAGAATTACATACATATAGCTATTTTATGTGTCTGGACATTTAAAGGGTTCGTCCACTACGCCTTCTTGACTGCTAAAGTGTCCCAGTGAAAATAAAAAAAAACACACACCCCTGTCTGGCACCATTCTGACAGTGCTGATGCTGTGTCTCCCAGCGATAATGTGACATTTCTTTGTCTTTAAATCCTTCATACACATTAGAAAGATGACAGCCAAACAGCTATCTTCCATCTTTTTCCCACACAGGAACATTTAGCTGAGCGTTTCTGTGCTTTGTATGAGCATGCCACTGACATACTGCTCTAACAGTGGCTTATTGGCACTCAGAACAAAAGGATCAGCTGCTGTAATTCCAACATGATGATCCTTCTCTCCTACGACATCATGTGCTGGGTAAGTTGGGAGGCCCCCATGGACAATAAATGATTGGCTGATCCTGCTGATATCGACGGGTTCTATTAACTTTAGTCTTATGAGTCTTAGATTTTTTAGATAAAATAAGCCAATGCACTCTCACACTGCTCTCTTAGCCTTGCTCCTTTTCACCTTTTCACCACTTCTAATAAAAGGTCTTGCATTCATTATAAAATCACATTGCGCTTACATTCCACTTTATCTTAAAAACAAATGCTGGTAATATTCATAATAATTATTGATAGATGTAATACTTTGGAATAGTAGCTTGTGGTTTCAAGGAGATCACATTTAACCAGTTCATCTTAACCAGGCCATTTACCCCTTTTTATGACCAGGCACATTTTCAAGTTTTGTTGCACAAACTCTTTTAATGGCTGTATAATTTTTTCTCATGCGGACATTCAGATGCATTTCTGACTTTTTTTCGCAACACATGGTGTTCAATTTTTCTGTCATTTTTATATTTGTTTTTTTTTTGCTGATATCACATGAATTTGTGAAGAAAAATAAGAACTATGTGCCTATTTCTCACTTTTTTTGCAACAATACAAAGGACGTCTTAAACATTTTAAATTGCTTTTCCTTTTCTGTTGAAATTATTTTGATGGGGGTGGGTCTAGGAACAGCAATTTAGACTGGCAGTGTCTCTTTTGTTTATGCTTTTTATATTTAATTTGTACTATTTTTTATTTATTTTATTAAATTTGCCTCCCCATAAGATTTTAAAAGATCTTTGGGGGGGGCATTTTAACATATCAATGTCATATCATTCTCTTTTTTTGCTAATTGCCTTATAATTGGGTATGGTATATAAGCTCCATCTACAGGGGAATTTCAGCCTTCAGCCTGCATAGCAGAGCCGTTGGGATTTCAAAGGACCCAGCAGTTCCTGTTTCCTCCCTCCATCAAATGATTACATGTTCACTGGGTCCGTAATAGGAAATCACTGCCCAAATGTTTAAAGTATATCAGCATTTCAGAAGTAGTTAATGACAATGCTGTGTTAGTTAAAATATTGCCCCATATGCATACTGTAATAATTGGTTATTAGTAAGTTCCTTGTAACCACTTACTATTTTTTAGTTCTGACAATTTATTGCATGTTGCTTTGTACCAATTAGGCTGTGAAAACATTTTATCTGTGTCAAATAGATGCCTAGGCAACTTTCCTGATGTAAAATAGTATACCTAGTCTCCCGGTACTTACCTGCATGCAACCTCCGATCCTCACAAGATCTCCTTCTCAACTCCCCTTTTATCTCTTCTTCCCACAATCGGATACAAGATTTCTCCCGCGCATCCCCTCTACTCTGGAACTCTCTACCACAACATATCAGACTCTTGCCTACCATTGAAACCTTCAAAAAGAACCTGAAGACCTACCTCTTCCGACAAACCTACATCCTGCAGTAACCACCGATCGACCAAACTACTGCATGACCCGCTCTACCCTCGCCTACTGTATTCTCACCCACCCCTTGTAGATTGTGAGCCCTCATGGACGGGGTCCTCTCTCCTCCTGTACCAGTCGTGACTTGTTAAGATTACTGTATTTGCTTTTTATTATGTATACCTCTCCTCACATGTAAAGCGCCATGGAATAAATGGCGCTATAATAATCAATAATAATAATACTACATGGTATATGATTCATTGCAGTCTGCTGAGCTTTCCTATACAATGAATAAAAGCAATATGCAGACGCACACCTACCAGTCAGAGGCCGAAAGAACATACTTTTAGCATGCGTCTGGTGAATTGGGGCCTACGGGAATGTTACAGTATATTCTTGAAAAGCTCCCAGTGCATATTGTAAGCTAAGTGCGCTGACGCAATGTACACTTTGTAGGCTTAATTCTTTTTTTCTTTAGCACCTAAAGTGTAACTGTTGTTTTAATTTTTATGTCAATCAATAGCACACATGAAAATAAGCAACTTAGTGATATATCTTATCAGAGGAATCTGCTTCTTTCTCTACCAGAATTGATCAGTCATTGTAAAAATTCTCAGTTCTGAGGTAAAATGTGTATTCAGTGAAGACACTTTCCCATTACTGAGGTAGGAGATGGGAGATAGAAAGGAGAAGAGGAGGGTGGAGCTCTGTCTACAGCTCCTTCCTCCTTCCATCTACAAAGAATTGTATCCTTAACAACTGCCATATATCTCTGCAATGGGCAGGTCTGTTCAATGGATTCAGGTTTTACCTCAGAACTGAGAATTTTCGATAATGACTGATCAATTCTGATGTTGAAATTAGTATATGGCACTCCTAGTATGAGACGTGGTGCTCAAGTAGGGTGTCCAGCCTGTAAATGATAAAGAAAAAACTTGCCTCTCAAGTAGATTGCAGTGGATATAGTTCCTTTTATTTAGGTAATCTGAAAAGTTGTTGAACGTTTTTGGTCTTTCAGACCTTCATCAGAACTGATTGCCAGTTGTTAAGCAGAAAGCGGCATGCAGTCGCGCTGGGGTGTGTGACGTCCAACACTGTGGAAAGGTGCTGTGAATGATAAATTCTGGCAGAGAAAGAAGCAGATTTCTCTGATAAGACTTATGTACTATTGATTTAAGAAATGGAAATTAAAACGATGGTTACATTTTAAATATAAAGGTCAAATGTTTTTTAACCCCTGCTATCATGGATACTTTTTTTGTGAAAGGCAAACAAATGGAAGAATTACTAAAACCTTAATCCGCCATAAGGGATTATGAATCTCATTCCTATAATAGTTGATACTGGCATGTCTTTGTCCTTAGAGGGAATGGCAGCTATAGATATAAATGTGCTGTGACATTGCTCAAATTCAGCAACTTCTTCATTCCTTTGTTGCAAGTAGTGCTCTGCACTAAACTGAAATATCCATTGAGCCACGGGCAAGAGCGGCTCTGTCTATAAGAAACCAGCTGAATGTGAAGGTGACATGTCACAAGGCAAAGTAATTAATATTGTAATGTTGATGTCAACAAACTTATATTTTAACCCCAAATCTGCATTTTTGTTTAACCCTTTGTAGCTATGTGTTGTGATGCCAAGGCTATTGACAACCACTTTGACATAATGACACTGATGAAAAACCTATAAAGTCTCTGATTGTATCCGTAGTTTTTCCATGCACGATGCCACAAGCTCTGTGCATTCTTAGAACAAATTCACACTAAGTTTTATGCAAATTCAGAGAGTAAAATATTGACATGGCCCAGTCGTCCTTAATTGTCCAAAATACTTTAAAAAATAGAACATTAAGGTTTCAGCCAAGAATTAACTTTTCTCAAACCAGTTGCAAAATAACAAAAAGACATTTTGTCATTTTGTAGCTGACTTGAGAATACCCCAGTTTTCTACTTTGCTCTCATTTGACCAGAGTACCTTCTTCCACATGCTGTGTCCCCTACATGGCTTTATTATGACTAATAGTTGTCCTATGGACAGATTCCACCACCTGAGCTGTGGATCTCTGCAGCTCCTCCAGAGTGACCATTTGTCCATTGGATGCTTCTCTAATTTGTGCTCTCCATGCTTAGGATGTCACTTTAGGTGGACATCCATGCCTTGGTAGATTTTAAATTGTGCCATTCCCTTTCCATTTTTGGATGATGAATTGAACACTCAGATGTTCAGAGCTTAGGCTATTTTTTATAACATAACATATTTTTCGTACCGTAAGACGCATTGGACCGTACGACGCACCCCAAATTTTGGGGTGGAAAATAGCAGAAAAAAGATTTCTATAAGATGGGGTCCATCTTATTGTCCAAATTTGAGGTATCTTACCTGAGGGCCAGCGGTGGTAGAGTGGGGTCACAGGAGGCATGGTCTCTTCCTCAGGAAGCTGGCGGCGGCAGAAGTGGGGCAATGCTGCAGTTCTGGGGTGCGATGCTGCAGGTCAGGTGTCAGCGGTGAGACAGAGCATGGAGCAGATGGTGCAGGGTCCCTTCTTCAGGATGCCAGTGGCAGCAGAAGTGGGGCAATGCTGCAGTCCCGGGGTGCAATGCTACGGGTTCGGTGTCAGCAGTGAGACAGAGCATGAGCAGGGTCCCTTCCTCAGGATGCCGGTGGCAGAAATGTGGTGACTCCGCGACCCAGTGTCCACAGCGAGTACAGCCGAGTGCATCACCGGTTTCTTGGCGGCCATCTTTATGAGGCTGTGCATGCTCAGATTGAGATCTCAGTGGTCCTCGGCTTCAGGAAAATGGCCGCCGAGATATCAATCTGTGCACGCGTGGCCTCCGGTGGCCATTTTCCTGAAGCTGAGGGCCACAGAGATCTCAATCTGCGCACGCGCCACCTCGGCTTTAGGAAGATGGCCGCAGGGAAACTGGTGATGCACTCGGCTCACCGTGGACACTGGGCCGCGGCATCGCCACATTTCTGCCGCCGGCATCCTGAGGCAGGGACCCTGCCCAGGTGCACTCCGCACTGCCCACTGCCGACACTGAGCCTCAGCATCACCACACCTCTGCCGCCGGTTACACCACTGCAGGAATCCCCCAGTAAGCCTACACTCGGACCCCCTATTTTCCTCCCAAGTTTTTTTTGGGAAAAAGTGCGTCATAGAGTCCAAAAAATATGGTAAACCTACTATACCCTTCTCCACAGCTTTCTTCTTGACCTATCTGATGTTTTCCTTGGTTTCCATGATGTTGTTCAATCCCTAATGTTCTCAAACAAACCTCTGATGCCTTTACAGAACAGCTGTAGTTGTACTGAGAATAAATTATATACACATGGACTCAGTTTACTAATTATGTGACTTCTGTAAGCAATTGGTCACTCTGGATTTTATTTAGCGGGTATCAGACTACAGGGGGCTGAATACAAATGCACATCACCATTTTCAGATTTATATTTTAAAAATAATTTTTAAAAAGTATAATTTCCTTTGGACATTACAAATACATGCTGCTTTCTGTTGATATAGCACATAAAATCCCAATAAAATACATTAAAATTTGTTAGTGTAGCGTGAGAAAATGTGGAAACATTCAGGGGATTTGAATACTTTTTCATGACTTCAGCGTTTCTGAAAAAAATCCCACAACTTTGCGTTTGGGTTTTGTCATAGGTGTTAGAAGTTGGAGAGGTACCCAAGTAAATATTTTGCACCAGGGCACATAATACTCTATCATGTTTAGTGCATATGTTTATTATTGAACCTCTAATGCCCCCTTTACAGCATCATCTAGAATAATTAGGAGAAAAGTGTTGTTAATTTAAAGCAATTCATTATCATTTTACATGAATGCTCTTCATGATCAACACATATAAATAAATACAGTTTAAATAATTTATAGAGATTTTCTAATTCTTTAATCAGGGAAACGATACAGGTACAGATACATATTTTTGTCTTATTAATTGAAAATATGAACTAGGAATAAATCCAAGCTACAATCTTACATGTTGATCCAGAAGCAAAGAAAAACCTCATACAGAGCTAATTGCCCATTATTAGGAAAATCCTTCCTGACTCCAAATATAGCAGTTAGTGAAAAGCCTTTAATCAGCATCTCATCTCCAAAAATCTAGTATAGATAACTTATAATATATTTTTTTTTCAGGAAAAACATCCAGTAGTCTCTTAAATTTAGTTAGTAACACAACCATCACAAGATGTGGCAGAGGGACTCACTGCTCCGATAGTAAAGAATCTCCATCTGTGATTATGGTGAAACCTTCTCATAAATAAAGAATGTCCCCTTGCCATTCATGCAGGCCAGTGTGTATACAGATCATTATATCTCTATACTCTCCATATCTATATATAAACGCCTTATCGTGCCTGTCTGTAATTGAAATCGCGGGCCGCTGATTGGTCGTGGCCGCCAGGCCCCTGCCAGGCCGCAACCAATCAGCGACAGGCGCAGCTGTTTGTAACGGTCAGCGGCAGGCGCAGGCCTTAATCTGTAAAAAAGAGAATTAAAATAAAAAAAAGTTATTCTCACCTTCCGACGGCCTCCTATCTTCTTTCCACGCACCCGGCCTCGCGTTCTCAGTAATGCTGTGCGGCTTAGACCGCTGATTACGTTACTCTCACGAGAGCGAGAAAGAAGACCGACTTTTTTTTATTTTTTTATATTTTTGTACAGGGTCACGGCAGTGATTGGTCGCGGCTACAGGGCCGCGTTGCTGATTGGTCGCGGACAGAGGGCCGTGACGCTGATTGGTCTCAGCTACACGGAAAGGGGTGTGAGGGGACCATGCATACCAGGAATGGGGGGTGAGGGGACCATGCATACCAGTATTGGGGGGTGAGGGGACCATGCATACCAGGATTGGGGAGTGAGGGGACCATGCATACCAGGATAGGGGGTGAGGGGACCATGCATACCAGGATTGGGGGGTGAGGGGACCATGCATACCAGGATAGGGGGGTGATGGGACCATGCATACCACGAAAGGGGGGTGAGGGGACCATGCATACCAAGACAGGGGGGTTAGGGGACCATGCATACCAGGAAAGGGGGGTGAAGGGACCATGCATCAGGATTGGGGGTGAGGGGACCATGCATACCATGATTGGGGGGTGAGAGGACCATGCATACCAGGACTGGGGGGTGAGGGGACCATGCATACCCAAAAGGAGGGTAAGAGGACCATGCATGCCAGGATTGGGGGGTGAGGGGACCATGCATATCAGGAAAGGGGGGTGAGGGGACCATGCTTACCATGATGGAGGGGTAAGGAGACCATGCACACCAGGAAAGGGGGGTGAGGATACCAGGCATACCAGGATTGGGGGGTGAGGGGACCATACATACCAGGAAAGGGGGTTGACGGTGAGCATACATACCAGGATTGGGGTGTGAGAGGACCATGCATACAGCAAAGGGTGGTGAGGGGACCATGCATACCAAGAAAGGGGGGTGAGGGGACCATGCATACCAGGATAGGGGGGTGAGGGGACCATGCATACCAGGATTGGGGGGTGAGAGGACCATGCATACCAGTATTGGGGGGAGAGGGGACCATGCATACCCCGAAAGGGGGGTAAGAGGACCATGCATACCAGAAAAGCGAAGTGAGAGGACCATGCATACCAGGATTGGGGGGTAAGAGGACCATGCATTCCAGGATTGGGGGGGTCAGGGGACCATGCATACCAGGATAGGGGGTTGAGGGGTAGCATGCATATTAGGATTGGGGGTGAGCGAACCATACATATCAGGATTGGGGGTGAGCAAACCATACATATCAGGATTGGGGGGTGCATTATTGCATTATTATTAAATCTTCAAAAATAAACTGCATATATATTCTAGAATACCCAATGCGTTAGAATCTCCATCTGTGATTATGGAGAAACCTTCTCAGAAATAAAGAATGTCCCCTTGCCATTCATGCAGGCCAGTGTGTATACAGATCATTATATCTCTATACTCTCCATATATATCATAAATGCTGGAAATAACTCTTTGGGTTTAAAGTCATTCATCGTCATTATTTGGAGAAGGTTTTTTCTTTTTTTCCTGGTTATCCATAGGAATGACAGAAGATGGACAAGACATAGTGAAGCATTCAGAGGTGTTCCTCAAGCCTGTGTGGAATTTTTGGGCTGGATGTATTTGTATAGTGTTTCAAAACTCTGTAGTCAGACTAAAAAGAACTTGAATTGAATATATTGTAAGGGATTTTAAGAGCATTGACGTTCTGGATCTTTATTAGTCAAGTGTTTTTAATGTTGGATTCTCACCTGAAATGTTCTCGGATATGCCATTGTTCTTGTATTAATTGCATGTTGTACAGTGATTATGCGTCTGTGTTCTATTTAAATGTCACCGATACATAAAGGTATATATACTTCTGCATTGTGTCAGTTAAATATAACTGTTTTATTTAGATCTAATGTGTTGTAGAATAATTTCATCTCAGGGCAAAACAATTCCTATAATATTTAGTTGGACCTAAAGCCCTGAAATCACAATTTGCGGACTAATAAAAACTATTCTGTCATCTTTAGATGGGATCATCGGATTGAAAGAGATGACATTGTTAAGTCACTCTCAATGAAAGAAAAATAAGTATTTCCTTTGCCGTCTTCAAGGAGCTGACACCCACCTTTTAAGTAGCATCCATTTTATCGTCCTGCTCTAATGCCCTTATCCCTGCTGTGTGCTTCTGAATATCCTGTGCTCTATTTCCTTTGAATATCATTAACAAAGCATACACTTTTCCATTTTGAAAGAATGGAAACATAATTGGGATCGTGTTGGTATGCTGAGCTACATTTACTAGATTTGCCAAGAATCCTTTAGGTCGTTGATAGGTGTTGGAGAAGGGAGAAATATGCTGAATTTAGATGTATTTGTTGCCGCTACAAAATTTCATTTTTCAATCTAGGACTGCAAACAGGATTTAAGAGCATAAAATGATTGATTGTATGTCCATTAAAATAATCCGATGCTCCTCATTTCAAGTGACATGATGGCCAGAGTAGAGGGACGTGGAGCATTTACATACTGTATTATACTGTCCTCATACACGTTAGCTGGGTGTGCAATGGTACATGTAGCTAAACCCCCTGTCTTCTTTAAGAAAAAGAGGCTGTAAAATTGTAACCTTCTTTTATTGATTGCAGATGTGACAGGAAAGGGTGAAACTATAGGATGCAATAACAGGAGCATTTCAGAATATATAACTGCACAGAGTATAAAATACAGATAGTCTGCAATACACAGTAACATGAGGTAATACATAGGTACCATGAGGTAATACATAGGTTCCATGAGGTAATACATAGGTTCCATGAGGTAATGCATAGGTAACATGAGGTAATACATAGGTACCATGAGGTAATACATAGGTACCATGAGCTAATACATAGGTAACATGAGGTAATACATAGATACCATGAGGTAATACATAGGTACCATGAGGTAATACATAGGTTCCATGAGGTAATGCATAGGTAACATGAGGTAATACATAGGTACCATGAGGTAATACATAGGTACCATGAGGTAATACATAGGTACCATGAGGTAATACATAGGTACCATGAGGTAATACATAGGTAACATGAGGTAATACATAGGTACCATGAGGTAATACATAGGTAACATGAGGTAATACATAGGTAACATGAGGTAATACATAGGTTCCATGAGGTAATACATAGGTACCATGAGGTAATACATAGGTAACATGAGGTAATACTTGGGTACCATGAGGTAATACATAGCTGATGATTACCTATTTAATACAACAAACGTTATAAACACAGGATTATAACACCTAGATAGTGCTTACCAACTATGCTTAGAGCAGGCTGTTTAAGAAGCATGAAGAACACGAATGGTATAGTTTCTCCTAAGACACATGGAGGAATAAAGGCTGCTGTTCCCCTCACAGTGTCATAAACAAGACTATGATGTAACAGGAACAATCCCACAATACATTGCAAATTAAACTAGAATCTATGCATTAAACGGCCAGCAGGTGGTGCTGTTACCTTGCAGTATGAAATATATGAAGGATTAATACACACAAAAATGACTTTCTAGACAGCAATTATATAGCTGGAGAGAACATGTATGTTACAGTATATCTGTCCTTCTCAGCTGGGAAACATTTATGCAGAACATTAGATTGCTTCTCGTACTTGTCATATTGTTTACATAGTAACATAGTAACATAGTTATTAAGGTTGAAGGAAGACTTTAAGTCCATCTAGTTCAACCCATATCCTATCCTAACTTGCCCTAACATGTTGATCCAGAGGAAGGCAAAAAAAGCCCATGTGGCAAACAGTAGGCTTCACATTGGGGAAAAAAATTCCTTCCCGACTCCACATGCGGCAATCAGACTAGCTCCCTGTATCAACGCAATATTAAGGAAACTAGTGTATATACCCTGTAATATTATACTTTTCAAGAAAGGCATCCAGTCCCTTCTTAAATTTTAGTAGGGAATCACTCATTACAACATCATATGGCAGAGAGTTCCATAGTCTCACTGCTCTTACAGTAAAGAATCCGCGTCTGTGAGTATGCTTAAACCTTCTTTCCTCCAGACGTAGAGGATGCCCCCTTCATTAACTTTGTTTGTCCCTGCAGGTTAAATAAGAAAGAAGAAAGCAGTCTGTTGCCCAGTGTGTCCAAAAGAAGTGACCCGACATGAACACCAACGATTCAAATGCTCCAGAAGGGGGTCTTAATGTCACATTGACCATACGTTTATTAATGCATGGAAAGGTAAGATCAAAAGATGGCACTCCTATGAATATTTTTAGCAAACATTCTGTTGCATTTGATTCTTCTTCCAATATAAATGCATTTCCCTGTACTGCTTCTTTATGTTATAAATAGTTAGACTTCGTCCACTTGATGGATTATGTGTGCTTTATGTTCATGGCCATATATTATTGTTTCATTTTTCTTTACTCTTTCTGTTAGCCTTTTATGTTCTACCTCTGTTTAGCTGCCATAGCTATCTATTGGAGATACAGGTGTTTCTCACAAAATTAGAATATCATCCAAAAGTTAATTTATTTCAGTTCTTCAATACAAAAAGTAAAACTCATATATTATATAGAGTCATTACAAACAGAGTGATCTATTTTGAGTGTTTATTTCTGTTAATGTTGATGATTAAGGCTTACAGCCAATGAAAACCCAAAAGTCACTATCTCAGTATATTAGAATAAACAAAAAACAACAGCAAAGGCTTCCTAATGGCCCCGTCACACTAAGCGATCTCGGTAGCGAGATCGCTGCTGAGTCACAACTTTTGAGCTGATCGCTGGAAGAAACCTCTGGACATTTCTTTGGTCGCTGGTCTCCCGCTGGCCAGCACGCATCGCTGTGTGTGACAGGCGGGAGACCAGCGATCAGGTGTAAAAAATAATAAAAAAAATAAAAAATATAGTTATTCTCACCTTCCGATGTCCCGCGCAGTCTTCCGGCCTCTCTCCACGCTCTGGTCCCAGTGATCCTTTGCACGAATGACCGCGAGACTTTGTTATCCCTCGAGACCGTGACATCTCGCGGTCATTCTCACAAAGGATCACTGGGACCGGAGCGTGGAGAGAGGCCGGAAGGCTCCGCGGGACATCGGAAGGTGAGAATAACTATATTTTTTATTTTGATTCTATTTTTTACATGGATGGCCAGCGATGCCGGGCACTCGGCATCGCTGTGCTGATCTCTGGTGAAGCTGTCTGTGTGATAGCTCACCAGCGATCACATAGCGACTTACTAGCAATCCTGACACCTTGATATCGGTGTCGGGATCGCTGGTAAGTCGCTTAGTGTGACGGGGCCTTAAGCGTTTAATAAGATCCCTTAGAGCACAACATGAAGACCCCCACAGGTCGCCCCGAAGCATGAGAATCTCATCAACTGAAAACTGAAAATAAAGATTAAACAACAACCACAAGACAGATTTCATCAACTCAGGTATCATTCTATTCAGTATTACAACACCAACTGACCTGGTCTGTAGGTTACGCAGCACAATCCTGCTGACAGGTTCCCTTTAAATTACAAACTTTAGGTTGTGGTCTAAGGGGTCCCAGTGTGACTCAATCACCAAAGGGCCATGAACTCCTGGAACCGGCACTGATTCTAGTCCAACTTAATGTGTTGAAAACAAGTTTTGTTGTGGAACCCAAACAGAGCTGAGCTCCTATAGTGCTGTTAGAAGATTTTTGCTATATCAGACTACTGTACAATGTTTGAAGCATAAACTACCGTACACGTACAAGATTACAAATTTCTTTGCAGCAAGTAATGCTCTGTGATATGACATCCGAGGCTGCAGGACTGGCAGTCTAGATTATTGTCATATGTGTATAATAAGGTGGTTTCTAAGGGCAGTATACACTTAATATCTGTAAATTCTTCTCTAGTCCTTCTCATGCAGCTTCTGCCTCTCCCGCCAGACAGCGCTGCACTTACTTTGTGAATAGCGTTGAAATGCAGGACCTGTAATGCTAGCATCACTGGGAGATGTTAATGTGGACCATTCCAGTGTAATTACCTTTTTGCCGTTACCTATGGGGCATAGATGACAGCACAGCGGTAGTCACACTTGAATAGTCCTCGCCAACTATGTGGCAGTACCACACCCAATTTAAACCCTCCGCAGTTTGCTGGTGGTTGGCGTTTATAAGTGTACTTATCCTGGATTGTGGTGTCTCCTGTTAAGCCAAGCTTCCTGTCCCAGGTTGTTCAATCTGTTGTTAACCCTGAACTGACTGTTAACTCTTTCTTTGCCTGACATTTCTACTTCAAGACCAAGGTAGCTTGTATAAAGTCTGACTGTAAAGGCCTTATTAAGAGCTGCTACCAGGTTTCCACAAGCAGTTTGCCCTTACAAAGTCCAGATTTGTCAGTTTGATTGCTTATGTGTAGGATAATTCATTATAATAGATTATGACTCTAGATCTGACTCTTGCCACCCCACCAATCAGCTATGTGAATGCATCGTAGAGCTTGTCTTTTCATTGCTACCATCGGATAACCGGATGACACATGGTTACCTGCGCCATTCTTCTTTTGGCAGCAGTGAAGAGTAGTGCAGCATTTTTCCCTTAGCAGATTCTTCTGCTAGAAAAGTAACGGAAGTTGCTTGTTAAATTAAATAATATAATATTAGAGTGTTAGCTCTCAAAGACGATAAAAAAAGTCAAAGACATACAGTAGGTGTAACATATTGAATCTAAATTATATTTGTGCATTCAGTTGCTTTCCAAATGTAAAAACCTTAATAAAGTGTTCTCGATTTATCGGGTGCTGAATAGGCTGCATTACAAATACTACATCAGTTCATGCTAATAGCAAATGGGAAAAATGCAATGAGAGAAAACATTTATCCTATATAGATGTACTACAACACAAAGTGTCAGAACAGTCTGCAACATTTACATTTAAACATCTTGGTAGCATTTTTATGAATGTCTTTGCTAAACATCGTGTCTTTTTGCCTCATGCAAGGGTTGTATAATATCACACTATTACACAATGGCCCCACAATATTGCATAGCCCAGGGAGGACGCTCCCTCGGCACTTCATTTCACCCTCACCTCCAGCTGAGCAGTGCACCCATTGGCAGCGGGAATCTTGTGAAGCACACTCTGCATGTAACCGAGTGCATCTTTCAGCAACTTTCATACACCCTCAGATTCAAGTAGGTTTTTTGCATGAATTTTTTGGCTTAATTAGAGCCGCAATTCTTTGTGGAAGACAAACTAATATATTTTCTGCAGGTGGTTTTTGGTGAATGCATCGTTTCCTGGCAATCATAGTGGTTGCCTTTGCAGTTCAAATCATGATTATTGGTAGCTCAGGTGTGTTTTTTATGCTCTAGCACAGTTGAAAATCATTTTTTATCCGGATTTACATGCGGATTTTTCATGTGGATTTGTCTGCCGATTTGCAAGATAAATAAAGATATATTATTTAACAAAAAAAAAAAGAATTGTGATGTCATTTCTTTGTCCAAAATATAGCAGATGGTTTTGTCCAATTAGTATAGTAGATAATCAGGGTATTGAGGTAAAAAGTACTTTTATTATATAGATTAGAAATTCAGACAAACAAAAACAAAAAATAGTGCAAGGTGCTTAAAAGATAAGACCAAGATAAGAGCAAGCTAGTGGGGCAACCATTAACAGGGGTAACACAAAATTCTGTTTTGGGATTAAGGGACCCTATACCCTTTATTGCCATAAAATATGACAGCGACTGACCTATGACATGGCCCCTGAACGCTCCCCTGATGAGATAAAACGAAACGTGTCAGGAGAAGGGAGAATGGGGAGAGTGTCCATCACGTGATTTAGACAGAGTAGAATATCGATGGTAGCTGTTGAATCCGGGTGAGACTTTTCCTGTTTATACGGCATTATTTTTATGTCTATACATGTCGCATTTTGGTCCCTAAGATGAATATCATTAAGGACTGTGTTTGGGGGGGGGGGGGTAATCTACCAACGTATATAAACATGGATTGTACAGCTCTGGCAAAAATTAAGAGACCACTTTCAAATGTTCAGTTTGTCTAATTTTTCTCTTTATAGGTATATTTTTGAGTAAAATGTAAATTGTTCTTTTCGTCTATAATCTTCTGACAACAAGTCTCCGAAATTCCAAGCAATAAATTTTGTATTTTTTTTCTGACAAAGAAAAATGGTCAAAGTTAAAAAAGCAAAAAACAGTGCTTTCAGACCTCAAATAATACAAAGAAAATAAGTTCATAATCATTTAGAAACAACAATACTAATGTTTTTAAATCAGGAAGAGTTCTGAAATCAATATTTTGTGGAAGAACCATAATTTTTAAAAACAGCTTTCATGCTTGCCACCAGTCTTTCACACTGCTTCTGGTGCAAAAATTTAAGCAGTTCTTCTTTGTTTGATGGCTTGTGACTATCTATCTCATCCTCATGATTACATTCCAGAGGTTTTCAATAGAGTTCAGGTCTGGAGAATGGGCTGCCCATGACAGGGTTTTGAAGTGGTGGTCTCTTAATTTTTGCCAGAGCTGTATATACGTGTCAGCCAGATACCCTCATTAATAAAATGGTACATATAGAGTTAAATAAAAGACACACACAAAACTTGCGTGAAACGCAATATCTGTTTATTTTTCAAAAAAAATTTATTAAAAATTGCATCGGCTCCCGTGGAATTTTCATAACCAGCAGAGGGAACGCCATTGGCTGAGGGCTGATGCTAATATTCTTGGAAGGTGCCAATAGTCCTAAAGGTTCCTAGGCTATTAATATCAGCTCACAGATGTTTACTTAGCCTTTACTGGCTCTTTTACAGGGGAACCCCAGAAAAAATTGATATGGGGCCCCCCTATAAAATCGAACCAGCAAAGGCTAGGCAGCCGGCTGCGGGCTGATATTAATAGCCTGGGAAGGGGCCATGGATGTTGGCACCCCTCAGAAATGGTGCATATTATAGATGCGCCAATTCTGGCACTTAGCCTCGCTCTTCACACTTGCCTTGTAGCGGTGGAAAGTGGGGTAATATTTGTGGGGTTGATGTCACCTTTGTATTGTCTGGTGATATCAAGCCCACGGATTAGTAATGGAGAGACGTCAATAAGACACCTATCCATTACTAATCCTATAATTATATGGTCAATAAAGACACAGCCAGAATAAAGCCCTTTAATAATCTTAATTAACCATACTTACTGCATCACCTAATCCCCGACGCCCTCGATCTCCTGCAACAAAAATAAAATAATAAAGCAACACAAATACTCCCTGGTCCACCGTAGTCCTAAATAACGAGTGTCCCATGACAATCTCATGTGTAGAACAGTTACATTGGGAGATGTGATTGCTCTACATGGCTCTGGTGATGCAGTGACAGGAGGTAATGGCTCCTGTAGTGTATCACTGAGAGTTCACCGGAGTTCATGCTCTCACTTTGCGGCAGTACTGCTGTGTGAGAATTTTATCACGCAGCGGTGCCGCAAGTGACAGCACAAACTCTGGTGACCTCTGACGTCAGCGCAGTGATACACTGAGGGAGGATACCTCCTGTCACTGTATCACCAGAGCCATGAAGAGCAATCACATCTCCCGATATTACTGTTCTACATGGGAAACCATCATGGGACACTCGTTATTTAGGACTACAGTGGACCAGGGAATATTTATGGTGGTTTATTTTTTTATTTTTGTAGCAGAAGATCGAAGGCTTCAGGGAATTAGGTGTTTGGTGAGTATGAATGTATTTTTTTGTTTTGCAGTTGAACACATGACTACTACTGTCCTATCATTTGCTCATGCTGTCACTGTTATATGTGACACCAAACATAGCCGGATGGGAGTAGTAGTCCCATCAGACGATGCCTGGCTACACACAGACACCCACAGACAGACACACACAGACACCCGCAGACAGACATGGTCACGCACATATTCTCCGCTCATACATAGTCTCCGCCCACACACATATTCTCCACCCACACACTCTTCCTCCTCCCTATCTGCAGCGTTTTTGGCATGCTAATCCGCAGACTTTTTACACCTGCAGTTTAACTGCGGACTTGACTGACTCAATGTAAGTCAATGGGTGCAGAAACAGTGCAGATCCGCAAAAAGAATTGACATGCTGTGGAAAATAAAATGCTGAGAATCAGTGTGGAATTTTCCACAGCATGTGCACAGCTATTCTGGATTCCCATTGATTAACATTGCATAAGCACCCCTTTGCGGATTTGGTGCAAATCCACGCGGAAAAAACGCTGCAGATCCGCAACAAAATCCGCAACGTATGCACATACCCTTATGCCTCTGAGAGTTACGGTTCTGTCATACTACAGAAATTGAATTCTTTGGACTCATTATAACTCTCTAAATTTCGAAGTGCATTTTCACAGCAGATTTGTTGCATAATAATAATAAATTTTATTTTTATAGCGCTGACATATTCCGCAGCACTTTATATTTCAGAGGGGACTTGAACAGACAATAGACATTACAGCATAACAACAATCACATAGATCATAACAGATACCAAGAGGAATGAGGACCCTGCTCGCAAGCTTACAATCTATGAGGGAAAAAAAGAGAAAATAAAAAAAATAAAGGTAGACACGAAAGGTGGGTGGTAACAATTGCTCTGATTGTTTGGATCAGCAATAATGTTAAGTGTGTAACAGTACAGACAGAGAGGGCTGATATATGCATAGAGCATGTGGGAACATGATATGGGGAACCTGGTTATGGTAAAACTTTTGACTGTGCCACACAGGGATAGTTAGGTTAATGTGTTGAGGCAGTAAGCCAATCTGAATAAATGCATTTTCAGGGCACGCTTAAAATTGTAAGGATTGGGGACTAGTCGTATTGACCTGGGAAGTGCATTCCAAAGAATTGGCGCAGCACTTGTAAAGTCTTGGAGATGGAAATGGGAGGTTCTGATTATTGAGGATGCTAACCTCAGGTCATCAGCAGAACGGAGGGCATGGGTAGGGTAGTAGACTGAAACGAGGAAGGAGATGTAGGGTGGTGCTGAGCCATGGAGTGCTTTGTGGGTGAGGGTAATAAGTTTGTACTGGATTCTGGAGTGGGTGGGTAGCCAGTGTAAGGACTGGCACAAGGTAGAGGCATCGGTGTAACGATTGGCGAGGAATATGGTCCTGGCTGCAGCATTCAAGACAGATTGGAGGGGGGAAAGTTTGGTAAGAGGGAGACCAATTAGAAGAGAGTTACAATACTCCAGATGAGAATGAATAAGAGAAGCAGTAAGAGTTTTTGCGAAGTCAAAGGTAAGAAAAGGTCGAATTCTAGAAATGTTTTTGAGATGCAGATAACAAGAGCGAGCCAGTGATCGGATGTGGGGGGCAAAGGAAAGCTCGGAGTCAAGTATGACCCCAAGACCGCAGGCATGTTGCTGGGGAGTAATAGTGGAACCACACACAGAAATGGCAGTGTCGGGTATAGGTACATTAGTAGAGGGAGGAAACACAAGGAGTTCAGTCTTTGACAGTTTCAGTTTCAGATATAGTGAAGATATGATGTTACACACAGCGTTTAGACAATCGCTGGTGTTTTCTAAAAAGGCTGGCGTGATGTCAGGAGAGATGGTACTGGAAACCAAATCTACTGATTGTTTGACCAATAGGGGCAGTGTACAAAGAGAAGAGGATGGGACCTAAGAACAGATTCTTGAGGAACCCCAATAGTAAGTGGAAGATGAGAGGAGGAGCCAGCAAAAGATACAGTAAAGGAGCGGTCAGAGAGATAGAAGGAAAACCAGGAGATAACGGTGTCCTTGATGCCAATGGAGCAGAGCATAGTAAGGAGGAGCTGATGATCCACCATGTCGAATGCTGCAGAGAGATCCAAGAGAATTAGCATGGAATAGTGACCATTAGATTTAGTTGTTAATAGATCAATTGAGACTTTAGTGAGGGCAGTTTCAGTAGAGTGTAAAGAGCAGAAACCGGATTGGAGAGGGTCGAGAAGAGAGTTATCAGAGAGATAGCGGATCAGACGGGAGTGGACCAGGCGTTCCAGGAGTTTAGAGATGAAGGGAAGATTAGAGACAGATCTATAGTTAGTGGCACAGTTTTGGTCGAGGGATGGTTTTTTAAGTAGTGGATATATGATGGTATGCTTAAATGAGGAGGCAAAGATGCCAGAAGATAAAGAGAGGTTAAATATTTTAGTTAGGTGAGTGATGACAGCAGGGGAAAGGGACTGTAGGAGATGAGATGGAAATGGGTCACTGGTGCAAGTGGTTGGGCAAGAAGATGCAAGGAGTCTGCTTACTTCTTCTTCTGTGACTGGTTCAAAATCAGAGACTGAGCTAGATGCAGTGTGGGAGGGAGGACAGTGCATGGTATGAGGTGATTGGGCGATAATTTCCTGTCGGATATGGTCAATTTTTTCTTTGAAGTAATTGGCAAGATCATCAGCTCGAAGCTCCGTGGTTGGGGCCTGCACTCTTGGGTTGAGCAGGGAATGAAAAGTGTCAAAGAGACGTTTAGGGTTATTGGACAGTGAGGTGATGAGGGTGTTGAAATAGGTTTGTTTGGAGAGGTGAAGGGCAGTGTTGTATGTTCTAAGCATAAACTTATAATGGATGAAATCTTCGTGTAGATTGGATTTTCCCCACAGACGTTCGGCATCTGGAGCACCGCTGCAGGAAACATGTTTGCAGGGTGTGCCAGGGTTGTCGCTGTCTGTGTCATGTTGTTCTATGTATAGGAGGTGCAAATTCATCCAGGGCACATTGAAGTGTTTCATTGTAATGCTTCAGTGCAAAATCAGGACATTAGAGGGAGGAGATAGGGGCCAATGAAGACTGCAGGTTCTTCATAAGTTTCTGGGTGTAAATGGCCTGTATGTTTCTATAAGTATGGACAGTGGGGGTGTCCTGAGCGGCCTGGCAATTCTTGACAGAGAATGAAAGAAGGTTGTGGTCAGAGAGTGGGAGAGGGGAGTTTGCGAAATTATCCACTGCACAGAGCCGGGAGAAGACCAAGTCGAGGGAGTTTTCGTCTTCATGCGTTGGAGAGTTAGTATGCTGCGGGAGGCCAAAAGAGGAGGTTAGAGATAAAAAGTGAGAAGCAGATGGAGAGAGGGGAAGAGCAATGGGAATGTTGAAGTCTCCCATGATGAGGGTAGGGGTGTCACAGGAGAGAAAATGTGGAAGCCAAGTGGCAAAATGCAAAATTGCATGAATTTCTACAATGAAAAATCTGTATTGTGCACTGGAATTGGGTTCTTTCTGAATCTTGTACATGGATGTATACAATCTCCATACAGAAGATTGGGACGGTTGAAAAAAATGCACAACAGATTTGCTGCCACATATGAATACAATATATTTTATTTGTGATTTTTTTAATATACTAATGAAGGCCATGTTAAAAATTTATTTTCCTAGGTGAAAATAAGGAATGTACCTCTTTAAAAAATTACCCATATTTTTAAGGCTATAGGATACCATTTTAGCCAAAAAAATGGGGATAACATTTCAGTGCATCATACAGGGTAAAGGTAAGCAAAGCACAGTAAACATTCCATGGCTGTACATATCTTCCAAGGATCAATATCCTCTGTTTCTGCCAAGGGTGATTGCTGATGGAAAGAAGGGTCAAGAAGGGTTGTTCCATGCTCTTTCTCTTCAGTTCCTGCTAACTTTATGATGGCTTAGGTGGTGGGTAGGGCAAGGAAGTGTCTTGGGGCAATAGCACAAGTTCTCTCCTCTAGCATCTGACAATAGCCTAAAGTCCGCACTATCATTTATGGACCCTGCAGCTCAAGGACCTTGGAATGTACTACACAAAGTGTTAGAATATCAGGGATGGACTTTGCTCTCTGTCACTAAAATACAATCAGTCCACATATATTCTGTGCAATATATTATTAAACATCTGTATCATCGACAGATACCATCCAAATGGTGCAATTTACCCACATAGTCCTGCATCAGCTTCAGATAGCCCAATTACAGTGCATTAGTCACCGGTACTCCAGTAATAGTGCATCAGCCATAGATACTTCATCAGTCTAAGATATGGTGTTTGCCATAGATCACCCCATTACAGTGCAGAGATGTCCCCAGACTTTGTTAGTCACAAATGTCCCTATAATGGCAAACAGACTGCCATTGTTGAAATATGATCAATCTATTATATTAAACATTTAGCACACGACTTGGTTTGAAATGTTTGTTTTCTTTTTTTTCAGTCCATAACTTAGATGCATATTATACTCCACTACGGAGATGTGTTAATGGTTAGTGATGAGCGCAAGTGCTCGTTACTTGAGTTTGCCTAGGGTGCTCGGGTATGCACAGATTATCACAGCTGCTTGAGTGACATGTTTAAGTTCCCTCTGCTGCATGTTTCATGCCTGTTAGACCACCACAAAACATGCGGGGACTGCCTGTGTATGTTAAGCATCATTTTTTTTTATTGTAACTAATTACACTTTAAAAATTTTGCAAAAACCATTCTAGATTTGATAAATATCCTACAAAGTGCTCTTAATAAACACAATTGTCCTATGGAAAAATTAGAAAATTTGATTTACGTCATATGTCGTGTTCCTGCCTTTGATGCCGGAGTTCATAGGAGATCATGATTTCTGCTATAGATAGCAGTGATGAAACACTGCTATGTATAGCACAGGCAATCGGATGATCGGAGCTTCAAGACTCCTAAGGGGACTATTAAATAAAGTAAAAAGTGAACAAAAAATTTAAAAAATCACAAAATTTAAAATCACCCCACTTTTGCACCATTGAAAATAAAGTAGTTAAAAAAATACATGTGTTTGATATTACTGCATTCAGAAATGTCTGATATATAAAATTAATCAGATCGGTAAAGGGCGTAACCAGAATCAATCACCAGAATTATGTTATTCTGGCTGTTGCAACATTGCAATATAATGCAATAACAGGTGATCAAAACATCGTATCTACCCCCAAATGGTATCAGAAAAAATGTCAATTCATAACGAAAAAAATAAGCCAATCACACAGCCACAGATCACGAAAAATGGAAATGCTAAGGGTCCCGTAAAATTGCAACAAATGTAAAAACTTCTTTTCATGCAAATTTTGGGAATTTTTTTCACCACTTAAATAACTATACATTTTTGGCATCTGTGCACTCGTACTAACCTGGGGAATCATATTGCACTTTTTCTATGCAATGTCACTGTGCTTAGAATTTTTTTCCAGCTTTTCAGTACACTATATGGCAAAATCAGTGGTGACATTCAAAAGTACAACTTGTCCCCAAAAAAACAAGCCCTCAGATGGCTATATTGACGGAAAAAATAACAAAGTTATGTCTCTTGGAAGAAGGGGTGAAAAAAAATGAAAATGGTCATAGCATAAAGGGAGATTCCGGTATCCCACACTTCCGCTTTAGGAGCTGAGCAGCGCCGGTGACATCCTACAGATATCTGTTGGGATTAATGCACGATTGGCAGGTATCGTGCATCCATCCTATTTAATACTATTTAGTGCATTTTGCATTCATATAAGAAAAGTCCCCCATTATTTCTATATTTGCATTAGACAGACAGACAGACAGACAGTTGTCTGGTTTGTAGTTGGACAGTTTGTTGCCCTCGATCCCTCACTTCTTTCCGACAATATAGAAATGTGATGGAGGAAGTTATGGTGTGATTATTACTGGCCTCGTACTTTCCACTTTAATATCAATCAGTTAAGACTTAAACATAAAGAGCATCTGCCGAACGATAATCCAACATAACATTTATGCAGCACATATACCAACCGTATAGCATGAAGAATAACTACCCTGTAACGTGTTCCAGGTTGTAAAATGTATTCGCTCCATCCTTTCTATAGTTTCACAGCCTGAGCTTCTTTTGCAAAGTTCATCAGGGTGTTTTAATCCTGTTGTTTTGTTTATTCAAAGAATGACAAGCATACAAACGAAATAAAATGCAAGGCTTCATAATTTCGTTATACTGCTACACTTCCAATTAATGTGAAAGGCCCCTCTTCTGAAGGTCTCAGGAGACATGCTTCAGTTAAGCTCATGTTTTACCAACATAAAGATGCTGCCCTATGGAAGATTTAATTGAGCATCTGGCAGAAATGTATTAAATGTCTTTAAACTAGGTGATTAATGGACTAGGGTTATGGTCACACATAGCAGCCGGTGAGCGTCCAATAAGTAGCAGAGGTGTAGCCATGAGGAGAAAAGCACCCTGACATGCATGTCTGTAGGGTCGTCATATGGATAGTAAACATTCATTATTGCTTGTTTGTTAATTAATATTAGCAATGCGGAAATCATCAATCATCTACTCAGCATCCCTTGCCCTACAGCATCTTTACATTAACACTCCAGCCTTTACGTATTTTACTAGAGAAAGTAAGCTACCATAGACCAATGGAGACTAGCAGTATTTCCGACACCTATCTGAGTGTGATGGGGGGATGGGATATTGAAGTCCTTCAGGCACACAGGAGGTTTTTTTCTTTTTTTGCTAAATTTAGAGGAATTAGGCAGAATACTTTTCCTTATCCAGTTGACTTTTCTAGTATAGTAGTAGAGTAGAGTAGACAACACTGCCTAAAGTCACTCACAGTAATGGAGATGTCAGTACACAATCCCAATGAAATAGAATCTTATTTTAATTCATTGTATCAATCATCAACATTTTCTTATGTTTCTTTCAGGAGGTGGGAAGCATCATTGGGAAGGTCAGTACCTAATCATTTTATTTTGCCATTGTTCAGTGCAATTCCAAGCTCCGCTCACCATAAACGTTTCTCTTTTGTGATTTTGTTTTCTTAACAGAAAGGTGAAACGGTTAAGAAGATGAGAGAGGAGGTAAGAATATGAAATGTCAGAGTATCCTTCTCAGTTTCTGTCAGAAAAGAATATTTATGTTCCATCAAAATATTTCATGCTGCTCCAGGAAAGAGTAACAGTGTCACTCAGCGGTTGAAAATATTTTTTCAGCTGAGATCTCTCACCCTGTACCGACATCTACATCCTTTCATGTGCAGTTATGTATTGTCAGACCAGCTAGTCATTTCATTTCCAAGAAGATGAATAATTGGGGCATTTCTTCTGTATTCAACTCAATCACTATTTATACACTATATTCGTTAAATATAAATGTATGAAATAATAAAATATATATTCCTAAACAATCAACTTACAACACCAAGAAGGAAAAGTCATAGAATTATGGAAATCACAGGATCTTGTTAATGGTGTGTAAATGCTGAAGAATTGGAAACACAATTTCCAAAGCATCTCGATTTATTCAGTAGCGAGTCTGAATGCCTTGCGCAGAAATACTTGCACTCACACACCTTGGCATGTTATCAGTGAGGTTATCAATGCTTATTTGGTTATTTGAGGAGTATTCTGCTTCGCTAAATGCACTAAGGTCTGCTGGCAGCCCCCCGTGCAGTTGCCGACCAAAGATGTCCTAGATGTGCTCAATGGGACGCAAGTCAGGAGACGCTGCTTACAGTAACACTAGCGACATGTGTCCTGGTATTGTCTTATTGAAAAATGGCTCCTGAGACACTTTGGAAAAATGGCCATACCAATGGTTTCACATTTGGTCTATTTTGTGTATATATGAAGTACTGTGCAAATGTTTTAAGAAGTAAGAATGCTAGAATGCATTCAACTATATAGAAAAAAAAATCTAAACAAACTGTACAGTCAATAACTTAAAGAGAAAACTACAATAAATTAATATTTGATGTGACCACCTTTTGCCTTCAAAACAGCATTCATTCCAAGCACTCTAGATAAGCTTGCACTGTTTTTGAAGGACTTTTTCAGGGAGGTTGATTCAAACATCTTGAAGAAATAAACAGATCTACTGTGGATGTAGGATTGTAGAGAACCTGCAGTTTCTTCATGCAACACCACATAGTTTAAATTTATTTATTTCCTATTTTAAAGTTACCTACTATTTATTTAATAATTAATTATTTTTATTTTTAATCTATATGACACATTGTGCTTCCCATGAGGTCATAAAATACTTTTGAAGGGATTTAATACTTAATGTGGCATTCCAGCATTTTTTTTTCCAGTGCTGAAGTGGTGCTTTAAATGTAAGCCCCCTGCCCCCGTTCTTATACTCACCTTCTGACGGCTTCACTTTCTGCCACTCTGGTTCCTGAGGCCCCATCTTGTGCTAGAAGTTACGTCACAAGAGCTCAATGCAACGAGGCTCTCATAGAGATGTATTGAAAAGTGACCTCCAGTTCACTCCATGAAACACTGGATCTGCCAGCAGGTCCCTTTTCATCTAAGACCAAAGGGAGCGATGCTGAAAAAGGATTAAGGTGGCAGCAGACTAGTATGAGACAGGGAAATTACATTTAAAGCACCACTCCAGTGGTACAATGAAAAGAAAACCTGGAGTGGTGCTTTAAATATTCTTATTTTCATCTTATTTCCCTTGTAACTGGGGATGGCATATTACAAGTTACAAGGGAAATGCAGCTTTATGGCTGTGTAGCAGAGCTGTCTGCGTCTCCTATGACCCAGCACCTCCTGCTCCCTCCCTATACACAATGATGACATGACTGTTGTGTATGAAAGAGGGAGCACCATCAGCACTTCGTATTAATGCATATATGAAGAAAGCCAAAAACGAAGATAAGAAAGCAGGTCCCAAATTGTAGAAATATCAGCTAAAAACCACCCTCCTCTTATTTATAAAAACTTTATTAATTATATAAAAAGGGGGACACAATGTCTTTAACAGGGATGCTACAGATGGGACAAGTGTAGTCACCCTGATAGGGACCTAATCTTACCCTGTGTCGCAGAGGAGGTTGGGACCCTAAATTCGCGATGTATCGCCCCCGCTCACAAGTAGACTCACCCTTTATGACCCTATAGCAACCTATCACATAAACATCAGAATTTTCTCATGTTGTTCACAGTGATCTCCTTGAGGTCTATGCAGTTCATTGGGCTGCTCACAGTGAAGTGTGTGAATGCAGCTTCAATGACTGGCAGTGAACTCTATGATGTCACTGCCCGTCACTGAAACTGTGCTCGCAGCACCTCATTCTACCATAGTTTTTAGCCTGGATGGTTCCATCATGCCACCGTCCACGTTGTAAGCCACATATCACAGATGAGGGATATGATTGTTTTTTTTACAGTGGACAAGGGCTTCAAAGGAATGGACATAAGGTGAGAATAACAGGTTTTTATTTTTAAATAAATCTGTAAAACGGTGTGGATTTTTATTTCAAATAAAGGACTTTATTCATGCTGTGTCTTTTTTGCAATATAACTGTTGGATTAGTAATGGATAGGCAGCTTATAGACACCTCTCCATTACTAACCCATGGGCTTGATGTCACCTGACAATACAAAGGCTACATCAACTCCACAAATATTACCACAGGGCAAGTGGGAAGAGAGAGGCTAAAAGCCAGATTTGGGGAAAGCCGAGGGCTGATGCTGGTAGCCTGTGGGGGCAGTATCTCTGATCCCTTCCCAGGCTACTAATTTTAAACCACATCTATCTGCCTAGCCTTTGCTGGTTTAAATTTATAGGGGGACCCTGCGTCATTTTTTCTGGGGTCCCCAGTAAATTAACCAGGAAAGGTTAAGCAAACAGTTGTGAGCTTTTATTAATAGATTGGGAACTTTATGGGGTATTGCCCCTTATCTCAGGTTATCAAAATCAGCCCCCAGGCTTTCCCTCTGCTGGTTATGAAAATTGTGCTGGAGCCCAAAACACAACACCCATCATTATCTCCTGGTTGTGCTGATCTCAGCGCAAGCCGGAAACAGTGATAAGAGCTGTCTTCAGCAGCTGGCATCAGGGAACAACGCAAACTATACTGCTTCTTCCCAGGCGCCGGGGCTTGTTACACTGATGATGTAATATTCGGAGGTACGCGGGATGCAGTGATGAGACGGGAGCCGGAGTGAGCTTAGAATGCAACCTTTATATAGGGGCTATCTCGAGTAACTAGCAAGCTAACAACAGTTATCCTCACAGGGATCCAACAATAATACACAGGTAAACAAGACGATAACTACCTCGCCGGAACCGGTAACTATGAGGCCGCGGTATGGCCGACTACGGGTCCAAGAACTAAGATTGATCAATTGTAACGTGTCACTTATCCTCCTCTGACGTCCGGCGGAGTGGTGGTCGGTGTCGATTCGGCCTTTCAGCCGCTGGGCCCAGCCGACGAAGAGTTGACGTAAGCTTCTTGTGTTCCTATGCACAGGTGGAGTGAGGGCACAACAGGCCCCTGAAGAGTTCCTCTGCGTTGTGCCTCCTGGAAGAGGCGGGATGGCGGTGGCCGGGGCCCTGGACATGTAGGCCACAGCCGCAGGCTGGAGTCGGGCGGTGGCGGCCACGGGTGGCAGCGGGCAGGCCGCAACCATGGGTTGAAGTCGGGCAGTGGCGGCCGTGGGTGGCAGCGGGCAGGCCGCGGCTGCGGGCTGGACTCGGGCAGTGATGACTGCGAATGGCGGCAGGCAGGCCACATCCGCGGACTGGACTCGGGCAGCGACGGCCGCGGGTGGCAGCAGGTAGGCCGCAGCCGCGGGCTGAAGTGACGGGGTGGGAGCACGGTCGTTCGGTCAGCATCCCTCTGCTGGGCTGCTCGGTGCTGTCTCCCTCCCTGACGGTGGTGAGTCCCCCTCCAATCTCTCCGGTCGTCGCTCACTCCTTCTGGCTCTCTGGCGCCACCTAGACTTCCTGCTCCTTCTCTCTCGCTCCGTCAAGAGCCCCCTGCTGGCGTTCTCAGTTCCCTTTATACCTGCTCCACCTCCACTCCTTCTAGAACTGTCCTTAGTCCGTCCTCTAATTATGTCCCTCAGAAACAGTTTCCCTAGGAACCTTGGTGACAGCCTCCTTGGTTCCGGTCCGGTTACACAGTGAGAACTCTCCCTTCTACACTCCCCCATCCTGTATGCTCGCCAGCCCTCGGGCGAGGGCTTGGAGGGGTCTGACCCTGCCTCTTGATGTAAAAGTCTTTTATGCCACATGAACTGGTCCTGTTCATAGCGTTTGGGGGGTTTGCCGGCTGTAGACCGCTCGGAGCGTCGTGGTTCGACTGTGGTGGAGTCTTCTGGGGTGGTGGACGATGGTTGGTTGACTAGGGTTATTGGGGTATTGGTTTTAGAAGTGTCCGTTTGTACCGTCGGAGGGTCTTCCTCGTTGTCCTCATTCCATATTACTGGCGGAGGTTCTGGGGCCTGAGGAGGGGCCTCGGGCCGTTCAGGGTTTGTGGATGTACATGGCCGCAACACATTGCAAAGTACTGTTCAGGCGGGGTGATCCCCCACTTTTTCAGATTGTATCTCGTACACTGGCCCATCTGGGCTTACCCGTTGCAGTACCCGGTAGGGACTTTCTTCCCAGCGGTGTCCCAATTTGTTTTGGGGGCGCTGATCTCGTACGAGTATGCGATCTCTTGCCTGGAATTCGGCGAATTTTACCCGGGTGTTCCAGGTCCTGAAGTTTTGTATGGACGATCCGGTGCAGGGTTTGTAGCCAATACCGGTGATTCCGAACCCACGAGGAGACTCCCGTCCATGGTTGTTCTTCCTCCAGATTCAACTCCACCTCGGTGATTGCTTTGCCTTCCCGGCTGAACAGTAGCGAATACGGGGTATAGCCGTTGACTTGGTGTACCCGGTTGTTATATACCCAGACCAGTTCGGGGATGTACTCGGGCCAGTGGGCTTTTCAGTCGTCCTCCAGGGTACATAACATTTGGATTAATGTCCGGTTAAATCCCTCAAAGGTCCCATTCCCTTGAGGATGGTATGGTGTGGTTCGGGATTTATCGATGCCGTATAAGCGATGTAGTTCTTCCATTACTTTTCCTAGAAAGCATGCACCTTGGTCTGAATGAATCCGCTGGGGGCAGTTGTATACTTGGATAAAGTTCTTACAGATCGCAAAGGTGGCCGATTCCGCTGTTTGATCCCGAGTTGGGGTCACCACTGCGAATTTGGTAAAATGGTCCACCATGACTAGACAATGCTCGTACCCCTGGTGAGCTGGACAGATGTTTAAATAGTCTATCATCAGGAGTTCGAGGAGTGCCGCTGTTACTATTGCTTGTACGGGAGCCTGTTGCTCAAGTGGTTTAGTTAGCTCACACAGGCGGCAGGCATGGCAAACTTCCACTTCGGCTTGTAAACGGTGATGGTAGGCCATTTGTTGCAGCCAATGAAAAGTCTTTTGTGCCACAAAATCAATCCCTTTTTCGTGAGCCTCGCGAGCAAGTTCAGTGAGCCGGGCTCCCGGTATTACCACCTGACAGGCCATCGTTGGTGCTGTGTGCAGCACTGCCTTTTGGTACAATAATCCTCCTTTGATTACCAGTTTCTCCCACTGATGTAGCATTAGCAGAGTGTCCCGAGTCAATGTCTCTCTTTTGGCGTCTTTGGGTAGCTGTATTGCTGCTATCCATTGATGCAGAGGGCCAAACTCCCCATCTTCTTGCTGCTGTTGGATCTATTCATCCCGGGATTGTTCTAACATGCCCCTAGCGGGTCCTGTATGGGATTGCTCTCGGGTCACGGCTGTGATTCTGGTGGGGGCCAGAGCGAACGGCATCTCTTCTCCTTCCAGTACTTCGTCCCGGCTTTGCCCAGGGGCCGTGCATCAAATCCTAGAGAGGACATCAGCATGTACATTCTCCGCTCCCCATTTGTAGATGATTTTGTATTTGAATTTGGCCATCCGGGCCTCCCACCATTGTTCTAGGGCCCCCAATTTGGCATTGTTGAGGTGGGCCAGTGGATTGTTGTCAGTCCGTACCACTACCTCAGAGCCTGTCAGGTACTCCGCGAACCGCTCCATCATGGCCCACACTACTGCGAGAAGCTCGAGCTTAAAGAAGCTGTAATTGTCAGGATTGCGTTCAGAGTCATGAAGCGATAGGCTTCCCTAAGCGATCACTCTTTCCCAGCCATCTTGTACTTGTGACATTACAGCTCCCAGCCCGTGTAAGCTCCTGTCGGTGTGCAGTATGAACGGCTGCGAGAAATCCGTGTAGGCCAACACTAGGGCTTCAGAAATCCCGGTTTTGAGATCTCAGAAGGCGTCATCCTGTGGTTCCCGCCACTGGATCTTCCAATTATTGGCCCCAGCAGGGGACCCCTTCAGCATGTCCTGTAGGACTCGGGCACGGGGGGCTAAGTTTTTTACGAAGCGACGGTAATATCCGGCCAACCCCAGAAAGACTCGTACATCTTTTACGGTCTCGGGAGTAGGCCACTCTCGTATCACAGCGACCTTCTCCATAGACAGTCTCACTCCCTCGGCGGAAGCAACATGCCCCAGATATTCGATTTGTGTATGAAACAGATGGCATTTCTGGGGCTTGACCTCCAACCCGTACTTTTGTAGCTGACCAAGCAGCGGACCCAGATGTTGCAAGTGATCCACAAATGTGGCGGCATAGATTATGATATCATCCAAGTATATTAGGGTGGCCTCGAAGTTTAGGTCACCCAGACACCGCTCCATTAGTCGATGGAAGGTTCCTGGGGCGTTGGCCAGGCCGAATGGCATACGATTGAATTCAAACAGTCCCATGGGCAAGATAAAGGCGTTTTTTGCACGATCTTCCTCCAACATTGGCACCTGCCAGTATCCGCTGGCCAAGTCCAGGGTAGAGAAATATTTTGCCTTCCCCAGGGCTGACAGGGACGCCTCGATACGGGGAAGTGGATATGAGTCTTTGATGGTACAAACTTTCAGTTTCCGGAAGTCCACGCAGAACCGTAGCATGCCGTCTTTCTTCCGCACCAGCATGATGGGGGCTGCCCAGGGACTTTGGCTTTCCCGGATAACCCCCTTTCACAGCATTTGGCCAAGCAGAGTCTGCACTTCTTGGCATAATTGCGGAGGGATCTGCCGATATCGTTCTCTGATGGGAGCCGTTCCTTTGGTGGGGATGCCGTGGGTGATAGCTGCGTTGCATCCAAAGTCGTCTTCATGGCTGGCGAATGCCTCTCGGTAATGGCCCAGAAGAGCTTCTACCTGGTGTATTTGGGTCGACTCTAGTCCGGAGAGTTCCACTCGCATCTTCTCCAAAATTGCTCGCCCTTCCTGCTCAGGCCGCGACCCTGCGGTCTGGATGGAGCGTACAGTTACGGCCCAGGGGTCGCTCACCCCCAGCTGTATCGCCAGGACAGGGAGCACCTCTACTAGTGGTTTCACCAGTTTTGCAATTTCGGTGCGGGGTTTCAGGATGATGTCTTGATCCTCTAGATTGACGCAGCGTACAAGAGCTGTCCCCTTCCGCACGGTGACTAAGGGCGCGAGCCACCAGGAGCCCGGGGGTAAGCGCTCAGAGGAGAATGGCTCCACCTGCACCTCTACTCCTTCCAGAGATGATGAGAAAATGGAAAACGGTCTTAGGAGCGCAGAAAGGAGACTCAGACAAGAGATGGGTTTAAACCACAACGCATTTCGACAGAGGATCCTGTTGTGAATTCTCTCTCTGGCTTCCCTCTGTTGATTACTGAAGATAGTGGAGCTGGTCAGATTGAGAGTTCTCTTTCTGGCTCCCTCTGGTGGTTACTGGAGGTAGTTGAGCTGATCTGATTGATTGACTGAGGCTTGCCAACTGATAATGAGGAAGACGATGGGAGATCTGGGGTTTCTGATTGGGATTTAAGACAGCTGACTCCCTCTATCCCTTCTGGTGATTTTTTCCTGGGCCTCCTGAGGTCTGATGTCTCCTGCTCTTTCCCTGCAAGTTCAGCTAAGTGGTTCATTTGCTATTCTGTTTGCATTTGATCTGGTTTTGTTTATCTCTGCTTTGTGCGGGTCAGCTAGCTCCGGCTGGGGCTGTGCTGAATCACCGCCCAAATGATACTGCATGTGCCAGTTTTTTTTGTCCCCTTTTTATTTGTCTCTTTTTGCTTTGCTTTCAGAATATACGAGAGTGCTGATATAGTGTTTTTTGCATCAGACGTGTTGGACATTTTGCAGGGTTTTTTGCGTGATTGCAGACAGTGTCTTTCCTTTCCTGTCCTGTCTAGTCAGTGTGGGCCCCATCGTTTGCTCAGTCTATTTTCCTGCCTTCGTTTGTGTTTTCATCTTGTCTCACTGATAATATATGTTTGGGGACTATCTATTCCCTTGGGTCTGCTCCGGGGCAGTTTAGATTTCCCCCTTCTTGCTTTAGGCTTAGTTAGCTCTCCGGCTGTGCCGAGGCATCTAGGATCATTGTAGGTACGCTCCAATGGCTACTGCTAGTTGTGTGGACAGGATCAGGGGTCTGCATCCGCTTAGTTACCAACCTCTCTGGTTTTCTGTGGCTTAGCCTGGGCCTGCTATCCTCCTCGGTGCCCATTCATAACAGGATCCGTCTTCATCAGGTGGAAGATGGATCCTCCGTCGAAACGCATTGTGGTTTAAACCCATCTCTTGTCTGAGCCTCCTTCCTGCGCTCCTAAGGCTGTTTTCCATTTTCTCATTGCTCCTATCCTCCATTGGAGGTTTTTGGCTGGAGCTGCGGTGGAGACCTGACATCTTTGTCTGCCCTGGGTTGCTTCCTAAGCGCTCCTTTATGACCGCTTATCACTGACTCTATCTACTCCTTGCAAAGACACATGGGCCAGGACGGGCAGACTGACAACTGTCTGTCTTGGCAGCAGCACGAGCTGGGGAGCCGCAGACGTGATCACTCTCCCCAGCACCTCCCCCTCCTGGCAGTCATCTTGGACTCGTGCCCCCCTCAGCACCAGCTGCTGAAAGATCTGCCCCAGGCGTATGGGAGCTCCATTGTTTCAAAGTCTTTTGGGTGGGTTCACTGAGGAGAAGGCTGCCGAACTCCTTTAGTATATTCATGCCCAGGGTAACAGCGTGTTTCTCGCCTGCGTCTCCCTGAGTCAGGACCACGCCTCGCCGACCTAATTGCTTGCTGCCCATGGAGATCTGCATCCAGGCTACTCCAATGGCAGGGATTGGTAGGTGGTTGGCAGCCACCAGCTTTATCACTGACCCCCATTGGGGCCTAGCGGCTTCAGGGAAGCATTGCCGGTAGTAGATTTCTGGCATAGTAGTAACTTGCGACCCCGTATCCACCAAGCACCGCACCACACGGCCTTCGATCTCTGTCTAAATTAGTGGACACTTCACAACTAGATCTTCGTGACTTCCACCACCCCGCGTGGTGGGTTTTGGCTCCGAGCAACGTCCCCCAGCTCAGGGCCCTCTGGTTTTAATGGCCGGCGGGGCGGGTTCCTCCTGCCACGTGGGCACTCTCGGGCGAAGTGTCCCAATCCTCCACAATCGTAACAGACAAGTGGTCATGGGAACCAACTTTGGCGAGGGCCGCGACGGTTCGTGCTTTCCGGGCCCGGCCCTAGCCGACTTCCTGTGGCCTCGGCCTCTTTTTTCGCTTCGGCCAATTCGCCTTTAATACTTTGTAGCTCTTGCCTCATCTCTTTCACCCAGTGGGGTTCACCCAGGGCGCTTACGGATGCTTCGATACTCCAGGCCATTCCCACAGGGACTGTCACCCCTTGCTTCTGTTCCCTTCCTATCTCTGAAAAGGTCAGATGTGCGTCCACTCGTACCCACTCTCGCAGAGCCTACTTCGTCAAGGTGTCTCGTAGCCCGGTCACTAAAAGGTTACGCAATGTCATGTCCACGGGCCCCAAGCCGACACCATCCTTCCTCTCAATGGCTGCAAACAGTTCCTGCAAAACATTCATATATTGTGTCACTGTCTCCCCCTCTTTCTGCATGCCACTAAACATCCGGGTTCTCAGTTCTCCCACATCAGTTGGGTCCCCATGGGTCTCCTCCAGGATCTGTAACACCCTGACGAAGGTATTTCGTTGTCCCGAGGGCCTTAACACCATGGAGTCCCGGGCCCCCCTGTCCAATGCCATTAGGGCCACCTCGGCCTCCAGGTCAGGGGTCATCGGGCGCATCCTAAATAACCCTCGCATCTGTTCCATCCAGTTCCACAGCATGGTAATGCTGCCAGAGAACCTGGGCAGGTTACTCAGCATAGCCCCCAAAGATAAACTGGACCGGGGGCCGCCTTCGCCCCCTTGGTCCGCAGCATCTCCACTCGCGCTTGGAGACTGCATCCTGCCGACTACGCCAAATGTAGTATTCGCAGGTACACGGGATGTAGTGATGAGACGGGAGCCGGGAGCCGGAGTGAGCTTAGAATGCAACCTTTATATATAGGGGCTATCTCGAGTAACTGGCAAGCTAACAACAGTTATCCTCGCAGGGATCCAAACAATAATACACAGGTAAACACGACAATAATTACCTAGTTGGAACCGGTAACTATGAGGCCGACTACGGGTCCAAGAACTAAGATTGATCAACTACAATGTGTCACTTATCCTCCTCTGACATCTGGCAGAGTGGTGGTCTGTGTCGATTCGGCATCTCAGCCGCTGGGCCCAGCCGACAAAGAGTTGACGTAAGCGGGTTGAAGTCGGGCAGTGGCGGCCGCGGGTGACATCCGCGGGCTAGACTCGGGCAGTGGTGGCCGCGGGTGGCAGTCAGCAGGCCGCAGCCGCGGGCTGAAGTGACGAGGCGGGAACGCGGTCATTTGGTCGGCATCCCTCTGCTGGGTTGCTCGGTGCTGTCTCCTCCCTGATGGTGGTGGGTCCCCCTCCAATCTCTCCGGTCGTCGCTCTGGCTCTCTGGCACCACCTAGGCTTCCTGCTCCTTCTCTCCCGCTCCGTTGAGTGCCAGCTACTGACGTTCTCAGTTCCTTTTATACCTGCTCCGCCCCCACTCCTTCTAGAACTGTCCCTGGTCCATCCTCTAATTATGTCCCCCAGAAACAGTTTCCCTAGGAAGCTTGGTGACAGTCTCTTTGGTTCTGGTCCGGTTACACAGTGGGAACTCTCCCTCCTACAGTGACACAAAAAAAAAGCATGAAGAAGACCTCACACAGTATGTGTGTGTGTAAGGAGAAAGGCTTTTGTTGAGCCTTATACTAAGCCCAAAATATTGACTACTAGGGAAAAATTGTACTACTTCTTATTTGTTATTTGCTCTCTCGCACAGTCTAAAATTATAGGCTCCCAAGGAGAAAATGCAATGAAGTGCATTTTTTTCAACTAAATACATTATCTTATAATGCATGCATTATAGGAGTAAAATGGTTGGTGTCCCATGTTTGTCATGAAGTCTATTTCCCAAGGTGTCAATAATGGCCTGTGCCTAATAATGGGATAATCAAAAAGTGTAAAACGTAGTACAAGTTACTTTATATTTAATCAAATCCCACACAATTAAAGTTTTAAAGAAAGAGGCAAACTCTTCTAGTTTCAATTATAAAGACTTCAGAAAGTATATCAAGTGTAATGGTCTAAAGAGCTCCATGAGGGTAATTAGATTGTTAAACAGAATAATTCTGAACAAAGTAACCAGTTCTTCTAGAGCTTTCCTATAATGCAAGTGGGAGCCAGATGATCTATGTGTATGAGGACATAGGACAAATGGGTGCCATATGAAAATTTTACTTTTTCAAAACATATCCAAGTACATATTTAGGGTATGTTCACACTGGGCGTTTTGCTGCTTTTTTATGCTAATTTTTAGCTTCTTTTTACAGTACCTGCAAAGCCTATGAGATTTTAGAAATCTCATGCACACACATTGTTTTTTTTATGTCATCAGGATTTTGTGCTTTGCTGCTTTTTTTGGACATAGAGCATGTTGCTTCTTTCGGGGTTTTTGCTGAGTTTTTCACCCATTGGCTTGAATGGGTGTTGAAAAAACATTGCAAAAACGCAGCAAAAATGCATGTATCATTATTTGCAGCGTTTTTTGTGCAGAAAAGTCACGGACATTAGCATGGAAAAGAGACACAAAAACGCACCAAAAAAGTACCAAATCCACACCAAAAGCGTACCTAAACCTGTGTTTTTGCCGCAGCTTCTTTCCTGCCAAGAAATCAGGTTTTGTTGCAGGAAAAAAAAGCAACAAAAATGCCCAGTGTGAACATACCCTTAAAATAACAAGATGTTTTTCTCATGTGACTAGATATTGTTAACAGAAAAGCAATCATGTTGGATTGCTGGTACTACTACTGTGCAATGTTGTGAAAATGCCTTCACGCTAATTTTACATGAACACACACTACCACCAGCACTCCTACTCCAAAAATATGACAGGTTACCCACCCTATCCCATTATTTGAAAAGCTTAAGCAAGGCCACACTACCGTTACCTTACAAACTCTGTGAAACGCCATCAACCAGGGTACTTCTATATGGTAACATGTTAGAAGGCGTTCCGCTGTAAAGACACATTAATTATCCAAAAGGGAAATATAGCAATCTATGTATATACAGTGTATATGTATGTGTGTGCAATGCATATATATATATATATATATATATATATACACTAGATGGAGGCCCGATGCTGTCACATTGGGAGGGAGGTAATGTCACTATGGGGGCAGGCTTTGCAGCGTTGAGAATCTCTCCCCCCATGTGCTCACCCACCTATCCACTCTCTCTTTCCCCATGTGCTGACTTCTCCCATCTGTGCTCTTTTCTTTGACCGGTCTACCCCATGTGCTATCCCCCTTGTCTCCTGTCTCTCTCCTTCCTGTGCTGTGTTCTACCCTCATGTGCTGTCCCTTTTGAGCTGTCTCCCCCCTGTGCTCTGTCTCTCTCACCCCTGTGTCTGACTGTGTACAGAACATACCACAGCTCCTGGGCAGGGGAGGAAGCAAAAGACAATACTGACATTACAGTAAGAGATCACAGAGGATACATTTTGCGAGGTAAAAGAAAATGACTCCTCTGTGATCTCCTCCTGTAATATCAGTATTGTCTTTTGCTTCCTCCCCTGCCCAGGAGATGTGTTATGCTCCATACACGGTCAGACACAGACAATTTTTAAAATGAACTTTCGTTCATAGGAAAACCCCTTTAATTTGCCTGGCTTCCTCTGCCTGTAGACACGTCGTGCATCTGCCGCCAGGATCAGCTGAATGATTCATTGCACCTGTGCATAATTTGCACAGGCACAGTTCGACGGTGTTCCACTGGTGGTACCGCGCAAGAGGCTGCGTGAATGTGAGAGTGTGAGTGTGTGACTGTGTGTGTGAGTGTGTGTGTGTGTGTGTGTGTGGTGCATACGGCATATAGAGTGTGTGTGTGAGGTCCGATGATGTTCCGCTGGTGGTATAGGTTGGTACCAACAGCAGTTTCATATTGAGACACCCATCACTTGGGTGTCCCAATATGGCGGTCGGTGAACTTCCTCCGCTTGGAATTCTGGGATATGGTGACATCTGGACTGAACAGGAAATTAAAACATTACAAGGCAATTATATAGATAGACTAGATGGAGGCCCGATGCTATCGCATCGGGAGGGCGGTAATGCACAATGTTTGCTTTTATTGTGTAAAATTCCTTTTAAGGAGATACTACTGGCAGGGATAATTTAAACTGATGTTATATATGGTGTTTTTCAGTTTATTTGGGGTTTGGGAGTGGGGGTGTGTTTTATTTCCTGGGGCACACTCTTCATTCAGTCTTTTTGGTTAATATGGGTATTAGATTTCGCTCACTGGGACGGACCTTTGCCCATATGTTTTTTTCTCAGTATTTCTATTTACTGGCCCCCATGTGGGATAGGCTAATATGACCACATTTAATGATGTAGCTTCTCATATCAATATTGAGTCTCTCAAACTCTTATCTTGGAATGTAGCTGGTCTGAACTCGCCGGTAAAGCGCAGGAAGGTGTTAGATCATATTACCCGCTTACACCGGCATATCGTCTTCCTACAAGAAACCCACTGGCTTTGTAGGGGTCACCCAGCGCTCCGTAATATACATTATTTGGAGTGCTTGGAGGATTCTTTCCACGGAAGAAGCGTGGGGTGGCTATTTTGTTTCATAAAAATCTCAATTGCTCTGTACAAGATGTGGTGAGAGATAGGGCGGGACAATATTTACTAGTCAGAGTTCTTATTGAAAAGCGAGAATACTGTCTCGCTAATGTTTATGCACCTAACACTGCCAATCATTCTCCAGCTGGACCGATTTCCACCCTACTAGATAGGCTTGATTTAGTTGATGTTTGGAGATGCTGCCACGCCATGGAGAGAGTACACCTTCTACTCTAGAGTACATGACGATCATACTCGTACTGATTATTGGTTGTTCTCTGCCACTCTTCTTCCCTTCTTAAAAACAGCTGATATCCTCCCATCAGTTATTTCGGACCACTCTCCGGTTTTACTTACTTTAGAACTCCCCACTAGTAGAACTGTATCTTTTTGTTGACGCTTTCCCTCATATCTCTACACTTTGGATGACTTTAAACGTTCTTTAATTGGTTGGTGGGAGACTTTCATGGAGGACAACTTGGAACACTTGGAAGATATCAATTTGTTTTGGGCCACTGCTAAGACGGTGCTTAGCGGACATATTATCTCTTATGTGTCTCCAAAAAAATTGTTGTCCTCCTCTTACACAGGCTTACTCAGGCATATAGGGATTTTATTTATACACCAAGTCCTTTATATCACAAAATGCCTATAAATCAAAGGCTGCACTTACTTCACATAACAGTTTCACCAGTTATTTTTTATAAAAAACAAAAAATAATTTTGAAGTGACACAAAAAAGATTCATAAAATAATAAATTTATTCATTATTTCATTAGAACAACTTTTTTTAAAGAATTTTTTTACAAAAACAGGTACTGAAAATTAGAAGTTTTAGGAGTTCTCAGATGACTACTTGAATAACACATCAGTAAAGTTAATATATATCCATATTCCTATACAATCAGCAAATGTGGACCTCAAAGTGCAAGTGTGCTATAGTCATTAATTGAAAATTACCTCATAAATGAGAAAAAAGTGCTTAGTGCTGTTTATATGTCTCATATCACAGAGATTCTACAAAAACTTTTTAATCTACATGCCAACACATGGCTATCTGTGTTGAAAAAAAGAAAAATCAGCCAATGGAAAAATTCCCTAAGCTAATGACATCAGACGTTACCAAGTATAACAGCGCATGCTCAAACTACAGAGCATATCTCCCATGATGTAACCAGGTGTCCATACTTTAGCTTAGCCGCATCTTCACCAATAGAAAAAAAATCACCTGTTGTGACGTCAATAGTTACTAGGTGTCAATGTGCATGTTCGAAAGAAAAATCCAATGGAAAAATTCTCTAGGATGATGACATCAGCAGTTGCTAGATATAACGGCACATGCTCCAGCTACGGAACACTTCTTCTATAAAACTGCCTGGCGTCTGTGATCCAGCACAACAGCATCACACCACCGATTACCCTGTTGGTACGGGGAGGAGGATGAGCACATTATGATCAGCAGTTGCCGGTGCTGTGTGTCACACGGCCTGATGATGTGCACTTACCAGCATAGCTTTATCACCGCTCAGACAATCAAAATGAACTTAATATACTGTATATGTGTATATAATTAATATATAAAAAGATAAGAAAACAAATGTGCCTAAACCTCAATAGTATATATTGTTTTAAAGTTATGTTAATGAGTGTGAGCAAGTAAAGAATATAAGGTGACTAAATGAAAATAAAATTGATGAAGTGAAAATTATAATTTATGTAAATCCAGCTAATCAAAGAATTATTATTATTCGCAAGTGATCCTAACCGGATACAACAATCTATATGACTATCATATACAGTAAAATGGGTATCATTAATCTAATAATAAATTTAAGAGAGGCTAAACAAATCCTTCTTTCCCTAAAATAATGGTCCACATTTCAACAAGGAAAAAAATAAAAAAAGAGAAAAAGTTATTTATATATAGTCCAAATAAAACAAATTCTTCTTTTATCAAATATGGATTCTAGTCCTTCAAAAATATTCTGTTGATTCACTCATCTTTCTCCAAGTAAGGGTGGTTTCACATTAGCGCTTTTTAAGCGCACGCACGGCCGGGGGTAGCTCCGCCCCCGAGCCGGCTCTCTGCCCGGCGTGCCCGCCCCTTGCTTGTAGCGCCGCCTCCTAGCGCACAGCAGCGCCTGCGATCGGCGCACCCTATCTTTAGCATAGGGTGCGCAGATCGTGCGCAGGCCGTGCGCTAGTTGCGCTTTGACCTGCGCTGCGCACTTTTGACGGTGCGCCGTGCGCGCCAAAATCCGAAAAGTTTGATTTTGGCGCGCACGGCGCACCGTCAAAAGTGCGCAGCGCAGGTCAAAGCGCAACTAGCGCACGGCCTGCGCACGATCTGCGCACCCTATGCTAAAGATAGGGTGCACCGATCGCAGGCGCCGCTGTGCGCTAGGAGGCGGCGCTACAAGCAAGGGGCGGGCACGCCGTGCAGAGAGCCGGCTCGGGGGCGGAGCTACCCCCGGCCGTGCGTGCGCTTAAAAAGCGCTAATGTGAAACCACCCTAAGTGGGTACAGCTCATATGGTGGCATCACATATAGAGGTAGGTATACATACAGAATATTGTATGCGTAAGTTCTTTTTTGTGCAAAGTAAATCTTGATCCTTGTGGGGGTATCCCGGTGGTTCTCTTCTTAAGGTACTGTCACACTTAGCGATGTACCAGCAATCCCGACCAGCGATATGACGCGGTCAGGATCGCTGGTACATCGCTAAGTGGTCGCTAGTGAGCTGCCACACAGGCAGATCTCACCAGCGACATCGCTGGGGACGGGGGTCGCTACTTACCTGTCACACCAGGCGATCCTGCGTCCTCCCGCCCGGCTCCACGCGTCGCTTGTCGTCACAGCAGGAAGCACCGCAGGAAGCTGACGATGAGAAACAGTCCTGGACGTTCTCACGCGATCAGCGATAAGCAGCGGGGGAGCGGGTTGTAGGTAAGTATCACACACAGCGATATCGCTAGCAATATTGCTATAACGTCACAAGTTATAGCGATATTGCTAGCGATATCGCTTAGTGTGACAGGCCCTTTACTCTCTTTTCTCCAGGTGGTATGATTATGTCATCAAAGATGTCATCATAGTTAGGTAAGTATACATACACTAAGAAAAATATAAATATTAAAATGAATAAAAACAAGCTTAAAAACAGGATAAAATTATGTCCTAAGATATCTAGAAACCCTAAGGCTATGTGCACACGCTGCGGATTCACCTGAGGGTTTTTCCGCGCGGATCCACAGGTAAAACCGCAAGTAAGGTGACCTGCGGTTTTCCTGTGGTTTTCCTGCGGATTAGCCTGCGGTTTTGCCTTGCGGTTTCACACCTCTACTATGTTAAAGGTGTGAAACCGCTGCGGAATCCGCACAAACAATTGACATGCTGCGGTTTGTAAACCGCAGCAAAACCGCAGCGTGAGCACAGCAGATTTGAAATGCCATAGGCTAACATGGTACTGTACCATGTCTGCGGAACTGCTGCGTTTCCGCAGGGACAAAAATGCTGCAGAAATGCAGCAGAATCCGCAATGTGTGCACATTGCCTAATAAAGAAAATAAATGGATTTATAAAAATGCTCCAAAGCCAAAGCTTTCGTTGAGGCCTTGTGAGGCTAATGATCCGAGTTGAAAAATCCAACTTTCTTTTTTGGCCAGTAATTTTCCTAAATCACCTTCTCTAGACCCCATAGTGACTAAATCTATTCCCCTTATTTTAAGCAGCTTGGAATTACACTGATGATATTTTTTAAAGTGCCAAAGCAGTATTTTTAAAACACAATCATTATTTATACTTTTTGCTTTTTCAATATCTAAGCAGTGTTCTCTTGCTCTTATTTTTAATTCCCTACTCGGGAGATCAATACCGTATATATTTTGCCACAAGGGCATTCTGCTTGATAAGTCACTTCTTTTAACCTGCATGTAATGTGTTTTCTAATCTCATATATTTTTGAACCATTATAATTTTTGAAATTTTTACATTTTGTAAGATTTGCGCAGGCTTTACATAATACACATGGGTAAAATCCATCCTTTTCCTGCAAAATTTTCTTTTTTTCTTTTTTTGGTTCAAAGTGACTATGGACTAGAAGGTCTCGTCAATTTTTCGATTGTCTCGCCACTATTGATGGAGTAGGAGTTAAAACTCCTTTTAGAACAGGATCTGGAAACAAAATTCCCCAATGGTGGGTTATAATTTGTTTGAACTCACCTCATTGGGAATGGAAATTCGCAATTAGACGTCCCTCATTTTCCACGGTCTGTATTCCATTACTTCTCTCATTTTTATACAACAAATAATTTCTTGTGGTGTTTTTTGCTCTCTGAAATCCATTTTTAATTATCCAATGACTATAGCCTCTTTCTTTAAAGTGTGCTGACAACTGTTTGGATTCGCTCAAAAAATCTTTTTTTTCAGAACAAATAATTTTTAGTCTTAAACATTGGCCGAATGGTATTTCTTTAATTGTTGACTTTGGATGTGATGAAGTAGCATCCAGGAGAGAATTGGTGACTGTTGGTTTTCGGATGCTAGATGTCCATCCAAACCCTTTAAAATTAATAAATCCAAAAATTCAACTGTATCACCATATTTAAAAGTTAATTTAATGTTGTAATTGTTGGTGTTTAATTCCTCCATTAATTTCAATAATTCCTCAACTGTCCCTTCAAAGATGAACAACACGTCATCTATATAACGAATCCATTTTTGGATTTTTTCAATCCCGTGAATGGATTCAATTTGAAAGATTTCTCTTTCCCAATACCCTAAAAACAGGTTCACATATGAGGGGGCACAAATCACCCCATAGCTGTACTTTGCTGTTGCACATAGATCTTTTTATTGAAGGTGAACACATTATGGGTCAAAATGTTCTCCAGTAATACAATATGAAGGTAATCCATCAGTTTATCTATACGACTTGATTCCAAAAACCATTTTACTGCTCTAAGGCCATTCTGGTGTCAAATAGAAGAATATAGGGCTTCAATGTCTGCTGTCACGGGTAATGTGTTTTCATTTAAGATCATATTATCCAAGTGTCCTAATGCAGCCGTGGTATCTTTTATATGTGAAGGTAATTCAGATACCATAGGTTTGAGATAATGATCTATGATTTTATAAATAGTTTCACAAAGACTATCATTCCCAGAGACTATTGGCCTTCCTGGAGGATTTTCTGCATCTTTATGGACTTTGGGAATAAGGTAAAAAGTTGCCAATTTAGGATGCAGATTTTTGTAAAGATCCAATAGTCTCTTGGGAATGATGCCCTTCTCAAATGCCTCTGACAGAATTTCTATCAATTGTTCTTGATACTTTTGAGAGGGATTAAAGGTTAGCATTTTATAACATTTAGCATCATTCAGTAATTTCAGAGCTTGATGTTCATATATACTGTATGATGGGGCCAAATCACCATATTACCCCCTTTGTCTGCATTTTTAAATATTACGTTATCCCATTGTTCCATTTCCTTTAAAGCTTTTCTTTCACCAGGACTTAAATTTGATTTGTGCACAAAATTGTTTTCATGGCCTCTATTTCTTTACTCACCACTTTGGTAAAGACTGCCACAGCCGGTACCAAAGATAGTGATGGAAATTTTTGGGGATTAGATACTAATTGTTTGGGGAATGAACTTGTTAGGAACGGCGGAACACACTAAATAAAAATAAATAATAAAGTGCGTTCGCCGCTCGGGGTCCACCGTGCAGTAGGTGTTACAACGCTGCTAGGTAATGACAGAGGAGCAATATGGTGGTATTATGCGCACGGGTTCAACTTCACCCGAAGTGCGCAGAGCGGGCTCTGTTCACATACAGAAGCGCCGCAGCATAAACATACAAAAACGCTGAGCCTGTTAGTGACACAGGCCTCAGGTAAATGCACACACGGTATCTGGTCACAAGAGCAGAACCTAAGACAGAGGAGCTGCGTCTGTCTAGACCTACCGTGTGTGCGGCGTCGCTACTGCGAGCACCAAGAAGGGCTGCAATTGCAGCGCAGCGCAGGACACTGCCGCTCGACGACACAGCTACAAAGCAGGCGCTATGCCGGACGCTAGCGCAGAGGTGCGGTGTGCACAGTGGCCTAAGGCTTGCCACAGACTGGTGCAGACTACTGAACTAATTCTCTAACCACATGCATAATATCAGAGGGGAAGGGGTTTCATAATAAGTCAGTCACCAGAATCATACATCCGTCACCATTCACACATAGCAGTATAGTCTATACTAGCGCATGGCCGAACGGTCATGCTCGCTTTTTATAGCCGTGCGGGACCTTCCAGATCTCCGAGATGGACCAATGAGATCTGGATCAGGACCTGGGCACATGACTCCCGATCTCCAATGGGAGACCGTCTCATGAGCATGCTCAGTAGGAGCACAGAGGAACTTAGTCTCTGGAGCGGTCTGCTGCAAAGTAATCTTCTCTGCAGTAGATAGACAGCAGGAGACCATGGAATGTGAGGCTCTGGATTCCTGCAGAGCAGACCCAGAAACCTGATGCCTAACAGAACTTACCTCACTTTCATTTTCCTCCATCAAGGATTGTAACATATTCAGTGCTTCTCTTTCTTCCCTTGTGGGAAGCTTTTCATATAGATCCGTCTTATGATGTAATTTCTTTAAAACCAATTTTCTTGCAAATAAGTGTATATCCTTTATGACTGAAAACGTGTCTATATGGGATGAAGGGGAAAAAGTTAAACCTCTTTGTAAGACTGTGATTTGTTCAGTTGTCAGCACGTACAAGTACAGACCAAAAGTTTGGACACACCTTCTCATTCAAAGAGTTTTCTTTATTTTCATGACTATGAAAATTGTAGATTCACTCTGAAGGCATCAAAACTATGAATTAACACATGTGGAATTATATAATTAGCAAAAAAGAGTGAAACAACTGAAAATATGTCTTATATTCTAGGTTCTTCAAAGTAGCCACCTTTTGCTTTGATTACTGCTTTGCACACTCTTGGCATTCTCTTGACAAGCTTCAAGAGGTAGTCACCGGAAATGGTTTTCACTTCACAGGTGTGCTCTGTCAGATTTAATAAGTGGGATTTCTTGCCTTATAAATGGGTTTGGGATCAACTTTTGGTCTGTACTGTATGTTGATACACTTTTAAAGAGTCTTCTCTGTGACTTTTGTTTGAAAATACTTCATAGTCTCTTCATAGTTTCTTTTCTTTTGATATTTTTCAATTAATGACTATAAAACACTTGCACTTTGAGGTCCACATTTGCTGATTGTATTGGAATATGGATATATATTAACTTTATTACTGAGTTATTCAAGTAGTCATCTGAGAACTCCTAAAACGTCTATTTTTCAGTACCTGTTTCTGTAAAAAAAATTATTTTAAAAAAAGTTGTTTTAATGAAATAATGAGTAAATGTATTATTTTATGAATATTTTTTGAGTCACTTCAAAATTATATAGGGATTTTAAGTTATATAACACTCCCTCCTATAAAGAAGCTTACCTTACGGCTAAACAAAACTTAAACACCCTACTACACGTACAGGCACACAATCAGTAAGCTCATCAACGTAACTGATACTTTCGGTGTGGAAATAAACCAGGCCATCTTTTGGCGTCCCTAACGAAACCATTCAAAGCAGCCACTAGAATCCCTAATATTACATTACCCAATGGTTCTATTACTCATGATCCAACTCAAATCTATGCGGTTTTTAGAGACTTTTATGCAGATCTTTATGACCCATCCCTAGACTTCCGGGAAGGCGGATACAAATTTCTACATAAGGTTAATCCACCAAAACTTTCTACATCCCAAAGGGAAACTTTAAATAAGCCGATTTCTCCTGGGGAGGTGGGATAAGTCATTAAGTCTTCAAAACTGCTCAAAGCACCTGGCCCGGACGGGTTCTCGGAGGAATTTTTATAAAATGCTACAACCTTTACTCACTTCCCACCTAACCTCTCTTTTTAATCATATTCTTGATTCGGGTTATAGTTATTAAACACTGTCTAATAGTCAACATACGGTGCAATTTTTACTTATCAGATCTTTTTCTGATGCTTTCATACAATTTTTGTATTTTATGTCTATTGCTCAATGAAGACGGTTTTTAAAAAAATATATACATATATATCATGTGTGTACAAAAGGTACAACGCTGTTTCTGGCCATTATATGCCTTGTATCCTGCACTTGTCACTGATATTGGCTGCATTTCTTCATGTTAATTGCCTTTGAGCTAGTAGGTGTTTCCCATAAACAGCACATAAGTCTGTTTAGTGGCATAACTGGACACCCATAGTGGGCCCCAGAGCTAATTGTGGACTGGATCTCCCCTCCCATCCACTATACCTGAAGGTAATTTGTCCCTTTTGCATTTTCCGTACGCTTCTAATATACTTCTGTTTCACAATCAGATATTTTCCACTGCAGATTTAGCTATAGACTTTGAAAGGGAGCAATCAGCAGAGTACATCTGCAACTTGTCATCAACGTAAAAAGAATACTGAGGATTAGGAAATTTGTACAATGCTTATATGGCCTTGCTAGGTGACTGCCACCGGCCCTAAACAGTAAGGGCATCCTTGCTGCTTTAGAAACCCCAGCTCTCTTTTCTCAGTTGCATGCCCCAAAGAGTCCAGTAGACAGAGATCCTTAAACCCTGTGTCTGTTGGTCTCGCTCCAGTGGCTTCACTTCTCCTCCATCTCCATTCTTCATAGACCTCTAAGGGTAGCAAATCAAATCTGAACCCTCAATGAACAAGTGACTTGTGTGCACAGGTTGTTTTAGTATTCTCAGTGAATAGTCAGAACAGAAGGCAGGGGGAGAAGTGGCGAAGCATAAGTGGAGAAAGTGGCATGGTTTGGAAATAAGATATATTACAAAGTTCCCTCGCTTGTGCAATTGATTTATGAAAATATATTTAAGGCTAAAGGGATTGTCTAATACTTTAATATTGGTGGCCTATTTTTAGGATAGGTCATCAAATCCATATCAGTGGGGTGCAACACCCAGCACTTTCACCAATTAACTGTTCCTAGTGCCTCCGTCGGCCGGATGCGATCAGTTACGAAGGGGAGCAGCACAGCCCTGTCAACTTCATTGTGTCTGTTGGGGTGCTGCACAGTCACAACTTTTTATGTGAATAGGGACGAATATGCAGTACCTCGCCATGGAAACTATGCAAGTGATGGAGTTGTGTGTGCAGCTCTGCAACTGACCTCACCCTCGCAACTGGAACAGCTAATCGGCAAGGGTGCCAGGTGTCGCACCCTCGCCCATTAATGACCTATCCTAAAGATAAGCCATCAGTTTTAAAGTACCAGACAACACCTTTAAGTTACACTGTAAGTATTTGGTTGGGAAATTGAGAGTTTAATTTTAGGTCATATTGCCTAGCAAGATAACAGTGGCGAGGTAATGAAACTATATATATGTAGATAATTACAGAACTTTGCATTTATGTTTTAACCTAAAATTAGAAAACCTCTAAATGAAACACATTGAAAGGGATGGGATAATGCTGTCCCCTGAGTTGACCTAACTGTAGCTATGACCAAATCTGATTTTGCTATACAATACCGTTCAAAAGTTTAGGGTCACTTAGAAATGTCCTTATTTTTGAAAGAAAAGCACTGTTTTTTCCAATTAAGCTAACATTAAATGATTTAGAAATACGCTCTATACATTGTTAATGTGGTAAATGACTATTCTAGCTGCAAACGTCTGGTTTGTAATGCAATATGTTCATAGGTGTATAGAGGCCCTTTTCCCACAACCATCACTCCAGTGTTCTTATGGTACTTTGTGTTTGCTAACTGTGTAAGAAGGCTAATGGATTGTTAGAATACCCCTGAAAACCCTTGTGCAAGTATGTTAGCACAGCTGAAAACAGTTTGGCTGATTAGAGAAGCTATAAACCTGACCTTCCTTTGAGCTAGTTGATAATCTGGAGCATTACATTTGCTGGTTCCATTAAACCCTCAAATGGCCAAAAAAAAAAGAACTTTCATGTGAAACTCGACGGTCTATTCTTGTTCTTAGAAATTAAGGTTATTCCATGCGAGAAATTGTCAAGAAACTGAAGATTTCCTATAGCGTTGTGTACTACTCCCTTCAGAGGAGAGCACAAACAGGCTCTAGCCAGAGTAGAAAGAGAATTGGGATGCCCCGCTGCACAACTGAGCAACAAGACAAGTACATTAGAGTCTGTAGTTTGAGAAATCGACGCCTCACAGGTCCTCAACTGGCAGCTTCAATAAATAGTACACGCAAAACGCCAGTGTCAATGTCTACAGTGAAGAGGCGACTACAGGATGCTGGCCATCAGGGCAGAGTGGCAAAGAAAAAAACATCTCTGAGACTGGCTAATAAAAGGAAAAGATTAATATGGGCAAAAGAACACAGACATTGAACAGAGGAAGATTGGAAAAAAGTGTTATGGACAGACGAATCCAAGTTTGAGGTGTTTGGATCACACAGAAGAACATTTGTGAAACGCAGAACAACTGAAAAGATGCTGGAACAGTGCCTGATGCCATCTGTCAAGCATGGTGGAGGTAATGTGATGGTCTGGGGTTGCTTTGGTGCTGGTAAAGTCGAGATTTGTACAAGGTAAAAGGGATTTTGAATAAGGAAGGCTATCACTCCATTTTGCAACACCATGCCATACCCTGTGGACAGCGCTTGATTGGAGCCAATTTCATCCTACAACAGGACAATGACCCAAAGCATACCTCCACATTATCCAAGAACTATTTAGGGAAGAAGCAGGCAGCTGGTATTCTATCTATAATGGAGCGGCCAGCGCAGTCACCAGATCCCATCCCATTGAGATATTGTGGGAGCAGCTTGACCTTATGGTACGCAAAAAGGGCCATCAAGCCAAACCAACTTGTGGGAGGGGCTTCTGTAAGCATGGGGTGAAATTTCTCCAGATTACCTCAGCAAATTAACTGCTAGAATGCCAAAGGTCTGCAATGCTGTAATTGCTGCAAAGGGAGCATTCTTTGACAAAAGCAAAGTTTGAAGGAGAAAATTATTATTTCAAATAAAAATCTTTTTTTTTTTCTAACCTTGTCAATGTCTGGACTAGATTTTAAATTCATTTGGCAACTCATTTTATTAATAAAAGTGAGTTTTCAAGGAAAACACAAAATTGTCTGGGTGACACCAAACTTTTGAATGGTAGTGTTTGATCTTAGATCTATTTATCTGATAGTTTTTTAATGCCCAACATTTTTACTAAAGGGGGTTTTACACTAAGCGATATCGCTAGCAATATCGCTAAAACGTCACTGGTTTTGTGACGTTATAGCGATATTGCTAGCGATATCGCTATGTGTGATACTTACCAGCGACCGGCTCCCCCGCTGTCCATCGCTGATCGCGCGAGAATGCCCGGCTCCATTTCTCGTCGGGCGCTTCCTGCTGAGACTTCCTGCTGTGACGACGAGCGACGCTGGACGCGGGCGGGAGGACGCAGGATCGCTGTGTGTGAATGGTAAGTATCGTGCGCTGCGTCGCTGCTGCATCGCTGTGAGATCTTTCTGTATGAAAGCTCACTAGCGATCATTTAGCGATGCACCAGCGATCCTGACCGGGTCGGATCGCTGGTTGGATCGCTGGTGCATCGCTAAATGTAAAAGGGCCTTAACTCACACATCAGTAAGCTCAATAATGACATAGACAGACAGATAGCTGCATATTTGGGCAGACAGAGACATATTCTATATGCATACTGATTTAGTTTTTTACTTTACAGAGTGGAGCACGAATCAACATATCAGAAGGCTCTTGCCCAGAAAGAATTGTAACAATCACGGGACCAACAGATGCCATTTTTAAAGCATTTTCAATGATTGCACTAAAATTTGAAGAGGTAAGTAAGCAGATCAGTATGTTGGAAAAATCCTAATATCTTAATTTTTTATTGAAAAATGTGACAACCTTTAAAAAATAAAACCAACAATAACAAAAAAAATGCACAACATATGCAGATTTCTGCTTTGAAGTCGTTTCTCATTACAGACAACCCCTTTACTATGAGCAACCTATATAAGGAAACAGGCCCTCCAAGAGGTTTTATACTTTAAAAATAGATTTTTATTGAACAATGTCATTAAACAAGTTAAAAAAGGGATGATGACATACAGAGAAAAAATAAATGCAAAACTTTGTGCGGAGAGGAAAAGTTTTTTTGCCCTATATGTGCTGATAAATATCAAAATCCAAAAGAATTTTTTGCCAATAAGTATATAATAATGCAAATACAGACATTTGAAGTCTTAAAATTACAAAACAAAGCTAAGGGCACAAAACCAATCCAAGAGGACACCTGGCCAAGGTTCAATATCTATGCAGATTTGCAAAATAAAGATTGCACCAATCGTTATTCATCTATATAGTACACAGCCTATAAGTCCCTTTTTTTTGCACACCATGGTCTAACGTGCTTGGAAAATCCATGCAAATGGAACAAATAAATAATGCTAAGTGCTATACAAAAAGTAAAGTAGAGGTGCAAATATTTACCAGATGTCCAGAGGCCGCCACAAAGTACCCCCTGACGCGCGTTTCGAATTTCTTCCTCAGAAGGGGTGCACGATTGGTGCAATCTTTATTTTGCAAATCTGCATAGATATTGGATTGGTTTTGTGCCCTTAGCTATGTTTTTAATTTTTAGACTTCAAATGTCTGTATTTGCATTATTATATACTTATTGGCAAAAAATTCTTTTGGATTTTGATATTTATCAGCACATATAGGCAAAAAAACTTTTCCTCTCCGCACAAAGTTTTGCATTTATTTTTTCTCTGTATGTCATCATCCCTTTTTTAACTTGTGTAATGACATTGTTCAATAAAAATCTATTTTTGAAGTATAAAACCTCTTGGAGGGCCTGTTTCCTTATATAGGTTGTTTGTTGTCCACGGTCCTCCATGTTGATTCTTTGGGGCAATTTCCTCTGCCCTTTACTAGGAGGTTTAGGCAGCTTAGATGTCTGTTCAATTCGTCTGTGTGGAAGTTACTGTTGAATCTGCTGCAGGAATAATATATTGTTACAAGGGGTCACTGAAATACTTGGCAGCCACATGATACTCTGCTCCATGATGTCCATATTACCTGTTTATCCTTTTAAAGTTGTTTGGTGGACTGGTATTTTCCAGCATAATCAAAGATAATGGAGAGCTTATTGTATGAATCTGAACACCAGGCTTCTTTCACAATTGTCACATAGTGTCATTATATTTATAGTCCCTAATAAGAAGAGTTGCCAAGTTGCCACTTCAGAGAGCAAGAAGACTAGAACTTATCCCCAGCTATTGGAAGCAGCAATCCTAAAAGTCAACGTCGACCCTTTAACGAGCCTTGTCACATGGCTTAGGATAATAGCCAAAATCAGAATCTTAATTTGCAGACACTGTGTTTTGGGATGCTGCCCATCATCAGTGCAAAGTGTGAGTTCTGGTTTGGCTTGATGAGAGGCTTCAAACTGGGATCCAAGGGGTAACATTTCTCTTTGTAGAGAGTGCCTTGTCAAGCCTAGCATGCCAATATGAGGAGGCTTTTAAGCCTTGTAATGCTCCTCTGGGAGAGGAAGAGGACTACAACTTTAGCACCACCTATTGGAAGTAGCAAACCTAAAAGTCATTATTGACCCTTCAGTGAGCCTTTTAACATAACAGGATAAAAACCAAAAAAAGAATCTCAATTCCCACCATCGTTCCTAATAGATTGCAGGTCTGTCCACCACTCCCTGCATGGAGATCAGTGTGCCCATCAGTCATTTCATCTTATCTGTGTGATAAGCCAATATCCAGTGCATTTAATCTGTGCGCAATGATAAAGAATATAATATGTTTAAACTCTTGGAATTTTGTCCCTGGTTTTAAATACTGAAACTGTCAATGCCTGACTAATTTTTGTTAATTTTTGTGGTGTTTGTTTTCGCATCTAACACAAATTACCTTATCCACTTAATGGCAAAAAAACAGATTCATTCATTTAAAACACTTTTAGCTGTAACAGTGCTGGAACACGAATAATGGGTCAATTTGCAAGATGTTTGATCCTTTCTTTTTCCTTTGCATAGACTTTAGGGAGAAGCAATTGCTTCCAGTAATACACATTAATGGCAAAGAAAAACAGAAAAGCCCTTCCAGTCTGGTTCCAAAGCAGATTGAAATTGATAGAATAATTGCACACTTTCAACTGAGCTATTGTATGACTCAATTATGTATTGATGTCAATGTGTTACACTTCTGAGGGTATACATGTCATTCACCTAAAGGATATACTTTTTTCATTTTGCCTCATCTAAGCTGTTTCATTTTAGGTAAATCTGGAAATTCCAGGTTAAATATTTGCACAGAGTAATGATGCTGTATAATGTTTGTATTATGCATCGACAGTATGTGGTTGTTTCATTACTTGTAATGACAGTCACCAGCTGTTTGGCCTTCAGAGACTATAATGCCATGATTTTTTTTCCTATTAATAGTAGCAATGCTGCATGAAACTGTAATAAACTCATCAGTAGTTTGAATGGACTCTGTTAACAGGTTTTTGATACACCATCGGAGAGCAGCATGATGTAGGTGCAAAGACCCTGATTCCAGTGATTTATCACTTACTGGTCTGCTTGCTGCAGCTTCAATATAAAATACTATTTACCTGCTGGATATGTAACAGTTCTCTGAATGCTGAGCTCTGCATAACCCGCCCACATGACTGGTTGGCAGCTTTCTATATACACTGCATAGGCCGAAAACTGCAAATCAGTGTGTGTGCGGGTAGGGGTTATACATAGCTCATAAATATGGAGGACTATATTGTCACAGATTTATTTGTCCTCTAGTGACAATCTCTTGCTGATCAAACAGTGATTTTATCAAAGTAGCCCAGTAAGTGACATATCACTGTAATCAGGGTTCATGTCTCTATATTATGCTGCTTCCATATTAATAGCAAAAACCTAGTTCCCTATGAGTCCATCACAGGTTTCAAAGTTAATTATCTAACAATAAATGTGATATTTTGTGCATCAGGTTAGGAAATTAAATGTTCTGTCCAGTCTGAAATAAAAAGGTCAAGGAAAAAGGAGAAAAACAACCATAGAAGACCAGAACAAAAGGACCATATAAAATTAAGGGCCTCATACCAAGAATTATATGAATATCACATATATAGGAAAATTGTTAGCAGTACCCTATGTAAAGTGCTGGTGCAAAAATCCATTATAATAACGGGCGTCGGGGTGAACGCCACTCAGGAGGGAGAGTCTCCAAATACCATAGCATTTAGCAGAAAATAGGGCCCTTATACTATTATACTTGATTATACCAGCACTTTACATAGAGCACTGCTGCATGCTAACAGTTGTGCTATATATGCAAAGATATTATTCATGTAACACTGTCAATGGTTATTTGCCATTACTGCCATTGCACTATTGATTTGAATATGAAGCGGCTCCACAATCGAGCAATCCGGCCTGCAGCCAACACTGAAAACAGCTGAATCAGACATTGATGACCTATTCTAAGGATAGGTCATCAATGAAAAAGTAGTGGACAACCTCTTTAATTCTTTTAATCTTTCTGCATAACTAATATTATAACATGATTAACTTTTATGTTACTAGCCCATACGAAAAGTATGGTCAAAAGCTGATTCATGTAAAACCCCTGCAAAAGACATGCAGGCCCCCCCATTAGGAGAAAGCAAGGTTATTTTATCATGGGAACTATTAGGGGTATGTTCACAAGTTAAGTATTTTGTGCAGACGTTTCTTTGCGATTTCTGCATCTGTTGGCAGGAAAAACAAAGCGGCAAAAACGTATGTTTTTGCTGCATTTTTTACTTGCGTTTTTGGAGCAGATTTTTCCCCACTCATTAGAATGGGTAATATCTGCAGAAAAAACACTAAAAGAATTGACATGCGGCAGATCTAACTCTGCAAGTCACAAATAAGCAATGTGTGCATGAGACTTCAGGAATCTCATTCACTTTTATGGCATCAGGAAACCCTTCAGGATTTGTGACAAATCAGCACTGAAAAACGCAGCAAAACAGAACAAAAACGCAATGTGTGCTCACAGCCTTAAGGCCCCGTCTCACTAAGCAATCTCGGTAGCGAGATCGCTGCTGAGTCACAACTTTTGTGACGTAACAGCGATCTCACCAGCTAGATCGCTGTGTGTGACAGCGATCAGTGACCGGCCCCCCTGCCGGTATCGCTGTTCGCTGGAAGAAACCTCTGGACATTTCTTTGGTCGGTGGTCTCCCGCTGGCCAGCACGCATCGCTGTGTGTGACAGGCGGGAGACCAGCAATCAGGTGTAAAAAATAATAAAAAAAATAAAAAATATAGTTATTCTCACCTTCCGACGTCGCGTTCAGCCATCCTGCCTCTCTCCACGCTCCGGTCCCAGTGATCCTTTGCACGAATGACCGCGAGACTTTGTTATCCCTCGAGACCGTGACATCTCGCGGTCATTCGTGCAAAGGATTACTGGGACCGGAGCGTGGAGAGAGGCAGGATGGCTGAACGGGACGTCGGAAGGTGAGAATAACTATATTTTTTATTTTGATTCTATTTTTTACAGCGATGGCCAGCGATGCCGGGCGCTCGGCATCGCTGTGCTGATCGCTGGTGAAGCTGTCTGTGTGACAGCTCACCAGCGATCACATAGCGACTTACTAGCGATCCTGACACCTTGATATCGGTGTCGGGATCGCTGGTAAGTCGCTTAGTGTGACGGGGCCTTTAGTCTGTAGAACAGCCAACTTCAGGACCTGGTCGCAACAGACCCCGTCAGTTTCAAAAAGGACTTGGAAGCTTTTTTAGAAGAAAAAAAATAAAATATTTGTAAATGGTAGAAAAACTGTAAACATATAACATTCTTGCTTTGAATGTTGATCCACTTGTTGTAGTTTAGGGCAGGAAAATATCCCCACAAATTTCCCTCGGAATGACTAATTTGCATGCAAAGTTTTTACTCCCGTTAATGACAAGGTGACTCTTATTAGGGTAATTGCTGCTAGTTAGCTAGTAGAAGGAACGTAAGTCTATTGTTTTACTTGTGCAATATTATGATCACTCCGCACTTTGATTCTTCAAAGAGTTACAAGAGTAAAATATGAGTGGCGGCTGCTCCACAATGTAAACCATGTCATATTATTTAAGCTGAGAAGCTTCAGTTACACAGATGCCTCACGGAGGAATGTCGGACATCTGAGTAATCTGTGTAGGGTGACATGTTTTCTTTGGATTAAGATGAATCCTTACACATCGGCTATAAAATAATATCTATACTCTGCAATGTCCCTGATTTTCCTTTTTGGCCATTTGCATTATGTTTAACCATCGGAACTGTAGGACGCACAGTCCTATTTTCATGATATTATTTTTTTTCCTAAAGAGGTTGTGTCAGGGAATGTATACTATGTAAGAATGAAAACTGCAATGTGATTATCGGTTACAATGGTCTACAAGGCCCATTTTCCTATCTGATAAACATTATTCAAGCTTGGACTCGGTGTAGTAACGGTGCAGCAGTTGCCATTTTGTAAATACAGTTGGCCGGTATGAACACTGTCTAGAAACATCTCCAGATGGGAATGGATATGCTAGGATTGTTGGAAAATCAACAAGTTTCATTGGCTATAACAAATATTTGGGTCCTAACCATAAGGTGGCATGAACTAGCTCCTCTATTGCAGACTCTCCTATTTTTACCAGAACAAATAGCATTAAGCGCTTTGTATGATGGAAACTTGACAGACCCTCTTATAAGTTAGTATACCCCTGTGCCAGCTCTGGTGTCTGACATAACAAATCCATCCTTTCCATGAATCATGTTTTTTCTATTCTTATTTTTGGCTCTGAAATACTGACAAAATGCAGTTTTTCAATTGTTAATTGGGTTTTGTTCTTGCTGCATTCAGTGGATGATAAAAATGGGCTGGTCATATTAATCGTAAAAAAATTTTTGATTTGTGTCACCATTTTTGAGACCCGTATTTTTTTTTAGTCTTCTGTCAATGGAGCTGTTTCTGGTGCTTGTTTTCTGCATGACAAGGTATTTGTTTTCATTGTTATCATTGTGAGATACATAAAGTTTTGAACGCTTTTATTGAATATTTTTGTGAAGGTGCAGGGCCCAAAAAACCATGTAGGTTAAATAATTTAATATTTTTAGTTCAGACTTCTGCAAATGTGGAGTTTCTAAATAAGTTTTTCTTTACCTTTAAATTAATTCTAAGTTTTTTTATTGAGACAAGGAGTTTGTTTCATACGTTGTGGGGGTTTTTTTATAACTGCGAAAACTTTTTTTAATTACTTTTTTCTGTCCCCCTAGGAGACTTTCATTCACTTGATTGAATATATTGATTGTTCATATTATGTGCCTCAGTATTGCTGTATATAGTGAAATTTACTATCTGCCATTGGAGTACAGGGAAGGTGGCTATGGTGGCCTCCAGTAGGCCTCGAGCTGACATGATAATCCATTAGGACCCCATGACTACTTAAGTGATAAAGCACCAGTGATTAGATCTAGCTTCAGACGCTGCTATCAGAGGCAGTCACGATCTGTATAACATAGCCAACACCTGCCGTGGCCGTGTATTTAGTGGTCTCAGGTCATGAGATTGCTCCATAAACGTGCAAATGACATGCACCATACATGTACGGCGGGTATTGGGACAGAATTTAAAAAAAACGTAATAATATGCTTTTATCTTTTGAAATGAAAATTACTTCAAGTTTGAACAAGAGCATCCTGCTGCCTTAATAGTGAACTAGCCTCAGTTTTAGGGTTGTTATCAAGTTAATAACTCTAACAATACTATCATAAGCAGAGAACCTATCTTTATAGCAACATGTTCCCACAAAGAAAATGTGTCAATGGTGCTAGTGTCTGCACCACAGCACATATCTTTGTAATGGTGATCATGCAGGTAATCAATGCACTCCTTACATCAGCAGCAGATAGAAAACAAGCCCTAATACCTTTATGTCAATGAAAAAAGTAAGAAGTAATGGCATTTGGAAGGGGTTGAAACATGCCTTTACTGTGCAATAGTACTAAAACATAACGTTTCTACTGTTTAGGTACATCAGGGGCTTTCTGTGACGTGTTGTCCGCAAATGATTCCAGCAAATTTTGCAATAAAAAAGTAAAATGATGCTCCTTCTTTTCTGAGCTTCTGCCGTGTGCCCAAACAGAGTCTTCAACCACATATGAGGTATCAGTGTATTCAAGAGAAAATGCACCACAAATTGTATTGTGCCATTTCTCTTGTTACCCTTGTGAAAATAAAAAATTGAGGCTAAAAAACATTTTTGTGGGAAAAATTAGATTCTTCATGCTGAAGTGCTCAGTCTTCAGTTCATTTTGGTTCTGTCACAGAATGTTAGTTTCTCTAATAAAACAGTTGAATAAACCTCCTCTCTGCTTATGCTGTAAATGCATAATAGAAATGTGCTGGAACATCAACAGAAGCTCAAGGAAGTAAGTCCCCTAATTCCAAATTGTAAAGCTCACACAAATTTAGGCCTCAATTCGTCAAGACTTGTGTGTTGTAAGCCAGTCTTAATGAAGCGAGTGCTGGAGTAAGAGTTAGCCTGTTAATGAATTTAGCACATCTTTCAATTGCTATGCGCCGCCTCAAGAAATGTACATAACCCATGGGCTGTCATAAATTTATTAAATGCAGAAGGTAAGGGGAAAATTGTAAAAAGTCAGCTCACTAATCTCAGTAGAATTTCACGCACAGAGCCACCCTGATCAAAGCCGTTGTCCATTGCAAATAAGAAAAAAGGGGAGTAGTCTCCAGCACGGAAATCTATATACTGTAGTTAAAAGCCTTATTTGTTCAAAACATTCCTTAAAATATAGCCTTGAATTTATACATGAAAGAACTGGGGTCCCTGGTAATCAACCGACACATTTCGACCTTTCGAAAAAAAGTGTGGGAACCGCAATTCTCTACTGCCAATCAGAGCCCCGTGTTTGCTGCGCTTTCTTGCATCACTAGTCAAATTCCAATCTACAACTTAATTTAAAAAAAAAAAAACTGTTCATCCAGAACTTAAAGGATATGGTCAACTTCAGGAATTTTTTTTTACTAATTGTATGTTAGGTGTCACACCGCCTTCCCCGCCGCCCCCCGAGCCCCGGCATACTTTCCTGTCCATGGTGTCCCGGCGCGCTCCCAGAGCTGGTGCGTCATCCGGCATCCACTCCCCCAGTCTCGTGGCCGGCTCTTGGCTCCCATCGGGTGCACGTGCGCGTCTCTTGCGCTGGGTTCAGCGGCACATGCGCATATCAGCCTGCCTGACCATGGCCGCTCCTTCCCGTCTTCTCTATGCCCCGGGAGGACCCTGACCCGGAAGTCCCATGGCGCGCTTTGCATATCAGACAGCCTCTTCCTCTAGGCTGTGCCTGACTATCATTTGTGCCTCACTTTTGATTCGGGACCCACAGATCCCTGTGGTTCTCTGTGCTCTGGCTACCTCCCCTGTCTTGCGCTGTTGCTTCCTTTCCCTCTGTCCTCAACCAGGTCTCTCTCTGAGTTCTCTCCTAGTGTCTGCTTGCCTGTGTCTCAGTCCTGCCTGTGTCCCTGTGTCTCAGCCGTGCCCGCCTGTCAGTGTCTCAGCTGTGCTTCTCTGCCAGTGTCTCAGCCATACCCGCCTGCCAGTGTCTCAGCCGTGCCAGCCTCTCTGCTAATCCATCCTGTCTCCCGCTAGTGTCTCCTATTGTTCGTCCCTGGGTACCAGCTGTCACGGCGATAGTCTCCCCTGGGCCTGCACCTAACGCTCCCGGTATAGGGGGTGGTTCACCAGGTCAGCTCATCCGAGGGAGGTTCATTGTCGCGGCCCAGCGGGTTCATTCTAGGAGTTCCACAAGTTCTCACAGCATAGTCAGGCCATGGACCCCTCTGGTACCTCGGCCACTGCGCAAAAGGAACTGGTGTTCCTATGGAAAAATCAGAAAAGGATCATTTCCTTTTTGAAAACCATGGAATCCGATTTGTCGGCCTTACAGCCCTCTGATCCGGGGTATGCCTCCCAGCTGGCCAGTCTCCAACAGGAGCTCGCCCAGCAACGCGACACCCAGGCCCACATCCTCAATTATATGGTGTCGGTAGATAACCATCTCCTTTCCTTGCAGTTGGTCACCTCTACCCGGCCCAAGCCTCGGCCCTGCACCCCCTGCCCCATCTAGGTAAACCGTCGCGGTATAGCGGAGACCCCAAGTTTTGTCAGGGGTTTCTAAATCAGTGCCAACTACACTTTGAACTGCTGCTGCAGCAATATCCCACCGACCGAGCTAGGGTGGCCTTTGTGGTGTCCCACCTGGAGGGGAGTCTTTAGCCTGGGTGAACCCCCTCTGGGAGCGTGACAATCCTCTAGTCTACCAACTCTCCACCTTACTGGACACTTTCATAAGGTGTTCAACGAGCCTGGTCACCTGGCCTCCACCACCGAGTCCCTCTTTAACCTCCACCAGAGTACTCTCTCTGTTGGCCAATACGCCATCCGATTCTGTACTTTGTCCTCCGAGCAGGGTTGAAACAATGAGGCCTTGGTGGGAGCCTTTTGGCGAGGTCTGTCTGCTCGAATTAAGAATGAGCTCCAACTTCTTTGGAGGATTTAATCTCCCTGGCGACTTGCATTGATCTTCGCTTCCAGGAGCGCTCCTGCATAGCCACCAGAGAGAGAAGACTTCCCCGTCTATCCTCATCTACACGTAGTCCCTCCCGCTCGCGACCCATGTCAGCTTCTGCAGCCTCTGCACCAGAGCCTATGCAGGTGGACCAACTCAAGCTGGTAGAACAGCGCCGTAAAGAGAGACTTGTACAAGGACTCTGCTTTTACTGTGGCAATGCTTCCCATCTACTGCGTTCTTGTCCTGAGAGGCCGGGAACCGCCTCCGCCTAGAACAGGTAAGAGAGGCCTTCCTAGGTGTCTGTGATTCCTCTCTGCCCTTGACCTTCTCTGTTCTATTGAATCGGGGTTCTAGTCATTTTTCTGAGGTGGCCTACATAAGTTCAGGTGGGGCAGGAAACTTCATTCGGCTCGAGGCGGTCAGAAAATTTCAGATTCCTGTCAGGTCCTTGGAGACTCCTTGGCAGATAGCTTCAGTTGACGGCAAGCCCCTGGAGGAGACAGATACTCAGGTAACCAAAGAGGTGGAGCTACAGATCAGAGCCTTGCATCAGGAGAAGATAGCCTTCTATGTACTGCCTTCATTGTCCCATACATTTCTTCTGGGACTTCCTTTGTTAAGAACTCATAAGCCCATCCTTGATTGGCGGCCTGGTGACATTCTGCGTTGGGGACAGTCCTGACAGAAAAGGTGCTTGCTTCCCGTCCAGCCAGTGGATTCTTCTCAGCCAACCTCGGTGCCTGCAGACTTGCCTTCAGCCTACTGGTCCTTTGTGGACGTCTTCAACAAGAGGGAGGCGGAGAGCCTGCCTCTGCATCGTCCATATGATTGCCTGATAGACCTCGTTCCAGGCTCTACTCCGCCTAGGGGACGAATTTACCGGTTGTCCCCTGCCGAGACCCAAGCCATGACCGAGTACATCCAGGAGAATCTGGCCAGAGGCTTCATTTGGAAGTCCTCTTCGCCCGCAGGCACGGGTTTCTTCTTTGTCAAGAAGAAGGATGGGTCCCTCCGTCATTGCATTGACTACCGGGGTCTCAACGATATCACGATTAAGAACAAGTACCCGCTTCCACTCATTCCGGAGCTGTTCGGCCGGCTACGGGGAGCCCGAATTTTCACAAAGTTGGATCTTCGTGGGGCCTACAATCTAATCTGTATCCACCCCAGAGATGAATGGAAGCCCGCTTTTAACACCTGGGATGGACACTGTGAGTATTTCGTCATGCCCTTTGGCTTGTGCAATGCCTCCGCAGTATTCCAGGAGTTTGTGAACAATGTTTTCCAGGATCTACTGTACTCCTGTGTGGTGGTGTACTTGGATGATATTCTCGTGTTTTCTTCAGATCTGTCTACCCATAGAAAAGACGTCCACCAAGTACTGCTGCGTCTGAGGGACAATCGTCTTTATGCTAAGCTCAAGAAGTGCGCCTTTGAACAGTCGTCTCTACCGTTCTTGGGTTACATCATCTCTGACTCTGGCTTACGCACGGATCCGGGAAAAGAGTCCACTGTGCTCAACTGGCTGCGTCCCCATGGTGTTAAGGCGATCCAGCGATTCTTTGGTTTCGCAAATTATTACCGGCAGTTCATCCCACGCTTTTCCTCCTTGACTGGTCCTATTTCCTCTCTGATCCGCAAGGGGGCCAATCCTCACATCTGGTCGTCTGAGGCCGAGAACGCCTTCCTGTCCTTGAAACAAGGCTTTGCTGCAGCTCCTGTACTCCATCGTCCAGAGGCTAGCAAACCCTTCAATCTTGAGGTGGATGCTTCAGCCACTGGAGCCGGTGCGGTACTTTCTCAGAAGTCTTCCTCCGGACAGCTGGTTACCTGCGGCTTCTTTTCCAAGACGTTCTCCACCTAGGAATGGAACTATTCCATTGGTGACAGGGAGCTGTTGGCCATTAAGTTCGCTTTGGAGGAGTAGCAATACTTATTGAAGGGAGCCGTACATCCTTTTAAGATCTACACGGACCATAAGAATCTGTTGTACATCCGGTCGGCACAAAGACTTAATCTCCGACAAGTCAGGTGGTCTCTGTTCTTTACCCATTTCGATTTTGAACTCCACTTTTGCCCTGGCAATAATAACTTCAAGGATGACACATTGTCCACGTCCTTTCTGTCTGTCGATACAGGAACCTACGCACATCATGGATCCTTCCAAGGTCATCACGATAGCTCCTGTCAGCCTAACTTCTTTACCTCCGGGTAAGACTTTCGTTCCAATGAACAATAGGAGGCGAGTCTTACACTGGGGATATGCCTCCAAACTTGCAGGTCATGTCGGCCTCAAAAAAACCTCATTCTTGTGTCTCGCTACTACTGGTGGTCAACCCTTCTCCAAGATGTCCGAAGCTTTATAGCCTCCTGCCCGACTTGTGCCAAGAATAAGGTTCCAAGGCAGCTACCCTCTGGACTCCTACACCCGCTTCCAGTCCCTTCGGCTCCATGGCAACACATTGCAATGGACTTTATTACTGATCTACCTCGGTCCTCTGGCTGCACAGTTATCCTCGTCATCGTAGATTGATTCTCCAAGATGGCTCATTTCATCTCTCTGCCTGGTTTGCCCTCTGCACCCGAGTTGGCGAAAGTCTTCATCAACCATATTTTTTGAATTCATGGCTTTCCTCAACATATAGTTTCGGACAGAGGAGTCCAGTTCACCTCCCAGTTCTGGAGAGCCCTATGCAAGCTTATGAATGTCACACTAGACTTCTCCTCTGCCTACCATCCTCAGCCCAATGGTCAGGTGGAGCGTACGAATCAGATCCTGGTGACTTATCTCTGCTATTTCTCTAACGCCCACCAGAATGATTGGTCCAGCTTGCTTCCTTGGGCGGAATTTGCGTACAACAATCACACCAGCGAATCTTTTTCCAAGTCGCCTTTTTTTATTGTCTACGGGCAACATCCTGGCATGCCTCTGCCGGTTCCTCCAGTCTCGGGTGTGCCAGCAGCTGATCTTCTGTCCGAGGAGTTCTCCAGGGTCTGGCAGGAGACCAAGACCGCACTTGAACAAGCGCGTGACAGAAAAAAGATGCAGACAAAAGGCGTCTGGATCCTCTGTTGTATCATCCTGGTGATAAGATCCCCTCGTATAAACTGGGTCCCCAGTACATCAGACCTTTCGAGGTCTTGGCTTGCATTAATAATGTCGCCTACAAGTTGAGGTTACCTGCCTCGCTTCGCATTTCCAATTCTTTCCACGTTTCTCTCCTAAAGCCAGCTGTCCTCAACCAGTTCCATGCCTCTACTGGTCATTCGCCTCTGCCTGTTTCCGCTAAAGATGTCTTTGAAATTAAAGACATTCTTGCTATGAAGAAGCTAAGAGGGAAATCCTTTTTTTTAATTGATTGGAAAGGCTTTGGTCCTGACGAGAGATCTTGGGAGCCTCAGGAGAACATCCAGGCTCCTCGAATCTTGGCAAGAATTCTTTCTGGCCTCAGGAGGAGGGGGTGTAAAGAGGGGGCTACTGTCACACCAGCCCCCAAGCCCCGGCATACTTACCTGTCCACGGCGTCCCGGCGCACTACCGGAGCTGGTGTGCGTCTCCCGGCATCCACTCCCCCGGTCTCGCGGCCGGCTCCTGGCTCCCGTCGGGTGCATGTCTCTTGTGCTGGGCTCAGCGTCGCATGCGTACATCACCCTGCCTGACCATGGCCGCTCCATCCCGTCCTATCTATGCCCCAGGAGGACCCTGACCCGGAAGTCCCGCGGTGCGCTCTGCATATCAGGTAGCCTCTTCCTATAAGCTGTGCCTGACTATCATTTGTGCCTCACTTTTTTCATTCATGGCCCCACGCTTCCCTGCAGTTCTCTGTGCTCTGGCTACCTGCCCTGTCTTGCACTGTTGCTACCTTTCCCTCCAGCCACTAACCATCTTTAATGCTCCTACTGAGAGAAAAAGGTTGTTGGCCAAAATCTCGTGATACAAGACCCCATCCATCCTCCCTTCAATACGGTGCAGTCGTCCTGTCCCCTTTGCAGAAAAGCACCACCAAAGTATGATGTGTCACCCACAATGCTTCATGGTTGGGATGGTGTTCTTGGTGTTGTACTCATCCTTCTTCTTCCTTCAAATATGGCGTGTCGAGTTGATACCAAAATGTTCTATTTTGGTCTCATCTAACCACATGACTTTCTCTCATAGCTACTCTGGATCATCCAGATAGTCATGGGCGAACTTGAAATGGGCCTGGACATGTGCTGGCGTGAGCAGGGGGACATTGCATGCCCTGCAGTATTTTAATCCATGAGAGCATAGTATGTTACTAGTGGTAATGTTTGAGACTGTGGTTCTAGCTCTTTTCAGGTCATTGATCAGGTCTTCCCCTTTAGTTCTGGGTAATTCCTGACCTTTCTAAGCATCATCTTTATCCCACGAGGTGAGGTCTTGCATGGAGCCCAAGACAGAGGAAGATTGATAGTCATCTTGAATTTCTTCCATTTTCTATTCAAATTGTCTCTTCAGAGAGGAAGAGGACAATAACTGTAGTGCCACCTATTCGAAGTACCAATCCTAAAAGTCAATGCCAACCCTTTATCGAGTCTTGCTACATGACTTAAAATAAAAGTCAAACCATAATCTCAATTTGCAGACATTGTTTCAGGGTACAGCCCCTTGTAAGTGACTGCAACACAGTGTCTTTATGCAGGTAACAAGTTCATACAGGTGCAATTAATACACGTAAAAGATTACAGAGTAGGAGGGCTTCTTAAAGAAAAACTAACAGGTCTGTGAGAGCCAGAATTCTTGCTGCTTGGTAGGTGATCAAATACTTATGTCATGCAATAAAATGCAATTTAATTATATAAAAATTATACAATGTGATTTTATGTTTTTTTTTATTTTTAGATTCTGTCTCTCACAGTTGAAGTGTACCTGCGATAAAAATTACAGACCTCTCCATTCTTTGTAGGTGGGAAAACTTGCAAAATCGGCAGTGTATCAAATACTTACAGTAGTTTCCTGATTGTAATAGGCAACAGAAAGAAATTAACAATCCACAGCTTGTTGTAATTGAGAGCTTGTAACTTTTTTATCCGTCTTTTCTCAAACTTCTCTGTACTAATTTGTGACAACAGACCAGAATCGAAGGTTAGCAGAATTTTGATGTGGTCATAAATCAGCTGACAAAAGTTCAGAAAAAGGCAGCCAAAAGAGTTGCAAATTCTCCATCAAAGCAAGCTCACTGAGAATTTTCAGTTAATGAGGACCTGTCACCAGGTCAAACGTAACCACCTGCTTTTTATTCCCACTGCTCACCTGAGTATTCCTTTTTTTATTTTTGTTTTAGTATTAATTTTTATGGTGTTTAGCAAGGGAATATTACTCATAGGATTCTATTGGGGGGGAGGGGAGATTGTCTTTTGGCTTACCATATTGGCACCACCCCCTTGGAAACACCATAAAATTAGCAGAAAATAAAAAGGACCAATCCTTGGAACTGTATGTTAGATTGAAAAAAAATTCAATACTCATGGAAGCAGCAGGAATAAAATACTATCAAAGGCAGGCCACTTTTGACCCAGTGATGGATTCTCTTTAAACTATTCAGCAGTCAGCCTCAGCAATATGCAGGAAAATATTTCTTGTCTGAACTAAGATTAGCACCTTAATTAGCGCCTGTGCTGCATTTCATGAAGGGGTGTATAATCTCCTGGCTCCCCCTGTATCCCCCCCAAAAAAACCTTTTGAAATTCTCCTGTGCTCTATGTAAATCCTGCTGAGGCGTCTGTCCTTCTTCCCGGCTTTTGAATGCTATCCTCCTGCTCCGATTCAGTGGATGACGCCTCCTACATCATCTGCATAACCGGGCGATATCTCGCGTCTGTGCAGAGACATCGACGGTTTGCACCTGTGCACTTTGCTCTGGCCTACTGCAGGCCTGAAAATATAAGGGCGCATGCTGATACTAGCACCTGCTACTCTCATCTTGTTCACTACCGCAGTAATTCAAAATATTGTTGTCTGGAGTATTTGTCTAGTGTTTTATGGTATCTTCTACTTGTCTCTATTGCTGCGCTGTAGATTCTAACAAACTCATTATCCTAAAATCAGCTGCATTGACGAACGCTGTGCACACTGCATGCTAGCTACATACTGGTGACAGTACCATTCAGCAGTGCACCTGTAGTAGAATACTGCACCTTTGTGAATGAAATGTACGTTGTATTTTTCAGCTGGTCCCTCTTTTTGTCAGCAATACGTAAAAGTTCCACGCCATGCACAGTATAATAAAAGCACAGTGCCACAATGCCTGAGCGTCAGGATGTGTCTTTACAGCCGCGTGTCACAGCTTCTGCTGCACGCTCTGGTGTCTGTCTTCTACATTCCTATCACACTTCTGAATGCTATTATCTTCCAGCTATAATTAGAAGTCCACATCTGAACATTATACTCCCTGTGCTGTCAAGAACAAGTTCTTCTTTCGTTGGCTGTGACCCCATGGCACTTGTTTCTTAGTACCAATTGAAATTACATTCTTCCCTTCACTCTGTACATCAGCATGGAGGCTTATTATACATTCCAGCCTGCTTTTACTGAAATAACTCAGGGTCAGAAAGTTTAGATGTGTTTGTAGCATATTAACCTGTTTTTATTGTTAGATGTGTTCAAGATCTAGAAAATGCACATGCCCAGGGCGAACTTGCTCATTCTGATTGTACATTTGCAGTTCTACTTGTTTTAACCTTTTGTGACGAGTCTGACCACCACTGCACAGTTGGGAATGTCTATTTTTCAAACTTAAACTCTACACACATTGCAATAGTTAATCCGTCATCCATGAATTTTGTCTAGTACAGTATGCATCAAACTTGCTTTCCTCGTGAAAAAAAAATTCTGGAGCTCCTTTTCTTAGGACTCCATGTTTTGTTATTCCACTTTATTTCCTTTTGATAATATATAAATAAATTAACATTTGGGTTTCACTTTCACTTTCTCCTTTTCAACAAAGCATGTTCTTGGCAGTGGAAGATGGAATTCCTAAGGAAATATACGACACACAATTCTGCAAAATTATATTTCTGAGTATTTACACTAAAACAGAAATATTGGGAGTGGTAATAGTTAATTTTTACCGACTGTGCTGAGGCCAAAAAAGGGTTCTTTAGTGGCACATGGCTGTGTAAGATGTGACATTTTAAGACCCTGTTCACATAAAGGTCTATTTTTGATATATGGCAATAAAAGCCACCAACATATACCTTTGATGGATACAATGCATTGATTTCTTCCGCCAATTGTCTCCCATGTTTAAAAAGTAAATAAGGAGTTATACTTTTTTCCTAGATACCATTGTATGTGGTAGTGTAGTCTGCTATGCCATACTTTTTCATTGTACTGGCTAGAAAGCACATTATTTCGGCCTCCATGGAGCTAATGTAACCTTATGGAGATGTTTAGTGTTTATGTTTGGTGTTTTCCATCTCAGAGGTACAATAGTTGTGAATATAAACTAGAGATGAGGGAATCTTGGAAATTCAAATGTTTAACTTTGCTGAATTTTTCCCAAAAGTTCGATTCACCACAAATCAATTCACTAAGAATTAAAAGTACTGCAAAACCTGGAATTGCCCTGACAGAGATTTATGCAATTCATAGATCTCCTAGGACTGTGTCCACCCATTTCAAGCTATTTAACGCAAACACAACCTTAGGCTGGGGTCAGTCAAATATGTGAAAACTCATCCGAGTTTCATGCAGAAAACTCACATGACTATCATCCATATTCTCATCCATGTTCCATCTATGCATACTGCATTTTTTTTTGTAAAAGGAAATTTGGTCCAAAAAACTGTCATATGAGCAGCCCTATTGCATTAGATTGGTCAGTGTGCAGTTCAATCCTGACTCAAACGGACCACGCTTGTTTATTATGCTTGCCTGAAAGACCCTTAAGGGGGCCTGCACTGCTCTCTTCTGAGTATCAGATTAGACCAAACCGGGCAAGGGATACCAAGAATTACCTCTGCTGCACAGACTGAGTTCCTCGGATTTTCCAACCTCAGAAAATGCAAATTAAAACAATCTGCGTCGCGACACTGTTGTTGATTGATTCCAAATTCATGAGACACTTATCCTGCATGACTACCACAGCATTCTGCAATAACATGCAAGCCACCTGGTTTTCACTCAGTGAGACCATCATTTGTGTTGCAACAGGACAGTGATCCAAAAAGGAGGTGTCATCGCACTTAGAGATTGCAAATCACAAATTAAAGCACATAGTATGAATCAAAACTATTAGTCTCACGTAATATGTCACTGACTGCTCATATGAAGTTGAGCATAAATATGGTCTTGATGAATGGTTGTAAAGTCTGCAGGTTGTAATAAAAGAGGATGCAAAGCCAAAATCCAGCCCACAATTCTGAAGTATCCTCAAATGACTTCTGTGCAGCAGTTTCGTGTGCACATGGAGGTTACTTCCAGGGCGCTCTGGTGGGTACTGTGCCTGGTAACCAGGTGTGCAAGTTTCTGGGGATGGTGTGTGATGTCACTTGATGAATACGATGGTTTTAGAGAGTCAAAAACTGAAAACGCATCTCAAAGAACCCTTTTCTTCTTGATCAAAGTATGACTCATGGTGATAAGTGAGTATACTCGTTGCTTGGGTTTTCCTGAGCATGCTCGGGTATCCTCCGAGTATTTTGGCGTGCTCGGAGATTTAGTTTTTGTCGATGCAGCTGCATGATTTGTGGCTGCTAGACAGCCTGAACACGTGGGGGATTCCCTAACCAAATAGGTAACCCCCACATGTATTCAGGCTGTCTAGCAGCCGTAAATCATGCAGCTGCGTCGACAAAAACTAAATTTCCGAGCATGCCAAAATACTCAGAGGACACCCGAGCAACGAGTATACTCGCTCATTACTAATGACTCGCCTTTATTTCAGGTCACCTTGTATAGCACATCCGCCCATAGAAAAAAACTCAGGAATAAATCTAAATGAATTGCTGTTGTATGAATTAATAATGAAGGAAAGGAAGTAGTAAATAAAATAAATTCTGCTTCAGTAAAATTTGGTTAATAAAATGTCTCTGTCATTATTAGTTAGAATTAAAACATAAAAAATATGTATATATAAGTATAGTATAAAAATTATCTACTCCTAAATAATAATAATAAATTGTACAATTCACAATAATGTCTCTGAATGAATCTCTATGAATAACTATAAATAGGTTAAAAAAATACAAAATAATTAAAACCGTACTATATGGCACTGCAGTAAATGTAAAGCATATACAGGTATACATTTAAAAGATTATCCACTTTCTTGACAGTATTAAGAGGTCCACAACCAATGCTGTAAGGGAACTACAGTTTTTGGAATACAATGTATCCCTAAGAGGTGGGGAGAAGAAACTGTTATTTAAGTAAAATTTCAGAGACAGAAAACAAATGGATCGTTCAAATGAGTAGCCTACTGTAGCTTCGAGGGGCTTCAATCAGGAAACCAAATTGTATGCTTTCCAGTAATACTATTCACTACCATTGCTTACACATCAGGTAAAGTTTGAAGATCCTACAGATGCTTCTCACAAAATTAGAATATCATCAAAAAGTCATTTTATTTCAGTTTTTCAATACATAAAGTGAAACTCATATATTATATAGAGTCCTTACAAACAGAGTGATCTTTCACGTGTTTATTTCAGTTAATGTTGATGATTATGGCTTAAAGCCAATGAAAGCCCAAAAGTCATAATCTCAGTAAATTAGAATACTTTATAACACCAGCTTGAAAAATGATTTTAATATCTGAAATGTTGGCCTACTGAAATGTATGTTCAGTAAATGCACTCAATACTTGGTCGGGGCTCCTTTGGCATCAATTACTGCATCAATGCGGCGTGGCATGGAGACGGTCAGCTGTTTCCACAATCAGTGATGGTTTGGGGAGCCATGTCATCTACTGGTGTAGGTCCACTATGTTTTATCAAGACCAAAGTCAGCGCGGCCATCTACAAGGAAATTTTAGAGCACTTCATGCTTCCCTCTGCCGACAAGCTATTTGGAGATGGAAATTTCATTCTCCAGCAGGACTTGGCACCTGTCCACACTGCCAAACGTACCAATACCTGGTTTACAAACAACAGTATCACTGTGCTTGATTGGCCAGCAAACCATGACCTTAACCCCATAGAGAATCTATGGGCTATTGTCAAGAGGAAGATGAGAGACACCAGACCCAACAATGTAGACGAGCTGAAGGCTGCTATCAAAGCAACATGGGCTTCCATAACACCTCAGCAGTGCCACAGGCTGATCGCCTCCATGCTACGCCGCATTGATGCAGTAATTGATGCCAAAGGAGCCCCGACCAAGTAATGAGTGCATTTACCGAACATACATTTCAGTAGGCCAACATTTCGGATTTTAAAATCATTTTTCAAGCTGGTGTTATAAAGTATTCTAATTTACTGAGATAATGAGTTTTGGGTTTTCATTGGCTGTAAGCCATAATCATCAACATTAACAGAAATAAACACGTGAAATAGATCACTCTGTTTGTAAGGACTCTATATAATATATAAGTTTCACTTTTTGTAATGAAGAACTGAAATAAAATAACTTATTGATGATATTCTAATTTTGAAGGATGCATCTGTAGGATCTTCAAACTTTACCTGATGTGTAAGCAATGGTAGTGAATAGTATTACCGGAAAGCATACAATTTGGTTTCCTGATTGAAGCCCGTCGAGGCTACAGTAGGCTACTCATTTGAACGATCAATTTGTTTTCTGTCTCTGAAATTTTACTTAAATAACAGTTTCTTCTCCCCACCTCTTAGGGATACATTGCATTCCAAAAACTGTAGTTCCCTTACAGCATTAGTTGCGGACCTCTTAATACTGTCAAGAAAGTGGATAATCTTCGTAAACTATAATGATGTTATTATAACGTGCTTTGATTTCTTCTTTTAGCTTGTTCTTTTGGTTCATCCAACGTATAGTTCCTTTACATGGTCATTGAATAATATATAATCCCTTTTCTATTACAGCATATATTGTCCCTAATTTAGAAACAATCAGATCCGAGTTTGAAAATTCTTTCCGATATATTCATTGCAGTTTGTTTACAACACGAACACTTTGTGCAATAATAAAACCCTTCTATTTTAGATAAAAAAATAGAATTGATGGATTTCTTTTAGGGTTTCTTTTTTTTCTATAGTTGGTGCCATTAAAATTACCTAGTGCTTTGGCTCTTCTGAGTGTAAAATTTGGATGGGCGGAAAGATGGTTGCCTATTTGTTTTATCCTGTAGAAATATTGACCAATATTTTTGAATTATTCTTTGAAAAGCTCCCCAGTTATTGAGTTATTGTAGTCCCAGGTGACAATTGGAATTTGATTTATGTGATCCTGGATGATAGGGGGTATCGGAAGCACCTTAGTTTTATGAATGAGATCTCCTCTCACAAGAGTTTTTAATTACTCTAGTATCACTTTCTAGACTATTTGGGTCATAGTCTTTATTCATTAATTGCTCTTTCAAAAAATCTGCCTCCGAAAGATAATGTGGCTCCTAAATTTTTATTGCCTGATGCCATTCTATGGATTTTTATCTTTTACATTACCCCCTCCATTGCCGTTGTCATTTTTTCTTTTACCGTACATTTTTAAATACACTAGAATTAACTTTTATGTTATGTTCCACAATTTCCCATTTCCAGAAAATAACATAGAAATGCTAAGAACACATCCAAAAAACAATAGCAGCAAGAGGCTACAGTATTGGGGTGGCAAGTTGGTGCATCAAATTTGACTAAGAAAGTTGGTGTGTAAAAAAAACAGTAGTTTGTGACACACTCACATTGTGAGGCAGACAATCACAATTAAATGTTTGCATATTTTTAGTTCTCCTTAGATTTAAATTTTTACACAATTGTTCCTTCCCACAATAGATTGACCAAAATATACTATGTACACACCCAAAAGACAACAGCAACAATAGGCCATAACATTGGATAGCATGTATATACATCAAATTTGACTAATAAATTAGGTGTGGAAAAAAGAATAGTTTGTGCCATGCACACTTTGTAAGGTAGATAATCAGAGATTGCTTTTTTAACTTCTGTTTTGAAAAATAACAGTCAACAAGCTGTCGTATTGCAGTATTGGAGTTGTGTGATGTGTGCATGTACAACAGATTAGACTAATATAATAGGAATGCCAAAAATCAGTACAGGTGGTCACAGACATAAGGTTTTTTTTCTTTCAGGAATATTGGTGGCCTGCTTTTGCATGAATGCTACAAATGTGTAACTGAAATGCCGCAGGCCAGCAGCGCTATAACCACACTGATCAAGAAAGCAACAGCCACTGCCAATTCTCCTATCTCACTGACTATCAATTCAATATCTGTATTATCCTCTTTTCTTTACATAACAATTTTTTTCATTGCTGTGCTGTCGCACACAATTTAAGTACAATTTGTTTAGTGCTTTGTGACTGTCTCTATATCTCTATGACTAAGCTGTGGGCTCTGATATCCTCTCACTATCAAGAATCACCACAAAATGGCTGCTTCTGCTTTAATGCAGACTAGGTCCCTTCTAATTCACATGTGATGTGATAGCTGTAAGGCTTTACGAGGAAACCTGTATGAGTTCATGTGATCATTCTCTGGCTCATGCAATCAGTGAAATGGTGTTAGACATTTTAGGCTCAATTTCTGGAATATTTAGAATGTATTTATTGTTACAGTAATCACTTTACTTCATTGACTTATCGTAGAATCCCCAATTCAGAAAACTTGGGACACTGGGTAAAATGTGAAAAAAAAACAATAATGCAATTTTCTTATAGTCATATTTTATTCACTGCAGAACATAAGAACATATTACAAGTTGAAAGTTAGATATTTTTCCATTTCATTTGAAACAAAAATAGCTAATTTAGAAATTACTGATAGCAAAACATCTCAAATAAAAAGTTGGGATAGGGCTATGTCTACCATTGTGTAGCATCCCCTGAAGGCATGATTGTTTTCAATGTGATTTGGGCCCTGGTTCAAGTTTGGATACAGTTCTGGTACCCGAACTGAACTATGGTGTAAAATTCAGATCAGATACAAGAACCGAACTTCCTTGGGTCCCGTCATCATTAACCCCCTCTTCTTTTTACAACAGTCTGTAAACATTTGGGAAGTGAGGATAACAATTGCTGGAGATTTGGAAAAAGAATGTTGCAGGATTCTAGCTGCTCAACAGTCCTCGGTCTGCTTTGTTGGGTTTTCCATTTCATAATGCACCAAATGTTTTCTATTGGTGGAAGGTCAGGACTGCAGGCAGTCAATTTATCACCCAAACTCTTCAGCGAATCCAAACAGTTGTGATGGATGCATTATGTAGTTTACCATTGTCTACAGAGGTGTATCTAGATTTTCTAGCACCCGGAGCAAGAATTCAGTTTTGTGCCTCCACCACTCCAAGCACATATGCGATTTGTACACTTAGTCACGTGCTGATGAGCTGCTCGCCTTAATTCTATGTTCTGTGAAAAACTGAGAGAAGCAGGAAGAGACCCTCGTTGTCACGTAACAGCATAAGTATGAAAATCGCAAGAGCGAAGCGGCCATGTGATGACTGCTGGAACCAGCAAGCAGAGCTGAATCCCGATAGTGAGGATATTACACGCTGTTAGGATTGGCTGCGGGGCTTCATTTTATAATTAAATGGTGCTTCCAGGTATGAGATGAAAATCTGCAGTCACTATAGGTGGCTTCAGGCTTCTGAATTCTCACAGTTTATGCACTGCACACTTTCAGGTTTCTCCCTTCCGCAAGTATGTGATTTGGATACTTATAGCCACATTCCGACTAGACGTGCCCGGCCTCACTCTATTCATGAGTGAGGCCATGCATGTCTAGTCAGCACCTGACCACATCTATGCAAATCACCGGCACCAGAGAATCCTGACAGCGTGCAGTGTGCACTGTGAGAATTCAGATGTCTACAGTCACATAGAATGAACTTGGACAACCCCTTTAATGCTCCTAACATAAATAAAAATATGAGAATTAGTATCTCAAAAAAAAATTACAACCATGTACCTTATAGATGATGTTGTCTCTGGAGTTATTCTCTTTCTTTTCTTCATCATCTTGTCTAGACTCCATGATTTTTCTCATCCACAGCCATCTCTGCAGACTTCCGCCTTCTCTGGTCTTGTTCTACACATCCCCACACGATGACCTTGTCGGGATCCCTCAGATATCTCTTTCATCTGAAGGACCGATGTTCTTGGGTGTAAGGCACCATATGTCTCTAATTGATTGCTCCGTCGAGAAGAATAACACAGACATAAGCTGTATAATACAACTCGGGATGCCTGCCAAGACGCCTCTGGCTTATCAGTTAGGCTTCCATCTTTTATAGCAAAGAATTTAGACATTTACAGACATGCGCAATAAAGAAAAGAAAAATAGTTACTTCTACAACAGCTTTGCCATGTAAAAACAGAAAGCAAAAAACACAAATATCCTGAACTAAAAGTAAAAAATATACTGCAAATAATGCATAAAGGGCGGGATGGCTTGTACATTATTTTGATCAAAATTATGTTTACTAAATACCCTTATTATTATTATTACCTTTATGCATTATTTGCAGTATATTTTTTACTTTTAGTTCAGGATATTTGTGTTTTTTGCTTTCTGTTTTCTCTGGTTAATGGTCATGTGTTAAAATGCACTTACATTGTGCATACACATTAACTTACTTTTCTCAGTTCAGATTTGTTTTTTATAGCTTTGCCATGTAAGCAGGAAATATTTGACTTTGGTTCACAAGGGAGATGTCTGAGACATCTCCGAAGAAAAGATAAAGTTCAGCAGAATTCATTTAACTCATTCAGATCTTATCATTCCCCCCTTTGACATCTTCATTTTCCACAATCTGGAACACTGGATCCTGCAACAACAGCGGATAGTGGCTCGTTCACCAGGTACTATCCCAGGCCGACGGGTTGCCCGAGGGAGACAGGTCTTCTACCTTCTCCATCCCCCAGATACTGAAGCCACGTCCATCATTGCAAGAGTACGCTCCTTCATGCCAGAAATGAGATGTCAACCTAGGATTTAAAGGAATAATAGTTAAATTCTTGTTGTTTACAGTCAAACTTCCTTATCTATTTCTACATCTTTTCTTGCATACAGAGATACACCAAAAAACAAGTTTCAGTAACACATATATTATAAGGAGACAAACGGCAATACGTAATAAACTTAGTATAATCCCAGCTATCCAGCCTCCAATACCCTTAAACCAATTAGCTGGATTAAGAAAGGAGAAAGTGTCTGACCACCAACTATCTTTAGTACGATCATTGTCTTTATCATACTGATCTCTAAGTCTCAGGACTTCAGAAGGAGACAAGCCTGTGTTTCTGTTTGGAGTGTGTCTGACTGAAAAGAGTGCAAGAGGCAAGCACTCCACCCAGCTCTTTCCTGTGTCTGCCATGGCCTTTTGAATTTTCAGTTTGTGTCCCATTTAGTCTTTCCACTTTCCCTCTACCTTGTGGCCTATATGGTGAATATGGTGTATGAAATGTTTGCTGTACACCCGGGGCCTGCATGACTTCCCTCTTTATTTCTCCTGTGAAGTGTGCACCCCTATCTGTTTCTGTGGTTTCTGGGACACCATACCTGCAGATCAGTTCTTTCATCAGTTTGTCTGTAGTCATTTTAGCATTTGCACGTTTTACCGGATAGGCTTCCGGCCAACCAGAGAAGAGATCTACACATACTAGGATATTTGCATACACTCCTACCTTGGTAGCTGTATGTCGTCAATCTGCCGTCTCTGAAACGGGTAGAGAGGCTTAGGTGTCGCTTTCTTAGGGACTTTTACTGTTTTACCTGGGTTGTGCTGTGCACAGATGAGGCATGATTGTACAAGTTTCGCGGCTGCGTAACTGAAACCAGGAGCGATCCAGAAGGCATCTACCATGGCACACATGTGACTTTTTGAGGTGTGATTGGGGCCATGTGCTGCTTGCGCCATGATTGGGAACAGGGACTTTGGTGGGCACATTTTATCCTTATTCTCCCATACTTCATTTGAGTTCAGCTCAGCTCCCAGTCTCCCCCGGTGTACCTTCTCTGTTTGGGCAGCTTTATGCTGGAGGGATTTCAGGACATCTAGACCCAATGTGGCTGGAATACGCTGACTCCCCGCCACCGTCCACTGCTCTCTCTAGGCCGCCTTGTGCTATTTTAGCAGCCTCGTTCGCCCTTCTATTGCCCTCTACCTCCACGGAGTCACCTTTGTGTGTGCTTTTACCTTGACAATGCCAACCTGGACTGGTAACATCAATGCCTCCATCAATTGTTTCACCAGCTCTGCATTTTTAATGGGCTTCGAATCTGTGAAAATATTAGCGACTTTACCTGCAGCGGCTCTACACGCCTCAGTGAGTGCCTTCAACTCTGCCTCCTGCGCCGACATGTGAGGAGAGAGTGGTTCCGCTCGGATTACCTCATGTGAGGATACTACTGCATATCCAGTGTAGAATCGTCATCCTGGTGGTATCTGGGGCCATCTACAAAAAAGAAACTCAAAGTCTGCATTAGGAACAGGTTTTTCATGAATGTGTGCAAACCCAACTGTCTCCTGACTCATCAGTTCTATGCAGACATGTTCATGCGTCATGTCAAAGTATCCTTCCTCACTCGCTAATACGGTCACCAATTCCCCCTTTTCTGAATCCACAGGCAGGAGGGTGGCTGGATTCAGAACGTTACATCTTTTGAGGAGTGACATACTCAGGAATTAGTAGAGCACACTCTAGTCGGAGCTGTCTGGCCATAGACAGATGTTTTGGTTGAACTTGTAGGAGTATGGCATGGATGTCATGTGGGGAATAGATTGTCAAAAGAAACGTCAGTGTGATCTCACATGCCTTCACTATTACGTCTCCACTTTTTTCCTTGTGCTCCAGCATACATGACAGGTTGTCTTATTGTCCTTGTTTGCTCAATTTCTTTAGCTACCTTAAGGAGGTCTTTCGGATCTACATGTCTCCATTCAGGTCTGGCTGTCTGTACTGCGTCTCGTAAGTCTTTGTTCATACTGTCAATGAATGCATTCACCAGTATTCTAACATCAAGTGGGTTTATGCAAATGTACCCCATGTCTGCCCATTTCAGCTGTAACCGTCCAAAGTACATCTCTACTCTCTTTCCTCTTTGCTGTATCACATTAGTCAGGAGTACAGACTGCTCTGATTGTTCCACTGCAGCCCATTGTCTTAGTGACTCACATTACGTCTCCCCAGATCGTGCAGATTTATCATCCATGCCCCAAGCCTGATCCTTTGTCACATCTGTGTGTCTTAATTATATGTCCTAGTGCGTCACCTGCCTTTAAACTCACCAACCTCTCTAGGTCTGCCCAGGTACACTTATATGTCTCCTGTACTTCCTTTATGTGTCTGTAAAACGGGAATGGTTGGTCTTCAGGGTCAGGCAGCTGCTTCAGCAAAGCTAGCTGGTCAGAGGGGCTCCAGGGATAATACACCTATATCTTTCTTATTCTAGTCACACTTCTAGGTCCTGATGGGGTTGGTCGTCTGATGTCTACTGTCAGCTTACTCCCCAAGGGCCAATGTCCCCACTATCCACACTATTATGTCAGCTTCTTATGATCTTGTCTGGATAGGATTTAGTGCAATTCGCTTAGGTCAGTAGCACAGGTCACACAAGTAGCTATTCAGTCTGGGTTTGTCTGAGTCTGACCACAGTGTTTACAAGTCCATCTGTTTTGTCTGGGTCTCTGGTTACACTTTGTCAATCAAACATTCATAATACACCTTCCACACTGCTGCACATTCTCAAGCATCATTTATTCACTTGCTATTTTCTTCCCTTGTCTGTGCCTTTTTGTACATCCAAACATTCACACTCTGGTATTTTTGCCTTTTTCAATATTTGTCCCACTTGTTTTACTGCTTCCTTCCTTCTCTGTCTTTTGTAATTTGACACAATTTGCTATACAAATCAATCACACAACTAGAAGCAGGTTCAAACACATTAATGACCAAGCAATCACTTACAATGACCAAACAATCACTTACAATTCCCTTCTAAATTAGGCACCATATCTTACTTTTAACTTCCAATCTTCAATTAAGTACTGTTGCTTTAAAATGCACAAATCTTTCAGCGCATACCTTACGGATAGAATTACAGAGAATTTTGAGCACAGCTCACACTCAGCAGAGATAAGAGCGAAGGGAGAAGAAAAACTGCGCAGCGCCATCCTTCCCCCCTCCCATCAGAATGCAGCGTCGTCCTTCACAGAATTCTGTAGTTCTTTAGACTTATCAAAATCAATTTCTACAAAGAAACTAAAAATCACGGGATTTCACTGTAAGGGCAGATAACTGTATAATGAGATTAACCATGCCTTGCCCTTTTTCTGGCCAAATGCATTCAGGAAACTTTACAATGTAATGCCACATATAACACGAACTATATCATTACTCAATTCATTCAGTCTCAGATGTAGATTTGAAATATCTATAACGCATCTGTCCGGGATTCCACCACAACTAGAAAGGTCACAAATCTCTTGACACAAAAATGATGTGTGATGATTCATTCATACGTGCTCATTCACTGATTTTTTTTTTTTTTATACTCAATTACTCATCTCTCATCTTATTCAGAGGTTCTCATAGACATATATACAAGGATTCACACGGCCTGACTATCTTGCACTTTGGATTTGATTAATACTTTTTCCAGGTTCTTTGCTGCACTACTTCCATATCTATCCTCAATTATATCACATAACCGGTCTCCTTCTTCGGGTGTCTTTCCCTGATTGTTCCCCATTTTATCTTTTATTCTTATCCTGTTTTTCTTGTTTCTTTCCTGTTAATCCTCTCTTCCTTAGGTGGTGTATTGGGTAAGCTCAAGACTAGGCTCTACTATACCTCGTTACCTTCTTCCTAAGGTGCCAACAGGTTAAACGGGGTGTCTGTTCCTCCTTGTACTACGTGTCTCGTGTACTTATATGCTAGGTAGCATCCGAACAGTAACACTCCCACAACACACAGGATTGTAAACAAAGTATCCATTTATCGGGGTTCTTCAGTCATATCCTGTCACAGGCTCATTTCGTGGTCCTGTGCTCATTCGGTCACACTCTTATCTGTCACAAGGTTTATTCATAAAGTGTTGATTTAAGCTTAGGCGGTGACCTCCCCGAAAGGACGCTGTCACATAACCCAGTTAGGCAATATCACCACTCTTTGAACGAATACCTACTGTGCAGCTTATTTTTCTACTTTCCACAACCTTTCAAATCAAAGTAGCCATTCAACAACCTCCCTGATTCCTAACACGGAATCTTCTATTGTGGAGAACTTGTCCGTCGGGGCTTTGCAGCATGAACTGTTCACCCAGCCTTATATTCCGTAATGTCAGACCTCTCCCATTTCGATTTGCATCAGCTCTTTTTCTAAAAATAGCTGTGCACAGACAGAACCTACAGTAACCTCTCATTCGAGCAGAAATTACATATGCGTGTCACACCCGATTTCCTCAGAGTTCTTATATGGACCTGATCTTACGGCCCCCTCCTCTACTAGATTCCCTTTTATACGGACCTTAGTTATAATGATACATTATGAAGAGCAGAGAAGAGAAAAATTGATCTCTTACCTGGCCAGGTGTTTAGGTCTGCTGTTCACAATTTCATCAGTAACTGAAGTGGTCTGTAGATCGGGTAGTCTTGGAGAGGTGCCTATATCAGGTCCCTGTTTCGGGCGCCAGGAAACTGTCGGGATCCCTCAGATATCTCTTTCATCTGAAGGACCGATGTTCTTGGGTGTAAGGCACCATATGTCTCTAATTGATTGCTCCGTCGAGAAGAATAACACAGACATAAGCTGTATAATACAACTCGGGATGCCTGCCAAGACGCCTCTGGCTTATCAGTTAGGCTTCCATCTTTTATAGCAAAGAATTTAGACATTTACAGACATGCGCAATAAAGAAAAGAAAAATAGTTACTTCTACAACAGCTTTGCCATGTAAGCAGGAAATATTTGACCTTGGTTCACAAGGGAGATGTCTGAGATAGCTCCGAAGAAAAGATAAAGTTCAGCAGAATTCATTTAACTCATTCAGTTCTTATCAACCTTAAAGATAGCAGTGTCATTATAATGTTCCAAAATAAAAAATATTTTCCCCTCGCTGAGCCCCTGAATAAATAATTGCCCCTCACTATATTCCTTGCACAAAATATGACCCCACACTGTTCCTCTATGGTACATGGTCTCCACACAGGTCCTTCCTTTCCATACTGGGCTCCCTCTTCACATTGTTCTCTCACACTGAGTCTCCCCTATAGGGCCCAGTCTCAAAAATGTGCCCCATCATCACAACCTCCCTCGGTATACTGTCCCCTCCTACCTGTGCCCTTACACTGATCCCCATGCTAAACCCCCCACACTACTCAGTCTCTATTCTGTGCCCACTCACACTTTTTTCCTCATACTATCTCCTCACATGTTTCTCCCTCCTCATACATTTACCCTCTCACTTTCCATACTGCCGCCTCACACATTCCTCCGACTCCCCATATCGTGTCTGCATCCATCCCATCACCCCCATACTGTTTCGTCATACATTTTCCCCTCTCTCCTCATACTGTGTCTGCACCCATGCAATCACTCACCATACTGTGTATGCACCCTTCCTCCATACATGCCCCCATCTCATACCTTCCTCCTCATATTGTGTCTTCAAATTTCTCCTTCTCCCCATATTGTGTCTGTATCTGTCACTTCCTTTCTCCCCAAATTTGTGTCTTCAATTTATACCCCGTTATACGAAATCTCACCCAGCCCCGTTACACTAAAAACCCTCATCACAGTAAATCTCCCCACTCTGTAAATACCCCACACACAGTAAATACCCCACGCACACAGTAAATACCCCACACACACAGTAAATACCCCTCCACACACACAGTAATTACTTCCCTTCACATACACATAGTAATTACCCCACACACACAATACACCCCCAAGTAAATAATAATTTTATTTCTATAGTGTCAACATATTCCACAGCATTTTACATTTTAGAGGGGAATTGTACAGACAATAGACATTACAGCATAACAATAAAGACATAGAACAACAGATACCAAGAGGAGTGAGGGCCCTGCTCGCAAGCTCACAATCTATGAGGAAATAGGGGAGACATGAAAGGTGGATGGTAACAATTGCTTTTATTGTTCGGACCAGCCATAATGTAAGAGATGGAGTGTCATTGGTATCTTCAGCTCCACTAACGTGGAGCACTTACCACCAATCTGCACCTCTGCAGCGCCGGTGAGTGACAGCAGCATGATCACATGACATGATCAAACTGCTGGCGTCAATCTGAACAGGCGGTCAGAGCTTCAATTGTTAGACGTGAGTACTATTGAACACTGGGAGCCGGCGCACTGCCGTTTTTCTGTGCCGGCTGTCAGCTTAACAGTCCGCTCAGAGGACTGCCGACTCCCAATCCAGGGGGTGGCAGAATGCAGCCACCGGGGAGACACTTCGGACCGCTGCATTAGGTGGCTTTGCACCCCCTTGCCGGGTGCGCCCGGGGCACATACCCCACCTGTCTCCCCCCAGATATGCCTCTGATTGTCTAGTTGAAACATATAATGCCTTCCTTGAAATAGAAGTTGTCTGGATAAGAGTATCTATTGTTCTAAAACCTATATATAATGCTCAACATTGATAGGGCCTTTCAATATGTGCCCATGCCATGAGCACCAATGCAGTCCCATACCATTAGGGATGCAGGCCTTTGAACGGTGAGCTGATAGCAAGCTGAATGGTCCCCCTCCTCTTGGGTCCACAAAATGTGGCATCTTTAGTTTCTATAAAGAATTTCAGATTTTTAGTGTTCTGACCACAGAATAGTTTTCTATTTCGCCTCAGTCCGTTTTAAAAAAGTTTTTCCCAGAGAAGATAGTAGCATTGCATTTGTGGATTGTACTGTAAACTATGTTCACAGACAATATCATCTAAAAGTATTCCTGAGCCTATCCAGTGATTCGCAAATGAATCAGAAATGTTTTTATTGCAGTGCCACCTGAGAGCCCATAGATCACAAGCATCCAATATTGACCATCAGCCTTGTCCCTTGTGTACATGGATTTCTCAAGAATCTTTTACCGAATTCATGTACTGCAGATGGTGTGATACTCAAAGTCTTTGCAATTTAACATTAATATTTTTTCTAAAATTGTTCTACAATATGTAGATACGGTTCTAGGCAGATAGTTTAACGTCTGACCATGTTAACTTCTGAGAGACTCTGTCTCTTTAACATACTTATTTTATAAACTTAAGGTGTAATTCAGCTGTATTAGTGCAACTTACTTTTCTAGCATTTTCTTAATTCTTTCATTAATTTGAGGTGTGTTGTTACCATCAATTTCTAAAAGAGTGCATTTTTTCAAACAAATTGGAAAATCATCTAATTTTCAACTTCTGAGTAGTGATGAGCAGGGGTTGCTCAGCGGGAGCTCGGGTCCCTTCCCTGCGTGTTTGGTGCACTTTAGAAAGCCAGTGAACATGCAGGAATTGTCTGCCACACTGTAATGCCGCAGCCATGTTGGTTGTGGCATTACAGTGATTGGCTGGCCGAACAGCGTCATCAGGTCTATATCAGACCTGGCGCCGCCATACTCATCACAGTCTACTCTGGAATCAGGCTGTGTAGGGAGAGGTGATGCTGAGCTAGGGAGAGATTTGCTTGGTTCTTACTTAGTGTGGGCATACCATATACTATACACATGAGCATCTCAACTAATAGTCCTTCTGAGGACTAATAAAGCTGCATAGATATCAGTGCTAGGCAGGCAGGCAGTGTATGTGGCAGACTGCAGTGCATATAGCAAGAGGGTCCATTCCAATTCTGTCTGCTGCTGCTATTAAAGATATTTCTAGACATAGCCCCAGGTATCAGGGGCCAGGAATATTTTTTTTTACAGGCCAACTATTTAAAACTGTGGTTTGTCGGTCACATGGATCAGAGATGAAAAGTGCGCTCAAGATTCTGCCATTTCTGGCCTCCCTTTAAATTTTGTTGAAGTGTGTTTGCAAAGTTATTGACAATTGGTAAATATCGGGTGCACCACTATGTCGTGACATAAATCAGGGTGCTACAGGATGCATGGAAAAAATTGCGCAACCAAGAAAGAAAAAAGACCAATGCATAGAGACCTGTGCACATCTATAATATATCAAAACATGTATTTTATTATAGCAAAGACACAAAAAACAGAGGGAGTTAAAAACAGATTAAAACCATGATACTACCACCATTCCCCAAAAGGGGGCAACCAACATGATGGAATTCCCTATACAATTACAGCAAACTCAAAAAGTAGCATAGAGTAAAGGCAATGTAATGCGCAAAGTCAACATATATATATATATATATCTGCAAAATACAGTAGACCCAGGTTACCTTGTGGTTAATCACAAAATATATAAACAATATTGTGGTGGACTAGAACACTACATAGATATATGAACAACCTACAAGCAAACAATCTCATATGGTTTCTGTGTATTGGTCTTTTTTCTTTCTTGGTTGAGCAAAGTTATTGACACCAGTTTGCTGGTAAAAATATTGACCTACAGGCAAGCTATTTATAACTGTGGCTTGTCCGTCACACGGATCAGAGATAAAAAGTGCACTCAAAATTCTGCCATTTCTGCCCTCCATTTAATTTTTGCTGCAGTGTGTTAGTGAAGTTATTGACAACAGTTTTCTGGTAAAAATAGTTACCTACAGGTCAGCTATTTCAAACTGTGGTTTGTCCGTCACATAGATCACATATAAGTTCACTTCAAATTCAGCCATTTGTAGTGAACGTGAAAAATATTGTCTTCCATTGAAAATGGGCAAGGCGCGTGGCAAGGGATGGGGAACTGGACTTGATGGTGATGGTGCATGCAGAGGCCGAGGTTGTGGCTGCGGGCAAGCTGAAATTGTGACACAAAAACACCCACATCTTCTCGCCCGACCTTCCTGTCCCAGTTACTAGGGGACCTCAGTGCACCACTATTGAACCCAGAGCAGTGTCAAAAGTTTGTTGGTTGTATAGCGGATAATGCTTCAAGTCACTTTGCCACCACCACCACCAACCTGTCTTCCACACGGTCAAGTCTCAGTAGCCGTGAGTCTGGACCGCATATTCCTCTCCCTAATCCCTCCCACCTTCCTGAGTGCCCAGAGACAACTGATCCCCTATTTGGACACTCAGAAGAGCTGTTCACTTTTCCATTTATAGATTCGGGCCTCTCGCCCGGTCCACTTGAAGCGGGGCAAGAGGAGATTGCATGTAGTGATGCCCAAATATTTGAGCAGCCACGGTCCCATGAAGGCGATGATGTGAAAGTGTCACAAGAGGTGGACGATGATGAGATACAATTGCCAGAAAGTCAGGAGGAGGACCTGAGTGTGGAAGTGGAAGACAAGGTGGTGGATGATATAGAAACTGACCCAAGCTGGCAGGAGGACATGCAGAGTGAGGACAGCAGCACACGGGGGGAGGTGTAGCACCCCAACAGGCAGGAAGAAGCAGTGTGGTGGCGGTGGCAACCGTTTCCCGTCACACCAACACAACAGAAGTTGCCAGTCCAACTGTTAGGTCTTCCTGAGTATGGTTGTTTTTTAATGACTCTGCCGATAACCCCATGAAGGCCATTTGCACCACCTGCCAGGCCAGCATCAGCTGGGGTAGAAAAAATACCTGCCTGACCACCACCAGCATGATCAGGCACATGGCAGCAAAGCACCTGACTTTGTAGGCCAAACCCCAGGGTCCAGGAACAGTGTCTGCGGGTGACACTACTGCTTCTTCTGCTGTTGTGCGTGCAAGCCAATCCCCTGTCTATGGTGCATGCGAAGATGGCTTCTGCCCTGCTCCTGTCATTGCACACACTCAACTACCACCATCATCAAGCACGTCATGGCGCAATGTTCAGTTGTCCATACCCAAGTCCTTGGAACGCAAGTGCAAATAAGCAGCCAATGCCCCACAGGTCACACTACTAAATTCCCACATTTCGTGACTGCTTACGCTTGAAATGTTGCGCTTAAGGCTTATGGAGATGGAAGCTTTCTGCAACCTGATGGCGGCGACCATCCCTCAGTACTCATTTCCCAGCCACCACTATTTCTACTGGTGTGCCATCCCCACATCACACAAGCACGTGTCCCACAACATTAGCCGTACCCTCAACAATGCAGTTACTGGGAAAGTCCACCTTACCACGGACACGTGGACAAGTGCTTGTGGGCAGGAATGGTACATCTCACTGATGGCACACTGAGTTAACATAGTGGAAGCAGGGACCCAGTCAGACCTTGGGATGGAGCATGTCCTCCTGATGCAGAGGATTGCAGGCCCTAGGTCAATCAGGGTTACCCCCACAGTCTACAGCTCCTGCACCTCATCCTCCTCCTCCCCATCAGCCTCAATCTCCAAAATGACCACATCAATCACAAGCTGGAAGTACTGCAGCACTGCCTCAGCCAAGCAGCAACAGGCTGTGCTGAAACTAATATGCTTAGGTGACAAACCGCACAATGCTAAAGAGTTGTGGACAGCTGTGGAAGAGCATATAGAAGATATATCATGGTACAGCTGTGTTTTGGCTCAAATAGGTTCCCAAACTGGCAAACAATATAAACAAATTTGGCACTCATCTTGTAGACAAAAAAAAAACTTTTTAATTGCAGCCCAAAATCAAGGTAAAAATGTTTCGGCCATAGAGCGACCTTCCTCAGTACACTGCAGTACATAAGTGAATAGAACAAAAATATATACATATAGTCCCGCAGGCCTTGACGGGGTTCTCCCCCTTCGAGCTCCTGTATGGCAGGCGAGTCCGGGGACCCCTTGGGTTGATTAGAGAATCCTGGGAAGATGAGCCAAACCCCAAAGAAGTGTCCATTGTGGATTATGTCATGCGCTTCCGTGACAAGATGCAGACCTTGACGCAGTTGGTGCATGACAATATGACGCAGACTCAGGCTGACCAGAAGCACTGGTACGACCAGAATGCCCGGGAGCGGACCTACCAGGTGGGTCAAAAGGTGTGGGTGCTGATCCCCGTACCAACAGATAAGCTTCAGGCAGCCTGGGAAGGCCCATACGTCATCCACCAACAGCTCAACCCGGTTACCTACGTGGTCACGCTTGACCATGCTCGGGGTAGGCGCAAGGCCTTTCACTTCAACATTCTGAAGGCTCCCCACGAAAGTGAAGCCTGCGTCCTACCGGTCTGCAACCTGCCCGAGGATGGGGAGGAAGATCCCCTCCTGGACATGCTGGCCCAAACCAAGGCCAATGGGTCCATTGAGGACATGGATGTAAGTGCCTCCTTAACCGTACCCCAGTGGTTGCAGTTGTTGGACACCCTGGAACCCTTCCAGGCCATGTTCACCTACCTACCTGGGAGGACGGAGTTAGCGGTTCATGAGGTGGACATCGGGAATCACGCCCCACTATGGCGAACACCTTATCGCATCTCTGAGGAGGTGCAGCAGGTTATGCGCCAAGAGATCGATGAGATGTTAAAGCTGGGGGTGATTAGACGGTCAAAAAGCGGTGAGCCTTGCCTGTAGTTCTCATGCCTAAAAAGGATCGGACAACCCGGTTCTGCGTGGACAACAGGGGGCTCAACGCCATCACAATCTCTGATGCACACCTGATGCCACGCATCGAGGATCTGCTTGAGCGGTTGGCGAAAGCAAAATACATATCCATCATGGATTTGAGTCGGGGATACTAGCAGATTTCCCTGAGCCCTGAGGCGCAGGAGAAATCCGCCTTTATCCCCCCTTTGGACTGTACGAGTCCACAGTCATGCCCTTTAGCATGAAAAATGCCCCTGCCACTTTCCAGCGGATTGTCAACCACCTGCTCCGGGGACTGGAGGAGTACGCTGGATGACACCTGGGAGGAACACCTTCAGCATCTCCAGGAGGTGCTCAAGCATCTTCACAAAGGCAGGCCTGACCATCAAGCCGGGAAAGTGCCAGATGGGCATGAACGAGGTCCACTACCTGGGGCACTGGGTAGGTGGGGGTTCCATGAGTCCAGAGTCGGAGAAAGTGGACGCAATTGTGTCCTGGCCCACCCTCAGGACCAAGAAACAGGTGATGTCCTCGGGCACTGCAGGCTACTATAGGCGGTTCGTACAGAACTATAGTTGTTGTGAATTCTCTTGCTCGGAGTTCTGAGCCGAAGCTCCCTCTGCTCCCTCTGGTGGTGGCTGAGAGTAGTGGAGCTGTCCAGATGGATGGAAGTTCCCCACCTGATGAAGATAATTGGAGACCTGGGATTACTGGCTGGGAGCATATAAGTGAGCTGGCTGCTCTTGGAGTTTGCTGGTGATTTCCTCAGTGTACATTTGGAGCTCTTTTGTCCCCTGCCTGATCTGCATGGTTCAGCTAAGTATTCTTTTGCTAATCCTTTGCATCTAATCTGGTTGTGTTTTTGTTTTTGCTTTCTGTTTTGCTGCTAGGGTTCAGCATGCTCCCTGCTGGGGGAAGCGCTGGGCCCTGCTTCATATGTGGCAGCTTGTTCAGTCCCCTGTTATGTTAGTATCTTTTAGTGCTGATCTAGCGGGGGTGAGATCATGTGATCTCAGGTTTTTTTTGCATATCAGTAGTGTTGGACTTTTTCAGGGATTTTGTGCGTGATTGCAGAAAGTATCTTTTCTATCCTGTCCTGTCTAGACAGCTTGGGCCCCACCGTTTGCTCAATCTGTTCTCTGCCTGTGTTTGTGTCTCATCTTGTCTCACTGACAATATATGTTTGGGGGCTGTCTGTTCCTTTGTGGATCTGCTCTGGGGCAGTTTAGATTTCATCTTTCTGTCTTTAGGCTTTATTAGTCCTCTGGCTGTGAGGAGGCATCTAGGGCATCGTAGGAACGCTCCACGGCTACTGCTAGTTGTGCGGATAGGATCAGGGGTCTGCAATCCGCTTAGTTACCAACCTCTCTGGTCTTCTGGTGGCCTAACCTGTTCCTGCCATCCTCCTCGATGACCCATTCACAACATATAGTGCCCTTGCAAAACCCCTGATGGACCTCACAAAGCGGAATCTGCCCCAAACAGTCAACTGGACAGATGGCTGTGAGGCGGCCTTCCAAACTTTGAAAACAGCCCCGTGCAGCCGTCCAGTGCTGAAAGCAGTCAACAGCAGTCGCCTGTTCCTGGTACAGACCGACGCCAGTGAGTTTGGCCTCGGTGCGGTGCTCAGCCAGGTCAACTCGGGGAACCAGGAGCACCCCGTGTTGTACCAGAGCTGGAAACTTCTGCCAAGGGAAGTGGCATACTCCACCATCGAGAAGGAGTGCCTGGCCATGGTCTGGGTGTTGCAACATTTGCAGCCCTACCTGTATGGGCGCACCTTCACCATGGTAACCGACCGCAACCCTCTGAGCTGGCTACATACAGTGTCCAGAACCAATGGAAGTTTGCTACGCTGGAGCCTTGCCCTTCAGCAATACGACTTTACTGTACAACACAAAAAGGGCAGCGAGCATCGTAATGCCAATGGGTTGTCCGGCCGGGGCGAACCTGCTGAGGTGTGCATGGTGGATTACCGACAGGTTATGCCTCTGTAGCGCACTCAAAAAGGGGGAGGTGTAATGATAAGTAAGATATGACTGTAAGGTATGACTTAAGGTTCCCTGATTATTACACCACAGATGAGAACCAGCCTGTCACATAGCTGCGACCCCTCCTCTTTTCACCCACAGCTTACACTCACACTGCAGCTATGTGCCTGCTTGTAACCCCACACCAGATGCTTCCTGTGCAAACATTCTCCTCTCCACAGTTAAGGAACGTTAATTAAGCTAAGGGGAAAGAATGTCTTTGTTTGAAGCACCATGCGGCTGGATATAAATATGGGTAATATTAAAGAGACTGGATCGCGAAAACGATATAAAAATCACATATGCGCGTAGGACACGAAACGAGCGTTCTGGCCCATAATTTTCACAGTTCAAGTACCCACAGAAACTGAGAACTAGATTTCTCCTAAACGATGTGACATAATTACTGCATGTTTGGTCTTTAACTATTGTCTTCGACAGGCTAAAGAGAATAATACCATATGCGTGTTTATACAAGGTACCCTCTGCGAGATACAGTCATTATAAGTTTTGTAGTCAGAATTGTAACTCCTAGAGCAGGGGGAGGAACATACCAGACGGCCCCTTTTGTGATGTCACAAACCCAAAGCTATAAGGTATTCCCTCCCTAAATTTGGTCATTCGAGCTGGAGGTTTGATGCCGAAAGGACCCCAGATGCAGGGCAACGTGTGGCCCCACCTCCCCACATGGTTATCCTAAAGACCATTAAGCAACTCAGGAGTGGACATGGATGTCAGACATATGTACCATCCTGAAAAACTTTGAGGACTCCACCAAGATGGTGAGTGGCCATCCCACCTCTCTGTGTTCTGAAACGCTCTCTGCTCACAATCAAAGAGGATGCATTGCAGGCCAAACACGATGAGATGGAGCAAGGAACCATACAGGGTGATTACACACAGCCCAGCCTCATCTCATCCTAATGTGGATTGGGTGACAATGAGGAAGAGGAGGAGGACGCACAGGAGCTAGTCTCATGCGCTATAGATGGTACTACCTGCACAACTGTCATACCATTTGTTGAGCATGGATGGCCTGAGGAGGAAGAGAGCATGGTCAGTCGTCCTCTTGGTGTGGACATGGAAGTGTTGCCTGTTAGCAGTCTGGCACACATGGTGCAGTTTATGTTACGCTGCATTTCCCGTGACCCTCGCGTTCTCAAAATATTGAGTGACAGTCATTACTGGTTAGGCCGGTTTCACATTAGCGCATTTTCAGCGCGCGCACGGCCGGGGGTAGCTCCGCCCCCAAGCCGGCTCTCTGCCCGGCGTGCCCGCCCCTTGCTTGTAGCGCCGCCTACTAGCGGACAGCGGCGCCTGCGATCGGCGCACCCTATCTTTAGCATAGAGTGCGCAGATCGTGCGCAGGCCGTGCGCTAGTTGCGCTTTGACCTGCGCTGCGCACTTTTGACGGTGCGCCGTGCGCGCCAAAATCCGAAAAGTTTGATTTTGGCGCGCACGGCGCACCGTCAAAAGTGCGCAGCACAGGTCAAAGCGCAACTAGCGCACGGCCTGCGCACGATCTGCGCACTCTATGCTAAAGATAGGGTGTGCCGATCGCAGGCGCCGCTGTCCGCTAGTAGGCGGCGCTACAAGCAAGGGGCGGGCACGCCGGGCAGAGAGCCGGCTCGGGGGCGGAGCTACCCCCGGCCGTGCGCGCGCTGAAAATGCGCTAATGTGAAACCGGCCTTAGTGACACTTTTAGACTCTCTCTGAACTTTCTCTCTCTTTTTCCAGAGGTGGACAGGTCTACTAAAATGGAGCAGTACAAGAGGGCCCTTGTTGTGGAAATATTGTAAAAATTCACATTTGAAAACGTTGGCGGCAGAGGTCACAGTTCGTTGGACAAGCAAGGAGTACAGGCGAGAGGGATACAACTCCAATCCAGCAGAGGCAGGGGAACACTGTCAAAGTTCTAGGAGAGTTTTCTCATACCCTCCCATCGCACAGGCCCTGAGGCGTGGAGTACTCTCACAAGAACTGCAATGTTTGGGAAGATACTGAGGGAGTACCTTGCTGACCATACCAACGTCCTCCGTGATTCCTCTGTGCCTTATAATTATTGGGTATCCAAGCTGGACACTAGGCATGAACTGGGTGTCTACACCTTAGAGGTCCTGGTGTGCCCTGCCGCTAGCATTTTGTCAGAGCGGGTTTTTAGTGCCGCTGGTGGAATTATAACTGATAAGCGCATCTGCCTGTCAACTGAAAATGCTGATAGGCTGACGTATAAAAATGAACAAGGGCTGTATAGGACCAGACTTCTCAATACCCCCGAATGATAGCAGTGTAACATAAACTCAAATCCAGTGTCTTTTTTGGAAGTCTATTCCCATGCACCTCTTCACACCCACACATGGGTATACGCGTCCTGATTTTGGCTATTTACTTAGTGCATGGGCATTACAAGTATAGGAGACCCACTCCTTTCTAATGGGAACATTTTTTATGAGGCCCTCCTCCATGTCTCTTCCAAGGGGCATTGGAGTGCCTCCAAATTTGTGGAAGCCCTTGCATTCTCTGCATAGGCAAACAGTATGGGAGACCACTTCCTAAAAATGGGAACATTGTTTTCAGGAGGCACTCCTGTACGTCTCTTCAAAGGGGTATTGAGGTACGTCCAAATTATTGGCAGCCCTTGAATTCACTGCATAGGCAAACACTATGGGAGACCCACTTCCTAATAATGAAAACAATTTTTCATGAGGCCCTTCTGTATGTCTCGTCAAAGGGGTATTGGGGTGCGTCCAAATTTTGGGCAGCTCAGCTACTCACTGCATGGGCAAACACTATGGGAGACACACTTCCTAATAATGGGAACATTTTTTCATGAGGCCCTCCTGTACATCTTGTCAAAGGTGTGTCCTAATTTTTGGAAGCCCTGCCACTCACTACATACTTAATAACAGTATAGGAGACCCACTGTTTAATATTGGGAACAACAAAGCATAGCCGACTGATGGATGTCTAAGAATAGTGAGGGCTGACTGATGGCCCTATAAAAATAGGCTTTGTGACTTTCAGAGTCCCTCCTAAATAAAGCAGGATGTGTCTGATGATTTGTCACACACCACATGGCCAGATAAGATTGTAAAATGTTAAAATGAAATTTCCCAGTGAATGCATTTGTCTTGGTTGAAAGCAATGGTAAAGTTCAAAAATCCATCAAAAACGCTACGTGTGAACATAGCCCAAGGTGTGGAGAAGCATTTTTGTTTTTGGTTATTTATTTTGCCTTATATATAAGTCATTACCCTGGAAAGGATGTTCCTTAACATATTTCCCAGGAAAATCCATTTTGGTTTTGTTTTTGTATGTTTTATTGTGAGTGTGTAAAAGTGGCCTAAGACGCTGACAACATTGTTCACAGCAGTAACCTGGGACTAAGGCTAGTTTCACACTTGCTTTTTTTTGCAGCGCGTTTTTCCCGCAAAAAAACGCATTGAAAAAACGCATACAAAAGCATACAACTGCTGCGTTTTTTTCAAGCATTTTTATGAGCATGCATGAAAAAAACGCAGCGTTTTTATGCGTTTGTATGCGTTTTTAGTGCGTTTTTACCGCGTTTGCGGTTTTTTCCAACATTAGGTGGCCCCTCACACTAACCCAAACCATGACTTTACTAACCCTAACCCTGACCCTAACCCTAACCCTAACCCTGACCCTAACCCTAACCCTAACCCTTAACCAAACCATACTTAACCCTAACCCAAACCCTAAACCCTAACTAACCCTAACCCTAACCCTGACCCTAACCCTAACCCTGACCCTAACCCTTAACCAAACCATACTTAACCCTAACCCAAACCCTAAACCCTAACTAACCCTAACCCTAACCCTGACCCTAACCCTAACCCTGACCCTAACCCTTAACCAAACCATACTTAACCCTAACCCAAACCCTAAACCCTAACTAACCCTAACCCTAACCCTAACCCTAACCCTAACCCTGACCCTAACCCTAACCCTGACCCTAACCCTTAACCAAACCATACTTAACCCTAACCCAAACCCTAAACCCTAACTAACCCTAACCCTGACCTTAACCCTGACCCTAACCCTAACCCTGACCCTAACCCTAACCCTTAACCAAACCATACTTAACCCTAACCCTAACCCTAACCCTGACCCTAACCCTTAACCAAACCATACTTAACCCTAACCCTGACCCTAACCCTAACCCTTAACCAAACCATACTTAACCCTAACCCTGACCCTAACCCTGACCCTAACCCTTAACCAAACCATACTTAACCCTAACCCTGACCCTAACCCTAACCCTTAACCAAACCATACTTAACCCTAACCCTGACCCTAACCCTGACCCTAACCCTTAACCAAACCATACTTAACCCTAACCCAAACCCTAACTAACCTTAACCCTAACCCTGACCCTAACCCTTAACCAAACCATACTTAACCCTAACCCTGACCCTAACCCTTAACCAAACCATACTTAACCCTAACCCTGACCCTAACCCCAACCCTAACCCTGACCCTAACCCTAACCCTAAACCCCCTTAACTAACGCTAACTCTAACCCAAACCCCTAAATTCCATGGTTAACAAAAAAAAACGCATGTGCAAAAAAACGCATACATGAGCATGCCAGTGCGCACGTATGCGCATCCATAGGCTATAATGGCCATTTTTAGCGCAAAACGTGCGCATACGTGCGCATGCGCTTTTTTGCAGGGTCAAAAAATGCAACATGCTGCGTCTGGAAAATACAAACGCACACCCCAAAAAAACGCAGCGCATGAAAATCGCATACATGCGCTTACCAGCGCGCAGGTATGCGCACCCATGTTAAATATAGGGGAAAAAACGCATGCGCACATATGCGTTTTTTTACAGCGCAAAAAAACGCAAATGTGAAACCAGCCTCAGAAATGCTTCCAGGGGTCTTCCCCATGCTGTTCTCATGTCATTTGAGCACTGTTCCCATCGATTTCCGCAATTTCTAGTACCTCTAAAGACCACCGGGAGACCGACGGAAAAATGCTTGAGTTTCCCATAGCCTTACATTGGGCTCGTTGCTCGGGTCGAGCAACCCAGCATTCCATTTCACTCAACCCAAGCAATGAGAACCCGAGCATTATAGTGCTCACCCATCACTACTTCTGAGATGTGTTCTGTGTTCGGTGGTGAATAAAACATGTATATTGTTGCATTCTTGTTTTCTCTATGCTGCACAGTGTCACAACTTTTTAGAAATTGGATTGGCAGATGGATGTACTACAAAAGATGCAGCATTTGGTCCATGTTCATGTACTGGCACAGAAAACTTCTGATAACATTATGTCTATATATAAATGTACCCGAATATGTCAAGAAGACAATTTGTAATCCAAGGAATTGTACAGTGGAATATTTCAAAAAGCTTCTCCGTGGTGGTTTATAGAAACATTTATAAAGTTACTGAAAGGACAGCTGCTGATTATTGTGTCCCTGGGCTTTGTAACGTATTGGAGGATTTGTGTTAATCCCTTTAAAGCATTTCTCAACAGGTGACATTTATATTATTTAAATCATGAAACTAATACCATTCAGACAAGCCAGCTAAATTATTCTACCATACTTTTAATCCAGTCAAAACAAGCCATTGGTATGGAAACACAATACGCTGAGAAACTGTTATTGTCTCCTTGAATATATTACAAGGTGACAAAACGATCGGCCAGTGGAGACAATTATGTAGACATTGATATAATACTTGTTATACATAAGAATTATCTTATCCTTGGACAATTTAACTCATTGCTATACTTACTGTGCTGCTGTGGTGGTTTCCTGATTACTGACTTGACTAGCAAAAGCCTAAAGGTACTGTCACACTTAGCGATGCACCAGTGATCCCGACCAACGATATGACGCGGTCAGGATCGCTGGTGCATCGCTAAGTGGTCGCTAGTGAGCTGTCACACAGGCGGATCTCACCAGCGACATCGCAGGGGTCGGGGGTCGCTACTTACCTGTCACACTAGGCGATCCTGACGTCCTCCCGCCCGGCTCCACACTCGTCGCTCATCTCTCTACAGGAAGCACCGCAGGAAGCTGACGACGAGAAACGGTCCGGGACATTCTCGCGCGATCAGCAATATCCAGCAGGGGAGCGGGTGGTAGGTATGTAGGAGGTGATTATTATGTTATTATTTGTTAGCTCTGCTCTCTTGTACTATTGGCGTTCTCACATTTAATGTTGTCATATTTTGTGACTTAACAAGTGATGAGTGAGTATACTCGTTGCTCGGGTGTCCTCCAAGTATTTTTGCATGCTCGGAGATTAAGGTTTTGTTACCTCAGCTGCATGATTTGTGGCTGCTGGACAGCCTGAATACATGTTGGGATTCCCTAACAAACAGGCAACCCCCACATGTACTCAGCCTGTCTAGCAGCCGCAAATCATGCAGCTGTGTCGACAAACACTAAATCTCCAAGCATGCCAAAATACTCGGTCACCCGAGCATGCTCGTAAAAACCTGAGCAATGAGTATACTCGCTCATCACTAGTCTTAACTATTAAAATAGTATTTTACTACATTACACTTTTAATTTATTTTAATTTTTTTTCATAAATCATCAGAATTTGTATTTTTATTGCAGGATATCAATGCTTCCATGACAAACAGCACAGTCACAAGCAAACCCCCTGTAACGTTACGGCTTGTTGTCCCTGCAAGTCAGTGTGGGTCCCTTATAGGGAAAGGTGGGTCAAAAATTAAAGAGATCAGAGAGGTAAGAATAATTTAATCTATCTGAACATTTTTCTTATAGAGGACAATTCACCAGTTTGAGCATGTTAAATTTGCCACATTATAGAAGCATGACTGTTTAATTTGAATAATACTAATCATTTTTATTTAATTTCTACTTTCTGGTGCAGAGATATTTTCTTGTAAAATTTAGGTTATAATTTATGTTATAGTTCAACTGGTTGGTACCAAACAATTGTGATGTTAATGATAGTGAAGAAGAAACAACAGACTGTAGCCTACATAAATATTTTTTGCCTGAAATAGCTCCTCTCACAACCTGACTGAAGGTGTACACTAAAATGTCAAAGCTGCATGCACAGCGTGATCTTGACAGAATATTGATGCCATAAATATGACTTAGATCTCCTGGAAGAATTGTAAAATGAATACACTGCTAAAGTTTTTTCTGAGGAGAACATTTTGTAAGATCATAAGAAGAATTATTCTTAGGATTTTAGGTCACAAGATAGGTATCATATGGGATCAAAATTGCAGAATAAGCATATTGGTTAAATAAACAGAACAACAGGCTGCGCTGCTGCTTAGGAACAAGAGGAATTGAAAGCATTTTATTCCCGCAACACAAGTCAACGCTGGACTAGAGTTTTTTTCAACTGCAAGATTATTAATTTATTTTTTTACTAAATATGATAATATGAAAAACAAACATAGACACACAATTTAAAAATACATGTAACGCAAAAAACTGATTTAAACAATAGGTAATTTTCTGATGGTAGCTTCTCTATGGAAATCATTGCTTTTGGCAGCACATCTTCCTGTGTAACCAGGACACGTTTTGCTGACAATTGTATCAATGATTGTTGTGTGTGCATAGAACTGACTTCTAAACAGTCTATTAAATACCTGATAATTTAATATTATCGCCCTCTTATAGCATCAGGAAAATACTAAGAGCAAACACCTTACACGAAAACAATAGATTTTTCTATTCATGCATTTTTCAATGTATCCATATATCATTTACAAGAATAAACTAACTTTAAATTCTTCATGGATTCTGATGAGTTACGGGTGTAAAATAGATCCGAACCTCATACTTTTCTTTCTGTACAACACAGGGACCAACTAAAATTATAGAACAACTAGAAAATTAATTAATTAAGACAAATACGGTAAATGACAAGGATTATGTAATACAAATCTATAGCATTAGCTGTGTTTAATGGGACAAGGAAAATGATATAACATGATGGCTAAATTCGCTATAACCTACTCAAGCTTTTATGGGCACAGGATGAAACTCAACAGGATTGTCTTTAAATTGTCAGGTGGTATTTAACTCTACCTAATAGCTTCAAAATATGATGAATAAAATATAAGACAGCAATGTAATATCTGATATGTTTGTGTGGTTACAAATTGGTGAGAGTACCAACCATTTGATCATCAGCTTGACATAGAACATGGTGAGCAGCACAGATCAAAGGTTATGATGCAGGAGAGCTGAACATAGACATGAAGCAGTGAAGAACGGTAAAGCTACAAATGGAGGATGGCCAGAGGAGCAACGGAGCTGGAAGTACTAAATGCAGCTAAATCATTATGTCTGGACAGCTCAGGAACAGCAGAGTTCAGTAAGCAATCTGGTACCTCGTTGGCAATAGTGTGATAGTGAAGCCATGGCCGGGGGACCACCACAATGCAGGGAGACTACGGAACACAAGATGAGGTGCAAACAACAAAGGGTTAATTTATTTACAGGCAAGGAATGCAGTGTTTAGGAAAATGCAGAAACAGGGGTATGCAATTAAAACAGACAAATTACAAGGATAATATTCTCTAGCTGGGCCGTCAAACAGTATGGAGCACCAACTATCACAGCTCAGTGTAATTATCCAACTGGCAAGACAACACAGTAAAGGAATTTATGATGCTACACTAACTATAATCTATCTGGCCTTTGCTAACCTGGCCACACAGCTGCCTTGCTCTATCTATTGCAGCCTATCCTAAACCCTAGCATGTGCACAGAAGAGGTTAACACAGTAGCGTTGGTATCTCAGTCCATTCCTGGGGCCCCTGCAGCTTTGCAAGATGGTGCGCACTTCTTCCTGAAAGCTCTGCACAACGTGGTCTTTTCCTTGTGTGCAGGTCCAGTGATGCTCCTAGAAATGGTGGATTCCCTCCCCTGGATTCCTTTCTTGTCTTTTCTTTATGGCTCCTCATGGCAACATAGGAAAGCCACCTTGTTATCCACAGAATAGTTTACAAAGTCTTTCCTTCACAGCTCAGGAACGTCTCGTTCCTGCAGAAATCTCGGCTCTCTCACACACAGAAAAGCAGCCCCTCCCCTCTCCAGTGCTGGCAGAAGAGGCCAAAATAGTCTTTACAGCAGGAAAGTGCAGAATGTCCCACTGCTCTAACCAAGGGGGTGCAGTCTCTTAAAGTGGCAGCTTGTCTCAACGGTCCAGAGCAACGCCACCAACTTACAATAGCACACAGTAGCAGTAAAATTGTGTAGACCATCTGGGATCTTTTTGCAGGAGTGCAGCAGCCCATAGTCATAGCAGAGACTAGTACATTTGCAGATACCATGATACAGAAGAGTTTTGGGTGTGGACAGCACCAGGAATACTAGGAATAACAGAGATGAGTTAGTTATCAGGTAAATTGATAGCAGAGTTGACGGTGCCTTCAACACCAGGAGTCGCAGGTGATGAGTTGGTAATGAAGAACTTGGATGAAGCAAAGTTGTGGGTGCTGACAGCACCAGGAATAGAAGGACTAAGCTGGTAGTAAACACATACCCCTGGCTGATGCAGAGCTAAATGGGAAGCGTGTTCTCTTGTAATAATCTGAAAGAGACACGGGATGCAGTCACGCATGCGAGGCAGAGCAAGGGTTAAACAGGTTTATTTACAGGGGAATGTACTCCACGCAGGGAGTGAGGGATTGTAGGGTGACTGTAAGGAATGGGGCAGAACTGGAAGGATGGCAGGGTAGGTGAGGGACGTGTAGGGAAGGTGACCTGACGGACAAACTGACTGGTCAGGTTTCTAAGGGATTTGCACTTGTCAGGCAGGATGTCAGTTATGACAGAAGGGAAAACAGCTAGGAAAGTGTAGGTGACGTGCAGTACCTGGAATTGACAATAGAGGGCAGGGAGGAGTGTGAGCATAGGACTTGACATCAGCTTAGGGCTAAGAAACCGTTGGTCATGGGGGTGGAGTTACAGGGAACCGGGAAAGCTATAAATTTGACAGGAGGGTTCCAGAAGATTCTAGTCCCCAGGGGGAGCTCAAGTGACGAGGAGACTGTGACAGTTACTGCACTGTGAGGAAAAACCTAACCAGGGGACTGAGGAGAAAGGAAGTCAGGGGGGGTGGTCCTGACATGAAGCACCGCAGTACAGACGAGGCCCCGGGGAAAGACATACCGAGTTGAAGACGATACCTGACCAGAAAAATTACTGTTGGTGTACGGGCCTAAGGCGGCCACAGTGACCGAGCTGACAGTAACGTTAAGCGAAAAGGGACGGTACGTGTATTTACGTCCCTGGTGATAAGTACGGTGTGTGTGTGTGTAACGGAGCCTGGACACGGAGGGCCGTGAAGAGAATTTGCGGTGTATCGTGAGGGCCATCAGTCGGACAGCAGGAAATAAACTGGGACCTGTTGCACCCAAAATCTGCCTCCATCTTTTGTCTGTGTGTCACTGCGTGGTATACAGAGGGACCACCCCCCCGCCAGCCCGACCCTACAGACGAACGAGAGCTCAATAATAAAGAGGTTAAACTTATCTGACTGTAGTCTTCTGTTGCGAGGAAGTTCAGGGTTCCAACGGTGGCACAGGCAACAGCGGCATGGGTCGTCTTGATGCAGTCTCTGACAGGCGGGGATCCAACAGTGGCACCGACAACAGTGGCACATGCAGTCTCTCAAGTCTCTGTCCTTGATGAAGAAACGGCCTCCAGGAGAAAACAACAGGATGCTGGGCGGTGAGAGGGGGTCCTGCTCTCACCACTCTTAGTCTCAAGTCCACACTCAGAACGTGTCACCGCAGGAACGATGCTGCGCTCCTCGGTCAGTACAGCTACTACTCTCAGGGACTCAGATCTCTCACTATGCATGCAGAGCCTGCAGGCACTAACGTCTGTCTCAGACTTGTCAGAGGAGTCTCCTCCGGTCACGGAGGCTGGCAGGTCCACTTTCACACAAAGGGCGCTCAACGCGTACTGTCTGCCTGTCTCAGTCTTTAGCCGGGGGGCTCTTTCGAGTATGCGGTCACTCTTGAGCAGAGCTTGTGTGGCTCCTGCTCTGGTGATGAGCCCGCAACTTGTCTGGCATATGTCAGTTGCTAATTTCATCAGCTGACATGTGCCCCTAACAGCCGCGGGTGGAATCGCGATCCAGTCTGCGGGAGAGCCCTGTGGTTGCCATTACAGGATAGTTATGAGAGCCGCCCAATGGTCAGTGCTTATAGCAACTGAGCATTTCTGCTACACAGAGCAGGGCTGAAGTTTTTAAAGGTATAAAAAAATAACAGGTGATGAATATATTGTATCTGCACCAAAATGGTATCAATAAAAATGTTAGCTTGGCACACAAAAAATAAACCTCCACCCAACCTGAGATCACATAAAATGGAGACACTTCGGGTCTCGGAAAATGGCGACTTTTTTTTTTTTGAGAAACATTGGATTTTTTTTTCACGACTTAAATAAAAAAAGAACCTAGACATGTTTGGTATCTACAAACTCGTAATGACCTGAAGAATCATAATGGCAAGTAAGTTTTAGCATTTAGTTAACATGGTAAAAAAAAGCAGAAAAAAAAACAATTGTGGAATTGCACTTATTTGTATCTGCACCAAAATGGCATCAATAGAAATGTTAGCTTGGCACACAAAAAATAAGGCGCCACCCAACCCGAGATCACAAAAAATGGAGACGCTACGGGTGCATTTAATTAACACGGTAAAAAAAACAGAACAAAAAACAAATTGTGGAATTGCACTTTTTTGCAATTTCACCGCATTTTTTTTCCCATTTTCCAGTACACTATATGGCAAAACCAATGGTGTCGTTCAAAAGTACAACTTGTCCAACAAAAAACAAGCCCTCATGTGGCCATATTGATGGAAAAATAAAAAAAAGGTTATGGCTCTGCGAAGAAGGGGAGCAAAAAACGGAAACCCAAAAACAGAAAAATCCAAGGTGGTGAAGGGGTTAAAAAAATCTGGTCCAATTAGATAAGTCTGCACAGATTTTGACTTCACTGATAATTGCTTGCTCTTCTTTCTTTTAATTGGTCCCACAATTATAGCTACAGTCATATGTTAAAGTTTTGCACCCCTATTAATGTTAAAATTTTTTCTTTATAACAATTTTGGTTTTTGCAACAGCTATTTCAGTTTCATATATCTAATAACTGATGGACTCAGTTATATTTCTGGATTCAAATGAGGTTTATTGTACTAACAGAAAATGTGCAATCTGCATTTAAACAAAATTTGACCGGTGCAAAATTATGGGCACCCTTATCATTTTCTTGATTTGAACACTCCTAACTACTTTTTACTGACTTCCTGAAGCACTAAATTGGTTTTGTAACCTCATTGAGCTTTGAACTTCTTAGCCAGGTGTATCAAATCATGAGAAAAGGTATTTAAGGTGGCCACTTGCAAGTAGTTCTCCTATTTGATTCTCCTATGAAGAGTGGCATCATGGGCTCCTCAAAACAACTCAAATGATCTGAAAACAAAGATTATTCAACATAGCTTTTCAGGGGAAGGATACAAAAAGTTGTCTCAGAGATTTATCCTGTCAGTTTCCACTGTGAGGAACATAGTAAGGAAATGGAAGAACACAGGTACAATTCTTGTTAAGCCCAGAAGTGGCAGGCCAAGAAAAATATCAGAAAGGCAGAGAAGCAGAATGGTGAAAACAGTCAAGGATAATCCACAGACCACCTCCAAAGACCTGCAGCATCATCTTGCTGCAGATGGTGTCACTGTGCATCGTTCAACAATACAGCGCACTTTGCACATGGAGAAGCTGTATGGGAGAGTGATGCGAAAGAAGCCGTTTCTGCAAGCACACCACAAACAGAGTCGCCTGAGGTATGCAAAAGCACATTTGGACAAGCCAGTTACATTTTGGAAGAAGGTCCTGTGGACTGATGAAACAAAGATTGAATTGTTTGGTCATACAAAAAGGCGTTACGCATGGAGGCTAAAAAACACAGCATTCCAAGAAAAACACTTGCTACCCACAGTAAAATTTGGTGGAGGTTCCATCATGCTTTGGGGCTGTGTGGCCAATGCCGGCACCGGGAATCTTGTTAAAGTTGAGGGTCGCATGGATTCAACTCAGTATTAGCAGATTCTTGACAATAATGTGCAAGAATCAGTGACAAAGTTGAAGTTACGCAGGGGATGGATATTTCATCAAGACAATGATCCAAAACACCGCTCCAAATCTACTCAGGCATTCATGCAGAGGAACAATTACAATGTTCTGGAATGGCCATCCCAGTCCCCAGACCTGAATATCATTGAACATCTGTGGGATGATTTGAAGCGGGCTGTCCATGCTCGGCGACCATCAAACTTAACTGAACTGGAATTGTTTTGTAAAGAGGAATGGTCACAAATACCTTCATCCAGGATCCAGGAACTCATTAATAGCTACAGGAAGCGACTATAGGCTGTTATTTTGGCAAAAGGAGGATCTACGAAATATTAATGTCACTTTTATGTTGAGGTGCCCATACTTTTGCACCGGTCAAATTTTGTTTAAATGCAGATTGCACATTTTCTGTTAGTACAATAAACGTCATTTGAATCCAGAAATATAACTGAGTCCATCAGTTATTAGATATATGAAACTGAAATAGCTGTTGCAAAAAACAAAATTGTTATAAAGAAAAAAGGTTAACATTAATAGGGGTGCCCAAACTTTAACATATGACGGTATTACAAAGTGTATGTATGGCTGGAAGAATGTGACTGCGCTACCTTTATTCATTTAGTAAACTGGCAGTTATTTTTAATTTGGTTTGATCTGTGAAGATCTTATGAAGTTATACCTTGTTTTGACATTATCACACTACATTTTCTTTTGTGTCTTTAATTTAAGTCCACAGGTGCTCAAGTTCAAGTAGCGGGAGACATGCTACCAAATTCCACAGAGCGTGCAGTAACTATTTCAGGAACTCCCGACGCTATCATCCAATGTGTTAAGCAGATTTGTGTAGTTATGTTAGAGGTGAGTATATAGTAATTTATCTATTTGAGCCCGTCATAGAATAGGTTTATATTTATGTTGTTCATCCTCCAAAAGTGCCCCTTGATTGCGAAAATTGTATTCATTGAGGTATATCCATTACGCTCAATGGGAGATGCATTAAAACATACATTATATGCAAAATTGTTAGGCAACTTGTATTTCTGATGATTAATTTTAGTGTTGAAATATCTACAGTTCTGTCAGTCAATTCAAAATGTTAATAAACCTGAATATTTAAGAAAGTAAAAGTGAGGTTTGTATTTCTTAGGAGAATCTATGTATGCAGAAATATTGAGTAATTATTAGTGTGTGCAATAAAAATGAAAAAAGCAAATACAGAATGGAAGGAATAGGGCTAAGCAACAGCACTTGTGAAAAATATTTGAGTATACTAATAGATCACAGACTGAACATGAGTCAACGGTGTGATGCAGCAGCCAAAATGGCAAACACAGTTCTAGGATATATTAACAGAAGCATACGTCTAAATCATGTGAAGTCATTATCCCCCTCTTCTCATCTTTGGTCTGACCTCATCTGGAATACTATGTCCACTTCTGGGTACCACATTTTAAAAAGACATCAACAAACTGGACCAAGTTCAGAGAAGAGTGACCAGAATGGTGACTGGTCTGCAAACCCTGTCTTATGAGGAAAGGTTGCAGGATTTGGGAATGTTTAGCTTGCAAAACAGAAGACTGAGAGGAGACTTAATTGCTGTCTACAAATATCTCAAGGGCTGTCACATTGTAGAAGGATCATTTTTATTCTCATTTGCACAAGGAAAGACTAGAAGCAATGCAATGGGATGACACTAAAAGGGAGAAGTTACAGATTAGATGTTAGAAAAAACTTTTTGACAGTGAGGATGATCAATGAGTGGAACAGGCTGCCACGAGAGGTGGTGAATTCTCCTTCCATGGAAGTCTTCAAACAGAGGCTGGACAGACATCTGTCTGGGATGATTTAGTGAATCCTGATTTGAGAAGGGTTTTGACCAGATGACCCAGGAGGTCACTTCCAACTCTACCGTTCTATGATTCTATGATTCTACAACTATAATCCAGCTAAATGAAAACATAACTAAACATTTGAGAGGGGAAAATTATGAAACTGTACAAAAAACACGTTTCTGACATTTAAAAAAAAATAACATTTTCTTGCACCAAACTGACAGTAAGCAAAAAATGGAAGTAGGTTATGAATTTGATTTTACTTCAACAAGGAAAATTCCCACTAATTCATCTTTAATAATACCATCCTGTAGCAATACCCCACCTCCAGCTTGTTTGCTGGTGTCTGAATCGAAATTGAGGTCTGTGCCTGTACTGATCCAGCCACGGGCCCATCCATCTGGACCATCAAGAGTCACTCTCATCTTATCATCCCATAAAACCTTTGAAAAATCTGTCTTTTCTCTTGGCTCAGTCTTGACATTGAAATTTCTGTGTCTTGTTCGGTGGTGGTCAGGTTTCAACCTTTCTTACCCTGGTCATGTTCATGTCTCTGGGCACTGAATACCTTGTACTTCTGGGAACTCCAAGGAGGTTGCAGATCTGGAATATGCCAGCACTGGAGGATAAAGGGTTTCTGCTTGCTTCATGTTTGATTCTTCTGAAACATTTAGCAGTTAATGTGCATATTTTTTTTATCAACATGTTTTTTTGCAACTTTGTCCCCAATATCTTAGCAATTTCAAGAGTGCTCCATCTTTCTGTAAGACTTCTAACAATTTTTGACTTTTCAGAATGTTAAATCTCTTTTTTGTCTTAGGAAAACAAGCCGACTAACAATTCTGCACACCTTGATACAGTCTGCTGATATCCTTAGGCCACGCTTTCCCTCTTAACACATATACACATCACCTGATCTTCTTTGTCCAATAAGCATTGATGCTTATATAGCTTGGAATTGGAAAATCTGCATAAAAATGACAATTTGGTCACAAGTCTAATAATTCTGCATACAGTGGCTGTGAAGCAGATAAACTTACAATGAGCCACTGACTGTACCTCTGCATAAAAGGATTTTTCTATCTAAATATAAATTTTATTTAAGGCCAGGGCATAATGGATTGGCATATGCATATGTTCAGAGAGTTCTCAGGATATTATAGGTAGTAAAAAAGATAAACGGTAAAATGAAAAAACCCTATTAAAGCAAAGAAAATGTTTACGATTTTAAGAAAAATATTCAGGATTGAGAGTCCTCAGTAGTTGATACCTTTTAATGGCTAACTGAAAAGATGGTAACACATTGCAAGCTTTCGAGACTACTCAGGTCTCTTCATCAGGCTAGACTAATACAAAATCTGAAGTCATATATTTATGCACAATACAGCCTAGAAAAAATGCAATAGATAAGACAAGTGACGTGAAGCAGAACTATCAATATGGGAGAGGGAGAAACATAAATATAAACATTGGACCAATTCATAGATAAGTAGTCCGGATGTTTTATGGTCCTCTTATTGGTGTCTAGTTCTGTGTTGTGATGCCCCCACAAAGTTTTAAAAGGAAATTCCTTAATTGATGTAAAAAGACATAAATCCATGTGACACATTCATTCCAGCACTGAGAGTGTCAAAGTTCGTCATAAATTTGTACTCCCAAACTCGTCTCTCTCTCTGAGAATTGAAGTTACCTTTCAATACCAGTAATTTCATATCCACGTTGCTGTGATCAGGGATACAGAAATGTTTTGCCACAGGTAGATCCATTCTTTTTTCTCTTATTGTGTGACGATGAGCATTCATCCTTGTTCTAAGCTTTTGCCCTGTCTCCCCCACATACAGACCCCCAGTTGGACATTTAGTACAAATAATTAAGTACACCACATTAGATGTAATGCAGGTGAAAGTACCTGGGATCTTGTAGTCCTGATGTGAGTTGGGGATCTTTATCTTGTCCGTGGTCATTATAAATGGACAGGTTTTACATTTTTTCTGGTTGCAAGGAAAGGTTCCTGCAGCTGTTGGAGAGGACAGGGAGCTTCTGACAATGATGCTTCTTAAATTTGGGGGCTGCCTAAAACACAGCAGTGGGGGGTCTGGAAAAATGGATTTTAATCGGGCATCTTTTTGTAGTAAAGGTTGTAATTTCCGTGCAGCTCCCCTTAGCACCTCACCACTTAAAATTCATCCTCACCCACAATTACTTTGAATTTGACAACAGGATCTATCTACAGGAGACTGGCACAGCTATGGGAAGTAAAATGGCTCCACAGTATGCAAATCTTTTCATGGCCAAGCTTGAAAGCGACTTTTTGTCCTCATGCCCCATCAGGCCCCTGGCCTACTACCGCTTCATTGATGATATTTTAATCATCTGGACGGAGTCTGAGCAACAGCTAAAGACGTTCCACGAACAGTTTAATCAATTTCATCCCACCATCAATTTAACACTCAACTACTCCAGTACTGAGATTAATTTTTTGGACACCATCATTAAGCTAAAAAACAATGAAATAGAGACATCCCTGTATCAGAAGCCAATCGACCGTCCAACATACCTTAAATGGGACAGTTTCCATCCAAAACACATAAAGAACTCTATTATCTATAGCCAAGCCATCAGATACAATCGTATATGTTCCAACCCCATGGATAGAGACAAACACCTTGGTCGCCTCAAAAAGACCTTTTTGAATCAGCGTTACCATCCAAGAACAATTGAAAACCAAATTACAAGAGCCACCAGATTGTCAAGGAATCACCTGCTACATTACAAAGCTAAAGAAGAAAATAACCGAGTGCCTCTAGTAGTCACCTACAACCCAAATCTGGAGGTGCTAAGGGGAGCTGCACGGAAATTACAACCTTTACTACAAAAAGATGCCCGATTAAAATCCATTTTTCCAGACCCCCCACTGCTGTGTTTTAGGCAGCCCCCAAATTTAAGAAGCATCATTGTCAGAAGCTCCCTGTCCTCTCTAACAGCTGCAGGAACCTTTCCTTGCAACCAGAAAAAATGTAAAACCTGTCCATTTATAATGACCACGGACAAGATAAAGATCCCCAACTCACATCAGGACTACAAGATCCCAGGTACTTTCACCTGCATGACATCTAATGTGGTGTACTTAATTATTTGTACTAAATGTCCAACTGGGGGTCTGTATGTGGGGGAGACAGGGCAAAAGCTTAGAACAAGGATGAATGCTCATCGTCACACAATAAGAGAAAAAAGAATGGATCTACCTGTGGCAAAACATTTCTGTATCCCTGATCACAGCAACGTGGATATGAAATTACTGGTAGTGAAAGGTAACTTCAATTCTCAGAGAGAGAGACGAGTTTGGGAGCACAAATTTATGACGAATTTTGACACTCTCAGTGCTGGAATGAATGTATCACATGGATTTATGTCTTTTTACATCAATTAAGGAATTTCCTTTTAAAACTTTGTGGGGGCATCACAACACAGAACTAGACCCCAATAAGAGGACCTTAAAACATCCGGACTCCTTATCTATGAACTGGTCCAATGTTTATATTTATGTTTCTCCCTCTCCCATATTGATAGTTCTGCTTCACGTCACTTGTCTTATCTATTGCATTTTTTCTAGGCTGTATTGTGCATAAATATGTGACTTCAGATTTTGTATTAGTCTAGCCTGATGAAGAGACCGGAGTAGTCTCGAAAGCTTGCAATGTGTTACCATCTTTTCAGTTAGCCATTAAAAGGTATCAACTACTGAGGACTCTCAATCCTGAATATTTTTCTATCTACTGGCTAACACGGTACAAAGATATACATCTTTCCTGTACGATTTTAAGGTGACCGGTAATTGACATAAAAAATGTTCACAGTCTTCCCATTATAAAAGTTTATGTAAATTAAGTGTTAACCTTTGTGCATAACAAAAAAAATGAATAAAATTATCATTATCTTATAACGGTAAGTTTTGCACTACTGTCACTTTAGATTGCATTCAGCCTACTTTACCACAGATAGTACAGATCTGATTAACAGATGAGCATTTTATTGGCATTACTGAAATGCAGCAGCCCCTTTCTGCAGTACAGTACTACATCTCTGTTTTCTGCCATAAGCATCATTGGAGCAACATTTGCAGTTTCACATCACTGATATGTCAGCAGCAGGTATCAAACATTGCTCAGCCCTACTTGTGTCATACCTAGGTAATAACTAGGTACCTACTGTAGGTAACTATTGAGCAGGCAGAGCAGAGTGCAGGTCTGTGGATCACAGCTATGGTAATGTAGATGCCATTAGATAATATCGGGCTGTCAGGCTACGTAGAACCATACATTGCACAGGTGAATACAGTAAATATTAAATATAGAACACACTATTTCAGTGGAAGATGCAGGTATGCTAGGAGCTAGCTGAATTGGCACTCATTGTGCATGCTCAGACTGATGCAGTGAGATTACAACAGGGCAGATCCAATGTCCACTGGAGGGTAAATAGAGCCTAGAGGAGCATCATTAGGGGGTTATATCTGCCAAACAGGGTAGCTTTAAAGGAGTAGTCTAAAATAGATTTTCATCCTAAATGCCTATCTATTTAATAGCATTGTCTAATCTATTTTCCAATATACTTTAATTAAAAATTCTCTATCCTTCCCTAAATACACTTTCTAACTGCTTTTTTCTTTTTTTTACAACTTCCTTTTTGTTGATGCTACATTTGATAATCCAAATGTATGCTGGGATACTCAAGCGAAACGTCATCAGGTGGCAGAATCTGTGGTCACTGACAAAGCCCCTGTCTGAAAAAGTGTCATTCAGGGGCAGGGCTAGACCTTTCTCTGTCACTGTGCAATACACACAATGACAGTGGCCTCTTGCACCCAGTTAGATCAGTAGTAACGATCCGGTGTAAAGGTACTGTCACACTTAGAGATGTACCAGCGATCCCGACCAGCGATATGACGCGGTCAGGATCGCTGGTACATCGCTAAGTGGTCGCTAGTGAGCTGCCACACAGGCAGATCTCACCATCGACATCGCATTGGTCGGGGGTCGCTACTTACCTGTCAGACGAGGCGATCCTGATGTCCTCCCGCCCACGTCCACGCGTCGCTCGTCTCCACAGCAGGAAGCCCAGCAGGAAGCTGACGACGAGAAACAGTCCAGGACGTTCTCGCGCAATCAGCAATAACCAGCGGGGGAGCGGTCGGAGGTAAGTATCAGACATAGCGATATCGCTAGCGATATCGTTATAACGTCACAAAAACCAGTGACGTTATAGCGATATTGCTAGCGATATCACTTAGTGTGACAGGCCCTTAAGAATATCTGGCTTGCAGAGAACAGCGCTGCCCCCCCAAGTGATGTCACTGGCCTTTGCAAGCTGGGAATTCATCTTGCATTGCGCACTGACAGTGCGCTGTTTTGCTGACTCATTACTATTTATCTGAGCCAGAGAGAGCACACACTGTTATTGTGCACATCGTACAGTGACTGAGCAGGGAATAGCCCAACCTTTGTCCAATGATGACACTTCATTTGAGTATCCCAGCATGCATTGGGATTCTCAAACAATGTATTATCAAAAAAAAGGAAGTTGTAAAAAAAAGCAGTTATATATTGTAGTTAAGGAAGGATAAGGGTTCCACGTTCAAGATTACATCAGAATTTGCTGCAGATTGGATACTGCGTCCAATCTGCAGCGTCCAGATGTTACAGCATAGTGGAGGGGATTTTATGAAATCCCGTCTCCATTATGCATGCAAGAACGCAGGTGACATACCCGAAATTTTGGACATGTGGCATGTCTTTTTAGACCGCAGCATGTCTATTTATCTTGCGTAGACGCTCCATCTATGCAAGATAAATTACAAAGTCTATGGATACGTTACGGTGATACTGCATGTGTTCAATGAACACATGCGGTATCACCGCGCGTAGAAAGGGGGGCGGCGCTTTGGGCGGAGTGGGGTTTCCGCAGCATCCAAAGCGCCAGCAAAAAAGGAAAGTGTAAACCTACCCTAATGAATAAATTAAGGTTTATTAGAAAATAGATTAGATTATGGCATTAAAGAAACCCTCCCATAAAAGTGTTTATCCTTTTAATATATTGCACTCATCATATTATACAACACTGTGAACTTTTCTACATAGATCTAAGAAGGTTTCAGTCAGTCTGTCTTTAGTCGCTTGATGTCATAGACCTAATAGAAAAGAGAAGGATTCACTGGGTAGAAGGGCAAAATGAGAAATTGTAAGTACACAGTGCTATATAATATGATAATTGTTATATATTAAGAGGATAAAAGCTATGATTGGAGTGCTACTTCAAATAGATAGGCTTTTACGGTGGAAATTAATTTCTATTTCGGACCATCCTTTAACAATAAGTTATATCGACTAAAATCAATAACATTAACTATACATGAGCATTATTATAAGACCACATTGTGATTAGAAGAAAAACCCTTTAAGGTTATAGCATTCTAGCATTCTTGATTAATGTTAATGGAGTTTTACCAAGTATATATATGTTAGGATGGAGGATAATTAATTGATTGCAGGATGTCCAACCACTGCAGCCGCCACCAATCCCAAGAACATTCTGAATAGAGTCAGTAGAAAATGGAGGTCTAAGTGGGAACGATTCTCCTTGCAGAGAGTGCCAATCCAGCATAAAGAGACGTGTAGGCCATGCAATGCTCCTCTGGGAATTTATATATGCAATTTGCCTCATCAGAAGGAAAAGAACTTTATCTCTGGCACGGTGGCACTACTTATTCGATACATCAATCCTAAAAGTCAATATTGACCTTTTAAAAAGCCTTGCCACATGACTTAGGATAAAAAGTCAAAACAAAAAAAATCAATTTGCAGACACGTGCAACACCCCGACTTACTGTATGTGTCTTCAAATGGAATTTCTGGTTTAGCTTCTTTTCTAAGTCATCTGACAAGAATCATTAAAGGGAAGCTGTCACCTCATTTTTAGCTATTAAACTGGCCCCAGTGTGCTGTTAATTATGCGATGTGCATCAATAACAATGTTTTCTCAAAGAAAAGCTCACAGTATTATGTTTAATTAACACTGTATATCAAAAAGGGATTCCCTCACATACCTTTTGTTTCAGCTATAGGAGTGGCGCTTTTACCAGTTCTGTCACAGATCGCTCAGTGTCCTGTTCAAATTAGGCACGCACACAGCATTGCGATTGATTGCCATGACTGGCCTGACGTCACAGCAACCACTTATCAAACCCTGAGCATGTGCATTGCCATTCCGTTCCCTGTGTGCATTGCCTGTCCGTTCCCCTCGCATGTGCACTAACTTTAAGTGTAAACTCCCAGCTTCATATCAGATGTGCGGACTATGCAAACATGGAGAGGATATTGCATAGTGAAAATATCTGTGGGGTCAAAATAGTCAATGCAGTCATAGCTGAATTCATTGAGAGGTGTAATTTCTAAAATGGGATTACTTTGGGGGGTTTGAGAGGATACACACTGAGTATCAGAGATAATATATGTCTCCTTACAACGGAGGACTTGATAGAAGATATATTATATGGTATTATATATCTGCTGATGGATATATAAATGGCAGACCATTTGGATTAAAACAGTGAAGTAGCGGAGAAAAGACACCGAACAAGTGGTCTAAAGAGGTACGGAGGCATAACTTAGAAAAGGAAAAAAAGTTTTTATTGAACAAACAGGGTAAAAATTGGCACTACAAGCAAAAAAAGTGCCTACACTTGTATACACAAAAATAAATGATAATCCAAGTATACATATCAAATAGAAAAATACCCAAGGGATCACACACAGGTAGTACTGGATATGCTATAGATTAGGTAGGCAACCATGGATATCATGTCTCCGGTGTTATAGATCATTGAACCAAAAGGGATACAGGTGAGTAGATTAAGGCAGATACTCTATAGGTACAGTATATCAGGGCATCATATATGATACATAGTTATTGACACCTGCTTTATACAAGAGCTACCCACAATCAATAAGACATGTAATATCTGTGAAAAAGTAAAGAAAAAACTAGTATATTCTGTAGTGTGTCCCTAACTGGGAAGAAAGCATAAGATGCAGAAGGAGAGATACCAGAAACTGAAAAAGTACCTACAACCAACAGCCAAAACTAACGTCACATCGTTGGTACCATGCATCAATTGATGTAGCATATATAGATCAGTTCATGTTTCAGTATACTGGTGGAATACATGATAATGGAATGAGTCCAAAGGAATAAGAGTGTATAAATGTATGAGGTATAGTGCTCAAGCCAATCATATAGGAGAAACATGGAGAGACTGAAGATACACCATCTGAGAAAGTAGTATAGGTAGCTACCTGGGTGGTCCCGGATGCGACCACCCAGGAAACTACCTATACTACTTACTCAGCTGGCATAATGGTGTCTTTTCTCCCTTACTAAAAATTATGCTAGCAAATTATGTGCTCCAAAAGCCAAATAACGTTCACACCTTATTGTGTAGCCCTCTGATAAGTCTGAATAAAAGTATAGGGTATCACCACAAAAACTAATTGTAAGGTACATTTTACTTTTGTCTAAATGAAAAATTTGCAACTAACAAAAGTTGTGTGTTTACTACTACTATGTTGTGCAGTTTTTCTACTGTGTAATGTTATAAATTCCTTGAGGCATCTATGGGTTCCAAATAATCACTATACCCTAAGATGAATTCAGAATTACCGTCTCTTGTGGGAGGATTATGCACCTCTGGGGGCTCTGCCAATGCCTCCCACAATCTATTCAAACAAAATCTTTATGTCAAAGGTTTAATAGTGCTTCTTCTCATCTGATACCTGCCATGTTCTCAAACAATAGTGTTCAACCAGATATGAGATATTGCTACGTTGCATAAAAATTGCATTGCAAATTGTGGTGTTCATTTTCTCTTAGTAAAATTTGAGTAAGTTTACAAAATTCATACACAACATGAACAGCTACCTTCACAATCACTTTGGCAGCATTTTTCCCCATGTAAAAACACCCGAATTGTAACATGCACTTTTTCTAGCATTTTTTTTCCATTTTTAAGTATTTCTTAAGGTAAATGTGTTTTGGTTTCTCTTAAGACTACATAATGTGAAATGTCAAAAACAATAAAATTAATTCAAAACACTAACACTTTTTGGCAGTCAAAAATGGTCAAAACTGTGTAATAAAACTCTACTCCTAAAAATATGCTGCAATTTACTGAAAAAAGCCATGAATACTAAAGACACAAGTGGGGTGGAAAAAAAAGTCACAGAAAACCAGTCTGTGCTGCTTTAAAATTTCCTATACAGTGGGGCAAAAAAGTATTTAGTCAGTCAGCAATAGCGCAAGTTCCACCACTTAAAAAGATGAGAGGCGTCTGTAATTTACATCATAGGTAGACCTCAACTATGGGAGACAAACTGAGAAAAAAAAATCCAGAAAATCACATTGTTTGTTTTTTTTTCATTTTATTTGCATATTATGGTGGAAAATAAGTATTTGGTCAGAAACAAGCAATCAAGATTTCTGGCTCTCAAAGACCTGTAACTTCTTCTTTAAGAGTCTCCTCTTTCCTCCACTCATTACCTGTAGTAATGGCACCTGTTTAAACTTGTTATCAGTATAAAAAGACACCTGTGCACACCCTCAAACAGTCTGACTCCATACTCCACTATGGTGAAGACCAAAGAGCTGTCAAAGGACACCAGAAACAAAATTGTAGCCCTGCACCAGGCTGGGAAGACTGAATCTGCAATAGCCAACCAGCTTGGAGTGAAGAAATCAACTGTGGGAGCAATAATTAGAAAATGGAAGACATACAAGACCACTGATAATCTCCCTCGATCTGGTGCTCCACGCAAAATCCCACCCCGTGGGGTCAGAATGATCACAAGAACGGTGAGCAAAAATCCCAGAACCACGCGGGGGGACCTAGTGAATGAACTTCACTGAGCTGGGACCAATGTAACAAGGCCTACCATAAGTAACACACTACGCCACCATGGACTCAGATCCTGCAGTGCCAGATGTGTCCCACTGCTTAAGCCTGTACATGTCCGGGCCCATCTGAAGTTTGCTAGAGAGCATTTGGATGATCCAGAGGAGT